>NC_053493.1:64303314-65745814 GCF_905171775.1 Rana temporaria
TCTTCTTCTTCTTCTTCTTCTGATTCTTCTTCTTCTTCTTCTTCTTCTTCTTCTTCTTCAGATTCGTCTTCTTCAGATTCTTCTTCTTCAGATTCTTCTTCTTCAGATTCTTCTTCTTCAGATTCTTCTTCTTCTTCAGATTCTTCTTCTTCAGATTCTTCTTCTTCAGATTCTTCTTCTTCAGATTCTTCTTCTTCTTCTTCAGATTCTTCTTCTTCAGATTCTTCTTCAGATTCTTCTTCTTCTTCAGATTCTTCTTCTTCTTCAGATTCTTCTTCTTCAGATTCTTCTTCTTCTTCAGATTCTTCTTCTTCAGATTCTTCTTCTTCAGATTCTTCTTCTTCTTCAGATTCTTCTTCTTCAGATTCTTCTTCTTCTTCAGATTCTTCTTCAGATTCTTCTTCTTCAGATTCTTCTTCTTCAGATTCTTCTTCTTCTTCAGATTCTTCTTCTTCAGATTCTTCTTCTTCTTCAGATTCTTCTTCTTCTTCAGATTCTTCTTCTTCTTCTTCAGATTCTTCAGATTCTTCTTCTTCAGATTCTTCTTCAGATTCTTCTTCAGATTCTTCTTCAGATTCTTCTTCTTCAGATTCTTATATTTCTTCTTCAGATTCTTATTCTTCTTCTTCTTCTTCAGATTCTTATTCTTCTTCTTCAGATTCTTCTTCTTCTTCTTCTTCTTCTTCTTCAGATTCTTCTTCTTCTTCTCCTTCTTCAGATTCTTATTCTTCTTCTTCTTCTTCTTCAGATTTCCTTTTCTTCTTCTTCTTCAGATTCTTATTCTTCTTCAGATTCTTCTTCAGATTCTTCTTCTTCAGATTCTTCTTCTTCAGATTCTTCTTCTTCTTCAGATTCTTCAGATTCTTCTTCTTCAGATTCTTCTTCTTCAGATTCTTCTTCTTCTTCTTCAGATTCTTCAGATTCTTCTTCTTCAGATTCTTCTTCTTCTTCTTCTTCTTCTTCTTCTTCTTCTTCTTCTTCTTCTTCTTCTTCTTCTTCTTCTTCAGATTCTTCTTCTTCAGATTATTCTTCTTCTCTATATTTTTTTTAGATTCTGTCGAATTTTTTATTTCTTCTTCTTCTTCAGATTCTTCTTCTTCAGATTCTTCTTCTTTAGATTCTTCTTCTTCAGATTCTTCTTCTTCAGATTCTTCTTCAGATTCTTCTTCAGATTCTTCTTCTTCAGATTCTTCTTCTTCTTCAGATTCTTCTTCTTCTTCTTCAGATTCTTCTTCTTCAGATTCTTCTTCTTCTTCTTCTTCAGATTCTTCTTCTTCTTCTTCAGATTCTTCTTCTTCAGATTCTTCTTCTTCTTCTTCAGATTCTTCTTCAGATTCTTCTTCTTCAGATTCTTCTTCAGATTCTTCTTCTTCTTCTTCAGATTCTTCTTCTTCAGATTCTTCTTCTTCAGATTCTTCTTCTTCTTCTTCAGATTCTTCTTCTTCTTCAGATTCTTCTTCAGATTCTTCTTCTTCTTCTTCAGATTCTTCTTCTTCAGATTCTTCTTCTTCAGATTCTTCTTCAGATTCTTCTTCTTCTTCAGATTCTTCTTCTTCTTCTTCTTCTTCAGATTCTTCTTCTTCAGATTCTTCTTCTTCTTCTTCTTCTTCAGATTCTTCTTCAGATTCTTCTTCTTCTTCTTCAGATTCTTCTTCTTCAGATTCTTCAGATTCTTCTTCAGATTCTTCTTCAGATTCTTCTTCTTCTTCTTCAGATTCTTCTTCTTCTTCTTCAGATTCTTCTTCAGATTCTTCTTCAGATTCTTCTTCTTCTTCAGATTCTTCTTCAGATTCTTCTTCAGATTCTTCTTCTTCTTCTTCAGATTCTTCTTCTTCAGATTCTTCTTCTTCAGATTCTTCAGATTCTTCTTCTTCAGATTCTTCAGATTCTTCTTCTTCAGATTCTTCATCTTCAGATTCTTCATCTTCAGATTCTTATTCTTCAGATTCTTCAGATTCTTCTTCTTCAGATTCTTCTTCTTCAGATTCTTCTTCTTCAGATTCTTCTTCTTCTTCTTCAGATTCTTCTTCTTCAGATTCTTCTTCTTCTTCAGATTCTTCTTCTTCTTCAGATTCTTCTTCTTCTTCTTCTGATTCTTCTTCTGCTTCTTCTTCTTCTGCTTCTTCTGATTCTTCTTCTTCTTCTTTTTCTTCTTCAGATTCGTCTTCTTCAGATTCTTCTTCTTCAGATTCTTCTTCTTCAGATTCTTCTTCTTCAGATTCTTCTTCTTCTTCAGATTCTTCTTCTTCAGATTCTTCCTCTTCAGATTCTTCTTCTTCAGATTCTTCTTCTTCAGATTCTTCTTCTTCTTCTTCAGATTCTTCTTCTTCAATTCTCTTCAGATTCTCTTCTTCAGATCTTCTTCTCTCTTCTTCAGATTCTTCTTCTTCAGATTCTTCTTCTTCTTCTTCAGATTCTTCTTCTTCTTCAGATTCTTCTTCAGATTCTTCTTCTTCTTCTTCAGATTCTTCTTCTTCAGATTCTTCTTCTTCTTCTTCTTCTTCAGATTCTTCTTCTTCTTCAGATTCTTCTTCTTCTTCTTCTTCAGATTCTTCTTCTTCAGATTCTTCTTCTTCTTCTTCTTCTTCAGATTCTTCTTCAGATTCTTCTTCTTCTTCTTCAGATTCTTCTTCTTCAGATTCTTCTTCTTCTTCTTCAGATTCTTCTTCTTCTTCAGATTCTTCTTCTTCTTCTTCAGATTCTTCTTCTTCTTCTTCAGATTCTTCTTCAGATTCTTCTTCAGATTCTTCTTCTTCTTCAGATTCTTCTTCAGATTCTTCTTCAGATTCTTCTTCTTCTTCTTCAGATTCTTCTTCTTCAGATTCTTCAGATTCTTCTTCTTCAGATTCTTCAGATTCTTCTTCTTCAGATTCTTCATCTTCAGATTCTTCATCTTCAGATTCTTATTCTTCAGATTCTTCAGATTCTTCAGATTCTTCAGATTCTTCAGATTCTTCTTCTTCAGATTCTTCTTCTTCAGATTCTTCAGATTCTTCTTCAGATTCTTCTTCTTCAGATTCTTCTTCTTCTTCAGATTCTTCTTCTTCTTCAGATTCTTCTTCTTCTTCTTCTTCTGATTCTTCTTCTGATTCTTCTTCTTCTGATTCTTCTGATTCTTCTTCTTCTTCTTTTTCTTCTTCAGATTCGTCTTCTTCAGATTCTTCTTCTTCAGATTCTTCTTCTTCAGATTCTTCTTCTTCAGATTCTTCTTCTTCAGATTCTTCTTCTTCAGATTCTTCTTCTTCAGATTCTTCTTCTTCAGATTCTTCTTCTTCTTCTTCAGATTCTTCTTCTTCAGATTCTTCTTCAGATTCTTCTTCTTCTTCAGATTCTTCTTCTTCTTCAGATTCTTCTTCTTCAGATTCTTCTTCTTCTTCAGATTCTTCTTCTTCAGATTCTTCTTCTTCAGATTCTTCTTCTTCTTCAGATTCTTCTTCTTCAGATTCTTCTTCTTCTTCAGATTCTTCTTCTTCTTCAGATTCTTCTTCTTCAGATTCTTCTTCTTCAGATTCTTCTTCTTCAGATTCTTCTTCTTCTTCTTCAGATTCTTCTTCTTCTTCTTCAGATTCTTCTTCTTCAGATTCTTCTTCTTCAGATTCTTCTTCTTCAGATTCTTCTTCTTCTTCTTCAGATTCTTCTTCAGATTCTTCTTCTTCAGATTCTTCTTCAGATTCTTCTTCTTCTGCTTCTTCAGATTCTTCTTCTTCTTCTTCAGATTCTTCTACTTCAGATTCTTCTTCTTCTTCAGATTCTTCTTCTTCTTCAGATTCTTCTTCAGATTCTTCTTCAGATTCTTCTTCTTCAGATTCTTCTTCTTCAGATTCTTCAGATTCTTCTTCTTCAGATTCTTCATCTTCAGATTCTTCAGATTCAGATTCTTCAGATTCTTCTTCTTCAGATTCTTCTTCTTCTTCAGATTCTTCTTCTTCAGATTCTTCTTCAGATTCTTCTTCTTCAGATTCTTCTTCTTCAGATTCTTCTTCTTCTTCAGATTCTTCTTCTTCTTCAGATTCTTCTTCTTCAGATTCTTCTTCTTCAGAATCTTCTTCTTCAGATTCTTCTTCTTCAGATTCTTCTTCTTCTTCTTCAGATTCTTCTTCTTCAGATTCTTCTTCAGATTCTTCTTCTTCTTCAGATTCTTCTTCTTCAGATTCTTCTTCTTCTTCAGATTCTTCTTCAGATTCTTCTTCTTCTTCAGATTCTTCTTCTTCAGATTCTTCTTCTTCTTCAGATTCTTCTTCTTCAGATTCTTCTTCTTCAGAATCTTCTTCTTCAGATTCTTCTTCTTCAGATTCTTCTTCTTCTTCTTCTTCTTCAGATTATTCTTCTTCTTCAGATTCTTCTTCTTCTTAAGATTCTTCTTCTTCTTCTTCAGATTCTTCTTCAGATTCTTCTTCTTCTTCTTCAGATTCTTCTTCAGATTCTTCTTCAGATCCTTCTTCTTCTGCTTCTTCAGATTCTTCTTCAGATTCTTCTTCTTCAGATTCTTCTTCTTCTTCAGATTCTTCTTCTTCTTCAGATTCTTCTTCAGATTCTTCTTCTTCAGATTCTTCTTCTTCAGATTCTTCTTCTTCAGATTCTTCAGATTCTTCTTCTTCAGATTCTTCTTCTTCAGATTCTTCAGCTTCTTCTTCTTCTTCAGATTCTTCTTCTTCAGATTCTTCAGCTTCTTCTTCTTCTTCAGATTCTTCAGCTTCTTCTTCTTCTTCTTCTTCTTCTTCTTCTTCAGATTCTTCTTCAGATTCTTCTTCTTCTTCTTCAGATTCTTCTTCTTCTTCTTCAGATTCTTCTTCTTCTTCAGATTCTTCTTCTTCTTCAGATTCTTCAGATTCTTCAGATTCTTCAGATTCTTCTTCTTCTTCTTCAGATTCTTCTTCTTCTTCTTCTTCAGATTCTTCTTCTTCTTCTTCAGATTCTTCTTCTTCTTCTTCTTCTTCTTCAGATTCTTCTTCTTCTTCAGATTCTTCTTCTTCTTCTTCTTCTTCTTCAGATTCTTCTTCTTCAGATTCTTCTTCTTCTTCTTCTTCTTCAGATTCTTCTTCAGATTCTTCTTCTTTTTCTTCTTCAGATTCTTCTTCTTCAGATTCTTCTTCTTCTTCTTCTTCTTCTTCTTCAGATTCTTCTTCAGATTCTTCTTCTTCTTCTTCTTCAGATTCTTCTTCTTCTTCAGATTCTTCTTCTTCTTCAGATTCTTCTTCTTCTTCTTCTTCTTCTTCTTCTTCTTCTTCAGATTCTTCTTCAGATTCTTCTTCAGATTATTCTTCAGATTCTTCTTCTTCTTCAGATTCTTCTTCTTCTTCAGATTCTTCTTCTTCAGATTCTTCTTCAGATTCTTCTTCTTCTTCTTCTTCTTCAGATTCTTCTTCAGATTCTTCTTCAGATTCTTCTTCAGATTCTTCTTCAGATTCTTCAGATTCTTCAGATTCTTCTTCTTCAGATTCTTCAGATTCTTCTTCAGATTCTTCAGATTCTTCTTCAGATTCTTCAGATTCTTCTTCAGATTCTTCTTCAGATTCTTCTTCAGATTCTTCTTCAGATTCTTCAGATTCTTCTTCTTCTTCTTCAGATTCTTCTTCTTCAGATTCTTCTTCTTCAGATTCTTCTTCTTCTTCTTCAGATTCTTCTTCTTTAGATTCTTCTTCTTCAGATTCTTCAGATTCTTCTTCTTCTTCTTCTTCTTCTTCAGATTCTTCTTCTTCTTCAGATTCTTCTTCTTCTTCTTCAGATTCTTCTTCTTCAGATTCTTCAGATTCTTCTTCTTCAGATTCTTCAGATTCTTCTTCAGATTCTTCTTCTTCAGATTCTTCTTCTTCAGATTCTTCTTCTTCAGATTCTTCTTCAGATTCTTCTTCAGATTCTTCTTCTTCTTCAGATTCTTCTTCTTCTTCTTCAGATTCTTCTTCTTCTTCTTCTTCTTCTTCTTCTTCTTCTTCTTCTTCAGATTCTTCTTCTTCTTCAGATTCTTCTTCAGATTCTTCTTCAGATTCTTCTTCAGATTCTTCTTCAGATTCTTCAGATTCTTCTTCTTCTGCTTCTTCATATTCTTCTGCTTCTTCAGATTCTTCTTCTTCAGATTCTTCTTCTTCTTCAGATTTTTCTTCTTCTTCAGATTCTTCTTCAGATTCTTCTTCTTCAGATTCTTCTTCTTCAGATTCTTCTTCTTCTTCAGATTCTTCTTCTTCTTCTTCAGATTCTTCTTCTTCAGATTCTTCTTCTTCTTCAGATTCTTCTTCTTCTTCTTCTTCTTCTTCAGATTCTTCTTCTTCTTCTTCTTCAGATTCTTCAGATTCTTCTTCTTCTTCAGATTCTTCTTCAGATTTTTCTTCTTCAGATTCTTCTTCTTCTTCTTCTTCAGATTCTTCTTCTTTAGATTCTTCTTCTTCAGATTCTTCAGATTCTTCTTCTTCAGATTCTTCAGATTCTTCAGATTCTTCTTCTTCTTCAGATTCTTCTTCTTCAGATTCTTCTTCTTCAGATTCTTCAGATTCTTCTTCAGATTCTTCTTCTTCAGATTCTTCTTCTTCAGATTCTTCTTCTTCAGATTCTTCTTCTTCAGATTCTTCTTCAGATTCTTCTTCAGATTCTTCTTCTTCTTCAGATTCTTCTTCTTCTTCTTCAGATTCTTCTTCTTCTTCTTCTTCTTCTTCTTCTTCTTCTTCTTCTTCTTCTTCAGATTCTTCTTCAGATTCTTCTTCAGATTCTTCTTCAGATTCTTCTTCAGATTCTTCTTCAGATTCTTCTTCAGATTCTTCTTCTTCTGCTTCTTCATATTCTTCTGCTTCTTCAGATTCTTCTTCTTCAGATTCTTCTTCTTCTTCAGATTTTTCTTCTTCTTCAGATTCTTCTTCAGATTCTTCTTCAGATTCTTCTTCAGATTCTTCTTCTTCAGATTCTTCTTCTTCAGATTCTTCTTCTTCTTCAGATTCTTCTTCTTCTTCTTCTTCTTCTTCTTCTTCTTCTTCTTCTTCTTCAGATTCTTCTTCTTCTTCTTCTTCAGATTCTTCTTCTTCTTCTTCTTCAGATTCTTCAGATTCTTCTTCTTCTTCAGATTCTTCTTCAGATTTTTCTTCTTCAGATTCTTCTTCTTCTTCTTCTTCTTCTTCTTCTTCTTCAGATTCTTCTTCTTTAGATTCTTCTTCTTCAGATTCTTCAGATTCTTCTTCTTCTTCTTCAGATTCTTCTTCTTCTTCTTCTTCAGATTCTTCTTCTTCTTCTTCAGATTCTTCTTCTTCAGATTCTTCTTCTTCTTCTTCAGATTCTTCTTCTTCTTCAGATTCTTCTTCTTCAGATTCTTCTTCTTCAGATTCTTCAGATTCTTCAGATTCTTCTTCTTCTTCAGATTCTTCTTCTTCTTCTTCTTCAGATTCTTCTTCTTCTTCTTCTTCAGATTCTTCTTCTTCTTCAGATTCTTCTTCTTCTTCAGATTCTTCTTCTTCAGATTCTTCTTCTTCAGATTCTTCTTCAGATTCTTCTTCTGCTTCTTCAGATTCTTCTTCTTCTGCTTCTTCATATTCTTCTGCTTCTTCAGATTCTTCTTCTTCAGATTCTTCTTCTTCTTCAGATTTTTCTTCTTCTTCAGATTCTTCAGATTTTTCTTCTTCTTCAGATTCTTCTTCAGATTCTTCTTCAGATTCTTCTTCAGATTCTTCTTCAGATTCTTCTTCTTCTTCAGATTCTTCTTCTTCAGATTCTTCTTCAGATTCTTCTTCTTCTTCTTCTTCTTCAGATTCTTCTTCAGATTCTTCTTCAGATTCTTCTTCAGATTCTTCAGATTCTTCAGATTCTTCTTCTTCAGATTCTTCAGATTCTTCTTCAGATTCTTCAGATTCTTCTTCAGATTCTTCTTCAGATTCTTCTTCAGATTCTTCTTCAGATTCTTCTTCAGATTCTTCAGATTCTTCTTCTTCTTCTTCTTCTTCTTCTTCAGATTCTTCTTCTTCTTCTTCAGATTCTTCTTCTTCTTCTTCAGATTCTTATTCTTCTTCTTCTTCTTCTTCTCCTTCTTCTTCAGATTCTTCTTCTTCTTCTTCTTCTTCTTCTTCAGATTTCCTTTTCTTCTTCTTCTTCAGATTCTTATTCTTCTTCAGATTCTTCTTCTTCAGATTCTTCTTCTTCAGATTCTTCTTCTTCTTCAGATTCTTCTTCTTCAGATTCTTCTTCTTCAGATTCTTCTTCTTCAGATTCTTCTTCTTCTTCTTCTTCTTCAGATTATTCTTCTTCTCTATATTTTTTTTAGATTATGTCGAATTTTTTATTTCTTCTTCTTCTTCAGATTCTTCTTCTTCAGATTCTTCTTCTTTAGATTCTTCTTCTTCAGATTCTTCTTCTTCAGATTCTTCTTCAGATTCTTCTTCAGATTCTTCTTCAGATTCTTCTTCAGATTCTTCTTCAGATTCTTCAGATTCTTCTTCTTCAGATTCTTCTTCTTCAGATTCTTCTTCTTCAGATTCTTCTTCTTCAGATTCTTCTTCTTCTTCAGATTCTTCTTCTTTAGATTCTTCTTCTTCAGATTCTTCAGATTCTTCTTCTTCTTCTTATTCTTCAGATTCTTCTTCTTCTTCAGATTCTTCTTCTTCTTCTTCAGATTCTTCTTCTTCAGATTCTTCTTCAGATTCTTCTTCTTCAGATTCTTCTTCAGATTCTTCTTCTTCTTCAGATTCTTCTTCTTCTTCTTCTTCTTCAGATTCTTCTTCTTCTTCTTCTTCTTCAGATTCTTCTTCAGATTCTTCTTCAGATTCTTCTTCAGATTCTTCAGATTCTTCTTCTTCTGCTTCTTCATATTCTTCTGCTTCTTCAGATTCTGCTTCTTCAGATTCTTCTTCTTCAGATTCTTCTTCTTCTTCAGATTCTTCTTCAGATTCTTCTTCAGATTCTTCTTCAGATTCTTCTTCAGATTCTTCTTCTTCAGATTCTTCTTCTTCAGATTCTTCTTCTTCAGATTCTTCTTCTTCTTCAGATTCTTCTTCTTCTTCTTCAGATTCTTCTTCTTCAGATTCTTCTTCTTCTTCTTCAGATTCTTCTTCATCTTCTTCAGATTCTTCTTCTTCTTCAGATTCTTCAGATTCTTCTTCTTCTTCAGATTCTTCTTCAGATTCTTCTTCTTCAGATTCTTCTTCAGATTCTTCTTCAGATTCTTCTTCTTCAGATTCTTATATTTCTTCTTCAGATTCTTATTCTTCTTCTTCTTCTTCAGATTCTTATTCTTCTTCTTCAGATTCTTCTTCTTCTTCTTCTTCTTCTTCTTCTTCAGATTCTTATTCTTCTTCTTCTCCTTCTTCAGATTCTTATTCTTCTTCTTCAGATTTCCTTTTCTTCTTCTTCTTCAGATTCTTCTTCTTCTTCAGATTCTTCTTCAGATTCTTCTTCTTCAGATTCTTCTTCTTCTTCAGATTCTTCAGATTCTTCTTCTTCAGATTCTTCTTCTTCAGATTCTTCTTCTTCTTCTTCTTCTTCTTCTTCTTCTTCAGATTCTTCAGATTCTTCTTCTTCAGATTCTTCTTCTTCTTCTTCTTCTTCTTCTTCTTCTTCTTCTTCTTCTTCTTCTTCTTCTTCTTCTTCTTCTTCTTCTTCAGATTCTTCTTCTTCTCTATATTTTTTTTAGATTCTGTCGAATTTTTTATTTCTTCTTCTTCTTCTTCTTCAGATTCTTCTTCTTCAGATTCTTCTTCAGATTCTTCTTCAGATTCTTCTTCTTCAGATTCTTCTTCTTCTTCAGATTCTTCTTCTTCTTCTTCAGATTCTTCTTCTTCTTCTTCTTCAGATTCTTCTTCTTCTTCAGATTCTTCTTCTTCTTCTTCTTCAGATTCTTCTTCTTTAGATTCTTCTTCTTCAGATTCTTCAGATTCTTCTTCTTCTTCTTCTTCTTCTTCTTCTTCTTCTTCTTCTTCTTCTTCAGATTCTTCTTCTTCTTCTTCAGATTCTTCTTCTTCTTCTTCAGATTCTTCTTCTTCTTCTTCTTCTTCAGATTCTTCTTCTTCAGATTCTTCTTCTTCTTCTTCTTCTTCTTCAGATTCTTCTTCAGATTCTTCTTCTTCTTCTTCAGATTCTTCTTCTTCAGATTCTTCTTCTTCTTCTTCTTCTTCAGATTCTTCTTCTTCTTCAGATTCTTCTTCTTCTTCTTCAGATTCTTCTTCTTCTTCTTCAGATTCTTCTTCAGATTCTTCTTCAGATTCTTCTTCTTCTTCAGATTCTTCTTCAGATTCTTCTTCAGATTCTTCTTCTTCTTCAGATTCTTCTTCTTCAGATTCTTCTTCTTCAGATTCTTCAGATTCTTCTTCTTCAGATTCTTCAGATTCTTCTTCTTCAGATTCTTCATCTTCAGATTCTTATTCTTCAGATTCTTCAGATTCTTCTTCTTCAGATTCTTCTTCTTCAGATTCTTCTTCTTCAGATTCTTCTTCTTCAGATTCTTCTTCTTCTTCAGATTCTTCTTCTTCTTCAGATTCTTCTTCTTCTTCTTCTGATTCTTCTTCTGATTCTTCTTCTTCTGATTCTTCAGATTCTTCTTCTTCTTCTTCTTCTTCTTCTTCTTCTTCTTCTTCTTCAGATTCGTCTTCTTCAGATTCTTCTTCTTCAGATTCTTCTTCTTCAGATTCTTCTTCTTCTTCAGATTCTTCTTCTTCAGATTCTTCTTCTTCAGATTCTTCTTCTTCAGATTCTTCTTCTTCAGATTCTTCTTCTTCTTCTTCAGATTCTTCTTCTTCAGATTCTTCTTCAGATTCTTCTTCTTCTTCAGATTCTTCTTCTTCTTCAGATTCTTCTTCTTCTTCAGATTCTTCTTCTTCAGATTCTTCTTCTTCAGATTCTTCTTCTTCAGATTCTTCTTCTTCAGATTCTTCTTCTTCTTCAGATTCTTCTTCTTCAGATTCTTCTTCTTCTTCAGATTCTTCTTCTTCTTCAGATTCTTCTTCTTCAGATTCTTCTTCTTCAGATTCTTCTTCTTCTTCTTCTTCTTGAGATTCTTCTTCTTCTTCAGATTCTTCTTCTTCAGATTCTTCTTCTTCAGATTCTTCTTCTTCAGATTCTTCTTCTTCAGATTCTTCTTCTTCAGATTCTTCTTCTTCAGATTCTTCAGATTCTTCTTCAGATTCTTCTTCTTCTTCTTCAGATTCTTCTTCAGATTCTTCTTCTTCTGCTTCTTCAGATTCTTCTTCTTCTTCTTCAGATTCTTCTTCTTCAGATTCTTCTTCTTCTTCAGATTCTTCTTCAGATTCTTCTTCTTCAGATTCTTCTTCTTCAGATTCTTCTTCTTCAGATTCTTCAGATTCTTCTTCTTCAGATTCTTCATCTTCAGATTCTTCTTCTTCAGATTCTTCAGATTCTTCTTCTTCAGATTCTTCTTCTTCAGATTCTTCTTCTTCAGATTCTTCTTCTTCAGATTCTTCTTCTTCTTCTTCAGATTCTTCTTCTTCTTCAGATTCTTCTTCTTCTTCAGATTCTTCTTCTTCAGATTCTTCTTCTTCAGATTCTTCTTCTTCAGATTCTTCTTCTTCTTCTTCAGATTCTTCTTCTTCAGATTCTTCTTCAGATTCTTCTTCAGATTCTTCTTCTTCTTCAGATTCTTCGTCTTCAGATTTTTCTTCTTCTTCAGATTCTTCTTCTTCTTCAGATTCTTCTTCTTCAGATTCTTCTTCTTCTTCAGATTCTTCTTCTTCAGATTCTTCTTCTTCTTCAGATTCTTCTTCTTCTTCAGATTCTTCTTCTTCTTCAGATTCTTCTTCTTCAGATTCTTCTTCTTCTTCTTCAGATTCTTCTTCTTCTTCTTCTTCTTCTTCAGATTCTTCTTCTTCTTCTTCTTCAGATTCTTCTTCTTCTTCTTCAGATTCTTCTTCTTCTTCTTCAGATTCTTCTTCTTCAGATTCTTCTTCTTCTTCAGATTCTTCTTCAGATTCTTCTTCTTCTTCTTCAGATTCTTTTTCAGATTCTTCTTCAGATTCTTCTTCTTCTGCTTCTTCAGATTCTTCTTCTTCTTCTTCAGATTCTTCTTCTTCTTCAGATTCTTCTTCAGATTCTTCTTCTTCAGATTCTTCTTCTTCAGATTCTTCAGATTCTTCTTCTTCAGATTCTTCTTCTTCAGATTCTTCTTCTTCAGATTCTTCTTCTTCAGATTCTTCAGCTTCTTCTTCTTCTTCAGATTCTTCAGCTTCTTCTTCTTCTTCTTCAGATTCTTCTTCTTCTTCAGATTCTTCTTCTTCTTCAGATTCTTCTTCTTCTTCAGATTCTTCAGATTCTTCAGATTCTTCTTCTTCTTCAGATTCTTCTTCTTCTTCTTCTTCAGATTCTTCTTCTTCTTCTTCTTCTTCTTCTTCTTCTTCTTCTTCTTCTTCTTCAGATTCTTCTTCTTCTTCAGATTCTTCTTCTTCTTCTTCTTCTTCTTCAGATTCTTCTTCTTCAGATTCTTCTTCTTCTTCTTCTTCTTCTTCTTCTTCTTCTTCTTCTTCTTCTTCTTCTTCTTCTTCTTCTTTAGATTCTTCTTCAGATTCTTCTTCAGATTCTTCTTCAGATTCTTCTTCAGATTCTTCTTCAGATTCTTCTTCAGATTCTTCTTCAGATTATTCTTCAGATTCTTCTTCTTCTTCAGATTCTTCTCCTTCTTCAGATTCTTCTTCTTCAGATTCTTCTTCAGATTCTTCTTCTTCTTCTTCTTCTTCAGATTCTTCTTCAGATTCTTCTTCAGATTCTTCAGATTCTTCAGATTCTTCAGATTCTTCTTCTTCAGATTCTTCAGATTCTTCTTCAGATTCTTCAGATTCTTCTTCAGATTCTTCTTCAGATTCTTCTTCAGATTCTTCTTCAGATTCTTCTTCTTCTTCAGATTCTTCTTCTTCTTCAGATTCTTCTTCAGATTCTTCTTCAGATTCTTCTTCAGATTCTTCTTCTTCAGATTCTTCTTCTTCTTCAGATTCTTCTTCTTCGACAGATTCTTCTTCGACAGATTCTTCTTCTTCAGATTCTTCTTCAGATTCTTCTTCTTCGACAGATTCTTCTTCTTCGACAGATTCTTCTTCTTCGACAGATTCTTCTTCTTCGACAGATTCTTCTTCTTCGACAGATTCTTCCATTCGACAGACACCATAAGCCTTCAATGACAGATTCGACCTTAATTTGGATTTTCGGACAAATGCATTTTTTTAACGAAAAACTAAATAAATAAAAACAAATTACTGGAGTAACTAAATAAATGTATTTTTCGGACGAAAACTAAATTACGAAATGAAATATTTCAGTGTGCACATGTCTACTAATTTACTGGCAGGCAGGTGATTGTGCTAGCTGCAGTATTCTCACGTGGTGTACTGCCTGTGTCCTCTGCAGTGTGCACCTAAAGCTACGTGGTGTGTACTGCCTGTGTCCTCTGCAGTGCGCACGTAAAGCTACGTGGTGTGTACTGCCTGTGTCCTTTGCAGTGTGCACCTAAAGCTACGTGGTGTGTACTGCCTGTGTCCTCTGCAGTGTGCACCTAAAGCTACATGGTGTGTGTACTGCCCGTGTCCTCTGCAGTGTGCACCAAAAGATACGTGGTGTGTACTGCCTGTGTCCTCTGCAGTGTGCACCTAAAGCTACATGGTGTGTGTACTGCCCATGTCCTCTGCAGTATGCACCAAAAGATACGTGGTGTGTACTGCCTGTGTCCTCTGCAGTGTGCACCTAAATCTACGTGGTGTGTGTACTGTCTGTGTCTGTGCTATTTTTCTCAATGATTTTCATCCATATTGCAGGGACCAATATGCAGCCGCAACCAGTTTTAAATTACCTTTTTCTTATAGTAATCTCATTTTGTGCAGGGACAGTTCTAAACACGTGCCACTTCACAGGCATACTATAGACACCCAGCATGTACGATATTTAAAGGAATTTTTCATTTTTATTTATTTTTTTCACTTTAAGCATCATTAAAATCACTGCTCCAAAAAAAACTACCGTTTTTAAAACTTTTTTTCCATTTACACATGTTCCCTGGGGCAAGACCCGGGTTCTCAAAGACGTTTTACGACAATAACTTGCATATTAGGCTTTAAAATTAGCACTTTTGAATTCAAACGTTCGAGTCCCATAGACATCAATGGGGTTCTAAATGTTCGCGCAAGCAGTCGGTCCGTTCAAAGGTTCTGGTGCGAACCGAACAGGGGGGTGTTCGGCTCATCCCTAATGGAAATGTTTGACCATGCTTCCAGTAGTGCATTTATGAGGTCAGGCACTGATGTGAACAAGAAGGCCTGGCTCGCAGTCTCTGCTATAATTCAATATTGAACCCTACGAACTAAAACTGGAATGCCATTAAAGTTCACGTGCGTGTAAAGGCAGGCGTCCCAAAACTTTTGGTAATACAGTGTATATTGTCACCCGATATGGTTGGTTACTAGGCAAGCATAGAATGGATTACCAGTGGTATTTAGGGATGAGCCGAACATATCTGCGTTCGGTTCGCACCAGAACGTTCGAACAGACCGATCGTTCGCACGAACATTTAGAACCCCATTGAAGTCTATGGGACTCGAACGTTAGAATTCAAAAGTGCTCATTTTAAAGCCCAATATGCAAGTTATTGTTGGAAAATGTCTTTGAGAACCCAGGTCTTGCCCCAGGGAACATGTATCAATGAAAAAAAAAGTTTTAAAAACCGTAGTTCTTTCTTGAGCAGCGATTTTAATGATGCTTAAAGTGAAAAAAAAAATTCCTTTAAATATGGTACCTGCTGGGTGTCTATAGTAGTGGCACATGTTTAGAAATGTCCCTGCACAACATGAGATTGCAGTAAGATCGACTGTGTTTATAGGCAAAAACACAGCAAACGTGCAGTAAGATCGACTGCGTTTATGGGCAAACGTGCAGTAAGATCGATTGCGTTTATGGGCAAAAACACAGCAAATGTGCAGTAACAACGACTGCGTTTATGGGCAAAAACACAGCAAACGTGCAGGAGGATCGACTGCGTTTATGGGCAAAAACACAGCAAACGTGCAGTAAGATCGACTGTGTTTATGGGCAAAAACACAGCAAACGTGCAGTAAGATCGACTGCATTTATGGGCAAAACCACAGCAAACGTGCAGTAAGATCGACTGTGTTTATGGGCAAAAACACAGCAAACATGCAGTAAGAGCGACTGCGTTTATGGCCAAAAACACAGCAAACGTGCACTAACAGCGACTGCGTTTATGGGCTAAAAAACAGCACACGTGCAGTAAGAGCGACTGCGTTTTTGTGCAATTAAATAGCCCACGTGCATTAACAGGGACTGCGTTTATGTGCAAATAGCACACGTACAGTAACAGCAACTGCGTGTATGTGTGCAATTAAATAGCACACGTCCACTAACACTGAGTACTATGTTTAGGTGTAAACTAAACACTATGCAGGGAATACAACACGTTAGAGCACTGCATCTAGCACAATCTACTGCCTAACAATAGGAATAGCTGATCTAGCTAAGTTATACAGTGTATTATAAATATATGTATAACGCTAGGATGTATATATATCCTCTACACACTGTAAATTTAACTAAACTCACTAGCCTTCCTGCTCTATCTATCTATCTATCTATCTATCTATCTATCTATCTATCTATCTATCTATCTAGTAGAAAAGACACTGGGCCATATTCTCGTAGATATCCGGCGGGCGGCGCGTAAGCCATTTACACTCCGCCGCCCCAATAGCAAAAAATAAAAACCTCAGAGGTGATCAAATACCACCAAAAGAAAGCTCTATTTGTGGGAAGAAAATTATAAAAAATGTGTTTGGGTACAGTGTAGCATGAACGCACAATTGTCATTCAAAATGCGACAGCGCTAAAAGCTAAAAATTGTCCTGGGCAGGAAGGGGATGAAAGTGCCCGATATTGAAGTGGTTAATCAATATATCAATGAACACATGAACCATTTCCAAAATAGTGACAAAACTGAGTTTTATAGAACATTTGTTTAGCTCATTACATGAAAGTAAAATTAATAATATAACTTAGATTACAAAATCTTCAGGGTAACCTAAATTAGTTGATGCAAAAATGAATACATCCCTACAACAAAAACTTCTACATCTAGTATTTTGTATGACCTCCATGATTTGTAAGGACAGCAAGTCATTTAGGCATGGAATGAACAAGTTGGCGACATATTGCAACATCTATCTTTTTCCAATCTTCAAAAATGACCTCTTTTAGAGCCGGATGCTGGACTAAGGCCTCGTACACACGATAGGTTAAACAGAGGACAACGGTCTGATGGACCATTTTCATCGGTCAAAACCGATTGTGTGTGGGCCCCATAGGTTATTTAACCATCGGTTAAAAAAAAGCCAACTTGCTTTAAATCCACACATGTTTAGAATCAAGTCGACGCATGCTTGGAAGCATTGAACTTCATTTTTTTTCAGCACGTCGTTGTGTTTTACGTCACCGCGTTCTGACACGATCGGTTATTTAACCAATGGTGTGTGGGCGCGACGGACCATCAGTCAGCTTCAACGGTTAACCGATGACAGCGGTCCTTCAGACCGTTCTCATCGGATGGACTGATCGTGTGTACGAGGCTTAGGAGTCATCCTCGACTTGTCTTTTCAGAATTCCCCATAGGTAAGGTGTTCAATTGGGTTCAGATCAGGAGACATACTTGGCCACTGAGTCACTTTCCCTCTGTTCTTCTTCAGAATGGCAACAGTGGCCTTAGATGAGAGTTTTGGATCTTTTTCATCTTGGAAAAGTGCACTACGACCAAGGGCATGAAGTGATGGTAGCATCTTCTCTTTTAATATAGAGCAGTACATCTATGAATTCATGATACCATCAATGAAATTTAGCTCCCTGACACCAGCAGCACTTATGCTGTCCCACAGAAGGACACTGCCACCACCATGTTTCACTGTAGGCACCATGCATTTTTCTTTGTACTCCTCACCTTTGCGGCGCCATACAGGTTTGAAGCCATCCGTTCCAAAAACAGTATGGGCCCTGGCAAATTCTAGGAGGGCTTTTTTTGTGCATGGGTTTTAGGAGAGGCATCCTTCATGAATGACACCCATGCATGCCATTCCTCTGCAGTGTACATTGTATTGTGTCACAGGAAACAATCACCCAAGTTTGGCTTTCTACTTCTTTAGCTAACTGCAGTGAACTTGCATGGCGATTTAGACGCTCCTGCAGACGTGTTAACTTGTGAGATGGTTGCAGTTCCATCTTTGTTAAATTTTGTATCACTGTTCCCTTTTTTGGTGTCAGCAAACCTGCATAGGTGCTAATCTTGGTACACATGTAAAGCCAAATGGTTCAGCATGGATGTCTGACTTTTGGTACTAGGCAGGTAGGGGGCGTGCTCCACTTAAATTAGCCGTGACCCCATGTAAATGAATGGCCGTTCGTACGGCGCATGCGCGCGCATGCTCAGAATCACGTCGCAAATACTCCCTAAGAAACGTCAGCTCAATGCTTTCGACGTGAACGTAACCTACGCACAGCCCCATTCACGTACCACTTACGTATACGATGTAAAATTTGACGGCTGTTCCGACGTCCATACCTTAACATTGGCTGCGCCTCATATAGCAGGGATAACTTTACGCCGGACGTAAGCCTTACGTAAATGGCGTAGCGGGCGGAAGTACGTTCGTGAATCGGCGTATCTAGCTCATTTACATATTCTACGAGTACATCTACGGAAGCGCCCCTAGTGGCCAGCGTAAATATGCACCCTAGATACGACAGCGTACTAAGACTTACGTCGGTCGGATGAAGCAGGAATTCAGGCGTATCTAGTTCCCTGAATAGCGCGCATAGATAAGACGGCGCATCTTTCAACTTACGCGGCGTATCAATAGATATGCCGACGTAAAGGGTTTGTGAATCTAGCTCATTATATGTAGAAGGCTATTGGTGTCATGTACAGTAGATTTCAAAAGGCTGATGGCAAGTTAAATCCAAACACCTACTCGGTTTGCTGTGGTTATTTACTCGTTTAGAGCTGTCCTTCTAAAGCCTACAATTTTTTAAACAGATGTATAATTTCTCCCATAACGGCTATCTATATTATAGACATTCTAGATGAAACATTTCTGTGTGAAAATGGGATTTTAAGTAAGCCACGCTGAGAATATATTGTGGTGATTGAAAGCCTCCTGACAAATACTGCTGTTACTGATAAGTGGGGAGAAAAGGTGCCTGTTAGGGATGAGCAGAGTGATTTAGGTGAAATTGATTTTGCTCTAAAACAGATTTTGCTGTAAGAAAACTGGCAAATTGCGACTCTCAATATTGAGCACAGAAGAGCTTCAGGGAAATTTGCTCGAATAACAAATTCCATCTTTTTTGTTTATAGGTAGAGGATTGTTTATTTATTTTATTTATTTATTATATTTGTTTTTTTGCTATCTTTCGTATTTCATTGTTGTATCTTTCGATTTTTACTTATTTAACATTTGTTTGCTGTGTGTAATCTTTTTGTTTCTTAAAAAAAAAAAAAGATGTGAAATAATAAAGGTAATGCAAAGCCATTATTGGCACTAAAATAGTGGGGGGAAAGCTTATTTAACCCCCAGGAGCCATTTAAAGCCTTGCTCAAGGTTTCTTACAACTTTCTTGTAGCATCAACTACATATAGTATACGGAGCTCTGTTCCAGCAGTGGGATGAGGTGTCATGACCTTGCAGTAATACTTTTGTAGCACCTGGCTACTTTCATAGCAGGTGATGCTGTAAATTTAGAGGGGGTCAGAGAGTTAGTTGCCTCTGACCATGTTTATTTGGCTATATTTAGGGCCTCTGGCTGTACTGTGTCCCATGGCTGTTGTCTGGGGAACCTCTCTCCCTCAGACGGCAGGTGGCAGCAGTGGGGCCAGGGTCGTGTGTATGCTTCTCCTCGGCAGCCAATCAGGATGGTTTATCGCCTTGCTGTGCATGTTGGGAAGAGGTATTTAGGGGGCAGAGGCCATTGGTTTGGGTCGTCGTCCCGCCGCCATCCGCCTGGGCAGTCGTCCCACCACCCCTGTGTGTGGCCCTCCTGGCTGGGGTGTGTGTGTGTTGCAGTGTTCCTGGCTCAGGGGCCACGTTGGTCTGGAGCATTAATCTACCTCGTAGATTCAGTAGATAGACTGAGTCTGCAATTAGCAAGTGGTCCTGAGCTGTCCGTCCTGTGGGAGGAAGCCTTTCGATGGAGAACCTGTCTGGGGCATACCGAGCACGAGGCTGGTGTCTCAGGAGAGGCCTACTTGCTCATCGAAGGACACTTTGTTTCTGAGAGGCTTGACCATGGTCGCCTATCAGTTCCTGACATAACTAAAGCTGTTTAAAGGAGACCTGGGTGCTGAATCCAGTTGAGAAGGATTTTGGACCGAAACTATCTCCTCCTTTGAGAGGGTCTGTGGCAGAGACTTCACCCTAAATTTTCCAAGTGACACTCTGGCTGCTAGGGTGGTGAGAGAGGCCTATCCAGATGCACTATACCCACTCTGGCTAGATTGGCGATGAAAAGTTGTCGTCGAAAGCAGGACTGTTTCCAGGAACCAGTTACACCTGAATCTGTCACCTTCCATTCCTTCTATCCCTTCACCTCTCTACTATTTACACCATTGGGTAATAAAAGCACAGAAAAGACATTGACTTTATTACAGCTCTCATCCAGTACCCTAGATGGCGGAGATATAGAGGTAACGTGCCACCCAAATCAAACCAGCAGCTCCTTCGGGGGTAGTGCTACACTTTCATGACCTGTCTGTCTCATACCTTGTCTGTGTATCAGCCTTAGGGCTTGCTCTCTCACACCTGCATGGTTAAGTAATCTTCCCTCAGTGTGGCTCCACCCTAGCCTCAACAGGAACCACTATGTAATGCTGTATTCTCCAAGCCTGCCTTGCCATGCCAATATTGTGTGTTTAGTTTCCTGTTTCCTGCTTGCTGTGTACTCTGTATTTGTCTCTAATATCAATCTTGGCGTGTTCCCGACCATCCCTGCCTGCTTGTGACCCTGACCTTTGGCTAGTTCTCGACTATCCATGCCTGCTTGTGACCCTTGACCTTTGGCTTGTTCTCCGTTTATCCTTGTCTGCTAGTCACCCCGAACTTTAGCTTATCCTCCTATAGCCTACCGTAAGCGTGAGCTGGGAGACCCTGAGGGCTGCGACCTGAAGTTAGCTGCAGCGTAGTCCATCCTCACCTCTAGAGGCTCTGGTCAACACCTGCTGGCTCTTAGACACTGCGCCCTGGGGAATCTTATGTTCTAGCTCCCTGTGGGATCCGTGTTGGCGCCCCAGTAGACCTGCCTTCCTGCACCACCCAGAGTTCCATCCGCAGCAGTCAGCCGTAGGGTCCACTATCATTGCGGTGCACTCCTGACCCCAACGGTGTGCATCTGTCACCTGGCCTTAGGTGACCTGACATGGGGACTTCCCGTTCCACTTCAGAACAAAATTGAGTCGGGCTGAGTGCTGTTAAGCCAGTCACACAAGGCTTTGTATTTCATCAATGAATACAAGGATTCCTCTGATTGGCTGAGGTGGAAATTGCATCATCATCCACTTCCTCTCCATCTTAGCCAATCAGAGGATGCCTTGTATTCATTCATAAAACACAATGTTTCCTTTGAATGGCTGAGCAGTGCTTAGCCAAATGTGATTTTATTCCAGGAGTGGGGAGAGGGGTGCTGTATACTGTAGCTGCTGACTTTTAATATTGGGACACTTACCTGTCCAGGAATCCTCACCCAAGCTAATTTTTCAATCAGCTGTTGGGTGTTGCCACCACCATCTCCACTAGGGGAAACCGGCAGTGAAGCCTTGCGGTGCTTTGTGAATGGGCCGGCCGAGAGGAAAAGAGGAGGGGAGATTGACATCTGGGTGAATTTGCTGTGGCAAACTCAGCTGGAAGTGGGAGCAGGTACCTGTCAAAAAGGTACCAAATGTGGCAGCGGGGGGGGGGGCTGGGGAGGAAGCAGTCAAAGTTAAAGTCACAAGAAACCTGCCAATTGAACCATCAGGAACTCCCTGAATTTTGACTCCAACACACACCAAAACAGCAACATTTCAGTGGAAACTTTGGATTTTAAAAGAAATTTTAGGGAAATAAAAACTCTCAGTTTCTCTAATCCTTAATATCTATATACATGGGAGGAGTGATATGGTCAAATTTTTTATTGATATCTGTGACCAGCTTTTGGCACAGCTGTTGTAAGTGCAACACCATGTACTATGCACTCCAAACTATAGATGGTGCTGTAGTGATATACAATTATATATCAGACAGGAGGCTCATATCTTATGCATTAATCTTCCTTTATTAATGCTCACAGCAGAATGTATTTCTAAAACTTCAATGTAAAAAACTTTTCAAAACAACTACCACCCCCAGCAGTCCATATAGTCTCTAACCACGCCCCTACGGAGACCTCCATAAAAGGGGACTGCTTGTGGTGGTTCCTCCTCTTTCTTTCTGCTCGCAGCACAGATAAGATAAGTATTTGTTTCTCTGATAAGCAGTTTTCTACAACAAGGCAGTACAGGGATTTTCCCCCCCTGTTACTTCTCTTTGCCTATACCTACTCTCTATAGAGTCATTACCTCTTATACTCTATATATATATCTTTATTTTCTCTCTACTAATATTTTTCCCTTATTCTACTCCTGTATATTGACAGTATTATCTGCTCTTGTTTGTATTGCGCTGTGTAACCGCACTGTGGATCGGGGGATTCCTCCCCCCCTCCTCCTCGCTTGTTACCGTGTCATTTTCTCCCACACCGTCCTACGCCATACCCGACCGCCGCCATTCTGAAGGAGGTACCTTCTTCCTCCGCTCAACGCGCGCGTACGGGGGGCGGGGCTTCCGCCTCTCGCCCATTCGACCAATCAGCGCCCAGCGGACGTAGTCTCGCGAGACTTCGTTCCCGGGCCGCTGGAGATCTCAGGCTCCCCTCCCCTCCGTCGCCATTCTGGCGCCTACGGAAGGGAGGATAGGACGGAGCCTGCAGTCAGAGACCCACACTCTTACTAGGTATTAAATAACCAAACGGATCAGCCAGTGACCCTCTCATAGCCAACCTTACTAGATAAATAATACCCATACACCCGGAACATTAGTTCCAGAGGGCGCTATCCTTGCTGAATCTTTTAAAAGGTATTTGACACACCCTCAATACAGTGCAGCTGCCCTGGCATCACTTGTACAAGTGTAAACCATGTCAGAAATTAACCCAATGAACCCCAATGGAGATATAACTCCCACAGGCACCTCTCATACCCTAAGTGCCTCTCAATTGCAGGACATAATCCACATGTCCATTCAAGCTGCCCTGGCCTCCACCACCCCATCCGCTTGGACTCTACAGTCCGCTAATAACCCATCATTACCGCCCCAGAACGGTGAACCACCCTCAAAAAAGGGAAAATCCTCACACAAGAGGAAGCACACTCTGGTGGTGCATGACTCCCCGGCAGGGGAAGTAAATAGTTTGCATCAGGTAGCCCCCACCACGGTCCACCAACCCCAGCATCAATCCGAGACTTCTCGACCCCTGGACCCCAGGGAGACTCAAAAGGGGTATAGAGCAACTAGAAGGGCTAAGCCGGATTCATACATTGATTCCTCGGAGGAAGATTCGGCTGATCCCTCTGAGGGATCGGACGTCTCAGATTCCGAATCATTTATTGAAGATGCTGGGGCCACGGCGCCTGACACAGCCGCCAATCCTGCCACGCAGGACCAAGTCCTCCTGGACGCCCTTGGGGAACCCTTTTTCCACCCGGACGCAATAACCCATCCGCATTCGGGGGAATGGACACCCCTGCCACATGTGGCACAGTACGTAGAATTGTGGGCCAGGAAGTCCTTAGATAGGACTGCCCGCAACAAATTGAGGGCTGAATGCCCTAGACCCTCCATACCCAAAAAGGTGGTAGCCACCCCGGAGGTGGATCCGGTCTTAACCAAATACCTCCTAAAGACGGGAAAATTCCAAAAGAAGGGTATTGAACGATCCTTCCGCTCAATACAGGACCGTGTTCTGGACCTCATGGGTCCACTTACAAAAATCCTCAACCTGTCCGAGCAGGCTGCAGCTTCTGGACAACCAGTTGATCTCCCGCAACTGAGGGGTTGGGCACAAAGAGCCCTATGCCTAGCCGGCACTGCCAACACGGCATGCTCTGTGGAGCGGCGCAGATCTATCCTCATGCGCCTAGATCCCCAGCTTTCACATCTGGCGGAATCCGAACCCAGCCCGTCGGCTGAGGGCATGCTCTTTGGTGACATGGTCATTAAAGACATAAATAAATTCGTAGGGTTGTTCACCAGCCTAGACAAGGCCCAGAACTCCTTAAGGAGGACAGGAACCAATAAGGTTTTCAACAGGGCCGGCAGAAGTAGAGGCCGTTCTGCCGGCCGTGCCACCTTCTATAGGCCACAGGGTAGACCCCCTGCTCAGTATCACTACCAGGCTCCATCCTACGCCGCCCCGGTGGCTCAACCGGCACCCTTTTTTCCTCCCCGAGGCAGACCCTGGCGCGGACGCGGGGGACGCGGTTACCCTCGATCCCGACCTCCTACTGGTGAGTATGCCTTACACCACACTCGATCACATTCCTGTGGGGGGCCGTCTGAGATTTTTTACCCACGCCTGGTCTGCGATTATGGCAGACGCGTGGATTTTAAACTCAGTAGGGGGGTTCGTGATAGACATACTTACCCCACCGCCTCTCAACATCATCCCTCCCCCCATTCAGTTTGCAAAACGAAACAGCCTTCTCATAGACAAGGAGATACAAGACCTGATTACCAAACAGGCTATTGTAGAAGTGGACCCTTCTTCCCCAGGTTTCATGAGCAACCTATTCCTAGTACACAAAAAAGGGGGAGGTTATCGCCCAGTAATCAACCTCAGGGGCCTAAACCAATACGTCCAGTACCGACACTTCAAGATGGAGGGAATTCACTTCCTTCGGGACCTTCTCCATCCTGGAGACTGGCTCGTGAAAAAGATCTAAAGGACGCATACCTTACGGTCCCCATACACCCAGAGTCCCAGCACCTGCTTCGTTTCCCATGGAAGGGCAAGATATGGCAATTTACTTGCCTCCCGTTCGGCCTGTCGTCCGCCCCATGGTGTTTCACCAAAATAATGAAACCAGTGGTGGCAGCTCTGAGGAGCAAGGGAGTACGTCTGATTATCTATCTCGACGACATCCTCATCATGGCCTATTCCAAGAACCAAGCTCTTCTCCACATGTCCTGGACAATATCCCTTATACAGAGATTGGGCTTTGTAATCAATCACGACAAGTCAGTTTTAGTCCCATCCCAACAGATGGAATTTTTAGGGTTTACGGTGGACACCGTTCTATCCACCCTCAGTCTCCCCAAGACCAAACTCGCTCTTATCCGCAAAGAAATTTGATCAGCACTACGCAAAGGATACCTTTCCCTCCGTACGCTAGCACGCCTGGTGGGCCTGCTTGGGGCCTCTATCCAAGCCATTTTTCCGGCCCCATTGCATTACAGAGCCCTTCAGAGGCTCAAAATTATGCACCTGAGACAGGGCCTCAGGTATTCGGACGAGATCCCTCTTTGCCAAGAAACCACCGAGGAACTGTGTTGGTGGCTTCACCACGCCGTCGAGTGGAACGGCAGAACCATCTTCAACCCCAGCCCGGACGTCGTCATAGAGTCGGACGCCAGTCACCTGGGCTGGGGCGCCCGGTGCGGCGCAGCTTCCACAGGGGGAACTTGGTCCCCTTCGGAGACTTCTCTCCATATCAATGCACTAGAGCTGTTGGCAGCCCTGTTCGCTGTCAAGAGTTTCATGCCTCATACTCCCACATGCTGTATTCTTTTTCGCATGGACAATGTGGCGGCGGTGCAGTATGTCAACCGCCTGGGAGGCACCAAATCCAGAACTTTGGCGTATATTGCAAAGGATTTCTGGCACTTTTGCCTAAACCACGGCATTACCCCTATAGCGGAATAGATCCCGGGAATCTACAACTCGGTAGCCGACTGGAACTCCCGGTATCTTCGCGATTCCAGCGACTGGAGACTGGATCGGTCGATATTTCTTCTATTGCAGAAGCTCTGGGGACCGCTATCCTTCGATCTCTTCGCCTCCCGACTCAACCACCAACTGCCTCGCTTCTTCAGCTGGAGGCCGGACCCGGAGGCTTATGCGGTGGACGCTCTCCGCCAACCTTGGCCGGAGGGAACACACTATGCATTTCCCCCCTTCCAATTAATCTCCAGACTTCTCCTACGCATAACCAACCTGGGAGCAAGTGTGGTTCTGATTACACCGTGGTGGCCGACCCAACCATGGTTCCCACTATTACTGGAGATGTCTGTAGACTTTCCAAGACTGCTTCCGCAGTTCCCTCACCTTCTCACCGGTCCGAACGGGGAGCTTCACCCCCTGATTCAGGAGGACAACCTTCCGCTTCTCGCGTGGTTAGTCTCGGGGTCCCAGCCTCTAATAGAGTCCTTTCAGAATCAGCTCAGAATCTCCTCGCCCTGGCCTGGGCCCCCGGGACTAGATCGGCATATCGATCAGCCTGGAAACGATGGGTCCGTTGGTGTGATCAATGACAGGTTGATCCCGTACAGGCCCCTATATCATTAGTGGTCAACTACCTGGCGGATTCGTTTGAATCCGGTAGGTCATACAGCTCTATCAACATCTATCGGTCAGCGATCTCGGCCTATCACTGTCCCGTAGATTCCTTGCCTATTGGCAGACATCCACTAGTGTGTCGTTTGCTGAGGGGGGCAAAATTTCAACGTCCCCCTAGGCCTAGATACCAAGCGACCTGGGACGTTTCCAAGGTGCTTGATATGTTCGCCAATTGGGGGGACAACGCGGATCTCTCACTGAGACTTTTATCCATAAAACTGACGGTCCTTCTTTGTCTGATTTCCGTCAAGAGAGTGTCCGATGTTAAGGCTCTAGATATCTCCAGGCGCCAATTTTCGCCGCAAGGGGTTGTATTTTCCATTGTACGTAGAACAAAAACCGGCATTACCTCGGTCTTTTACCCCTCATTCCCGGACCATCCACTCCTCTGTGTAGTTCGTTGCCTACAGGCATATGAATCCCGGACCTCTGTTCTGCGTCCCGCAGACTCTTCCCAGCTTCTTGTGTCCTATGTTAAACCTCACCTCCCTGTCTCGTCTGCCTCGCTGGCACGCTGGGTGAGAACCGCCATGGAGATGGCGGGGATTGACGTTACCCTGTTCGGTGCCCACTCCACCAGGGGTGCTATGGCTACCAAAGTGATCGTTGCAGGAGGCTCGCTCTCCGATCTCTTGAGAGCAGCGGATTGGTCTTCGGAAAACACGTTTCGCCAATTCTATTTCAGACCTCAGGATCATATCTCACTATCAGTCATCTCTTAAGATTACTATATACTGTGTTTGTTTTATTTATATGCTTGTTATAGATAGCTTTGAACTTGCATAAGATATGAGCCTCCTGTCTGATATATAATTTGAGATTTTCCTAGCTTGTGACGGAAAATATTGATTATATGAAGACAGGAGGCAAGTATCTTCCCTCCCTACCCTCCCTATTACGATTGTTTTTCTTCTTCACAGGCTACTGAACCTCGACGTGCGTCTTTCCGACGGACTCTCCAGTTTGGAGGATGAGGGAATCCCGTCTTCATGCTGATACACAGCTACTACTTTGAGATCCCCTGTTGGGATCGGTCGTTCCTGGAACCCTGTTGGGTCACGGTCAGTGGTTAGCTTTCCCCCAGGAAGCTGTTGGACGTCGACCGGCTGGTCTGGACTCCAAAGTTGCACTTCTATCCTCCGTTTGGTATTGTTTCTTCCTCTAGACATCATCGCATCAAGAAAGAGGAGGAACCACCACAAGCAGTCCCCTTTTATGGAGGTCTCCGTAGGGGCGTGGTTAGAGACTATATGGACTGCTGGGGGTGGTAGTTGTTTTGAAAAGTTTTTTACATTGAAGTTTTAGAAATACATTCTGCTGTGAGCATTAATAAAGGAAGATTAATGCATAAGATACTCGCCTCCTGTCTTCATATAATCAATATTTTCCGTCACAAGCTAGGAAAATCTCAAATTTGTCTCATAAGCTTAGCTGGCAGAATTTATGATTTTTTATGAGAATATAAATGATAACACAAAAACTTTTATTTCATTTATTTCTTTTATTTCTTTTTTCAATGTGGAAAAAGATGACAAAAAATAACTTATTAGAAAAGTGGGAGTGGGTTTGAACCACTATCATGTTTTTTGTTGCTTTTATCTTGTTAAAGAGTTTTTTAGGCGTCTTTAGAAAAAGAAGGAGGTGGGAAATCTCCCACTCAGAGACACAACAGTAAAATAACAAGAGAGGCTGATTAAAATATTAAATAAAAACGGCTACTTAAATTTTTTTAAGATGGTCATATTAGCACTGATAAAATGTTGATAGCCTGTAGTGTTTTTATTGTTTTTACATATGCAGAGAAAAGCTTTTTTGCATTCTTGTCAATTCTTGGTCTGAGTCTTGGATAAATAAAAAGATTATAAACACAGCAAGCTCCAGAAAAAATAAAAAATATTACAAGCTTAGGAGTCGTCAGTCAGCAATCCCAAGTCTAGCAAATGCAAAGCAATTTATTTTCCATGGTTTTATGTCATCATTTGTGGCCCCTTGAGACTTTCCTCAGACTGCATCAGGGACTGCATTGTTGACATACAAACTACATAAATAATGCATTTATATTTTGTTAGACTCTGGAGTGCTGAGTGAGTTCACTGTGGATGTATATCATTTGTGCTGGCATAAGGTCTTCTGAGACCAAGCTGCCTTGATATTTCTGGAATGGGAGGGCTGCTTTGTGCGTTCCCTCTGTGGTGTGTTTTCAATTCACTATAATCACTTATTATTCCTTTTTTTACTGGAGGATTTATCCAATCCCATGTCGATACATGAAATACACAGGCCCTGGCCCTGAAGGATAGAGGTTTTCATACCATCACTCACTGCACCTTAGTCCTCATTCAGTACTTGCATTCTTTTATTTTTGGCATGTTGGTAGATAGATATCTCAGGTAGGTCACACTTCACCCTGAAGATTGTAGAGATGTGCAATGCTGAAGGCAGATACAGTACATTTCTCTGATCGGCAGAGAAATGTATCTGCTGATCATGCCCACGGAACCCGCAGACTTGATGTCCGCTGGTGTCCTGTGATCGTCTGTAAAGGAGCTGCAGAGCTGGGGATGCCTGTGTAAACAAGCATCTCCCTGTTTTGCCTAGTGACACTGATCGTCTGCTCCACCTCATCGGGAGCGGTGATCAGTGTCGTGTCACATTAAGCCACACCCCTAACAGTTAGAATCACTCCCTAGGACACACTTAAACCCTTCCTAGCCCCCTAGTGGTTAACCCCTTCACTGCCAGTCACGTTTACACAGTAATCAGTGCATTTTTATAGGACTGATCGCTGTATAAATGTGAATGGTCCCAAAATAGCATCAAAAGTGTCCGATGTGTCCACCATAATGTTGCAGTCACAATAAAAATTGACTGCGACATTGATCGCCGCCATTACTAGTAGAAAAAAAAAATATTAATAAAAATGCCATAAAACTACCCCCTATTTTGTAGACGCTACAACTTTTGCGCTTTTACCAAAAATATGTAGAAAAATACGTATCGGCCTAAACTGAGGAAAACATTAGTTTTTTTTTTATATTTTTGGGGGATATTTATTATAGCAAAAAGTCAAAAATATTGCCCTTTTTTCAAAATTGTCGCTCTATTTTTGTTTATAGCGCAAAAAATAAAAACCGCAAAGGTGATCAAATACCACCAAAAGAAAGCTCTATTTGTGGGAAAAAAAGGATGTCAATTTTGTTTGGGAGCCACGTCGCACGACCGCAGAATTGTCAGTTAAAACAGCGCAGTGACAAATCACAAAAAGTGCTCTGGTCTTAACCGAAAGTTAAGTGGTTGGAGATTCTGGCAAGTTGAATAATATGACGGAACACTGGGCGTCACATGACGTCCTCGGCTTCTCGACCATCTAGGGGGTGTGTGCGGGCGCCCGCCGTGTCACTCAGGAACCGATGCACATGTCACTCGCGATTGCCTGTTAACAGAGCAGGACCGTGGATTTGTGTGTTTAAACATACAGATCCAAGTCCTGTCATCAGGTGAGAGGAAACCGATGGTGTGTTTCTTGTACAGAGGAACACCGATTGGTCTCCTCTCCTTGTGAGTCCCCTCCCCTTACAGTTAGAATCACTCCCTAGGGAACATATTTAACCCCTTTATCACCCCCTAGTGTTAACCCCTTCCCTGCCAGTCACATTTATACAGTTATCAGCAGGGCCTCCTATAGGTGGAATAACTTTACACCGGACGTACGCCTTACGTAAACAGCCGTCGTATTTTACGTAGTAGTACGTGAATGGGGCTGGGCGTAGGTTACGTTCACGTCGTAGGCATTGAGCCGTCGTATCTTAGGGAGTATCTTTGACGTGATCCTGAGCATGCGCGCGCATGCGCCGTTCGTTCGGACCATCATTTGCATATATATATATATATACACACACACACACACACCATATAGCAGGACGTTTTCAGACATCATCACACCTCCCTGATCTCATAAGCTGGTTAGACATCCTACTTCAAAATCCTAGTTACTAAAATACCAATCTCCACTCCCCTGGAAAGGCTTTGCACAAGATTTTTAGAGCGTGTCTGTGGGGATTTGTGCTCATTCATTGAAAAAAACGTTTTGAATACTTCTGGTTCTCCACCATGAGTTCAAGGTAAATCCTGCAAGAGATTCAACCAGAAGAGTTTTTTTTAAACCATAAATAGGGATGAGCTTCTTGTTCCAGTCGAACTCATGCTCGACTCGAAGATCGTATGTTCGATCGTTTGTCAAATTGCGAACGCTATGGGCCGTTCACGCCAAACTCGAGTGGCGCATAACGCCCCATAATTCACTGCAGCATCGCAGTGCATTGCTGGCTGATGATTGGCCAAGCACTCTCAATATGTATAGCAGAGCAACATTTTCTATTCTTTACATAAAGTACTTAACAAAAAAACATTCCAGACTTGAATGTTTCACAAAAGTTCAACCCCCCCCCCTTTTTTTTTATGTAGTAATTGTTTTTTTTTTTTTGAAGATTGAAAACCTTGTATTACAGTAAAATTAAAGTGATTGTGAAGGTTTTTGTTTAATAACAAACATGTTATACTTACCTGCTCTGTGCAGTGGTTTTACAAAGAGCAGCCCTATCCTCCTTTTCTGGGGTCCCCCACCGGTGATCCTAGCTCCTCCTATCTAGTAACCCCCTCTAGCAAGCCAGAACTCAGAATCTCAAGCTGTATTCTGTGCGTCTATTAACACACACAATGCGGCTCGGCCCTACCCCCCTCATCAATGGATTGGATTAACAGAAGCTGGAGCCATTGAATGTCTCTCGCTGCTGTCAATGAGTCCAATGAGAAGAGACAGAGAGAGACAGAGAGAGCACCACCACTGCTCCCTGGACTGAGATCTGGCTTATGTAAGTATTTAGGGAGGCAGCAGGGAGCTCTGCAGCTATTGTTAATGTTTTTTGTTTTGCCTTAAAGCGGAGGCCCACACAAAAATGGAACCTCCGCTTTTCAGAACCCTCCCCCCTCCGGTGTCACATTTGGCAGCTTTCAGGGGGAGGGGGGTGCAGATACCTGTATAATACAGATATTTGCACTCATTTCCAGAAATAGACTACCACGGGAGTCACACCCCCCCCTGCTGTCTTCTGGGAAACACACTGGTCCCAGGAGACAGCGGAAACCAGTTAGGACGTGCAGCGCAACTCGCGCATTCGCAGCAGTGAACCAGGAAGTGAAGCTGCAATGCTTCACTTCCTGATCCCCTCACCGAGGATGGCGGTTGGGGCAGCCGAGAGCCCAGCAATTGATCGCTACCGACATCGCAGGCACCCTTGACAGGTAAGGCCACGTACACACGGTCGTTTCAAACCGATGAGAATGGTCCGACGGGCCATTTCCATCGGTTCACCTCTGAAGTGGCCTGATGGTCTGATGTGCGTACACACCATCGTTCCAAAAACCGATCGGGTCAGAACGCGGTGACATCAAATACACAACGTGCTGAATAAAACGAAGTTCAATGCTTCCAAGCATGCATCGACTTGATTCTGAGCATGCGTGGGGTTTGAACCGATGCTTTCTGTACTAACCATCGGTTTGGAGCGATCGGGCAGCGGGCCATCGGTTCGATTTTAAAGCATGTTTTAAAATTTTGGACCGAAGGACAACAGACCGATGGGCTATACACACGGTCGGTTTGGACCGATGAAACTAAACCTCGGTCCATTCTCTTCGGTTTTGTCCGACCTTGTGTACGCGGCCTAAGTGTCCATTTATTAAAATTCAGCAGCTGCAGTATTTGTAGCTGCTGGCTTTTAATATATATTTTTTTAGGCGGACCTCCGCTTTAATTTAGAGAAATGCATTAAGGTAAAAACCCTTAGCTTTTACAACCACTTTAAAGGGTATTTTAGCCACACTTCTCTTTAGGGGACAGGGGTACATTTACTTCATTATCCTGTGACCCACAATCAGCTAATAGCGGACTATTGCCCATTATCAGCTAACAATTCAGAGCCACACCATGCTTAGGAAGGATCCTGACAATACTGTCGGGATCCTCCCATCTATCTAATTGACAAATGTCACTGCCTTTCAGTGCCGCTAATGAGTAATAAATATTGTATTTGCTGGCGTATAAGACTACCTTTTAACACTTAAAAAAACTGTCCAAAAAGCAGGGGTCGTCTTATACGCCGGGTCAGCTGCTCGGATGCCTGCTGGATGTGCAATAATACTGTATGTAGCTTCGGGTACATACAGTATTTACCGCTTAGCCAATCCCAGTATTCAAATAAATACAGAGCCTGCTCGGATTGGAGTAACACCATTTGCCAATCCGAGCAGGCTACATACAGTCGCCTGCTCGGATTGGCTTTGAGAGTCAGAGAGGTGTGGGCTGATGTTACAGCCTCTGCCAATCCAAGCAGGCTTTGTATTCATTAATAGAATACATTGCTCACTGTGATTGGCTCCAGCTCTAGCAGGAATGAAGAAGAATATGGCTCCAGAAGGAAGAAATATGTAGCGTCGGAAGCCTCAGAAGGGGGTCGTCTTATACGGTGAGTACAGGCAAAAAATCTTAAAAAACAGTAAAAGTAGGGGGTCGTCTTATACGCCGGCAAATACGGTATGTGTAAATTTTATGTGCCTTCACAGGAAAAATCTGAGCTAAAAAGGGACACCAAAATACTTTACTACATCATCTTTATAGTGTTGCATTAAAAGGTGATGTAGTATAACATTGCCTGTATGTGTTTTTTTTTTTTTTTAAGTATCACTAAACCAAATTTTTATGTCTAAAACTGTTTTCTTCCCATGTGCTTGACCTTTCCACCATGTATATTATTTGTGCTAGTAAATTCCTGGATAATTCACTCATTTCAATGCCCTCCCTTATTTTGAGTGGCAGAACTGTTGCAGCCACTCTCAGTGCGCAAGCACTGTAATTATCCTATGAGGAGGCCATTTACTTCCAATTTTTACTGAAAGCCGCTCCACGTGAGTCTCTACATTTCGTAAGGGCATAAGCTGGTTGATTGACAGAAGCTCCTTCTCTTCAGCTTTCTGGCTATGTTCTGTTGTTAGAAACAATTGGATGCAGGTTGATGATGATGCTCAGTTTATGCAGGAATTAAGATAGATGGACATTATCATCTGATTATGGACATGCTCACACTTCCCCATTTTTAATTTTAAACCAACAGACTAAGGCCCGGATTCACATACATTGGCGCATATTTATGACGGCGTAGCGTATCTAATATACGCCACGCCGAACCAGCGCGGAGAGGCAAGCACCGAATTCAGGAAGCACTTGCCTCCCAAAATGCGCTGGGTTCCCTCGCGTAAGCCATCGTAAGTGGAAGTGGGCGTCAGCAATGCTAATGAGGCATGACCCCATACAAATGATGGGCTGAGCGCCATAAAGATACGAATAACGAACGGCGCATGCGCCGTCCCGTGGACGCGTCCCTTGTGCGCATGCTCAATGTCACGTCGAAACAACTGCCTAAGATACGTCGAATCACTGCCTACGACGTGAACGTAACCTACGCCCAGCCCTATTCACGTACTACGTAAATGATGTAAATGACGACAGCTGTGTTCCCTGGTCCATACCTTAACATGAGTTGCGCCTCCTATATGGGGAATAACTTTACGCCGGACGTAAGTCTTACGCAAACCGTGTATATTATGCGCCGGGCGCAACTACATTAGTGAATCAAAGTATCTCCCTCATTTACATATTCGAATCGGAAATCAACGGGAGCGCCACTTGCTGCCAGCGTAAATATGCGCCCACGATACACCGGCGTAGGAAAGTTACGTCGGTCGGATGAAGCCTATTTTCAGGTGTATCTAGCTCTGTGGGCACGGCGCATAGATACGACGGCGCATATTTACTCTTACGCGGCGTATCTCGAGATACGTCGGTGTAAGTGCTTTGTGTATCCGGGCCAAGAACTCTAATTTATCACAAAGGTAACTTGTTTTAAAATTGCAGGGAGAGCCTCACATCCCTAGGCTTCTGATGCTGTAGTGACACCTTGTGGACATTTTGTAATTTGCGCCCCCAGAACCTAAACTACAAGTTTCTATAAAGTGGAACTAAACCTACAATAAAATAAATGAAAGCAGGCAAACTTTATTGCAGAAGAGACATGCTATGTCTCTTCTGCAATAACACAAAATTACCTGCCTGTTTAAAAAATTCTATTAAATGCTCACTGAACTGCAGCGAGTAATCCTGATACACTGTGGTGATGCCAGAATGAAGGAAGCCTCTTCACATCATCAGCCACTGGCCAATTATAAGGCCAATGAAGGCCAGGGAGAAGATGTCACCTGCCGGTGAGGAATCCACTGGCTGAATTGCTGGAAAGTAGAGGTGAATATCTGTAGACTTTAGCTTTGCTTTAACTAGAATGAAGCTGTAAAGTATGGTATATGGACAAAGGCAAGATAGATGACCTGTAGGTTCTTTTCTCTTCTATTTTAACAATGAATTGAAAGTATTTATTTTCTCTTCTCTCTCTCTCTTTTTTTTTTTTTTTTTTTTTACTTGCCACAAAATTACACTGTGAATTACAGTAAATAAAAAAAAAGATAACATAGTGGTGGATAGAAGGAAAGGGGAAAGAGGAAAGAAGGTGAGGAAAATTGAATGTAGTACATTGTATAAATAAAATGTCTATGTTAGGTGTTGTAATAAAGGATTAAATGTTGATGTAAGAAGTATATATAAAGACAATTTTTGAATAAAGATGACATGATTAAAAAGTGGATGTAAACCTTATTCATGAAATTTGACCTAAGCACCTATGTCTGGAGCAGTGTTGTCAACCTACCAGATTTAAATTTACTGACACAACACCCAAAACTTACTGGCACAGCCAACTTTTTACTGGCATTTTCAAAAGTTACAAAATTACAGTTTTAAGTGCAAATTAGAGTATTTAGGCTACAAACAAATACAATTAGAAATATGATTTAAAGCGGAGGTTCACCCTAAATTTGGACTTTGGCTCAACTAAACTAGCAGGCAGAGACAATAATTAATCCATTTTTTTTTTTTTTTTTATTGCCGATCCTTACCTTAGTCCGGCAGCAGTTTCTCCCCTGTCACTCAATATTCCCCGCGGGAGTGGGCGTTTCTAATCACAGGCTGTGATTGACGTGCTTCCGACGGGCGCATACTGCGCGTCACGAGTTGCCGAAAGAAGCCGAACGTCGGTGCGGCTCTATACGGCGCATGCGCACCAACGTTCGGATTCTTTCGGCTCGTGACGCGCAGTATGCGCCGGTCAGAAGCACGTCAATCACAGCCTGTGATTAGGAATGCCCACTCCCGAGGGAAAGCCGGGGGCCGAAAATAGCCCTATACAGGTATGTTGGAAAAAAAAACCACAAACAACAGCATACTGGCAGTCTCCTAGGTCGGTCCATGTATTATTAGATTTTTTTTTTAGGGTGAACCCTGCTTTAAGGTATATAATAAGGCAAAAACATATTTCTTATTTTATTTTTGATATAGTAATTAAGTAGCTCAGGGCCCAGCCTCAGGAGGGCAAGAAATTATAATGTAGCGGCACACATATAATTTACTCTCACAGTGACACTGACAGCAGTGTGCAGCCGCACAAAAGATGGGGGGGGATTCCCTTAATCTGCAGAGATTTCCTCTCACTTCCTGTTTGGCTATGGGGCAGGAAATAAAGGGAAATAAAACGGATGGCAAAAAAACAATTAACAGGTGCTATAACCATTCCTTACTCTATCCAAAAAGGAAAAAAAGTGTATAATTCTACTTTAAGCACAAATTTCAGCTAAATTTCTGAAGGTCTAATGCCGCGTACACACGATCATTTTTCGGCTTGTAAAAAACAACGTTTTTCAGCATCTAGAAAAAACATTGTTTTTTCCAACTTCATCATTAAAACGGCCTTGCCCACACACGATCGTTTTTAAAAAATGCTCTAGCAAAGCGTGGTGACGTACAACACGTACGACGGCAGTATAAAGGGGAAGTTCCATGCGGATGACGCCACCCTTGGGGCTGCTTTAGCTGATTTTGTGTTAGTAAAAGACGATTCGCGCTTTTCTGTCTGTTACAGCGTGATGAATGTGCTTACTCCATTACAAACGGTAGTTTTACCAGAACGAGCGCTCCCATCTCATAACTTGCTTCTGAGCATGCACAGGTTTTTCACGTCGTTTTAGTCCACACACGATCATTTTTTACAACCCGCAAAAACGACATAGTTTAAAACGTCGTTAAAAAATGCAGTATGTTCGGGAAAAAAAATTGTCGTTTTTCAGAAGCCGAAAAATGATGTGGAGCCCACACACGATCATTTTAAATTACATTTTTAAAAAACTTTGTTTTTTACATGCCGAAAAATAATCGTGTGTACGCAGCATAAGAGGCTATAACCATGCCAGTGGTGCAGTAGAAAACATGTGATGAAGGTATGTGGTCCAGGCAGTGAGTAAAGGAAGGATTGGGGGCAGGAACAAATATTTTTCTCATCAGCAATAAACAGAAATAAAATTAAGTTTCCTTAATATGTACAACTGACACAAGCAAATGATCGCAGGAGAGTCCTACTACCTACCTGCCAGGTATAGGTGACCATGTCGGTGTCCCTTGTGTCTGCGCCATCCCTATCATACCGGCAGCAGTGCAGCCGCTTTATGGGAGCGCCAGATCGATTTGTCTTGTGGCCCAGTCCACCTCATAAGACTGGCGCTGCACTAAAAGTGTAGCGCAAGCCGGAGGGGACTCTTTTCTTGCTGCCCCCCTGCAAAGTGCTGCCCTAGGCCTGGGCCTTGTTGGCCTAGGCCAAGATACAGAGTTTTTCCAAAAGCTGTGTTTATTATACCGATAGCTTCTCTCCAGTATCTGTTTAACTTTTGGCACCTCCACATCATGTGGAGTAGATTTACCTTCAAATCCCCAAATAGTGGGCATTTAGCATCTTGCCTCTCCCAAAATAAATATTGTTTCTGGGGGGTCCTATATGCCCTGTGCAGCATCAATAAGTGAGACACTAATTGAGATGGGAACAGGGAACTTAACGGAACTATTTCCAAAATTTGTTTTCACTGCTATCCCCAAGATCTTACACCCACTTACTCTTACAGGGAAGTTCCTCATTCCCCTTTATATCCGCATTGTGTATATTTTCATATATAAATGCCAATCAAACCCTTAGACGTGTCTGTATTAATTACTTTACGTAGAATAACTGCCTCACTCCACTCCACTGGCCTCTAAATTGTGTCCCTAGAGCATGTCTAATTTGCAGATATTTAAAAAAGGACTGATTTGGTATATCGTATTCCTCCTTAAGTTCCTGAAATGATTTGAGAGCTTCCGCCCTATGTAATTGAGCAAGGAAAATCAGACCACATCTTTCCCAGTCCATGCTTTTCTCTGTATTGTGTAGTTCCTGCAGATATTTATTGTCCCACAAGGGTGAGAATATCCTAATTTCTCCTTAACCACTTTCCAAAGTTTGTTTATCAACAAGAACGTGGGAAATTTAAATGAAAGGGATTCGGCCTCAGCATCAGTATATTGTGATTTGTACCCAGTGACATAATTTTCCCTTTTAGATTCTCCTCCAAAAGGTCATTGCAGCCTCTTAAATGTGACAGTTATGCTGTCAGAAAGTACCACCAAGGATACACTGCCAATCCCTCATTATCTTTTGGTAAGTAAGAAGGCTGGCCGGAAACTAGCCTGTATTGTAGGAGGAGTCTGGGGGGTATATATCCCTCCTCCTCTGTCTGATCCTGTGTTGGCTCGTCTATAGGGTTACAGCTGGCATCATTTCTGGGTTCACTTATGGTTTTTGGGTTGCAGAGCGGCAGCTTGGTCGGCTACAGGAGACTCTTGGCGGTCCACCTCTCCGGTGTTCACAGTTCCGGTCGGTGCATGCGGAGGGCATTAGCTGGGGGGGGGGGGGGGGCGCATTGGATGCTTATCATAGTAATGCATAGGTTGGGGGAGAACAAGAAGAAATATTTTCTGGACAGCTGCACGCCAAAGAAATCGTTGTTTTTATTTGTAAAAACAGGAAAAGCACTACAAGCCACAGCAAACTGAACAGCTGATGCATTTCTCACTACACTTAGTGTTTAATCATGAGTTGGGATTGGGGGGGTGGCGTCAGAGTCAGGGGGGTCTGCCCGCTCACAGCAGACCATCCATTCCTGGGGGATTGGAGAAAGGGGGGGGGACATTTTGAGGTTTGAGATTTCAGAGGGGAGCTTATGTGCATGGGGGTTCTCCCTGTTGTGGGTGAATTTATGCTTTCATCTTTGCAGTCCAGTTCTGGGCTTTCCTTGCGGCATTGATCACGGGGGGGGGGGGGGGGGCTGAAGGCCACAGGTTACTGCACTGTATACTGTGTGCAACATACATGTATGTACCGATGTCCCATCTATACCGAGCTACACACCATATATACTAATCGGTATACTGTATGCACGGTATACTGTATGCGCATATATTTACATCTGTCACTTGTCATCTCTGCAAGTTGTAAAATCTGATTGCCAGATGTTTTCAGGCTGGAAGGATAACTAATGGGGGGGGGGGGGGTAGTTTGTTCATAACTCAGCTCCACTGTCACAGTCATTTCTTGAGATACATGCGATTTGTCATAGAGTTCTGTCGCAGCGTCCTGTTATAGTGTTTCTGTCATAGCGTTTCTGTCTCAGCAGTTCTGTCATAGCATGTTCTGTCATAGCATGTTCTGTCATCACATGTTCTCTCATAGCATGTTCTGTCATAGCGGTGCTGTCATAGCATGTTCTGTCATAGCGTGTTCTGTCATACCATTTTTCACCACCACAATTGCCTTTGTATCTTCCTGTTCCCGCGCAACCGCACCCACCACAGAATCCTGGAAAGAGATGGCAGGTTGTGAAGTGAGTGAGGCTCTTGTCCTGCTGCCTCTGAACAAAAAATTCTCCACCTCAGCTCTAAAACCATCATGTTTTCTCTGAACAGACCCTTCAGGCACACCATAATTTGTTCCAGAGTCTCTCGATCCTCCTCTGGCAGAACCATCACCACTTGGTGGGAATCATCCTCCAAGGAGATAATAGCCAGCTCTGTTATCAACTGAGTGGAAACCTGATATATGCATGCAACAGTTTCTGGTCTATCTTCTCACTCAGCCAGAAGAATATTGGAGCCATTAAACTTAGGCACCAGAGTCAGGGCTAATCCCAACGGTGCCACGATGGTTCCTGCTCCTCCTTCCACACCTGCTGCAAGAAAGGACATATCCTGCCGACTGCAGCCAAGTGTGGGGAGGTGTAGTGTGGTGCAGTGGCAAAAACACTCAGAGTCCTGAAGCAGCAGCAGAACTGTATTGTAATTGAAGTTCAAACAGGCACAACTACCCAGTGGGAAGTCAACCCGACATTCACAGAATGTTGCAGCGAACGGTGTAACATCAGGTCTCGGATGCACCAACAGTGTCTGCCTCGAGGGATGGATTGTGGCCTGGCCAGACTGTGCCCAAACAAGGAAGCTTCCAGGAAGGATGTTGTGTTCCTGCTCTTTCCCCTTCTCATCCAAAACCTCTCCCTACCGCTGACAGATGAGTGACCTGTCCACTACCACATGTGAAATGTGTGCCAAGCCTGTGAGCCATAGACTTCAGTAGACTCTTCCTGACCCAAAATGGCCACTGGACTCACATGGGGTGGCAGCATCCAATTGATATCTTCCCCAGGGGCCCAGAAAACCTCTTGACTTCCTCTCTCTGCAATGCTGCTGCTGTCGAGCGCACTGTTAACTAATTCTGGGTCACAGGAGAGCAAAAGTAAGTGCACTCCTGTGGCCCACAAGAGAAGTTTCACCAAAATAGCTTTAGCCTAATTCCTCTTTTAGGGTGCAATCATAATTTATGATCGTTAGTCATCTATTGCATCTCCACTATGTAATCTCAAGCCCCATACACACTATCAGTTTTCCTGCTGGTTTTCTCTTTAGGTTTACCAAAACCATCTAATATGAGGTCCAACCTCAAGAGTTTCAATGTGTATGCAATCAGGCAGGTTCTTGCACTACATGGTTTTGATAAACCTGAAGAGAAAACCTGCAGGAAAACTGATAGTGTGTATGGGGCTTCATACTCTGATCGATTGAAATACGGTCGTATTCATGAACAAAGTATCCCAGTGCTGCTAATCAATGCAAAACAATCAATAATTTTGTACTCTTGCCAACTAAATCCAATTGAAAATTAGTCTAAATCAATCGGAAGGAAAGTTATGGCTATTTGTTTTTTTTTAAAAAGATTTGATCGTTTTGATCAAATTGCAGATTAACTGCATGAAAAAAATTAAAGCATGTCTGACCACATCATACAGTGGGGAGAACAAGTAGTTGATACAGTGCCGATTTTGCAGGTTTTCCTACTTACAAAGCATGTAGAGGTCTGTAATTCTTATCATAGGTGCTCTTCAACTGCGAGAGACGGAATCTAAAACAAAAATCCAGAAAATCATCAATTGTATGTTTTTAAAGTAAATAATTTGCATTTTATTGCATGCCATAAGTATTTTATAGATCAGAAAAGCAGAACTTAATATTTGGTACAGAAACCTTTGTTTGCTAGTACAGAGATCATACATTTCCTGTAGTTCTTGACCAGGTTTGCACACACTGCAGCAGGGATTTTGGCCCATTCCTCCATACAGAGCTTCTCCAGATCCTTCAGGTTTCGGGGCTGTCACTGGGCAATGCAGACTTTTAGCTCCCTCCAAAGATTTTCTATTGGGCTCAGGTCTGGAGACTGGCTAGGCCACTCAAAGACCTTGCAATGATTATTACAGAGCCATTCCTTAATTGCCCTGGCTGTGTGTTTCTGGTCGTTCTCATGCTGGAAGACCCAGCCACGACCCATCTTCAATGCTCTTCCTGAGGGAAGGAGGTTGTTGGCCAAAATCTTGCGATACATGGCCCCATCCATCCTCCCCTTCAATAGGGTGCAGTCCTCTTGTCCCCTTTGCAGAAAATCATCCCTAAAGAATGATGTTTCCACCTCCATGCTTCACGGTTGGGATGTTTTCTTGGGGTTGCACTCATCCTTCTTCTTCCTCCAAACACTGCAAGTGAAGTTTAGACCAAAAAGCTCTATTTTTGTCCCATCAGACCACATGACCTTCTCCCATTCCTCCTCTAGATCATCCAGATGGTCATTGGCAAACTTCAGATGGGTCTGGACATGCTCTGGCTTGAGCAGGGGAACCTTGCGTGCGTTGCAGGATTTTAATCCACGACGCCGTAGTGTGTTACTAATGGTTTTCTTTGAGACTGTGGTCCCAGCTCTCTTCAGGTCATTGACCAGGTCCTGCCGTGTAGTTCTTCCTCATGATCACTGATGCCCCAGGAGGTGAGATCTTGCATGGAGCCCCAGACCGAGGGAGATTGACCGTCATCTTGAACTTCTGCCATTTTCGAATAATTGCGCCAACAGTCGTTGCCTTCTCACCAAGCTGCTTGCCTATTGTCCTGTAGCCCATCTCAGCCTTGTGCAGGTCTACATATTTAATCCTGATGTCCTTACACAGCTCTCTGGTCTTGGCCATTGTGGAGAGGTTGGAGTCTGTTTGATTGAGTGTGTAGACAGGTGTCTTTTATACAGGTAACAAGTTCAAACAGGTGCTTTTATTACAGGTAATGAGTGGAGAACAGGAGGGCTTCTTAAAGAAAAAGTAACAGGTCTGTGAGAGCTGGGATTCTTACTGGTTGGTAGGTGATCAAATACTTATGTTGTGCAATAAAATGCAAATTAATTATTTCAAAATCATACAATGTGATTCTCAAAATTTTTGTTTTAGATCCAGTCTCTCACAGTTGAAGAATACCTATGATAAAAATTACAGACCTCTACATGCTTTGTAAGTAGGAAAACCTGCAAAATCAGCAGTGTATCAAATACTTGTTCTCCCCACTGTATGTATTGCTGCTTTCTCATGCTTTATGTTGTTTTGCTTTTCTTTTTTTCTTTTTTTTCTCAGTCGGTATGAATGCATCCCAAACTGATCCTAAACTGATTGCAATTGCAAACACCAAGGCATGCTGTGTTTGGTATAACATCGATCAATTTAAAAAATGGAGTTCGTAATCTACAGATTCAATTGTACCTGTGACCTTATTTACATTGAGAGAAGAAAAGGAACACAAGAGAGCTATTAAAGCGGAGTTCCACCCAAAAGTGGAACTTCCACTTTAAGCACTCCTTCACCCCCTTACATGCCACATTTGACATGTAATTTTTTTTGTGGGGGGAGTGGGGGCTTCGGTAGGAGTGGAACTTCCTCTCCCACTTCCTCCTTCAGCCCAGGGACCGCCTCTGCGACTTCTCTTCTCGCCTTTAGGTGATCTCCTGGGACATGTGACAGGTCCCAGGAGATCGCCCATCCATTCATAGAGCGCAGCGCGACTCACGCATGAGCAGTGAGTGCCCGGCCGTGAAGCCGAAAGCTGTCACGGCTGGGTGCCCATACTATGAATGGAGGCGCCGGTCGGAGAGGGGGGAGAGGAGCGGAGCTCAGGGCGGCCGCATCGCTGAACCGTGGAGCAGGTGAGTGTCAGGGTACTAGCTCCACCTCTGACAGATTCCCACACATGCGCGGTAGAATGATGTTTCGGCGCATTCCTGTGCGTGGTTTGCGCGCACGCATGCGCGGTACGGCAGCGTGCCGTGTGCGTGGAAGCGCGCACGTGCACGTATGCGGCAACCCTGGGGCCAATCAGAGGCCGGACACTCCTATTTAAACCAGCAGCCTTCCCTGAACAGGTTACTGGTTTGTCATCAGCTTTAGTGAGTTTACCTGTTGCCATATCTCCTTGTTTTGACCCGGACTTCCTGACGACTCTCCTCTCACCCGGAACCTCTGACCTTTTGGCTAACGTACCTTGGATTGCTGCTGTCTCCTGCCCTTTGACCTTGGCTTGTACCTACGGACTTTCTCTGCCTTCTCCAGCCCTTGACCCACGGCCTGTGACCCGGACTTGCCTTTATCTTCTGCTTGTTTCTTCTGGGCCTCCTGCCAGTAGCTGCCTGATCTCCAGTTGCTTCCAGTCTTCCACGCCTGCTCAGCCACCTTCAGTCGCACCAAGTCTACCAACCTGCTTCCGGCACCGGTGCCTCCTTGTGCCTTCCCTCCTCTGTCTCAACTCCAGAGTGGACTGCGCAGGGTCGCAAGGGTGAACCGTCCTCAGCATCTCGGCCTCGGTGAGTACAGGCTCCTGATAGTACAAACCAGCCAGATGTCTGAGGCCGACAGGGCGCGTTCACCTTTTGAGACTCTGTGCCAGCAAGTCTCCGCTTTGACAGAAGCAGTTCAAAAACTACAGGAAGGCTACCTTCAGATCGATGGCCGCCTCCAACAACTGGCTGGCTTACCTGGACCTTCCGCTGCTGCTGTAGCCTCACCTCCCGGACCTTCAGCCTCTCAGGCCCCCGCAAGTCCAGCCATGATGGTGTCCAACCCTGAACCTCGAGTACCCATGCCTGAGCGCTTCGCAGGTGATCTCCGGGCCTTCAAAAATGCCTGTTCACTGTATTTGGCTCTCCAACCCAGAACTTTAAGTTCCGAAGCCGTAAAGGTCGGGTTCGTTATTTCTCTCCTCTCTGATGAGCCCCAAGCATGGGCGCACACCTTGATGGAACAACGAAGTCCGATACTGGACACCATCGATACCTTCTTCACCCACATGGCCAAATTGTATGAAGACCCTCTGCGTTCAGCCACAGCAGAAGTCACCCTGCACAACTTAAACCAAGGGAGAAGACCGCTTAATTCAGAAAATGGTCAGCTGACACAGGCTGGAACGAGGTGGCCCTCAAATATCAGTATCGTCAAGTCCTCTCTGAAGCCCTTAAGGACGAGCTTGCGAGGTCAGAAATCCCTGCCTCGCTGGAAGGGTTGATCCAAGTTGCCACCCAGCTCGACATGCGCCTGCGAGAACGACGTTCTGAGCGGTTCCAGGCCAACCGTCCCAGCTGGACCCCGCCGAGATATGCTTCAGCACCTCCTCCTCTCTCATCTCCACCGACCACCGCACTACCTGAAACGGAGCCTATGCAGCTCGGCCTAGTTCGGGCCCCTCTTACCCCGGAGGAAAAGCTCCGGAGACGTCAAGCCAATCTTTGCCTGTATTGCGGAGCACCCGGCCATTTCCTGCGAACCTGTCCAGTGAGACCCTGTAAGTCGAAGCCTCCACCTGCTCTCAACTACCATGTTACCAGTTTGCCACAGACTTACGTTGTCCTCTTTCTTTCCCTACAGCTCCTGGAAGGGGCAACCCACCTGCCGGCAATTATTGATTCAGGGGCCTGCAGCTGCTTCCTGGACTCTTCCTTGGCCCAAAAGCTGCGCATCCCCTGCCGTACCAAGGATTTCCATCTTCAAGTCCACTTGGCTGATGGCTCTCTTCCCCGTTCAGGACTGATCACCCAAGAAACCCTTCCTATCCGTGCCACCTCTGACTCCAGACACCATGAATTTCTCCGGTTGGACCTTATTCCATCCCCCATGTTCCCCATTATCCTGGGTCTCCCGTGGTTGCAAGTCCATCTGCCCTGCATCGACTGGCTCAAAAGAGAAGTCAGTTTCTCCTCATCCTACTGCTCTCAGCACTGCCTTGCACCAGTTACAGCCACTTGTTCTACGCTAACCACTCCACCAGAAGACCTTCAGCATGTCCCCTCGGTCTACCTGGAATTTAAGGACGTCTTCGACAAACAACAAGCCGATAGTCTCCCTCCACACCGGTCATATGACTGCCCTGTCGACCTCCTGCCAGGGTCTGAAATTTCTTTTGGGCGCATTTTCCCCTTGTCAGAGACTGAGTTGAAGGCCCTCAAGGTCTATATTGACGAGAACTTAAAAAAAAAGTTCATCCGCCCTTCTTCCTCACCAGCTGGGGCGGGGATCTTCTTTGTCGAGAAGAAGGACGGATCCCTTAGACCCTGCATTGATTATAGGGAGTTAAACAAAATTACCATCAAGAACAGATACCCGCTGCCTCTTATTCCCGAACTGTTCCAACGATTCCGATCGGCTCAGGTCTTCTCTAAACTAGACCTCCGGGGCGCCTACAACCTCGTCCGAATAAAAGCAGGCGACGAGTGGAAGACAGCTTTTAGGTCCAGATTCGGGCACTTCGAGTATTTGGTCATGCCCTTTGGGCTTTGTAACGCTCCCGCCACATTCCAGCACCTAGTCAATGACATTTTCCGGCAACATCTGGATGACTTCCTGGTATTATACTTGGATGACATCCTCATCTTTTCAGCCACAATGGAGCTACATCGGCACCACGTTAGGAAGGTTCTCACTATCTTAAGACAGCACAAGCTTTATCTCAAGGCAGAGAAGTGTGAATTTGAAAAGACATCGGTACAGTTTCTAGGATTCATCATCTCCGTAAATGGGGTAGCCATGGACCCCCAGAAAGTCAGAGCAATCCAGGAGTGGTCACCTCCAATGGACAAGAAAGGCGTCCAGCGCTTCATTGGCTTTGCCAACTTTTATAGACGATTCATCATCGGCTTCTCGTCTATTGTCTCTCCTATTACCAAGTTGACCCGCCAAGGGCACCATTTTCAGTGGCCACAAGAGGCCCAAGAGGCCTTTATTAAACTTAAAGCAGCTGTCTCCTCGGCACCTGTGCTATGTCATCCGGATTCAACACTGCCTTTTGTCTTAGAAGTTGATGCCTCGGAATCTGCTACAGGTGCTGTTCTTTCTCAAAGACAGGGGCTAAAGTCACTCCTTCACCCGGTAGCCTATGCTTCCCGGAAGCTGAGCCCCCCTGAGAAAAATTATGATGTCGGGGATAGAGAATTACTGGCCATAAAGTTCGAATTAGAGGAGTGGAGATACCTGCTGGAGGGGGCAGCTCATCCCATCATCATTTTCACTGACCACAGGAATCTGGAGTACTTACGGTCTGCAAAACGTCTAAGACCCAGGCAGGCCCGCTGGGCTCTCTTCTTCACTTGCTTCAATTTCCATATTACTTACCGTCCCGGCTCTAAAAATGGAAAGGCTGACGCCCTCTCCAGGATGTTTCCTGAAACACCCAACACATTCGAACCCAGCACTATCCTATCGTCTCAAAATTTCTTGTTACTCCCTCAAGCAGACTTACTGACCTCTCTGAAAGCAGCTTGTCGACGGTGCCCTGACCATGAGATCTCCTCTTTGGAGAGAAGGGATGACCAGCTGTGGTTGCAAGGAAAAATTTTTGTGCCAATGGAAGCTAGGCAGTTGATTCTGAGCACTTTTCATGATCGCAAATTGGCAGGCCATTTTGGTACACGTAAAACCTCCGAGCTAATCTCCCGCTCTTTCTGGTGGCCAAAATGGAGGTCCGACTGTAAAGATTACGTCACTTCCTGCATTCGGTGCCAACGGAATAAGGGACCAAACACGAAGACCTGGGGCCTGCTTAAACCTCTACCCATTCCGGAGCGCAGGGTTTACCACGATCCTAGTCGTGGTTGACCGCCTGTCCAAAATGGCGCATTTTCTGCCTATGATAGGTACGCCCTCCGCGGCAGATACAGCCAGAATTTTTTTTAAAGAGGTCGTCAGGCTTCATGGGGTGCCCAAAAGCATCGTATCCGACAGAGGTACTCAATTTACATCCAAATTTTGGAAGGAGCTTTGCAAAGCACTGGAAGTAAAAATCTGCCTTTCCTCTGCCTATCATCCCCAAAGTAATGGCCAGACAGAACGGACCAACCAAACGCTGGAACAATACTTACGTTGCTTTTGCTCAGTCTCCCAAGACGATTGGTCCTCCTTGCTATCTTCAGCCGAGTTCGCCTATAATAACTCCGTAAATTCCACCACAAACCAAACTCCATTCTGGGCTAACTTTGGTTTCCATCCTTCCTTTCTCCCAGACTCCATCCCTGAAGCACCTGTGCCAGCTGTCCAGGAACATGTAACCTTCATTCAGCGGAATTTCCAAAAATTACAGGAGGTTATGCAGCAAGCCCAGGAGGATTATAAGAGGTTCTATGACCGAGGGAGGAAGGATTGCCCAGCTTTCGAAGTTGGTGAGAAGGTTTGGCTGTCTGCCACCAACCTCAAATTACCTGTCCCCTCACGAAAGTTGGGTCCAAGGTTCATCGGCCCATTTGAGATCAGACGGAAGATCAATCCTGTGGCTTTTGAACTGGCATTACCCGAGTCTTACAGGGTCCACCCCGTGTTCCATGCCTCCTTGCTCAAACCCGTTGTGCCGGATCCCTTCAAAGGAAGAGAAGAACTGCCACCTCCACCAGTGGAGATTGAGGGGGAAAAAGAATTTGAGGTGGAGGCTATCTTGAGCTGCAGGAAAAGAGGAAGGCAGTTGCAATACCTTATAAAGTGGAAGGGATATCCCCCTGAAGATAACTCTTGGGAGCCTTCCCGGAATCTCCATGCCCCTCGCCTGATTCGGGCCTTTCACCTGGAACACCCGGAGTTAATGACCAGTTTGGGCATCTGGAGTCCGCCCCTTGGGGGGGCACTGTCAGGGTACTAGCTCCACCTCTGACAGATTCCCGCACATGCGCGGTAGAATGACGTTTCGGCACATGCCTGTGCGTGGTTTGTGCGCACGCATGTTTATGCGGCAACCCTGGGGCCAATCAGAGGCCGGACACTCCTATTTAAACCAGCAGCCTTCCCTGAACAGGCTGCTGGTTTGTCATCAGCTTTAGTGAGTTTACCTGTTGCCATATGTCCTTGTTTTGACCCGGACTTCCTGACGACTCTCCTCTCACCCGGAACCTCTGACCTTTTGGCTAACGTACCTTGGATTGCTGCTGTCTCCTGCCCTTTGACCTTGGCTTGTACCTACGGTCTTTCTCTGCCTTCTCCAGCCTTTGACCCACGGCCTGTGACCTTGACTTGCCTTTATCTTCTGCTTGTTTCTTCTGGGCCTCCTGCCAGTAGCTGCCTGATCTCCAGTTGCTTCCAGTCTTCCACGCCTGCTCAGCCACCTTCAGACGCACCAAGTCTACCAACCTGCTTCCGGCACCGGTGCCTCCTTGTGCCTTCCCTCCTCTGTCTCAACTCCAGAGAGTGGACTGCGCATGGTCGCAAGGGTGAACCGTCCTCAGCATCTCGGCCTCGTTGAGTACAGGTTCCTGATAGTGAGTGTATGTTTATTAAAAGTCAGCAGCTACACTTTTTGTAGCTGCTGACTTTTAATAAACACTAAAAGGCTTTAACTCCCCTTTAAGAATGAATTACTTATTTTTGTTGTTTGTCAATGAAAGTTTTTTTCCCCAATTTGCAGTGGCGTCACAAGGGTTGGTGTCACCTGGTGCGGTAAAATTTGGTGTCACCCCCCCCCCCCCAAGTCACTGTTCAATCCGGGGGAATGAGCAGGCTAGTGCATAAGCACAGCTCTCCCCCTGTGTAATTTCCCTAAAGGAACCCCTGTGTAATCCCCCAATGTAACCCCCCTGCAATCCCCCTAATGTAACCCCCCTCTGTGCAACCCCCTAATGTAACCCCCCTCTGTGCAACCCCCGCTCTGTGCAATCCCTAATGTAACCCCCACAGACCTCAGCTCAGTGCGCTCTGTCCACATGGATGTTCCTCCTCCTCCTCCTAGGCTCCTCCTCCTGTTGTGGATGTACTGTCAGTGTGGAGGAGGAGCCTAGGCCCTGTTGGTCTGGAAAGTGTAATTGTTGTGGTAGGCAGCCCAGCACCGGAGATTGCAGTGCCGATTCCCAAAGGACATGTGGGCGCCGTGCACTATGGCACTCCGGAGCTGTCTGCCAGTTCCTCACAACACAATTCTTACTCCTCCTCCCTCCCTGAACATTGCGGTGAGTAAATGAGATACAGCAGGGCAGGGGAAGGAGGAAGAGGAGAGAGACTCTCTCGATCCAATGCCGTGACAGGTGTCACCCCTCTGGCGGGTGTCACCTGGGTGCGGACCGCACCCCCCCGCTCCCCCCTTGCAACGCCTCTGCCAATTTGGGATATGTGAAGGATACCACTCATAACAACATTTTAAAAAACGTCATTTAAAATGACCATGTGTGGGAAAAACTTCATTTTATGTCTTCTGAAAAACGACAAATTTTAAAAATTCGAACATGCTTCAATTTTTTATTTCGTTTTTCAAAAAGTCGTTTTTTGTGTCATAAAAAATGATTGTGTGTAGGCAAGAAGCAAGTTATGACGCGAGCTTGAATGGAACAGAGTGCCACCGTACGTGCTGAACGTAACATCGCTTTGCTAGAGCATTTTGAAAAAACGATGGTGTGTAGGCAACGTCGTTTTTTAAAATGAAGTTTGAAAAACTTAGTTTTTTTCATGAGAAAAAACAATGTTTTTTTACAAGACAAAAAACGACCGTGTGTACGCGGCATTAGAGTTGTTATTGATCAACCTAATTAAAAAGTACTAGTAATCTTACATTTCAATTTAAAAAATATGCCAATGTTTTCTATGAATTGATTAATTCCTATGAAGAAGATAGAGCTATGCCCCCCACACACGATCGGATTTCTGATGGAATCAACTCCGATGGATTTTTTCGTCGGATATCCGATGAAGCTGACTTTCATCAGTCTTGCATACACACTATCAGATTAAATTCCGACCGTGTCAAAGCGCAGTGACGTAAAACACTACGCCGAGCCAAAAAAATGATGCTTCCGAGCATGCGTCGACTTGATTCTGAGCATGCGTGGATTTTTCTCCGATGGAGTTCCACACAGACATTCGGAATTTCCTATCAGTTTTTTATCATAGGAAAAATGTAAAACATGTTCTATTTTTTTACACCGATGGGCAGGGCTGTCTTAATAGCATTATGGGCCCCTGGGCAAAGTAATGCACTGGGGCCCCTGCCAGCCTGCCCCAAATGTACGCACCTACTCAAGAATTAAAGTATAAATAGTTGATAGAATTAAACATATATATATATATATATATATATATATATATATATATATTGGTACTTTCAATAAAATTGACTTTAAACAATAAGAAAACATGCCATAATTCAAAGACTTAATCAACACAAAGAGCACAGGGGGAGGCATAAGGGCAAAAGAGCAAAGTGCAAGTTCTGGGAAGGCCATCATCCTAGGAAAACTTAGAAAAATGCATAACTATCCTAGCAGATATAGGACTTTTGGCAAATATGATGTAATGCAAGACTATCATGGGGCCCCCATGCACCTGGGGCCCCTGGGCAGTGCCCAAGTGTGCCCAGGCATTAACCACTTAAGGACCGGACCAATATGCAGCCTAAAGACCCAAGGTGTTTTTACAGTTCGGGACTGCGTCGCTTTAACAGACAATTGCGCGGTCGTGCGACGTGGCTCCCAAACAAAATTGGCGTCCTTTTTTCCCCACAAATAGAGCTTTCTTTTGGTGGTATTTGATCACATCTGCGGTTTTTAGTTTTTGCGCTATAAACAAAAATAGAGCGACAATTTTGAAAAAAAAGCAATATTTTTTACTTTTTGCTGTAATAAATATCCCCCAAAAACATATATAAAAACATTTTTTTTCCTCAGTTAAGGCCGATACGTATTCTTCTACCTATTTTTAGTAAAAAAAATCGCAATAAGCGTTTATCGATTGGTTTGCGCAAAATTTATAGTGTTTACAAAATAGGGGATAGTTTTATTGCATTTTTATTATTATTTTTTTTTTTACTACTAATGGCGGCGATCAGCAATTTTTTTCGTGACTGCGACATTATGGCGGACACTTCGGACAATTTTGACACATTTTTGGGACCATTGTCATTTTCACAGCAAAAAATGCATTTAAATTGCATTCTTTATTGTGAAAATGACAGTTGCAGTTTGGGAGTTAACCACAGGTGGCGCTGTAGGAGTTAGGGTGCACCTAGTATGTGTTTACAACTGTTTGGGGGTGTGGCTGTAGGAATGACGTCATCGATCGTGTCTTCCCTATAAAGGGAATGACGCGATCGATGCGCCGCCATAGTGAAGGACGGGGAAGCCGTGTTTACACACGGCTCACCCCGTTCTTCAGCTCCGGGGAGCGATCGCGACGGAGCGGCTATAAACAAATAGCCGCGCCGTGGTCCCGGATCGCTCCCCGAGCGGACCCGACCTCCGCATGTAGCGGGGGGGTCCCGATCGGACCCCCCACCCGCTAATAGGCGAGGACGTACCTGTACGCCCATGTGCCTGTACGTGCCATATTGTGGACGTACATGTACATGCGGGGGTCGGGAACTGGTTAAGACAGCCCTGTCGATGGGTAAAAGCCCACACACGATCGGTTTGTCTGATGAAAGCAGTCTATCTGTCTTTTTTCATTGGACGAACCGATCGTGTGTACACGGCTTTACTCTGCTGCTGAATTCACTTTATGCATTCAGCCATTCTAGATTAAGAGAGGCTAGAACAGGCTATAGGCAGAGAATATATATTTCAAGTATGTACAGGAGATATCTTTCCTTGCAGAGAATAGAAAAGTTTACAAACCTGAGAGGATATTAAAGATCTGCTGTTGACATGGTACAGAGATACGGAAATACAGAGTGGTAAGGATCATTTTGGCATATTGGGGTTTATTTACTAAAGGCAAATTAATTCTTAATTTGAAAGGAATTTCCCTTAGCTTAGTGAATGATGTGACACTCAGCTGACTTCCATCATACAACCATATGCAAGCAAAAAATTTTTTTTATTTTTCAATTGTCCTTCATTGTGGTGGGATATTCTTTGTAAAGTGAATTTTCGCCACAGTTACTAAGCAAAGTGAAAATTCCCTTGGCAAAGTGAATATGTTCTACTCTACTTTAGATAACAACGCCTTTATGTGTATGCTTTATATAGGATTAGTACTTAGCAATAGTTTATTAATGCAGTTCTTGATATAATATAGTTACAGTTCCAAGCTTTTGCTTGGAACCGTAACTATATAAACTCCCCACTAGATGGCAGAAGCATTCTATTGTACAGTACTGTGATAAATATGCTGTATACTTTGTAGATCAAATTGTGTAAAATATATATAAAACCATAAGTATACAGAATTTTAAATACATATTTGTACTTGAGGTTGATTTACTATGCAATTTGCAAGTGTACAGTAGTCACTTTAGAGCTTAGTAAACTTGATAATGCTGCTGACTTCCATCATCAAATCACAAATCACGTGCAAGCAAACATGCTGGTTTTTTTTTGTGTTTCTTTCTTTCCTTGCTTGTGATTGGGTATTCATTGTAAAGTGAAGCTTTGCCCCATTTACATAACTCTGCAGCAACTGCACTTGCATATTGCACTTTTTGCCTTTAGTAAGTCAACCCCTTTGTCATATTACATAAGCATTCTACAGTGACCACCTAACAGCACACAGTCTAATATCAGTAAGTTCTTACAATAAAATAACCTCAGTACAGTGTGTAGTATTTTTGGGATGTTTTACAAAATGTATTTTATACAATTATTTGTTATACAGTATTTGTGATATAGAGCTGCATACTTTATATCATAGGCTTTGCATGGTGTGCCACTTTCTTGGATAGTACTGCCTTGAGGGGATTGTTCAGGACTTTTTATGGAGACCCAACTTGTTTTTGAACCTACCACTACCTACCTAACATTCTGCAGCCACTACCTATAGCTATACCCGCCATGTACACATGCAATTTTACAGATATCAAATAGAGACCATTGGCATATTACAAGTAAATATGAAAGACAATTGGAAACCTCAAATCATAAACTGCTTTCTTATATAATGAACACCATGGGGGTTATTTACGAAAGGCAAATCCACTTTGCACTACAAGTGCACTGCCAGTGCACTTGAAAGTGCACTTGGAATTGCAGTCGCTGTAGATCCAAGGGGGACATGCAAGGAAAATAAAAAACAGCATTTTAGCTTGCAAATGATTGGATGATAAAATCAGCAGAGCTTCCCCTCATTTCAGATCTACCCCTCAAATTTAAAGCGACTTCACTTCCAAGTGCACTTTCAAGTGCACTTGCAGTGCACTTGTAGTGCAAAGTGGATTTGCCTTTCGTAAATAACCCCCCATATGTATGTAATACTGAGCAATGTTATTAATTGCAGATCTTTCTTTGTCCACAAGATGGCGATGCCAGCAATGCCTTATCTAGCTATAGCTGGCTATACACAGGACCAGTCTGGGAGACATAGTCTCGATGGAGGATTTGAACTATAGCCATCCCTGGGCCGCAACTACAAGGCCCATGGGAGCAAGAGAGGTCAGATATAAGCAAGAGCCCAGGAAAGAGCCAAGGCATTTAGGGGAAGTGCCCCAATTGGAACGGAGAGAGCTGTGCTGTGCCAAGAGAGTGACCTGCTGTGCTGGATTTCGCTGGATGCTAGAACCCCGTGGCTGAACCAGAGTATAACTGAAGCAGCATCGGTGACTCGGGACACCTGCAGCCAGAATTGCTGTAATGCTGTATAAGGGGACCCTCCACCATACTGTTTACCTGTCACTACCGGAGGATTGCCAAGAAGATGAATGTGACCCATTGGTAAGTTGTAACCACCTGTTAAACATCTTCAGACCAGATCCTTTAAAAAGCTATTCCAACCTACTGACACTCTATACTCAGAGACTCATTACACCTGTTTTCCAGATAGGGATGGGCGATCTGTTTGAGTTGAACATGAGTTCATCTCGAACACCGCCTGTTCGTCCATTCGCCGAACAGCGAACAATTTGGAGTGTTTGCGGCAAATTCAAAAAGTCGCGGAACACTCTTTAAAAATCTATGGGAGAAATCAAAAGTGCTAATTTTAATGGTTAATATGCAAATTATTGTCATAAAAAGTGTTTGGGGATGTATAAATGCAAAAAAAGTTTTAAAAACTGCAGTTTTTTTAGGAGCAGTGATTTTAATAATGCTTGAAGTGAAACAATAAAAGTGAAATATTTCTTTAAATTTCATACCTGGGGGTGTCTATAGTATGCCTGTAAAGTAGCGCATGTTTCCTGTGTTTGTCAGAACCTCCTCCACATCCCTAAGTCCCGCTACAAATCTAAAGAAGAATGAAGATTTGCAGTCCAAAAACCACGGCTATGGAACGCTCTACCTACATATATTCGGATTCAGAAAAAAACTTAAGACACATCTATTCTGAAGGATGGCTGGACGACAAATTTGGATACAGCGCCTTGAGGCGATTTAGTTTGCATTTGTAGCGCTATACAAGTTATTCACCCACTCTTTACAACAGTCCCTGTACAAAATTACATTTCTAAAGGAAAAAAAGTCATTTAAAACTACTCGCGGCTATAATGCAATAAATTACCAGGCCCTTTGGGTCTGGTATGAATATTAAGGGGAACCCCAAATCAAAATTAAAAAAAGCATGGGGGTCCCCCCAAATTCCATATCAGGCCCTTCAGGTCTAGTATGGATATAAGGGGAACCCTGCGTCATTTAAAAAAAATGGTGTGGGGTTCCCCCAAAAATCCATACCAGACCCTTCAGGTTAAAGGGGACTTCCAGATTCCGATATGCTCCCCGCCCGCAGACCCCCACAACCACCGGGCAAGGGTTGCAGGGATGAGGCCCTTGTCCCCATCAACATGGGGACATCCTCCTCAGGTTGAGGGCATGTGGCCTGGTACGGTTCAGGAGGGGGGGCGCTCTCTTGTCCACCCTCTTTTCCAAGAACCTTTAAAATTAGCACTTTTGATTTTTCATATTTGTGTCCGATAGACTTTAACGGTGTTCACGTTTTCGAACACATGTTTTTTGCCTGTTTGCATGTTCTGCTGCGAACCGAACCTCGGGGGTGTTCGGCTCATCCCTATTTCCAGACTATGCCTGCGTGAAACCTTTTGGATATTCACCTTGAACATTATGTCCCCAGATGGTTTAAATGAGGAGCACTTTAATATGACATATTTTTGCAACTTTTAATATCATTATATACAACCTTAGTTTATAAATATTTATTATTTAAAAAAGAAAACTCCCTCCCCCTGTTTTTTTGTCTAGTTATTTGTTTAATGACCCTATCGAGTAGGGCCATGTGCATAGTTCTGTTTAATAATAATACAAATATAAATGCACAAACCCTCATTTGTGTCTGTATAGGCACAAAGCTAGGCTTGTTTTAAGTTCTTGTTTATACTCTAATAATGCCCTGCTGCAATGAATAGCCCCTTTTATGGTGTGAGGTGGACCAGTGTTAATACCATTGTAATATAATTCAGATGTGTGCTCTCTTCCCTTTTATTTTTGTCTAGAAATCTTCCTGCCACCCAGTGGGATGTTAGAGAACTGCAGCACCCTGTTGGCTTTTGGATTTGTTCTATTACACCTGTTGTTGCATCCATTGTCAAGCCACAACAGGCAAGAGCCATGCATAATATATAAGGCCATTGGTACTTCAGATTGCTGTCTTTATTCTTGCTTCCTCATCTGACTATTATTGCTGCATAACGTCCTAGTCCCCTCTGCGCAAGCTATGGATCAACTGCACTTGCAATGTGCATAGTCTATTAGCCTTTAGTAAATTAATCCCACACTTTCCAGGTGTTTCCAGACAAGGTATTCTGGTGATGTCAGCAAGGGTGAGGCCTCGCATAGGGCTAGACAAAAGCAGAGGGCTCAATGTTACAAGCGGCTCCTAAGAGGGTAGATCTACATGTACACGACTCACACTACAACACTAAATTACAAACCTGCCTTCACATCAAACCCCGGGTCTCCATTAATAGTTTTCAGGCATTCTCACTGCAACTGCTCATCCCCCTCCTTGCTTTCTCTGCAGATAATGTAAGGCTTTTATCTGCTCCTGCCCCCTGGTAATTGATCCTGGGCTGTGTAGTTTGTTCTCAGCTAAACTGTAGGGAAAGTTCTACTTTCAACATACAAGTCTCAGCAACCTCTGCATTATTGTATTGGCACTTATAAGTTATTATAAACAGAATTGATGAACACTACCATCTTGTGGTCAAAAAAAGATCTGCATTACAGTAACAGTGCACAGTGTTACGCTTACATTGGACCAGTTTGGCTTGATGTTAGTATCCATATCTGATACCTACAGAACCACTAGGGATGTAGTAAATCATTGCAGTAGTTCTAGTGAAAGCCTCAATCTTCTGGGTTCTGCACAAACCTAGCTTACCCTCTGCACACTGAATACAGGGAGATGGTCACTTGGCACCTCCACTATTCGCAGAATGGCTTGCCTTTTTCCTTAAATAATTCAATGTGTTCTCTTTTTATATGGTGTAGGGGGAGGGGCATATGCCTTATTATGTCCCTCATCCAACTAGAGAATGCCTTGACATGGATGACATAGATACAATAAAAGTCCTGGAGGTTACCTTTAAAGTAGCAGTTGGCAAAAGTAGGTTACCTTTAAAGTAGAAGTTTTTTTCTATTTTGGATAGCGTAAGGGAGGGTTATAACCCTTATCAGTTATTTTTTTGCAATCTGTGACCCATTGGGGAGATTTACTTTCTGTCCCATAGCCAAAACAGGAAGTGAGAGATAATCCCTGCAAATTAAGAGAATTCCTTGGGGACCCCAGGTCACTGGAGCTAGTGTCCCCATTGTGTTCCCTACTGCGCAAATCACACTGCGCTTTCTGATTGGCCTGGCAGCGGTGGAAGGAGGAGGAGGGGGGCGAACTTTCGGGGGACCTTGCAGTGGTAAGGTCTTCCAGAAGTGGGGATAGGTACCTGTCAAAAACAGGTACCCGCTCCCCATTGAAAGGTGGCAAATATGACAGCGAAGGGGAAGGGAGCAAACAAGCAGAGCTTCCCTTTTTGGGTGGCGCTCTACTTTAATGCAGGGATTGCATTAAAGTAAAAAAAAAATTGACTTTAGCACTACTTTAGGTAACCTGCCTGTATGTTTGCAGACTGTAGTGTTAAACTAGAGCTAACCATCAAATACACACCACCTTCAGATACATGGCCAATGATTACCAAAACATTCTATAAAGTATGCCTGAACCCAAAAATCTTGTTCGTTATACAAAATAAGTAGAAATCCATTTTATAAATCAGCTATACATTGATCAAAATGTGGCTCAATCAGCTGGGACCACCTGTATTTTGATACGTGTATGGGCAGGGAGGTTGTTCAGAGGTCGATCTACTGATCAACTTGTCCAATTTTTGCTGCTCCATCAGCACTGCTGGCAATAGCCTGCAATTCTTCTGAATAGTGTATTCTGACAGTAGGGAAGTACCCCCACTGTCAGAATACAAAGGCTCAGCAGGAGGATTCCCCTATCCAAATTGAATGTGTAGATGAGGGTATTAAGTCATTTTTATTGTTTCAACCCACTGTTTGAAGGAACAAAATAAATCGTCTATAGGCTGTCTTAGACAGAGAATCCCTTCTTTGACATAATTAACCTCAGAACTTGTACTAATTAGATGTGTCAGTTATTAAAGAGTTTCGTTGACAACTCTATAAAACCCTTTTGTTATATATTTATCCATTTATTGCAAGCACAATACATTTTTTTGCACATTTAATGTAAGCATAAAACCCCAAAGTAGTGTTAGAACAAGCACTAGAGAATCTAAAATCTGGTTTACTGCACCCCAAAAACTAAGCCTACCTAAAATCTGTCCCTTAAAGTGGTTCTAAAGCCTAAACATGATTTAGGTAGTAGCATGCTTCTCAACCCACTCTTATACTCTCTCACTCGAACCAGTGCTGTACCAGTCTATAGCGGCTCTCCCCACTCTTTCAGGCTTCAGTTAAATGCTGTGATGAGGGGGCAGGGCCGGGCCACACTGTCTGTGGCTATGAATGCAGGCAGCACCCGAACCCCCCCTGCTACTTGTGGGAGACAGACAGGAATGCAGCGATCAATTCCCCCCACGCTTGGGAGATGGACAGGGTGGTAGCAAACAGGGCATTACCTTTGACGTCAGGGGGAATGAAGAGCCAGGGTCGTTGATTTTCCTCTTGGGTGAACAAGAGGTGTGTGCTAAGACACGATTAGCCAGGGAGTCCAACGACTACCTGGCAAATTGGGTCACAGGAACTGCTTCCTGATTGGCCGGGAGGAGAATCAGGAAGACAATAGTAAATATTAATTCGCTATTGTCACACAAGTGGGTGGGCTCTCACTCTGAATCCACCCTTTTTTTAATCCAATTAGAGCCTCGGGCGACTTGCTATGGGGGCAAATGAAGGAGGAGCCAGGAGCACCAGTGGGTGACCGGAAAAGATCAGGGCCCATCTGTGCAATTGCATTAACCTCCCTGGCGGTATGATTCTGTCTGAAAAAACATGCTGAAAGCGTACAATTATTTGCAAGGAATTTTGGTGTTTTATACTGTAGGCCTGTGATTTTTAGTAATAACTCACTTAAATCTGACCAAACAAGAATCTAATAGGCATCTCGGGTATGACATTTTTTTAAAAACAAAATTTTAAATTATAATATAATAAATAATTATAAATAATTATAACAAATAATAATATAATTATAATAAAAATTATTCAATAATGTAATCAACTCAAAATCACTGAAATTTGCTCAGTTGCAGAATTGTTGCTGTCATAATTTTTTTTTTTATGACGACGAATTTCCCCGCAAATCGCTATCGCACAATTCTGCAAGTGATTATAATTTATTGTCGCTGTTTTCTAGCTGATCTAAAACCATTTTTGACATAAAAAGACACTTTTGGTTGCTATGGACAATCTACAGTTTTCAGGCAGAAAAAAAGGTTTTTATTATATAAAATGACATGCATGACACTTGGCAGACCACTAGGGACAAGGGGGTGTGGTTTTTTTACATACAGTACTGTAATCTATAAGATTACAGTATACTGTATGTATAGTGTTTGTTTACTTTTTTGAATTTGGCGCCGATCTCCGCTCCCGTGCGTCGTAACGTCGCAGGGAACGGAGATCGGCGGCACAGGAGGACGCTGTGTGAATCGAGCGAGGTCTCGCTCGCTCACACAAAGTGGTGACATCGCTGGATCCAGGAGAAGGTAAGCCAGCGCACGCTGCAGGCTCTGCATATCTACCCCGAGCGTGACTCGGGGTTACCGATTTTGGTAGAAAAAATCAACCCCGAGTCACGCTCGGGGATACCGCCAGGGGGGTTAAACAGAGCAGGTAAGTATAATCCCGTTTGTTGTGTTTAAAACACTTGAAGATATAAACTCTAGCTGGATTATATTTAGTTTGATACAGTATTTGTTATCTAAAACAATTGTCATGTTTTTTTTCTTACTGTAGACGTAGCTTATTAATATTATGTTTAGTAACATTGAAGTAGATTTACTAAAACATGTGCACTCAAAATCTGGTGCAGCTATGCATGGTAGCCAATCACCTTTTAACTTCAGCTTGTTCAGTTAAGCTTTGACAATAAAACCTGGAAGCTGATTGGTTTGTATGTAATGGAATAATACTGCGCTGGTCTAAATAAGTGAAATAAATTTGATCTAAATTATAACACAAAAATAATGAAATAAATGACAATTAATTGCTGCTGCAGCCAAAATGTTAGACGTACATTAAAGGCAATATATAGAAAAAAGCTGCGCTGCATTGGTGGTAAAGCCAAAAAATGTACTTAATACCTATTAGGATACCAAATGCATCTTTAAGCAACCATAAAGTGATTAAAGTTCAAAATCAACTTAAATAAAGTGACATGTGCATGCAAAAAATTTAAAGTGCAATCCGCATGAATATAGTCCCAAGAAAAATTCAGAGATATCCAAATTCCGTGCAAACTTCAAATGCCAGAAAAAGAAAGTGCTGAAAGTGTCCTCAGGGAAATGGCCTGGATTTATCGGGTCAGAACATATGTCCCATATGGGCTAAACGTTGACACAGATGTCAACGCATTTATTGATAATGGCTAATAACCACTATTATGTGAACCTGATCTGACATCCTGGTAAACCCGGACCGCAAATTCATTTATGGGGTCATTCAGTAATTTTTGTCCAGCTAACATTTTTCAGTTATTTTTTAGTTATTTAATATGGCCGTTTGGCCTTATATGCATCCATGTTGGATGTATATTAATTTTCCATGGTAGATTTTGAGGTGCCCTATTCACATATATTTATTATACATTTTTTTGATTGATTTGTATGCAGAGCTGCCCAGATTTTTCACTCTCCAGTTTTAGTAAATCAACCCACATTGCTAATCACGCGGCTCCAAAATGGCTGCACTGCTTACTATTGTTCCTTTAGAGAAAAAAAAACTATGCGTAAGTATTCATTATGATAGATAGATACGATAGATAGATAGATAGATAGATAGATAGATAGATAGATAGATAGATAGATAGATAGATAGATAGATATATAGATAGATAGATAGATAGATAGATAGATAGATAGATAGATAGATAGATAGATAGATAGATAGATAGATAGATAGATCTGAGCTGGTGGCTAGGGGGAGTTTGCCCTCTAGGCCAGTACAAATAATGTATCTTGAGCTGGTGGACTGTAATGGCTAACCCCCTCCTCCCCAGACCTCAATCAGAACGGCATCCACAGTCAGTAATATTTGTTGAGCATTATATTATACATTATATTATACATGTGTTATTATAGCATTATAATATACATTTGTTCTGTGCAAATTAGCGATGTTATTAGGCTGTTTCCTATGCTGGTCAATTTTTTTGCACGTGGCCACTAGATGGCACTAATATGATACTAAGATGGCACTAAGCCACTAGCCGCTAAACTAGTAACCACACTACTGGCCACTAGATGGCCATCTAGTGGCCAAATGCTGTATTTTCTGTTTTAAATTATTGAAAAACATCTGACCAACACAGGAAATAGACCATGAACATTTGTTTTGTCCTGTTCACACAAAATGAATGTACATGCACTTTCAATGGATGATTGGTTATTCAATTATTATTTTTTAACATACCTGTGTGCACAGGGAACTTTCTTTAGTCCACAGGAAACTCAGAAACTCTCCCTGCCATGAAAAGACCAATTGGTTGTGTTAATCTCCCAGGCCAAATGTTGTTCTGGATGGAAAGATAAATAGATACAATTAATTTATTCAATGCTACGGGACAACGCTGTCGTGCTAAACCTTGATGATTTGTACATTTGTTGCAGATATTCTCCTGCCACTTTTAACGTCTAAAGTGTTTATGTGTTGTACATGCTGTGAATGTAAAAAAAATAAAAGGTTCGCTCTGATGACCTTCTTACCAGTTAAAAGCATGAACTGTCTTTCTAACAAGCCAACCAAGCTCCATTTGTTGAAAGCTCTCTGTCTGAAGCTGTAATGATGTCTGGCTTTGGAGAAACTAATTTTGCTTAATATGTCAACACGATTAATCCGATGGAGAGAGAGCGAGAAGAAATATTTGCTGAAGTTAAATAAGGATGTTTATTTTGCCAGTTGTTGGGTGTTTGTGAAATACATTCAGGCACTTAATTCAGATGTATTGTTCATTATCACTTCTGCTGGTTGGCTTTTCTGGCATTAAACTGTAATATTTTTTACAAGGAATTAATGCTGCAGTTCGAGGCAATTTAGAAGTAAATTGAGCTCATTCAAATAATCACCAAGCTTCTCATTAAAGAGATTGGATTTAATTATTTTTAAATGTCACTAAAAGCATGATATTTTCACATAATTCCTTAAAAAAACACACACACTAACTGCATGTATTGGAAGACATATAGCAATCATTCTTTTAGAGTCTCACTTGCCTATTACTTTAAAGGTAATGCATAGTCTTTTTGGTGATTATCATTTTACACATGCATTGACTCTTTCCTTACCTTATAATATTTTGTCACTACCCCACTCCATAGTTAGGGGGTGATTTGTACCTCCATCAGTATGCTTTAGTCTCCATAGTGGTCACGTGTATACTGTTGGAGCTGATGTTTTGGGGGACCATTAACAACCTTTAACAATTAATGCCAACCATATGCCTTTAACAAGGGCAGAGTGTACCCGTGCAGTCAGGGAAACACTTAACAATTGGTGTGAACACATCTTCAAATTGGATTCCTCTATTTAGTGGGATTGTAAAGGGCAACACACATGTGGTTGCAGGGGTTGCAATTGTGACCCCATCCCTAGCTCCAGGGGGCCCACAGCCCTGCTCCCTGTTGTCATGTTACATTTGATTTCCTACACAAAATTCCAGAGCTGGAGTCCAGCTCCGATCTGCCTTGTGTCCCTCAGGGCCCAAGCCAAGTTCTATAATCCAGTAATCAGCTTCCAGTTGTTTGCCTTCTCCCCAGCCCACACCCTTGGGGAATCGGGGAAGGGTGTAAGGTCATGTGATTACTAGGATTGTTTCTAGAAAATATTTTGAATATTTCAATATTTCAAAAAAATATTTTGAATATCTCAATATGTACATACATCTCTGAAATAACTCTTTAGCCACTCTAAGTATATTGGTGCATAATGGGAGTATCTTGGTGCGCAGTGGAAGGGGCAGGTAGTAGTGAGGGGCCCCAGGACAACTTTTGCATCAAGGCCCACAAACTTAAAGCTACGCCTCTGGCAGTATTAATTATGTTTAAAAATACAATCTTATTTTATTTAAACCACATATTATAAAAGGCCCCAAACTAGGGTAAAGGACACAAAAGTACTTTACAACATTCCACAATAGAATCATATTAGAAAAAATACACCATTTACAGCATATAATTATATAGCAATTGGCACGTTGTAGTAATAATTAGACTAAGGCCTTGTAGGCTGAAATGCGTCAACTGTTTTTATTTGCGTTTGTTCACTGTGGCTTATCAATAAAAACAAGGATTTTTTAAAGAGCAACGACCAGAGTGTGGATCATCTTTTCCTCATTAATCGAGCACCCGGGAGCTCTGCTATCTATGTGGTGTATGGGTAGTAGCACTGACTTTTCTGTTTATACATTGTGGTAATTCCAACTACCTTCTGTCAAACGTCATCATAATTGCACCTCCAAGTACAGTAGACGCTAATAGGAGATGAAAAATCCAACGCGTTTCAAACATTCTATTTTTTCTTTTTCAGAGACTATTTGCCACTCTGTAAACATAAATGGCCATTACTAATGTAGCGGCCTGCTACTTTTTGGCTGGCGCTGTTTTAAATTTAGATACAAAAAAATGGGTTTTTGGGACTTTAAATGAGATGCGTTTTTAAACAAACAGTAGTATAAGTAAAATAGTAAACGTTTATAACCAGGCTCATACTTACCACCCAAACAGCAAGCCAAATTTAACTGTCTAAAACCCCTTTTTAGTATCCAATAGGGATGGAGGCGTGTGTTTTTCATACGCCTCATTTAAAGTCCCAACCCCAGTTTTCTTTAAATTTAGAGGGTAGTCTGAGAGTTAGTTGACTCAGACTGTATGATTTTTCACTAAATTTGGGCCATGGCTGTACTGTGAGTGACCACTATTGTTGTCTGGGGTGTCATTACCATCCCAGGCTGAGGGTGGCAGCAGTCAGGTCAAGGTGTTTTGGGTGTTCCCCTTCAGCAGCCAATCAGAAGGAGTTGATCGTCCTGCTGTGCATGCTGGGGGGGAGTACTTAAGGGACAGACGTCGCTAGTCCGGGGTCGTTGGCGATCCTGGGTCTGTCGTTCCACCACCCCGTGTGTGGCCATCATGGCCGGAGGTGCGTGTTCAAGTGTTCCTGGCTCCGGGACCACGTTGGTGCGGGGGTGTGATCTCAGTAGGCCCGGTAGTCAGACTGGGTCTACGCTTGTAGAGTGGTCCTGTGCTGTCCGTCCTGAGGGAGGAAGCCACTCGATGAAGAACCTCTCTTGGAGAGCACCGAGCAAGAGGCTGGTATCTCAGGAGAGGCCTTGAACTTCATCGAAGGATGCACTATTTATTACTGGAAGGCTGGATGATGATCACCTGTCAGTTCTAATTTTACAAGAAGTTCTTTGGGAGAGATCCGGGTGCTTAATCCTGTGTTGAGAGGATTTTGGACCGAATATACCTCCATCTTTGGGAAGGTCTGTGGCAGAGACTTTACCAAGTTTCCATGTGACACTCTGGCTGCTAGGCTAGTGAGAGAGGCCTATCCAGGTGCACAATACCTGCTCTGGCTAGAGTGGCGACGAAAGCTGCGTTGCTGGAAGCAGGAGTGTTTCCGAATAGAAGTTATACACCTGAACCTGTTACCTATTACCCTTCCATCTCTTCAACTACTTATGTTATTCTTTTACCAAGTTCGACAAATAGGGCAAAGAGAGGGAAGTCTAAAGTGTGGACATTGAACTTTTTCTCAACTCTCATCTGGTACCCTAGACGGTGAAGAAAAAGAGGTAACATGCCACCACAAAACAAACCAGCAGCTCCTCCGGGGGTAGTGCTACACTAAATATGCATCCATTTACAGTTATCATATTGATTCATGTAAATGTATATCAAACCACTTACATTATACATTTAATTTGGCCAAAACACTAGCCCACAGACACCACCTGGGCAGATTGCACCAGTCCTCTTCCTAGCACACAAGGACAATCAGAGCACTTTTCAGCCACAGAGTTATCTAAATTCCTTCCCAGTTTGGAGCACATGGCCCTCATGGGTGAGGGTGCTAAAATGTGAGTAAAGTAAGGCAAAGTATCTTTAAGTATACCATAACTAGGGGGAAAAAAATCACCTGCACAGTTACCATCCAGATAACCCCTATACTTACACGTGTTGTAAATGGTATTCGTCAGGTGGGGGAGAGTTTCTGCCTTGAGTTCCCTAAAAACAGGGCTCTTTGACGAGTGGCAGTACTACCCTCTCTCTACCCATCGAGGAGGGAGGTGGAATGGAATCTCCTCGTCTCTCATATACCACGCATGTGCACTTTGTAGATATTTACCAGGATGATGGCAACCACACCCTTGATCATTTGAACCCCCTTTTTAGAGATGAACACATCTTTGCCTTATTTGCTAAGCTCATTTCACATTCAGCTTGCAAAGTGAACCATCGCTTTGCTAATTTAACATTCCCAACTCATGCCTAGTACACACGATCGTTTTTCCCGTCAGAAAAACTGCTGTTTTTTCCTTTGGCCGGGAAAACCGGACGTGTGTATGCTCCTTAGCAGTTTTCCCGACAGGAAAACGGCGGTTTTAAAAATGAGAGCATGTTCTGCGTTTTTTTCCCCACAGTTTTCCTATGGGAAACACTGCAAGGGAGCATACACACGGACGGTTTTCCCGACCAAAGTTCTCCTGGCAGTTTTCCTGTCAGTAAAACCATCCGTGTGTACAAGGGAAAAGGGGCCGAGTTGGTTGCCGGTTTTCCTGGTGGTTTTTTGACCGTCAGGGAAACTGATTGTGTGTACTAAATAAACGTATTTCATAAGCTGTTGTACCTATTATTACTAGCACAAGGTGTTTGTTTTCTATATATTTATGTACTTACAGATTTTCCCAGGTCCAAATGTAATATTGAGCAGAATTAACTCCGGCCCTCCATAATAATCCCCATTTCTTATATGGCTCCCTGGAGAAATTAATTGCCCACCCCTGATCTAAAATAATTTAAAATGGCTTTGGGTATACTTTAACTTTTCGGCATCCAGCACAAGTAAATGTTCAGTTTTAGTGAAGCCACTCTTTAAAAATTTGAATTATTTTAGTGGTAAATTGGCCACAGTTTATATAAATGTAAGGAAGGTCCATTGTTCTGTGAAAGGCCCACAGTAGTTTTATCTTGCCACTAGGTGCATCAATACTGTATATCCCAGGTTTGCTGCACAGCACATCTCTTCTTCTAACTTATTAAGCTCCATTTACAGCAAGGAAGAGAAATGGAGTGATGCTAACAACCTATGATTTGCATTGTGAAACTGAAGAGCAACAATGTGTCAGTATTCCAGTTAATTTATTTCCTCACTCATCACCGGCTACTTTATGCTGAACACATGTTTCTCATGCTAAATTAGACTAATTAGATGAAGCAGACGTTCGGATTCCAGCAATGTGCTGTATGATCCTTGACTTCTTGCCATTTCATCCATATTACAGTTTAAAGCTTTTATGATATTTAGGAAGTAGGTGCATTTAAAGCTGGACTTCAGGGAGATATTAATAGACAATTTAACACAATTATGCATTCTTTTCATTAAAAAATTATGAAATGTATTTTTAAATGCAACCAGTTTAAGTACTTAAATTGTACCTAGTTTCAGTCTTTTGCAATCTCCTTAAGCCTCATACACACGGTGAGATTGTTGGCCAACCGAGCTTCTGATTTTTCTCAAAAGGGCATGTACCAGGATCTGGTCTTGCATACTAACGGTACACAATTGTCCTGACACAAACACGAATGTAGTGACGTGCTACGAGGAAATTCAGCTCTTGAGGACCACCCTTTGGGCCCCTTCTGCTAATTTCCTGTTTAGTGAGCATTGATTCCGAGCATGCGTGTTTGTACTTTTGACTTTTGTGTGACAGATTTGTGTACTGACCATACGAAGATCTAATGTCAAACTGTTGTCCGCTGAAAATGTTTCTAGCCTGTCATCCAACATTTGTTGGTGAAAAATTGGACAACGATTGTCAAAAGGAGCGTAGTAACGGTAAGATTTTAGGTTAACAGTTTGTCAACAGAAAATCCAGTACCAACAATCAAACCGTGTGTACAATTCTTTAGACTGGGAAAGGAAGGAGTAGTACTAAAGGGCGTTGTCTTTGTTGGGAGGGGGCAAAGCAGCTGCCCTGTTTTCCCCATGCTGTCCGCAAATTGGGGCCCCGATGATGGCACTGCAGAGCGCACTGAAGACACAAGAAACAGAGCTGTATTAGCCAGCAGAGAGGGGGTTGGGGGCGGGAGCTCCACTGATGCTCTAATCGTGCTCCATGCAGCCTGTGTACTTGGGAGGGAGCGGCCGTAGTAGGAGCTGAGACCCTCACCCCGGACCTCTGTATTCCCCAGCCAGCAGAGAGGGGTGGGGCCAGGAGCTCCACTGATGCTCTGACCCCGCCCCATGCCGTCTGTGTACTTTGGAAGGAGTGGCCATAGAAGGAGAGAAGGAGATTTGAGTGGGAGGCCCGCCCTCCGAACTTCTAAAAGTGCATGATGAGCCCAGCTGGCCAGGTATGTCCTTCCCCCTTAGACTGCCTGAATGCTATCCTAAACCCTGAGCTGTTGTACAACAGTTGTACAAACAACAGTTGTACAAAGCTGTGCATTTCTGAAAGGTCTCTGACTGTCTCCTGTAGTATGTCCACCATCTCCTGTAGTATGTCCACCGTCTCCTGTAGTATGTCTGCAGTATGTCCACATTGCATAGGATGCATTAAGGTGAAAAAACACAAAGCTTTACAAGCCCTTTAAGCTCTGACAATGAAAACCTGGAAGCTGATTGGTTTCTATGCAGAGCTGCACCAGATTTTGCACTCTCCAGTTTTAGTAAATCAACCCCAATATGTCCAGGATCAGCGGGTCTCCCTCCAAGATCACAATATATAACCAATCAAGAAGAGAAAAGAAGCTCACATAGCGTAAAACCATAAAGTTTTATTGAAAAAATAAATCACACAAAGCACTCACATTAAATAGTGTCACGGCCGACACTGGTATAGCATACTCAAATATATTACCAATTCGTCTCCAGCTATAACATCAGACCACGAGTACTGACCTTGCGTGCATGGTGACGGCATGGCCAATGCTCAAAGGATCAAAGGATATTAAGAATCCCAGAGTAATTATATGACTATATAAAATTATATGGAATGCAATGGTGTGAAAAAAGTTGTTCAGTTCACGTTTGTTCTGGGGTTATGTTGATGGGAATATTATTAAATTCCCATTGAGGACCTTCTACCTGACATACACGATCAGCCTGGAGATCTGGACCATGAATCATTCATATAAGGATTTTTGGTCTAAGACATCACAGATCATAACTGTACCTATGTCAGCCACACACATTTTTGATCAAATGGGTTTTGCTGAAGTTACTTATTAAAATGTATATTGTCTTCAGGAGCTTTCTTACGTTTACCACTAGCAACTTGAGTCACACTGTTAAGGCTGGCCATAGATGGTGTCAGCACAGACAGCACTGACAGGGGAATCCCTCCTGCCAAGCAATTGTTTTGTGGTGGTGGGGGGTGTAGCGGACAGGCAAGGCAGCCACCTGTGATAATCGTAAGTGGATCCGGCAGGCTGATTGTTCCCAAGTTGATAGATCAATGGTTCCATCTCGGCCAGTTCAAAAATATTACACAGAGCGTTTAGATTTTATTACACGAGTCCTCGTTCCCCAGTGCAGCTCAGAAGGTAAGGTCTTTACCACTCTTATTCTCACTATAGGGCCACTTTGATAGAGGGAGACAATTAAACACTAAAGCCTGGCACACACTAATAGGCACTAAACTGACAGCTCCGGTCAGGGCCACTGTACTAACCATCTGACATTAGTACAGCGATCTCCCTCACTGAGCTTTTGTGTTCTAACAGAGGGTGCCCCCCACCAGAACACTCCAATCAGTGCTGTTCACCATTGGCTGACAGTGCTGATTGGGAGTCAGTCGGCTGCTGGTTTTCCAGCATGCTCATCCGGCAGACTGACATACACATGTGCCAAATGTCGTTTTTTTTTTTGTTGAACCGGCAAATGTCTCCATGTGTACTCGGCTTTAGGCCTTATGCACACTGGATGTTTTTACACTTGCTGTTTTTGGCTTCAGGCATTTTTTTCTGCAGCCAGTAAACTCCCTAGCATGTTACCCTATATGTCCATGCACACATAGGCTTTTATCAGCAGTTTTTGGCAGGGGGTCGTTTTCTGGCTGGAAAATAAACCCAGAACGAATGGGTTTGAAATGCTGAAAAACACAGCTATTCTGTGTTTTTGAGTGTCTTTGAGCCACAAGCTTTTGTGTGAGTATAGTTTTATTAAAAAAAGCGCAAACGCCAATAAAATGCTTAAAAATAATGCAAAAACACTGCAAAAAGCTAAAAAAATCATGTTTTTAATGCAGCATTCTACAGCTAAATCTACTGGCGTTTGTACAACGTCCAGTGTGCACAAGGCCTTAAAAACATAATATTTTTTGTTTGCGAGAGGAAACCAGCACTTGCTCCATGCAGTCCCTCTCCGAGATTCAAAAAATTAACTCAGAATTGCATAGCAAAAATACTAATTGGCTACCATTCTGCCATGCGCTAATGGAATAAAGGGGCTTCTTTGAACAAAGTAATACAAAGATTTCAATATTTATGTTTTTATTCAAACCTTTTTTGTTTTTGATAATTGCTTTTTCATAATTATAAAGACATGAAACCTGTGGAGAAAGATATACGATTTGCTATTCATCTATAAACAGGAGGCTATAACTTCAAAATTGCATCTGAAATTGAAAATTTATAGAAATGCATTTGTCAAAATGAAGTTATGGGGATTTTATAACTGAACACATAAAAAATGTAATCGCTTTGTCTTAAAGTGATGCAACACATTCCAATGAACAATCTCAGCTACACATACACAAACACCTTTTTCTGTTTTACTAAATCATAAAGAGTTATGTGGATAGATATCTGTTTATAGACAAGATTTTTTTTATATATATAAATCTGCACAATAATAGGTAATGTGGAAGTGTGCAGTATTATCAAAAAGACACTACAGTTAAACAAAATATTTGTAGTGTACCCGTGAATATCGACTTTAATACATATGTGGGTATATCTCCTACCGGAATCTGGTGTCATCCTTCAAATCTAGTCAAAACAGACAATTGTATACAACTTTATTCAATGGCGTCTGCACGCTGAACATAAGAGAAATGGTTAATACAAACAGAGCAAAAAGTTCAATCATTTAAAGTTAGAATTGCGCCTTGTTTACAAGTGGCAGTAAAAACAGGCAGCTGAGCGTCAGTTTTACTGCCTCGGGCCGCCAAGCTGAGCCATGTTAGTACAAATCGCCATGGCTAAGGCTCCATGAAAGTTATACAAACCTTTGTGCTTGGCAGGCAGAACCACGGCTAAGTACAACCTATTCAATAGCATGCAACGGTTCTACAACACTGTGTAAAGCTTGTTTTGCAGTGCAGAGCTTGAAGCTTTCACTACTTAAAACAGATATTCAGGAAGAGATGTATTGCCTCCGAGCTGCCTGTCCAATTACTTTTTTTTTAGAGGGACGGAAAACGCCACCGCCACCACCATAGTAAGGAGGCCTCACAGTATTGACATTAGAAGATCATGTAGTATAATATTTTACTTTACCCTATCTAGCTAAGCTAACTGTACATCTCAAACGTGTCCATTGGTGAGCTCACAGATCTGCATTGGGGCCCTGATCATCTGGAATAACAAATTCCCTTTCAAGGCAACAAAGTAGCCACTGATAAACTGTCTCTTCAGGATAGCACACACTGAAGTAACAGGTGTGCAGTCCCTTTAAGGTGATTCATCTTGGAGAAAATGTCTTCCAAACAGTTTGTCCAGCTGACACTATGATAAAGCCAGGAGTATACATACAGGGATTGCAATTGTGACCTGGCCCCATGCCCCAGGAAACCATTGTGGTCCCTTTTGACCTGGATAGGAGGTGCAGCATAGAGGGCATATAAAGGAACCCATCGCCTACATTTTCCTCATGCAGCCTTACAGTGGCTGCAGAAAGAAAACAGAGTGGGCTGCCTCACTGGCCAACTGGAATGCATGGGAGGCAAAAGGGAGCAACACACATTTTAAACTGATAGTAACTCTCAAACCTCAGCCCAGTGTTTCTCAACCTTTCTTCAGTCAAGGCACCCTTTAAAAGTTATGAACAATCTTGAGGCACCCCATTCTAAAAAAACATACAATAGCCAAAAATTAGGTGGACAGGATAACCTCACTATAAAACTAATGACCCTTGTGTTTTTTCACCTTAAGGCATCCTATGCATTAAAATGAAAAAACACCTGGCAGTGACCAGCCCCCCCCCCTTTACTTATTTGAGCCCTGGAATGTCCCACGGCGGATATGCGTTCTTCCTCTGTCTGGGGTTCTTGGCTCTTGATTGGATAGATTGATAGCAGCGCACCCATTGGCTCCTGTCAATCAAATCCAATGATGCGGGTGCCGGGGCCGAGTCCTACATTCGGCGTCTATGGAAAGCCAAATGATGGACTCAAGAACGTACCCGCAAGTTAACCCCCCGGGAGGTCGCTTCTCCTTGGGGGTTATACGATGCAGGGAGGAGCCACGAGAGCCGCCGGAGACCCCAGAAGACGTGTTTGGGTGGCCACAGTGGAGGTAAGTATGACATGTTTTTTATAAAAAAAAAACTCAAAGCTTTACAATCACTTTAACTTTGTAAGGTAAGTGCACCCCCCCTAGAGTTTAGTGAATGAGGTAAAGTTCTGCTGACTTCCATCATCCAATCCTGTGCAAGCAAAAATGCATATTTTTTTCTTTTAAATTTTTCTTGCACAGGATTGGGTATTCTTTGAAAAGTGGAATTTTACAATGTTCATTAAGCTCTAAGGAAAATCCCTTCAAAAACTGCAACTTCCCTCACAAAGTAGACAGCCTGTTTACCTTTCGGCCCCTTTCACACCAGCGGACCGATCAGGTTTGCCTGTCCGTTTTTTCAGGCAGACCAGATCGGACCAGCCATTGTTTTCTATGGTGCAGCGGATGTCAGTGGACACCCACCGGCATGCGATCAAATTTGGTCCGCTAAAAACAGACAAATGGCGAATGGCGTACGACGAATGGCGATCCGTTTCCCATCCATCTGGTGGAACGGATGACAGTCGGAATGAAATGGACAGGCAGTGCGTTTCCATCCGACCGCCCCATAAAGAACAGTGGGATGGCATGTAGAGCAGACACAGACCTGTCATCCGCCTGCTTGGGGGGGTGGGTCTCTCTACGATGAGCAGCTCCAGCTAAAAGGGGCCTTAGAAAATCAACCCCATTGTGTCAGTGTGTATGAGGAGCTATAGGGGGAGATTACTGTGCAGGGCACAATGGCTGTGTAGAGCAATGTGCAGATTGCAAATTTACCTAAAAATCTAATTTTCAAATCAAATTAGAATACTGGAAATTTACTGCAAACTTGATTTTAACTCACATCAGAATTTCAGCTGTAACATTAGTTATTTTACATGAGTTTATTTTTAATTAATTCTTCCATATCTTCATTTGTAATTTTCATGTACTTTGTAATCACATTTCTTGTAAACTCAGCTACTATTCTTTTTGAATATGAAGCATAATCTAGTTAGAAGTCACAAAACTTCCGAAAGACTCCCTGTAGTCTAATTTATAATGCACTGCTACTGAAAGAAGATCTTGTTGTGCTTTAGGCTACATTACAGTTATGTTAAACTGCCAAATAGGACACTATTCAATGTAAAATAATGGTTTCTTATACAAATGTATTTTTGTTACTACATTTTATTATCTATCTGTGGAAGGAGATTAGTTATCGACAAACACAGTATATTGAGAAAATAAATCAACGCAGTCAAATAAGCATTAGCTACAGCAAACAAACCATTTTAAGAAGAACCAAGTTTAATATACTCTTGTTTACAGTGAAAGTTCTGATAAAAAAGAGAGTTTACTGTAGGGAAATGTGCACCATGGTCAAGGATTAAGGGGATAATGTGTGCAGACTCTTACAGTCCTCTGATTATTTAAACTGTGAACTTGTTGAATTATTTGGAGTACTGATTTTGATTAAAGTCATTGTAAAGCCAACCATAGACAAGAAATGAGCATCTCTCTTTACAACTGATTTCTTACCGATTGAATAACCATTTAAAGTGACACACAAATATATTTTTTAAAATATATATTCTATCTAAGTATATATTCTGAAATCAGAAAAGTACTTTCTATTGCTCTCAGCCTTATCCAAAAATGTTTTTGTTCTCTCTATTGCTCCCAAATGGACTAGGGACTATGGGCTATGAAATTTGTAGTGTGCATATTGCACTTCCAAATGTATATCATTTAGTGCAGGGGTCCTCAAACTTTTTAAACAGGGGGGCGGTTCACTGTCCCTCAGACCGTTAGAGGGCCGGACTATAAAAAAAACATCCCCTCATTGCAAGCCCCTCCTCGCCATCATCATTGTAAGCCCCTCATTGTAACCCCCCCTCACAATCATTAATTGCAAGCCAATTAAGATCATTGCAAGCCCCTCAATTATCATTACATCATCAGCCCCCCCCCCACCATCATCATTACTGTACATCATGATCATCAGCCCCCCCCATTATCATCATCATTACATCATCAGCCCCACCATCACCATCATTAATTACATCACCATCAGCCCCCCTCACCATCATCATCATCATCACCATCATCAGCCCCCCCCCCCCCCACCATCATCATTACAAAATCATCAGCCCCCCTCACCATCATCATCATCACCTCCCCCCCACCATCATCATTACAAAATCATCAGCCCCACCATCACCATCATTAATTACATCACCATCATCATCATCAGCCCCCCCCCCCACTATCATAATCATCATTACAAAATCATCAGCCCCCCTCACCATCATCATCATCAGCCCCCCCCCCCACCATCATCATTACAAAATCATCAGCCCCACCATCACCATCATTAATTACATCATCATCATCATCAGCCCCCCCCACTATCATAATCATCATTACAAAATCATCAGCCCCCCTCCCTGCCTGGAAAACTCTCACATGAGTGAGAGAGAGAGAGAGAGAGAGAGAGAGAGAGAGAGAGAGCTGTGCATGATGTCATAAGCCTAGGCTTTTTACCAGACAAGAGACAGGAAGTGGGCTGTATAAGGTATTTACTGGTAGAAAAAAAATATTTTACTATCCAAAGTTAAAAAAAAGGCAGAAGATTTAATAAATGGAAAGTTGAACAAATGACTGAAGGTCTTCTTTAATGATCTTAGTATGCGCACACAGAATGGGTTGTTCATTCTGTGATCTATAAGATAAGATGAAAAACATTGAGTAGTAGTTTCCCATATCTGCAGATCTGCATGCACCTTCCTCCTCTCCCTTTTCCCTGTAGGTACCGTGACTAACTCCTAAACGTTCACGTTTAGGAGATATTCACTGTATCCGCATGTGCTGATGTCATCTGCACATGCGCACTGAAAAAACAACATGCTTGTCCCGTTTCTTCAGCTGCTGTGCCATGAACCGGCAGCTCCCGCGCGCATGCATGGGAGTGAAGTCATCACGGTTCCAGGCCAATGGGTTTACAACCACTTTAATGCCCTGTACACACGATAGAAATTTCTGATGAAAAAAGTCTGATGACATTTTTTCATCAGAAATTCTTATCATGTGTGAGCCCCATAGTATTTTTTTCTGTCTGAGTTTGGAAATAGAACATGCTTTATTTTTTAAGATGGGTAAAATAGAACACTAGGATAAAAAAGGTAGAAAGTTAGTCAATGTGGATAATAATTAAAAAATACTCTTAAATTAATTGTATTTTCAAATAACTGTCACATTTTTGAATAATATAGAATTAAAAATGGTCATGGCATTATAACGGCAGGTAGTAGTGTGGTATAAATGTATTATGGCCTACAAATCTTTAAATGAAGGGATCTGCATCATTACAAACTAGGGTTGTCCCGATACCGATACTAGTATCGGTATCGGGACCGATACCAAGCATTTGCCCGAGTACTTGTACTCGGGCAAATGCTCCCGATGCTTCACCCGATACTTGTACTGTCGGAGGTGATCAGTGCGTGGGGAAGTTACAAGCACCGATCACCGCTGACTTTAAAGCAGCTGAAAGCCGTCGTGTATCCCGTGTATGCCGCCATGTTTCTCTCCCCTTCCGTGCTCCTCCTCCACCCCCTGGAAATGTCAGGATGGAGAGCGGGGTAGGAGCCGGTAAATCCGGCTCCTTACTGCTCCGAATGGACAGAGTTAGTGATCACTGACTGTCTATTCACATAACTGAAACATTGTAACCTGTGTTTACAGATGTTTCAGTTTATGAATGAAGAGAAGACGCTGTCTTCACTCCATTCATTTTCAGCACAGCTGATGCTGCTGAGAAAGGGACAGGGGAACATGTGTCCCTAGTCCCTTTCCCTGTCTCAAAGGGAAGATGTCAGAGGTCTGTTAAGACCCCTGATATCTCACCAAAGCCCCCCCCCCACCAACAGGGCTGAAAAAATAAATAAAAAAATAAAGAATAAAAAAACAAAAGAATAAAAAAAATGTAGAAAATAAAAAAATGTAAGAAAAAAACACACTGACACGGTCCCCCCCCCCCCCTTAAAAAAAGAAAGCATTCTAAATAAAAAAAATTGTAAAAAAAAAAATTGTTAAAGATAAAAAAAAAAACTGTCTGTCACATGAGATTAAAAAAAGGTATCGGTATTCGGTATCGGCGAGTACTTGAAAAAAAGTATCAGTACTTGTACTCGGTCTTAAAAAAGTGGTATCGGGACAACCCTATTACAAACCTATGCACCTCAAGAGGCACAAATCCTTCCCCACTTTATCCAAAGCTAAAATAAAATATGGCTTCAGGTATCCTTGAAAAAATTAAATCAAATTTACTCAAGTCCAATATATTTTTCCATCAATAATTTCATTTATAAGTAGATTATGGCAAAATAAGTCCCCCATAGCTCTTGGGGATACTGCTGTTGGATGATGTGACACTAAACATTATCCATATTGTCCAAAATAATCCATAATCTAGTTCAGTGTTTTTCAACCTTTTTTTGTTTAAGGCACTTTTAAAAATGATGGACAATCTCGAGGCACCCTTTAAAAAGTATGGACAGTCTTGAGACACCCAATTCTAAAATGTAAAAACTATTCTAATAGTTTTATATAATGCAGCAACATCCACACAAGTAAGACACCCAACATTAGAGGTTATTTATTCTTCCAAAGCAAATCAACGTTTGCAAACTGGTACTGATTAGTATTCCAATGTTTCTCTTCTCCCTCAGTTTTTCCCCATCACTCAGCTAATGTGACCCCAGTGCTGATGTTGAGGGGCAGGCTAGGGAAAAATAAGGATGCTATGCAGGCGACTCACATCCTCCTTATTAAGTGATGTTGCCATAGCTAGAAGGGTGTAATGGTGCACAATGAAATCCTGTGGCTTTGTGTAACTAAAAGGCAGGCTTCACCCAGTGGTGTATTTATGTTTTGTGCTGCCCTAGGCCTGACTAAACTCGTGCAACCCCTAATTTAAATATGACCCACCCCTTCCTGTCAAGGTCACACCCCTTCCTGTCCTGAAATTTTCCAGTGGGGACACTAGTTTTGAGGGCCTTAGGGGGGGGGGGGTTCCATTAATCTGCAGAGATCTTCTCTCACTTCCTGTTTGACTGTGGGGCAGGAAATGAAGGGATGGAAAAAAATAAAATAACGGGCTATAGCCATCCCTTACTCTATCCAAAATGGAAAAAAAAAGTGTTGCCTATAGTTCTCCTTTAAGCACAAATTTCTGCTAAATTTATAGAGAACTAAGAGGATATAACCATGCCAGTGGTGCAGCAGAAAACATATAGCACAGTGATGGAGGTATGTGGTCCAGGCAGTGAGCAAAGGAAGGATTGAGGGCAGGAACAATAAATCCATCTGTTTATTTTTCTCATCGGCAATCAACAGCAATAAAATTAAGATTCCTTAATATGTAACTATAAAACTGACACAAGCAAAGGATTGCAGGAGAGTCCTACTACCTACCTGCCAGGTATAGGTGACCATGTCAGTGTCCCTTGTGTCTGCGCCATCCCTATCATCGGCACTAGTGCGGCCACTTTAATGGGGGTGCCAGACCGATTTGTCTTGCGGCCCAGTCCACCTCATAAGACTTGCGCTACACTGAAAATGTAGCGCAAGCCGGTCGGGAATCTTTTTATGCTGCCCCCCTACAAAGTGCTGCCCTAGACCTGGGCCTTGTTGGCCTAGGCCAAGATACAGCGTTAGCTTTAACCCACCCGCTGGATTGTATAACATTTTTGGGCAATTTTTGGGCATTTTGCCAAGGCAAAAAAAGGCTGATCTAGTTTCATAAAATACATTTCTAACTGTGATTTTCAGCTTCCTTGTGCTCCTGAAACTCTCTGTATCCCCCTTACTTACATTCCTTTGGAATGAGCAGTTCACATTAGTTGCGGTCATGTCCACTGCACACTACAAATCTCATAGTTAATGTCCCTAGTCCATTTGGGAGCAAAAAGAGACATTGCTACAGTACATAACCACCCAACTGCTTGTTAAATGCTACGTTTGAAGGAATAAAGAGATTTAGGGAGGCTTAGAGCAATAGAAGGTACTTTTTTTTAGTTACGAATACACACTTGACTAGAAATGTCTTTTTTTAAAACCAAAGTTTGGTATCACTTAGGGGATAATCTATGCAGTTTCGTTACAGCTCTCCAATTATTTTAGCTGTGAATTTTTGAATGTTTTGCACATGGAGTGTTGCATAATATTTCGCTGCATTCTAAAAACATTTATTTTCTATACTGTTACCAAGCACAGCATTCCATCTAACTTTATTTTTCCGTGTGCAGTAATAAAATAGTCAAGAACTGAATTAATTACTAATTTACCGTAGCTTGCCATAACAAAAGACTCCCACATCGTATTTAACCTTGATGTATGAGATCTCAATACATTTTAATGATGCTATGTTTATTTAAAAACAATTTTCTAAGATGGTAGAATAAGTTAATGACAATGCAATTATTTATTGTGTATACACAATGTGTGTTATTCCAGTCATTGATGGGTTTACATGTGTAATGTATTCATTTAGACAAATAAAGGTATGATTAATGTTCCCTGGCTGTTTGGAGTCTTGGCATTTACAATTAACCTCGTTAGCCAATTTGATGTATTACAATCTGATATTCAACACAAAAAGCAAATTTCACCTTGATACTTGTTTTTCTTACCGGAGGACAATGTAGTTGTTTGTTCCTTTGTTTACCTCTTGCCTTTGTTAAAGGTACAAAAAAGACATTACATGGTTGACCGATGATTGAAATGCCTATTATTGATGTAACCAAACACAGCATTTCATCTCTTTTGCAAAACCTAAAATTTTGTACATAAGGATAGCAAAAAAAGTATTTTTTCGCAGGAAGTGCTGACCCCAGGTTGAATTTAAATGGAAATGCCATTTAAAAAGTACCATTTTAGTAGGTTACAGGAAACATTTGGAAGTGTTAATTGACCTAAGCATTATGGCACAACTTCCTTTGGCTCATCAAGTTTGGAGTAATATTTGGTATGTCACATCTGTGCGTGTTTTCCTTGCTGGAGGCTCTGACATGAGGAAGAAAAGTCCTGCCTATACCAAAATAGCCCATAGAGACACAGTGCAGATCAACGGATGGTGTGGTCGCAATGGAGGAGAGAAAGCTGCAGGAAGACCCCAGGAAATACTGCCTGTTTTCTCCCTGCCTTTTGTAGGCAGAGCTTCCAGTGTTAAAGGAATTGTAAACCCTCATTTTTTTTCACCTTAATGCATCCTATGCATTAAGGTGAAAAAACACCTGGCAGTCACCAGCCCTTCAGCCCCCCATTTTACTTACCCGAGCCCGTTCATCTCCTCCCCGGGATGCACTGCCTCTCTCTTTACTGGGTCCCGGCTTTTGATTGGCTAGATTGATAGCAGCGCAGCCATTGGCTCCCGCTGCTGTCAATCAAATCCAATGATGCGGGCGCCGAGGGGGTGGGGCGGAGTCCGGCATTCGTGTCTGTGGACGCAAATGCTGGACCCGGGAGTGCGCCCACAAGCTAACCCCCTCAGGAGAGCGCTTCTCCTAGGGGGTTACCTGAAGTGGGGAGGAGTCACGAGAGCCACAAAGGGACCCCAGAACAGGTGGATCGGGGCCACTCTGTGTAAAACGAGCTGCACAGTGGAGGTAAGTATGACATGTTTGTTATTTAAAAAAAAAATAAACAATCCTTTACAATCACTTTAAGTTCCTCTGTTGGTATTCCTGAATGCTGTTGATACAACGGTGTACCTAAGACGGTGTGAATGTGTCCACTGGGGAAGGTGGAGATCACAATTGTTTTGGCACTTGTGTATATTTATTATTTCACATCTTGCATAAGCATCTGCCTTTTTCAACATCAACGAGTTACAGATATTTTCCAAAATCTATTATCTTCTGCTCAGAATATCCACATCAGCCCTTTGCATTGTGCGGGGAAAAAGTTCCACATTCTGCAGCTTTGATTCAGTCTGTTGAGAGACATCCATTTCAATGCATGTAATAGAACCACTCAAATGTAATAACTACTGTGATAAGGCATCTTTCTTTCTCATACCTTAAAAAGAACCTAATACAAATCCACAATCCAGTGTGAGAAGAAGCATCAGATGAAAGTTGACATTTTTCAAATCCTGGGCTGCATACTACATCTGTAGCAGTAATGTCACAGAACAGGACAGCCTGACTGCCCTGGCTGGAACTAGTATGCAAGCCATCAGAGAATAGTATCTTTCATCAGAGGCTTGGCACACATGCTTTTTTGTTTTAATCTCTGATTCTTTTTAATGATTGTTTAATAAGATGACCATATTTTTTAAATGAAATAAGGGACATTTTTTTTTTTTTTTACTGGTAATGGTGGCAATCAGTGACTTACAGTGGGACTGCGGATACTAAGTGATACTTTTGACACTTTGTGGGAACCAGTGACACTAATACAGTCATCAGTGCTAAAAATATGCAGTGTCACCATACTAATGACACTGGCTGGGAAGGGGTTAACATCGGGGGCAATTAAAGGGTTAAATGTGTTCCTACCCAGTGTTTTCTCACTGTGGGTTACGTGCTTTTACTAAGGAAAGGCATAGATCCCTGTCCCAGGATCCATGCCTTCTTTACATAGGCAGACTGGCGTTCTGCTTGTGTACAGAACGATCAGCAGGTACCGGCGGACATCAAGTTTCCCCAGACCCACTGATTGGCTGCGATACCTAGAAATGCAGGATCACGTATATATACATGATCCTGCGCAGCGCGGCTGCCCTGTAGCAGTAAATCTGCTATGGGGCGGTTGGTAACTGGTTATGATCATCAGCATTATGATAACTCACAGGCAGAAGGCACTCTATCATGGCTCTGACTGGCACTGTCACAGTGCGTCACATAACATGACTGCTGGGTGTTGATTTTGTTAACTTATGACCCATAAGTTAACACAGGTAACAAAATCAGCACCCAGCAGCCATGTTATGTGACACACTGTGACAGTGCCAGTCAGGGCCATGATAGAGTGCCTGCTGCCTGTGAGTTATGATACCATTATGCCAGAGAGACAGACACAGTGCAATGTAGTCTATCTACAGTGCAATGTAGTCTATTCATAATCAGAGACACACCCCCAAAGCACACCTGTGTAGAAGCCTCAAAGGCACTGGCAGCCCAACGATCGGATCTGCTGCCTCTCTGCCTGTCCCCACCTACGTTTGCCTGAGCTGCCCCACAGCCTCTCAAGTTTCACTCTCCAGGCCCCGTCTACTACTGGGTGGGGAGAGGAGCTGAGCTGAGGAAGATTATTCCGCCGGTGAAGGTAAGAAGATGGGCAGGCAGGCGGCTGGCAGTGACTTGAGCCAAGGCAGAAGAACATGTGAGCAGGAGCGGATTGGCCGCGTGTCTGAAACGGAAGAAATAGTCCCTCTGCTCCAACCCCCTAAGCTAGTAAGAGCGGCGCAGCAGGGGGGGGGGTGTAATTCAGATTTATTTATTTTAATTCTGCACTTTCTACTGAGTATGCTGACCAACAACCTTCTACCCAGCATATTTCTAGTGGATCATGAGTCCCACATGTGGAGTCTCTCGTGTTCACCAGACATGTGACCCCCACTACATCAACTGGATCTAGATACAGATGGAAATCTCACATGGAAATGTTAGCCTGCCAAACTTCTTCTAAATAATGCCCTCCCCTTTTGGCTCACCCTCCTGCAGCCCAAGGAACTTTCATTCACCCCAGCCTATGATTTACCAAGCAGTGTGATTAAAACTGAAGGTAGATACATGCAATCAATTCTTGTTATGGTGTTCTATGACGTATCCATGAACATAAGGTAACAGATGCACTAATTAGCATTTTTTGTATTTTGCAAGTCTCATCTTTTTGTTTGCCTAGCTGACCAGACTCAGGGAAGAGGAAAAATGTATTGTTCATGTGTCAGAAAACATTGTCTGGGTTACTATACTTTTTTTTTTAATAAATCAGACCTGTTTATGGTACAGGTTGTAGCTCCATTTAACAATGACATACAAAGTCCAAGAGTCTGGTCACAGGTCAGATTAGGTCAGTCATAGATGGATCGGAATTTGGCTGGTTCAGTAGGAACTAGCTGAGTTTCAATTCATGAATGAGTAGGTAGGTAGGTTGTACTGCTGTTGATCCATTGATGGACTGCAGAACAACCGGCCTGTCTGATTTTTTAGATGCGATCACTGCCAGCTATAGCCACAAGCAATGAGTATTGTATTCTCATGGCTGGGAAACTTTCTGCCATTAGAATACAATAGCTCCGCGGAAGGGATTCATTCGGTGTTGATGGGGAATTGAGCAATTGTCTTTGCTTCAACCAATAGCAAAGAAAATTGGTTAATGTATGGCCTGCCATAGATTGGATCATTAGTTGCCTAATTACTGTGCGCTATCTTTGTTCACCTCTACGGGCCTTCCCCCTGCTTTCTTTTGTAAGTTTATCGAAGAAAAGTATTCACAACTTTTCCATTTCTATGGAAGATGTGTTTCGCCATAAACTGCACCAAATATTCACCTTTGCCTAGGTTCACACACTGATAGCGGGTTCAAAATCACGCAAGTTCAGTTGAATTAGCATGATTTTAGCTGAACTCGCACGATTTCATACTTGCATGTCAATATGACTTTGGGAGCAAATTTTGGAGACTTTTGTGTGGGTTCCTTAACAGATGTCTATACAAATCGCACCCCGAAGTCCCCAAAAGTAGTACTACTTTTGGGAATTAGTGCCATTGCCGGCAATAGCAGCAGATTTGTCAAATGGCATGCCAAATAGACCAATGTGAACCTAGGCTAATGCCTCGTACACATGTGCGGTTTTTCCGTCGGATAAAAAAACAGCGGTTTTCCCGACAGGATCTCTCTCAGGCTGCCTTGCATACACACGCTCAGACCAAAGTCCGCCCGTCCAAAGCGCGGTAACGTACAACATGTATGACGGCACTATAAAGGGGAAGTTCCATTCCAATAGCACCACCCTTTGGGCTGCTTTTGCTGATCCTCGCGCTTAGTAAAAGTTTGATGAGAGACGATTCGCGCTTTTCAGTCTTCGCGCTTTCAGTTCGTTTTCTGCCATTCAGTTTGTGCTTGTGGGTTCGTATTTGTCTTTCAGGGTGCATATCTATTTTTTCAGTGCATTCTTGTCCGCTCGTTTCTGATTTTCATGTCGTTCTTCATAGGCCGCTCGGATTTTTGGCCTGATGGGAAAAAAGAGATCCTGATCTCTTTTTTTGTCCGGCAATTTTTCCGTTGGAAAAACTGTGATGGAGCATACACACAGCCCGATATCCCGAAGAAAATCCTCTCATAGCAGTTTTACCGTCGTGTGTACGAGGCATTAGAGTTTCTACTTTGTTGTGCCTCTGCCCCGTCTTTACTAGGATTACCACCTTTTCTGGGAGAAATGTTGGGCTTCTCCTAATATTAACACTGGCAAAAAGTCCCATATTTTACTGGCCAGGTTGCAGTTTTAATCCTAACCTTTCCAGTGTTTGCAGCCATTCTTTGTCTTATGGTTTCCTGTTAATTTGTATGTAAACCCTGATAACTCTCCACTGTTTGTTCCCTTTTTGGACTACTAAATATTCCCTAGAATTCCTGAGCTATCCTGTTTCCTGTACACTCTGCATTATAGGGGCGTTTTGTGAAGTGAAGTGAGTGGTCCTATGTGCAAGGTAATAGATTTGGCCCCGTTGCTTGATATGAAAAAAAAAGTGGCATGCTTAGTGCACCACAGAGAAAAGTAGACATGGTTTTCATTGTGCCAGTACTGTAAAAGACTCAAGGCACCAGACATGTTTACCAGCCCTCTTCCTCCCATTCTCCATCGCAAACACTATACCAATCTCCTGCCCCAGCAGCAGCTGTCAGGAAGGGGCACCAGTGAATCCCTGGTGGGGAGGGGAATCTATTTTTACAGTTAACTCCCCCTGTGACACTACTATTGACCTTTAGTGCCAGAGCACAGTGGGCCCCCCTTCCTTCGGGGGCCCATGTGCCCCATTCAAACGTGCACAATGGATGATACGCCACTGCTGCATTATTACCTATAGGAGCCTGATCATCTCACCCAATTATTTTTCTTGACTACAAAACAATTCCCTGCTATGTTGTGGAGATTAGGGGAGGGATTTTGCAGTTAAGCAAATGACAGCTGAGCAGGGCTGTATAATTCTAGGTATGCATATTTTATATAATGTATTTACATTGTTCCAGCTTCAAGCAATATACTGTAACTATGTACTGTATATTCCATAACTGTGGGATCCCCCTAGAAACTGAAAATTATAGTAGTAGGCACCACAGCTACAATGATCTCCACTAGTTTCCAGGTCCCCTGCCGAGTGGTTTCGCTGATGCATTGTGAACACATGAGGTCTCCCGCTTGGCATGGACACCAATCAGAGATCACATTGCATTTTCACAGTAAATAAAACGCATTCTCTAATTCAGCGAGATGGAGAGCATGATGCCACTGCCCCGCCTCTTTATCTCATCCAAAGTGATCTCTGAATGGCACCTGTGCCGAGCAGGAGGCCTGTTGTGTTTAAAATATAGCAGGGCAGCTGCCCACCATGGGACCTAGAAGCTAGTGGAGATCACTGAAGTAACAGTAAATACTACAGTGATTTCCATCTTCTGGAGGGACCCCACAGGCATGGTATAAACATAGTTACATTACTCAGAGCTGGACCATGCAACCACGTATATATTTTTTTGTATGTCCAGATTAGGCACTGTATTGTCAGCACATAACATGAAATATGGAGCTGAGTGCATTTCCAGCAGATCAATAGTGTTGAGCAGAATATGCCATATTCGATTTCGCGATATATCTCGAATATATATTCGAATATTCGAGATATATTCGCTAAATTCGAATATTCGTGATATTTTATCGAAATTAATTGAATGCGATTTTTCGCTATTGCGAATGCGAAAATAATTGCGATTTTTTTAATAACTGCGGTAGGAGCGCTCTGATTGGCTCAGAATATTCGTGATATTTTATCGAAATATCGCAACATGCGAATGCGATATTTATTGCGCAATTTCGAGATATGCTGGAGGAGCGCTCTGATTGGCTCAGAATATTCGTGATATTTTATCGAAATATCGCAACATGCGAATGCGATATTTATTGCGCAATTTCGAGATATGCTGGAGGAGCGCTCTGATTGGCTCAGAATATTCGTGATATTTTATCTAAATATCGCAACATGCGAATGCGATATTTATTGCGCAATTTCGAGATATGCTGGAGGAGCGCTCTGATTGGCTCAGAATATTCCTGATATTTTATCGAAATATCGCAACATGCGAATGCGATATTTATTGCGCAATTTCGAGATATGCTGGAGGAGCGCTCTGATTGGCTCAGAATATTCCTGATATTTTATCGAAATATCGCAACATGCGAATGCGAAATTTATTGCAGATATTTCGAAAACTGCTGTAGCAGCACTCTGAAATCGAATATGTATGATATTTTAACCAAAATACATATTGCGATTGCGATTTTTCGATCGCGCATGCGCAATTGCGCGAACAACACGCGACCATTTCCTGGAGCCTTGCCAGTTTCCCAATATTACAGCAACATGGTGGGAAGCAATTTCACAAAGTCTGAGGAAAAGTTGCTGATTTGTGTAAGTATTTTGACCACTGTTATTTCATCATCTTCAACTGCATTTAAGTCTAGTTTAAAAGTTAGTATATATGATCAGATATTAGTATTTAACCAAAAATGTGTCTCCTGCTTTTACAAAACTACAAGTCCCAGCATGCCTGGACAGCTGCAGACACCCTGGTTGGCAAATGTGTATTTAGGCACTTTTCCTTGTTATTTAGCATAATGAATTTAAAATTTTTTTGGACATAGGACGTATGCGAACGTCCTGACTTCAGTGTCCTCAAGGCCCAAGGACGTTCGAATACATATTGCCCTTTAGATGTTGCAGAACTACAACTTCCAGCATGCCTGGGAATGCTGGCACTTCTAGTATTGTAAGTTCTGCAGGCCCACATTTTTCAGGCCTTTATGCACGGGTCTCTAAACTGTGGCACCCTAGATGCAGCAAAAGTAAAATTCTTAGCATGCACTGAAAGACCGTGGCTGATGGGAGTAGTAGTTTTGCAACAGCTGGAGGTGGACTGGTCTTGAAACCCAGAGTTAGGTAACAAACCCGTAGTGTTTTGCAACCATTCTGCCTCCAGCTGGTTATTTTCTGTTGAAAAGCCTGTGGCGTGCAAAACACAACCCAAAAACTCCACCCGGTGCAAGGAAAAATTTGCACACACCTAAAGAGTGACATCACAAAAAACTGCGACGGTTGCATACGTCAGTGGTCCTCCGAAAAGGTCCCGTCTCTGACCCCCCGGGGCGTTAGGCTCCTAGGCTCCTGACAGGGAAAAGAGTTACTGTGGTCCATACAGCCGAAGCCATATGGACCCATCTCGGTCCAAGCAGCGCAATCAACACGCGAACAACACGCGACCATTTCCTGGAGCCTTGCCAGTTTCCAACTTATGATCGCAGCGCAATCACACAGCAACATGGTTGGAAGCAATTTCACTAAGTCTGAGGAAAAGTTGCTGATTTGTGTAAGTATTTTGACCACTGTTATTTCATCATCTTCAACTGCATTTAAGTCTAGTTTAAAAGTTAGTATATATGATCAGATATTAGTATTTAACCAAAAATGTGTCTCCTGCTTTTACAAAACTACAAGTCCCAGCCCAGCCCAGCATTTAAGTCTAGTTTAAAAGTTAGTATATATGATCATATATTAGTATTTCACAAAAAATGTGTCTCCTGCTTTTACAAAACTACAAGTCCCAGCATGCCTGGACAGCTGCAGACACCCTGGTTGGCAAATGTGTATTTAGGCACTTTTCCTTGTTATTTAGCATAATGAATTTAAAATTTTTTTGGACATAGGACGTATGCGAACGTCCTGACTTCAGTGTCCTCAAGGCCCAAGGACGTTCGAATACATATTGCCCTTTAGATGTTGCAGAACTACAACTTCCAGCATGCCTGGGAATGCTGGCACTTCTAGTATTGTAAGTTCTGCAGGCCCCCATTTTTCAGGCCTTTATGCACGGGTCTCTAAACTGTGGCACCCTAAATGCAGCAAAAGTAAAATTCTTAGCATGCACTGACAGACCGTGGCTGATGGGAGTAGTAGTTTTGCAACAGCTGGAGGTGGACTGGTCTTGAAACCCAGAGTTAAGTAACAAACACGTAGTGTTTTGCAACCATTCTGCCTCCAGCTGTTTTTTTCCTGTTGAAAAGCCTGTGGCGTGCAAAACACAACCCAAAAACTCCACCCGGATGCAGTGAAAAATGTGCACACACCTAAAGAGTGACATCACAAAAAACTGCGACTGGTACATACGTCAGTGGTCCTCCGAAAAAGGTCCCGTCTCTGACCCCCCGGGGCGTTAGGCTCCTGACAGGGAAAAGAGTTAGCAACGCATATCTCCCCTATACGTGTATCCTGTGTTGTTAATAATATATTCATAATTATGCAAATGATAATGGCTGCTATATTTATGCAAAAAAGGTGGCGACCGAAATGGCAGGATATAAAATCTTTCATGTTACCCCTGTCATTGATTAATAAGGCGAGAATGCTTCCAATTGTTGAATAGCATACATTTACGTCATATATCCATAAGGCTGTCAACAGAAGTATTACAATATACTTTGTTCTTCATCTTGCAGAAGTTCCTGGAAACAGGATACGATGAGCTGCGGAGGCAGCCAGAGAAAAGGGCTGTGGTCAGCGCCCTAATCGCTGACTTTGGCGGCCAACATGACCACAAGGCCATTGTTAAGAAGTGGTCTGACCTGAAGAGGCGCCAAATGGTTCATGTCAGACGTCTTCGGGCTAAATATCATCCAGGTAAGTTATTGTTGACAGTTATGTTTTTTTTAAAAAAAGTGTATTTTGTGCGTGAACTCGAAAGAGAGAGGAGCCGGCCTGCAGGAGTTGGGAGGCCTCCCCCAGAGGCAATCTGCCACCTTTCTCCATGCCCCGGTTGGCAATGGCGGGTGTGAGGGGGTCCTCCCAACCCAACCTCGCATAGCACACCCACCAGGGGCGGGGCTGAGACCACCAAACTCAATTCACAGGTAGCCGAGAGCGGGATCCGAACCCCTAGCTGCAGAGGTGAATCAGTTGTCAGTGCAGTGGCAATCGCGTGGAGCCACCGCAGCTCCTTTGGTGACAGTTATGTAAGGTCATATGTAATTCATGTAAGGTCAGATGTTGTTAACCAAGATGCCATGTTGTGCTAACATATATCACCACCGGCCAAGGTATTCATAGTACTGTTGAAAAAAGACATGGGGCAGCAGACAGGAACACAGAAGTTATGTGGGAACATAATTTTCCCATTGCTTTGCATGGGACTTTAAAGAAAAACCCCGACCATGGCAAGTGGGGGTGGGTAAGGTTTAAACCACCTATCCTATGTTTGTGGCTGACATATAAGTAACCTGTGTGCCAAGTTTCATATAAATATCTTTAGCCGTTTGTACGTGATGCTGGAACATACATACATACATACATACATACATACATACATTTATGCACACACACACGTTGAGTTTTATATATATAGATTACCACTAAATTCCTGTGTTAGGAGTGGGGTTGTTATAGTAATCCCGTGTGCTCCATCAGGCCCTTTTTTTAACATGAGATGGTCTGAACAAAACAAAGTAGACAAAAACAGCTCATTTTAACATGGTTGCATCCCAGCTCACGCTCAGTCCCCTGTAGTGCCCACAAGACCCTTTAATATAACATTGTCCCATTGGTTAACTGTCTATATAAATCAATTTGTATTCATATACAATACAGCAGAGTACACAGAATTTGCATACGTCATTAGAAAACATTTTTATAATATATGAACATTGTGTTATTATAGGAGCTCCAATGCCAGTTATCCGCGCCAAGCGCAGAAGGCGCCAGGCCGATGAGGAGGAGGAGGAGGATGCGGCAGAGGAGGATGCGGCAGAGGAGGAGATGGATGAAGAGGAGCAGCCAGGGCCCTCCCACTCCCCAACCCCAGCTCCTGCTGAGGAGCAAGCTGAGGAGATTCCCCCCCCCACCACCCCAACTTCTCAAGCGGAAGAGCAGGAGGAAGAGAGCGGTCCTGTGAGCCTCGCTCAGGAAGGTAAATATGTGCACAATGATTAATAACATTTCAACAACAAAATGTAGATATAAAAATGGACAACATATAAAGCGCACCTGTCAGATTGTAGAACCATAATATGGTATTGATGCTAGAAGTATACAGGTAGTGCATAATTATTAGGCAAGTTGTATTTTTTGAGGATTCATTTTATTATTGAACAACAACCATGTTCTCAATGAACCCCAAAAACTCATTAATATCAAAGCTGAATTTTTTTGGAAGTAGTTTTTAGTTTGTTTTTAGTGTTAGTTATTTTCGGGGGATATCTGTGTGTGCAGGTGACTACTATTACTGTGCAGAATTATTAGGCAACTTAACCAAAAAATAAATAGATACCCTTTTCAATGATTTATTTTTAACAGTGAAACCAATATAACATCTCAACATTCACAAATACACATTTCTGACATTTAAAAACAAAACAAAAACAAATCAGTGACCAATATAGCCACCTTTATTTGCAAGGACACTCGAAAGCCTGACATCCATGGATTCTGTCAGTGTTTTGATCTGTTCACCATCAACATTGCGTGCAGCAGCAACCACAGCCTCCCAGACACTGTTCAGAGAGGTGTACTGTTTTCCCTCCTTGTAAATCCCACATTTGATGATGGACCACAGGTTCTCAATGGGGTTCAGATCAGGTGAACAAGGAGGCCATGTCATTACTTTTTTTTATTTAATACCCTTTCTTGCCAGCCACGCTGTGGAGTACTTTGACACGTGTGATGGAGCATTGTCCTGCATGAAAATCATGTTTTTCTTGAAGGATGGTGACTTTTTCCTGTACCACTGCTTGAAGAAGGTCTCTTCCATAATCTGGCAGTAGGACTGGGAGTTCAGCTTGACTCCATCCTCAATCCGAAAAGGCCCCACAAGCTCATCTTTGATGATACCACCCCAAACCAGTACTCCACCACCACCTTGCTGGCGTCTGAGTCGGACTGGAGCTCCCTGCACTTTACCAATCCAGCCACGGGCTCTTCCATCTGGCCCATCAAGACTCACTCTCATTTCAGCAGTCCATAAAACCTTAGAAAAATCTTTCTTGAGATATTTATTGGCACAGTCTTGACGTTGCAGCTTGTGTGTCTTGTTCAGTGGTCATCGTCTTTCAGCCTTTCTTACCTTGGCCATGTCTCTGGGTATTGCACACCTTGTGCTTTTGGGCACCCCAGTGATGTTGCAGCTCTGAAATATGGCCAATCTTGTGGCAAGTGGCATCTTGGCAGCTGCACGCTTAACTTTTCTCAGTTCATGGGCAGTTATTTTGCACCTTTGTTTTTCCACACGCTTCTTTTGTTTGATGATCACGCTTCAGAAGCTTTGCAACTTTAAGAGTGCTGCATCCCTCTGCTAGATATCTCTCTATTTTGGACTTTTCAGAGTCTGTCAAATCCTTCTTTTGGCCCATTTTGACAAAGAAAAGGAAATTGACTAATAATTATGCACACCTGATATAGAGTGTTGATGTCATTAGACCACACACCTTCTCATTACAGAGTTGTACATTACCTAATATGCCTAATCTGTAGTAGGCTTTCGAGCCTATACAACTTGGAGTAAGACAACATGCATAAAGAGGATGATGTGGTCCAAATACTCATTTGCCTAATAATTATGCACTCCCGGGATGTGTTAGACACATAACAAGTGTATACACATGATAATGATTGATTAATAAGCAAAAAAAAAATTTTATTTATTTGGTAACGTTATTTTAAATCCAATTTTTTTTTTTATTATATCCTAACAGTATCAGGAAAGATGAGGAGGCAGACCGCGCTGATAAAGACAACCCACCAGAGGATCCAGGCAAATCAGCGCCAGATCCGCTACCTTATTCAGCAAAATGTGCTGCTGGAGCAGCAGCAATTAAAAAATATTGAGAAGCTGGAGCGCCTTCAGAAGCTCAATCAGAGTTATATCTGAAATTATGTTTTTATTAATAAATATTATTTTTTGGAAATGTTTCATTTCTTTTTGAGATAGATTTGTAGGTTTTTCAACACATCTAACTTAACATCAAACAAATCAACATCAACACATTTAACTTCATAATAAGCAAAAACATTTTATACTATTATTTTATTTAACAGTAACCTAGGACAAACTAAAGCACACGACACAGACACGACGAACACAAAATAAACAGTTGAAAAATGAACATAACAAAAGCAACAATATATATATATATACAAAGAGAGAGAGAGAGGGAGAGCAAGAAAGAGAGAGAATGCAGATGAGCTCTTGCAGACAGCCCAATGGTTGCAGTATAAATGCCGCAAAACAGTGTTTAACATAAGGTTCATTGTTATAGTTACACTTGCTGTTTAGATCCGGTCTGGTAGCTTGTAGCGGAGGCTGTTGGTGGATCCGCTGTGCCAGAGAGGTCATGAAGCTTTACTCAGCATGGAGGCAGCAGCAGGAGTATTAAAATATAATATAACTAGACAATGCATTTCCTGAGGAAAATGCGAGTGGGAATGCTGAATAGCTTAATTGGTGAGCCCCTTGCCAAAGACATTCACCATAACCACTACACTATCTTTAGGACACACAGCTTCTTTCTCTATCTGCAAAGTATAGCGTATGCTGACTTCCTGGTCGCCCCTCCCCCCTCAATAGGTTTCCCCTCCCCCCCAGGTCAGTGAGGAGGAATATTGCACTGAGGTCAGGAAAGTGATTTATAGAAAGAAATAACATTACAAACGCTTTTAATTCACAGATCTAATACATGATTTAAGCCTCCAAACAAAGCTTAATAAATCCTCAAACGTACATGCAATTGATACAACGACTACACCGTTTGAAATACACGGCCCTTGTAAACGCATCGATATGAAATTTATGTAGATAAACTTAAAAATGTGGCCATGTCTGCGATTTAGAAAAGAGCGTCTTTGTGAGTTCTGCAGCAACATTTTTTAGATAATTTAACATGAGAGTCTATGAGACATAATTTCTGGCTGTTGCTCCAATAACTAAAACTAAAATACGTATCGCAGACTTGATCACATTGCCATAAACCAGACAAGCATAGCTACGTTTTGATCTAAAAATTGTGTATGAAAAGTAGATCTTGTGGGCGTGAGACCAATTTGTTTCCCCTTTTTGTAAAGATATTTTTAATTACAAAGATCTAGAATGTTAAGGTCACATGACAGACTCTAAATCCCCTCCATAGGATTACATTATAACCTATCGCATTTTTGTGAAAAATTCGCAAAACGTAAATTGCGTTTTCACCAAAAAATTGTAAACGCTAACTATCTGAAAAGTCATAGCCGGATAGCTAAATATTTTGTGACCGCTTTACAGTTTTTTCAGTGTCTGTAAGTGAAAGTATGAAGTAGCTGAAACTTTTGGCAGGGCATGTGAATTCAAAGGGGAAAAGGATGTTCTCATTGACTTCAATGTTAAAAAAAGGGTCTTAAAAGCTAAAAATTTATAAAAGTGTAAAAAGTAGGAAAAAACTTGAACAAGTCCCATCATTTGCTGAAAGAGACGAACATTTTTACAGTTGAATGGTCTCAATAGCTGAAAGTATGCCGAAGTTACGCTGAACCAAAAAACGTAAGGAATAATAAGATTACTAAATTTACGGATATCAATACTGGAAATGTTTATTAAAGCATTCACACTAATTAAGATTAATACATTTACGGGTATCCATACTAGGAATGCTTATTAAAGCATTCCCACTAAGTATCACACAGGCACGATTTACAAGCAGTAGTGGTAATAGTAATACATAGCATAAAAACACTTGGGGAATACTTTACAGCATTAGTAGTGGTCATAATAGTCAATAGTGTACCAAAAAATTGGGACACAGGTGTCTTGACTGAGCTGTAATAGTAGTAGTAGACATTGACAATACAGTGTCAAATCACTCGGGCAAGAGGTGCCATGATGAACAGCAGTCTTAATAAGAGTATATAGGGTGTGAAATAACTGCTGACATAGGTGTCTTGACTGGGCAGCAGAAGCAGCAGTAGTAGTATTAACAGTAGTAGTTGATACAGAGTCATATCACATGGGCAGGAGGTGCCATGATGTACAGCAGTCTTAATAAGAGTATATAGGGTGTGAAATAACTGCTGACATAGGTGTCTTGACTGGGCAGCAGCAGCAGCAGAAGCAGCAGTAGTAGTATTAACAGTAGTAGTTGATACAGAGTCATATCACATGAGCAGGAGGTGCCATGATGAACAGCAGTAGGAATAGGAGTATATAGAGTGTCAAATAACTGCTGACATAGGTGTATTGACTGGGCGGCAGCAGCAACAGCAGAAGCAGCAGTAGTAGTATTAACAGTAGTAGTTGATACAGAGTCATATCACATGGGCAGGAGTTGCCATGATGTACAGCAGTCTTAATAAGAGTATATAGAGTGTGAAACAACTGCTGACATAGGTGTATTGACTGGACGGCAGCAGCAGCAGAAGCAGCAGTAGTAGTATTAACAGTAGTAGTTGATACAGAGTCATATCACATGAGCAGGAGGTGCCATGATGAACAGCAGTAGGAATAGGAGTATATAGAGTGTCAAATAACTGCTGACATAGGTGTATTGACTGGGCGGCAGCAGCAACAGCAGAAGCAGCAGTAGTAGTATTAACAGTAGTAGTTGATACAGAGTCATATCACATGGGCAGGAGTTGCCATGATGTACAGCAGTCTTAATAAGAGTATATAGAGTGTGAAACAACTGCTGACATAGGTGTATTGACTGGACGGCAGCAGCAGCAGAAGCAGCAGTAGTAGTATTAACAGTAGTAGTTGATACAGAGTCATATCACATGGGCAGGAGGTGCCATGATGAACAGCAGTAGGAATAAGAGTATATAGAGTGTTAAACAACTGCTGACATAGGTGTATTGACTGGGCGGCAGCAGCAGCAGAAGCAGCAGTAGCAGTATTAACAGTAGTAGTTGATACAGAGTCATATCACATGGGCAGGAGGTGCCATGATGTACAGCAGTCTTAATAAGAGTATATAGGGTGTGAAATAACTGCTGACATAGGTGTCTTGACTGGGCAGCAGAAGCAGCAGTAGCAGTATTAACAGTAGTAGTTGATACAGAGTCATATCACATGGGCAGGAGGTGCCATGATGTACAGCAGTCTTAATAAGAGTATATAGGGTGTGAAATAACTGCTGACATAGGTGTCTTGACTGGGCAGCAGAAGCAGCAGTAGCAGTATTAACAGTAGTAGTTGATACAGAGTCATATCACATGGGCAGGAGGTGCCATGATGTACAGCAGTCTTAATAAGAGTATATAGGGTGTGAAATAACTGCTGACATAGGTGTCTTGACTGGGCAGCAGAAGCAGCAGCAGTAGTATTAACAGTAGTACTTGATACAGAGTCATATCACATGGGCAGGAGGTGCCATGATGTACAGCAGTCTTAATAAGAGTATATAGGGTGTGAAATAACTGCTGACATAGGTGTCTTGACTGGGCAGCAGCAGCAGCAGAAGCAGCAGTAGTAGTATTAACAGTAGTAGTTGATACAGAGTCATATCACATGAGCAGGAGGTGCCATGATGAACAGCAGTAGGAATAGGAGTATATAGAGTGTCAAATAACTGCTGACATAGGTGTATTGACTGGGCGGCAGCAGCAACAGCAGAAGCAGCAGTAGTAGTATTAACAGTAGTAGTTGATACAGAGTCATATCACATGGGCAGGAGTTGCCATGATGTACAGCAGTCTTAATAAGAGTATATAGAGTGTGAAACAACTGCTGACATAGGTGTATTGACTGGACGGCAGCAGCAGCAGAAGCAGCAGTAGTAGTATTAACAGTAGTAGTTGATACAGAGTCATATCACATGGGCAGGAGGTGCCATGATGAACAGCAGTAGGAATAAGAGTATATAGAGTGTTAAACAACTGCTGACATAGGTGTATTGACTGGGCGGCAGCAGCAGCTGAAGCAGCAGTAGTAGTATTAACAGTAGTAGTTGATACAGAGTCATATCACATGAGCAGGAGGTGCCATGATGAACAGCAGTAGGAATAGGAGTATATAGAGTGTCAAATAACTGCTGACATAGGTGTATTGACTGGGCGGCAGCAGCAACAGCAGAAGCAGCAGTAGTAGTATTAACAGTAGTAGTTGATACAGAGTCATATCACATGGGCAGGAGTTGCCATGATGTACAGCAGTCTTAATAAGAGTATATAGAGTGTGAAACAACTGCTGACATAGGTGTATTGACTGGACGGCAGCAGCAGCAGAAGCAGCAGTAGTAGTATTAACAGTAGTAGTTGATACAGAGTCATATCACATGGGCAGGAGGTGCCATGATGAACAGCAGTAGGAATAAGAGTATATAGAGTGTTAAACAACTGCTGACATAGGTGTATTGACTGGGCGGCAGCAGCAGCTGAAGCAGCAGTAGTAGTATTAACAGTAGTAGTTGATACAGAGTCATATCACATGGGCAGGAGTTGCCATGATGTACAGCAGTCTTAATAAGAGTATATAGGGTGTGAAATAACTGCTGACATAATTGTCTTGACTGATCCAAAGGAGTCATGGGAGAAAATCATGTGGTCAGATGAGACTATAATATAATTTTTTGATCATAATTTCACTAACCGTGTTCGGAGGAAGAATAATGATGAGTACCATGCCAAGAACGCCATCCCTAATGTGAAGCATGGGGGTGGTAGCATCATGCTTTGGTGGTGTTTTTCTGCACATGGGACAGGGTGACTGCACTGTATTAAGGAGAGGATGACCGGGGCCATGTATTGCAAGATTTTGGGCAACAACCTCCTTCCCTGAGTTAGAGCTTTGAAGATGGGTCGAGGCTGGGTCTTCCAACATGAGAATGACCCAAAGCACACAGCCAGGATAACCAAGGATTGGCTCTGTAAGGAGCATATCAAGGTTCTGGCGTGGCCTAGCCAGTCTCCAGACCTAAACCCAATAGAGAATCTTTGGAGGGAGCTCAAACTCCGTGTTTCTCAGCGATAGCCCAGAAACATGACTGATGTAGAGAAGATCTGTGTGGAGGAGTGGGCCAAAATCCCTCCTCCAGTGTGTGCAAAGCTGGTGTAAAACTACAAGAAATGTTTGACCGCTGTAATTGCAAAGAAAGCCTACTGTACCAAATATTAACATTGATTTTCTCTGATGTTGAAATAGTTATATTCAGCACTGTAAATACATCAGGTCCGGGGCTTCATCAGGGAATGCATGGCAAGGGACCCTTCAGCGCCCTGAACCGACGACGGGTGCCAGAAAGTCACCGCCGATCCAGGACTCATTCATCTTTATGAATGTGAGTCTGTCCACGGAGTCTGTGGACAGACGGGTCCTCTTGTCCGTGACCACCCCACCTGCCGCGCTGAATGTCCGCTCAGATAGTACGCTGGAGGGGGGGCAAGACAATAACTCCAGCGCATACTGAGCGAGCTCGCGGCAGGTGTCCAATCTGGCAACCCAGTACTCCATGGGGTCGTCGGTGCTCATACTGTCAGAAGCACCGACGGACGCCATGTAGTCTGCCACCATGTGGGCCAGCCGCTGGTGGTGACTGCTGCTGCTGCTGCTGGTGGTGGTACTGGGTCGCTCGGTTTGGAAGAACATCCTCATCTCTTCCATTAGGTCCCCTGCTCGGCTGCAGCTGGGTGCAGCCACCTGCTGGGTGAGATGAGGGGGGACAACTGGAGGCCGGGGAGTTGCCTGCTCCAACCGTCTGACAATGGCTGCCTGCAGTTCCTCCATCCGGTGCTGCCTCCGGCTGGCTGGGATGAACTGCTCCAGTTTCCCCTTGCACCTGGGATCCAAAAGGGTGGCCATCCAGAAATCATCCCTCGTCTTGATGGTCTTAACCCGGGGGTCCCTCCTGAGGCATCTCAGCATGTGGGCAGCCATGGGGAAGAGCACAGCCCGCTGTGACTCCTCAATGCTGGCCAGGTGAATGAGGTGCGACTCTTCTTCCCTGAGGCGCTGCTGGTCAAACTCAGACATGCCCAACCCCCGGACTATCGGTGCCCCCAACACCGGCTCTCCCTCCTGACCAGGCCCTGACTCCGGGACGACACCAGCAACCACCTCCTCCTCCTCTTCATCATCATCCTCCTCCTCCTCCTCCTCCTCCTGGTCCTGGCCCTGGTCTCGGTGGAGCATTGCTGACTCCTCCTGCTCCACCAAGGCACTCTCCCCAGCCTCGAGCAGGCGATCTAGTGTCCTCTCCAGCATGAACAGTATTGGCAGCACGCTATTGAGGCCAATTTGCTCACTGCTGACCATCTTGGTCGCCTGCTCGAAGGAGGACAACACTTGGCAGACCTGGTTTATCTGCCCCCACTGCGCACAGGCGATGAAAGGGAGTTGTGGTGAAGCCCTCTGAGTGCCTAGTTCCATCAGGTACTCCCTCACCGCCCTTTGCTGCTCCCACAACCTCTTCAGCATGTGGAGGGTGGAGTTCCACCGCGTCACACTGTCCACAATCAGCCTGTGAAGGGGCAGATTGTACTTCCGCTGCAATTTGGACAGGGATGCGGTAGCGGTTGGGGAGCGCCTGAAGTGGCTGGCAATCCTACGCGCCTTTGCCACAATGTCACTCAACCCTGGATAAGTGCGCAGGAACATCTGCACCACCAGGTTGAGGACATGTGCCAGACAGGGCACGTGCGTCAGACTGCCAGCATGGAGGGCGGCGAGTAGGTTGCTGCCGTTATCGCAGACAACCATACCTGGCTGGAGCCTTCGGGGTGTCAGCCACTTCTGGACCTGAGCTTGAAGTGCTTTCAGCACTTCTTCTGCAGTGTGTCTCCGGTCCCCTAAACTAACAAGCTGGAGCACGGCCTGACAGCGCACGTGCCCCACACTTGAGTAGCTACGGGGGCGCTTGCTGGGAGGCTCAGCAGCTGCGGAGACAGTGGCTTGAGGGAGACCAGCAGTTCTCCCCTGGACACCCCGGGGCGGCACCACAAGATCGGTTGCCGACGATCCCTCACCGACGCCTCGGAGGGAAACCCAATGGGCCGTGAAGCTGATGTAGCGTCCCTGCCCATGCCTGCTGGTCCAGCCATCCATTGTCAGATGAACCCTGTCGCTGACAGCGTGATCCAGCGACAGGGTTACATTCTGCACAATGTGCTGGTGTAGGGCAGGGACACCAGTCCTGGCAAAGAAATGGCGGCTGGGGACACGCCATTGGGGTTGGGCCTGCTCCAACATCTGCCTGAAGGGGTTGCTGTCAACTATGTTGAAGGGCAGCAGATGTTGGGCAATAACCCTTGCCAGGAGCCCATTGAGGGAACGCACACGTCGGTCTCCAGGGGGGAAGGGAGTGGTGCGGTCAAAGGCGTCTGAAATCGACGCCTGGCGCCGGACGGCAGTGCGGGACACAGACGTGGAGGGTGCTGTGGAAGTAGAGGTCTGGCTGCCGGTACCAGTACCTCTACTAGAGGGAGCGGGGGGGCATGACCTGCTGGAAACAGATGAAGATGTGGCAGGGGCTGCTGTACCCTGCTCACGTGTGGTGGTGGCGCTGCTACCACCACCACGCTTCATCTCTTCATACAACGCCCAGTGGTTTATCCTCAGGTGCTGGTTCAGGGCTGTGGTACCCACCCGAGCCAAACACTTCCCTCTCTTCACCCTCACTTTACAAATCCGGCAGATGGCCACGGTAGGGTTGTCTGCCACCAGGGTAAAGAAATTCCAGACAGGTGACTTCAGCACCGCCCTCCTGTCAGATGGGGTGACGCTTACTTGCACCTGCTGGGATTCGGTGCGCACAGGTGGAGCTGCCTGCTGCTGCTGCTGCTGCTGCTGCTCCTCCTCCTGACACCTCCTGCTGCCATCACCAGTGGAGACCCTGACGATGGTCTCCCTGGTGGTGACCTGGCGCACCGTTTCACCAGGGTGCCTACCTTCCCCGTCGTCACTGACGTAGTGAGCCGACGCGTCAGATGGCAACCATGATGGGTCACCCTCTTCGCCCCCAGAGATGTCAGACCAAGGGCTGAGATGTGTTGGTCTGAGGGAACCACGTGACATGGAGCCTCTAGCCTGGCTCCGCTGTCCCCTCACCCACGCCTGGGTCTGACTAGGTGCTGCTGTTTCCTGCACCAAAACAGCAGCACCAGTTTGAAGGGATGTCTCTGGGATACTGCCAGCAGGTATCCCATCCTCCTCATCCATCCCTTCAAAAAGGTCCTGACCATCAGGACAGAGCTGGAGGTCTGCCTGATGCATGGCCTCCCCCAAGAGATCCCTATCACTGTCGCTGTCGAACAGTAAGATGCTGGACTCTTGGGGGCTGGGGGGGGGTAGTACAGGCAACGGTGTAATGGTGGTACTACTGTGAGTCGGGACCGACGACTCAGTGGCACTGCTGTGCCCCATGTAGTCCACCACTACTTGAGCCTGAGATGGCAATATCGGGCGGCTGCCCGATGGGAAGAACTCCCGGATCAGGCGTACTCCCCTTGCACCCGATCCTCTACCACTAGTAGGGGCACGAGAGGTACCCCGTGCTGGCAGCGATCCAGCACTGGGAGTAACTCCCCTACCCCTGCTGCCACGGCCACGGATGCCGCTCATTATTGCTGATATGTGTGTGGGGGGGTTAAACTTTATTGGGGGGGAAAATGTGAACAAAATGTGTTTTTGTGTTTTTTTTACAAGACAGGCACGCAGACAAAGACGTACACAGACAGCTACTAAACTATAAGAAAAGTAGTACACCAGACAAGGACTACAAAATTAAAGAAAAAAAAAAAGCACTAAACAAACACTAACTTTTTTTTTTTTTTTTTTTTTTAAACACAAAACACAGACACTAAACACACACTAAGCTAAGCTAGATGAAATAAATGTACACTAACAGTGTGTACACTTACTACACAAAATTTAACTAAACTGAACACAAAACTTAGCTTTTATAAAAGCTCTTTAGGGAAAACTAAACAAAATTTGAACTGAGATGCCTATCAAATATCACTGAACAGCGAACCTGCAAGATCTAACAGTAACACAAGATGAACAAAACTTAGCTTTTAGAAAAGCTCTTTTATAAAGCTCAGATCAATATGTGTTCTGAAATCTCTTGCAAATATAACTGAACAGGGAGGATTGCAGGATCAAACAGTAACACAAATGAAAAAAACAGCACAAAACAGCACAAAACGTAGCTTTGAAAAAAGCTCTTGGGTCTATTGCTTTGAAAAAAGCAGTTGATATACTGGAAAAGATCCACTGGAATCACTAAATAGCAATGCTGGTGATGATCTAAATCAATCAAGAACAAAGACACAGGAAACCAGGAACACAGAAACAGCCTCCACACTCTATAGCCAGCTTCTGAATCTGCAATGAAATGGTGCTGGGAGTGAGCTTATATAATGTCCATGCAGGCAGGTTCCTATTGGTTGCTAACCTGTGACGAGTGTGGAAGGAGAACTCTGATTGGCTCTGATGCAAAAGGGCGGAGCAAATAATCGCGCAATATTCCTATTGCCGAATATTCGCATTGCGAATATTCGGCAATATAAAATGATCGCTTCAGCTACTCGGCCCAATGGCTCTAATCATACCAGCAATGCTTTCAGACGTCTATGGAGATCACTAGGATGTGATCTGTTTTAAAAATGAAACTGTAAAAATCGCTCTGATGCGGAAGATCGGGGCGAGGAAAATAATCGCGCGATATTGCGTTTGCCGAATAATCGCATTGCGATCTTTCTGGAAAATTCAATGAACGCTTCAGCTACTCGGCCCAGGGTCTCTAATGATACCAGCAATGCTTTTAGACGTCGATGGAGATATCTAGGATGTGATCTGATTCAAAAAAAAAATTGTAAAAAATCGAATATTCGGAATTGCGAATATTCACCGCGAATTTCGAAATATAGCGCGATTTCTCGAATATGCTATATTCGAGTCGAATATTCGCAATGCAAATATTCGTGAGCAACACTACAGATCAACAGGTAATTTTCTGTACTTGCAGATAAAACATGGAGATACATTCATGTATTACAAAAATGTAACACATTTTTCTTGTTTTTTTGCCCAGATATACACTTTGGCTGCATTCACATCTAGACGGACGAAATCGCGGCGTTTTGTCGCCGCAAATCGCGGTAAAAATAGCGGCGTTTTGTACCGCGATTTGCGGCGACAAAACGCGGGTATTGTCCGCCTAGATGTGTCCCAAGATGACCCCCTCTATGGAGATGATTCCCATCTCCTAGCCGAACGCTCGAAGACGCCTGAAAAAAAGGTCCGGGACCTTTTTTCACGCCGCAGGCGACAGGCGTCCGGCGTTCGGCGTGGAGATGTGAACCATCTCCATAGAGGGACATGTATTTCCAGCCCTCTGGCGGCAGAGGCGTAGCGCTACAGGCGTAAAAACGCCTAGATGTGAATGGGGTCTTTAAGCTAGGTATTTCTAATGTGATGCTTAAATCAAAAGTTTAGTTCTCAGTATGGGCTTTTTGGTTCCTGTGTCACATTGTTTTGTTCTTGTCGATTTCACTTTGGTTTCTATTGTTCACAGTCTGGTCTGATGTAGATATAGACAGGTTCTGGCTACAATAATATGAATGCATTGGACATTACCTTTATTGCTGCAGACTGTTCCAGTTTCTCCCTCTAGCACTGCACTCAGACTGCTTGCATCATATTCCTGAGCCAAAGAGCAAAGGACTGTGGTACTTGTAGTCCTGTGTACAACCATAAGTAGACTCCTAAATCTCTCTTAGACTACATCTCTCAGCAAGTTTCAAATTGAAAGAGGAATTATAGGAAAGGATATTTAAAGAGCTATTTTTGGTGGGCCACTCTTTCTTCTCACCGGGATCCATCAGTGAGCATCAAAGCTGCCGTCTGGCTGATGGGACCGTGGCCTACCCTGTGAGTCATCACTGTCCCTGCATGGGTGAACCTGCATCGCTGTGCAACATTAGAAGATCCTCTGTCCATCCTGCTGATGATTGGCTAACCGCACTGTGAGCACCAACCTGGACTGCTGTGTTCAGATCCTGACCTTCTGCATCCATCCTTCCACTGGCTGGTGTACAGACCCTGCATCGATTCCTATGTGTGTGCTGACTACCTTCAGGATCTGGTGAGTGGTCTCAAGCCCAAATCCCCTTATATTAAGCAACGCATGGACACTGCATGCAGACATCACAACCCAGATTACAAAGGAATTTGCCACTTCTGCCATACCCACTACTTGCTTACTGACTGCTTAAATCCTCCCCCTCTCTCTCTCTCTCTGAGGATTTTCCCTTCAACATTATTGAGCTCCAACATGCCGGTGAAGTATGTGTTCAGGCCTGACACTTTAACTACCCTTATCCCATTATCTGAAGGGTGTAAGCTGGCCCAAATAGGGCTTAACCTCTTTTCCCCATAGGAGTAGAGTTCCTTGCAGTCAAGCTTCTCTCTAGTCATAGCCTGCCCACCATTTAGCTCTCTGGGATAATTCAATTATTCAGTCTCTACCATTCTTTGCATATTCAACTGTTGTTATTTATTACTGTTTGCCTTTGATATTCTGAAATATCTAAGGCCTCGTACACACGGACGGACTGTCCGATGAAAACGGTCCGCCGGACCGTTTTCATCAGACATGTTCCGCTGCCGGATTTTGGTCTGATGGTTGTACACACCATCAAAACAAAATCCCCGCGTACAGGATACGCGGTAACGTGGCCGCGCCGATGATGCGGCGACGTGCGCGACCCTGGAAGGTCAATGCTTCCACGCATGCGTCGAATCACTTCGACGCATGCGAGGGCTTTCGGCCGAGCGGGCATGTCCGGTAAGTCATACAGACGACCGAACATGTCCGACGGACAGGCTTCCAGCGGACATGTTTCTTAGCATGCTAAGAAACATTTTTACGCTAAAAACCTGTCCGATCCGCCGGAAAATTGTCCGGTCGGACGTACAGACGACCGAACATGTCCGCTGAAACTGGTCTGCGGACCAGTTTCAGCAGACATGTTCGGTCGTGTGTACGAGGCCTCGGTGTCGGGTGTCCCACTCAACTAGCCTTGGGTGCTGTTCCAGGGTTTGGCTGACTGACACCTTTAACCCATTGTTTGCCTTATTCAATTCAGAATTCTGCTGTGTTCAGTCTATATTCTGTCTGTGGTTCATTTAAAGGGGTATACATCATGTCAGAACCTAGAGTGGAAGGGCTGGGAAGTTCCCAGGGTCAGGGCAGCACAAGAGGACAAGCAATATCCAGCAGCCCTTACGGGGGTAGTGCTACATAATATTTTCTACCTCTTCTGTGTGAATCCCTTCATCTCCTCAGCCTTGTACTTGCTCCATAGTTTGCTTGCTCTTTTACCTTTCCTTTGTTCCTGCTCTCTTTTCTACCCTTTATTTATCCTCTGTTGAATTTGCCTGCTTGTAGTCTCTCCTTGCCTGGCTTTGCCTTGTATTATACTATGGTACTTGACAGCTACCAACCACACAAATCCAAATCTATCACTAGGAGCTTGAACTAAGACCAGGTGTGCCCAAGTTCTGCAGCTAGCAGTGTGCCTTTCATGTCCCACATAGCTGTATGTTTTGCCAGTCTTTATTTCGTTTTTTTTTCCAGCTTGCGCATATCATTTTTTAAGCAGTCTAACAAGATTAGGAAAACTTAAATGAGGCGCCCATCAGAGGTTTTAGTGATGACCTGCTGATTTCATCTTACCATCTCCACTTGTTGTTTAAACCTCAGAATTTTTTTAGACTATCGTTGTCCATCCTAACATATCATAATCATGACTATGCTTTCTGTCGCTGCTTAAGTAGGAATCACCAACCTCTCCAAGAACAGCCAGCAGTCCCCCATTGGCCACACAAAATAGAATGACTTTGTGCAGCAGATTATGGTAATAATTCAGGATTTATATAAAGGTAGCCTTTCACAGTCACTGCACTTTGCACTTCCTTATTAAATATGTTCATCAGTCTTGCATGCCTCGGTGATGAATGGGTTAATTTGCTGATTTTTTTTGTCTGAGAGAAGAATTTCAATTTCAAAATAATTTGATTTCTGCTGTTCGAACAGACCCAATTACAGAAGTAACTGTTGTAAAAGGTATGAAGTTTTCCGAGGACATCTTCCAGACTCTAGCAATCTGATTGCATTAAAGTAAAAATAACCATGCTATGTGAAATCAAAAAAGGCATCCTTCTATGGAACATGTGTAATCTATAAAACAGTGCTGTAAATTATTTTACTTTTCAGTAGATGTCCTCTCAGTACTCCATTTTTGCCCCATAATTCAAAAACATGCATGCTAGGTTAATTGGCATCTGTCCAATTTGTCTATAGACTGCTGCACCTGTATGACAGTGGTAAAGGTAGTCAAATGTAAGGCCCCCTGTGGTAGAAATGGATAAGAATGATGCTCTTTTTTTAAAGTTCTTTGAAGAACATGGGAAAACAGTAATTCTTAGACATTTGGGTTATCTGCAGCTGCCTACAGAAGGTGGACATAAGCAAACAGATTAAAAGGTTAGAGGACAGCCCATTACATTGCCTCTACCCCCCATGCCCCAGTTTTGTGAGCATGCAATACATACGGCCAACAAACAGAGCAGGTTGGAACCTATATCCCTCAATGCAATGGACTTCAAGAAAAAGATTTTACAGCAAGTACAAAAATCATATTTTTTTTTTGTACATCAAGTTAGACAGAATTTAATAATTCTTAGACATGTGAGGTGTTTATGAGCAATCTAACTTAATGGTGGTGGGAAACAGATACTGAGAGATCCAATGGATGTGGAAATCTAACTAGAAAGTCCAATGGAATAATTGACCAAAGCGCACGCGCATCGGCTCCGTCGACATGCCGTGGGCCCCCTAGAGCTCTTAAAGCGTCCGACGTACAGCTACGGAAGGGATCGACAAACCCCCGGGCGCCAGGTCGCAGTTGCGACTAGAAGGCAACTTTGCGGCCTTCTGCAGTCTTATGGTTCCTTCTGGAATCTGACGCCCTCTTGTGGTGGCCGTTGGTATGACAAGACAACCAGCAATTCTAATAGAGCTTCCCTGCCTGTTTCCATCTCCTTCCCTTTACTTAGAAGTTAGAAGCCCCAAACATTATATATATTTTTTATTCTAACACCCTAGAGAATAAAATGGCGGTTGTTGCAATACTTTCTGTCACACTGTATTTGCGCAGCGGTCTTACAAGAGCACTTTTTGGGGGAAAAATACACTTTTTTTAATAAAAAAATAAGACAGAAAAGTTAGCCCAATTTATTTTATATTGTGAAAGATAATTTTACGCCGAGTAAACTGATACCCAACATGTCATGCTTCAAAATTGCATCCGCTCGTGGAATGGCGACAAACTTTTACCCTTTTAAATCTCCATAGGCGGCGCTTAAAAAAATTCTACAGGTTGCATGTTTTGAGTTACAGAGGAGGTCTAGGGCTAGAATTATTGCTCTCCCTCTACCAACATGTGTAGTTTGAACACCGCTTTCATATGCAAGTGCTACTCACGTATGCGTTTACTTCTGCACGCGAGTTCGGCGGGACTGGGCGCGTTCCTGGCTCCTAACTTTTTTAGCTGGCTCCTAGATTCCAAGCAAATTTGTCAAGCCCTGAGCTATGGCGATTCACAGAGGGGAGCCAACCTGCTGCAAAATAACTGTGGTGGCTGGTCCTTAACTGGTTAAATTGATATTAAAGGTATTTTTTTTCTTAAATAACAACAATTTCATACTTACCTGCACTGTGCAGTGGTTTTGCACAGAGCAGCCCAAATCCTCTGCTTCCCCCACTGGCACACATAGTACCTCCCCCTTCCAAATGCCCCCAGAGCAAGCAGCTTGCTATGGGGGCACCCAAGCAAGCTTTTTCCCGAGCCACTGCTCTGCGTGTCCGTTCACACACACACAGAGCTGTGCCCCAGCCCCACCCCCTCTCTCTCTCCTCATTGGCTCACAGACTAATTGACAGCTGTTGGAGCCAATGGCTCTTGCTGCTGTCTCAGCCAATGAGAAGGAGAGTCCCCAGGGAGCCAAGGATCTCGTACACATCACTGGATGGTAATGGGGCTCAGCTAAGTATTAGGGGGGTCTGGGGTGTTGCTGCACAGATAAGGTTTTTTTTACCTTCATGCATAGAATAGAATGCATGAATATAAATAACCTTGAGCCTTCAGAACCACTTTTTCTCTGATCAGCAGACAACTGTATCAAACAATTTAGCTCATGGTCATTAGGAAAGAAATTTGGGTTTGCATTACCATGGTTTGCCGCAGATCCAGCTTTTTCGAAATTTGCCAGATAAAATTCTTTGTAACCAAAATAGGCTGCCTGGTTTACAAGAGCCACTAATGGTGGCTTTACTATGTGCCAAAGCCCTTACTATAAAATAGTGGGTAGCCAGCAGCCATTTGTTAGTGTTTGTTGGAGTAGTTTAGGGAGAGATGTGTAGGAAAAGTTAGTAGCGATACCACTCTATACTGTGTTATATTGCACTAAATTACTGTGGATTGCAGTGTGGTGGGCTGCATAATCTTGTGTAAGCCCCCTATGTTCACAGTTCAGAGAGCCAACAGTCCTTTCTAGGACTACATTTTTGCAAACAAGAGCGCTGCATATTTAAAGGGCTCTGGTAATGTGTGGTTTTGTGCACAATGTGTTTTTTCTGCTTTTTATGTATTAACTTTTATGACAATGCAGTGTAATACTGTGAAAAAGTAGCTCACAAACTATACTATTAAACTGTTTTGACACTGCCCAATTTGTACGAAGTTGAGGAATTCAGCTTTATTTTTTAAAAGTAATTTATAGCTTCTAGACCTATTTTGGCTGCTATATCAACTGTTCAATTCAGGCCTATAAAAGTAAATGAAAAATCAGGTGTCAGCAAAAACATCTAAAAAAAAAAAAAGTTTTTTTTCTGGTTGACTGGGGTTCTATTTACATAAGCTAAGGTATATGTAGAAGGTAACAAAATATTACAATCAAAATATTTGATGTCAGAATATGGTGTTGCTTATGATTTCTGTGAAAAGTGTATTGTAACATCACACACAAAATAAAGAAATTTCTCGAACATGCAATTTAATAGTTTTTTTTTCTATGTTGCCCTTGACATCCTAATAAAAGGATCCTATCCCCACTGTATAGTATTTTTACAGTTTCCTTTTTTGCTTTGTTAAATGTCCCTCATGGCAGTGTCCAGTTCCCACTGCCTTTTTTGGCAATAATTTGCCTATTATGCTGCGTACACATGACCGTTTTTCATGACGTGAAAAATGCAATTTTTTAAATTGGTCATTAAAAACGATCGTGTGTAGGCTCTAGAGCATTTTTCTCGATGTGACAATGGCCATTAAAAATTTAGAACATGCTCTTATTTTTCTCGTCGTTTTTCACGTCGTGAAAAACGGTCGTGTGTAGGCTTTAACGACAGGAAAAAAACGTGCATGCTCAGAAGCAAGTTATGAGACGGGAGCACTCGTTCTGGTAAAACTAGCATTTGTCATGGAGATAGCACATTCGTCACGCTGTAACAGACTGAAAAGCACGAATACTGAAAAGCGCGAATCGTCTCTCAACAAACTTTTACTTACACAAAATCAGTAAAAGCAGCCTAAAGGGTGGCGCCATCTGAATGGAACTTCCCCTTTATAGTGCCGTCGTACCTGTTGTACGTCACTGGGCTTTGCTCGAGCATTTTTTTCACGATCGTGTGTATGTAAGGCAGGCTTGACAAGAATCAAGTAGAGAAAAACATTGTTTTTTCCATGACATGAACTGTGTACGCGGCTTTAGCCTTTAAAATGGCCAGAATTTTGTATTCTAAATGATTTGTTGTTGAGTTCGACATTTGTGAAGTTCAAACAGGATTTGAGAAACCCCCACAAACTGAACCCAAACAGATTCACTCATTCCTAATTACCATTTTGATTGAACAATGCCAGGGTTTCTAACTTGAAATATGCATGTGAATAATTTCAACTAGATGGAAATGTGAAAATGTTAAATTATCAGTGTTGTTGCTAAGAACTCCAAGTGATCTTCTGACAAATGTCGTAATGTAATTTGCTATGTAATTTACTCAAATAGCGCAAATGACTACATAAGCAATTTTGACAGAATGCTCCTATTTTAGAATAATTTATGGAGCAGATAATGCTTTTGCATAAATTTTAAAACAGTAAATTGCAGTAAACTTTTTCATATTGAACACAAAGAAAGATTCTTCTGGTTTACTTTGTGGACTTCATGACCTTCAAAAATTAAAAAGTTATACAGGGGTGTAAGGAAAATAAATTAAATGAAAATGAAAGATAAATATGCTGCATCATAAACTGTTAATACAATTTGTGGTTTAAAGTTTAACTAAACACACAGATAACACTGTATATTATATACATGTAGCACTATCCCATAGGAGCAGCTGTTATATTGACCAATGACCAGGTCTTCCCCAGATGTTTATGCCCTGCAACTAGGCACACAAGCTTAGTCACATATTTCTTCAATGACCAATCTAGGAGTGTTGTGTTTGTTGTGTTTTTATTTTTGAAGAACTTGGATAGGGTTGAGGGAATTACGTGGGATACTCCAAAAGCAAGAACTATGTACAACTTGAGGACTATGTATTCTTTTTGGAAAAAGCTGTAGTAAAGCTAGTAAACTAACAGGAGCAGCACTGCCCTGGAGGGCAGAAAGCCCTCCAGGCTGGACTGATCCTCTCCAGGAAAAGACTCTGAGCCCCTTGTGCTCAGAGAATTGTACAATTACCCAGCATGCCATCTGGGCCCTGCTCCCTGGGATTGGTCAGGGCTGTATAAATATTCATGCTGCCATCTGCATAGCTCCACACCTATAATCCATAAAGTTCTCATAGTGGCTGCCTTGGGCAGGACGCAGGCTACCTTGATGTCTTCTCGGCAAAAGAGTCCACATCCTCCCTTGGGCATTCTACTGTATAGCAGGACAAAGCATCAGCATGTCTGGTAAGTTTCTCAGGCCTATAGTCGATCTTATATTTGAACTGTGCCAGGCAGGCGACCCAATTTTCTCCAACACTCTCAGCTTGGCAATGTCCAAGTAGGTGAGGGGGTTGTCCATTAAGACCTCTATGTCTGCCCCTGTGAGGTAATCCATGATCTTTTTGCTGGTTGCCCACACCAAAGCCAGTAACTCAAATTTGAAGCATCTGTAATTATAGGGGTTCTTCTCCATAAGCCCTCTTGTACCTGGCCAGTACAGCTCCCAGGTCTGGTAAACCTCCATCTGTATACAGCTGGAAGGGCTTTGTATAGTCTGCATAGGCCACAAAAGGGGCCAAGGTCCATTTGTATTTAGGCATCTCAAAGGTCTGTTGTTGGGCATAATGCCTCTGGGCTCGGATGGAAGGTCAAAATTGTATTTTCTTCTGGGTGGTGTGACCGCTCATCAGGTGGTTAAAAGGGGTGGCTATGGGTGCAAACTTGGAGCTAAACACTAAACAATAGTAGCCCACTAGTTCCAGAAAGGAGCATAGCTCAGTAACAGTTTTCGGGGGATGTCAGTTCTGCACAGCATGTACCTTAGCCGAGTCTGGGAAAACGCCTTCAGCTTCTACAATATGCCTCAATTACAATATGCCTCATGCTTTGTCTCATTAAGCGGCATTTACTGGGTTTAAGTTTAAACCCATATTGTGTCAGTGGGGTGGACATCGAGTTCAGGTGCTTGATGTGATCTTGGAGCAAAAGATGATATCATCCAACTAGACTAGCACAATTTCAAAGATGAAGCCCCTCGGGCATATCTCCATGAGGCACTGAAACCTGGGACATTGCTCAGACCAAAGGGCATGTGGTTCAAGTGATATTAAAGGCTTAAACATGTCATACTCACCTGCTCTGTGAAATGATTTTGCACAAAGTAGCCCAGATCTTCCTCTTTAGCCCCCGCTGGCGCTTCTGGCCCCTCTCCCTCCTCATTGGCTCACTGCCTGTGATTGACAGTAGCAGGAGCCAATGGCCTGTCCGGTTGTTAAACAGGTACGACAAGCTTCATAAATCCTACACTTTGAATGGCTGTACAAAAGACGGCAGATAGATAGGTACAACTTATGTAGGACAATTTGTTTCATCTGTGTCCACCTGAAGTTAGTAATTTCACTGGGTTTATATAAGGTTTTACAACTACTTTAAGCTTTATAGCTACATTCAATAAACTGACAGTTTATTTATGGAAGGGCTGAATCACATGCCGTCCTGTTATACTTTTTAGTGACTCAGCAACACAATCTCCCATCAGACATCTTTCCAAACCTTCACCCTTTCACTGCACAGAGACTCAGCCATCCTTCTGCAGCAAGTCTCACCATTCTTGCTGCACCTAGTGGAGGTTCACCCTAAAAACAAATTTTTAACATTAGACTAAGCATAGTAAGGGCATTTACTTTCGGCAGGTCTTTTTTTTTTTCTCCGTACATACCTTTATATTCTGATTTGGTCCATCGCTTTCGCATTCTGATGACTCCGGGACTGGGCGTTCCTATACCTGCCTCAGGGTTCCGATGACTGCGGGACTGGGCGTTCCTATCCTTCGGTTCAATGATTGACGACTTGTGAAACAGGTAACCTGTTGCACAACGCGCGTCACCAGATTTCCGGAAATAGCCGAGCTGCGAGCCAGCACTATACGGCGCCTGCGCCCGCCGTGTAGAGCTGACTGCGCAGGCGCCGTATAGTGCCGACTCGCAGCTCGGCTATTTCCCGACATCTGGTGACGCACGGTGTGCGACAGGTCACCTGTTTCACAAGCCGTCAATCATCGAACCGAATGATAGGAACGCCCAGTCCCGGAGTCATCGGAAACCCGGAAGCCCTGGACAAAAACAGAATATCAAGGTATTAACGGAGAAAAAAAAAATACCTGCCTAAAGTAAATGTCCTTAGTATGCTGGCTCTGCTAGATGTAATGTTAAAAAATTTTTTTTGGATGAACCCCCGCTATAATATATATTTAAAAATCTATTAGGGATCTCCCTCTAAATTGATAATGCACACAGTTGGAGCTAGGAAACCCTGTGGAGAAAAATCATGTGGGAACCTGTGAAAGATGTTAGAAGCTAATGTGGGTTCATCCTGCTGACATCGACCCAATTCTGAATAATCAAATTTAGCACTGACCCTTTTTAAAAAATATCACCCTGCCAGGTAAATAGCACATATTTTCAATTTTTATATTTCAGACTGTGTTTATGCATAAAATAAACTCATCACAAACGACACAGGTATTAGCTAAAGATGAAATTTAGAAGCTGTTTGCAATTACGGTGATGATGCAATAGAGACTTTTTACACATAGAGGTCATAGTATATATTGCTTATTCATATGCAATATCATTTCTACTGCAGCTAAAATGATAATTTTCATGTTTATGTTGTAGTCATGTCTATGAAACATCTGCATGAAGCTGGTATATTTCCAAAACAAGTACTTGCATGGGTGTTATGTGCACATTATGGAAATAAACACTGAGTGATAATCACTTTAAACCATTGTACAACATAAAACTTCCATATTGTGAACAAACAATCAATATCACAGCAGCTGAGCAGAAGATGTACTATGTTGCTTGGCAACAAGGTGACAATTGAGTCAAACCTGAAAATGAGATAAAGAGGATACATTGGATGTAGGTTAAGTTGCACTGAATGGTGGTTACCATAGAAACCTGTGAAAATAAGACTGCAAGTCTATAAATGAATGCTACCTACTATTATTTTAAAAATGAATCATGGTAATATACATATATCTAAAATACACATATGCTGTATATACATAAGTTATGTATATATATCGAGAGAGAAAGAGAGAGAATCATAAAAAAGTAATACAACCCATAGACATTGATGACTTTTTTGAACTGGCAAACAGTAATTCTACATTCAAAAAATGCCAACAGATAAAGATGCTATACTTGAATGAAAGTACAAAGACAATTTGCAATTATTCTTCAAAAATATTAATACAATCCGGTACTGTGGAAAAAGTCTATATGCTATTGTCCTTAAAAACTGATATTGCCCGGTTCAGCATAAGTGACTTTTTGTAGGCATTTTGAATAACTTCCCACTAGTGACTCTGTGATAATTTTGCAGAATCCTCCATGTAAAATACCTCTAAGAGCACAATATTTGTGGGTTTCCTTGCATGAACTGCTCATTTCAAGTCCCACAAAATGTCATTACGGACTTTGGCTAGGTCAGTCTATAACCCTCTGTGTCTTCTTTTCAAGCAATTCCCTGATGGACTTGCTAGTGCTCTTATTCCCCTGAAGCACACTTTTCTATGATGCAGAACTCATAGCTGACCTTGTGACTGAAAGCAGCCTAGATCCAGAAGAAACAAACCAACCCCAAACCAAAGCATTTCCATCACTATGTTTCACAGTTAGAATTATGTTCTTCTCCTGAAATGCTGTCTTCAGTTTGCACATGTTAGGCGTGTGTAAACGCTTCTGTTTTTTGATTGCTGTGGGTCTCATACCAGAATCCTGGCTTTCGTTTTGATACATTCTCTCTGTCTGTCCACTTGCAAGGTGATTTGCTCGGGCAAATGCTCCCGATGCTTCACCCGATACTTGTACAGTCAGCTGTGATCAGTGCGTGGGGAAGTTACAAGCACCGATCAGCGCTGTATAGATTGAATAGTAATTTCTCCGCTTCTCTCTTCACCCCCCCCCCGCAGCTTTCAGCTGCTTTCAAATCAGCGGTGATCGGTGCTTGTAACTCCCCTACACACGATCACCGCTGACTGTCCCAGTTGTCCTCCTCCAGCCCCCCTTCGTTTTGCTGAAGTCTCTCTCCCTCCGTGTCCCCCTCTGTGTTTCCTTCTCCCTCCGTGTCCCCCTCAGTGTTTCCTTCTCCTCCGTGTCCCCCTCGTTGTTTCCTTCTCCCCCGTGTTTCTCTCTCCCTCCGTACTCCTCATCCACCCCCTGGAACTGTCAGGATGAAGAGCGGAGGTAGGAGCCAGTAAATCCGGCTTCTTACTGTTCCCGAATGGACAGAGTCAGTGTTTACTGACTCTGTCCATTCACATAACTGAAACATCGAACATGAGACACGAACAACTAGCGCCCAGAAGCGATTCAGTTCGCATGCGCCGCGCTTTATAAGTTTTTCATTCATTCATTCATTCATTCATCGTAAACTGTGTTTACAATGTTTCAGTTTATGCATGAAGAGAAGCGGCTGTCTTCTGTCCATTCATTTTCAGTGCAGCTGAGGCTGCTGAGAAAGGGACTGGGAAATCTGTGTCCCTAGTCCCTTTCCCTGTCTCAGAGGGGAGATGTCAGAGGTCTGTTAAGACCCCTGATATCTCACCAAAGCCCCCCTAACATGGCTGATAAAAAAAAAGAAAAATACATTGCAATTAATAATTTAAAAAATAAAATGTAAATAATAATAAAAATAAAAAAAGACACTAACAATCCACTACTCCCACTATCACTGTAAAAAAAAAATTGTAAAAAAAAAATCACTGTAAAAAAAAAAAAATAGTAAAAAGAAAAAAAAAGTATCGGTATCGGCGAGTACTTGAAAAAAAGTATCGGTGCTTGTACTCGGTCTCAAAAAAGTGGTATCGGGATAACCCTAGTATTAATACAGAACAACATTTAGCCTGTATCATTGGTACGTACAATGTTTTAACAATAAAACTCCAGGACTTCACTAGACAAATATATCTTGAATTTTTTATTTTTTTTGTATCTGCAGTCACGCATACATCAGGATTCGCCTCGACTTGAGTTTGATCAGCCCTGCAGTGTGCAGAACCGCACACTGTTAACTACCCATTGTTTGCAATAGAATTCTGTTGAAATATAGTATTGTCCAATCAAAAGCAATTTAGAAGGAATTCAAAAGAAAGGTTGTGAGGCTTATGAGCTGAAAAGGTAAAAAAAACTATTTTACTTAATGGGCTGAAAAGGTAACAAATATTAGGCATTCGTCAGTATACTAATGCCGCGTACACACGATCGGTTCGTCTGATGAAAACGGTCTGATGGACTGTTTTCATCAGACGAACCGATCGTGTGTGGGCCCCATCGTTTTTTATCCATCGGTAAAAAAACTAGGAACTTGTTTTAAAATTATCTGATGGTTAAAAAAACGATAGAAAAAAACGATTGTCTGTGGGCACGTCCATCGGTTAAAAATCCACGCATGCTCAGAATCAAGTCGACACATGCTTGGAAGCATTGAACTTAATTTTTCTCAGAACAACGTGTTTTACGTCACCGCGTTCTGACACGATAATTTTTTTAACTGATGGTGTGTAGGAAAGACTGATGAAAGTCAGCTTCATAGTAGTTATAGAAGATGTCAGACCTATCCTTCGATTGTATTATATGTATTGGACCTTGTATGGTCTTTCCAATTCTGGTTATGTTTGCCCTTTCTGATTCTTATACAAATGTTTATATGGTGATATTTACAATGCAATGTATTTTACTGTTCATTGCTATTTTGCCAATAAAAACTTTAAAAGTAAAAAAAAAAAGAAAGTCAGCTTCATCGGACATCTGATGAAAAAATTAATCGGTCCGTTTTCATCGGATGAACCGATCGTGTGTACAGGGCATTAGTAATGAATGCTGCTGCTGTTGCCAGGGAAGCCAGCATCACATCCACACTAAAGATGTTGCCAGATCACAGCTTTGCCCAGCCAGAAGTGTATCATAAAGAATATATAATGGAGTTGAAAAGTGTATGACTATGAATATACCATCAGAGCCAAGAGTCACACAATCTCATTGTAATGCTCATAGAAATCCTAAAATCAATAGGGACTTATTTGACAGATCTTATGACACTTAATAAATAATATATTTTTATTCCATGTTCATTAAAGTTATTACAAATCACTATTATAGATACAATAGACTGATCTCAGTCTGTATAGACCATATGAATAGCAATTATAAATAATCAGTTATTGAACCTTCATATATGGCCATCTATTTTTCATTTTTTTTTAGGCCACTCAGATAGCAATTATAATAGTAAGTAACACTTACAAATGGGGCCTTTAGCAGTTTGATGCAGGAGACCCAGCAGGGGTTCCCGGCAGGAAGCTGCAGGAAAAGGCCCATTGAAAGCAATTGGGGGCTGAAAGCTCCCACAGCTATTCACTGCTGCTCACTTGTAATTGCCCAAGCAGCGATTACCTGTATATGATCAGCCCTGGGAGCAGACAATGGGGCTTTCATCCACAGGTAATTGCATGTACTCCCCCACCAGGGTCTACCACACCTAATCGCTAGCAGACATATTTACAAGTGTAAATCTGTAATAGGAAGATCTGAAGCTCCATCTAAAATCCAACTTCTTCAGGAGGAACATTGGAGCTAAACATGTAATTATGTGTTGTCATTCACATGGGTAGCACACACATATCCTGGCAAGGAAAAAAACTGCAGAGAATGATAGAAGACCCCATGCTTAAAGCGGGGTTCCAACCACAATTAGCATTTTTTAAATGTATGTCCTTTCATCATGCATTTTTATAATATAAATCCAGTCACTTACTATTTTACAATCCGCCGCCGATCCGCATAGATATTAAAAAAAAATAGTTTATAAAACTATCTCCACACCGTTGTCAATTTGCTTGTGGGCATTGTGAAGCCCACAAACACTTACTTCCTGGAAGTCTTGGATGGGGAGTGATAATTGGGTAGCGCACTGCATCCTGGGAAATGATGACACACATTTTCTAGGAGCATTAGAGGGAGATGATGTCAAGATGGTCACCTCCACATAAATGCATAGGGGTTGATTTATTAAAGGCAAAACTGCTGTTTAATTTTCAAGGAAAGTTGTACTTTGGAAGGACATTTTCCAAAGATCTTAGTGAATGAGGTGAAGCACTGCTTACTTCCATTAACCATCTATCATGTGCAAGTAAAGATGTCGTTTTTAAAATTTTCCTTGCATGTGATTAGTTGTTCCTTGCATAGTGAATCTTCAACACATTCAGTAAACTAAGTGAAAATTCCTTTGCAAAGTGAAAAATCACTTGTGAAATGACTAGCCTATTTGCCTCTAGTAAATTGAATTAACAGTGGCGAAAAAGGGATAGTAAGTCTATAATAAGGAAGTAATCATTTGCAGGGGGACCAAAGGAATTAGCTGTGACCTGTCCTTTGACTCTTGCTTCCGCCTCATTTGAGCACAACTTCCAGGTTTAAAACGGAGGTTCACCCAAAAATCAACTTTCTGACATTAGATCCAGCATACTGCTGACATCTGCAGTATGCTGTGTTTTTTTTTTTGGACTTATGGTTTTATCAGCCGTTGTTATCCGGCTCCGAGCGGGGATTCCTGCAGGGAAGAGGCGTTCCTAAACCAAGCGGATTTGATTGACGGGCTGCTAAAGCGCGTCACGCCTTATGAAAATGCCCGACGTGACACTCGGGTGTTTACAGCGCCTGCGCCTGCCGTGTAGAGCTGACTGCGCAGGCGCCGTAAACACTCAAGTGTCACTTCGGGTATTTTCAGAAGGCGTGACGCGCTTTAGCAGCCCGTCAATCAACTCTGCTTGGCTTAGGAACGCCTATACCCGGAAGGAATCCCCGCTCGGAGCCGGATAACAACGGCTGATAAAACGATAAGTACACAAAAAAAAACCAGCATACTGCAGATGTCAGCAGTATGCTGGATCTAATGGCAATAAGTTGATTTTGGGTGAACCCCCGCTTTAAGTTATTTATTTATTTTTTACATGTATTTTATATATTACCAACAATTTACACAGCACTTTAAATATATAGGCCCAGATTCACGTACAGCGGCGTATCTTTGAGCGGGCGTATCTCATCTCATATGCGCTACGCCGACGTAACATAGAGAGGCAAGAACAGTATTCACAAAGCACTTGCTCCCTAAGTTACGGTGGCGTAGCGTAAATGGGTCGGTGTAAGCCCGCCTAATTCAACGTAGGCAGGTAGTGGGCGTGTTGTATTACAATTAAGCGTGACCCCATGTAAATGAAGGGCCGAACAAACGGCGCATGCGCACGCATGCTCAGAATCACGTCGCATAAACGCCCTAAGATACGACGGTCAATGCCTTCGACGTGAACGTAACCTACGCCCAGTCCCATTCACGTACGACTTACGCAAACGATGTAAAATCCGACGGCTGTTCCGACGTCCATACACTAACATGACTTACCCCTGCTTTATGAGGCTTAACTTTACGCCGGAAGTAGGCCTTACGTAAACGGCGTAGATTAAAGCGACAGGCGCAAGTACGTTCGTGAATTGGCGTATCTCGGTCATTTGCATATTCGACGCGTAAAACAATGGAAGCACCCCTTGCGGCCAGCGTAAATATGCGCCCAAGATACGACGGCGTAGGAGACTTACGTCGGTCGGATGGAGCCAAAACCAGGCGTATCTAGCTTTAAGACTCAGGCGCATAGATACAACGGCGCATCTGTGCACTTACGCGGCGTATATAAAGATACGTCGGCGTAAGTGCTTTCTGAATCCGGGCCTATTTGTACTTTCACCTCAGTCTCTGCCCTCAAGGAGCTTACATTCTAAGGCACCTAAATCACATTCCTACACCCACATATTAATACCCATTTAGAATGGAGCAAAATAATTTTTCAGCATGTCATTGGAGTGTGGGAGAAAACTGACTTACCCAGAGGAAACCCACACAGGCACAGGGAGAACATGCAAACTTTGTGCAAGTAGTGCAGTGGGTGGGATTCAAACCAGTGCCATCCTCACCCAAGCTAGTTCCGGTGCCGGCATCCTAACTGTGTGCAGCTGGCTATGCTGCTTTCGACTTCACAGCCGGCTGCCCATTGAACATGAGCAAGCCATGCTGAGCTTTGTGATTGGTCTTCCTGGGACCTGTGACGTGTTCGGGGGGGGGGGGACTTTCGCTCAGGTTGCCTAGGCGGTCCAAGCAGAAGTGGGAGCAGGTACCCATCAAAACTAGGTACCCACTCCACCCCCCAACACTACATTCCAAATGTCACAGGAAGGAGGACTTAGAGCGGAACTTTCCCTTTTGGGCGGAGTTCCGCTGTAAGTTTACCAATATATACTTATTGAATTTATTACTCACTAAACTACATTGGAAAACAACATCATATCATAATGATCAGGTTTAATAAACAAAATAATCTATGCTTAAATCCTCATAACAAAACACATAAAAGGATGTTTAGACATAGTTCTGTGTTATTTAATGAGCTATTGTTAAGACACAGGTTGGAAATGCATTTTCATTTTAAAAAAAATAGCTAAAAATAGACGCAGCTGGGGAAAATGGGATACTGAAACTATACAACGACAATATCAACAGAGGCAAAGGGAAACTTCCTATTAACAAAAAATAATGACAAACTAGCTAACGTGATACAGGAAAGGAAACAGATGCCTTGCTGATAAAATATGACTTGTGCGGACAGGAAACAGCGGCTTTGGAGGGGACAGAGAGCGAGCGGCCAGCTGCTTCCTCAACCAGCCAAAATGTCAGCTTAGTAAATACATTTCATTCACAAGCTCACAGCTATAAAGGCATTTATTTGTATCCTTTTTGAAACATAATAACTGAACGATTTACCAAGAAAAAAAAAAGAAAATGTTGGAGTGTTCAGAAGTATTTCATGGTGTTCCCAAACTGTTAAAGATCATTAAAACGTCTCTGAGCTAATACAATACAAAACCCAGAGGATGCTTATCAGGTCAGAACACAACTCTAAAGGGAGGCCTGTCACCAGAGAAATGCGTAGGCTGTCCTTGCTGATGTCTCCCTCTGAAAATGCCTATTAGCTGGCTGTTGTGTTAAAGATTTGACGTCAAAGTCATACTAAAGCAGGGGTCCTCAAACTAAGGCCCGCGGGCCACATGCATAATAATACAATAATGTGTGGTTTGCTTGAGCTATAAAATTAGTTTTTAAAAACAATGCAATATACCAGTCCAGAGTTAAAATTTTTGATGATGGCCAGCAAAATGTTACTTCCCAAGATACATTTAATAAAAGAAAGCAATTTTATATTGCTATGTATTTTATATTTTTTTATTTTTATTATTTTATATATTTTAGATTTTTTTTTTTTTGGAGGGGAGCACTTATTTTGGTGGGCCCACGGCAGTTGCCCCTATGTCTACCTTATAAATCTGGCAATGTACATGTACACACATTATGAATGCCTAAAAGTTCTACGCAGAGTCTTTTGGTTGTATGTTGCAAGCTACCAGAATGTTGGAATTCCCCTCTGCATGAAATCACTTTCATATATTCTTTATCTAGTTATAGGCTATGTGTAATCCAAAGAAACCAGTTAGTTATCACCTTTCCTAAAGCAGTCATATTAGCATAGGAATGCTCACTGGTTATGTGTGGATATCACACTTTACACACTGCAGCTTGCCTTGTTAAATAACTCTATATGTATAAAGAAAACACAAATCATCCTTTTCACTTCTCCCAAAACCTTCAGCTCTGTAGCTCCCCCATCACCTCTTCCCATGTTTCTTCAAGACTTCTCCAGAGCCTCTCCTTCCTCAGGAACTCTCTACCTCAACCTGTTCAGCTATCTCCTACTCCATACATCTTTAGGTAATTCCTAAAAACTCATCTCTTCATAGAAGCCTGTCTCACCTACACAGGGCCATCTTTAACGCAGGGCAAATAGGGCATCTGCCCAGGGCCCATTCATTGTTGGAGGGACCCAAATGCTGATAAACCAAGTGCATTCGTTTTCTCCTCCATTCTATCCAGCTTGGCACGGGTTAAGTGAAATCACGTTCCCCGCAGTGCCTCTTCTACTGGCCCATCACTTTCTCTTTACTCAGTCTGAGTGGACTGAGCCTCTTCCCTGGCGACGTGCTGCATTCCGCCCCTCCCCTCCCTCCTTTACGGCCGGCTGCCAATGACATCTCTTTGCACAGTGAGTAAACTGTCTCCCTTGGAGACACTGTGTGCTGTGCTGAGCCAGGCTCCCCCTCCCATCACCTCTGATAACTTTTCAGGGAGTCTCAGCTGCTGCAGAACTTCTTGGGGGGGCAGGGCTGCTGGGTGTTGTAGTGCAGGGCAGTGATTGACAGCTGCCGGGTTAAACAATAACCCTCTCCCTGCTTCTCCTCCCTCAATAATAATCCCACTCTCAGCTTCTCCACCCTCAACAATAACCCCCTTCCCCGCGTCTCCACCCTCAACAATAACCCCTCTCCCTGCTTTTTCACCCTCAGCAATAACCCCCTCCCTGCATCTCCACCCTCAGCAATAACCCCCTCCCTGCTTCTCCACCCTCAGCAATAACCCCCCTCCCTGCATCTCCGCCCTCAGCAATTATACCCCTCCATGCATCTCGACCCTAAGCAATAACCCCCCTTCCCACTTCTCCACCCTCAATAATAACCCACCTCCCTGCATATCCACCCTAAGCAATAACCCCCCTCCCTGCTTCTCCACCCTCAACAATAACCCCCCTCCCTGCATCTCCGCCCTCAGCAATTATCCCCTCCCTGCTTCTCCACCCTCAACAATAACCCCCTCCCTGCTTCTCCACTCTCAGTAATAACCCCCCTTCCCACTTCTCCACCCTCAATAATAACCCACCTCCCTGCATCTCCACCCTAAGCAATAACCCCCCTCCCTGCTTCTCCACCCTCAACAATAACCCCCCTCCACCATTTTGCACCCACTACATGTCTATAATGTCTATAGTTACATCAGAATCTATTTCAGCTCCCATCTGTCTGACAAAGGGGACATGCCAAGGGTGTCCTCTCTCTACCTTTACCCTGGCCATAGAGCCTCTTTCCAGACTCCTCAATAACCATCCGCGTCTTACAGGCATTCAGATAGGTGACACTAAATTATGCGCAGCAGTCTTCGCAGATGACATTCTATTTTTTTCATTGGCGGTATCTTCTGATCTTCCCATCATCCAGGATCTTTTTTCCATTTTTAGGCAATGCTCGGGCTTACGCATTAAATATAGAAAAATCGATGTCCTTGCACTAAATCCTAAGCGCTCTATGGATCCCCTCCTCCCCACTATAGGTTACTACACAATACATCACCTGTTTAGGTATTAAAATAGGACCTGATCCATATTCTCTCTACCACCCTAATTACTCCCCGTTTTTTTAAAAAATTACTCATGAACTGGAAGCGTGGATGTCTCTTCCGATTTTGTTTTTCAGGAGATGCCACCTCTACAAAATAGTCTTGTTTGGTAAATTGTTCTACTCCATGCAAACATTGCCATTACTGCTGAAACATAAGGATATACAAAACCTCAACAAGGCCTTGTTGATTTTTTTATGGCGGTCCAAGCGGCCTTGTATTAACAGTTGTTAAGGGGGGTAGGCTACCGAATCTCTGCTTGTACAATTTATCATGTCTTCTTAGGCAGGACATAGACTGGTTGCTACATAGTTCCTCTTATTCCCATTACACCCTAGAGACAGCATTCTCCACTTATGGGCTCTACCCTTTCACTTGAGGAGTAACTCTCTATTTAGGGACACTGTGATAACATGGCGGGAGATATGTAGGCCCATAGGTGCCCCCTCCACCATTTCTAAACATTTACCTATACAAGGTAATCCCATGTTCCCTTCTGGACTGGAAAATGAGGCCTTTCTTCTCTGTACATCTCACGTTTTCACACAAGCTGCTTCCATTCTCCACACTGGCACCCATAACCTCCTATCCTTTCAGGGGATTTCCCAGAAATACCATCTACCCCCTCATCATCCCTTCCACTACTACCAACTGGGTGATTTTGTCAGAACAGGCAAAGGGATGAATACTCTGGCTCATTCAGTTGCTGACAGAGTGATACAACAAAAAACTACTCTATCACCGTATTCCAAGCTGCTACAACATACCACCACCTCCAAGGGACCATCCCTATTGAAAGGCTGGTCTAAGGATATCCCGGAATCGGAGAACACCACAATCCTCCTAGAGGGATACAAGTCAATCTGTAAAGTCACTGGCCCGGATTCAGTAAGAATTGCGCATAAATTACAGAGGCACATGGCAACGATTTTGCCCTGTGCCCCCGCAAATTTGCACCGCTGCCCTCGATTCACGGAGCAGTAGCTCCGTAAATTGCGAGGGCGTGCCGGCAAAATTGCCCGGCGTAAGCGCGCGCAATTTAAATGATCCCGCAGGGGGCGTGAATCATTTAAATTAGGCCCGTTCCCGCGCCGATCGTAAAGCGCATGCGCCGTCGGGAAACTTTCCCGACGTGCATTGCGGGAAATAATGACGTCGCAAGGACGTCATTTGCTTCAAAGTGAACGTGAATGGCGCCCAGCGCCATTCACGAATCACTTACGCAAACGACGTGAAATTCAAATTTCACAACGCGGGAACGGCGGGTATACTTTAGCATTGGCTGCCCCTACTATTAGAAGGGGCAGCCTTACGCTAAAGACGCCTTACGGAAACTCCGTAACTTGCGTACGCAGGGCTCGCGCAACATTGTGAATCGGTGTTAGTATGCAATTTGCATACTATACACTGAGCACAATGGGAGCGCCCCCTAGCGGTCATCGCAAGAATGCAGCCTAAAATCTGCGTGGCATAAGAGCCTTATGCCACGCAGATTTTAGTCTGTAGTCGGCGTTACGATGTTCCTGAATCAGGAGCATTCGTAACGCCGGCGCAAGCAAGCAATTGCGCTGCGTAACTATGGTTACGCAGGCGCAATTGCTCTCTGAATCCGGGCCACTGTTAATAAACAATGGCGAGAAACACATTTCAAGCTCATCCACAAGGTGTTCATCTCTGCCCTGATGATGCCCCAATTCCCTGCTAGCTGTTTTTCCCTGGTGTGTTTTCTTTTGATAGTGTTGATGTACAGTACCATGTAAACTCTGAATAAAATGATTTACAAAAAAAAAACATAGCATTGTACTGTGATTTTATAATACTTTGTATATGTAATGATGAGGCTTTTGCAAGATTTTATAAATAGGAATTAATAAAACAATAATTGTATGTAACACTTTGTGCCTCAAAAGTCCCATCTGATTATATGTAGTTTTTGTATGATTAAATGTCAAAAACATAGCATGAGGGGAGCTGAGAGACGTAATGGATTTACATTGTGTTTCTGGTAATAGCATTTATCAAGGTACATGTGTTATATGGCTGTTTAAGTGTTTTGTTTAGTGATCATGGTGGAAGAGCCATGACTCTTGCAAGACTGAAAAAAAAGTGGAGTTATCTAAATATGGATTTGATTAGCAGAGTCATAAGGGGTTTTCTTGAAAAAGCTTGCATAATGTCAATGTTAGAATAATACCATGGTAGTCTCTTTTTTCTAAAGCATGTTAAATTAACACCAAACTTTAAAAAAAGAAAATTTTGTTTAACTATGTAACTCAAAAGAAATCCTTTTTATTTTCCCAAATCTCAAAAATGTATTTACTTTTTTTTCTTTTGCTTCTGTGATTCAATTTCCTTTAAGAGGGTGGCTACATTTATTTTCCATGTTCTCACTGTATGTAGGAACTTCATTTTTCTCGGCTCGTCGTAGTGTTTTACGTCACTGCGTTTTGGACAGTCGGAATTTGGTCTGACAGTGTGTATGCAAGACAGCTTGAATAGAATGGAATCAGATTTTATCCCATCGGAAATTCCGATCTGATTATCTGTAGTTTTTGTATGACGACCTGTAAAAAACATAGCATGAGAGGAGCTGAGAGACGTAATGTCTCTCAGTGTATGCAAGACAGCTTGAACAGAATTCTGACGGAAAATTCCATCAGATTTTATCCCATCGGAAATTCTGATCGTGTGTACAGGGCATAAGTGTAATTTCTGTCTGCTGCTTCCTTCCTCTGACATCTACATGAATCACTTCAGACCAGTGTTCCTGACACCAACAGAAAAAAGGTGACAGGGGAGGGATCTCCAGCAATTGACAGCCTCAGCTCTGTTCTTGTGTGCTGTGTGAAAGGGGGAGGGGGTGTCCCTTACCTTTAATCAGCTCTCAAAGCTCTCCTCTTTGAGCTCTGCAGAGTGTAACTTCAGGATATTTGCCCTATTTTTCTAACAGCTCACGCAAGCTTTAAACTTTGGACTTTGAATGGCTGTAGAGGATAGCGGAGCTGCAGATAAACAGGTACAACTTATGTAGTTTTTTTTTTTCATCTTTGTGTATCATCTGAGGTAGTCACTTCATTGGGTATATGTCAAGGTTTACATTCACTTTAATTAAAAATAGATTACAAGTATACCTGTCTTTTATGCATACACAGTAATGTTTTTCTTTTTATGTACGTTTGATGCAATGTATTCTGTATTTTATTGTGATTGGCCCAATAAAATATTTTTTCTGATTTAAAAAATAAAAATAGATTACAAGACCATTAAAGTGTTTTAACCACTTGCCTACTGGGCACTTTCATCCTCTTCCTGCCCAGGCCAATTTTTAGCTTTCAGCACTGTCGCATTTTGAATGACAATTGCGCGGTCATACAACACTGTAACCAAATGATTTTTTTTTCATTTTTTTCACACAGTTAGAGCTTTATTTTGGTGCTATTTAATCACCACTGGGTTTTTTGTTTTTTTGCTATACGAACAAAAAAAGACAACATTTTGAAAAAAAAAAAACATTTTTAATAGTTTGTTATAACATTTTGCAAACAGGTAATTTTTCTCCTTCTCTGATGTGCGCTGATGAGGCTGCACTGATGGGCAGTGATAGGTTGCACTGATGGGCACTGATGAGGAGGCACTGATGAGGCAGCACTGATGGGCACTAATAAGTAGCACTGATAGGTGGCACTTATGGGCACTAATGGGCGGCACTGATAGGTGACACTGATGAGGAGGAACTGATTATCAGCACCCATGGGCACTTATTGGCAGCACTGATGAGCCCTGATTAGCAGCACTGGTGGGCACTGTTGGGACTGTACTGATAATCGGGACACTGCTAATCAGTGCCCTGATTATCAGTGCTGATGTCCCATTAACACAAGCCCGTTATCGTCTCTTTTCTTCTCTCCTCAAGCTGTCAGTATGAAGAAAGAAAAGCTGATAACTGGCTTGTGTTTACATCCGTGATCAACTGTCATTGGACACAGCTGATCATGTGGTAAGGGGATATAATTTAGCATCACTTTAATCATCTATATCTAGCTTACCTAAAAGCACCCCCTCATCATTAGATTAAGCTGTGTCATAAATGCAATGAAGGCAAGCCTGGAATAAAACACTAAATGGCAATCTCTCATTTGAAATCAAACAGTTGTACTCCATTTAATTGATTTCTATAGTTAAAGCCCTTTACCATTCACTAGGTGTCAGCAGCGCTGCACATATCCACAATCCTCAACAAGAAAACCATTCTAGGAATTCCACCGTTTATCAGCTAATGAGAATATACTATGGGGGTGAACTGGAATTACACAAGGACTTCATCACAGCAGAAATAAACAATTTTACCACATTAGTTTGTCACTGCAAATTAGTAAAGAGGGGAAATAGTAAGAGGCCCAATCAAATAATAAATGGTAAAACACATGCATGTGGATTGGGAGCTCACAAATGTTTGCGAATCAAAATTCCAGAGCATTTAGGACGAGGCAGCCAAGGAAAACAACATTAATGCCTCCTTCTAACATTTTAATAAAAACAGAAATCTCTGTCGCATATTTTTGCCAATACCTGTGAAAACCATTCACTACAGATCTCTTGTATGTCATTGTACATTTCACAAGGCAAAGGGAAACGCTTGGTAACTCTATGTAATATCTACTGTTAGTTTATTATTTGCTATATAAGATGCAATAGAGGCACTCTCATAAACTAAAATAGGAACCATACTTTCCAGGGTACCTTGCCATCCTTAATCTCGTGCCATCCATGCCAATTCCAGCATTTTTCTCCTACATGTAAAATTCATTGGGCAAGATTCACAGAGCAAGTACGCCGGCGTATCTACTGATACGCGGGCGTACTTTCAAATTTCCTGCGTCGTATCTTTAGTTTGAATCCTCAAACCAAGATAGGACGGCATTTGGGTAAGATCCGACAGGCGTACGGCTTCGTACGCCTTCGGATCTTAGATGCAATACTTCGGCGCCCGCTGGGTGGAGTTTGCATCGTTTTCCGCGTCGGGTATGCAAATTAGCGATTTACAACGATCCACGAACGTACGCGCGGCCGTCGCATTTTCTAACGTCGTCTGTAGTCGGCTTTTTCCGGCGTATAGTTACAGCAGGTATTTTGCGGCGTATAGATAGACTTGCCATGTTAAGTATGGCCGTCGTTTCCGCGTCGAAATAAGAATTTTTTTTTTTGCGTAAGTCGTCCGTGAATAGGGATGGACGTAACTCATGTCTAAGTTAAAAAAATGACGTCGTTGCGACGTCATTTCGCGCAAAGCACGGCGGTAAATTTCTGGACGACGCATGCGCAGTTCATTTGGCGCGGGGACGCGCTTCATTTAAATGAAACCCGCCCCCTAATCGCCGATTTGATTTCCGCCACCAGAAATACACTACGCTGACGTAACTTACGGCGCAAAATCATTGAGGATTCGAAATTCCGCCAGGTAAGGTACGGCGGCATAGCGTATCTTTAATGCGCTGCACAGATCCAATTCTCTCTGGATCTGGCCCATAATTTTTTTGCTAGAAAATTACTCCAAACCCCCAACATTATGTATAGATTTTTTACTCAGAGGCCTGAGAGAATAAAATGGTGGGTTTTGCAATTATTTATGTCACAAAGTATTTGCACAGAGATTTTTCAAATGCAATTTTTCGGGAAAAAATACACTATAATGAATTTTACTGCAAAAAAAAAAAAACACAATATATGACAATGTTTTGGGTAAAACATAAAATCTGATGTTACACCAAGTAAATTGAGACCTAACACGTCACACTTTAAAATTATGCACGCTCGTGGGATGGTGCCAAACTAAGGTACCTAAAAATCTTCATAGGTGACGCTTTAAACATTTTTACAGGTTAGCAGTTTAGAGTTACAGAGAAGGTCTAGTGCTAAAACTATTGCACTCGCTATAATGGTGCGGACACCGTTTACACATGCAGGTGTGACCTACGTATGTGCTTGCTTCTGCGCACGAGGGGATGGGGAGTTTTAGTTTTTTTTTTTACGCAGTCCATTTATTGACTTTTTTATCACTTTTATTTCTATCACAAGAAATGTAAACATCCCTCAATAGAAATATGTCATGACAGGTCCTCTTTATGGTGATCTCTGGGGTCTACAAGCATGTGATAAAAAAAAAGAAAAACTTTGATCTCTGCTTCCCAGAAAACAAAATAGCAGTGATTACATCTGTCATGACATCGCATCTGGCCTTCCAGGATCATAGAGCTCTATGATGTTGCTGTTGTATCAGATTCTGGGCTCCCTGATCACATGGGAGAGGCACCGATGGGCTTTGAGAGGGGGAGAGTTCCCCTTGTGCTGCCTGTAAAGCAATCCAGCAGCTAATCAGTGCTAGGATGGCTTTTACATTGTAGGGAATTGCCAACTGAAAATAAAGATACCAGGATGTTGCCTGTAACTGCAGGCATCCTCCCAATATCTTCACTTCAAGTCCAGGATGTCATGGGCGGTTAAAGTGTTTGTAAAGCCTCACATATACCCAGTGAGGTGATTGGCCACAGGTGATACACAGAGATTAAATGAATTCTCCTACATAAGTTGTACCTGATTATTAACAGTATTCTCTCTTCTACATCAGTTTAAAGTTCAGAATTTATAAATCTTGTCTGAGCTATCAGAAAAAGGGGTGGAGAGCTGAAGTTACACTCTGTAGAACTCAGTGAGGAGAGCTGATTGGAGGGAAGGCACACACGCCCACACTTTCCTTTCCACAGCCAGCACACAGGAACAAAGCTGAGGCTGTCAATCAGCTGGAGCTCCATCCCCTGTCACCTTTTTTCTCTTGGTGCCAGGCAAACTTGTCAGGAATGCTTTTTTTTATAGCCGTACATTGTGATTTTCTCCCTGGCTTCCGGTTTCTGATTACTGCAGGACTGGGCATTCCTACCCCTGGGTTATATGATTGGCGTCTGGTGAAACAGTTTCCATGTCGCACAAGGTGCGTCACCAGATTTCCGTAAATAGCCGAGCTCCGAGTCGGCGCTATACAGCGCCTGCGCCCGCCGTGTAGAGCTGACTGCGCAGGCGCCGTATAGCTTTATTGTGCTGAAGAAAAATGTTGTTATTTAATTTATTTCTGTTTTGTATTTAAAAAATGTATTTCAGGAATATGAAAGAAGTAATGATTAACAAGCAAATAATAATGAAAGTTAGCCACTGGTGGTGGTGCCCAGAAACAAAAATGTTCTTAGAAGCTATCAACATGAATATTGAGGAGAAATAGGATAGTCACTCAGTATAACAGGATAGTCACTCAGCATCAGCATAGGCAGTCTTCAAGGGATTTCACATTCATAATAAAATTATTTGGTTACATCAGCATCAGGTGCTTGGTAGCTGGTGATCCAAGACTGATTAATTTTTATGAAGGTGAGCCGATCAACTGAGTCTGTGGACAGGTGCTTGGCCAATCATCAGACAGCAATGCGCTACGATGAGCAGTGCATTATGGGGCGTTCCGTGCCATTTGAATTTGACACGAACGCCCCATAATGTTCGCTATTCTGCAATCCCTAGCCACGGATACTGTTCGTCTCTTGGTCCTTGTCCTCCCTTTGCATCTATCAGAGCCCTAATGTGCAGGAGATTATAAGAGGCTCATAGGAAGTCAAGTTAAAGTACTTACACTAGTTACATTAGAAAAAAAAAAGACTTGTATGTTTTGTGATTTTTTTTTATCTACCTGATGCTCATATTTAGTTCTTTGCATGTTTTGCTAAAAAAAAAGCTGTATTAGTGTATATTTTTAACCATCTCAATACCGGACACTTTCACTCCCTTCCTAGCCAGGTCAGTTTTCAGCTTTCCACGCTGTCACACTTTTAAAGACAATTACTCAGTCATGCAACACTGTACTCAAATTAAATTTGTATATTTTTTTGAGACAGATAGTGCTTTCTTTTGGTGGAATTTAATCACTACTCATTTTTTTTTTTTGCTAAATAAAGAAAAAAAAATGTACCGGTACTTTTTAAAATTATGTTATAAAGTTTAACAAAAAAATAATCATTCTTCATAAATTTGGGCCAACATTTATTCGGTTGCCTTTCTTTGGTAAAAATAGTGTATAGTGTCAGTGTATATTATTTAGTCTGTAAGAAAGTTTTAGGCCGCGTACACACGATCAGTCCATCCGATGAACCTGACTGATGGTCCGTCGCGCCTACACACCATCGGTTAAAAAAACGATCGTGTCAGAACGCGGTGACGTAAAACACAACGACGTGCTGAAAAAAACAAAGTTCAATGCTTCCAAGCATGCATCGCTTAGAATGACTATCAATGATGAAAATCAAATACCAATAAATGTGAAAATGTAACACACACAACAATGATGAATAGAATGTGCACAAATCATATATGAGTCCCTTTCCCTAAGGAACAAGAAATGTGCCGCTGGCACGTGATGCGAAGTGATCTGTTGCGCCTGTTGGTTAGCAACAAAACACAAAGCTGTTGTGATCGACTGCTATTAGATGAAATGTTTTATTATTTTTCATCTAATAGCAGTCGATCACAACAGCTTTGTGTTTTGTTGCTAACCAACAGGCGCAACAGATCACTTTGCATCACGTGCCAGCGGCACATTTCTTGTTCCTTAGGGAAAGGGACTCATATATATGATTTGTGCACATTCTATTCATCATTGTTGTGTGTGTTACATTTTCACATTTATTGGTATTTGATTTTCATCATTGATAGTCATTCTAAATGCTACACATTTATTTTCTTTTGTTTCCTCTGCTTTTCTCAAACGAGCCGTGTTAGCAGCTACCATTTATTTAACATTGGCAGCGCAGGGTATTCACTTTTCTCTTCCAAGCATGCGTCGACTTGATTCTGAGCATGCGCGGGTTTTTAACCGATGTCCAACCAGGATGGGAGAGCTCTATTTATCATCCATAAACATTATGATAACATGGAAAATTTACAGAATTCTGAAATGTAAAATAAATGCATATATAGAACCTCCCAAGGATAAGTAAGATAGTAATATGAGTCACAGTTCCGTTTTTATACTATTCTAGGTAAAGTAAAGATGAAGCAATGAACATTTGACCCACTTATCTCTGTGCATTGTTCTTTACCTCAGTTACTTCTGTACATTTGTACATCACTTACAAGCTTATTGATGATGTTCTACGGAAAACATAAAGGACAGTCTACATAAGTATACATAGTTCAAGAGATAGAGACAAATAAGCATCTATTGAGATTCTGCATTTTGCTGCTCTGCTTGATAATTTCATATGTAGTACTTGTACTGATGTGCTGGATAATTCATTATATAGTGTACTGTATCTGTCATTATATATTGTACTGGATCAAACATTAGAACGTGTATTGGATCAGTTATTATACAGTGTACAGGATCAATCATTATATAGTGTATTGGATCTGTGATTATATAATATACAGGATTAATCATTATGTATTGTACTGGATCAGTCATTACACAGTGTATTGGATCAGCCATTATACAGTGTACTGGATCTGTCATTATATAGTGTACTGGATCAGAAAGTATACAGTTTACTGGATCAATCATTATATAGTGTACTAGGTCAGTAATTATACAGTGTACTGGGTGAGTAATTATACAGTGTACTGGATCAGTAAGTATACAGTGTACTGGATCAATCATTATATAGTGTACTGGATCAGTCATTATATAGTGTACTGATCAATCATTATATAGTGTACTGGATCAACAATCATTATAAAATGTACTGGATCAATCATTATATATTGAACTGGATCAGTCATTACACAGTATATTGGATCTATATACAGTGTACTGGACAAGTCATTACAGTGCCTTGAAAAAGTATTTATATCCCTTGAAATGTTCCACATTTTGTGAAGTTACAACCAAAAACGTAAATGTATTTTATTGGGATTTTATGTGGCAGACCAACACAAAGTGGCACATAATTGTCAAGCGGAAAGGAAATGATAAATGTTTTTCAATTTTTTTAACAAATAAATATTTGAAAAATGTGGTGTGCATTTGTATTCATGAATAATAAACAGTACAGCGCTCAAAATAAGTGAAAAAGGATCTAAATGAATTGATCCTAAAATTGTGATATCAGAAAAATACTGAGAAATGGTTCTCCCAGTTACAAAAAGTCCCTTGTGAAAAAACAGTTTGAGTGACAAAACAAACATATGAAGAAAAAAAAAACATGTGCATAAAGTCCCAATACATTGAAGTGACAAATGCGCGAGCAGCCAATCCCAGACGACGTCTGTGGCGACGAAAAGCGTAGGTGTGGCTTGCAGATTCAACGTCATCACGCCTCTTCAGATGAGGAAGCACGGAGCTCAAACAGATAGGAGAAGCAGGAGAAGCCGCCACGCTCTCAACGGATTTGTTTTACATTGCGATTACATCTTCATGGTCTTGTACGTGCATATTTACTTGGTTAAATAAATCTATACTTTACGGTATCATGCTATGGTCCTCTTTTATCTGACCATTCGAGTTAACAGATACCATCCCAGATACTTCACAGAGGGTCTAGAGGGAGACCAAAAATCCCCATGTCTGCTGAGACCGCTGTAATGGGGGTCATACAGTGAGGGTAAGGAGACTACATTACTACTTCTGGGTGCCTTCCTGGTGGATGAAGTTTGCTCTATTCTCACTTTCCTTTCAGGCACCAATACGGATTAACCCTTCAAGGACTGATTTTTCCTTGTGTTTCATTTGTCACTTCAATGTAGTGGTAACTGGGAGAACCATTTCTAAATATTTTTCTGATATCACAAATTTAAGATCAATTCATTTAGATCCTTTTTCACTTATTTTGAGCGCTGTACTGTTTATTATTCATGTTTTGGAATTTTTTGTATCACACATTTTGGTACTGGCAGCTATTTAATTAATTAATCGCATATTGGTGTTTTAATTTCAGATTTATATCTAGCGCAGTGTTTTTCTATTGAATTTTTTTTAAGTGAATTTGTATTCAGCCCCCCTGAGTCAATACTTTGTAGAACCACCTTTCGCTGCAATTACAGCTGCAAGTCTTTTTGGGGATCTTTGCACATCTAGAGAGTGCCACTTTTGCCCATTTTTCTTTGCAAAAATGCTCAAGCTTTATCAGATTGGATGAAGAGCGTCTGTGAACAGCAATTTTCAATTTTTGCCACAGATTCTCAGTTCGATTTGGGTCTGGACTTTGACTGGGCCATTCTAACACATGAATATAGTTACATAGTAACTATGCTTTGATCTAAACCATTCAGTGTCCATGAGTGCCACCTCATCAGAGCACACCAGTGCAGCTTATCAGTGCCCATCAGTGCCACCAGTGCAACCCATCAGTGTCGTTCAGTGCCACCTATCAGTGTCCACCAGCAGAGCATACTCTATTTGGCTGCTTGGGCAGCTCTGTCTTCTGTCTGTGGCTAGGGGAGGATTGCCTGGCGTTTGCAGGTGTCCGGAAGCCTGCAGTCAAATGTGGGAGACTCCTGTGATTAGCAGGAGACTTGGGATTTTTGCAAAGGACACTGGCAACTGTAGGCTGAGAGTAGCACTGCACAGAAGGAATGAGTACTGTTAAAACTACTAGACATGTGCAATTTGTTTCGGTCCGAATATACATTCAGAACAATTTTTTTCTGAAAAAAATAGTAATGAATAGTAACGTATTTCATTGAAATCCATTAAAAAAAAAAAAAAAAAGTTTATTATTTCTAACAAATTCAAATTTTTCAGAACAATTAGTATTCGGATCAATCGACCGATTCTAATTCTGTGTGAAGGAATGGCTGTTTTTTAAGCAGTGGGCCGGGAAGCTGGCTGCCAGTGTCCTTAACAACCATGAGTCATCATCTGTCAGCGGGCTTCCCCACTGACAGATGAATGTAAAAAAAATATGTATATGTAGCAGAAGAGATAACCCATGCCTCTCCCGAGGTGGAAACTATGGTAAATGGGGATTTTTAAGTGCCCAGAACATAATAAATCTATATAACAAAAACATAAAATCACATAATATTTTATATAAACAAAATTATTAAAAGAAACAGCAGGCGTGTGAGCTCCATGCAGGAATACCAAATGATGGACAAATATCCACTATAACCATCTGTGATTGACTGGATGGAACAAGGTGTATGGATCAATGCGTTTCGCCCAGAAGAAGGGCTTCTTCAGGATTCACGTTTACAGGGCTTATAACGGGTGAACAATACAGACAGTAGATTAATACTAGAATTACATACATCAAAAGCATATCATAAAATTCTCAAGTTTAAGTATATCAAAAACACAGAATATTCAGGATTTGACCATAAAATAACCTTTGTAAAAATATATTAATTGTAAAGTTGGGGAGAAAGGAAAAAAAAAGGGGGGGTTCAGACCACTTATCCATTGAACCCTGGTACCTTTGTATATGGATATACCCATCACCCCTTTATTGGACCCTTGACCCCATGGGATCCAAGTTTAATCAATATTCTATCTTGCACTTTACCTATTTGGTAAGTTTTGCTAATATGGAGTGTTGGTGCTTTACTACTACATGAATCTACAGATTCTAACATCCATCGCTTTAAACTTTATTAGATGACTCCTTTTTGACAGCGACATTGCTTCTCTGGTTTTATCTCTACACCTTAGATTCACATATTGACTTTGATTAGTGTGCATATGCTTATTGAATATATTTTATTGAATATATTTGATGTTATATTATTTGAGGTGAGATTTGTATCCAGTCTGCTTGCTCTCTCTCTCCTATTGTGTTCCCCAATATGCAGGCTTTGCCTTTTCCCCCCACATACTTTTTGGCCCTTCATATCCCTTCCCTCTCCCCATTTAACCCTCCCCCTTCCCGTCTCCCCTCCCCTCCCTCTTTTCATCTCCCCCCGACAATTCCTTTATTAGAATATAAAAAATAGTGTCCCTCGATGTAAATTCATGGTCAATCACATTGCCCGCTGACCCAAAAAATAAATAAAAAACGCTTCTGTCTCCTAGAAGACCTCCCAGGGAATTCCTCCTCTGCGCTTTGACATTTCTTATATAGGTAAGGGGCAGGGCCACCTTGGAACATCAGACATCCAGCATGCACAAGTCTGTGACATCAGAAGGGGCGCACCGGGGGTGACGTAGCCAGGTGGCTCACCCCTGACCTATATAAGAAATTTCAAAGCGCAGAGCAGAAAATCCCAGGAGGCGGGACCATTTTTTTTTCATGTCGGAGGGTGGCGTGATTGACGATGGATTTACATCGAGGGACACTCAGTCAAAGTGACTATTGGGTTCTTGGTCACCTCTCTTACTAAGGCCCTCTTGGTCACCTTTCTTACTAAGGCCCTTCTCTCCCGATTGCTCAGATTTGCAATTCTCTATTTGAGAATTATGGAGATCACTGTGCTCTTGAGAACTTCAGTGCAGCAGAGTTTTCTTTTGTAGCCTTCCCCAGATCTGTGCCTTGCAATAATCCTGTCTCTGAGCAGGCAGTTCCTTTGACCTCATGGCTTTTTCTCTAATACAGTATGCATTATCAGCTGTGAGCCCTGTAAGCCTCCATGCACACTGGGCTTAAAAAAAGTCTGTTCTTTTTGGAGTAAAAAACATCCATATGGAGCATTTTTTGTACAAAGTTTAGATGAGTTTAGGAGAGTTTTACGTTTTTTCTGCCAGTGAGCTCCAATCAGAAACGCGAATGAGAAGGTTTTTTTTTCCTGCCTCTAAACGTTGTTCTCAAAAATAAACCTGTAAACGTCCTAATGTGTATGGACACAAGGGGTAACATTGAGTTGCTTCTACAGGCGGAACACAAAACTCCTGTAGAAGCAACGTTTTTTATTCCAGTGTGCATGGAGCCTTATACAGACGTGTGTGCCATTCCAAATCATGTCCAATCAATTTAATATGCCACTCCAATCAAAGTGTAGAAAAATCTCAGCAATGATCAAGAGAAATGGGAGGCACCTAAGCTAAATTTCGTTAAAGTGTCGTTGCAACGGGTCTGAATACTTATTCCAATGTTATATTTTAGTTTTTCCTATTTAATAAATTATAAAACATTTCTAAAATTCTGTTTTACTTTATTATGGGGTACTGAGTGTAGATTAATGAAAACAAATAATAATTAAACAACTGTAGTATTATGCTTCAACATAAAATTTAAAAAGTTAATACTTTATGAATGTACTTTTTCTTTGAATCAGACTTACAATAGAAATTCCAGTCCACTTTACCTGTTTTTTTTATTTATTTTTTAGCAGGGTGAAGGAAAATGTCATTTATTATAAATGCAAGCTTTATGAATATAGCAAGAAGTCTTCTGTCCACAGAGAAACTCTATACATTCCAATACAATATGTTAAGTGGACAATGTATAGTAACTCACAGCAACCAACTAGAGTTCAGTTTTTTACGAGTGACGATTGATAACTGTGTTTTGTACACTTCTGGGTTTTCCTGAACAAGGTCATCTTTGACAATAAGTACTGCTAGACACAGTTATGGAGAAGAACACAATGGTATTCTATAGGAAGAGTAAATATAGGTTAATTACAAAGCTAAGAATAAGAGCATACAAGCAAAGGGTCACAATCTGTTTTTCTGTTCTCAAAAGTTCCTTCCTAAGGTGCTCCAGAGGCTATGAGATGCTACAGTGACACTGCAAGAGTGCATATCGCAATCCAATGTTGCTCCAGGAAAATCAGAACTCCCTCGTCTTTTAACGTTATATTAGTTTTGACCTTGCAGCCAGCTTGGTCAAATAGAAAATATCACATAATGTCAACTTAATAAAATGACTTAAAATATATCTGAAGGAAAAACATTTTTTTTTTTCATTTTGGATAGGGCAGAGGAAGGATAAAACCGTTGTTTTGCCATCTGTATATCATAAGGAGATTTCCCTTTACTTCTTATCATATAGACTTAACAGAAACTGATAGGATATTTTTCAAATTTGAGGGATATCCCTTCTTAGACAGGTAAGGGAGAAGTGGTCAAACAAGCGCCCAGAGGCGATTCAGTTCGCATGTGTAGCGCTATATACATTTTTCACTCACTCACTCAGGTATCACAGGAATGCGTGCCCCCAATGCAAGATTTCCCTTCTATTCATGTTCTCATGGCGTAGGATAATTTTGGAATTACTCTATTTCTTAAAGCGGGAGTTCACCCGAAAAAAATGTTTTAACATTAGATTGATGCTCATTTTGTCAAGGGGAATCGGGTAGTTTTTTTTAAAAACGAAGCAGTACTTACTGTTTTAGAGAGCGATCTTCTCCGCCGCTTCCGGGTATGGTCTTCCGGACTAGGCGTTCCTATTTGATTGACAGGCTTCCGACAGGCTTCCGACGGTCGCATACATCGCGCCACGAGTAGCCGAAAGAAGCCGAACATCGGTGCGGCTCTATACGGAAAATCGTGACGCGATAGATGCGACCGTCGGAAGCCTGTCGGAAGACTGTCAATCAAATAGGAATGCCCAGTCCCGAAGACCATACCCGGAAGCGGCGGAGAAGATCGCTCTCTAAAACGGTAAGTACTGCTTAGTTTTTAAAAAAACTACCCGATTCCCCTGAATTCCCCTGAATGTGTACAGCAGTTTATATCTAGACCTTCCAGTGGTCTAGAAAGCCAAAAGAGCATTGTGATATTTTATTTCAGCAGGGAACAATGCAAGTATTAGTCTAACTGTGTTCATTATTGTAGGTACAATAATGTGTTTATTTAAATTCTAAGTAAAGTACAGGATATGGGATTTTAAGGGTGCTAACTACGAAAACTCACTCAAAAGACAATATATAAAAAAAATAGAAAAATATTTATTGGTAACAACATTCTAAAAGCAATGGATACAGATCAGATACAGGGGGCAGCACAGTGGTGTAGTGGTTAGCACTTTCACCTAGCAGCAAAAAGGGTCGCTGGTTTGAATCCCGACCACTACACCATCTGCCTGGAGTTTGCATGTTCTCCCTGTGTCTGCGTGGGCTTCCTCCAGGTACTCCGGTTTCCTCCTACATTTCAAAGACATGCTGGTAGGTTAATTAGATCTTGTCCAAATTGGCCCAGTATATATGTATAGATGTGTGTATGACTGTGTGTCCTAAGCGTGTCAAGATCCTACAGGGTAAGTGACCGCACCAGCCAGGAAGACACTGGCTGCAAAAAAGCTCCTAGAGGCGATTCAGTTTGCACGTGTAGCATTCATACATTCATCATTTAAAGTCATAGGTGTACACCTACTAGATGATGATGAACTACTATAGTCATATGCATTCATATTCTTCATTTAAATGATTAATTGGGATACCAAAACACTTCATATTTACACTTTCATGTGCAATCCATATTCCTTTGCATAAAGTAACTATTTAGCTATTTACCTCTTGCGGGCATTTATTTTTCATGAATTGGAACTCTTCCCATGAATGTCTTACCCCCACTTTTAAAATGTCTCCAGTTTTTGCTCTTTTTATAGATTTCTTACAGAATCTTCTAATAAGTTCTGGTCAGAAGCTGGGATTTAACGGAATGAAAACACAAATTATCTTCACATGAAAAACTCCCCTTCATATTAGAGGTCCTCCTATTAAAGGTCCCCTCATCACATCAAAGCACCCCTCCTTCACATAAGAGTATTTTCTTTACGTCAAAGGTTCCCTATCACATTTGAGCCGCCCCCCTTTCAGAGGTCATCTCATCACATCAAAGCTCCCCCCTATTACATCAGAGCCCCTCCCTTCACATAAGAGTCCTTCCTTAATGTCTGGGGCTCCTCTAACATCACATCAGAGTCCCATTTCATGTTAGAGCCCCCATCACATCATTGGTCTCCCCATCATATCAGAGTCCTGCCATCGTGTCAGAGGCCCCCATCAAATCAGAGTCCCCCATCATGTCAGAGTGCCCTCGTACATCTGAGGCTTGCCTGCACCATGACAACTCATGACACTGATCCTTGGCAAACTGGGTCCTCTACTCATTGCACCAAGGTGTTGTTGCACTACACTTAAGGAGTGCTACTGTAATCAACATACTGTGCATAATAATCATAATTTGAGGACTAACGTAGTCCTAATAATAAAGTGATAAGAAAAGAAAGCCCTAAGACTGACGCAGCACTAAAGAAATATAAAATCTATTGTGTATCATGTGTTGAATAAAAAATTGAATGAAATATAGTGAAAAAAATATATAGATGAAGCAGCTAGCACTAAAGTTCAGCACTAAAAAACTTGGAAGCAATATATAATTCAAAAGAGTAAAGCGCTACAATACCAACTCATATAAAGGAGAAATGAGGTGAAAAAGTGAAGAAAAAATGAAGAAAATAGGAACCCCAAAAAGGTATATAAATCCGTGGACAATTCATACATGAAATCAAATCAGAAAAAACGTGTGCCGAGTCCCATCTAAATAGTAACAAAGAAAGTCCATATGAAGGTAATCTTTCAAAATGTTGCAAAAAGGAAATTCCACAAAGTTGAAGAAGTGTCACCAATCTTCCCAAGCAATTTGTGTTTAAACAAAACACCCAGTGATATGGTAGTCTGCTTACTAGAGAGCCACGACTGCGGATCACAGTCTCACCAAGCCTAGGGATATAGGTCTCCCCACAAACCAATCAGGATATAACCACCAATGTTCCAAGAGTGACTCAGAATTAAAAGACAGAAACCTTCATGGTGCAGTATGTTCAATTAAAAAAGACATTTAATAGGTAATAGATGCACTTACAGAAATGATGCTATAATTCTGCGTTATTGTCGTGGGAGCAGCGACATCCCCAATTGTCTCTCCTTACTTCCTGTGCGCTCGTAACACCACCGTCTCGATGGATGGAATGTGATGTCGTCATCGGCACCCCTGTAGAAGTTTGTTAGTGATGAAACATACGTAGGGTGCCGGTGACGACATCACGTTCCGTCCATCGAGACGGTGGTGTTATGAGCGCACAGGAAGTAAGGAGAGACAATCAGGGATGTCGCTGCTCTCACGACAATAACGCCAAATTATAGCATAATTTCTGTAAGTGCATATATTACCTATTAAATGTCTTTTTTAATTGAACATACTACACCATGAAGGTTTCTGTCTTTTAATTCTGAGTCATCCTTGGAACATTGGCGGTTATATCCTGATTGGTTTGTGAGGAGACCTATATCCCTAGTCTTGGTGAGAAGATTGGTGACACTTCTTCAACTTTGTGGAATTTCCTTTTTGCAACATTTTGAAAGATTACCTTCAGATGGACTTTCTGTGTTACTATTTAGATGGAACTCTGCACAGATTTTTTTCTGATTTGATTTCACTTTTTGGGGTTCCTATTTTTCTTAATTTTTTCTTCACTTTTTCACCTCATTTCTCCTTTATATGAGTTGGTATTGTAGCGCTGCACTCTTTTGAATTATATAGTCCTACTGTAATAATAGACCTATAAAGTCTGTGATATATCCTTCTCAATCTTTAAAATGAAACCTGTGACACTTCTAAAACCAAATTATCATGGTCTTATCATTCCCTTTTCACCATGGCATAAAGTAATCCCACTTCTTCCAAGTATTACAACCTTATGTCTTATCACATGGGGGGTAACTAGGGATGAACAAACTGGGAAAATTTAAGTTTGCAGGAGGTTTGGTGAACAAAGGTTTTAGTGAAGCCTATGGGAGACCAATCATACTTTTTCTGGCATTTTTCAAGACTAGTTTGAAACCTTTTGTTACAATTTGTCACAATACTGCTGCAAAATGACAGATCCCTGTCCTGTTTGTGTGCAGACTGCAGTTTGTTTGACAGTTCACTGACCTGTGGACAGGTTGGGTTCTTGGGGTTTTTTACTCAAACCCGAAGCTTATCCCTAGTGGTAAATACACAATTTTAGAAAATGTATTAATTACCGTAATGAAGGGAAGGGGGCTGCAATTAACGGTTGCCTTTTAATGTACTGTTTTTTTAATGCAGCATTTTAATTTAGTGTATAGAGGAATACATTTGAGAGGCAAGCAGATTGTGTTACAATAAAAAGGATTATAGCAAATTAGAAACATACTAATCTAAGAATGTTTTAGAAAAATTCCTTGCTAGATAAATAATAAACTGATGGAATAAACAGAACATTAATACACCCAACATTCTAATATCAAATATCTGGTACAAACATGCCAGTAATAGATAACATATACTGTATTAAATTCCGTAAGCAGTTGAAAACCAGCTTCATTGTGCATTTATATCAGTATCAGTTGTAATAACCCCGTTCAAGGGTGAGAAAGTAAATCAAACATTGTTAAGAAAACATCATTACTTAAGGGTATAATCCTATAATATCATTGCTAAATAGCTACAATTTAATCACAATATTTAATGGTTCTATGATGACAAAATAAACAAATCACTCCCTATGCACTGAGGTTGAGTATATACTGAACACTAAAGCCTCTCACGATGATCTGACCCTTTAACCTTAAGGGATCATGAATAACTTGGCTTATTAATAAGGCAAACTATAAACAACTGGGACCTCTTTAACGGTATGTAAGGTCAGGTGCAGAATGTAATTGTGTCTTCTTTAGAATACTCCAATCTGGACAAACACCTCTGACTGAGCTATGGGACACAAACCGGCAGTACCAGGAAGGAAAAGGAAGCTGTGGAGACATTGGACATTAACTATGAGGCCTCGTACACACGACAGAGAAACTCGACGTGCCAAGCCCGTCGAGTTCCTCGTCGAGTTCCTTGTTGAACTTGTCGAGAAGCTCGGCAGGCTTGCTTTGCGTACACACGTAACATACCAAAATCTGGTCGTTCTCCGGCGCGATGACGCTCACGACGTATGACGCGACTATAAAGGGGAGGTTTGATTTTGTTGGCGCCACCCTTGGGGCTCCTTTTGCTGATTCCGTGTTTACGCGTGTTAGTAAAAGTTTGGTGAGTGACGATTCGTGCTTTTCAGTCTTTGTGCTTTCAGATTGATCTCTGCCGTTCAGTTTGTACTTGTGTGGGTCGTATCTAGGCAATCGAGACGTGCGGTCAGGTCGTATTGTTTTACATTGCGGTCCTGTCCCCGCGTTTTTCATTGTCAGGGTCGTTCTTCATAGGTCTTGCTGTTCTTCACTGCGGTCTGTTTAGTGCAATTCTGATTTGTCGTTCGTAACTAGCCTTGTAGCCATGTTGCAGGCACCTAGTCGTCGCCGACTTCGTGCTAAGCATCTTCTGAGTATAGGTCTGTTTGTTTATGACCTAGACGATGAGGAGTTCATGAACAGGAGGAGGACACGTTCATGGACCAAGAATTGGTTGCTCCGTAGGAACCAATTCTCTCACATGCCTTTGCTGCGGGAGCTTCAGGAAAATAATCCTGTTGATTACAGGAATTTCCTGAGGATGTCTGATCCCGTCTTTCAGCACCTGTTGGCTTTGGTGTCCCCCTATATTACCAGGCAGGACACCGTTATGCGGGAAGCCATCAGTGCTGAGCAGAGGCTAGTTGCCACCCTCCGTTATCTGGCAACTGGGAGAAGCCTTCAGGACTTAAAGTTCTCCACGGGCATCTCCCCCCAGGCTCTGGGCCTCATCATTCCTGACACCTGCTCTGCCATCATCCAGGTTCTGCAGGAGGAATATATGAGGGTAAGTTTTCTCCTTTAATCTCACATTTTATGTCTATAATGTATGCAAATGTCTTGTAGTTATCTCCTCCTTCCCTAATTACCATGTCTGGAATATGCTGTGAATGTCCCCTTTGCCCCCATGCATGATGTAAGCTTTGATGCAACTTTTTTGGCCTGCATGCATATTTCCCATCACTTACCTCCCCAGCATGCTATCCTGGGCCCCAACCTACCTAGTCTAGTCACTTCCCAATGTATTGTGTTATATCCATTGTAATGTCCCCCCCCCTCCCCTCCAAAATGTGTTGTAAAGTCTATGTTCACCAATATTAAATTTTTTTTTTTTTAAATTTTAGGACTCCAAAACTCATCTAGCCCTCCCCTCCCAAATGTGTTGTAAAGTCTATGTTCACCAATAATCAAAATTATATTTTTTTAGTACTCCCAAACTCATCTAGCCCTCCCCTCCAAAATGTGTTGTAAAGTCTATGTTCACCAATATTAAATTTTTTTTTTTTTAAATTTTAGGACTCCAAAACTCATCTAGCCCTCCCCTCCCAAATGTGTTGTAAAGTCTATGTTTACCAATAATCAAAATTATATTTTTTTAGTACTCCCAAACTCATCTAGCCCTCCCCTCCAAAATGTGTTGTAAAGTCTATGTTCACCAATATTAAATTTTTTTTTTTTTTAATTTTAGGACTCCAAAACTCATCTAGCCCTCCCCTCCCAAATGTGTTGTAAAGTCTATGTTCACCAATAATCAAAATTTTATTTTTTTAGTACTCCCAAACTCATCTAGCCCTCCCCCAAACTTGGGCACTGGCCCATCAGAGGGGGTGTTTAATGTGTTAATTGTCTAAATATATTTAGATATAATATGCTAGTTCCCAGAAATGTTATAATGCTTATAATGTCTTTGTATAATCTGCTTGCAAGGTTATGTGGCTAATTTTTTCTTTTTTTCTTCCCCAGCTTCCGTCCACACCACAGGAGTGGCAGTCTGTGGCTTTGGACTTCCAGACCCGATGGAACTTCCCCAACTGCGGGGGAGCCATCGACGGGAAGCACGTCCGCATCGTGCCTCCACCCCGTTCAGGATCCCAGTTCTTTAATTATAAGGGGTTCAACAGTATTGTGCTGATGGCGGTGGTGTCAGCACAGTATGAATTCCTTTTTGTGGATGTCGGGATGAATGGACGGGTATCGGATGGGGGAGCCTTCAGGCAGACGGAGTTCGCGCTTCGCCTTCAGGATGATGATCTGTCATTGCCACCGGATGACCAGAATGTAGAAGGCCTGCCATTTGTTTTCCTGGCTGATGAAGCGTTTGCCCTGGGACCCCATCTTATGAGGCCATACCCTCAGCGCACCCTCACCCCAGAGAGGAGTGTCTTTAATTTCAGGCTGGGCCGAGCACGTAGAGTGGTTGAGAACGCTTTCGGCATCATGGCCAGCCGGTTCCGCCTTTTCCTCACCTCTCTCCACATGGCGGAATATAAGTGGAATACAATTATTTTTGCCTGCTGCATTCTCCACAATTTTTTGCGGAGACAATCTCCAAATTATATGGCCCTGGTTGGGCCCGAGGCACAACATTTGACCCCTGCAGAAACTTTGGCGGGCCTTGAAGCTGGCCACACAGGACTGCCCCCCCAGAGTGCCCGTGAAGTCCGGGACAAATACATGGACTATTTCATGGGTAGGGGGGCAATACCATCTCAATCAAATTTGCCCTAATTGTAGCTTTCAACAAAATAAATCATAATCTTTTTTCGAAACTTGTTATGTCTTGCTTGTGTTGTTTGGAGTTCTTTACTAAGTGTAACTAAGTGTATTTTCATTATCAACTAGCAAACATTTCCCAGGTGACCCCCAAACCAAACACATAGAAAATTTAACGTATTTTAGGAAAAACACCACACACTTTTTTGATGTTCAAAAGCTCTTTATTTTCTTAATTTTTTTATTTTTATTTTTTCCAAAATACCCTACAAAAATTTTTGGTATATTTTTCTCATACAATATACAATCATTTTTGTATTTTTTTGGGGTTTTTTACTCATACAATATACAATCATTTTTGTGGGTGATTTTTCTCATACAATATACAATCATTTTTGTATTTTTGTTGGTCATTTTTCTCATACAATATACAATCATTTTTGTATTTTTTTTGGTTTTTTTACTCATACAATATACAATCATTTTTGTGGGTGATTTTTCTCATACAATATACAATCATTTTTGTATTTTTGTTGGTCATTTTTCTCATACAATATACAATCATTTTTGTATTTTTTTTGTTTTTTTTACTCATACAATATACAATCATTTTTGTATTTTTGTTGGTCATTTTTCTCATACAATATACAATCATTTTTGTAATTTTTTTGGTTTTTTTGCTCATACAATATACAATCATTTTTGTAATTTTTTAGGTTTTTTTTCTTAATAAACATTAAAATCTGGTTATTTTATTTTTTTGGTTTTTTTTTATTAAAGAAACTGTCAAATCTGGTTATATTATTTTTTTTTTATTTTTTTATTAAATAAAGTATAAAATCTGGTTATATTATTTTTTTGTTTTTTTTTTAATTAAAGTATAAAATCTTGTTATATTATTTTTTTTTTTTTTTTAATTAAATAAAGTATAAAATCTGGTTATATTATTTTTTTTTTTTTTTTTTTTTATTAAATAAACAGCTAAATCTGGTTATATTATTTTTTTGTTTTTTTTTTAATTAAATAAACAGCTAAATCTGGTATTTAAAATTTTTTTTTTTTTTTTTTCTGATTCAGACTCTCCCCAAAACATCTATTACATTTTTTAATTTAGTTTCCACCCTCCTTGCTCTTTCGTTTATTTTTCTGTTGGCCAGATGTATCTCCTCCACCTCTTCTCTGCAGGCCCATATTTCGGAGATCAGCATCTGTTTAGTATGCCTGTCCAAGCCACCACCTGATCCTGAAATGTGGGACAAAAATTTTTTTTTAAATTAGGCAGGCCTACATCTACATTACCTGAAGCTGGGTTAGTTATATGTTACTTTACCTGATGTGGTGGCAGGCTGCGCATCATCACCATCCCTCGGGGGTGTGGCTTGCTGGACTTCTTGCTCCCTTCTTGCTTCATGACGCCCTACGAGAATGAAGAAAATGGAAACAGGATTTTTATAGCTTATAGGCCTGAAAGAGGAATATGATTCACTTTATACAATTTCTGGGACTATTGATGTTTAGAAAAACCCCTCAGGGCAAAACACAGGATTGAAGGCATTCACAAAGATCCTGACAAATCTTGTAGCTTTGGTCTACTTTTAAACATGTAAGCCAACCAAGTATACACTGGATCACCTCAGCTCTGTGTGAAGCCCAAAATGGGTTATTAAAGGGGACAACAATTATGCAAATGAGTCCACATGTGTCACCGACTGCTGAGCAGACTCTCCTTTTACTGTATATTTAATTAGTAAAAAAAGTTTTGTGGTTTTAATAGCACATCTACATAATTTTCACGATTGATCTCACCACAATTTTAAAAAAATGTCATAATTTGTAGGATTTTAAACACAATATTTAGTCGTTCCGAATGGACGTCCAGTTTGACGACAAATTCTTGTGCATAAAAAAATATTACAGTACAACCTGAAATAAAAAACACATGGCGCGGAACAAATCTTACAAAATATATAACAAACTTACTTCTTCTAATCACTCTCCTGATCCTCTTCATTTGTTCCGCCTCACGTTTTTTAAGGTCACACCACCTTTTCCGGATCTGCTCCTTGGACCTTTTCACCCCAAATTTCTGATGGAGACTCCTCCTCACCTTCTCCATTATTTGGGCCTTGACCTTATTAGGGTACTTATATGGCCCATGCCTCCCATCGTAGTCCTCTGCTTTGAGGATGAGGACCATCTCCACCATTTCCTCAAAGGTCATGTTGAAGGCCTTACAACGGATTCGCCGTGCTGCCATATTCTCCATGTGCTTCCAACAAAAAAAAGATGGAAAAGGGGCGGGGAAAATACGACACCATGAACGTCAGGGGCGGGGAGACGTGCGTAAAGTCCCACATGCGCGTGTATAAAGGGCTACCACGTGAGTAAAAGGGGCGTTCACAGTTTGTGGAAGACGGCGGAGATAACGATCGGGTCAAAGACCGGTATGTAACTACATTTTACATGTTTTTCTTGATTGAATGATTTTGTGGCCTACATCTTAGGTTCATAAATTAAAACATAGCCAGTTTGAAATTTGAAGGTAATGGTCCGCTATAGTGCCGTCGTACGTAAACAACGCTTTGATTATGCATTTTGATCCAACTACTGTTGTGTGGGCAATCTCGGTTCTCATCAGGATGTCTTCTAAAAACAAGTCGGTTTAAACATGATGCAAATGGTCGCTTTTATGTCTTGACCAAACTATATCGGGAGTGCTTTTCTCTAACTAACGTTTCATACACAAATGAGGATGAGATCTGGCTTATTAGTTCGACACAACTGGTCATCTGTTTCCTAGGAACTGACCCAACATGATCTGCTGCCAATTCCTCCTTGTCGTTTTTGCGACGGAAGATAAGGGGCGGGGGGGAAACATCAATTTTTTTTAAGCATGGGCGGATGTCGTGTGCGGAGTGTATATAAGGCTCAAACACATGTAGCGTCCATACGACCGGGTTGCGTAAGAAAGACGTTTGAACGACAAGCGTGTAGGTATGCTTCGAACTTGGGACAGCAGTGGCATATTCAGGAAAGACAGACATTTAAAGGAGCAATAAGCCAAAATTGTTTGGGGCAGAAATAACTAACTTTACATTATATCAGTCTTGATTTCATGTCCTCATTGTCCCTTTTTGCTTTTAAGCAGCTGTAATCATTTGCAAAAATCATCACTTCCTGGTTCTCTGGCTCCCTCTCAAATTTATCAGGGGAGCTTGTCACTGTGGTCTAAGCTGTGTGTGTAAAAATCCACCAAAACAATGCTAATAATTTTAGAAATTAAAATATGCCCTGCTTTTATTTTTTTTGGGTTCTGTGTGTCTCTTTACTTCACAGAAACATTAAATAAATTTAAAACCAAAAGTGAAACTAGAGGCACATTATATGTATGCACTTGTATGTCTCTAGACACTGTAAACAGTCATTTCCTCCAAAAATATAGTTATCCATTAGTGACCCTTTAAGGGCTAGCTTGTGAGAAAGAGTAATTGACTTTATAGATTGTGTAGTGACATTATTTTTTTATCCTTGGTTTTGGACAGGAAAAGATGAATCTCTTTAACCGACCCGACTTCTTGGAGATCTTCATTGATAGGTGGCAAGAACTTCCTGTTCTGTGGGCCACCAAAGACCCCATCTCTAGAAATAGAGAATTGCGCAAAACTGCACTGGAGAGCCTGCTCCCACTTGTGCGGAGACAGGTGGGGTTTGATGTGACAACTGACCAGTTGGAGGTCAAAATTGGGACCTTGAGAGGCACCTACAGGAAGGCACGCAACAAGGTCTTGGCTTCGATGAGGTCTGGAGCTGGAGCAGGGCGGGTATTTAAACCCAAGTTGTGGTACTACAGCAAACTGAGCTTCCTGGATGAACACCTGGAGGTAAGGGAGTCACTTTCTAGCCTTCCCCCCAGAAGCCACAGAAGGTCCAGCCTTCCCTTCAGCCAACCTGCTGCTCCCTCTGCAGATGAACCCTTTCAGCAGCCTTCCATCCTGGATGAAGATCCGGATTTGCCCAGCTGGAGCCAGGTATATAGTACTTTCAATGTGCAAATGTGTGGTGTTTAAATGTTGTTAAAGAGATGTAAATTAAGATATTAAAGGTAAATAAAAATTAGATCTAAAAGTGTTATTCCTAAAATTTGTCAGTATTGGCCATGAATTTTTGTGGTGTGATTGACCATAAAACATGGGTCAGAATGATTGGCTTAGCTAAGTCGTGACAAAAAAAAATGCAACAGTCAGGAGCTTAAATAAATAAAACAAAAATTTTTTAAAATAGTAAAACTTTACTTTTTTTCCATACACAGGACGAGACCAGGCAGCAGGAGGATCAGGAAAATGCCAGGCAGGAGGAGGACAGGGTGAGTGGCTTGGAGGAGGCTGCAGGCCCAAGTATCTTGGACGTGTTGGCAGGCCCAAGTATCAGTAACGTGGTGGCAGGCCCAAGTGGAGCGGATGAGGTGGCAGGCCCAAGTGGGTTGCACGAGGTTGCTGGGCCAAGCACAAGATGCCAGGTGTCTCCTCTTCGTCTGCGTCCGAGAAGGCAGGTGAGGGATACAAGGGTGCGTGACGCCTCACTAGCCCTCATTCGGGACGCCCATGCAACCCTGCAACAGCCTCCCACTGCTCAGGAGGGATTTGTAACAGTGGTTTTGGCCAAAATGTCAGAAATGACATTAGACCAACGCCTCCTCTTTGAGGGCCTCCTCATCACCCTCGCAAATCAGGGGGTGAGGGGTCTTCTCACGGAGGACACTGTGATTTGCCGCCATCCCCATCCTCACACACCACATAACTCCCAAGCTCCCCCACCTTCTTCTTCTTCTCATGCTCCTTCTCAAGCTCCCCCACCTTCTTCTTCTTCTTCTTCTCATGCTCCTTCTCAAGCTCCCCCACCTTCTTCTTCTTCTTCTTCTTCTTCTCATGCTCCTTCTCAAGCTCCCCCACCTTCTTCTTCTTCTTCTTCTTCTTCTCATGCTCCTTCTCAAGCTCCCCCACCTTCTTCTTCTTCTTCTTCTCATGCTCCTTCTCAAGCTCCCCCACCTTCTTCTTCTTCTCATGCTCCACCTGAACATTCTTCTTCCTCTTCTTCTCCTGCTCCTTCTGAACATTCTTCTTCCTCTTCTTCTCCTGCTCCATCTGAACATTCTTCTTCCTCTTCTTCTCCTGCTCCATCTGAACATTCTTCTTCCTCTTCTTCTCCTGCTCCATCTGAACATTCTGCTTCCTCTTCTTCTCCTGCTCCATCTGAACATTCTGCTTCCTCTTCTTCTTCTACTACTCCTCCTCCTTCTACTGCTCCTCCTCCTTCTACTCCTCCTCCTTCTACTCCTCCTCCTTCTACTGCTCCTCCTCCTTCTACTCCTCCTCCTTCTACTCCTCCTCCTTCTACTGCTCCTCCTCCTTCTACTCCTCCTTCTACTGCTCCTCCTCCTTCTACTCCTCCTCCTTCTACTGCTCCTCCTCCTTCTACTCCTCCTTCTACTACTCCTCCTCCTTCTACTGCTCCTCCTCCTCCTCCACCTCCTCCTCCACCACCGTCGGCTACTCATCCTCCACCACCTTCGTCTACTCCTCCTCCTGGCATGAGTACTACCCCTGTGGCACCACCTCCAGCCAGGCAGAAGAGGAAGGCTGCTGAGAAGGCTGCAGAGAAGGTGAAAGAGCAGGCTGCAGGGAAGCCACCAAGGAAGGCCTTGAAGAAATCCAGAAAGTGACTCCCTTACTTCCATGTGGTGTACCAGAGTTCAGGCTGCTGTAGTACCACAACCTGGTGACATCTGCCTGCCCTGCTCCAGTTTCTGACCTCGGGGAGTCCAAGACCTTGATGCGTGACTTCCTGAATGAACCTCTCAAGTCCCCATTTTGGCCTCCAACTGATCACCAGTCACATCAGGCCACACCTGGCTGTGCACAAATGGCAGCAAGCTCTCCAGTGCTGACTTTTGCATATTAAATTTATTTTTATTACCAAAATAAATGGTACATTTTTTTTTTACAGTTCATACTTGTCCTTGTATTTTTTTACATTTCAATTTTGCAAGTGAGAAGGCAGGTTCTTATTTTTAAAAAATTGGATATAAGGTGTAATTTGAAAGGGACACATGAGATAAGACAAAGCAATAAGGTTTCTATGGGGGGAACTTGACATTACAAAAAAAAAAAGTATTTGCATTTTTTTAAAATTTAAAATTAAGGTGAATATTAAAAGCAGGATTTAAAACACACGACCAAAATAAGGTGACAATAAAAAAAAAAAAAAATATTGAGTCCAGTAAGAAAAAGGTTCCACCTAATTTTAAGGAACTCTGTGTGAATATCGTAAAAAAAATGTATTATATTGCTGTTTTGTGCCCTTAGAAAAAATTGTGTAAAGCGCTGCAAATAAACGATTAAATAATGTTGGAAGCGACACGAATGTGCTATCTCCATTCCAAACGCTAGTTTTACCTATGTTGGTCTCCAGTGTCTAAGTTTTTGACAGGTTTCTTAGCATACACACGACCGAGTTTCTCGTTTAAAAAACAGCCCGATGAAGAACTCGTCAAGCCAAAATCCACTGCCATCGAGAAAATAGAGAACCTGCTCTCTATTTGCTCGACGAGTTCCTCGGCGGCTCCATCGGGCCGAAAATGTACACACGACCGAGTTTCTCGACAGAATCCGGCTCTTCACCGAGATTCTCGACGAATTCTGCCGAGAAACTCTGTCGTGTGTACGAGGCCTGACAGTACTTCTACATCCTGAGGGATACAGATGGTGAAGAACTAGATTTCTGCCAGGTATCACTAATACCAGTTATCTCATAGGTACATTAGCCAATGTTTCTTTGGTATTTAAGGAGCTGATTTCTGCCATAACATCAAACACAAAGCATGTCCATGAGAGGCCAGTGTCCTCCTCTCACTTTAAACAGGGACCTGCCCTCCAGCACCTGATCTCCCCATACACAAGAACTGGAGAGATCTTAGCTGTAACTACAAATGATCGTTGCAGCTGCAAAAAAGACACAGGACTGAATGGCGTTCCGTCCATTTGTGCAAAGTGTGCATGTACATATGCAACAAATACATTGTACAGGAAAAAGAAATCTCGCGCCAAATGAATTACACTAAATTATATACTTGATAAATCAAGTGACTAACTGAGTGAAGCTGCTCCCAAATAAAATCAGGTGACTGACTTGCATATATTGTATAGTGAGGTGAGGGGCGCTATATCAAAATAGTGGAGGCGTGTCACAATGTGCGTTTGAGTAGTACACAGTGTAACTGTGTACCCAAATCTATGTGAAAAACCAAACAGATTATAGTCTAAACTCTATGGCCCAGATTCTCACGACGGCGCAACACCATTAGCGCCATCGTAACACCTCATCTGGCCCCGGGTATCTATGCGACTGATTCTCAGAATCAGTTGCGCATAGGTACCCATTAGATCTGACATGCGTAAGGCTGTTACGCTGTCAGATCTTAAAAGTAAGTTTTTTTCCCGCCGCTAGGTGTCGCATCGTCGCTTTTCCCCGTCGTCTATGCAAATGAGGTAAGTACGGCGATTCCCGAACATACGCGAGGTCGACGCAGCGAATTAACGTCGTTTGCGTAGCGTACCCGACGCGTAAGGTTGCCCCTGCTAATTAGCAGGCGCAACCAATGTTAACGATGGCCGTCGTTCCCGCGTCGAATTCAATAAAAATTACGTCGTTTGCGTAAGACGTCCGTGAATGGCGCTGGACGCCATTTACGTATACATCTAGGCAAATGACGTCGGGGCGACGTCATTTAGCGCAATGCACGTCGGGTAATTTACCCGACGGAGCATGCGCAGTACGCTTGGCGCGGGAGCGCGCCTAATTTAAATGGTGCCCGCCCCATTTGAATTGGGCGGGCTTGCGACGAGCAATCTAACGCTACACCGCCGCAAGTTTACAGGTAAGTGTTCTGAGAATCAGGATGTAAACCTGTAGACCTGCGGTGGTCTAACGTAGATCTCATATATTACGCTGCCCAGGAGCAGCGCGAATGTATGAGAATCTGCCCCTATAAGTACAATAGTGCCAAATGCCGTGGAAAATAAATAAAATATAAAAAAAAAAAAAATTAAAAGAATGTCCAGCAAATAAATAGTTAAGTGCAAAATGGATCCAGTGTTGTATCAAGTCCAGGTGCAAAATGCAAATAATCCAATCCCAAATCGCAGGGAAAAGTGCAAAAAAAACTGCGAGGCGGTATCCGGGCGCGCACGCATAGCCACGCACTTCCGGTCTCACTGGTTGATGGACAACTAGCGGTGGAACGCACGCTAGTGGACCAGGATGCGGCCATCTCTTATCTTGTCTTACTATCCCCACCACCTACAGCCTCAGTGTCGGGAACGGGCACCAGCAACAGTAAGAGGCCATTTGGCATTGTAATTTTAACTTTCGTATATTAAATGGTTTTACACTATGGTGGTATCTCTTCTCCTTTCTTGGTACACCATTTGCTGCAATCGCTGACATTGGAATCCAATGAGACCCTGCTGATCCTCATTTAAAACAAGCCTGATTGACCATATTTTAAGTAATCTGGTCAACACCGTGTGGTAAGGAGCCATCCATTATTATTCTGGTGACCTATAGGTGAAGGCGGATCACTTCTTTCTCGCACTTTGGCTATTTTGAAGATTCACAAGCACTTTAGCATTTGCACTTTTCCCTGCGATTTGGGAAAAAAATTATTATTTTTTTTTTATATATTTTTTTTTTCCAAGGCATTTGGCACTATTGTACTTATAGAGTTTAGACTATAATCTGTTTGGTTTTTCACATAGATTTGGGTACACAGTTACACTGTGTACTACTCAAACGCACATTGTGACACGCATCCACTATTTTGATATAGCGCCCCTCACCTCACTATACAACAAATACATTGCACCCATGGAGAATACACCACTGCCTCTAGTATTAACACATTATCCCATCATAACTCTATATGGAGCATTAAGACCTTGTGAGTGCAGATCCACAAGAGCCACTTGAGAAAATGGGGTTGGAGGATAAAATGTTTTCTTCATTGTAGGAAGGAATGAAAATAATCTTGTATAAGTAGAAAACAATTTGATCGAAAATTAGAAGGTCCTATTTGTCTCTTAAACGCAGACTAAAAAATCATAGCCAAAGAGCTGTCAACATGACTGAAGATTGCCGTTGGACTGACATTTTAAGCAGACCAGGCTTGGTCATATGATTACAGATGGTCTTATGATGGGTTGCTTTTAGAAAGCAGCCTGAGTAGAAAGCCTATCCTCTTCCAGTATACTGCAGAGAAGAACCATTGTTCTCTAAGTGAAAACAGTGCTTTCTCTGAGGACCAACATGCCTCTTTCTAAGCCAAAGCTAGTGATCTCCAATAATTAAGGAACATGAGATGATATGAGTAAGGCTTTAATGCTTTTGTTCTGTAGTATTGTAGTAGTATACAGCACCTGTGACTCCCAGGCACAGAAAAATGGCCAGTTTCTATGCTGTACAGCCCTCTGTAAGAGAACTGTTAGAATGTTCCCGGCGAGCACACATGCGCATGCGCACACTTACGGGCAACAGCAGATTCCCATACACGCCAATGCGCATGCTTGCGAGCACAAGCGCACCCACAGCCACAATTGGCACCAGACGGCCTATTTAAAGGATGCTCTGACTTCTGACAAGTGCTGACTGGTCTTCAGCTGTGTCCTGATATTCTGAGCCCTGTTAAACCTGGCTTGATTGCTGTTGCTGAACTTTGGCTTTCCACGACCCTGCTTTGGACTCTGATTACTCTGATTACATGTTCCTGATCCTGGCATCCCATCTCCTTGCTTCTGCTTATACCTTGATTACCTCGCTGCCTGTCTGTTACCAAACCCAGCTATCCCTGTGACATTGCTCCTGTCTCCTGATCAGGCTCAGCGCTGTCTCCGAGTGCCTGTGCTGGCCGTCCATCCTCTCAGCTTCCCTGGGTCCAGCTCCTTACCGGATGCTCTACCTGCACCTCCGAGCCTGCAACTCCACCTACAATTTCTGCACGCAACACTTACAGGCACTCGTGTTCCTCCTGAACCTTGCCACCATCTGTTCCACCTCGAGTGGGGCTTGGGCTGGAGATACAAGGGAGGCCAACCTTATAATTTCAGACTCCTACCAGGTACGTGACACCCTCTGTGCCCATGTGCTAAAGCCCCAAGTCATAAAGTTTGAGCAATTTTATGCCTAGTTAGCTTGTTTTTAATATTGTTAAAGAAAGGGGATAGGAGCTACATTAAGGAGTATTACATGGGGATGGGTGTGTGTTTGATCATTGTTTAAGTGCATATTGTAACACTGGCAAAACTTGAATAACTTCCACGGTACTGGAAAATTATACAGTTTTAGGTTTCACCTATTCAGTAGCCCCTGTAGAGGTGAGTGCTACATATTGTTATAAACTGTTGTTATTATTCACCCTTTCCTTAAATTGTCTCAGAGCATAGACGTAGATCCTTGCATTAATACGGCTTCATGGAAGTTTGGACATAGCTGCAATCTACTCCCTACTCCCACAATCGCTTACAAACATGGAGTTAGGTAAGGCCTGGGAGAACAAAAGATGTGGCTGCATTGAATGGGTACTAGGTTTTGCTGGTATCAAGGCTTACTACTAGTGGGCAACACCAGAAGTAGACCATACTGGCCATGAGGCTGGTAGGGAACCATGCAGCAAGCTGAACTTGTAGCAAGCTGGAGAGGTAGAATGGACTAACTGGTAACAGGACACTATCAGGTCAGTACTGATAGCCAGATGTAGCAGGAGTATTTACGTAGTAGACTGACTGTGGTAGATTGTAGTGAAACTAACTAAGCAGAAGCATAATAGCACACAGCTTCTGCAAAAGATCCAGCTTCTAAGTAACCCCCCCCCCCCAATTGCTACAAGGGTACTGCAGTTCTATAGTGTGGTCCTTTGTCCTTGGATCCTTCATCTTGTTAGTAGCTTTCATAATCTGTTTTGGATTATTTTACAGTGGATGATTTTTATTTGCAAATCTGACCCTATTTTGCATTATTATCCCTGATTTTCCACCTGTTTATTAAACTACAAGTTACTGTTACTAAAACAAGTAATTCACAAACAAACGTGAAAAAAAAATGAATTGATAATTAAATATATGAAGAATCTGTGAAAAAGTCGGTAAGGAGATTTGATATAAGAGGTGGAGGATTCCTTTCTTTAACTTCTTCTTGGGTGCTAATCTGTTTGAAGTCACCGATAACCAACTTGCAGAAAGGATCATCATTTTTTATAGTGCTACCTTGGAACATCATCTACTGTTACATTTATCACCCAATGTTCACAGTGATAAGGACTACTGTGGGGGTCCATTATATGATCCAGTGTTAGTCACTTTTGGACTTCTTAGACACTTTTTCACAGATTCTTTATATATTTAATTATTAATTCATTTTTTTTTTCTTGTTTGTTCGTGAAATTACTAGTGCATTGGCAGCACAGCTATATTTTTACCTTATTGTTTTAGTGTGTGTATCTTGCATATGTAGTTGCGGCAGCTGTTTCACATCACTATTTTTATTTTGTTTTTCTTATACACACTGAGACAGCGCAGTATTTTTTCCTTACAAGTTACTGTTAGAGTCGGTTCACACAGCAGCGGCACGACTTCGGGGGCGACTCTGCAAGTCGTCCTGAGGACGACTTCAGAGGCGATTTGCAAAACGACTTCTGTATAGAAGTCAATGCAGGTCACCCCAAGCCGCCCCCGAAGTCGTACAGGAACCTTTTTCTAAGTCGGAGCGACTTGCGTCGCTCCTATTAGAACGGTTCCATTGCATTGAATGGGACGCGACACGTCAGGAGGCTGAGCCACCTGTCGTGTCGCCCCAGTGTGAACCGGGTCTTACTGTCTGATCATTTGGCCAGTGTCCTATTCTGTTAAATAATATCATGGTGAATAAGTAGGTTTTACTTGTAGAGCTCTGATAGAATTTTTGTTGCTGGCTTTTCTACTTTAGATATATAGCTGAGTATACTATTATAGAGCTAAACTCAGAATAAGCAGAGTGCATGTATTCTGATCCTGCAATAGCTTACTGTTTTCTGTGTATGATTCAAATCTCTCTATAGATTGCAATGTAAATCTACAGCCTCTTCCTTCTCACTTCTGTGATGGTGTTAAATGTATAATTGGCTGCAGCATGGATAACAGCATGTGGGCCCAGTGATTGACAGGTGTGGAGAACTGTGTAAGTAGTGTAGCAGCAGGCACTGTTGAATAAAATGCTTATTTTGTCCAATAATGTTAAATCTTTGCATTCCTCCAAGAATGTTTCCATATTTTTGCATACACAATATTTTTAAGAACTACATATTTTTAATATATTTTACATTTGTGGATTAATTTGCTAATTGTAACCCAAGCATATGTTGCAAACCTCCTTTTTGGAGAGATCTAACCTGACTAGATCGATTTCAATCTGGATACAGGCCAGTTCTATTTAACAAGTACTCGTTGTCATTAACACATTGAATGTACCTTTCAAACAGACCTACAATAAACCTGCTAGTGTATTTTATCTGATTTAATGCAGTGAGTTCAGCTGAACTCACATACTTCTAACATTAACTGTTGTGGATTACATCCCAAGAGGATTTCCAGGGTCATTGAAGGTAAAAGTGAACTACACGCATGATTCCCTTGCTGGTTTCCTAGTAGGATACTGTTACACCGAGTGTAAAATTTAATTTAAGGTTTGTCAAGCATTTAAATGAACACATTTTTAAATATCCACCCATCCAGCCTTTTGTTAAAATCCACCAATATCACCAATAACATGCCCCCCTTCCTTCAAAAGATACAATTACAACACAATGTGATTTATGATCTAGTATGCCAACGATGGAGGGCAATAAGTATCATCAGACTGATGCCAATCCATATGCCCTTTAGCATTGGGCAAGGACATATGGGGGTAGGAAATAAAAAAAAACAGCCTTGTGGTAAACAGTGCTTGACTTTTCTGGACCTCTGGTACAACAGATAGGTGTTTGTATATTGTGAGGTAGGGGATATGTACCACCTAATTCTCCTTGGTGAATTAGAAAAGAAATGCATTGGATAACGGGCTTGTTCATCAGAGTAATTAAAAGATTAACACCTAAAGAAATTATATAAAGACAATCTACTCCACCTATTTAAAAAATAAGTCTTCTGCATTCATTAATTCTGCAGGTCACCTCTTAAGAAAAAGCCCCACTCATGGTCATATCAGGTGATCAAAGTTCCTAAAGTCATATTATGTTCAATCAGTGGCTTCAAACTCTAGAATGCTGGATCCCAGCACAGGAAATAGCAGCAACTAGAGCGGGGATATGCAATTAGCGGACCTCCAGCTGTTGCAGAACTACAATTCCCATGAGGCATAGCAAGACTCTGACAGCCACAAGCATGACACCAGAGTCAGAAGCATGATGGGACTTGTAGTTTTGCAACAGCTGGAGGTCCGCTAATTGCATATCCCTGAACTAGAGCCTTCATTCACTCCTATGGAGCAATGGATGTCAGCGGTGACATGTCTGCTGACACCTGTCGCTATCCATTCGATCCTGTCCATGAAATACAGACAGATGGAGACCCTATATTATCTGGCGGATCGGATCAGATGGAATCGGATGAAAATTGACAAGTGGTCTATTTTTATCTGATCTCCCCATAGAGGAGAGCGGGTCCATCTCTGCACAGTGAGCGGAGAAGGACCTGTCATCCGCTTGTTCAGCGGATCGATCCCCTACTGAGCAAAGCGGAGTCCCCCGGGCAGATCGACTATGTAAAAGAACCCTAAGTCAGTTTTATTTTTTCATTTAACCAGTGGGTTGAATGAAAACATTTACTAAATTTCCCCATTTACATTGAGTTATTTTTTTCATTTAACTCGCTGGTTGAATCCTCCCTGTTAAACTATTGTATTCAGAATACACTGATCAATGCTGTTGTCCATATTTTGCAGTGCTGATAAAGCAGAAACAATCAGACAGGGCGGTTGTACAGCAGTTGATCCATAGACTGACTGCTGTGCAACCACAGTGCCCATACATGGATAGAAAATTCAGTCCTGCCCTGCTGAACTGGCCAAACTTCGATACATGTCTGGCCAATTTAAGGCTACAGCCCCAGGATACACAGCCATAATAATAAAAAATAAAAAAAACAAGAACACCAGGCACATTGGCTAGTATCTTTCAGGGGTTACTCCAAAACAAATTGACCCAATAAAATGTGGCTATACTATCAATGAAAGATAACCCTCATTCAAACTGAGTCAAGGGACACTTTTTTTTCCTGGCATATATCTTCTGCAACTGGTTGCCCTGATAGAGGAATCCCTATACATGCTAGAGTTTTAACCCTCTGAACCACCCTGCATATGAAGATATTGTCAAGTATGTTTCATAACCCAACCATTTACTCCTCTCTAAGCCTACTTCAACCTTGTTTATGAAGTTTGTAAGATGAGAAGATTCCAAGAATCATAATAAAACAAAATGTCGATCATAGAAACAGTGGATGAAGTTTAGGTGACCCTGTCAGCACAGGGTCACATTGTTTGTATAAAATGTAATAGAAGAGGCAATATACTTACCTTTCCAGCAGTCAGTTTCTTCTTCACTGCTCCGCGGTTGTGGCAAATATTCAACATTTCTGAATGTGCTGAATACCCATTGCCCCACTGTACACAGTGAATTCTTTGCCACCAGGTTGGAAGGCACAGAATATTTGCTACCTTAGTTATGCTGGCCCACCATACACTTGGCTTAGAGGTCATTTTGGGATTGGTAGCGTTCATTCTAAATATATTTAGCAATGAAAATATGTGTGTCTTTGCTTGTGGCATTTCTGAGGTTGCATTATTATGAAGAATGAGTCATAGTTAATCTAAGAAATAAATGCTTTGATTTTAAATGATGTTGATGATTTCCAAGAAACCTGAACAATAATAACATCCAGATATCAACAGCATTACGTGTATACATGTTAGGAAACATGATTCTTTGGATTGAAATAATATTTGCATTAAAAGATAAACTCCTAACGAGGTGGTGCATTTGTTCTTGTACAATATTTCCTTTTTGGACTGTCTTATTTTTTGGTCCTTTTGGACAGATGTGTTTTGCATATTCCACCAAGTCACCTCAGGGACAATCCTGCAATCATCCTTCTTGTATTTTTGTTTACAAACGATTTTATTGTAGAAAAGGTCAAGGTACAATAATAAAAAAAAAAATGACAATGATGGTACAGGAATGTATACATGTATCATTGACAGTGAACATTGTATAGGAAGAAAAAGTTATGGTTAGTAATAGTTAAAATTGAACCAGAAGGGTGGAGTCCCAGAGAGACCATTTTTCTTGATACCGGGGCATAGAATCATATAATGTATGGTGAATTCTTTCGGAGAGTTTGATGTATGTCATATGGTTGAGAATCTGTGGCAAAGGTACCAGAGTGGAGCGCCAATTAAAGGCTATGGCCCAGTGAATGGAAGTGAGAAATGTGTGGATAAGCCTTATGCTAGATGTTGGAATATCCTGAATAGGGGAGAATAAGAGGCAGATTTGGGGTGTAAGAGGGATCCTACAGCCGGTGATTTTGTCATCCTTCTTGTATTAAGAAGGGAAATCTTAGCCTGTTTGTCTAAGCTGCTCTCACTGTAATTTCATGTCATTGGGAACCTCATGTGTGTCCATATACACATGAGCTGAGTAGGCTAGAAAAATATGTCATATTATGCAAGTGAAGAGCCTAACTGTACCAATACATGCTAGATATTAGATTCATGTCTATGGCTCTTATATATGGATACACCCAATATGCTGTCATACCTGCAAACAGGTCCCCTGTATAATATAGGAACCTTTTCTTCACACTGCATGTGCAGTATACTTAACTGCTCTTTCATTCTCTCCCTTATCTACTATTCCTGTTTCCACTTTTAATTTTCTTGTTTTTTTTATATGTATATTACTACCTTTACATCATCCATGAAAACACCTTTAGGACCCATTCACACTGGGCACGGGAGGTGCGGTGGCAGTATAGCGGAGCGATTTTTAATGCCGCTATACCGTCGTATTTACCACAATATTTGGCAGGGCACGATTTTTTCAGGCGGTATAGCAGCACTATTTTTAGTGCTAAACCGCCTGAAAAACATGTCAGTGTGAAAGAGGCCTAAGTGGAACCATCACTCAACCTGGAACATAGAAATAGAGCCATCTTTTATATTCTTAATGGACTAAAAAGGCTGCACTGGGAAAATGGTACCGCTTATTATTCAATGTTTTTTGGACTAAAAATGTATCTGTCTTATAATACTTTTTTTTGTCACATGCTACCCATTTAAAGGTTATAATTAAGACCATGTGATTGAGAAAATATTCCCTCCTATCAATCCTTTCTGTATAAGTTTTTATGGTATCTGAAGAAAACTTCAGATAACACCATTGTAAGCAAATGCCCAGTCTTTAAACAGACAAATTCTACAAGAACCTTTTACACACACATCCACTGTGCATGTTGGGTGATATCATTAAGCAATTACAAGAAAGTTTAAGAAAAAACAAAACTTTCCAAAAAAAATTCCAATCAACATTGTAGAAGTTCTACTTAGTGGTCTCTCTGTCACATTTCATTTTACGACTAAAGAGTGGGGGAAAAAAATAACAACATTTATTAACAAAATAACCTTACTGGTTAACTTTCAAACATTATATATGAACCAATGTAACACTGTTAAATTTATCCGGAAGGTAATTAGGTAATCATATCATCTAGTACAAAGGCAGAATCTCGGTGAAAAGGATGCAATCAAAAGGAAAATAAAATTGGAAAACACATTTCTGAAAAAAATCAATAGGTGGAGATGAACTGCAGCTCCAGCAATCAATAAATGAAATAAGAGGTCTTCAAGGTGGGAATCTTGGTTCTTATTGGGAATATTATTAACTGAGTCTAAGGAACAAGTTAACATTCTACAGGTTTAAATTTTAACACTAAAAAAAGGTTGGTTTAAAGATAAATCACTACTGCCTTGGATTTCAAAGAACAGAGTATATAAGAAGGTGAAATTTTATTTTGAGGATGAAGGAAGTTTATTGATTATTATAGATAACGAATATCTTCTATAGAGGGACGCTTAAGCTTGAACCTCTATTGCAGGGAAAAGCAATGTGTTCACTTAAGTGCCAACCCATCACATTATACAGTCATGGCCGAAATTGTTGGCACCCCAGAAATTTTTCCAGAAAATCAAGCATTTCTCACAGAAAAGTATTGCAGTAACACATGTTTTGCTATACACATGTTTATTCCCGTTGTGTGTATTGAAACAAACAAAGGGAGGAAAAAAGCAAATTGGACATAAAGTCGCACAAAACTCCAAAAATGGGCTGGTCAAAATTCTTGGCACCCTTAACTTAATATTTGGTCGCACACCCTTTGGAAAAAATAACTGAAATCAGTCGCTTCCTATAACCATCAATAAGCTTCTTACACCTCTCACCCGGAATATTGGACCACTCTTCCTTTGCAAACTGCTCCAGGTCTCTCTTATTGGAAGGGTGCCTTTTCCCAACAGCAATTTTAAGAATCTCCACAGGTGTTCAATGGGATTTAGATCTGGACCCACTGCTGGCCACTTTAGAACTCTCCAGCGCTTTGTTGCCATCCATTTCTGGGTGCTTTCTGACGTATGTTTGGGGTCATTGTCCTGCTGAAAGACCCAAGATCTCGGACGCAAACCCAGCTTTCTGACACTGGGCTCTACAGTGTGACCCAAAATCCTTTGGTAATCCTCAGATTTCATGATGCCTTGCACACATTCAAGGCACCCAGTGCCAGAGGCAGCAAAACAACCCCAAAACATAATTGAACCTCCACCATATTTCACTGTAGGTACTGTGTTCTTTTCTTTGTAGGCCTCATTCTGTTTTCGGTAAACAGTAGAATGATGTGCTTTACCAAAAAGCTCTATCTTGGTCTCATCTGTCCACAAGATGTTTTCCCAGAAGGATTTTGGCTTACTCAAGTACATTTTGGCAAACTGTAGCCTTGCATTTTTATGTCTCTGTGTCAGCAGTGGGGTCCTCCTAGGTCTCCTGACATAGCGCTTCATTTCATTTAAATGTCGACGGATAGTTGGCGCTAACACTGATGCTCCCTAAGCCTGCAGGACAGCTTGAATTTCTTTGGAACTTGTTTGGGGCGGCCTATCCACCATCCGGACTATCTTGCGTTGCAACCTTTCATCAATTTTTCTCTTCAATCCACGCCCAGAGAGATTAGCTACAGTGCCATGGGTTGCAAACTTCTTGATAATGTTGCGCACTGTGGACAAAGGCAAATCTAGATCTCTGGAGATGGACTTGAAACCTTGAGATTGTTGATATGTTTCCACAATTTCGGTTCTCAAGTCCTCAGACAGTTCTCTTCTCCTTTTTCTGTTATCCATGCTTAGTGTGGCACACACAGACACACAATGCAAAGACTAAGTGAACTTCTCTCCGTTTTATCTGCTTTCAGGTGTGATTTTTATATTGCCCACATCTGTTATTTGCCCCAGGTGAGTTCAAAGGAGCATCACATGCTTGAAACAATCTTATTTATCCACAATTTTGAAAGGGTGCCAAGAATTTTGACCAGCCCATTGTTGGAGTTTAATGTGACATTATGTCCAATTTGCTTTTTTTTCCTCCCTTTTTTTGTTTTGTTCCAATACAGGTAGAACAATAGTGCAGCGCTAAAATATATTGTGCACAATGGTCACACAAAAAAAAAAAAACACAAATAAAAAGTGACCACGTAAACAATTATAAAAGCAGTATGGGATGCTGTAAAGCGGCACCTCCATTCTTACTAAGGGAAACAGTTTCCTACTGCGCATGCGCGACTCGCGCAACGCTTTGTGAATAGGCGGCTGCCTCCAGGGATACACACAGTTCCCAGAAGGCAGCGCGGCTCATTCCCCAGAAAACACCGCAACAGAGGACACGCCAGAAGATCCACCGCGGTGGAAGAAGAGGCAGAAGACCTACTTCCGCATAACAACAGCCCTTTCAGGTGAGTATAAAAATAAAACATTCATTTTTTTTATTTTTTTTATTTTAAGATTTTTTAGTAAAAAAAAAAACGGGTGGAACTTCACTTTAACCCGCAGTTGACCTCTTTCCTACCTGCATTTGACCTACTTTAGCCAGGTTTTGCATTCTCATAGACTTAAATGAGCATTCAAAATCATCTTGATACAAACAAAACCTCATCGACACAGGCCCTTAGTTTGTTTTTACCATTTTTCAGTAAATGTCTGTTAAAAATACAATTTGTCCTTGAATAATTTTTTTTAGATGATTGTTACAGCTATTGTGCAAAATTCTGCCTGAGAAATCATGAAAATGTAATGGAGAAAAGTATCCAGAGAACCCCAATGGCAACTTTATCTTGGAGGAAGCATTAGCAGTTGGATGAAGAAATCCAGCCTGGCCAACCACTCTCTAATTAAAAGGAGTAGCTGGGGGCATCTACTGCTATCCGTAGATAAACATGACTATTACTTTCCAATATAAAGTGAAAATATTCCAGTGCTGCAATCCCAGACAGACAGAGAAAGACAGTGTTTAGTCATATCTATCAACCTCTTAATGATATTTACATCTTAGTTCTGGGTGATTTTAACCCTTTTAAATATTAATTTATAATTGTGCATGCTAAGACCGGTTGAACATCATTTATTATTAAAGTAATCTAGCACTGAGAACAAATAGGGAGGCTGCCATTGCTGACCTCTCCCAAAAATTCTTGCTGGTGGCTATAACAGTACTGATCCAGTGGCTTTCATGGTTATTGTTCTGGAACAAGTATAAAGATGATGGGCAGGTCTGACTTCACTCTGATTTTTAATTTTCATAGTTCCAGGCCAGTGTCTATTAAAAGTATTGAAGTCAGAGACAGCTAGGCAACTTACATATTCAAAAGTGATTAGCAATAGCAGCCCTAATACAGTATGCCTGTCAGTACTAATTTCCTTTAAAGCTGGCCATACATGAATCAAAATTTGGTCACTTGCATAGTTAAATAGTTGGTAGGTTTGAAAAAAGACACCAGTCCATCCAGTTGTACCTGTGGTGTGTGAGTGTGATTGTGTTTATGTCAATAGTACATTGTATAGCCCTCTATGTGGTGGTCGTTAAGGTGCCCGTCTGATAGTTTTTTTAAACTATCAACACTCTCTGCTAAAACCACTGCTTGCGTAAGAGAATTCCACATCCTTACTGCTCTGTCAGTAAAGAACCCCCTATGCAGTTTAAGGTTAAACCGCGTCTCTTCCAATTTCAGTAAATAATCACTAATAAACACTGCTCTCGATATAAATGTGAATAATGAACACCAATAATAAGTGTTAAATAATAGATGAATAGCTGCCAGTACCAAAAATGTGTGATACAAAAATTAATAGAACATGTGGAATATACAGTACAGCGCTTAAAGGAAATTGAAAAAAGGATCTAATGTAAACAAATCTTATATAATAGCTGGTAAATAATGAGAGTTGAGTCTCACAATATCAAAATAAAGTGAAAAATCAATGTGTAACACAAAAAACATATAAGCATATGTGAAAAATAAGGGTAAAAAAGGAATTGAAGAAGAAAAGTCCCACTACATTTGAGAAGTAAAAAAAATAAAAAAAATACATCCTCATGGAATAAAGCTGTCCTTATGGGGTTAATCCAAATGGTCATCCAAAAGATAGGTAGAAGGATAGAGCGAACTTCATCCACCAGAAAAAAGGCACCCAGAAGTAGTATTGCAGTCTCCTTACCCTAATAATGTGACCACTATTACGGTGGTCTCAGCAAACGTGGGGATTTTAGGTCTCCCTCCGGACCTTCTATGGTATGTCTGAGGCGATGCCTGTTTATCTCGAATGATCAGAGAAGAGAAGAAAAGACCATAGCATAATACCAAAGTGTAAATTTATTGGGCCAAAAAGCTATGCACTTACAAGACCATGGAATTCAAATAGCGATGTAAACAGATCCAAGTGTAATGGAGGCGCGGCGGCTTCACCTCCTTCTCCTGCTTGTGTGTACTCTGTGCTTCCTCATCTGGAACGGCGTGATGACGTCGAATCTGCAAGCCACACCTGCACGTTTCATCACCACGAACGTCATCTGGGATTGGCTGCCCTGTCTTTTTAAAATTCCCTTTCACTGAACACTTTTTTCCCTATTCTAGGTTCACCAGTATGGTATTTATACATCAATATCATATCACCTCTCAAGCATCCCCTCTCCAGAGAGAATAAGTTCAATGTTTCTAGTTTTTCACCATGAGATCCTCTAGTCCAGTGATGGCCAACCTTGGCACCCCAGATGTTTTGGAACTACATTTCCCATGATGCACAACTACACTGCAGAATGCATGAGCACTACAGGAAATGTAGTTCCAAAACATCTGACATGCCAATGTTCGCCATCGCTGCTCTAGTCCCTTTATTAGCATTGTTGCCCTTCTCTGGCCTCTCTCCAGTTCCAGCACATTCCTCCTGAGGACTGGTGCCCAGGGGCGGACTGACAACTCATGGGGCCCCTGGGCAAAAGGAGATTACGGGGACCCCGGGCAATTGGAGATTATGGGGCCCCCGGGCAATAGGAGATTATGGGGCCCCCGGGCAATAGGAGATTATGGGGCCACACAGTATACACATACAGTATACATACACAGTATACACAGACACACAATATACATACACACACACACAGTATACATACACACAGAATACACATACACACACTGAAAAGGTACTGGAGAGGCGGGGGCAGCTAAAAATCTTGGGATTTTTTTTAAAAACATACTGTCCCTGGTTTTACTGAGGCTGGTAACCCTGATGGGGCCCCCTAGGGGCATGGGGCCCTCGGGCATTGCCTGAGTGCCCGAATGTTCAGTCTGTCCCTACTGGTGCCTAGAACTGAACAGCATACTCAAGATGTGGTCAGACCAGCCTCTTGTAGAGTGTTAGATTTATTGTTTCATCTCTGGAGTGAATCCCCTTTTTAATTCATGCCAATATTTTTTGGGCTTTGCTTGCAGCAGATTTTAATTGCATGCCATTGCTGAGCTTATTATCTACTAGGACCCTCCAGGTCCTTTTCTATCCTAGATCCTCCCAGAGCTTCTCCCCCTAGCGAGTAACTTGTGCTTGTATATTTTTAGCACCCAAATGCATTACTTTACATTTTTCAACATTAAACCTAATTTGCCATGTAGTTGCCCACCCCATTATTTTATTTAGGTCTTCTTGTAAGGTTTCCACATACTGCGCTGAGTTATTACCCTGCTTAACTTTGTATCATTCACAAATATTGAAATTGAGCTGTTTATCCCAACCTCTATATCGTTTATGAATAAATTTAACAGAAATGGTCCCAAGACAGATCCTTGGGGGACCACACTCAGGCCATTTCAAGTACTCGCCATTTATCACCACCCTTTGAACCCATCCCTGTAGCCAGTTTTCAATCCAAGTACTCACCCTATGGTCCATGCTGACAGACCTCAGTTTGTAAAGTAAACGTTTGTGGGGAACTGTATCGAATGCCTTTGCAAAATTCAGATACACCACATCCACAGGCCTTCCTTTATCTAGATGCTATCTCACTTCTTCATAGAACATTAACAGATTGGTCTGGAAAGAACGATTCTTCATGAATCCATGCTGACTACCAATAATGACACTGTTTTTATTACTAAAATCTTGTCCCTTATTACCCCCTCCATTAGCTTACATACTGTCGATGTTAGGATGACTGATCTGTAGTTTCCAAGTATATATCTCAGCTCTTTTTTAAATATTGGCACCAAGTTGGCTTTTCTACAATCAGCTGGTACCATTCCAGTCAGTAAACTGTCCATAAAAATTAGGAACAATGGTCTAGCTTTCATCTGGCTGAGTTCCTTAAGGACCCTTGGGTTTAAGCCATCTGGTCCTGGTGACTTATGTTAAGTTTTTCAAGTCTATTTCTGATACTATCTTCTGTTAGCCATGAGGGTGCATTCTGTGCCACTGTATTAACATTACAGTCTTGATTACTATAACCCTCCTTTGTGAGGAGAAGAATGCATTTAAAACCTTTGCCTTCTCTTTTGTAACCTAATTTGGTTCAGCAGGGAGCGGCCAAATTTCGATCCATGAATAGGCTATCTGATTGTACACAAGTCAATCTATCAATCAGCTTGTTGAGTTTTTCCTGAACGATCAGTACCGCTGGTTATTGTTGGCAACAGTGATCATTGTGTTTTGCCAATGGAGCGCTGTGGAAGGATTCCCCCATCAGTATCAAGTGTGTTGATGGGGGAATTGGAACCATTTCCTTTTTGTTAAACCCACTGGTTAAACGAAAAACAGTCTATAATATTTTTCCAGCCTAAGAAACAGATATCCTCCCATTGTGCTTTAAAGTTAGAGCATCTGTCTAATAATAATGGTTTGTGATATGCTGTAAATGACTGATATCTCAAATTACTGTAGCACCTTAAATTTGTGCAAATTTGTGCAAATAATTGCTAAACATATCCAACATGTAACTTTATTTCTTCATGGTGTGTTTGATTTCACCTTCAACAATTCTTTCATTAATAGTAGAGATGAGCAGACTTTGGAAACTAAGCTTCAACAGTTCAACTGAAGCAATCTCGATATCTGCAGGTCACAGGAATGATCCTGCCAACAAGTTTTTTTCTACTTTTAAGCTACCCTTAGAATTTCTACAAATCAATACATGGTTTAAATGCTGCCCTTCTATCACCCCCATAAAGTCCTTACCTGTTTGTAATGATATGAAATAACAAACAGCACCAAAATACATTTTGATATAGTTTGTCATTGTGTAGTATTTGACCAGAAGGTTAATAATAAGCTTATGATAATATTAACACACAGAAATAACAAAAAGAAAAAATACATACAAATAACAAGACTTGTAGCAGTTGTATTAAATTATTATTGATTTTAAATATCTTTGCAAAGTATGTATATATATATATATATATATATATATATATATATATATATATATACTATATATACATTTTCTATCGTTTACTTTCTCTGCACTTTGCAAAAGAATCAATGCTCCTTAATAAACAAACCCACCAGTGATACCCCCTTCCTATTGGAGTCAACAAAGTTTAAGGTGGTAAAATATTAAGGCAAACTAAAAAATGAAGAACTTTCTTGCTGTGGCTGAACGTGGGTCATTTTTACTGTGTTCATGTTTGAAATGTTTTCGTATCTTCTGTCCTGTGTGTGAAAAAAAAGTTGGGCATCTGAAGATTTAAAATGTCTTCTGTGTGATGTTTAACTTATAGATCTCTGCATTGGTGCCCCTTCAGCCTTCCTGAAGCCTCTGCTCCCGGGTATTGCTGTGCAAGGTAATTTTGGCAAGGCTTAGCCACTCTGCAGGTTGGTTTATTTTGGAAATGGAACACAAATGGAAATGGAAGCAAAGTAATGAGCAATTCTATCACTTCTTCATGTTAAAGCACATGCATAGCACACTGGAAAGACACCAGGCAGAATTTATTTTAAGTACGCTTCTGTACTTATACAACTGTGGTGGGAAATCCCTGCCTGAATCTGGAGAGAGAAAGAAAGAAAGTAGAGCATGCCTGTGATCAGACTCATCATCATTGTGCAACTTTTATTTAGTTAAAATAAGGCAAGTTACGAGACTGTACTATAAGGGAAGGAGGGACAGCCCTGTCTGTACAAGATGCAGCAGAGACCATGGTGATTTAATCCACCTTATGTGGCAGTGCCCAAAACTACATCTCTATTGGAGGGGAGTTATAACTACCAGAAATAAGGTTTTTCCGGTGCAGTTGCCTGAGGAACCAAAACAATGTTTGTTGGGAACTCTGTTAGATCTCCCTGTAGATGATATCCCCAGACTAGGGCACTCTTCCAGGCCTGCAAGCTAATTTTAAGGTACTGGACATCCACTTCATGTATCCACTTCATCTATTTTAGCATAGTGGGTGCTTCGGTAAATTCAACAAACTTTGGGCCCCATAGTTGGACACACTGGGCCTGGTCTCGGTTGACCTTATCATGGATAAGCTTTTACTTGGTTGGAGGTGAAGGTTTGATTATCATGTTGTTGTTTCAGGGTAGAGGGACACACATAGCCGTAAGCCAATAAACAGACCACTTTGAAAGACACTGTTGAGCTAAATCAACCTTTCCCTTTTTTCAATTTTCTGTTTACAGAGACTATTGACCCTTCCTTGTCCCGGGTTCATTGCTTGCAGCAAAAATTCATTGATTCGAATGGGTAAAAAGTTTACTAGTCACAAGCAGACCAGGAAGTAAAGATTGGGTATTAAAACAATCTACATAATGCCTTTTTTTACCACTGTGGACACAGAAGCCATGCATGTGAATAGATAATGTTGAATACAGTGTAAGTGTAAAAAGCCACAGGAAGCTGTGAGATTACTCTGCAGATCACAGGTAGGTCCCTGGACCTGGGTTGTTGGGCAGAAGTCCTTATTCTCATCAACATGGGAAGAAATTGCTTTGCCAGGGGGTCCCCTGGGGCATGTGGTCTGTTATAGTTTTGATTCAAACTTTTTTTTGGGGTCCCCTCTTAAAATTCTTACTTAATCTGAAGAGTCGGATATTGAATGTGTGGGGTGGGAAGTTGGATAAGAGGGGGTTAGACCCCACACTGTTTTTGTTTCTTTTGTTTGCATAGGGTCCTCCTATTAGGATAAGGTTCCATCTATCATAAGGGTCTGGTATAGATGAAGAGAATCCCCCTGCTACTTTGTTACCAAACAGCCAGGACCTGTCATTTGCCAGCAATTTAACTAGTTCAAATTCAGCCACTACATACATACTATATACATTCAAAGAGTGAACTGTTAATAACAAGCTGATGGCTTTAGTTGCAGCCATCAGCTTTTGCAGGTTTTCTTCAGCCAAATCGAAAGTGATGCAGTAGGTGTATAGGCACCGATCACATTCACAGAGCAGGCGGCGCCATGGACCCCCCCTCCATCCCACACTGGCAGCAACCCCCCTGCCGGGCTAATCCGCTTTTACTGGGCAGGGGAGACACTGTGGTCTGTTACACCCCTAATGTCTCCAAAAGTAGTACCTGTCGCTTGCCCAATGCTATCACGTGGGGGTTAATTAACACATCGGTCTCCTCACCTCTGACAGGACATGGATCCGTGTGTCTACACACACAGATCCATGGTCCTGCCTTGATTGCGGGCAATCGTGGGTGCCGGCGGACATCGTGGCTGCCGGGCGCGCGCACCGGGTACCGAGCGATGCGGCGGGGGCGCCCCCTAGCCGCCCGGGAAGCCCAAGACGACACATGATGTCCACCCGGAGGGAGGGTTCCTGCCGTCGTCATTTTACAATGACTCGTTAAGGAAGGGGTTAATGGAGATTTTTGGGTACCATAGTTATATGAGTGTAAAAAATAAAAACATTGCTCCAAAACTAAACTGGTCAAACTGCTTTTTTTCTTTGTAAATTTCAATTTTGCTGTAGTAGGTTGTATAGATGTGCCACTTTGCATGCAGTTTCAGGGCATTGCCAGTATTAGTCAAACTTTATTAGTTTATATTTTTTTCAAAATGTAATTTTTTTTTTTACTTCAGTGCATGTTCTCCAGGGCAGTGTCCAGCTCCCCATGCCATTGGCTTGACATTTTAGCCTAGAAAATTACCATAACTGAGCTTGACTACTGGCTGTTCAAGCACTAAATGCAAGAACAGAAGGAAGATGTGTCCACTCCCCAATGCCCTGGAAGTTGGGGTATTTTACTAAACTTGGCAGCATAGTAGCAGTAAACCTAAGGCCCCATGTACACGAGACGCTGGTAAACTCGAGTTCAGAGGCATTTGGGCATTTTTTTCAACTGCCCCTGAACACATTTTTTTTAATGTTATCCTACATTCACATTTCCTACATTCACATTTTTTTGCGTTTTTAAAGCAGTTGGGTTTAGGCTCGTTTTTTTAGAAGCAAAATTTTGGGTTCAGACGTAAACGTTTTTGCGTTTCAAAGCTTTGGGAGGGTCTACAATGTCTTTGTTATAAACGCTGATAGCCGCAAACGCGGTAAAACAAAGCTAAATGCGGCAAAACGCCACGAAATTCGCGGCAAAAACGGGCAATTTTTGCCTTTGAAATCTTGAGTTTACATGTGTTTGCATTTGCTTCTCGTGTGCATGGGGCCTAAGAGTACCATCGGGGAAGTTTTTGGTGTTTACTGTCCAGGAGAAAGGGATTGTTTAAAGTGGTTGTAAACTCCCTTTGATTAATTGTACCTATAGGTAAGCCTTTAATAAGGGCACCAATTAGGAGATATTTACTCTATATGCAGCTGATGACGTCATCGGCGCATTCGCGCTCTGAAGGAACGGCCGCCCGTGCCGTTCCTTCAGAGCCCTGTGCCGTGACCGGTGGCTCCCGCCTGAGTGACATCACGCGGCTCCGGACAGTCACACAGCGGGCCTGGAAAGGAAGATGGGTGAAAATGGATGCAGCCTCCATCGGTAACAATGCATCGGTGGAGGGCTTTGTTTGCAGGTAAGTTTCACATAATGTGCTAGTATACGATGCATGCTAGCACATTATGCCTTTACTTTGCAGGTCAGAAAAAAAAGAAACAGCAGTTTACTTCCTCTTTAAGAGGTTTTGTTAGACTGCAGGTTCTCTTTAACCACTTCCAGACCTGCGCACGACGATGTACGTCCTATTTTTAAAGACGGATATCTCGGTAACGGCAGTAGCTGCTGTCACAACCGAGGTATCCATCTTTAGTGTGCGCGGTCTGGAATCCGATAATGGCGGTCTCCGCGGCGGATTCACCGCGAGATCGCCGTTATCGGTGGCGGGAGAGGGGCCCCCCCCCTCCCGCCGCTCTCCCGCGCCCTCCGCCACTTACCGGAGCCGTCGGTAGCGGCGGAGGCGATCGGATGCTGTCGGCTGGTGAGCGGGGACGAGACTGAAGGAAAAATCTCCTTCGCCCGTCCCCATAGCTCGGCTGGGCGGAAGTGACGTCAAAACGTCAGTCCCGCCCAGCCTCTTAAAGAGACAATTTTTTTTTTTGGTCATTTGAAAAAATTACATTTTTTATTTGTTTTCTATTTTTTGCATTTAAGCCCAAATATGAGATCTGAGGTCTTTTTGATATATCTCATATTTAAGAGGACCTGTCATGCTTTTTTCTATTACAAGGGATGTTTACATTCCTTGTAATAGGAATAAAAGTGATAATTTTTTTTTTTTTTTTTCAGTGTTAAAAATTCTAAAATAAATAAAAATAAATGCGAAAAGCAAAAAAAAATTTTTTTAAAGCGCCCCGTCCCGACGAGCTCGCGCGTAGAAGCGAACGCATACGCGAGTAGCGCCGACATATGAAAACGGTATTCAAACCACACAAGTGAGGTATCACCGCGATCGTTAGAGCGAGAGCAATAATTTTAGCCTTAGGCCTACTCTGTAACTCAAAAAATGCAACCTGTAGAATTTTTTAAACGTCGCCTATCAAGATTTTTAAGGGTAAAAGTTTGACGCCATGCCACGAGCGGGCGCAATTTTTAAGCGTGACATGTTGGGCATCATTTTACTCGGCGTAACATTATCTTTCAAAATATATAAAACAATTGGGCCAAATTTATTGTTGTCTTATTTTTTAATTCAAAAAAGTGATTTTTTTCCAAAAAAAGTGCGCTTGTAAGACCGCTGCGCAAATACGGTGTGACAAAAAGTATTGGAATGACCACTATTTTATTCTCTAGGGTGTTAGAAAAAAAAATATATATAATGTTTGGGGGTTTTAAGTAATTTTCTAGCAGAAAAAAATGTTTTAGTCTTGCAAACACCGAATCTGAAAAACACCTAAGGTCTGGAAGTGGTTAAATGTGTACTAATCCTTTAAGCAAAAAACACTTTTTAAATCATAGTCCTTCTGCTAAGTAGTTAAGTTTTTCACTTTCTTGTACTTGTATTAATTACTCTCTTGCACAGAATTTTATTGCCAACATTTGTAAATGACTAGCTCTAGTGGAATGTTTCATAACATTTGAAAATCTGACAGTGGATAGATAAAGGGAGGGTTCCTATAATATAAACAAATCATTCACAAAAGAGGAATTCCAGGAATGAGGCATGTCTCTTCATGGTTACTATCACTAGAACATTCCTTTTGTTGATGTCAAAGTATTTTATGATATTACTTGGGGATTCCTTACCAAAACACGGTTATGCTACAGATCATATTTTGACTCCTTAGGTCAATATTTAACAGTTGCTTATATTAATAGCTTATATGAAAAAGGTAAATTTATAAGATAGTTTAGACATCGGGGCTAACAATGTAACTGGAATGTACAGTATATACACATTACACTAATTCTTTTCATAGATCCACATCTTCTAGCAAAAGTGTGGAAACTGGAATGCAATTAGCGTAACATATTAAAGCCATAATGTTTAAAATATGTTGGACCTGATGCGCAAAAGCACAATTTCTAAGGAGAACATCAAAAAAGAAAATCAATTTCATTAGGTGTAATGTAAAATGTCAGCCAATATTTTTTTTTATGTTTTTGAGAGAATAATGGCTTATAATCTGACAGATGGTTAAAACCTTTGTCCAGTTTTTATAAATGTTGCTGTCCTTATGGGAAGCTATAACCTTATTTCCTGTGTAATTGGATACAAACAGTCAGCACTCAAGTGGAAAAAAATACAATCTTGCTGCAGGAAAACTATGGAATATGTCCTTTCCAGGTAAAAGTTCTCTTTTGTAATTGTGATTATAATAGACAATATCCTCCGCCGCTTTGTTTCTTCCTAATACATAGTATCTATGGTTTTGAAGCTTCCTCCACACTGGGTTTCTTTGTAAAACACTAGAGAACAAGCAAAGTGTACAAGCATCGTGTGACACCTTTATGTAACCTTAATTACAAAAATTGTAAGATGTGGTACTCGAAAACCTTCTTTATAGACCTGCTATATAATGTAAAATGATGTCCAGGAAGAGACATTATCAACTGTTACTGCTTAGAAGGAATCCCTGTAGTGGATCCTGTTAGAGAACATGCATAACTGCTAACTGATTTCAACGGCGGACCCTCTTTATCAGAACTGGAGACATAAAATTGAGTGGAAATGAGAAAAGGCATTGAATTTACATTGTTTAGTCTCACTGGGGAGGAGTTAAGTGAGTTACATGGATCGAAATTCATTCAGTTCAGCAGAAATCAGCCATATTGTGAGTATGGGTAGGCTGGTTGTGTACAAGTTGATCTAGAAATTGACTTGTGTACAATCAGCCTGTTGAAAAATTCTCTCTATCCGCATTCTGATGGCAGGGAAGGAGCAGGAGAACAATAGTATGTATTAGGCTAACATTAGATTAGGATGATTAAGCAGAACTTATGCCTTCTTATATCAAGTGTCCCTATCAGAGTCACCGTTACCTCAGGGGTCATCATCAAAGTCCCTCTTTACATAAGGTTTCCCTTAAAATTTATACCAGACCCAAAGGCCCTGGTAATGGACTGGGACCCATGCCGTTGTTTTTAATGATTTTTTATGTATATTGCCGGGATCCGACAATACATTACAGCAGTTTTATTTCACATTTTTTTCTTTTAGAAATGTCATTTTGCTGCAGTACTGTTCTAAACACGGGAAATATGCACTACTTTACAGGCAGACTAAGGACACCCCACAGGCACAATATTTAAAGGAATATTTCATTTTTATTGTTTCACTTTAGGCATTATTAAAATCACTGCTCCTGATTTTTTCATGTTTGTGTCCCATAGACTTTAACGGTGTTCACACGTTCGCACACATTTTTTGCCTGTTTGTTATCAGTAGGAATGTCCTTCATGACATGAAACTTTTGAAAAGTCTTGTCTAACAGCTACAAGATGAGTGGCATTCAGACAGTTTATAGGTGTCAGGTCCTCATTTACCTCATCTAAGTGTTGGCTTGTTACTCTCAGGCCCCGTACAGACGAGGGGACATGTCTGATGAAAACGGTCCGCGGACCGTTTTCATCAGACATGTCTGCTCGGAGATTTCGGTCTGATGGTTGTACACACCATCAAACCGAAATCCCCGCGGACAGACAGCGCGGTGACGTGGCGGTGACGTTGACGCCGCCACGTCCGCAAACCAGGAAGTAAAATACTTCCACGCATGCGTCGAATCCATTCGACGCATGCGGGAGATTTCAGTCCACTGGTTAGGTGTACCCAGCAGACATGTCGGACGGATGGGTTTCCAGGCGACAAGTTTTAAAGCCTGCTTTAAAACTTTTGTCTGCTGGAAACCTGTCTGCTAGGCTGTACACATGGTCGGATCTGTTCGCTGAAACTGGTCTGTGGACCAGTTTCAGCAGACATGTTCGGTCGTGTGTACGAGGCCTAACAAATTATGGTCCATTGTCAGACATGAGTTCTTTTGTGTTACTTTCCCTGCTGAGTACTGAGGAGAGGAAAAAGTAATTACAGTAGCATGGATGTTTTATTTGAGACAAATGCAATTTCTGGCCATTTACTGTGATAACGCATTAAATTTATAAGTGATCAGAAGTCACAGGTACTTCTGTAAAAGGATCCATAATATCAGGAGCAAGCTTCCCCTATGCAGCATCAAGAAATGGCAATGGCCAGAGTGTGTGTGACAGCAGATTTGTCATGACTCCGACAAGTAATGCAAGATTAAATGGTAGTTAGTACTTGGGCATCCATGCTTGACTTGCTTTGCTGTTACAATTCCTTGGTCACTCTTTTGTGCACATTGTATAATATGCTCTCAGAGGCTTTGGTGCTGGTAAACAATGAGATCCATATAGCTATTAACTAAGGACAGCTCATATCTAAGGACTCATGCACACAGGTACATTAGGGGCATGCAACAACACATGCTGGTGTTTTTCTGTGTCAGGGAAGCCCAGGTGCTGCATACAGCCCCATGGACTTGAATGGCTGTGTGCGATTGTACACGGGTATGTCGGTACTTGCATAAATCCAAGTATAGCATATGGATCTACTGTATATCTGTAACACAGAAAGTCCATGTTTGGGGAAATACATTCATACTCTATAGATGGGTGCATACGAGTACCGGCATAATCCTGGTATCATAAACTGTATTGCTAGAGCTGTATCATAAGTGTCATCTGCTGCCAGCAGAGTATAGAAAACATGCTGTCCTGATTAGCAGCCTTAATACTAAACATACGAGTCCAAGCAGCAAAAGTCATTGTAGGCTCACCAATGTGTGAAAGAATAGATGCGAGCCACTGTAAGGAAATAAGAGACACCCTCATTACCAATCTTACCAATGTTGAGGCATTCAGAAAGCATTATTGCCAGATAAAAAGATAATAGCAGTTGTACAAAGATAATAACATTTGCACATATATGTATTTGTGACATAACATAACATAATAATGAGTACAAAAATTCACAAAATTAGGCATAATAATCAATGTAATGAAGGTTGGCAGGTACAACATTAACAAAACATGACCGATCACCAACACCTTTTGAGTATTTTTTAACTTGTATTTTACATGAAACAGCTGTAAATAGTGACAACTACAGGCCAGAGGTATGAACACAACAGTACTGCAAGCTGGTGTTAGAGGATCACAAGCTCCCACTGCCTCAGGATTGACTGCATGGAACAGGGATGTCAAACTCAATTTTTCCCCATTAGCATTATGTTTGGCTGGTTGTATCTATAAGACTAAATAAATGTATTTTCTCTTTATCATATTAAATAATTGCCACTGTATTATTACTGGTTTTAGTTAAAACTTAAAACTTAAAGAGGAGGTTCAGCCCTCCCACGAAAAATTAAAAGTCAGCAGCTACAAATACTGCAGCCGCTGACTTTTAATATATGGACACTTACCTGAAGGAGGAGGGGGCTAAACTTCAGAGAGACCAGCCGCGGCCCGTCTCCCGGAAGTGGGGAACGGTACCTGTCAAAAACAGGTATCCCCCCCCCTGAAAGGTGCCAAATGTGGCGGGGAGGGGGGGATACACGGAAGTTCCACTTTTGAGTGGGACTCCACTTTAAGCTGTGAAGGACAGGTGCAGACTGGCACAGAACCCATGCACACTCCTGTACATGATGGTGCAAGTCTAAAAGAAGGGTGGCATTTACTGGACACTGCTCAGACAAAGCAGTCCTTGGAACTTAGGATGACACCTAACCTGATCCTCTTCAGAAAAAAACTGAAGACGGAGCTGTTCGTCCAGGCTTATGGATACATTTATTTTTTCTTTTCCCTCTCACAGTCCGCCCCCTTATTAAAGGGGCCACTTGCCTCTCTAATAACCATGATCCCGGAACGGCCCTGACTATTCAGACATCTATGATGTCTTCTACCCCTCTTCTAGTATCTCCACTGCCCCTTTTTCTTTTTTCTTTTTCTCTCTTACACTCCATGGCTCTTTCCTCTTGCTCCCCTAAGGGCTGGATACTATTTCCTTTCACCGCCCTCTCTTCTCTTTCCTCTCTCTTCCTCACCAGGGATTGATTCAAAGTAACATCTCACCAGCGGCGCTTAGACGCTCACTTCACAGTGGGCATTTGGCGCTTAACTAAGCTCAAAAATCAATCAATTGTTATGCCATGATGTTCTTTCTGAGCAATCTCCAATACACAGAGAAGTGCAGGTTCTGTTGCCTGCTGCTGAGACAAAGTGGTCGCGGAGACAAGGGGGGTGCCGCAGCTGCAGGGGACGTGCAAGGGCCACATGAAATGGCCTGGAGGGCCGAATTCGGGGCAGTGGGCGTTGTGATTGACACATGCCAAAGTGGAAGGAATGAAGGAGGAGAATAACTGACTACACAGAGAGCAGCAAAAAGAATAATTACATGTGTACACCTGTACCTGCAGCAATCATAAAAGTCATATACAGAGAATGCTTAGAAAATATTAAATTTATAATATCGGCAATGCACATTCTTCAGTAAAAAGAAAAAAAGAAATAATAATTATAAAAATAATAATAATAAGTTAATAACACATCTGTTTTAGCTTATCTATAATTTCAGTAAACAGGCAGATATCTTAATAAGCTTAAAAGCAAATATTGAATGCAAATGTGTTTATCAACTGATTTGAGCAATCGTGAAATGCTGCTCTTTAAATGCAGCAAAACATATTTCATGTGTAATGTAAACAGATGTTTCTTTTGAATAAAACCGTAATTTATTAATGTGACCCCCAGAGCCCTATACAAAGCTTTCAGAGTGCTATCATTGTGATATAGTTCATTAACTTCCTCTGCTCTCTTTACTGAGCTGTGCTCTCATTAATCACTACGGAATGAAAGCTTTTGGCTGTTGCCACAACAATGATTTTTATTAGCTTTCTAAATAGATACAACGCATGCCAGAGACTAGATAGTATTTATTATCCTTGGATTAAAGCAAATCTCTGTTTCATTTCTGAAGTTAGACATCACTATTGTTGGTATGTCTGCAAATCAGAATTTCTAAAATGTTATACTGTTCACCATCTATATTGTACATTTTCAGTAACACAATTGGCTAACACAGCTTTTAGGAGTTTTTAGCAAAATGTGTGTCTTTCAGAGCATCCTGGGTGCATGTTTTCATGCGCAGGAGATTCTGTGTCAGTACTATATAAAAGGGGTCATCAAAAGTAGTCAATGCTACTGGACCCGAGGCAAAGGCCTGGTGATTGGTCATTTTTATTTTGTTAATATAATGTAGCGAGGGGGCCTGTGAAACCGGTTCAAGTGGCAAGACAAGTGATTGATGGGATATATGTTCATCCACGGATTCTTAAATTTGTAATCTAAGGTAATGCTAGCAAAGATTTCATGGTAAAGAAAAATAGTTCTGTGTTAGTAAATTGTATTCCAGGGCTGGTTTTCCTTTGAGTCTGAGCTGTGGGTGGGACAGGTTCCTAATTCTGTGGACCGCATTTTGATGTTTTTTGTCTAGGTCTTATTTAAGGCAGCTGATCATAGCTCTCAGAGAGAGTGTTGTCTGTCTCGATGTGAGGAGGTAACTACTGTAGGAGCATGGCTGTTTGTACCCGAACTGGCATACAATTGTTTGCTTTATAAAGGACACTTACCTTTAACTAAAGACTGTGTTTGACTACTACCACAGTAAGGCTCAGTAGAGGAGAAGTTAATTTTCCTATGAGGATGGCCAGAGGCCTCTAATTTCTGTTTGTGACTGTCCTTTGGGATTAAACCTGACACTTTTATTAAAAAAATAGTTCCTGTCTTGAGTCTGATCCCTTACAATAAGTATAGATATTATGTAATTTGCAGGGGTGTTGCTAGACGCAGGCATTGGCCACATGTGTCCACAATCTACTTCATGGTACTCCAGGTCTGGGTCATGACTGCCATTTTGTTTGCGTTGTCAGTTTTCCCTTTAAACCCTCTCCCCTCTTGTTCCATTTACTAGGTGAGATAGAACTGAGCAGGGGTCATATGTCAAAACGCCCTTTAGTAGACTCTTAGGCCCCGTACACACGACCGAGTTTCTCAGCAGAATTCAGCAGAATTCAGCCAGAAACTCGGTTCAGAGCTGAATTCTGCCGAGAAACCCGGCCGTGTGTACACTTTCGGCCGAGGAAGCCGACGAGGACCTCGGCGAGGAAATAGAGAACATGTTCTCTATTTCCTCGTTGTTCAATGGCAAAAGTCGGCCCGCCGAGTTCCTCGGCGGCTTCCACACTGAACTTGACGAGGAACTCGATGTGTTTGGCACGTCAAGTTCCTCGGTCATGTGTACGGGGCCTATGTCTCTTTTTCTTCTTTCCCTAAGACCTCTAGTCTAGTCAGGGTGCAGGGATCAGATATCACACACTGCTTAGCACAGAAAAGAGAGCTGAGCGTAATCTGAGACCTGAGTGGAGGGAGAGGACACACCCCTCTACACAGTCTCATAGGAAAAAGTGCACAGCTGAGGCTATCAATCACAATCAAACTGTGTGATGTAGGTGGTGTCTCCTGGGATTCCCTGGTGTCGGCATAAACTATTATAAGTGACTAATGCATATAGCATGCAAGCACATTCCGTTCTTTGGATTGAGACAAGTACACACAATATCATCCAGTAGACACACCAGGGCCAGCAGACCACCAAATATTAAGGATATCAGTGTGTTATAGGACACAGTCTTATGACATACTGATATCCTTTATATTTGTCAGTCTAGTGGCCCTGGTGTGTTTGCATACTAACCTATAATCCACTTTGGGGTAAGAGCACTTCCAGTTGATCCTGCATAATTTTGTTCTTGTTTTAAAATGATTGAATTAGGATTTATTTTTTTTGTCATTATTTTGCATTATTGTATTTTGTCTTATTTATCTCTTTATGTATTGTAGTGAATACTCTGTACACAGACAATTAAGAATCTCCTGAAGAATATATATTTAATATATATTTTAGCAAAACATGTCGAGAAATACATTTTTGTACAGTATGATCACATTATTTTATCAAGAAGATTGTTATATCTTTTTTAACAAATGTATTTGATAAAATGTGTCATTTTATATTATACATGAAATAGTTTTTCATCTTTTCAGGTACCTTTAAAGTCCCCTGTTCCATTTTCCAAGTTTTTTATATTTATCTAGAGGTTATTTCTTTAAACCACTTATGCAATGATTGTTTTAAAATCAACAACTAATATGCAGTATATAGGCATGTGTAATAAGCCAGTTCAATGACAGTGTACACAGATCAGTAACCTACAAAAACCAATCAGAATTCAGGTTACTTAAGTCAGATCTCTGCAAAATGAATTGTGACTGTATGCTATGGGTTACTGCACTTTGCCCTGCCTGTCTTAACAAATAAGCCCACCGCCTGAACCGCAATACCGGCTGGATACCCGAAGGTAGAAAACTCTGTTTAAATGGCATGACGTTTTAGATTAAATTGATAACTGTTTGCAAAGCAAGTGTCACATATTAAATAATTTATAAGCATGGTTTACCCTGTAGCGTAGAATTAGAGCTACAATATTTCCTAGAGCTTTGTATGTATAGCAAAGAAAAAAAATAGACCTATTCCTGCCCCAAATTATACTTGTGTTGTAATCTGGTTTGACATTTCCCTAACCTATAAAAGGCTAGAGCATTAATCCACTATGAATTGAAAGCATGTCATAAAACTGGCTGAAAGGGTAAAGACTACAAGATCGACAGCTTAATTTAATATTCATGGCATTGCTAGTTCATAAGTATAATAATTGCACATAAGCTAGGACCTGCAGGGAGAGATTAGTGTCAGCTACGACACTGTGCAAAATTCTAGGCACAAGGACACTGTTGTGGAATGAGGGTTATTTTTAGCCTTCTTAAATTGCGAAATTTCATAGAAAATTTACTCTTGGATAGAAATGTATGGCTGCTGTTCAAGAAATGCCAAAAATAAATGTCATTACAAAATATTGAAAATTGTTGACTATGTAAACTCACTGAGAAAAACATTTAGCCAGATTCACGAGCTGTGCCTAACTTTAGGTGGGCGTAGCACATCTCATATACGATACGCCGCCTTACTGTAAGTTAGAGAGGCAAGTACAGTATTCACAAAGAACTTGCGTCCTAAGTTACGGCGGCGTAGTGTAAATGGGCCGGCATAAGCGCGCCTAATTCAAAGTAGGCTGTAGTGGGCGTGTTGTATGGCAATGAATTGTGACCTCACGTAGGAGACTTACGCCGGTCGTATCTTAGCAACATTTAAGCGTATCTCAGTTTGAGCACACGCTTAAATATACGACGGCGCGGATTCGGACTTACGACGCCGTATCTACTGATACGCCGTCGTAACTGTGCCTGAATCCAGCTAATTGTGTTTTTTTTTTCTTTTTACCTTTAGTTTTGACAATTGCCAATAGAGACATTACTAACATCATTTCAATATCTGCGACTGATTTACTAAATGAGAAGGAAAAGTTAAATAAAGCAAAATGCTATCCATATGATGTGCAGAGAAAATAAAAATACTTGCACTGCTGGAGGAAAGAATTGGACACCATTTTTCACTAATGGCTCCTTTAGTAAATCAACCTATCTGTGTTTGTTCAATTTTAAATTATATCTTTATCATGATTATGTGTTGGCTTCTCCTACTGAGCTCTGCTTTTAGGAAGGAAAAAAAAAATATGTGTGTGTGCAGTTTTTGTTTTTAAAATCCCTCAGCACATCATTGAATGTTGGAAGTTAGAATCACTTGACTTTTAAAAATGACTTGCTTTTCAAAAAGATAAAGATTAATAAAAAATATAAATTTAATAAGCAATACCAAACACTTCTACAGCCTAATCTCTTATCAGCAGATAATTTGCAGTACTCCTCTCCATCCCTTCCCATGTTATATAGTATTAGTACTGCACCCCACATCCCTTGCTCACTGTAAAATATTTCATTTGCGTCAACTTTCCTTTCATTAAACTTTGCAGTGTAGGCAGTTTGGAGTTCAGCAATCCCCTATACTGGCTAATTTATTAAATAGATGCAAGTATTCAGGGTGCTTTATAATAAAGAGATCACCACTTTCCCATCTGTCTCCCATCACCCGCAGGGAGGGGGTTGGGGTGGCATTAGTGCGAGTGAACGGGCAGATTTGGTTGTCCCCCCCCCAAAAAAATATATATATATATTGAGCACCAGCCGCCACTGGTAGATGTATTTTGTTTGTTTTGGTACTTGTGGGCATTCATTCACAGAGCCCCAAACAGCCGCTATGTTTTCAAATTGTGACAGCGGGTGCGGGGAGAAGGTCCCCCACCTGCTGTCAAAGTGAGGAAGCAGATCCAGGGGAGAGAAGGACGGAGGTCAACATGTTAAACCCTAAATACAGTAATGTGTTGAGAAAGGTGAATTTATCCTTTAACTTCCCAGCCCCCTTTGCATAGCAGAGGAAAACCTCAGTTGTGGATTTTTCAGAAAAAATTTAGGCAACAATGTTTATTACACATTTTAAGTTATGCTATGTGAATTAAAACACGTAGCAAAAATGGAAGGAACTTTATTTCTAGAAATGAAGGGTCATCACCTGAAGTCTGACATCTGTTAACTGGACAGCAACCTATCCCCTAGTTTAGGAGTGTGTCACATTTATGGGCTGGCAATCGAAAAGGCAGCAATTTCATTTTAGGTGACTTTTCAATTATAATAAAAAAAATAAAAAAAATAAACAAGTGACTAAAGGGGCAAATGTTTATGGTTTTAATAGGGGCCTACTCATGGACAGAGCCAATCAAGGGATCTTTTGGTCATCTTAATGTCCAGCCTCATATTGCTTTTAAATTATCGGCATTTTAAAATATACTTCTAAATCTTCTTTCTACCAAAATATACTTTGACTGTTGTAAAGTTGTGCAATAAAACCAAAGATGTTTTAAGGAGAACTTAATAGCGATGGCTTAGCTATGTTGAATCATTGCTCTCATTCCTTCACAACAGGTCAAGCGTCTGGATATACACCACACACACAGCACAGATTGGAAAGAATGCAGTCACATGACTGGTTTGCGGAGAAAGTTGAAGTTGAGGTGGAAGGCAACTTTGAGGTAATGGAATATAGGATTACATTAAGCAATGTCTAATATGATTTATGCTGTGAAAGACGATAAGGTAAGCAAAGAGAATAGAATTAGTATATAGAGATAAGCACTATGTAAGGGAGGAGGAATCGTTAGTAAATTTTAAATATAATTTGGGATTATAGACAATTTGTTTGGATTGCATTCTGTAAGAAGTGCATAATGTTTTTCATAGTAGAAGTATTATTTATTTGATTAAATTTTTACAATACTGTAAAAAACTATACATTTAGCAAAAACAAACTTTATTTGACTTAAAAAGGATTATATTTGATTAGGGATGAGCCTGATGTTCGAGTCAAATGTTAGTTCGACTCGGACATAGGGGGGTTCACCCGTTCGGCGAATACCAAACAATATGGGGCATTCACTGCAAATTCGAGTGCCATGGAAAGCCCCATAATGCACTGCAAGATCGTAGATAGTGTAATTATGAATGAAGAGAGATTAGGCAGGTTAGTTGGTGGTGTGCAGGCAGTGTATTTGACATATATATATACTGTATACGGCCTAGTAAATATATTATATACATAAATATATATATATATATATATATATATATATATATATATATATATATTTTAGAGTACACTAGCTATTCAGTGCAAACTCTATATTCAGAAAGTGCAGGAAGTGTAGTTTATATAACACAGAGTACTGAAGTGGTTAGGGGGAACCCAGCTCCAATTTTTTTTAAATGGCATTGGATTACCCCCAAAAACCATACCAGGCCCTTCAAGTCTGGTATGGATTTTAAGGGGAACCCTGTGCCAAAATGTAAAAAAAAAATGGCGTGCAGGTCCCCCCAAAATCTATACCGGCCCTTATCCGAGCATGCAACCTGTCAGGCCGCAGGAAAAGGGGGGGACGGGAGAGTGCACCCCCCTCCTGAACCATATCAGGCCACATCCCCTCAACATGGGGAGGGTGCATTGGTGTCCCCTCCAAAGCACCCTGTCCCAATGTTGATTGGGCTAAGGGCCTCGTCTCCACAACCCTTGCCCAGTGGTTGTGGAGGTCTGCAGGCAGGGGGCTTATCAGAATCTGGAAGCCCCCTTTAACAAAGGGGCCCCCAGATCCTGCCCCCCCATGTCAATGGGTATCGGGTACATTGTACCCCTACCCATTCACACAAAAAAGTGTCAAAAAGGTAAAAACAACAGGAGACAGTTTTTGACAATTCCTTGATTAAAAAAAAAAAAAGTGTCCTGCAATGTCCATCCATCTTCAATCACGGTACTAACAGACTTTTAAAAAAAATGTGATGCGGAACTGTGTGTAAACACACAAATCCCCGTGCTGTCAGAGAGGAGAGAAGACAGATCGTGTGTTTCTACAAAGTAGTACCACGATCTGTCATCTCTCCTAGTTAGTCCCATCCCCCCTCTTTTAGAACACACAATAGGGAACATAGTTAACCCCTTGATTGCACCCTAGTGTTAACCCCTTCCCTGTCAGTGAAATTTACATAGTAATCAGTGCATATTTATAGCACTGATCGCTCTGTAAATGTCAATAGTCCAAATGTCCGACCTGTCTGCTGCAACATTACAATACCGCAAAAAAATTAAATCACCGCTATTACTAGTAAAAAAAATAATAATAGTAAAAACGCCATATAAATTCCATAAATCTTTCCCCTATTTTGTAGACGCTATAACTTTTGCACAAATCAGTCAATATACGCTTTTTGCGTTTTATTTTACCAAAAATATGTAAACTGAGGAAAACATAATTTTTTTTTTAATTGGGATATTTATTATAGCAAAAAGTAAAATATATTGTGGTTGATTTACTAAAGGGAAATCCACTCTGCACTACAAGTGCACTTGAAAGTGCACTTGTAAGTGCAGTCGCTGTAGATCACTGTAGATCTGAGGGAAAGCTCTGAATTCAGGGGAAGCTCTGCTTATTTTATCATCCAATCATGTGCAAGCAAAAATGCTGTTTTTTATTTTCCTTGCATGTCCCCCTTAGATTTACAGTGACTGCACTTGAAAGTGCACATTCAGTGCAAAGTGGATTTGCCTTTCGTAAATAATCCCTTTTGTATTTTTTTTTTAAAAAATTGTCACTCTTCTTTTGTTTGGTGATCAAATACCATCAAAAGAAAGCTCTATTTGTGGGGGAAAAAAGGACGTCAATTTTGTTTGGGTACAACATTGCATGACCGCGCAATTGTCATTTAAAGTGATGCAGTGTCGTCTCGCAAAAAATGGCCCGGTCATTGAGCAGCCAAATCTTCCGGGGTTGAAGTGGTTAAAAGTGTATCTATACTCAATTTTTTTTTTTTTTTAGCTTTGGCTAGAGTGGGGAAGGATTAGAACATGTTAGGTTTTACTAATGGAGGCTCTACTGGAGAGATTTTTTTCATCTCCTGTCTGGTAAAAAGATAAGGGGCTGGAAATTAGGTAGTTGAGCCATAGAAATGTTGCCCCCTGACCAGCCCAGTATAAATGTGATTGAGGGGGTTGTACACATGACATGGCAAAAATGATACCCCCTGTTGCGTTTGATGGGCAGTACTGCCACCAGTCACAACCCATTCAAGTGAATGAGGCCGTACCGCAACTGCCCTGCAATTGCCCTCTGAGCATTGAGGTGCCAGATTTCCAGGGTAAAACAGACTGTGAGAAAGTGACATATTCTCCCAGTCAACCTCAAAAAAGCGATCCAACTTGGATTGCTTTTTAGAGGCGCAGCAAGGACTTCTGCTAGTGTGAATAGGTGAGGGGACAGTAACATTTAGGTAATTTTGGTGGCATTGACTAGTTGTGAAGGTTGGGGTGAGGGAAGGTTGGGGTGAGGGGAGAAGGGGAGGGGGGGTCATTTAAAACAGCCTGGGGAGTAGCTTAAAAAAAATGACACACAGTCATTACATTTTCTCTTTATATTACTGACATTGTATGCATGCCTGTCCTATTTTACTACCTAAAATGTGCTCAGAGGTATAATTACAAATGAAATTGTCTTTTTGTATTTTCTTGCAATTTTTTGTGTCAATCATATTTCTACAATTTTTAAACCAATTGTATTGGGCCACTCCATAGTCTCTATGTTCTATAAAACAACAACAAAAATATATATATATATATATATATATAATGTTTTAAACACCATATGTACTAAATATTGTGCTTGTGTTGCAGTTTTCTCTGCCCCAAGCAGCATTTTTCTGTTTTCAGTGGATTTGCTCCAGTGATGGCAGCAGACAAAAGTTAGATTTTTTTTATGATTAGAGGAATTAATATCATTCCTAAAGATAACATACCTTGAAAGTTCTTGTTTGCTCTAGGAATGTAATTTCCTGGAAAGGGCAACTTGTAGAATACAAATATTGTACTTGTCAAGGTTTGACTTATTTGTAGAGTGAGTAAGGATAAGAAAACTTTAAAATCCACATGTGAACAGGGATATATAAAAATGTAAAGGCTGTAACTACTATAAGCTTCTCTGAAAATACCTGTGTTAGTCACCATAAGCACTACAGTATTTCACAAAAGTGAGTACGCCCCTCACATTTTTGTAAATATGTTATTATATCTTTTCATGTGACAACACTGAAGAAATGACACTTTGCTACAATGTAAAGTGAGTGAGTGTACAGCTTGTATAACAGTGTAAATTTGCTGTCCCCACTAAATGTCTAAACTGCTGGCAACAAAAGTGTGTACACCCCTAAGTGAAAATGTGCAAATTGGGCCCAATCAGCCATTTCCCTTCCTGGTGTCATGTGACTCATTAGTGTTTCAGGCTGGGATCACACTACTACACTACTTTCATCCTACTTTGCTCTGCTACATTGGTCCTACATTTATCCTACATTGGTCCTACATCCATCCTACTTTCATGAACAGGATACTACTTTGGTCCAACTTCAATGATATTCAATGGGTTGAAGTAGGATCAATGTAGGACCAAAAGTAGTACAGGGAGCATTTTCAAAGTCGGACCGACTTGTGTAGGACCAGTTAAGACAGCTCTCATAGGGAAACATTGATTTTCACACGTCATGTTACATGAGGCTCCCAATGTAGGACCGTTTGTCGGACAAGTGTGAACCCAGCCACAAGGTCTCAGGTGTGAATGGGGAGCAGGTGTGGTAAAGTTGGTGTTATCGCTCTCTCATACTGGTTCACTGGAAGTTCAGCATGGCACCTCAGGGCAAAGAACTCTCTGAGGATCTGAAAAAAAAAATGTGTTGCTCTATATAAAGATGGCCTAGGCTATAAGAAGATTGCCAAGACCCTGAAACTGAGCTGCAGCACAGTTGCCAAGACCATATAGCAGTTTAACAGGACAGGTTCCACTCAGAACAGACCTTGGCATGGTTGACCAAATTAATTGAGTGCACATGCTCAGCATCATATTCAGAGGTTGTCTTTGGGAGCTAAATGTATTAGTGCTGCCAGCGTTGCTGCAGAGGCTAAAGGGGAGTGGGGTCAGGGAGTCAGTGCTTAGACTGTACGCCAAACACTGCATCAAATTGGTCTGCATGGCTGTCATGCCAGAAGGAAGCCTCTTCTAATGATGATGCATAAGAAAGCCTGCAAACAGTTTGCTTATGACAAGCAGACTAAGGACATGGATTAATGGAACCATGTCCTGTGGTCTGATAAGACCAAGATAAACTTATTTGGTTCAGATGGTGTAAAGCGTGTGTGGCGGCTACCAGGTGAGAAGTGCAAAAACAAGTGTGTCTTGCCTACAGTCAAGCATGGTGGTGGGAGTTTCATTGTCTGGTGCTGCATGAGTGCTGCCAGCACTGGGGAGCTACAGTTCATTGAGGGAACCATAAATGCCAACATGTACTGTGACATATAAATATGTATGTAAGGGAATTTATCAGAAACCTGCACAAATGGAAAAAATAATCAACAGTAATAGTGACCATAAGAGCGGCTCGTTATATGTGAAAATAAGTGAAAAATAAATCAATTAAGGATTACTTGATTTAAACCGCACTCTCTGAGAAAAAAACTTTTTTTTGCAAATGCTCAAAAAGTGCATCAAGCAGTGTCAGCAAACACAATCATATACATGTGTACAATTATATATATAGTCCAACAAAAATTGTAACATCTAATCAGTGTCCAATATAAGTGAATAATCTTTGATCAAACAATGAAATGCATGTAAATCTTGCTGTAGATCTTCCACCACCATCACCTGCTACACATCCTACTCACCAGAATTTCATGACCCCCATTACAGGTAGTCATAAACGCTTATAGATAATGCCAAAGGGGATTCACACAGCCACGTCACCGGTCCGGACGAGTATACAATCAGAATTCCAGGACACCCATTACATGTGATCATAAACACTTGCGGATATTACCAGTAGGAAATTTTTTACAACCCCAGCACCGATCTGAACAGATGTCCAATGATTAGTGGAAAAGGGCAAACACAAAGAGGGCTTCCATGGTGAAGTATATCATGATTAATTACAAAAATTCTCCATTGCAGCTTAGACATCCATGCGTTGGAAACGCCATTAGCGTTCCAGCTGTGTTGCAAACGGTTGAAGTGACATATCACGCTCAAGTCACCCTACGTGTTTCGTCAGAATGACCCCTGATGATGTCAGAGCATGCTGAAGGAAAAGAGGGAAGGGAAAGGTGAATATGTGCTTTAACATGACACCCAGAAAAGGAGACCCTGGGAGAAAAACCCCTGATTGGTTAGCTGCATTTGAGGTCTTGTAAGTTAAGAGGCAGAGAGGGAAACTGTGTTGGGGTCTTTCAGGCATATAGGAGAGGTTCGGGAGGAATGATTTTTTAATTTTATTTTTTGAAGGGAGTTGAAGATTAGAGTTATGCTGAAAGTTGAGATTTAGGATTAGGGAACAGAATATCGTTTTGTGCTGAGAGCAAAAATGTGGGTGGGAATGACGCTTTGAGCTAGGGGGAGAAATTTAGGAAGGGGGTGAAGATTTACACTAAGAGGGGGAGTTTGTGTGGAGGAGGGAGATTTGTATCCTTGCACTCTATGGAGTTTATTTACTAAAGGCAAATAGTCTGTTCACTTTGCAAGGAAAATTGTACTTTTCAGGAGAATTTGCCTCATGACTTAGAATTTTCCTTTTTTTAAATTTCACTTTAGAAAGAATACCCAATCACGTGTAAGGAAATAAAAAACAGCATTTTTGCTTGCGCATGATTGAATGATGAACGTCACCTTCACCTCATTAATTAAAGTGGAAGGCCATGCTAAAACTAAAATCCCTGCATCTATAGACACCCACAATCTAACACAAACCTATCTAGCCCTGTAAAGAAAATATTAGTATGCATACCTTTTTTGAAGCTGATCCAACCCGATCACCAGCAGCGTAATCTCTGCAGAGGACATGGCCGACAACAGCTGTGAAATGAACAGGATGTGATGTCACCCATAGAGTTACTATAGGGCTTCTGTTGTCAGAACCCGCCTCTACAGAGAAGCCGTGTGGAATCGGGTCAGACCAACTTCAAAAAAGGTATGTATACACATTACAGGGCTAGATAGGTTAGTGTTAGATCGTGGATGTCTATAGATGCAGGGATTTAAATTGTAGCATGGACTTCCACTTTAGGCTTTGAAGCAAATCCCCCTGCAAAGTGCAACTTCCCTTTGAAAATTGATCAGTCTATTTACCTTTCATAAATCAACCCCATATGGTCTATATCGCAAGGGGCAGAAGGAGGAGTTCAGAGGTGTGTAGGGCAGGGCTCAGGAGTACATAGTGTACAGAGTGCAGGGCTCATAAGTACATTGGGCCAAATCCACAGAAGAGATACTCCGGCGTAAGCCGTCGTATCTCTGGTTCTAACTTTGGAACTGATCCTCAGAAGCAGTTTTCCTAAGTTAGGCAGAAGATCCGACATCTGTAAGGGACTTACACTGCCGGATCTTAGGATGCAGTACCGCATCCGCCACTGGGGGCATTTCGAGTCGAAATGCCTCTGTTAGTATGCAAATTAGCACTTAGGGCGATCCTCAAAGCTTTTGTGCCTAGTTTTTTCGCCGTAAGTGTTAGTTTGCCTGGTGTAAAACTAGGGCTGCTTTTACAAAGTGTAAAGTTAGTCACACCTTGTAAAGGCCCATTCAAGCGACGGCATTTGGTATGCATTCCCGAGGGAGAACTCCACGGCAATTTGTAAATTCCAAACCGGCATGGGTTCCCCCCCAGGAGCATACCAGGCCCGTAGGTCTGTTATGGGTTGTAAGGAGACCCCCCCTCCGCCGAAAAATTGACGTAGGGGGTCCCCCTACAATCCATACCAGACCCGTATCCAAAGCACGCTACCCGGCCGGCCAGGAAAGGAGTGGGGACGAGCGAGCGCCCCCCCCTCCTGAGCCATGCCAGGCCGCATGCCCTCAACATGGGGGGGTTGGGTGCTCTGGGGCAGGGGGGCGCACTACGGGCCCCCCCACCCCAGAGCACCCTGTCCCCATGTTGATGAGGACAGGACCTCTTCCCGACAACCCTTGCCATTGGTTGTCGGGGTCTGCGGGCGGAGGCTTATCGGAATCTGGGAGTCCCCTTTAATAAGGGGGCCCCCAGATACCGGCCCCCCACCCTAAGTGAATGGATATGGGGTACATCGTACCCCTATCCATTCACCTGTAGGCAAAAAGTAAAAGTTAATAAACACACAACACAAGGCTTTTTAAAATATTTTATTATTCTGCTCCGGATGCCCCCCCTGTCTTCGTTATTAGCTCAATTACCAGGGGGGGCTTCTTCTTCCACTCTCCGGGGGTCTTCTCCGCTCTCCGGGGGGGGGTTTCTTCTTCCGCTCTCCGGGGGGGGGCTTCTCCGGACTCCGGGGGGCTTCTTCCATCTTCTCCCCTCTTCCGCTCTTGACTCGGCGAACCCCGGTTCTTCTGCAGCTCTCCGGTGCCTTCTTCTTCAGCGCTGGCTGCCTGCTATGTTTGTGTGTTAGCTCGATTTCAAACAGGCAGCCGGCGCGGTCTTCTGTGGCATCAGGGTCTTCTGTTCCTTTCTTCCGATGTTGCCTCGTCGCCTGTTGTCGCTGTAATGATGGAAGCGTGCCTTGCATCCCATTTATATAGGCATCACCGTCCCATCATGCTCCGGCAGGTACCCACGTGGTGGGTGCCTACCCACGTGCACCCACCACGTGGGTACCTACCGGAGCATGATGGGACGGTGATGCCTATATAAATGTGATGCAAGGCGCGCTTCCATCATTACAGCGACAACAGGCGACGAGGCAACATCGGAAGAAAGGAAGAGAAGACCCTGACGCCACAGAAGACCGCGCCGGCTGCCTGTCAGAAATTGAGCTAACACACAAACATAGCAGCCAGCGCTGAAGAAGAAGGCACCGGAGAGCTGCAGAAGAACCGGGGTTCGCCGAGTCAAGAGCGGAAGAGGGGAGAAGATGGAAGAAGCCCACCGGAGAGCGGAGAAGCCCCCCCCCGGAGAGCGGAAGAAGAAACCCCCCCCCGGAGAGCGGAGAAGACCCCCGGAGAGTGGAAGAAGAAGCCCCCCCTGGTAATTGAGCTAATAACGAAGAAAGGGGAGGCATCCGGAGCAGAATAATAAAATATTTTAAAAAGCCTTGTGTTGTGTGTTTATTAACTTTTACTTTTTGCCTACAGGTGAATGGATAGGGGTACGATGTACCCCATATCCATTCACTTAGGGTGGGGGGCCGGTATCTGGGGGCCCCCTTATTAAAGGGGACTCCCAGATTCCGATAAGCCTCCGCCCGCAGACCCCGACAACCAATGGCAAGGGTTGTCGGGAAGAGGTCCTGTCCTCATCAACATGGGGACAGGGTGCTCTGGGGTGGGGGGGCCCGTAGTGCGCCCCCCTGCCCCAGAGCACCCAACCCCCCCATGTTGAGGGCATGCGGCCTGGCACGGCTCAGGAGGGGGGGGGGACGCTCGCTCGTCCCCACTCCCATTCCTGACCGGCCGGGTAGCGTGCTTTGGATACGGGTCTGGTATGGATTGTAGGGGGACCCCCTACGTCGATTTTGCGGCGGAGGGGGGTCTCCTTACAACCCATAACAGACCTAAGGGCCTGGTATGCTCCTGGGGGGGGAACCCATGCCGTTTTTTTCATTGAAAATTGGCATGGAGTTCTCCCTCTCAGGAATGCATGCCGAGCGACGCTGTCATTTTTTTTTATAATTATTTGTTTTCCCGGCGCGTCTTTTTTTCACCCGTCGCAACTTTAGTGTCCCGTCGCAATCCACAAAGCCGCCCGGCGTCAATTACGTTTGCGCGATGCACGTCGGGAAAATGACGTCACACGCATGCGCAGTACGGCCGGCGCGGGAGCGCGCCTCATTTAAATTGTAAACGCCCCCCGGAGAGGAGGAACGCCTTACGACGGCGGCACTTAACTTACACGGCTTGAAATTTTTACGTAAGTGCTTTGTGGATCAGGCACTTAGGTAAAAACTTTAAGTCAGTGTAACTTAACTGCTGAAAGTTAAGTTACGCCGCCTGGCTGAGGATTTGGCCCATAGTGTACAGAGTGCAGGGCTCAGGAGTGCATAGTGTACAGAGTGCAGGGCTCATGAGTACATAGTGTACAGAGTGCAGGGGGCATGAGTACATGGTGTACAGAGTGCAGGGTTCAGGAGTAACTAACAGGCAAAATGAATGGGTCTGGAGTGCATAACACAGAGACTAAAGTGGTCAGGAATGCATTATACACTCCTGACCCCTACACTTTGTGTGGTTCAAAATTTCTGACCCCTATTTACAACTCCAGGACTGTGTGCATTTCAGACTTCTGCACTATATTGTACATTACCACCAAACAAAGTGTTTATTGTCTCAAAAGTTGTTGGTTGCTAAGCAGTCCCTGACTATTTCATTGACGTCCTTCTGCATGGTAGACATGGTAGAAAATGTTAGCTCTCAATGTGCAGAAAAGCATATGTGATGAAAAAGTTTAACAAAAAAAAAATTATTGTGCTGAATTTTTTTAAGTGTCTGTGAGATTGTGGCACAACAATTAATGCACACATGTACAAGTGTACACAGATGTGATGTATGAGTCCCATGCATACAGTGAATACATTTGTTTTTTTTAATTATGTTTGTTTTAGCCCCTCCCACTGTTAGTAAATTTGACCACACCTACTGTTCACTGTGCCCACTGTTCACTTAGTGCAATCTTTGTGCCATCCAAAGGTGTCCGGTTTATTTTCCAACCATTTATTTAGGAACAATTCTGGATGAACACACAAATACTATCTATACATGGCAATGTTGGGAGCAAGAAGTCATACTTCTTTTTGCACACCATGCTTGTATCCCCTTTTGATTGATGATAATGAAAAACAATGAAGCAGACATAGGGCTAGATTCAGAGAGGAGATACGCCGGTGTATCTCCAGATACGCCGTTGTATCTCTGAGTCCGGCTGGTCGTATCTATGCGCCTGATTCATAGAATCAGTTACGCATAGATTTCCCTAAGATAGGACCGGCGTAAGTGTTTTACACCATCGTATCTTTACGCTGGCCGCTAGGTGGCGCTTCCGTATAGTTAAGAGAGGAATATGCAAATGAGCTAGATACGCCGATTCAGAAACGTACGTCCGGCCGGCACATTTTTTTACGTAGTTTACGTTAGGCTTTTTTCGGCATATAGTTACCCCTGCTATATGAGGCGTATCCTATGTTAAGTATGGCTGTCGTTCCCGCGATGAGTTTTGAAAATTTTACGTCGTTTGCGTAAGTTGTTCGCGAATAGGGATGTACGTAATTTACGTTCACGTCGAAAGCAATGACGTTTTGCAGCGGATTTTCAAGCATGCACACTGGGATTTTTTCACAAACGGCGCATGCACCGTTCATAAAAAACTTCAAATATGCGGGGTCACAGTTAATATACATAAAACACACCCACATCATCCACATTTGAATTAAGCAGGCTTACGCCGACACAGATACATTATGCTGCCGTAACTAAGGGCGCAAGTTCTTTCTGAATATAGAACTTGCGCCCTAAATTACGGCGGCGTAACTTATCTGAGATACGTTACGCCGGGCATAAAGATAGACGAATCTATCTGAATCTAGCCCATAATGTTTTGTTCTAGAAAGCACAGATATGGAATATTTAGGCAATTCTATTATACTTCTTAGTTTTGGTTTCAATAGCCTAAAAAATTTAATTGTCAGATTCAAGTCAGTACAAAGAAAAAAAAAACATAAAATAGTGCTCTAATTCAACCAGAAAGAGGGCTGAGATTGATGACATATACTGGAAAACCATAATGACAGTGTTGTATATATAAACAATGTGATGTGAAGAGCACCCAGGAACAAATCATCAAACCAAAGAATATATGAAACAATTGGCCACCAATGCAAGTATCTATCGCTAAGTAACTAGTAATATGCCAGGAAATCCTCAATTACTGTATACTGTACTATATGATGGCCAGACTATAAGTATAAGGCAGCAATGGAGTCGCATTCCTAACATACAATATATTCAGGTTTCACAATAGAAAGCGTTCAACGTGAAAGTCTGCACAAGCATCCATCAACAATCACATCCTCTGGTGCACCAAGAGGATGTGATTGTTGATTAATATACATAAAGCATATAGTACATTTCATTGGAGTATTTATGGGGTTGTCAATTAGAAACCAGGAACTCCCAAGACATCTTTCTAGTTCATTTCATTTAACAAATAAAACACTGCTCTATTATTATGTCAGAATGTTTATATTGAAATAATAAAACAGTATTGTATTTATGAAATTATGCAAATCTTTTTCAACAAATACAAACAAGAAATTCAAGTTTGTTTATCCGTGCTATTTTGAAGACAAGTGACACAAATGATATGCTTAAAAATATATATTTATTAACTAAAAATACTGTGCAAATTAATATCAGGTACATTTTGTGATAATACAAATACATGGATATACTTCTAAATATCAAAGAAAAATGCTGATACCTATAATATTCACATTGCTACGCAAGCTCTTATTACAAAATACCACATTTCAATACTTGGTGATAACTGGGTATATTTTAGACTTGGTAACTTAATGAATATCTTTAGAACACAGAAAACAAATACTCCTGCGCACGAGTGGATTGTCCAGCAGTCAATGTTCCGTGAAAAAAGTGCCAAAAACGGTAACAACGGCCTTGCTGCCCTTCATGGATGGGGAATATGCTAGAAGCAAAAAAAGAGGGAAGAAAAGAAAAAGGCGCACCCGCCTAGTGTGTTACCGTTTATAACAATTTAATAGAATAAAAATATATAAAAAACTACTTACAAAGAAAGCATCATAATAGGCTTATTGACAACGCTGTAGTAGATACTCGAACCACACTCCAAATGGGGGGATGAAGGTGTGTCACTGCCGGCTGACGCGTTTCGAGGCTCCAAAGACCTCTTCATCAGAGCCCAGCAGTGTACACCCTTCCAAAGTGTGAAACTGGGGCCTTTCACTTCTGAAAAACGGACGGTATAATGTGGAGTCCCTCAGGGATCCCCTTTGTCGCTGGTTCTGTTCAATATTTATCTCCGCCCTCTTTTTGAAAACATCAGCAACCAGAAGTTACTTTATCACTCTTATGCTGATGATACACAACTGTATTTTCGCATATGCAACAAAAAGGATCATTCTCACGGACTTGAGAAATGCCTTACTCTGATAGAAAACTGGATGAAAAAGAGTTATCTTAAACTCAACGGTTCGAAAACAGAACTTCTCCTGTTTCAAGCAAACCGGAAAAATCATCCAATGACAACATGGTCACCCCCACCCATTCTGGGTAAAACTATCACCCCTAGCACCAAAGTCAAAAGTCTCGGAGTCATCTTTGATACCAACATGACAATGGATGCACAAATAGGGTCAGTAGTCAGCGGATCGCACCATCTGCTGCGCCTACTACGCAGACTCACCCCCTTTATCCCGAAAGAGGACATTGCAGTCGTGGTGGGAACAATTATCAATTCCAGACTTGACTATGCAAATGCCCTCTACCTCGGACTTCCCAAATTCCAAATCACTCGTCTGCAAGTCGTTCAAAATACGGCCGCACGATTAGTGACCGGCAAAAAACCATGGGAATCAATCTCATCTTCACTGATATCCCTTCATTGGTTGCCAGTAAAAGCCAAAATCTCCTTCAAGGCACTGTGCCTAATGAATAAGTGTATTCAAGGAAACGCCCCACAATATCTATGCGATAAAATAAAAGCTCACAACACCAATCGTATTCTGCGATCCACCAATCAAACCCTTGTCCAGATTTCCAAAGCCAGATACAAGTCCAAAGGAGATCGAAGGTTTGCCGTCCAGGGACCACGACTGTGGAACGCTCTACCAACCACCATCCGTTTGGAGGTGGACCACTTGGCCTTCAGAAAAAGTATTAAAACCCATCTCTTCTGAGGTCAAAGGGTTTCACCCACGAAAGGGTTACAGCGCCCAGAGGCGATTCAGTTTGTATGGGTTGCGCTATATACGTTTTCCACTCACTCACTCACTCAAAGGCTCCCCTATACACATATGAGCACTCATGACCATGTACCCAACACCTTCAAGCCGCGAAGGACCTCCCAGGGACCTCCCAGGGACCATCTAGACTCCTCCCACCTAATTATTATTGTTATTTTGATTCGTGTGAAGTATCTAGGACCACCCACTTAGGTGGGAGGAGTCTAGATGGTCCCTGGGAGGTCCTCTGCGGCTTGCAGTTGTTGGGTACATGGTCATGAGTGCTCATATGTATATAAGGGGAGCCTTTGGAAGGGTCTACACTGCTGGGCTCTGATGAAAAGGTCTTTGGAGCCTCGAAATGCGTCAGCCAGCAGTGACACACCTTCATCCCCCCATTTGGAGTGTGGTTCGAGGGGTATCTACTACACTGTTGTCAATAAGTCTATTATGATGCTTTCTTTGTGAGTAGTTTTTTATATTTTTTTATTCTATTAAATTGTTATAAACGGTAACACACTAGGCTGGTGCGCCTTTTTCTTTTCTTCCCACTTAATGAATATCTTTTCGTGACTTTACGGACTTGTGTAAACAATTGTGTTTACCTTAGCACTGTGTTTTCTTCTCAAAACAAATGGATCTTCTAACTTACACTTTAAACATGCACAGACAAAATGTCATATTGTACACGGCTTGATATTGAAATTCTTTAAAGGGGTTGTAAAGGTAATTTTTTTTCCCTAAATAGCTTCCTTTACCTTAGTGCAGTGCTCCTTCACTTATCTCATCCTTCCATTTTGCTTTTAAATGTCCTTATTTCTTCTGAGAAATCCTCACTTCCTGTTCTTCTGTCTGTAACTACCCACCTTAATGCAAGGCTTTCTCCTTGGTGTGGAGAAACCCTCTTGAGGGGGGAGCAGAAGTGTCAGGACACTCTCTAATTTGCAGATAGAGAAAGGAGCTGTGTGTTAGTGGGTGTCCTGACTCTCATGCTTGCCCCCTCCCCCTCAAGAGGCTTTCTCCACACCAGGGAGAAAGCCTTGCATTACTGTGTGTAGTTACAGACAGAAGAACAGGAAGTGAGAATTTCTCAGAAGAATTAAGGACATTTAAAAGCAAAATCGAAGGATGAGGTAAGTGAAGAAGGACTGCACTAAGGTAAAGGAAGCTATTTAGGGAATTTTTTTTACATTTACAACCCCTTTCAATTTAGAATGAATCAATGGTTTAACACATATTATAACCAATCCAATTCTAAGACTTTGAAGTCAGTTTTGTGAGATATTACAATATATGTATCTCCCTTGTTTTAAAAGTGAAACAAATTAATACTGCAGTTATAATTCACTCTACTCCAAAACTGAACTCACAATTGATTAGATTAGTCAAGCATATGCTCAACCAAACTTTAATTACCTAAAAAGGTAAAATAAACATAATAATACTTTACCAGGACTCAAGAATTCTGTGCCAGATTCACAGAAAAAGTACGCCGGAGTATCTGCTGATACTCCGGCGTACATTCAAATTTGCTGCGTCGTATCTTTATTTGTAATTCACAAACAAAGATACGACGGCTTTTGGCTAAGATCCGACAGGCGTACGGCTTCGTACGCCTTCGGATCGTAGGTGTAATTCTCCGGCGGCCGCTGGGTGGAGTTTGTGTCATTTTCCAGCGTCGGGTATGCAAATTAGCTGTTTACGGCGATCCACGAAGGTACGCGCGTTCGTCGCATTCTCTTACGTCGTCGCTAGTCGGTTTTTCCCGTCGCAATCTTAAGCCTGCTATTTCATGGCTTAGATTTAGACCAGCCATGTTAAAGTATGGCCGTCGTTCCCGCATCGAATTTCAAATTTTTATTTTTTTGCGTAAGACGTCCGGGAATACGAAAGTACGTTACGCACGTCGCCGTTCAAAAAACACGTTGGGGCGCCGTAATTTCGCGCAAAGCACGGTGGGAAATTTCCTAACGCAGCATGTGCAGAACGTTCGGCGCGGGAATGCGCCTAATTTAAATGGTACACGCCCCATTTGAATTAGGCGGGCTTGCGCCAGACGGCTTTACACTATGCCGCCGCAAGTTTACAGGCAAGTGCTTTGTGAATCAAGCACTTACGCCGAAAACTTGCGGCGGCGTAATGTAAAGGAGATACGTTACGCCGCCGTAATTATTCGTGAATCTGGCCCTCTGTCGTTTTGAGAAGAAAAGTCCCAAAGGGACTTCTTTCAACATTACTACATCTTTCCACCTTTCAAGATCTCCTCGCATTCCAGAATCCTCATAGCATCCTTTCTGCCCAAGAGAGAGATCTCTACCCATTTAGCCTGCTCTGGGTAGCTACTTTTATCCCACTCCAAAAAGTGTTATGTAATATGACAATGTGTTTTATATGTTACCAAGACAACTAAGTCTAGCGGCCATCTTGAATACTTACTATTTTTAACCTCTAGGATCAGGACACTCTATACATTGCAGATAGAGAAAGGAGCTGTGTGTTAGTGGGCGTCCTGACTCTCCTGTAGTCCAAGGGAGGGGGCGGGCACGACACTCCACACCAGGGAGAAAGCCTTGCATTACTGTGTGTAGTTACAGACAGAAGAACAGGAAGTGAGGATTTCTCAGAAGAAATAAGGACATTTAAGAGCAAAATCGAAGGATGAGGTAAGTAAAGGAGGACTGCACTAAGGTAAAGGAAGCTATTTAGGGAAACAAAATTGTACCTTTACAACCCCTTTAATGAGGAGTTCCACTGGTTGTTAAGTTTATTAATAAACAGATACTCACCTGTCCCACGGTCTAGCTATGCGGCCGCCCGAAGCCTCTCTGCCGCCTCTCCGGTGCCGACATTGTAAGTCTTGGCACACAGCTGTGACAGCTTGCAGCTTCACAGCCAGGCACGCACTGCGCATGCATGCATCGCACTGCACTCTGTCAGTGGCCAGGCAATCTTCTGGGACCTGGGACTTGAAGTCACAGGTCCCAGAAGATTGCACGGAGGGAGTGGTCGCCTAAGGGGTCAGAAGACGGAATGAGGAAGTGGGACAGGAAGTTCCTCTCAAAACCAGGTACCCCCCCCCCCCCACAAAAAAATGACATAGTGGCATGTCAGGGGGTGAGTAGTACTTAAAGCAGAAGTTCAACTTTTAGGTGGAACTCTGCTGTAATTGAACAAGCAGGAGTTAGAAGCTGATTGGTTACTATACACTGCTGCACCAGATTCCGAATACCCTGGTTTGGTAAATCTCCCCCAGACCATCATATTTAATAAATGTATCCAATAAGTTTGTTCATGCCATCTATGACCTTATCCTACAACAAGGATATTTTGATGTACTTTAAAACCATATTTTGGCTTCATGCACACTAGCTTAAAAAACGCTCCTAGCATTCATATTCTAGAGGTGTTTTATAAGCTTCAGCATTCAGGAGCAATTTGCAGAAAGAAAAAAACACTGAAATCTCCCTATGCGTTCATAAACTCTGCTAAGAGCTGCTAAGCGCTGGTGCCCAGTATTTCTTCCTTTCTCTTAGCGGGCGGTCACTGGCGTCCTTAACCTCCCTGGCGGTATGATTCTGTCTGGAATTACGTACCAAAAGCGGTACAATTATTTTGCAAGGAAATTTGGCGTTTTATACCATAGGCCTGCAATTCTTAGGAATAACTGACCAAACAAGAGTCTAGTAGACATCCCGGGTATGAATTTTTTTTAAAAACAAAGGGCCAAATCCTCAAAAGGGATACGCAGGCGGAACTGCTGTTCAGCCTGCGTATCCCTGTGCCTATCTTTGGAACTGATCCTCAGAAGCAGTTTTCCAAAGATAGGCAGAAGATCTGACATCTGTAAGACACTTACACTGTCAGATCTTAGGATGCAGTACCGCATCCGCCGCTGGGGGCATTTCTCATTGAAATGCCGCTTTGCGTATGCAAATGAGGACTTACGGAGATCCACAAAGCTTTTCAGCTTTGTGTTTTCTGCGTAAGTTTACGTTTGCATACGTAAAATTAGTTCTGCTTTTACAAAGTGTAAACTAGTAACACCTTGTAAAAACAGATATTTTTTTTGATCGCCGCGATTTTTTTTAAATTTTGATTTTTTTTTTCCGGCGCGTAACTTTTTTTTTACCCGACGCAACTTTATTGTCCCGTCGCAATCCACAAAGCCCTACGTAACGTAATTTCGCGTGCTGCCCGTCGGGAAAATGACGTCACGAGCATGCGCAGTACGGCCGGCGCGGGAGCGCGCCTCATTTAAATTGTCATCGCCCCCTGCAGAAGAGGACCGCCTTGCGCCGGAGACATTTAAGTTACACGGCCTGAAATTTCTAGGTAAGTGCTTTGTGGATCGGGCACTTAGGTAGAAATTTTAAGTCAGTGTAACTTAAATGGGAAAAGATAAGTTAGGCAGGATTTTTGAGGATTTGGCCCAAAATTACAAATTATAACATAATAAATGATTATAAATAATTATAACAAATAATAATATAATTATAATAAAAATTATTCAATAATGTAATCAACTCAAAATCACTGAAATTTGCTCAGTTGCAGAATTGTCGCTGTCATTACTTATTTTTTTTTATGACGAATTTCCCCACAAATCGCTATCGCTCAATTCTGCAAGTGATTATAATTTATTATCACTGTTTTCTAGCTGCTCTAAAACCATTTTTGACATAAAGGGACACTTTTGGTTGCTATGGACAATCTACAGTTTGCAGGCAGAAAGAACGGTTTTTATTATATAAAAGTACATGTAGGACACTGGGCAGACCACTAGGGATATAGCAGGATATAAAGCATATTCTTCCCAAAAGAGAGAGGGAGACTACAATAAAACCCTGGCCGAGGCTTTAACCTTTCCTTGTGTCCAAAACAAAATGAAATGTTTTGGCTGTAGCTGGGTTTTAGAAAACTTTCATTTGCAATCCCTCATTTGGTAATTTGGCTTTCACGTACTTTTAAAACTATACGTTAGACAGCAGAACGAGAGAACTTTCCAATTAAACGCAATAACAAATAATACTTTGAAGCCTTTAACTTCTTGTGACCCTTGTGATTTTTGGAACCATTTGTGAAAGTCAAAATTGTTTTAACAGATTATATTTGCAATGTCTGGATGACCTTTCGCTTGGAGCATTGCTTTGAAAATCTCTGACAGAAGCACAGCCTGGCAAACGTGCAGATTCTGAAAATGAAATATTTCTCAAAGAGGAGAATGTGTTCTACATAGCTGGGCAAGTTATAATAAACATCTTCAATACAGTTTCCATATTAGTACATTGTATCACATCAAACATCAGTCAGCAAAGGATACTTTCTCATCTGCACACTTCATGTATCAAGTGTAATAGTAAACTGCCAGCAATGGTCTCAGCTGTTCTTAAGCTCACAAAATACAAAATGAAGCGGGAAAAACGTATCACATTTGCTATCAAAATGTTATTTGATAGAGGATTTTGTTATTTAATATTCCTTATAATGTAAAATTTATCTAAACCAAAATCTAATATATTGCACTTTACTAATCCTTGTTATGGTTTTTGCATTTTTTACAAGCCTCTTTTGCTTTTCTCCCAGTAATCCTGCAAACAACACACTTCCCATCCCTGGGTGGCTACATCACTGCCCCATTGTCTCTATAGAAGGAGACATGGTTGTTACCCTAGGTTGCTCTTCTAATACAGACTACTAACCTGTCCGTATCTCTTCATCTCCATTACTAGGGGGGCAAGGCAAGTGATAGGTTACGGAAAATAGCTAGCAAGGAAGATATTCTTCAGTGCAGCTCACAGGAAATGACAGGGGCACAGCGTTTCTGGCAGGATCAACAGGTATTTGCTAACAAAAAAAAAGTTATTTGTTTGAAAAGATGAAAACTAGTGCAGCCGCCACACCTGGGACTGTAAGATGCAAAATATTACAATTTTGCTCTTGCTGATTTATTTAAATATTTATCAGTGGGTTTTGTTAGATCCAGCCACCATTAACAATAATCATGTACTTGCTATACTGTATAAGGATAAGCAAAATAAAGTGTTATTTCAGCAACCATCAGTTCATTAATTTAACCATTTTAGCTAATATATTTGGTCAACAGCAAAGCAACATTTAGGAGGATTTGTTATGCTACATTCACACCTGCATTTAGCCCAGGGAGAATTGTATCTGCAGGTACAGTGATACCTCGGTTCACAAACGCTTCTGTTCAAGAACAACTCGGTTCGCGAACAGAAAAGTTCATAAAAATGTGTTTCCTTACACAAACTTCAATTTGATTCACGAACACGAGCCACAGCCACTTTCCCTGCTCTTTCCTGCTCTGACACGTGGTTGCGACTTCCTGTATGTGGATCGCAGTCACAGAGAAGAGTACTGTGAGTGTACTGTGAGACACTTACAGTATTTTGAAGCTTTTTGGTGTGATTTTTAGCACATACCGTGCAGTACTGTACTGTAAACATCCCTGTGCACACTTGATTTTACAGTTTTGTGTGCTTTTTAGCACATGCTGTACTGTACTGTACCAGACATGTAGTATGGTTTCAAAGAAAACTAAGAGCAAGCATGGTGGTAAGTAGAAAGTGCGGAGCAGTAATGAAGGTGACAAGAATGTGCAGAGTGAAAATGCAGGTGACAAGAATGTGCAGAGCGGAAATGCAGGTGACAAGGATGTGCAGAGCGGAAATGCAGGCAACAAAAATGTGTAGAGCGGTAATGAAGGTGACAAGAATATGCAGAGCAGTAAATAAGAATAAGGTTGTGAAGAAAATAACCATTGAGCTGAAGAAGGAAATTATAGTAAAGCATGACGTGGTATTTGTGTGACAGGTCTGGCCTTTGAGTACAAGATGGCAAAGTCAACAATCTCAACTATTTTGAAGAAAAAAACTGCCATCAAAGGAGATGATGTGGCAAAAGAAGTAATGATGTTAACCAAGCAGAGGACACAAGTGCTGGAAGAGGTGGAAAAACTTTTGTTAGTGTGGTTGAATGAGAAACAGCTGGCAGGTGATAAAGTTAGTGAAGCTATGATCTGTGAAAAAGCCAAGAAATTGCACAGTGGTTTACTGCAAACAAACCCCTCTACAAGTGCAGCAAGTGAAGAATTTAAAGACAGTAGAAGGTGGTTTGAAAAATTACGCCAGAGAAGTGGCATCCCCAGTGTGATAAGACATGGTGAGGCTTCCAGTGACAAGGCCATTGCAGAAGCCTACAAGAAAGAATTTGCGGAATTCATGAAGACAGAAGGATACATCGCTCAACAAGTACAGGGCTCTTCTGAAAAAAGATGCCAAACAGAACCTATATCAGGCAGGAGGAATAGGCACTGCCTGGGCACAAGCCCATGAAGGACAGATTAACCCTTTTGCTGTGTGTGAACGCAATCGCCGATCTGAAGATTAAGCCACTACTTGTGTACCATTCACAGACCCCTTGTGCATTCAGGGAACAGAATGTAAACAAGGTCAGACTGCCTGTCGTGTGGAGGGCAATGCGAAAGAGTGGGTCACAAGGCAATTGTTCACAGAATGGGTGCACTAAATATCTTTCTGACAACCAACTGCCTGAAAGGTGCCTTCTTTTGATGGACAATGCCCCGGCACACCCACCAGCCTTGGTGGATTATATGGATGCTGAGTATGACTTAAAGGTCAAGTTCCTCCCCCCCAACATGACACCTCTTCTGCAGCCCATGGACCAGCAAGTCATCTGCAACTTTAAGAAGCTGTACACAAAGGTGCTCTTTACTAGGTGTTTTAATGTCACTGAAGAGACGTCCTTGACTCTGAAGGAATTCTGGAAGAAACATTTAAATATTCTCCATTGCATTAAACTCATTGACAAAGCCTGGGAAGAGGTCACTAATACAATAATATAATGTTGGGAGGTTCTGAGTACATTTCTAGCAAACAAATAATGATTTTTACATGTAGGAGAGGAGTGCTGGAATTTGTGTGGTATGGAAGTGGTTAAGTCTTCATCCTTCCCTTGGAGATCTCTTCAAAGTCAGCCGGGTGGGCTGCTGAGAGTCAGCCGGGTGGGCTCGTGAAGAGTCAGTCTGGAGGAATGGTGTGGAGAAGTTAGCCTGGAGGGCTAGTGAAAGGGGCAGTTGCAGCCAGGTGGGTTGGCAGTACCTGAAGAGGTGGTTCTGAGATCAGTAGCCACAAGAGGAGAAGTACAAGCTGATCACTGTATTCTACTACACTACAAGGGGCTTTGAGTTCCTGCCTGTAAAGGACCATTGTTTAAATATGACTGAGGCTTCGTACACAAGACTGGGTTTCTCGGCAAAAACCAGCAAGAAAACTGCTTCTTGTCCGTCCGTGTGTACGAGGCATTCCGGTTTCTCGTCTGGAAATCTGGCCAGAATCTCGACGAGAAAAAAAAGAGAACTCTCCTTTTTCTCGTCCAGATTCTTGTCGGCCTGTTTCCCGATGAGAAACCCGAGAGTGTGTATAATTACCTGTCGCCGTGGAAACCCGTGCATGCTCGAAATGACTTTGACGCATGCGCGGTAGCTTCCACGGCATAGGTAGGGTAAAGCAAGATGGCGGCGACGGCATCGAATGTGACGAGTGCATGCGACGCAATGACGTCACTGTGTTCTTTCCTTTCAAGAGAACCGCAATTCTTTTGAAACGAAAGTCTGTACACTCCAGCGGCAAGAATTTCTTGCCAAGAATCTCGTCAGGGAAAACAACAGGTTTTTCCTGACGAGATTCTTGGACGTGTGTACGAGGCCTTAGGCCGTGTACACACGATCGGTCAAAACCGATGAAAACGGACTGAAGGTCTGTTTTCATCGGTCCAAACCGATCGTGTGTGGGCCCCATCGGTCAGTTATCCTTCGGTCAAAAAAATGAGAACTTGCTTTAAAATTTGACCGATGGACGCCTAACCGATCGGTCAAAACCGATCGTTAGTATGCAAAAGCATCGGTTAAAAACCTGCGCATGCTCAGAACCAAGTCGACGCATGCTTGGAAGCATTGAACATCAGTCAGCTTCATCGGTTCATCCTTCGGACCGTTCTGATCGGATGGACTGATCGTGTGTACGCAGCCTGAGAGTTTGTCAGATCTACTAACAGTGATTTAGCTGGAGTCTGCAAGCAAGTGAAGTACAGGAGGAGTATCAAGGAGAATGTATATAGATTTTATACAGGAAGATGTCCCTGAAGTTGTTGCCAAAGTTTAGTTGCTAAAGCCAAGTGGGCATCCCATAACCCCCCATCCCATTCCAAGTTATTAACCCTCAATGAATAATAAAATCAAAGTCACTGACTTTTCTCTGACTCTGGAGTGCCTGTGAAAAATTGGTGTGTCTGCCTGTGCAGAAGTGGGGAACCAAGTTAATCCGTGGCTCCTTAGGGGGTATGCTACACCAGTACTGGAGTATATTATAGTGCAAGGAATTATTGACCTTTAATAAACACGTGAGATGCATCAAAGTTCAGATCAATGGGCCAGATCCACAACGAGCGGCCGTAACTAAACTTTCCCTATTTAAGTTACACCGCCGCAAAATCTCTACCTAAGTGCCTGATCCACAAAGCACTTACCTAGAAATTTTCAGCGGTGTAACTTAAATTCGTCCGGCACAAGGCGGGCCCAATCTAATGGGGCGAGTCCCATTTAAATTAGGTGCGCTCCCGCGTCGGACATACTGTGCATGCTCCCGACGTGCTTTGCGCAAAGTTACGTTACGCCGAGTTTTGTGAATCGCGCCGGGTAAAAAAAGTTTCGTCGGGAAAAAAAAGAGATGCGGCAGGAAAAAAAAAAATTAAAAAAAAATTGGACAGCGTCGCGGGAAAGAAGGGTCTACTTTTACATGGTGTACTAACTTTACACTTTGTAAAAGTAGCCCTAATTTTGCGTTTGCAAACTAACAACTTACGGAGACTTCACGAAGGGAAACCGCTTCGTGGATCTCCGTAAGTGCTAATTTGCATACCCGACGCGGAATTTCGACGAGAAATGCCCCCAGCGGCGGCCGAGGTACTGCATCCTAAGATCCGACAGTGTAAAACTATTACACCTGCCGGATCTTAGGAATATCTATGCGTAACTGATTCTGTGAATCAGTCGCATAGATAGAAACAGGGATACGGCGGCGTATCAGTAGATACGCCGGCGTATCCCTTTTGTGGATCTGGCCCATTGGTCTCAAGGTAGACAACGTTGTTTGGCCTCTGCAATGGATTTATGATTTTCCTACTCAGAGAAAAAAAGACTACACCATTTTAAGCTACTGTATATTACAGTATTGCAAATGTCTTATCTGCTTAATATAAAATGTTATAGTATCGCAAGTAATTTTCAAATATTTTGTATTCCACCAGATATGGGTAATGTTCGGGTCAAAGAACCTTTTTGAAGCAATACAAATCACCCTCTGTGAAACTTTTACTTGATCATATTGGCACTTGGAAGGCTCACCCTTACAAGTGATGTGAACCTTTCTAGAGGAAAGTAATTTGAAGTGCTGCAGGGACTAGATTTATCATTGTCAAGTAGCATAATTGCCTTCGTATGGTAGGCTTTTTCTATTCTTGTATATAGTGGCTTATTCAGTAAATCTGTTCCTACAGTTTTGATATGCAAAATTAAGCAACCCATTACACATAATACAACTTCAGGGTTCTATAGTAAGATGAGTAAAAAGATTAACTCTGATTGGCTGTAATGTGTGTCTGTGCACCTTATTGATTAAGCACAATACAGGCAACTATAAAAGCACCATCTCTTAGAAAAGAAGAATCTGCCTTATCAATTTTCATACCAAAAAAACAGTAATTGTGATTGGCAGTTACTTTATACAGGAGTGTTTCTGGTAGTGGTTCACTTTTGATTTAAAGTTTTAAAAATTCCTTTCATAGTTATGGCTGGAGGAAGAATAAGGGTTTAAAGGTACAAACCAGTCAAAACTAAAAACGAAGCCTTAAAATATATACAGGGGACAATGCTCCCACTGAAGGCAGATTTTGTAGCAGTCATTTTAATGCATCAGTTCATCTCACTGAATATAGGATAATTTTATTTGTTGTAACCTTAGATGAGTGAACTTCTCAGAGGCTTTAACCACTTATGGACTGCCTGCCGTCGTTATACGTTGGTTCTTTAAAGAGGAATATCGTTATGGCAGTAGCTAGCTGCCATAACCGCGGTATCCTCTACTTCAGCGGGCTGTCTGCTTTCAGATAAAAGTGGTCTCTTCGACGGATTCACTGCAAGATCACTTTTATTGGCGGTGGGAGAGGGCCCACCTCCTGTCACACTCTGGTGCCCTCCGCCGCTTACCGGAGCCGCCGGCATCGACGGAGGCAACCAGGTCCGCTCTCCTCTGTGGTATAAAGCTGGATGAGGGGAAGATGGCCCCCACCTGGCTCCATACCATTGCTGGGCATAACTGACGTCAAAATGTCACTTCCACCCATAGCTCTTTATTTTTTTCTCCAAACATCATTTTATTTTTATTTTTTACATTTTAGTGTAAATATGAGATCGGTGGTATTTTTGAGGCCATATCTCATATTTAAGATGTCCTGTCATGCTTTATTTCTATTACAAGGTTTTTTTTTTTTTAAAGAACAGTGTCAAAATTTAAGGTAAAATAATACAAAAATTATTGTAAACGTGCCCCATCCCACCAAGCTCATGTGCAGAAGCGAATGCATATGTGAGTAGCGCCCGCATATAAAAACAGTGTTCATACCACACACGTGAGGTATCACCGCGATCATTATAGCAAGAGCAACAATTATAACCCCAGACCTCATCTGTAACTCAAAACATGCAAGCTGTAGAATTCTTTAAATATCGAATATGGAGATTTTGAAGGGTAAAAGTTTGTCGCCATTCCACAAGTGCGTGCAACTTTGAAGCATGACATGTTGGGTATCAATTTACTCGGCGTAACATCTTCTTTCACAATATAAAAGAAATTGTGCTAACTTTACTGTTGTCTTATTTTTTTATTTGATTAAAAGTGTATTTTTTCCCAAAAAAGTATGCTTGTAAGATTGCTGCACAAATACAGTGTGACAAAAAGTATTGCAACGACCACCATTTTATTCTTTAGGGTGTTAGAAAAAATATATATAATGTTTGGGGGTTCTAAGTAATTTCTAGCAAAAAATATATGATTTTAACATGTAAACAACAAGTTTGAAAAATAGGCCCAGTCCTTAAGTGGTTAAAGGGAAGACCCTATTATACATTCCACCGGTTTGGTTTTCACTTCACCTGGCATAATAATAAACTCGAAAAAAAGTGTTTTTAAGGCCCAAAGGATCACTGTTGAAAGCAGCAGAAAGTGCCAGTCTGCCTCCAAAAGAAACTCTGCAATTCAAGGAAGGCAACTCTTGCCATCTTCCATAGGGTCCAATAGCTAAACTGCTTTTTAGGTTGGAGAAGGATATAGGGTAAAGCCTCATACACACGATCAGTCCATCCGATGAGAACGGTCTGAAGGACCATTGTCATAGGTTAACCGATGAAGCTGACTGATGGTCCGTCAGGCCTACACACCATCGGTTAAATAACCGATCGTGTCAGAACGCGGTGACGTAAAACACAACGACGTGCTAAAAAAAATGAAGTTCAATGCTTTCAAGCATGCGTCGACTTGTTTCTGAGTATGCATGGATTTTTAACTGATGGTCGTGCCTACTAATGATCGTTTTTGACCTAATGGTTAGGAATCCATAGGTTAACTTTAAAAGCAAGTTGGATTTTTTTTAACCTATGGTTAAATAACCTATGGGGCCCACACACGATCGGTTTTGACTGATGAAAACGGTCCATCAGACCGTTGTCCTCTGGTTAACCTATCGTATGTATGAGGCCTAAGAATCCTTGCCATATTTAAATTAACCTAATAAGAAAATAGTATACTTCTTTTTCAGACACCATCCTCCTTTACTAGGTCAATTGCATCAATGGAGGAATTCTTGCCCCATCACCCACTGAAGTGGTAACAATTTAATCCTACCAGGTGATCTTAGGTTACCCAAGGGAGGGGACCTGTTTTGCTGATGTGTATCCCTCCTATCTGGTGGGACCTTTTGACACACTGCAGTATGGAGGTGAACTGGATAGTCATCCAATCAGTGTAACATGTAGGTTTGGGAATAGCTGAGTCCTTTGTGACTTTTAAATTCAGAAAATCAACACTTGCACATGGATTTGGGGTTACTCTTGCAGTGTATTTTGGTGGCGGGTTGGGTAGGGTGAGTACAATCTGCCTAGGGTAAAAGGCAAACCTATTTACTTTGCTGAGTATGAAAGATTTATGGGTTCACTTTAAACACTAAAACATTTAGCAAAAGTGTATTGTATGAATTTATACATAAAGCAATAAAATGACCATTAAACCTATGTGTTACAAATTAAGTCTTTACAACACACACACAATAACACATGCACACAGTTGCATGAATGTTTGTTCTTTGCATGCTAAATAACATGTTACTAAAAATATCAGCCGAACAGAAGTTACATTTAGTTGAGCACATGAGAACAACAAATGCTAAATAACACAAATAAATGTTGCCATATGAAAGAGAAGCTAGACATTCTAAAGCCGCAAACATTCACGTCTTCTCAGCAAGCAGCTGGAAGCCCCAGTAGAATTCTTCCTTGTTCCCACACAGTTCCCTTCCAATATAAATACAACAAACTGGCACTTTCCCACCAACTTTAAATGACAAATATGCAAGTGGAAGAGGAAGTGAGTAAATACCATTGTATATATGTAATCTACTCAATGGGAAATACTACAAGTTGAAGGAAATGGAAGTTGACTCATGTTAACACATTGGCAGAAATTGCTTTCTGAGTTAATGGAATGCAGGTGTCTAGGCCTGGATTTGTGGAGAGACAGCTCAGGCCATGGTCTCAGGGGGCAACATTTCATGAGGATAACAGACAGCTTCTAGTGACACTTTCTTCACAAATGTCATTCCATCATTAACAAGGTAATATAGAATGGGAAATATTACTTTAGGATTTGTACATATTTTATTTTTAAGGATGGCCTCCAGCTTATCCTTCATTCTGTTACAATTGTACAGACTCCTCTCCTATGCTGAAATTGCTTACTCTGATTTCACTACACACTGTGAATTTCTCAGAGTGTGCATTACAAGCTGCAGCAGGTCAGATAGAGGTTGCCTTATTTCCTGGCTAGAGAGTTTCATGCATTATATATCACTTTCCTGCATAGGCGTACTATCCCTAGCCTTCCCCTTTCATTTAAAAGGTTTAAGTTCTTGCATGTAAGAGGCTCAGTATCACTTGTGGGTGTTACCCAGGTAAAAGAAAAGAACACCAGGGGGCACTAATTATGTGCAGCAAATTAAAAACTTTTAATGGTAAAAATACAATTAGCAACTCACATTCTGTAGTGTGCAAAGTGCATTAATAAATATATAAGCAGATGTCAGAGCCCTCATACTCAGGAGAACTGTGGATAGAACTTCAGCTTCTGACTATGGGAAGACCTCTCTACAGCCAAACCAGGAAGTTTTCATAAACCACATTGGAACACACAGGGCGCCAGGGAAGATCGGGCACTAGGGGGCATGGTAATGCATGGTAATGGAGCTGCATGGAGTAGGATGTGCAGGGTGAGAGCTCCGCTCAAGACTAATCCTTTTACCTGATCCTGGGGGCTATAATTCCCGCAAAAAGACACCAAGACACTTGGTGCAGCCTGCACACCTCTGAGATGCTATGTTTCCCCCGAAAAGATCCGGAGTACTCGCCAAGCTCAATAAATACCGCCACGAGGAGCAGGACCCCGAGGAGGAAGATGGCGTCGCCCCACTCCCTAAGGAAGATGAGCAGCCTTCCGGCGACACTGCTAGGGTTCTGGAGGCCATAGCCGTGTGTCAAACCACCCTTACATACAGGATTGAGGAGGTGAAAGTCGACATCTCTCTCATCCGCCAGGATATGCACAGGCTGCGGGACCGGGTGTCCGAAACCGAGCACTATGTCGGCCACGTGGAGGAGGGCCTGCACCCGCTTCAAGTCACCACTGAACAGCTCCAACCTCAACTGAATGCAGTCCTCAAGCAAGACGACATGAAGAACCGCCTTCGGAGGTGCAATCTGCATTTCGTGGTACTCCCCGAAGGATCTGAGGGAGCGGACCCCCCCATATATCTTGAAAACCTGCTGATCAAGACCATTGGCAGAGAGGCCTTCTCCTCAACCTTTGTGGTAGAGCGTGCCCACCGCCTAGCAGCAAAACCCCCGCCTTCTGGAGCCCCGCCAAGAACTTTCATTGCTAAGTTCCTGAATTACCGAGATGCCACCCTTTGACTTACCCGGGAGAAAGGAAACATCCCCCTTGGTAACACGACCGTGGCGGTGTTCCCAGATTTCTCGGCCGAGGTCCAGAAGAAGAGAGCACGCTTTACAGAGGCCAAGCGGCAGCTCCACGTGCATCACCTGCCATACGCGATTCTCTTCCCAGCGCGGCTCCGGGTGGTGAGTGACGGGAAGGCACAGTTCTTTGAAGATCCGCAGGCAGTTCTCTACTGGTTGGAGCACGACGGCGAGGCTGCTCCGGCGCACGCCTAACTCCCCAACTTCCCCATTGCCATGGCCACCGACCGCCCGGAGCTGTGGACCCATGCCTGTTTGTCACGCCTGAAGCCTCCTGTTTGTCCCGCTTCCCCCCCCTTTTTGCCCGTACAACTCCCCCCTGCTACTATGTTCACCATGTGAGTCTCGGGCGGCACACCGGCACCCATATCCCCCAAGACTGGATACCCCCCTGCACCACTGTGCGCTCTCCAGCTTGTTCGTCCCCCTGACCTTGGTGTTCACCCCAGGCACTGGGTTTCCAAACCACCCTTGACTTCCACCCACTTACCAAAGTTTCCCTGGCCAGCCTCTGCCCCTCTGCTTGCAGTGGGAGGCAGTGTGTTAAGTCTGCTATGCTGGTCCAGCGCTTTTGCAGAATGTTTATTTGTTGCCGTTTATTGTGTATTATTGCTCCTGTTTTCCTCATTTTCCAAACCCATATTGATGTACTGCATGAAATATGTCATTTCCATTACTGTGCTACTGATGCTATTGACTGGGATCCGTCCGGTCGGGTGTGCCCTGCCTCCCTCTGATGCGAGCCATTTTCGAGCTCTCCGTGGGGCTGTGGCGCCGGATCGGTGCCCCCTGGCTGGCCCCCCCGATCTCCGGGTGTCTAATTGGTACATTTACCCCCTCAGGCTGTGTCTGGTGATGTACCTAATGCCATGCACTGCCTGCCGCCTCTCGGGGGCATGGCTGCATCTACCTATTCCTCCCCTCACACCATGGCCTCCTTAAAAATTGTGACCTGGAATGTCCGGGGGCTGGGCAAGCGGGCCAAGCGGTCTGCAGTCCTCTCCCACCTCAAGTCCCAGCGGGCGGACATTTCTATCCTTGTTGAGACCCACCTTGCAGGCCAGAAGCTGATGTGTCTTAAAAAACCCTGGGTGGGATGGTTGTATCAGGCCCCACACACTACCAACTCCCGTAGGGTCACGATCCTCATCGCCAGATCAGTGCAGTTTCAGCTCCATACACTACAGTCGGACCCCCAGGGCCAGTTTTTGTTCCTGTACCCTACAATTGGGGGCCTGGAGACTCTTCTCCTGGCCTTCTACGCCCCCCCCCCATTTCAATTTGCCATGCTACAACCGGGGGTGGCCTTTATGGCCCAGCACCCCTCGGTGCCAGCCGTCTGGGCAGGTGATTTTAACATGGTTATCGCCCCAAGCCTAGATAGACTTAGCCTAATTGCCCCCTCAAACCCCCGCCTGGTGTCACAAGATTCGGGAAGTTTCTTGCAGAATTTGCCCTTATTGACACATGGCGGCATAGACACCCGACACAACTAGGTTTCTCCTGCTTCACCCTCTCCCGCTCAGCAATGTCCCGAATAGATTTTATTTTTCTCGCCCCACCCCCTCCTCCCACATCTCCTAGACGTAGGCTTCGACACCAGAATACTCTCTGACCATTCCCCGTGCTGGATCACACTGAGGCTCCCGGCTCCCCCTGCGGTCCGGATCTGGAGGTTAAACCCATTCAGGATCACTGTCCTCTCGGACTTGGACACTGTCCAGTCTGAGTAGGAACATTATTTCTGCAGGAATGACGGTTCTGCCCCGGTGGGACCCATGTGGGAGGCCTTCCAAATCCATGCCCATATGATTCTCTCCACACGAATCAGCAGACATAAGGCCACCTCCAAGCTGCTGATCCGCCAGGCGGAGGACCGCTTGAACACCCTTTCAGACTGACTTGACAGCTGCTAACGCATCTCAGCTGCGACTGCAGACCAGGCTTACAGACCAGTTGCACTTCGAGAAGGCAAGTCAGGGCATCTTCTTTAGCAAACAGCGAACATATGAACACGGCCAGCGAGCGGGCAAGCTCCTCGCCTATATGGCCCACCTTGACCACAAGCCCCCGGTGGTGGTGGCTCTCCAGGCGGCGTACGGGGTTGTGCTCACGGACCCCGACCTGGTGGCTGAGGAGTTCAGGTCCTTCTATTCGGGGCTCTACTCATCCACTGCTGGTCATTCCCACGATAAACCATCCTGCAGGGCATCACCTTTCCCACACTCACCCCTGCCCAGACTACCCAGCTTGAGGCACCCATTACCGCAGACTGCATAGCGGAAGCCCTTTAGCAGCTCCCTACATCCAAGGCGCCGGACTTGGGCGGGCTCCCCCTCGAGTTCTATAAACAGTTTGGTGAGACTCTTATCCCTAGGCTTTGCAGTTATACACGCATATTTTTGACACAAACTCACTCCCGACATCTATGGGCGAGATCCTCATTGTTTTGATACCCAAACTGGGCAAGGACCTGCTGTTCCCCAAATCCTACCGGCCCATCTCCCTACTCCAACTTGACATGAAAATATTGGCCAAGTTCCAAGCTCTGCGCCTCAACAAAGTAATCCTTAGCCTAGTGCACCCTGACCAGACTGAATTCATGCCCGACAAAAATACAGCTTTTAACCTCAGGCGGCTTCACATGAACCTCCAGGCCTGGCACTCGGACATGGGCTCCAGGGTGGTGGTTAGCCTCTACGCCGCTAAGGCGTTCGACTCCGTGGAGTGGAGCTACCTGTGGGAGTCAATGGCAGAATCTCACCCTCCTTTCCGCTCTCCCGTCGTACGCGCCAGGGCTGCCCCATATCACCCTTATTGTACGCCCTGGCTGTAGAACCTCTTGCTATAGCCCTTAGAAGCCATCCTGGAATCATGGGACTTTGCTGCGGTCAGATGACCGAGGTGGTCAGCCTCTACGCGGACGATATGCTCCTTTACCTCGCGGATGCCGGCTCCTCGCTCCAGACAGCCCTACAAATTATAACAGCCTTTGGGGAATTCTTAGGGTTACAGATAAACTGGGCCAAATCCCACATACTCCCCCTAGACCTAGGCGCCCCCACTGCTGACCAAGCCGCACTCCCTCTTGTCAGAATGAACACCATTAAATACCTGGGTGTCCACGTCTCTAGATCCCCCCTGGACTACATTGCCCTCAACATTGAGCCCCTATTTCATACCCATAAAACTAAAACGCATATATGGTCCCGTCTCCCCCTTGGGGTTATGGGGCGAATTAACCTGGTTAAGATGATCCTTCTCCCCAAGCTACTCTACGTCTTTTGGCAGGCCCCGCTGTTTACCCCCCTACGTATATTCAAAGCCATGGAGTCTATCCTAAACTCGTTTGTTTGGGGCCCCTCCCGACACAAACTGTCATGGCGGGCTCTGAAGTGCCTGACTAATCAGGGTGGCACTTCGGTCCCTGATCTTTCCCTCTATTACATAGCATTTCAGCTTTCCAATTTCTACTACCTCAACCAGTCAGACAGAGAACGTTACTCTACTTTGGTCTGCTCCCAGATCCCCGGCCCGATGTCCCACCCCTTCCAGATTCTGTTCTGTGGACCTCGCGGCTCATCCCAGACGGGCGACAGGAAACATATGCTGTTCCACCACTGCAAAGTCTGGCAACTCACCATGGATCTTGGCGAGATGCCATCTCCACAGTTGCATACGCCTCTTTGGGATAACCCGCAACTGCCTGAATTGGCCACTGTCCCGGACCACGGCCTATGGGTTAACAAAGGAGTCATATACCTGTCGAAAGTTGTGGCTCATGGGGCGGTCAAGTCCTTCCAATCCCTCAAAGATACCTTCGCCCTGCCCAATCACATGTTCTTCTGCTACAGTACCTCCAGCTCCGACATGCACTCAACACACAGTTCAGGGACGCCGTCCCTGTCCTCGAGATCCTGTTGCCGGTGGACATTGTCCTTGGTTAGGGACGCCAAGAGGCTGATCTCCCAGGCGCCCTCGGCCGTTGCAAAAGCCCATCAGCTGAAATCCCGTTGGGAACCTGATCTGGGCGACGTGTCGGCTGAGGACTGGGAGGAAGCTCTTGCCAATTGTAGAACCATCTCTCCCAAGCTCTCTGACCATCTCACTCACCTATACATTCTCCACCGATCATACCTGAAGCCCTACCGCATCTCTAGGTACAGACCTGGACACAATCCCAACTGCCCCAGCTGCGACCATCCTAACGCCACCTGCTACCATCTCCTCTGGACATGTCCCTGCATACAGGGGTTCTGGACCCAGGTGGTCCGGTTCCTCCATGACCGCATGGGCTCTCCACTGTCCCTCTGCCCCCGTCAGTGTGTGCTGGGGCTCTTCTCACTCTCTGAGGCCGAAAAGTACCTGAATATATTTCTACAGGAAACGTTATTCCTTGCTAGGCTTCAGATAGCCAAGACATGGATGAGGGGGCCCCCTCCCACGCTGCAGCAGTGGATCAGAGCTGTCAACATTACTATTCCATTCAAAAAACTACTCTACTGTATGTCCACAAGGGATGCCCAGGCAAATACCATAAAATATGGGACAGATGGTTGGGGGACGCCTCCACCTGTGACGCGGGGGTTTAGCCGTGCTCCTCCATGGTGGCCCCGGGGGATCCCCCCTTCAGGCTTTGCATCGCTCTGCCCTCCTCTAAAATGTACTATATATGCACCTGTACTGTTTTTCCTTGTCATGCCTGTATGTACGTCAATAGGTTTTATCGGAAAATGTAGTGCCTGTTGCACTTGATATCTGTTTGTGTATGCTCAATAAACGTTGTTTTGATAAAAAATAAAAAATAAATACTCACTTCTCCAGACTCACATAAATCCATCAAGGCGTTTTTATTTTTACATAACTCTTCAGAAGAAACAGTCCAATGCTTCCATCAGAACTAGGGTAAGGTTACATTGGCCCCTGTTTGCCTTGGACAGTACCCAATTTAAGGGGTCTGCTCCCCGCAAACAAATATGCCTGATGCTGTCCCTGGAGGAAGTGTCATACCATAGTCCTTCCATCCATAGGTACTTATTCTTTCTTGTCCTCATCTTTCTCTTGCTACAACCCCAGAATCCCGTACTCCAGACTGGGCAAAGCTAGTAGTGCTGGAAGTTCGAAGGATCAGTTGTTCACAGGGTGCTATATTAACTGCTACAGAAGGGGACCCTAAGGACCAAAGAGTGCACCCACTCAAGGTGAAACTTCACTTCGGATCTCAAAAGACAGGAAAATAACACAGCCATAAGCCTGTGTTACAGCCTCTGGCTGTCGCTGTTCAATAATCCCAGAAGATCCAGCTCCAATGCTGCTACCAGCTTAGATGGAAACTCACCCAGAGATGTCAACACCTATTCAAACTAGGGATATGCAACATAGTGATTTTGCATTAGCCTGGGGCATTCGCTGGCTCTGGGTCATAGCAGTAGCTGTGGAGAGAGGCTAGTATAGATGGGCTGCTGCTGTTAGAGACTTAGAGAAGCAGCAACACCAGGGACATGCCCAGAAAAGTCTACCAGTCACATCTGCATCAAGTGCACCAGCAGCAATATTCTCTACAGAAGGGACAGGCCAACCTCTACTTGGAGAATACACAGGCCCAAAAGGAGACTGTAAAAACTGTAGATCCGGTACTAAAAGATCATAAAAAGGAATATAAGCAGGCATATATTATTGCTTCAACTAGGTAAGAGATTTTAAGAAGCTCTACATTGAGCGAAACATGTCGAGCAAGTATACAAGCCAATGCTTCAATTGATCTTCCTTTTATAAGTTATCAGAGATCTCATCTATCCATCTTGATTGATGTTGTTTTAAATATATCTAATTGTTAAAAATAAAATATTTTTCTATATTTCTATACTTCCTTGTTGTTGATTTCCCATTAGCACCGATCAATAGTCCCTAGGTTCCGCAGGTACCCTTCCTTTCTTTATTCCTTTTAGGTAAGAGATTTTCTTTAGGCAGAACTTTACATTTCTGTAGCTAGCTCAGATGTTTGGCATGATTTTTTTTACAGACTGAACCTGTTTGCTTTATGATGTTCTTGAGCTTTTATGTTTGACCTGCATCCTTTGCATCTCATTCTTCATTCCCTAAGGCACCCAGATGTTGATATTTTCTACAGAAGACTAGCCTACTTTTGGTGATTTGATAAACCAAGGAATGGAAGTGCACATAGCTGTTTAATAACAATGTTATATTTATCTGGTAGGAAATCACTCTCCTGTGAAATGTCTTACTGTATATGTGTTTGTGCATGTGCTTAGTGTGTATGATAGTGCATATGTGAGGGGTGGAAGCCCGGCCAGGCAGGCTGTACAGAGTCCCATGATTTTTTAATGGCAGCCCAGGATGCAGGTGGTGCAGAGTACTGAGTAATGGGGTATTCATGGGGTACAGAATGTGGGGTAGTGTAGGATGCCAGAGTGCAGAGTGTTGGTGTAGTGGCGATACAGGGGGTTCAGATTGTTGAGGCTTACTTTACTCCCACACTACATGCCAAGCGGTCACAAGTTGGGGCAAGGGTTTATGAATGTGATTAAAGTGGGCGTGTTAGAGTAAACTTTCTTCTTTACCAGTTTGCATAGACAGTATTGCCTTTTTTAGAAATGATTATTATGAATGATAAGAATATTCTAATTCATCAGATTTAATTTTCCCTACGGATAAAGTAGGCATTGCATCAAAGGTGTAACTAGAATCTTCAGGGCCCTGGTGCAAGAAACCACAAAGCCCTGACTGCCGGGGCTTTTCCATCAGTCCTGAGGCCCTTTCCTCTGGTCCTGGGGCACTTCTTTCCGAGCCCAGGGCCCTTCCCTATGGGCCTAAGGCCCTTCTCACTGATCCTGGGGTTATTTCCATTGTCTGGCTTTTATAAGCCACGGTTCACATTGCATCAATTAAAGTTGTATGAGAAGTCAGAGCACATCTCTTTCAATGAGTACCATCTTACTCAATGCAACTCAAATCACAGCGACAAAAAAAGGTTCCTGCATTACTTTCCTACAACTTTAGTGTAATTTGAGTACCATAGACTGCAATATTATTATTATTATTATACAGGATTTATATAGCGCCAACAGTTTGCAATAAATTGCAAACAAGTCACAAGACGGTCACAGCAGTGTGAACCGAGAATTGCGGTCATGCAGCGGACCCAGCCAATGCTTTGCATTTATAAAGGTCACAGAACTTTCAGTGGAAACACTTTTTTTATTTATTGAAATATATTTTATATGATACATCAAAAGTCGGGTGTAAATAATACAAATACATTAGGTAGCTATGGGCATATGCTCCTCACCATTACTGAAATAATAGTAATTCAACTGTTACGGCATTTAGACATGATAAAATATTTATAATTTAGGAGGTACCATAAATGTTTACATATTGTTAAAAAGCAGGACATTTGCATTGAAACAAGTCCTCACTGACCTCTCTAGCTGCAGGCACCCTGAAGCAATTCACTTCACAGTACTGAAGCACTGACGACATTCAGTTTGGTTCTCTCAGCAACTTGGCTCACCCTGCCTCCATTCCCAGGGCACCTGCTCTGTGTTTAATTTAGTGATTAGAAAGCGTGAAGGATGCTCTAGCACTGGAGATGGGAGATGGGAGCTGTGTGTGCTGAGCTGGCATAGGCAACATCTCCCATGCTTCTGCTGTACATTTAAGGATTAATTGCTCCCAGATGCTTGCATCTACAGAGGCCAATGAGAGTTTACTTTTAAATCTATTTGCTGCTTGTTAACAATATGCAGATATCTGAATTTTTATAATCTGGGCACAGTTAATATTATTGACACATATCCTTGGCACACTATCCATGTTAGTCAGCTATCAAATGCTAGAAACGCTAGTGAGTAATGTATTTCTGGCATTTGACAGCTGAATGACAGTGGCATGGCGGGACCTGAACTGGCAGATTGGATCTGTCAATTCTAGTGACCATACAAGGTCTAACTTGTGGCATTTAGGAGAACAATAACAAATGCTTCTGCTCTGTTGAAACCCTTATATTGCAGACAAATAATTTCTGACAAGTTGAAAAATCGCTGCATAGCTGTACTTTTTTATAGAAAAACAAGGCAAACCTTTTAACCTGAATGAGCCACATTCATTTACCAACCAAATCCCCCTATCAGCTGGCCATAAATTTGAGAGAAGGCAGGCTAAACTCTGGCAGCTTGTTGTTCTTGGTGGCAAATATTTTCCAATGGTTGGCCACCTTAATATTTTCATCCACTTAGTCTGTTGTAGATATTCAGTTCTAATAAGTTACATAGTTACTTTGAAGAAGGCATCTAGTTCAACCAATGGAAATAAACAAACAAGTATAAAACCTCCATATACACAACCCTATACCCTATCTACACTTTCTCCAGTCTCTGATATCCTTTTTGTGAATTGGTGGCCAAAACTGAACCACATATTCCAGAGCTCTTACTTATGAATTGTATAGGGGCAAATCATGTCTCTCTCTGGAGTCCATACCTCTTTTGATATAATAAATTATTTTGCTAGCTTTAGAAACTGCAGCTTGGCATTACATGCTATTATTAAAGTGGTTGTAAACCTCATTCATGAAATTTGACACAAATATATCTGTAGTGTTTACTTGTCTCTATCCAAAGCTCTAAGTGTCATGTCTTTCTGCTGCTCCATTTCTCAGTTATCAGCACTTTCACTTCTGAAAAGTTATCAGACAAAGCAGAAAATTTGTGCTGGGGAGGGAGCTTAGAGGTAGATCAGCAAAGAACTTGTCTATTCAGAGTACAGCTCTGCATGTTGCTTTGTTCCTCTGCTTATGCGGAAAGGGGGTGTGTGCATTTCCTCCAATCAGCTTACATACAGTGTAAGCCCAAACTCCACACCCACTGCTGGAAGAGGAAACACGATTTCTAACACAATCTCCACTTTCTAAAGAGTGTAGAAAGGGGAAGAGAGCAGATATACATGTAAAACTTATGTAGTGAAGTTTGTTCATATCTATGTATCATCTTAGGCTGTTCACTTCATTGGGTATAGGAGAGGGTTTACAACCACGTTAAGTCTATGATCTACCAGAACACCCAAATCCTTCTCCACCACCCAGTTGTTCTCCTCTTAGAATGTATGTTTTTAGCCCCCAAGTGCATAACTTTAAATTTATCAACATTAAACTTCATTTGCCACTTAGTTGCCCAATTAAGTAGTGCATTGAGGCTGGCTTGTAAGTTGGAAACATCCTGTATGCGTGTTATTCCACTGCATAGCTTGGTGTCTCCTGTAAACACTGACATTTAACTTTTAATGTCACAGTCTATAGTCTTATAAATAGATTCCGGCCAAATTAAGTGGTATAATAACCACAATAATAAACTTCACTTTTTTACTAAATTTGGCCAGTTAAATATATCACTGGAAGTGTTTTGTTATGTTTAGTAAGTGTTGATCATGCCAGAATTCCATTGAGTTTGTAACTTTGCACTCTGCTTCTTTTGCATTGAAATCTCAAGAGGTTTTGTCATCCCTGCCCACTTTTCCTCTGTGAACATCTCACTACTGTGTTTTAGAGATGAGAAGAGAGGGCAACATTTTGAAGTCCTAGCACATTTACGGCCTTAGGGGGAAACACTTCTCTACCGTAGTAAAAGCAGTGAGAGTAGTGTGTTACTGGCAGGATCACCAGGTGAAAATAAAGAAATATAGCCTGAAAGAAGAGACTAACACAGCCACAACATCAAAAGTCTGTGATATATTGAATTTGTGTTCTTGGTGTACTAAGGCGCATTATAGTGTGTATTTTTCTATAGCGCAGTCTATTATATTAAATTACATTTTATTGCAGAAAATAGCCTTTTAAGTAGTTCTTAGATTTTTTTATTCTGAGTTTCATCTTCCCATACATTATTATGTTTTGTTATTGTAACTGTCATAGCAGTATAATGTGAAATGTTTGAAAAGATCTGTAAACAAGATGACAATGATGTTTCTAAGATACCAATGAATAAGCTAGTTCAGGAAAGAAATAGGGCTTCTTGACAGTTACATTCAGACTATGATGCTATGGGTCATCTGGGATTTTATTTTCTTAAATTGTCTTTTTACATACCGTATTATATTCAGCAAGATCCTTGGTTACTTCTCAAATAGCTTACACCGAGATTGTAGATGACAGCCTGTGATTATTTTGTGGCTGCCGTCTGTCTGAGGAGCTAGTTTCTGGGCATTTTCTAGTTCTGTGAATCTGATTATCTATTCTTCTGAAATGGGATCCCTGAGGAAGAAGCTGCTTTCTGTCAATCAACAGTGGGCAGATGTGACTGGTCTTCAGAGCACAGATGAGGAAGCAAGTCAGAATGCACAAAAAATACAGTATAATAGCACATTAGTGGACTTTTTTTTTAAAACTAAATATACATTTAGGATTTATTACATTTACAAATCTTTAGCCTACTGTTTATTTCTACTATATGAGACCTTGGAGGAGAGATTTCACCAGCAATAAATAGATTGTAAAAGGATAGATTGTTACATCTATGATTCAAAACTAAGAATAAAAAAGATCATTAAATAACTGAAATTCACTATGTAAAAAGTGGAAACATGGGAAAGAGTAAGGGAAAGGAAACATAAAGGAATGGAAGAAGATGGTAAATAAAAATGTAGCGAAAGTAGAAGGAAAGAGGAAAAAAATTAAAAAAGGAAAGAGAGGAAAGGCAAGTAAAAAGTAAAGAGGGAGGAAAGAAGTAGAAAAAGAATGGGTGAGGAAAGGAAAGGGAAAAGAAAGAGAGCGGAAATAAAAGGAAAAGAAAGGGACAGGAAAGGAAAGTAAAGAGAGAGGAAAGCAAGAGGAATTTAAAGATATAGGAAAGAGTTAGGATAAGAAAGCGTGAGGAAAAAGAGAAGAAAGGAAAACAAGAGAAAAAGAGAGAGGAAAGGAAATAGAGAGGAAAGAAAGATAGAAGGAAAGAGAGAGAAAAGCTAGAGGAAAGTTAAGAGAGGTAAGAGAGAGGAAAGAAAAGGAAAGAGAGAGGAAATAAAGAGGAAAGTGAGAAAGAAAAAAAAAGAGGAAAGGAAAAAGAGGTAAGAGAGAGGAATGAAAATAAAAGAGAGATGAAAAGAATGGAAAAGGAAAGGAGAGGAGTGGAAAGGAACAGAAATTGAATGAAAATGAAAGAAAGAAGAATAAATAATGGAAATACAGTACATCTGTTAGATTTAAAAAAAAAAAAGCACAGACCTCAGACAATAGGTGTGAGCAGATTGGAACTCCAGCTTGAAAATTCAAGTTTCAGATAAGTATAGGAAAATTTGATGGCTAGTTTGATTTCCTTACAAGAGCGTTAGTGAAAAAAAAATATCTCACCTAAGAAAACTGTTTCAGTATGTGCTTACTTTTTACATCTATAACCTATTTTATGTATGAAAATGCCTGTACTAAAATGTAAGGTAATTAGAACAGCGGAAAGGTATTTTGTTTTAACTGAAAATATAAAATTGAAAGGGAAGACTAAAAAAAACACTGATCAAAAGAAATAAGAAACACCAAGCAGTGTTACATTTACTAGTTGTACCTCAGCCACAGGCAAGGACCAAGCTTTTGTTCATTTAGCTGTAGTATACATGGTGCATTCAAATTAATATTTTTCATTCCAATAATTTTGGCAATGTAAAGAGATGAGATTGAACGAAAACCTCTGAAAATATTTATAATTTTATATTTGAATCAAATAATAATAATTAAAAAAAATGGAAGTTGGCTGGTTTCTATGCAGAGCTGCACTAGATGTTGTACTCACTAGTTTTAGTAAATCAATCACAGTGCCTCCTATACAATCGTTTGATCAACCCTAAAAATAAAAATTGTAAACTTAATGTATGTATGCATTTTAGAAAGCAGAAACAAGTACTCCTTTGATGATGTTTTCAATGATCTAAGAATTGTTGAACTCCTGTGCTTTTTTTTGATTGTCTGTGGTTTTAACTTCCTAGTGAAACAGCCAATAGACAGATTGACAAGGAGAAGCACTGTGTCAATTTTATTATTACATTGACTGCTAAGAGACAACTTGAATGTGATTGAAGAGACAACTGGGAACAAAAATCTGCAATCTATTTATTGTGCAGCAACAATCCATTGCACTTCCAAAGGAGGTTAGTATGGAAATATGGAAGTGTTTGTACACCAAAAAGGCACAGCATGTATCACAAACTGTATAGAAAATCCTTATTTTGTAAAGTGTTGTGCAAACTGGTGGTGCTACAGTATATAGATTCTGTACAATAATAATAAAAAAATAATCCCAGTTAAGCTACCTACAGACAAAAGATGACAACTGCTCCATCAGGTTGTTTTTGAACAAACTGATAAACAAATCATGTCTACGGGGGGAGAAAACTATGACTGGACAGGTTGCAAAACGTTTCCAATAGTTTAGTTCTTCTCTGTATCAAGACATTCTCTGCCTGTACTGCTGTCCTCTTCTACACTCTCCATTGGAGTAAAAACTACTGCTCATCCAAAGTACACATTTGCTTTTATTGCACTTTGCTATCAGAGGTGCAAGAGACAGGTCGGATTGCACTACCATGGGTGATCACACTTCTTGGTCTCTAGACTCCATTAAAATCCAGCTCTGAACATTACTGAGTATGCCTAACAATAGTTTGTGTCCCACACAATCACAATGAAAAGCTTTACTTTCTTACAGCTAAATTCAGTATAATATTTATTATTACATCTATGAGGGTTTCTCAGCTTTGTAATAGCAGAGTCTATTGGCATATTTTGGGAACCGTAAAATAAATTCATATGATACAAACTATCTATCTATCTATCTATCTATCTATCTATCTATCTATCTATCTATCTATCTATCTATCTATCTATCTATCTATCTATCTATCTGTCTATATATATATATATATATATATATATATATTTATATATATATATATATATATATATATACATATATATATATATATATATATATATATATATATATATATATATATATATATATATATATATATATATATATATATATATATTTGTTTACAATGCAAAAGTAGATCTGACTTTAAAGGTGCATCTATCTATCTATCTATCTATCTATCTATCTATCTATCTATCTATCTATCTACCTAACTCTATATCTATATATTTTCTGTTTATTATTGAACACTTTGTTTACAACAGTTGTTGGTATACAATAAAAATCTCATCCATCAAAGAGAGGTTCAATAAAAGTGCACATATAGTGTAGACGATTGAACCTGTTAGGACTTGTTTTTATATCCCAACACATGGCTGACCTAGCATTCCCAACAAAGGAACACGTAATGCAGGATATTTGACTGTAAATGCTGATTGTGACCTGGGAAATATGATTTCATCTGTTTGCATATCTAACTTATAAGATTGATATATTGCTCTCTGAGTTTCCTAGGGATAACAAGATAGGTCAATGTGTATATTTTACCCGTGTTGTAAAGGATTTACATTACAGGACAGGAAATTAGAAGCAGTACATGCTGAATAATCACATTTTATTTTTTAGGTTGTGGGTATCATTCTTCTGATTTTGCTCATTACAGTTGATAAAGGTGCCATATTATTGTAACAGAATATATTATGAGAAAACAAGATAAGATGAACGTAGATCAAGCAAGCGGGCTAACAGTGCTTACTTTCTATTATTCCCACAACCAAACACAGGCATGTGCAGATTTTGTAGTAGCAAGAAGCAGAAATGTGACAGAAGAAACTTTATACTTCTGGGGCAACAAATGCTTCCTTCTTCCATATCTTTGCTGCCATTGGAAATACTGGGTGACATGAAATAAATTATAAACATCCCAACACTTGAGGGTACTTCCCTTCATGACAAGTGGTGGTATAGGAGTCAAAAATACAGCTATTTGAATCAGAAGATAGTGCTGCACAGGTCACGTCTTTAAAAGCAAAACATACTAAGGTTTGGAGAAAAATTTTAACAAACCCTCAAAGCTCATACAGAAAAAAAAAAACATTTGACTATCCCATTTAGTAATTTTAATGCTATCTAGCAGATCTCAAAGACAGATAAGTTGGGGATGTCAAGGTACTAAAATGTTCCCGTCTAATTGAATGAAAACTTCAGCAAAGCAGTTTATTTGCCCCATATCGTTCACACCCATGCAGACTTGGTCCACCTGTCCTCTAATTGATGCACTTCCAAGTGTAATGGGTAATGTAATGTGTAATGTGTAATGTAATGTTATAGTGGTATACCTCAGTCCCATCTCTGAGGTTGTTAACCTCAAAGGGTAGAGATAAATTCAGAGAAACTCTGATGACAGACAGTCTCACAAGTCAAGTGTCCTCTGTTGTGCTTTTTTGCCCATCTCTCAAAAAGCTTATAATTTCAGCTTTAGCATGATTGCATCAATGTCACTTCTGTCATGTGTTACAGTCTCAGAAAGCATATGCATCATTCCCCAATATTTAGATCTGTGATATTAATTGAAGTATGTCTGGGCCATTGCCACCTCCCAACACCACATTCCTTCAATGTCCTTTCTGGTCTGGAATTAGACATGTAGCCACGTGGTGGAGAAGAATATCCCAGCCACATTGGCTTTATATCCATTCTACTGCATGAGCACCCCACATTTTGACTGAAACTACCATTTAATCACATAGGAGACATATACAATTATACAATTGGGCCATTAATTTATTGATATGTCCAATCGCCAATTAAGTGTCCTCATCTAATCATTATTAAATTAAGACATTATGCTTTAAGCCTTATTGCTGTATTTTACTAGCCTGTATGCCTGATTTACAGTTTTTCACTTATCATTAATAAAGTCAGTATAATCAGCTTTTACTATGTATTAAAAGTATAGTCAAGCTTGAATGAAACCTGGATAGTTTTTTTTGTTCATCTGGGAATTATTTATTACTTAGCTAATTACTTAAAAGACTTTAGGAGTAGGCATAAAGTATATATTATAGTTATGTCTTTGAATGCTGAAGGAATGTAAAGATGTCTGCATATACAGTAAGTCTTTGGTATCCATCAAACTCAATATTTCATCAGGATGTTACCCTAAATAATTGAACACCAGGAAACAGTAGAAAACAGATGTATTCTTTGGATGAGCTGAACATTTAACACACAGACAACAAAAGACAGGAGGCAGATGCTAGCAAAGATCAGAGAGGAAGTAGGAGCTTCCCCAGGGTTTCAAAATCAGTTGTAAGAGTCCATTACTTCTAGCATTCACATGGCAAATGGAAATCTGAAGAAGAAAATAATGCAAAATAAATCTGAATTCATTTGGAAATTTAACATTTTGGTCATATTCTTATAAATACAATATAATTTATAGTAAGAATTAATGCAATTAACCTTTTTTTTAAATCCAGAATGGAAACAGTGTAGAAATATTGGCTTGATGTATCCAACCTACAGCCAAACACACATATATTTATGCAAAAAAGGATATTTGTTAAACCTGGCCCTTCATGGATTTGACAGAATAGGAGATACATTATACAAAGTCATATGTTTAGTCTGAGTTTGCATTTTTGAGAAATTTGCATTTTAATAAAAGTTGCTTTTGCTTAGTGAATATTTATTAAATTTGGAGCGGCAAAGTAATTTTTAGCTATGTGTGAGCTGGCAAATTTGTTAGATGCAAATGTAGCTTATGATTAACAAGCAGTAAACAAATATAAAATCTAATGTTGCTATTGAATAAATGATTTTTCAACTTTTCTTAAAAGCAAATAATCTTTTTAGTCTCAGCTGGTAGAAAATACCAGTTGTGCTGACTTAATGGTTTGCACTTGGTCTGCATGGAATCACCAATTTACATTATATTACATTTTAAAGTAATACTTCAGTGACTATATAGGTAGAATATTACTTATTATAATTTAGCATTTTTATTATTCCCATTTTTCTACTTGTTTATTATTCTGTAGATACAAAACCCCATAAAGTACATGCATTACATTCCACTCTGAGTTCAGAGCATTGGATTGAAAAAAGCCCAAGCATATGTACTTATTTTGTAAGGTTTTGTAATCAAAACATTTTTACAGACTACATTTATATAATTGTATTACTGTTAGGGAGCTTATAATGTTTTCCGGTGTCCCTACCAAGTCATGTACCAGGGACAATTTAAGATAATTAACCCTGCAGTGCGGTTTGGTGTGTTAGAGGAAATTAAAGCACCCGGAGGAGACCCATACAAAGAACAAGCACACCATCTCCATGCAAATAGCTAGTACATTCCTGGTGGGAACTAAGCCCAAAACCCCAGACTTGGAAACAGTCCTAACCACTGCAAAAGCCTTTATTACATTAAAATACTGCACATAGCGCTACAAAATAAGCTAACACGTTGTCAAACAATACATAGTACACCTAATTAATTAATTAAAACCACTTTTTGTAATTAAAAGGTAGACACCTAAGTTCCCCTGCAGCTAAAAAGGAGTAAATGACTAAATAATGTAGGATGAGAAGCTGTCTTTTTTCCATATTTTGACATACAGGGGTTCATTTACTCCAGGGATATGCAATTAGCGGACCTCCAGCTGTTGCAGAACTACAAGTCCCATGAGGCATAGCAAGAACGACAGCCGCATGCATGACACCTAGAGGCAGAGGCATGATGGGACTTATAGTTTTACAACAGCTGGATGTCCGCTAATTGCATATCCCTGATTTACTCTAAGGAAAATAGACTTTGCACTTTTCCAGGTGCAGTTGCTCCAGAGCTTAGTTAAAGAGGTAAAGCTTTACTTTGCAAAGAATACCCAATTATGTGCAAGGAAAATAAAAAAAAAACAGCATTTTTGCTTGCACATGATTGGATTATGGAAGTCAGAAGAGCTTCTGCTCATTTACTAAGCTTTGGAGCAACTGTTCTTGCAGAGTGCAATTGCGAAGTGCACAGTCTATTTGCCTTTAGTAAATCAACCCCACTGAATCTCACCAAAGTAAGTACACTCCTCACATTTTTGTAAATATTTTATTATATCTTTTTAATGTGACAACACTGAAGAAATTATACTTTGCTACAATGTAAAGTAGTGAGTCTACAGCTTGTATAACAGTGTAAATCAGCCATTTTCCCTCCCTGGTTTCATGTGACTTGTTAGTGTTACAAGGTCTCAGGTGTGAATGGGGAGCAGGTGTGTTAAATTTGGTGTTATTGCTCTCAGGCCTCGTACACACGACCGAGAATCTCATCGTAAAAGAAACGTTGTTTTCCTCAACGAGTTTCTTGACAGGCTTGTTGAGGATCTTGTCAAGCTTTCTTTGCATACACACTGTCAAGACAAAATCTTGTTGTTCTCAAAACGCGGTGACGTACAACACGTACAACGGCACTATAAAGGGGAAGTTTGATTCCACTGGCACCACCCTTGGGGCTGCTTTTGCTAATCTCATGTTACTGCATGTTAAGTAAAGGTTTTGTGAGAGATGATTCGCGCTTTTCAGTCGGTTACAGCGTGACGTATGTGCTATCTACATTACGAACGCTACTTTTACCAAAGGTGCGCTCCCGTCTCATACTTTATTCTGAGCATGCGCGGGTTTCTAAGCATACACAGGAACGTGTTTCTCATCATAAACCAGCCCGACGAGGAACACGACAAGGAAATTGAGACTCCTGAAGAGAAAAAAGAGAGCGTGTTCTCTCTTTTTCTCGTTGAGATCAGCGACAGTTTTCTCGACGAAAAACATACACACGACCGTTTTTCTCAGCAAAAATGCTCTGCCAGCATTTTTCTTGATGGATTTTGATAAGGAAAACGGTCGTGTGTACGAGGCTTGACTCTTTCATACTGGTCACTGGAAGTTTAACATGGCAACTCATGGCAAAGAACTCTCTGAGGATCTGAAAAAAAGAATTGTTGCTCTACATAAAGATGGCCTAGGCTATAAGAAGATTGCCAAGATCCTGAAACTGAGCTGCAGCACAGTGGCCAATACCATACAGCGGTTTAACAAGACAGGTTCCACTTAGAACAGGCCATGGTCGATCAAAGAAGTTGAGTGCACATGCACAGCGTCATATCCAGAGGTTGTCTGTGGGAAATAGATGTATGCGTGCTGCCAGCATTGCTGCAGAGGTTGAAGGGGTGGGGGGTCAACCTGCCAGTGCTCAGACTATAGGCTGCACACTGCATCAAATTGGTCTGCATGGCTGTTTTCCCAGAAGAAAGCCTCTGCTAAAGATGATGCACAAGAAAGCCCATAAACAGTTTGCTCGAGACAAACAGACTAAGGATATGGATTACTGGGTCTGATGAGACCAAAATAAACGTATTTGGTTCAGATGGTGTCAAGTGTGTGTGGTATCAACCAGGTGAGGAGTACAAAGACAAGTGTATCTTGCCTACAGTCAAGCATGATGGTGGGAGTGTCATGGTCTGGGGCTGCATGAGTGCTGCCGTCACTGGGGAGCTACAGTTCATTGAGGGAATCATGAATGCCAACATGTACTGTGACATACTGAAGCAGAGCATGATCCCCTCTCTTCTGGGACTGGGCCCCAGGGCAGTATTCCAACATGAAAACAACTCCAAACACACCTTCAAGGCGACCACCTTGCTAAAGAAGCTGAGGGTAAAGATGATGGACTTGCCAAGCATATCTACAGACCTAAACCCTATTGAGCATATGTGGGGCACCCTCAAATGGAAGGTGAAGGAGCGCAAGGTCTCTAAGATTCACCAGCTCTGTGATGTCATCATGGAGGAGTGGAAGAGGACTCCAGTGGCAACCTGTGAAGCTCTGGTGAACTCCATGCCCATGAGGGTTAAGGCAGTAGTGGAAAATAACTGGGGCCACACAAAATATTGACACTTTGGGCCCAATTTGGAGATTTTCACTTACGGGTGTACTAATTTTTGTTGCCAGAGATTTAGACATTAATGGCTGTGTGTTGAGTTATTTTGAGAGGACAGCAAATTTACACTGTTATACAAGCTGCACACTCACTACTTTACATTGTAGCAATATGTCATTTCTTCAGTGTTGTCACATAAAAAGATGTAATAGAATATTTACAAAAATGTCAGGAGTGTAATCACTTTTGTGAGATATTGTATCTGCCCAAACTATAAATTCCAGCAACCTTTGTGGGCCATGCTAAGAAGCCTTAAATTGAATAACAAGGGAATGGCTTGACGTCTGATTCTGTGCCCCAATGCATTCACTCTAAGCAAGCCAGGTTTAATGCTGCCGATTTTGAAGAAGGATTTGATGACTCCTGTTATCTGCAGCTGTCTGATTCAGGTAGGCATGCATTCTGGGATGGGAAGGGAGGTTTGTTTACAGTAGAGGGGCTAAGCAAAAAATAATTAAAATTTGAAAGTAGTCATCCTCAAGTTTTCATTGCTGTCTGTGTTACTGCTGGGGAGATTCAGCATCTTGATTTGTTCTGGTACCCATTATCATAGACAGTAACACAAATCATACATTTTAGTCATCACCAGAACAAGAGATGAGGAAAAACCATCCACTGGGGCCCTCACTTCAGTTTTAACCCTTCTGTACTTACAGGGCTGGGATAAGGGAGGGCAGCTGCTCCAGGCTTCCATCAGAACGGGACTTGAACATGACTTGATAGCTCACTAAGGCCGCGTTCACACATGTGAGGTCGCGGGTTTTTGTGCCCGGGGGTCCGGTGCATTTTTGTACACCAGTTAAGGTGCGATTCAGGTACGAATTTTAGCCTGAATTTGCACCTTAACCAGACCCAACGATTCACCGGACTCTTTTTCAATCCAGACCGCAGCTGCCCAGGACATGTGTGAACAGGCTCCATTGAGAGAACATCACACTTGTCTGTCATTTGAATTGGATGCAGGAAATCTGCATCCAATTCCCATATGTGTGAAACCAGCATTAATCACAGCTGTCCTTTGTAAATACAAAAGCTGGCAGAAGAAGTAACCCACCCTTGTGTTTGTAGTAATCCACTACTTTCTTCCTCTGCCATGCTCTGCAATAAATATAATCAGTCAGAGCTGCAGAAAAATATAAATATATAGCTCTTTGCAATAGGTTTAACTACAATGCCATTATAACCTGTACCTAGGTCAAGAATGGTGCAAATCACAATAAAAAATATATTGCAAGTATGAAATGAGTGAAATTTCTTCTGATAACTGTAGGTTTGTGGGGACATATATGGTAAAAGAAAAGATTACCTGTACTCCACAGAATGAGCTCAAATAATGATAATTTGAGAGCCAATGAGTAAAGATACTTCTGCACTGTTCCACCAACCTTTTAGGATAAGGGTCTCTAACTGGCAGCCCTCCAGCTGTTGTGAAACTACAAGTCCCAAGAGGCATTGCAAGACTGACAGTTACAAGCTTGACTCCCACAGGCAGAGGCATGATTGAAATTGTAGTTTTGCAACAGCTGAAGGGCTGCTAGTTTGAGACCCCTGCTTTAGGAGAATATGAGGTTCTTGTTGGGGAGGCACTTGGGACCCCATGGATATGAAGTCCCTTTCTGCCAGTCACACTGTGCCACCCAATCTCTTCCATTAGTGTGGGATGTACACAGGATCTGACAGCTCATCTGATTGCTGCTGTCATTTGTAAACACAGAAGCTGCAAGAGAAAGTTTTCCACTATTCACTTCTTCTGACGAGCTCTGCATTAGTCAGAGCCTCATACAAATACAACATTTCATGGAAAAGCTGTTAAAAAAAACACATATTATGTAGCAATAAAGCCATAGTGGCACATGGTATCATAGTAAAGGTAAGTATAATGCAAAGTATTAAGGGTGCAACAGGTCATGGATGGGCGAGAGTTGTCCTCCGCCTAATGAAGAATTAAACAATAACATGTGATCTGGTGCACCCTGTGATGTACTTCTGGGTCCGCGTGAATCCCAAAATCATGGACCCGGAGCTACTCAGTGTCTGAGACAAATGCTTTAGCAGCCTGAAGTGGGATCTCAGATGCAGAAGATGATCAGGTGCGCACATTGTTGGGAGGGGGTCACAGTTTTGCATTTTTGCTATGAGCACTGGATGGTCTTTTCTAGACATGTGCACACTGAAATATTTTGCTTTGGAATTTCGTTTTTGTCCTGAAATTTGTTTTTATTTATTTAGTTTTGAAAAAAAAATGCATTTGTCCTAAAATCCGAATTTATTAAGGTCAAATCTGTCATTGAAGGCTTATGTGTCTGTTGAATGTTGAATGTTCTAAGAAGATTCGACGGAGCAGCTAAACTGTACAACCCCATAATTGTACATTTCCGGTCGAATGTTCCGCCTACATGCTAGAGAAGAATTCTAATGTTGTATGATTAGTAATAATTATATTTATAAATTATTATTACTGGTCAACCAACATTCAAATTCTTCTATAGCCTATGGGCCGAGCATTTGACCAGAAATGTACAATTGAGGTGTCGTACAATTTAGCTGCTTGTCGAATCTTCTTAGAACTTTCGACAGACACCATAAGCCTTCAATGACAGATTCAACTTTTGTATGTTTTTCACTGCTTCTTCGAATCTTCGTCGTTCATGTCGAATGGTCTACCCCAACACTGTCTCTATAATGTCAAATCTTTCCTCTCTATGTAGAATAATATTGGACTATATATCGAACTGTTGTAGCAACGAAAATGAAAATAAAGCATTTTTTTACGTCAGATCTTTCGGATTTTGGATTCTGTGCGTTCGTTTTCGTTTGTTAAAACGGTAATGAAAATACCCGAAATTAGGACGAAAATGCATTCGAACGAAAACGAAAGCACATGTCTAAACTTTTCCTGGTATTGCCTGCTCTATCCAAGTCTAAACACAAATGTTTTAGCTTTGCATACACCTAATAGGTTCATTTATAAATGCTTTAACACAAGATTCAACAACCAAGAAGGACACAGCTCTAATCAGATTTAGATGGAAAACGTGTGAATATTGAGTGAGCGTTGTGCGAATCATTCATGAAAATAATAGACTCAATTAAAGTTCCCTCTGAAGAAGCCATTCTTTCATGGAGAAACATGCTAGGTAGACACTTTGGGGTTGATTTACAAAAACTGAAGAGTGCAAAATATGGTGCATAGAAATCAATCAGTTTTAAAGTTTTATTGCCAAAGCGTAATTGAATAAGCCAAAGTCAAAATCTGATTGGCTACCATGCACCAGATTCTGAGTGAAATCGTTTTAGTGAATCTACTTCTGTATTTTGTTGACAATAGATTTAGATTTTGATGGAAAGGGTTTTAGAGTAACCCGTTACCGAATGAGAAATATACGGTATGCATAAGGAGACAAGATACAGCAAGAAGGTATATAACTCCAGAGTGTAAAATGTTAAAGTGAATGTAAACCCGATTCATGAAATTTGAGCTGGGAACATTTAGATGTAGTGTTTTCTTATCTCTCTTTAAAGCACTATGTCCCATGGCTTTCTCCTGCTCCGTTCTTCTGTTATTAGCATGATAACTTCTGACAAGTTCTCCAACAACTGAGATAAAATCAGCCTGAAATTTATGTTGGGGTGGGTGCTATAAATAGATTAGCAGAAAGCCGGTCTATTCACAGCACAGCTCTGCAAGTCTCTGCGGAGAGGGGGTGTGTGCCTTTCCTCCAATTAGCTGTTACACAGTGTATGGCAAGTATCCACACCCAGTGCTGAACAGGAACAAAAACATCATTAATACAATGAGCACTTTGTAAACAGTATATAAAGCTGAAGACAGCAGGTATACTGTGTCTTGAAAAAGTATTCATACCCCTTGAAATTGTCCACAGTATATTGGATCAGTAATTATACAGGGTACTGGATCAGTCATTACAGTGCCTTGAAAAAGTATGTATACCCTTTAAAATTTTCCACATTGTGTCATGTTGCAATAATTGTGAAGTGGAAGGAAAATGAAAAATGTTTTTCAAAATGTTTTGCAAAAAAATATGTGAAAAGTGTGGTGTGCATTTGTATTCATATCCCCCCCCCCCCCATTCCCGAGTCATTCCTTTGTAGAACCACCTTTCACTGCAATTACAGCCTTTTTGGGGATGTCTCTACCAGCTTTGCACATCTAGAGAGTGACAATTTTGCCCATTCTACTTTGCAAAATAGCTCAAGCTCTGTCATGTTAGATGGAGAGTGTCTGAGAACGGCAATTTTCAAGTCTTGCCACAAATTTTCAAATTTTCAGATTTAGGTCTGGATTTGGACTGGGCCATTCTAACACATGAATATGTTTTGCTCTAAACCATTCCATTGTTGCTCTGGCTGTATGTTTAGGGTCGTTGTCCTGCCCAGTCTCAAGTCTTTTGCAGACTCTAACAGGTTTTCTTCTAAGATTGCCCTGTATTTGGCTCCATTTATCTTCTCATCGACTCTGGCCTGTGCCTGCTGAAGAAAAGCATCCAAACAACATGATGCTGCCACCACCATGTTTCATGGTGGGGATGGTGTGTTCAGAGTGATGTGCAGTGTTAATTTTCTGCCACACATAGCATTTTGGTTTTAGGCCAAAACTTAAAATTTTGGTTTCATCTGGCCAGAGCACCTTCTGCCACGTGTTTGCTGTGCCCCCCCCCCCCCTCCACACATGGCTTCTCACAAACTGCAAACTGGACTTCTTATGGCTTTCTTTCCATAATGGATTTCTTCTTCCACTCTTCTATAAAGTTGTCCTGTGGACAGATTCTCCCACCTGAGCTGTGGATCTCTGCAGTACCTCCAGAGTTGCAAAGGGCCTTTTGGCTGCTTCTCTGATTAATGCTCTCCTTGCCAGGCCTGTCAGTTTAGATGGAGGGCCGTGTCTTGGTAGGTTAGAAACATGGATATCGCCCTTGGGACTTTATATGAGGTGTGCACAATTGGCCGATGAAATTGACAAATGTAAATACAGTAAAATATTTTATGCAGAAATAGTCACACATGAAAAAGTAACATAAACAAAGGCAAAGCTGATAAAATATTGCACATAGTTATATGTGCAATAATATGTCTTGGTAGGTTTGCAGTTGTGCCATACTCTTGCCATTTTCGGATGATGGATTGAACAGTGCTCTGTGAGATGTTCAATGCTTGGGATTTTTTTATAACCTAACCCTGCTTTAACCTGCCTGGCGGTATTCCCGAGTCTGACTCGGGGTTAGATTTTCCTGCTGCGAGCGGTAACCCCGAGTCAGACTCGGGCTTGCCCCGCTAGATCCACAGGCTTGGTTTACTTACCTTGTCCCTGGATCCAGCGATGCCACCGCACTGTGTGAGCGAGCGGGACCTCGCTCGATTCACACAGCGTCCTCCTGTGCCGCCGATCTCCGTTACCTGCGACGTTACGACGCACGGGGACGGAGAACGGCGCCAAATTCAAAAAAGTAAACAAACACTTTACATACAGTATACTGTAATCTTATAGATTACAGTACTGTATGTAAAAAAAACACACCCCCCTTGTCCCTAGTGGTCTGTCCTGTGTCATGCATGTCATTTTATATAATAAAAACGTTTCTTTCTCCCTGCAAACTGTAGATTGTCCATAGCAACCAAAAGTGTCCCTTTATGTCAAAAATAGTTTTAGATCAGCTAAAAAACAGCAATAATAAATTATAATCACTTGCAGAATTGTGCGATAGCGATTTGTGGGGAAATTCGTCATAAAAAAAAATAAAAAAATGACAGCAACAATTCTGCAACTGAGCAAATTTCAGTGATTTTGATTTGATTACATTATTGAATAATTTTTATTATAATTATATTATTATTTGTTATAATTATTTATAATTATTTATTATATTATAATTTATAATTTTGTTTTTAAAAAAATGTCATACCGGGGATGCCTATTAGAATCTTGTTTGGTCAGATTTAAGTGAGTTATTTCTAAAAATTACAGACCTACAATATAAAACGCCAAATTTCCTTACAAATAATGGTACCGCTTTCAGCATGTTTTTTCTGAAAGAATCATACCGCCAGGGAGGTTAATCTTCTCCACAACTTTATCCCTGACCTGTCTGGTGTGTTTCTTGGCCTTCATGATGCTGTTTGTTCACTAAGGTTCTCTACCAAACCTCTGAGGGACAGCTGTACTGAGATTAAATTACACACAGGTGGACTAATTTACTAATTAGCCACTTCCCGACCGCCGCATGTATATGTACGTCCACAGAATGGCACGTACAGGCAAATGGGCGTACAGGTACGTCCTTGCCTTTCCGCGGGTCGAGGGTCCGATCGGGACCCCCCCCGCTACATGCGGCAGTCGGATTCCCGCGGGAAGCGATCCGGGATGACGGCGCGGCTATTCGTTTATAGCCGCTCCGTCGCGATCACTCCCCGGAGCTGAAGAACGGGAAGAGCCGTATGTAAACACGGCTTCCCCGTGCTTCACTGTGGCGGCTGCATCGATCGAGTCATCCCTTTTATAGGGAGACTCGATCGATGACGTCAGTCCTACAGCCACACCCCCCTACAGTTGTAAACACACACTAGGTGAACCCTAACTCCTACAGCGCCCCCTGTGGTTAACTCCCAAACTGCAACTGTCATTTTCACAATAAACAATGCAATTTAAATGCATTTTTTGCTGTGAAAATGACAATGGTCCCAAAAATGTGTCAAAATTGTCCGAAGTGTCCGCCATAATGTCGCAGTCACGAAAAAAATCGCTGATCGCCGCCAATAGTAGTAAAAAAAAAATAATTAATAAAAATGCAATAAAACTATTCCCTATTTTGTAAACGGTATAAATTTTGCGCAAACCAACCGATAAACGCTTATTGCGATTTTTTTACCAAAAATAGGTAGAAGAATACGTATCGGCCTAAACTGAGGGAAATTTTTTTTTAATTAAATATATTTTTCGGGGATATTTATTACAGCAAAAAGTAAAAAATATTGCATTTTTTTCAAAATTGTCACTCTATTTTTGTTTATAGCGCAAAAAATAAAAACCGCAGAGGTGATCAAATACCACCAAAAGAAAGCTCTATTTGTGGGGAAAAAAGGACGCCAATTTTGTTTGGGAGCCACCTCGCACGAGTGTGCAATTGTCTGTTAAAGCGACGCAGTGCCGAATTGTAAAAACGCCTTTGGGCATTTAGCAGCATATTGGTCCGGGGCTTAAGTGGTTAGGTGACTTCTGAAGGCAATTGGTTCTGCTAGATTTTAGTTAGGGGTATCAAAGTAAAGGGGGCTGAAAACACATGCACACCAGACTTTTCACATATTTATTTGTAAAACATTTTGAAAACCATTTATCATTTTCCTTCCACTTCACAATTATGTGCCACTTTGTGTTGGTCTATCACATAAATTCCCAATAATTTACATTTACATTTTTGGATGTAACATGACAAAATGTGAAAAATGTCAAGGGGTGTGAATACTTTTTCAAGGCACTATACGTATAAAACTTATGTAGAGAGTTTTTTTTTTAATCCCTGTGTATCATTTGACGCTGTTTACCTCACTGGGCATGTGTGAGGGTTTACATCCACTTTAAATGTAAGGAATACACATTTTTTTTAATAGATTAGCTGACTGAATCGTCTTTTCTTCTGGATTTGGTATATATTTTGTTTTTTAATAATAAATGGTAAGTCATTCAACAGAACTTAAATTTGCGGTACAAAAAATCCAAGTGTTCTTTTTAATTTCCTGTTTCATGTTGTACATTGTTCGCCTCGAATTACACCGCAGGCAGGTTCATTGTCAATCCAGGTTATTCCCCCGTGCTTTCTTTATCTAAAAATTGCAACTTTCTCTTCCCACTCATTCAGACATGTCACTGGCACACAACAAATAGCAGTTTTAAATGAGGTCATTGGGTAAAGGAAAAAAAAGAACAAATCAGAATGAAAGCAAGGGGAATAACCTTAACTCTCTCTTCCAATTTTACTAAGCATCCAACCTGATAGGACATAGGCAGCAGGGAGCAAACATTGACTTTAAATCAGGTCAGCAGATCCTGGAAGGTAGATGAATGTAATCAGAGTCAAAACAGAAAGGAAGAACCTTTGTCCCCATTACATAATTCATGACAGCCCCCTCCCACCAATATGTCAGTGGCAAACTGTAATCAGGATTGGGACAGCAGGCTAATGAATACAGTATGCTGGGAGCAGACACAGATTATCAGCATCCCATTTTGAGACAATTGTCCTCTGGTATGAAGGTGTTTTTACTTACACTGATTGAGTTTGATCCAATAAAGGAGTAGACACTCCTCACTTAACAAAGTGAATGTTCACTTTGCAAAGGAGATAATAGTAAATAAGGACATGTTAGAAGAAATTTCCTGGATTTGACACTAGACACACAACATGAGAAGTACAAACAAATGGCTACTGCCCTCACCTACAGTACAACTGGCCTTTACGGGACTGCATGACTGCGGGAATGACGTCATTGTGGCTCCCGGCAATCACAGCATCGGAGCTGCTGCTGTGTCGGGCACTGCGGTGGGGGCTTCGATCCCAGGTAAGTATTACATAATGAGCTAGTATGCTATGCATACTAGCTCATTATGCCTTTGTCTTGCAGGTGTTAGTTTTTTTTTTTTCAAGTGGGTCCACTTGAATATTCACACAATTTATTGTGTGAAGATTCTTAATTACTTTAGTAGCCTCAATATATATGTCAGGCCTCGTACACACGACCGAGGAACTCGACAGGCGAAACACATCGTTTTCCTCGTCGAGTTCCTTGTTAGGCTGTCGAGGAACTCGACAAAAATATACACATGACCGGTTTCCTCGGCAAAAAAATATCTCCCAGCATGTTTCGTGCTGGTTTTTGCCGAGAAACTCGGTCGTGTGTACGAGGCTTTAGTGTACTGGGGTACCATTTATTTGGTGTGGCACCACAACACATGCATTGCTGTGCATTGTGTTTAAAAAAAGGGTAAGGTGGGGATTGAGTCCTGCTATGGTGGTTGTCAATTCAGAATTATTGAGCTTCCAAAATGCAATGCACATAAATACATGGAATAACCCACTAGACAATTGTGAACCTGGCTTTAAGTCGAAAATGACCAGACTACAGCTATTGATTATATGAGTTACATTTATAATGATAGCTAATTCATCAGTGCAATTAGAACTTCTGTATATTTATATTAAAGATAAGTGTTTCATCCATCGGTGTCATTTAACTTCTGTCAGGAAGTCTGATTAGTGTACAGCAATCCATACAGAATGCAAATTCGACAATATTACATAGTACAAGTCATTTATTATCCTACAGTACAGTGGAACTATGATTGTACAATTCTAATCAGTCAAGTAATAGAAGGTATTTTTCTCTAGCTGACCACTGATGTAAGGAGACTTTTTAATTTGCACTGAACAACAAAGTAGGGTGGTTTGTTATCAGTATAATGTCCACTTATGTTGGTAGTCAGTGGGAGTAAGAATGCCATCTTACATTGGTGGTCTGTGGTAGTAAATATAAGGGGGTATTTTTTTTTCTCCACTGACCCCCAATGTAAGGAGACGACTGCATTATAACTTCAATTGACCACAAACGAAAGGAGGTATTCCTTCTACCAATGATTACCAATATAACGTAGATTTTTTTCCCCATGACCACCAAAGCAAGGAGGCATCCTTCTTCCCATTGATCAGCAACATTGAAAACATTGTTCCTCCTACTGATCTCCAGCAAAAGGAGGACATTTTCCTCTCTACTTACCACAAACGTAAGGTGACACTAAATCTTGCTATACGGTTTCATAATTTGCAGGTACACGCCTATAAACATGTGTTTACTGTGTGGGTCTGCCCATTCAATTAATTAAAATTACGTCCAGTAGACCTCCTAGTGGCATATAGTTGTTGGTAAAAAAAAATATTCTAACAATAAAGCCTGATTGTGTGTGGCCTAAAAAAAAAAAAACACTTAACCACAAGTTCAGTCAACGGTGCAAGTGGCTATTACCTATATTTGCCAACATTCCTAAGAGGCAGAGTGTACTTTGTGTTCCATGTTTTGAAGCCTCATATGCGCTGCCCCCAATCCTGTTTTGCTGAGCATTCTTTCTAGTATGGGGAAGGGGTATGACACAATCTTCAAAATGTCCTGCAAAAATATGGACACTTGCCAACTTTTTTATTAGTCAACTGTACAACATGGTAAATAGGAACACTGGGAAATATTTGCCAAATGAGTCATTTTTTTCCTTGCTATCTATAGGAGAACGACAGCTGAAAGCTCTTTAGTCTTTATAGGAAACACTGAAACATTTTTTATATACTACCGTGTATTTCCATTCATACACAATCATCCATGTTCTTCTCTGCAAAACTCGACAACACATGAACATTTTCCCTTTCATTTGGCCTGCAGACGGCAGTATACTATTTATTTTCTTTCCATTGTTGAAGCATTGCCAATGATCAAAGAAATCTCTGAACTGTGGAATAACAGCAAACACACATTAAACTGCATATTAAATGGAACATTTTTATGAGAACACCATGTTTTTAAGAAGGTAAGGTACAGGGCCACTCCACTGTATGTCACATTCACAGAATGCCTATGAAGGAGGTTGTACTCTCTCCTGTGTTAACTAATATTTGGAAAAGGAAAATGAAAAAGATATGCAAGAATGAACCATGGAAAGTTATGAAGTGCTTCCTTTGATCTTAGTGAATAATAGTCACAAAGTGTTTTGCTTGATAAGCACTTTCAACAAAGATGCTCGGGCCAGCCAGATGTGTAGCTGGGAAGAAAAACATAAACACTGAAATGCGCTCTAGTGCTTGTGATAGATCCCTCTCCCTGTTATAACAATTTATTACTGTGAGAGAGTGGAATCATTTTTATACTTGATAAAAAGATTGAAGTGCTTTCTTTGAAGCTACACTATATTGTCAAAAGAATTGGGACACCTACCTTTGCACACACATGAACTTTAATGGCATCCCAGTCTTGGTCCGTAGGGTTCAATATTGAGTTGGCCCACCCTTTGCAGCTATAACAGCTTCAACTCTTCTGAAAATGCTGTCCACAAGGTTTTAGGAGTGTGTCTATGGGAATGTTTGACTATTCTTCCAGAAGCGCATTTGTGCGGTCAGGCACTGATGTGGACAAGAAAGCCTGGCTCGCAGTCTCCACTCTAATTCATCACAAAGGTGTTCTATTGGGTTGAGGTCAGGACTCAGTGCAGGGCAGTCAGGTTCCTCCACCCCAAACTCACTCATCTGTGTCTTTATGGCCCTTTCTTTGTGCACTGGTCCAAATCATTTGGTGGAGGGAAGATGATGGGGTGGGGTTGTTTTTCAGGGGTTGGGCTTGGTCCCTTAGTTACAGTGAAAAAAACACACAAAGTGACAGGAACTCTTAAGGCCTGCATACCAAGACATTTTTGACAATTTTTGCTCCCAACTTTGTGGGAACAGTTTGGGGATGGCCCCTTCCTGTTCCAACATGACTGCGCATCAGTGCACAAAGCAAGGCCCATAAAGACATGGATGAGCGATGTTTGGAGTAGAGGAACTTGACTGGCCTGCACCTCAACCCAATATAACACCTTTGGGATGAATTAGAGCAGAGACTGTGAGCCAGACTTTCTCATCCAACATCAGTGCCTGACCACACAAATGCGCTTCTGGAAGAATGGTCAAACATTCCCATAGACACACTCCTAAACCTTGTGGACAGCCTTCCCAGAAGAGTTGAAGAGTTGAAGCTTCAAAGGGTGGACCAACTCAATATTGAACCCTACGAACTAAGTCTGGGATGCCATTAAAGTTCATGTGCGTGTAAAGGCAGGTGTCTCAATACTTTTGACAATATAGCATATGTTCACTGAGGGCACTTTACAATGAAGGTGAAATGTATATCATATCAAATGTAATAAATCAAGTCTTCATGCATGTAACTAAATATACAGTAGAAGTACATACATGGGAACTGTTTATTTGAGTTGTAGTTTTGTGCAGCCAGTCTTGTAACGAAGGAAAGGAAGCCAGTGGAGGTTATCAACCGGTTGTAAACCTCAGACATGAAATATGAACAAAGCATAGCCCTCTATAGTGTATACATGTCTCAGTTAAGAGGACTACATGTGATTTCTGCTTGTTGCTTCGCTCCTCCGCTATCTGCATTAATCACTTCAGACAGGTTTTCCTGACATCAAGAGAAAAATGGTGATTGAATACCTCAGCTCTGTTCCTAGTGCTGTGTAAAACGCGGGGGGGGGGGGGGGGGGGGGGGGTTATCCCTTCCCTTCAATCAGCTTCCAGACCTCTCCTCACTAAGGTGTGAAGAATGTAACCTATGCTCTCTGCCCCTTTTTTTTGACCGCACCATCCCAGAAATGACATCTGGGGTTAAGAGTGAGACAGCCTCTATTGACCAATTACAGCCCCATGAGCACGTCAATCGGGTGTAGACATCATAACTGCTGAAACATGTTGGGCAAAATCTGGGGGAGCTGGCTGTTTATTGAGTGGAGTGATTTTTGCTCTTGGCTGTGAGCAGCTTATCCTCATTGCAGCGCTGCTAACTTTCTGTACAAAGAGCTTCTACCTGCAACTCTATGTGAGTGTATTTTTAATTTTTATATCATCACAAATGGAGAACACTATGGTTTGTTCTTATTTGATCTGATTACATTATCTTGGGATCCAAATAATCGTTGTTATACCAGAGAGCATTTTTGTAGACAACAGTGGATGGTGGATTAATTGGGTTGAAGACCTTTGCTGCCTGGAGGAATCCTGTTGCCAACTGGGTCCTAAAAGTGTTAGTATGCACAGTTGACCTTTGTGATAAGCTTTAACTCTTCTGCCTCGTACATACGATCATTTTTTTCAACAGGAAAACTGTGGGTTTTTTTCAGCAGGAAAACGGCTCAAAATTGTCTTGCATACACACGGTCACTGAAATCGTGGCTGAAATCGGAACGTCAAGAACACAGTGACGTACAACATACGACGAGCCGAGATCAATAAAGTTCAATAGGCAGTTTGGCTCTTCTGCATCATTCTTAGCATGCCCTTTTTTTTTGCCTGTCATAATTGCATACAGACAAACGTGATTCGTGATAGGATTTTTTTTTGTCACGAAAATTGAGATCCTGCTCTCTTGGCAGAAAAACTGACAGAAAAAGTGTGATGGAGCATACACACGGTCGGTTTCCATTGGTTACTGTGCAGAAGTGAGCCTGATTTTGCGCTTTTCAGCTTTAGTAAATAAACCCGATTGTGTACTTAAAAGTTGGGTATGCCTGTATGCTTTTTGCATTATTTGTAGTGCTATTGATATACAGAGTATTTAACACAGAAGCATATGGTTGTTTACCCTTAATAAGAAAATTGGCAACCGATCACACACACAGGGCGCCAACTGATTGACTATTCAAATTTAGATTCAGAATACTTTATTGATCCTAGTGGAAATTATTAGTTTTGGTCGCAGTGGGGTGATTTATTAAAACTGGAGAGTGCAAAATCTGGCGCAGCTCTGAATAGAATCAGCTTCCAGGTTTTATTTTTTTGTCAAAGCTTAAAGGGGTTGTAAAGGTTCATGTTTTTTCACCTTAATGCATCCAATGCATTAAGGTGAAAAAACATCTGACAGTTAAGGCCCACCCCAGCCCCCCAGTTTTACTTACCTGAGCCCATTTACCTGCTGCGCCTCTTCTCCACTCAGTCTGGCCATTGATTGGTTAGAGTGGATGGATTGAAAGCAGCACTGCCATTGGCTCGCACTGCTGTCAATCACATCCAATGACGTGGGGCGCCGGGGGGGCGGGCCCAAGTGATACAGCGAGTGGCTATGGCCACCGGCTGTATCACGGGAGTGTGCCTGCAAGAACTATCCCCCATGGGAGAGAGCTCCCATGAAGGGGGTTAGTCCTTGCGGGGAGGAGTCAAGACAGCCGACGAGGGACGCCAGAAGACCAGGTTCGGGCCACTCTGTGCAAAACGAGCTGCACAGTGGTTATTTTTTTTTAAATGATCCTTTACAACCCCTTTAAGCCCCCGTTCACATTGGACTGATTTAACATGTGATTTAAAACCTGCAGCTAATTGAATATAGGCTAATTGGCTATCATGCACAGCTGCTCCAGATTTTGCACTGTTCAGTTTTAGTAAGTCAACCCCACTGTGGCCAAAATTAAACCTAGTAACGTAAGATGACTTCAGTTCTGCTCTCAACAAACAAGAGAGGTCCCTCAGATGTGTTTTGCCCCTAGTGCGCTTCTTTCTTGGGGCAACCTAAACAATTTAGCCCACTAGGGTGTCCGTTTATGAAGCAGTGAAATCTATTCACTGCTTCTTTCTCCGGCATTCACGGTGAAGATTTTTCTCCTCTGGTGCCTGTTTATGAAGCGGAGAAGATAGCTTCACCCTTGGAGGAGTGAAGTGATCTTCCAACGCTTCAAACACTGGAGAACGGACCAGAAATTCACAGAAATACGGAGATGTCAGTTTATTGAGCAGTGATAAATTATCAGCGCTCAGTTCACTGAAAGACACGTGGTTAATGTAATTAAAATAACGAGTCCCCCTGCATAATATATATATATGTATACACACACACATTGTATATACATGTACATGTATACATTATATATATTTATGTATATATATGTATACACATAAAAATTACAGGGGGACATGGTTACAGTGTTGGGGGGTCTGAACGAGGTTGAAGGAAGACCTGTGTGAAGTTGGCACCCCATGTTTGTAAAATCTGAATAAAAATATACCATTCGTTTGTGCCGCGTTTGTGCTGGTTTGTGCCGCTAAAACGAGCGTTTGTGCAGGTTTGGTTTCTGAGATATTAAACATTCAATTTAATGCAAGCCCCGCCCACTTTGCACCCCATGTTGCTGAATTTAAAAAAAAACTGCGCCATTCGTTTGTGCCGCGTTTGTGCTGGTTTGTGCCACAAAAAGAAACGTTTGTGCCGCTCAATATCTCCGGAACCAAAGCGGCACAAACGTTTCTTTTTGCGGCACAAACCAGCACAAACGCGGCACAAACGAATGGCGCAGTTTTTTTTTTAATTCAGCAACATGGGGTGCAAAGTGGGCGGGGTTCCAAAAAAGATAACGCTCAATATCTCTGGAACCAAAGCGGCACAAACGTTTCTTTTTGCGGCACAAACCAGCACAAACGCGGCACAAACGAATGGCGCCGTTTTTTAAAAAATTCAGCAACATGGGGTGCAAAGTGGGCGGGGCTTGCATTAAATTGAATGTTTAATATCTCAGAAACCAAACCGGCACAAATGCTCGTTTTAGCGGCACAAGCTGGTGAATCAGGGAGTGTGAATTCTGACACAGATCACCAGTGAAGAGCTCAGATCACAGCTTCATAAACTGGCCGTTTCTGTATCAGTCTATGAGACTTCACTATGTGTAGAGATAATCTGCAGGAGAACAAGTTCAAACACTTCTCCCCCCGATTATCACTGTTTCATAAACTGTTAATGGGCTGTGATCACTGGTGATCCTTGGGATCACCGCTCTTCACTGCTTCATAAACGGACACCTAGGGGTGAAAAACATCTGAGAGACCTCTCCTTTGGGTGAAGAGCAGAGCTGAAGCCATCTTACATTACTTGGTTTAGTTTTGGTCACAGTGAGTCAGTGAGTGAGCGACTGGTTCCCATTTTTCTGTAGCATTGTGTACCCTGACAAACTGTTTTATAAGAACCGCAACAGTTCATTACAGTACATGTCATATTGGCTGATATCAGTGATATAAGCATTTGAGAGGTCCTTTTTTGTTTTTTCACCTACTGTATATATATGCATTTTTTTAGCTACTGGGAAGCATTATGATTCTCAGTTTTTCAATTTTCTGATGAATAAACCTGTTACTATTTTTTTTTTATCTTTGAGATTTTGTGAGATATTCTTTTTTCCAAATTGATGTTACCTCACTGCATTATAGTTGTTGTTGTCATTTGTTTGTGTTGGCTTCACATTGGTTGACAAAGAATGTTGCCAATGAATGTTGGTGAAAGTGATACAGATCTGGGGCACATTTATTCGGACAAGTGTTCCTAAAATCCCACAGATTGTTTTAAGTAGGCCCCTGAATATTTTTTAACCTTGAACTCAAACTACAAGATCAATGATAAGTCAACTCTGTGTGTTTTCCCTCTGTAAGACACAGGGAGGGTGCAGTAGTAGAAATTTATATTGTTAAACCACATAGAAGTTTGAATGGGTGCCAATGCTTAAAATTCTTTTCTACAAAACACTCCCCATACTTTAGTGTCCTGCCTTTCACATTCTTCTTCTTAACCCTTCAATATCAGGCCCGCAGACATGCCTTCTGTGTGAGCACAAATCATATGCTTGACACAGCAACGCTATAAAACAATTATATTTTCTTACTCTTAAGTGTCCATGTCTATTATACCAGAAATTTAATTTAAGCTGCATTAGTTGCATCTCATGTATTAGTTTCACAATCATACACAAAAAAGGTGATTACACAATAGAGCCAGATGAAGATGAAATATTTGATAACCACTAGGTAGTAAAAGGGTTATCAAAAAATGCATGTAGGGTAAAAGAAAACTTGGCTAGGGCTCTGCAAATTTCTTGCCAAATGCTTAAATTCCTTTCAGTAGTCCAGATGAAAAGTATCACTGACTACTACAGTACTGAGTAACAATTTTGTACTAAAATAAATACAAATGCTATTATTTCTAAATTCCTTCTAAAATACAAGTTGCCTTGTTGTATTCAACATCAATACTTGTTAATCTGTTGACCAGGAACAAGCATGTAGCAGCTAATCTGAACTCCTGAGTCAGTGGGGTTGATTTACTAAAAGCAAATAAGCTTTAAGGGGTTGTAAATGTTCCCAGATTATTTAAAAAAAAAAAACAAACATCTCATACTTACCTCCACTGTGCAGTTAGCTTTGCACAGAGTGGCCCGATTGTCCTCTTCTGGGGTCCCAAGGCAGCCCTCGCAGCTCCACCCCGCAAGAGTAACCCCCTCTTGGAAATGCTCTCCTAAAGGGGTTAGCTTGCAGGCATGCTCCCGTGCCATACAATCAGTGTCCATAGCCAGCAATTGTATGCCTCGGCCCAGCAGCGTCATTGGGTGCGATTGACAGCAGCGGGAGCCAATGGCTGCGCTGCTATCAATCATCCAGTGAAGAGCCGACAAGTGCTGGGGGAGATTCGGGGCTCGGGTAAGTAAAACGGGGGCTCGGGGGGGGGCGGTGACTGCAAGGTGTTTTTTGACCTTAATGCATAGGATGCATTAAGGTGAAAAAACACAAAGGTTTACAACCACTTTAAGGACATTTATTGTCACAGACACGAGATAAAATGGTCGGCCAATAGTTGTTGGATCACAGTGGATGTTAAAACATTATACTCCTGCATACCACACTACTTTTCACTTCAAGCTGTTAAATATCATCTTACATATTATGGTTGTTATAAGAGGGAATTGTGTGAATTTTTTAAACCCTTGCAAGACAAAGGCATAATGAGCTAGTATGCATAGCATACTAGCTCATTATGAATTACTTACCTGAGATCGAAGCCCCTGTAGCGGTCCCCTATGGCCGCGACATATCTCCCGGGGGTTACATCCGGGTATCGCGGCTCCAGCGCTGTGATTGGCTGGAGCCACGATGACTTCACTCCCGCGCATGCAGGAGCTGCCGGTAACAGCACACAGACTGAAGCAACAGCACATAGGTGCCATTTCTTCAGTTTGCCCCAGTGCGCATGTGCCGATGACATTGGCACATGCAAGGGACAGGGGATATCTCCTAAAGCGTGCAGGTTTAGGAGATATCCTGGGTAGCTGCAGGTAAGCCTTAATATAGGCTTACCTGTAGCATAAAGTGGTTGTAAAGGGTTCACAATCACTTTAATATAACTGTCTATAAACTGAAATTGGTGTGTGAACCAGTAATAAATTGCTACATACATTTTTATCAAAGAGCTACTGTGGCCCTAAGTGGGTGCAAGCACTTTGTAAATTAAATTGCTGGGCGCAAGACGGGTTTATACATCTGTCACCCATTTTGTGATTAGGAATTTTTCCTCAAATGTACTGAAATTATGACATTTCATGTGTCAGCTATTATTTATTTTCTTTCTAGCTAGTACATCAACTTACCCTTGCTGTATTTGCTAATTTGTACAGTTAGTCAGTCCATCTAAATTTTTCATTTCTATTTTTGGAAGATTCCTGACAATAATTCAAACTGTGACAGTTCTCAGGATTGGTGATATCTCTATGTTGAGTTCCTTGGCCTGCACACCTGCTGTGGCCATTATTTACTGGGTTATCAACATATTTGATACTATAGCTATAGCAAGAAGAGGAGCTGCAAAATACAACAGTGGCGGATAACATCCAACACCACCAGGTACAGAGTGAGAAGTTATTGCAGGAAGCTCTAAGCGTTGATATATTAAAGACATACAAGCCAGGGGCTGACTTGGCCCAGCAGGCTTCACCTATGCTTAGAACTATTAAATATTAATATGGGTGGACTGACCCTTTGGTTTCCCAATTCAGTACTTATTCTGCAAGCAGTTATACATCATTGTTAGACCAGTGCAAACTTCTGGATTGCATAAAATATGTGAATTCCTTGGATTTATGACTTTAAAATATTATTTTAATTATAATACAGGATTTATATAGCAACAAACAGTTTGCCAGCGCTTTACAATATATCATGCTTATACAGTAGCAATGCAACTTGGAATGTAACAGGGTCTTGAAATTATGCATATTTTGTATGTAAAAGTTATGTATTAAAACAAAATATTAACAACAATATAGATCTCCTAACCTCACAAAGTGCATTATGTATTTTCTACACTCATTCAGAAATCAGTCTTATTTCGGAATTCATTTTGTAAAAATTGATGCTTTGGAAGAAGATCTCTTAAGAGAAAGTTAATGGAGTTTTAATATGGTCTGGTTTATGTCAATGTTCAACAGCTAGAAATGAGAATCTATTAAAAGGGTTCTGTACAGTACTAACCCTGGGGAACTGGGACTTAATGAATGGAATTAAGAAAGTCTGCATCTCATTGCCGACTGCACAGATGCATGGAAAACTCTGGCTGTCATTTAGTGCAAGATCCTGAACGTGGCTGAATAATGATTCTAAGTGAACAGTTTGCATATAGTGAAATGGTCTGTTAAAGTTAAAGTGGAAAGAAAAACAGAAATGTGTGTAAGAATTTTGCTGACTGCAAGCATCAGATTTGATTAATGAGAGTTCAAATTTATTTCCATTTAACAGAGAAAAACATTTGACATACACACATGTTAGTTGTATGTGTGTACTGTCAGTGAAGTAAATCAGCCCCAAAGAGTTATCTACAATTACAGAGGGATAAATGGGATAGCAATGTAGGGCCCTAGTTAAATGTATTACTCTTTCCTGTAAAAATTAAAAATGTACCCATACAGCAAATAATGATATAATAACATTATTAAAGTATATATAAACTCTAACTGGATGACATTTACTTTGATGGAGCACTGTGTGTCAAAAACAATTGCCATTTATACGTGTTCACCCATAACAGAAGGTACATTAACACGGATCTTCATTGCAGGATCATCAGGTATTATTTAAAGAAATCTGCTTATTTGAAAATGTTAAAAAAAAAACATTGACAATTATATTAATGCTCAAATAAACTTAATTAAACTTCTTTCTTTAGTTTTGGATGTCAACTTTCTATTACTGTCGATGTCCACACTGGGTAGAATAACCTTCTTTTCGCCCCCCTGCTAACCATTGTCACATAAACAGAAGGTGAAGGAAAAATCAATCTAAGGGACTTAGGGGTGGATTTGCTAAAGGAAAATAAACTGTGCACATTGCATTTTCTCCAGACCTTAGTAAATGTGGTGGAGCTTCACTTTGTAAAGAATACCAAATCAGGTGCAAGGAAATTTAAAAAAAAACTGAATTTTTGCTTGCACATTATTGGATGATGGAAATCAGCAAAGCTTTATTCAATTTACTAAGCTCTGGGCAAAAATGAGTGCGACTGTACTTGCAAAATGCGCAGTCTATGTGCCGTTAGTAAACCAACCACTTACACCACTTATGCCCTGTACACACGATCTATTCATCTGAGGAAAACGGTCTGATGGATTTTTTTATCAGATATCCGATGAAGCTGACTTTCATCAGTCTTGCCTACACACCATCAGTTAAAAAAACGATTGTGTCAGAACGCGGTGACATAAAACACAACGACATGCTGAGAAAAATGAAGTTTAATGCTTCCGAGCATGCGTTGACTTGATTCTGAGCATGCATGGATTTTTAACTGATGGACGGCACGTTTTTTTCTATCGTTTTTTTAACCATCAGATAATTTTAAAACAAGTTCCTAGTTTTTTCACCGATGGATAACAAACCGATGGGTCTCACACACGATCGGTTCGTGTGATGAAAATGGTCCATCAGACGAACCGATCGTGTGTACGCGGCTTAAGATGGCAAAATAATAACTGGCAGGGTCTTTAAGTATTACCTAATCTATCTAAATGTAGCATACCACACGTAGGAGCTGCAAGTAAAAAGGGTTCCCACACCCTGCACAGCCAGGCACACCGAATTTCAACAGGCATGCTTGAGTCAGAAAACAGTCCAGCACTTTGTTGTTTTTTTGTGTTTTATATAGGGGATAAAACTTGGATGGGGAGTAGGGGTATTATGGGATACCCACTTGACTTAAAAAAACTCTTTAGGGACATCTCTTTCTATATACAACTATACACAGTCTTTTCGTACACTTTAAGTGGATCTGGCAAAGCACTCAGCCGGATCAAAGCAAAAGCCCCTTACAGGCAGGGACCCCCCGGGACCCTTTAATTGTGTAGAATAGTCCAGTGTTCAGCCTACATCCCTGTGGATACTGGATCCAGCACCACCTCTCACCAGCCCCCCTCCCTGGCTTTTTTCCCAAGTCCTCCCAGACTGACACCACAGTCCTTCCAAACTGCACACTCACCAGCCCACCCGGCTGATTTCTCCTGGAGAACTCCTAAACGTGCTGACTCTCTCCCGCTGTCCTCTCACTTGGTCCCTTGCATCCGGGAGGGATATCTTCCATGTGTTGTAGAGGGACCCTCCAGCACCCGAGCCCCAGGTCACCCCCCCCAGACCAGGGGGTACCCTCAAGGGTCACCGACAGCCTCCCCAGCACTCCTTCTCCATCTTCCACCTGACTCCCCCACTGGCATGACCCAGGAGAATTTAAGAGGTGCCTGACCCCTGCCAGCCCACCTTGCTAGGGATTGGCTGGGGCCCTCCTCAATACTCCCAAGCAGCTCCTCCTAGACTCCACCCTCTACTTCTGGAAGCTTCTCCAAGGTTCCATAAAGCAGGGGGGGTTACCAGAGGTGCTGTTTGCTGAGTCATCCAGCCTCCCCGAGTCACTCATCTCAGATCCAGATTCAACCCAGGCCTGGCTCTCAGCCAAGTCAAATTTACCTACTCTAACAACTATTACTGAGTAGCACACTAAGCTAGAGGGTGCTACATAGAAAAAAAAAGTTGTGGAAAGAAGGGTATAGCTTCTGTCTGTTTTTTTTCCCATCTGTTTTCCATTGGGAAGGTTTCCTTTCAATTTCTGTCCCATAGCCAAAACAGGAAGTGAAAAAAAATGCTTCCAAACTGGTGACAGAAATCCTTGGTTGTCGCCAGGGTCACCAGAACTAGTGTTCACATTGGAGGATTTCCCCTCTATTCCTGTTCTGTTTTACCCTTTTACTTTTACCCTTGCTGAGTACAGTATACAGATCAAATAGAGAAGGTGAATCTCCCTAAGCTAAGCAATAAAAACCCGACAGGTGTTCTAATCCCTCTCTACTCTATCCAATATGTTAAAAAAAGTTTTGCCCTTGGGTATACTTAAATTAGTAAAGATTGCTATTACCTAATGCTGCCTAATTCTGCTTCAATACTTTTTATATTTCAGTGAATGATGTTGGCTTTCACCAGTAAACAATAATGATGCCAATGTCTTTTGCCAAACATAGATTTGCTTAACTGTGTATATAATATTCTAGGCATCATAACTTTGACTTTTGTTCAAAATAATCAGCATATTCCAGCACAATTTGTGACATTCACATAATTGGACCTTTAGTAACAGATAAAAACTGTCACGTTTATTACCACAGAGTAGCTAAAATCTGCTAATCCTGCTATATAATAAATATAGATAATGAGCAGAGAGGAAGGACATTGCTTGACACCCATTCCATGTGAAGAAAGCCTTTCTAAAATAAATCAATTCAATGCCAGTGTTCAGTTAATTAAAATTCTCTTTGTCTAGGTGGTGCTTTTCCTGATGTAGATTCATCATAAGGTCATTTAGATAAAATCTAGATTTAAAAATGACTATTAAATGGATAGATTACATGACATAGGGCTTAAAGAAGCAGGCAGGCCATGCATTTTGTTTGTTTGCTTGTTTGTTTGTTTAACCAGCGGGTTAAACGGAAAAAAAAAATAAAAAATAAAAAAATTGATTCCCCTATTAACAGACACAGTGTTAATGGAGGCATCCCTTCTGCAGAGCTATTGTATTCTGACAGTGGGGAGAATTCCAATCCAAGTAAACATTTCATTTTGGTGCAGTGTTGCACGAGTTAGTAATTGTCATTCAAAGTGTGAGGGCACTGAAAGCTGAAAATTAGAAAGGAGTTGAAAGGAGATAAATGTGTTCGGTATTGAAGTTGTTAAAGTGGTTGTTAAGCCACTCTAACTGTATACACCATCAGCACTGCCCATCAGCACTATTGTAGTATCCCCCTCTGTGTGTGATTTATAAAAATAAATGCTGCAAATACTTAATTTCACTGCTGAAATTGCGATCACATGACTGGCCATCTCTGAGAGATGCAGCGGGTGGGGCTGAGATTCCTCTGCTGATGTCACTCTGGAGGGGAGGAGGAGAGAAGAAGAAAGCTGGCTTGTCATGTGATCGCAATCTCAGCTCTTAAATTAGGTATTTACAGCATTTATATTTATAAACAATTTATAGAGCGGGACACTGCAATGGGAGGCAGTGCTGATGGTGTATACAGGTTATTGTTGTCAGAGCAGCAGGAGGGGCGGCTAACAAACGGTTTAACTTAATTGGGAAAAAGAAAGCCGCGCTAGACAAATATGCAAGATTTAGGCAGCAGCTTATAGTGGGATACACACATGCAGATATAAGCAAAAAAAGGTTGTAAACTGCGCCAATATAATGATAAATTTAACACACATCAATCATTAGGATGACATATTAGAATAGTAATGCACATAGATTAATATGAGCCCATATCATACATCAATACTGCGCAAAATGTTAGCATGACAAACTAAAAAGTCTTTAGGCTATACAATATGCAAGGCAAACTGCAGTCCATATAGTGGAATAAATCTCCTTGAGCAACACTACAGTGTTCAACACAAATGAAAGTGCCCACCACCATAACAAATTATGGGAGGACATGTAGTGACGTCACTACGTCGTTTTAGAGGAGGACGGGCTCCTGTACATTTTTCCCGGCCGGCAACTTTTTTCTCCTTTTGAGTTATCCATAATAATGTCACAGACCCTAATGACACGGTGAGGGATATCCAGCTAGTCAATCTGCTTCCTGGTCCAAATCACTCTGCATTGCAAGCCAAAGGCCGCGGCTGGGTCATAGCCGAATGCTCTTTGTGCTTGCCCTCTGGCAAGCGCCCATTTGTTACGGTGGTGGGCACTTTCATTTGTGTTGAACACTGTGGTGTTGCTCAAGGAGATTTATTCCACTGTGAGGTTTAACTTAACTAACTCTATCTATCTCTAAAACTAATCTTCCAACCCTAATCTAACAAGTGACAAAATCCTAAAACTTTACCGTATTCCTCCCCTAACCCTAAAAGGAAGCCATGAAGGTAACCTCTTGAGCCTTTAACTTAACCCTAATCCAAAAAAGGCTAAACTATCACCTGGACAATCAACCGATATTTACAATGTACCCGATACCCATTCACATAGGGGGGCCGGGATATGGGGGCTTGTTAAAGGGGGCTTCCAGATTCCGATAAGCCCCCCACCCACAGACCCTCACCACCACCGGAGAAGGGTTGTGGGGATGAGGCCCTTGTCCCCATCAACATGGGGACAAGGTGCTTTGGGGGGGACCCCAAAGCACCCTACCAATGTTGAAGGCAAGCAGTCTGGTATGGTTCAGGAGGGGGATTCTGCTCACTCATCCCCCCCTTTCCTGGCCTGCCTGGTTGCTCGCTCGGATAGCGGTCTGGTATGGATTTTGGGGGGACCCCGCGCCATTTTTTATAAAAAAATTGGCGTAGAGTTTGCCCTAAAATCCATACCAGACATGAAGAGCCTAGTATTGACTGGGGGGGGGGGGGGTACCAACTTTTTCCTTGATTTTTATCTATATTGCCGGGAGCCAGCAATACATTAAAGCCACAAGCAAATTTAAATTACATTTTTTCCTTTAGAAATGTCCTTTTGTTGCGGCACTGTAAAATATATCAGACAGATGCAGCACTTTACAGGCAGACTAAGGGGAACCCCTAGGCATGATATTCAAAGGAATATTTCATGTTTATTGTTTCACTTTAAGCATTATTAAATTCACTGCTCCTGAAAAAACTGTTGTTTTGATTTTTTTTTTTTTTTTGCATTGCCATATGTCTCCTGGGGCAGTACCCAGGTCCCCATACACGTTTTATGGCAATAACTTGCATATAAGCCTTGAAAATTAGCACTTTTGATTTTGCATGTTTGTGTTCCATAGACTTTAATAGGGTTTGCATGTTCACACAAGTTTTTTATCTGTTCGCATGTTATGGTGCAAACCGAACCAGAGGGGTGTTTGGCCCATCCCTAGTAGTGACTAGTGACTAGTGACTAGTATTCATTTATTATATACTTATTTTAATAGCACATTATAAAAAATGTTTTAGCTGAAATACCTGACACAAAGTTTTGTACAAAGGGGTGTCATCATTTAGGGATGCCAAGTGTATTATCATGTCTACATATGACTTTGAATCCAGGTTAATTTATACTATAATGTATAATGTCTTCAAGACTTTCAACTCCAAAATCATGGCTCTGGCAACTCCTGCTCTACTGACTTAACACATAAATACTAATTATCTGTGCAAATACATATGTGCGATTATCTATTACACAAGAAAATCACGTTGCCTTTAAACATTTTAAGTGTCACATGTACAGAAAAAGCACGTGGCTCCAACACAATTTTGGTTTTGTGAGGATAACACATGATGCTTCAAATGACTTAATTTGACTAACATCATTTTACAGATATTTGCTCATGAGTACCATGAGAAGACTAAGAATGAGTGTAAACACTGAAGCCTTATAGAGCTCTGCTGGTCTTTAAGAAAACTCTAACTTGATTATATCTACTGTCACTAAAATTAACTGGAGCTATTTATTTAAACATGTCACTTAATGATTCCAGCTGATTTCAGCGTCTGGGACTGAACTAAATTGGAACATATTGCCTTTAGGAAGAAATACTTGTTTTATATTCATGACTCTATGGGGTAAATTTAGATGCAAGTAAATGAAGCATCTACAGTATTGCAGTGAAAATTAAAACCCTTTTTTTTAAGTTGTCTGTTTATTAGTAAGAATTAGCAAAATTTTGGCCAAAATTGTAAGATTTTAGTGAAATTTTGCCTTGTTATTATACAGGATTTTGGCAAAATGTATTGAAATTAATATGAAAAGCAAAATTAAGGGTCTTTAATTGCTCTTTAATGTACATTTACTGAGGCAGGGCGGTCACTCTGTGCCAGATCACGTACCTAGTACGTGATCTGAGACTTGTGTCTCTGGGGTGCATGCGCGCTCCCGGTGAACCACTCACTCTGTGATTGGACACAGCAGGAGCAGTGGGACCCACCGATTGTTTAGGAGAAAGGCAGAACGGTGGTAAACAAGGAAGATCTGCATTCTGTGAGAGAGGAATGTGCTGATCCTGTGCTCCTGCTAAGCAGGGACACAGATCTTTATGTTCCCAAATCTAAGCATCCCCCAAAGTTAGTAAGCACACCAAGGGAACACATTGAACCATTTTATAGCCCCTAATGTTAACCCCTTCCCTCTGTCAGTGTCCGTACAGTAACAGTGCATATTTGTTAGCACTAATCACCGTCCAAAAAGTGTCAAAAGTGACAGTAATGCCGCGTGCACACGATTGGACATTCCAACAACAAATGTTCGATGTGAGCTTGTTGTTGGAAAATCCAACCGTGTGTGTGTGCTCCATCGGACATTTGCTGTCGGAATTTCCGACAACAAAAATTTGGGAGCTGGTTCTCAAATTTTCCGGCAAAAAAATTTCTTGTCGGAAAGTCCGACCGTGTGTACACAATTCAACGCACAAAAGTCCTACGCATGCTTGGAATCAATTCGCTGAATGCTCGAAATCATTGAACTTCATTCTTCTCGGCTCGTTGTAGGGTTGTACGTCACCGCCTTCTTGACGTTTGCACTTTCCGACAACATTTATGTGACAGTGTGTATGCAAGACAAGTTTGAGCGAACATCCATCACTGATCGCCGCCATTACTAGTTTAAAAAATAAAAATATATATACATATATAAAATATATCCGCTTGTATTTTATTGTATTATAACTGCATTGTCTCCCTTTTATATTGTAAAGCGCTGCGTAAACTGTTGGCACTATATAAATCCTGTATTATAATAATAATAAGATATATACCATAGTCTGTAGCCACTAAACCTTTCAGAGCTGAAGTGGTTAATAGTGTAATTTGCTTTAAATGGCTCCTAGGAGTTACAGAAGCTCATTTAAACTATTTTGGACTGCTTCTTTTAACCCTCTTTTAACCAAGGCTTCACTTCCTGTTTCCATTGAAAAGGAGCCGAGGGATGGGACGGCTTCAGGTGCCGACATCATAGGCTCCCTGGACAGGTAATTGTACTTATATCAAAGAGGAAGTAAACCCTGATGAGTTTTACTTCCTCTTTGTTTCCCTGCAAAGGTACAGCATAATGGGCTACCATTATTTGTCACTTACCTGAAACCGAAGCCTGCGGCCGGAGCCGCGATGAGCCGCCAGTCACGGGAGCCGCCAGTCACGGTACAATCTCCTTTAGAAATGGCACGCTCGCTGTTTCTAAAGGTTTCTAAAGTGCGCCTGCGCCGTTGTCTACGGTGCAGGCGCCGTAGAAATTCGGCGCCCGTCTCATTTGTAAAAATCTCCTAAACTGTGGAGGTTTGGGAGATATTTCGAGCACCTGCAGGTAAGACTTAATCTAGGCTTACCTATAGGTAAAAGTGGTTGTAACGGGTTTACAACCACTTTAAAAGTCAGTAGCTGCAGTATTTGTAGCTGCTGAATTTTGATTTATTTTCACCCAGGCTGGAACTCCACTTTAAGCCCCATTCACACTTGAACTAAATATCTTTGGTTGTTTTTTGCATATTTTTCAGGTGCTTCTTTGTCCCAAAAGAAGCTCATGTACATTTTCAATGAGCTTCAGCACTATACTCAGGTGTTAATAGGCACCTTGGAATATAATGGAAATCCTAGTATTTCTGGTAAAGCATTAAATTGAATGGGGCTTAACTTATGATGGATTACATAAGAATAACTAATATTATTACTATACAGGATTTAGATAGCACTAACAGTTTGCACATCACTTTACAATGTTAGGGCCAACAGTACAGTTACAATACAATTCAATACAGGAGGTATTTAGAGGGCCCTGCTCGTTAGAGCTTACAATCAAAAAGTTATTACGTTTACTGGGTAATTGTCAATAATATAATAGCTGGTACTGATTGTGTTTGTATAATGTACTCTCTAAAGATGTAAATGTAAAGTCTTATATGTAAGATATGTAAGATCACTTAAAGTGATTGTAAAGTCTTGTTTTTTTATATATGTATAAATAACAAACATGTTATACTTACCTCCTCTGTGCAGTGGATTTGCACAGAGCAGCCTGGATCCTCCTTTTCTTGTGTCCCTCATCTGTGCTCTTGGCCCCTCCCTCCTGTCGAGTGCCCCCACAGTAAGCGGCTTGTTATGGGGGCACCCAAGCTGAGTCACAGCTCCCTGTGTTCATTCAGACCCCACCCCCTCTCTCCTGATTGGCTGACTGACTTTGATTGACAGCAGCGGGAGCCAATGCACCGGTGCTCTGTCTCAGCCTACGAGGAGGGACAGTCCCAAACAGCTGAGTCTCTCGTGCAACATGGCTGGATCGAGATGGGGCTCAGGTAAGTATTAGGCCGCTGAACATAGAATGTTTTTTATCTTAATGCCTAGAATGCATGAAGATAAAAAAAACTTCTGCCTTTACAACCACTTTAATTGGTAACATTTTATTAATAACTTTGTTCCAGTTAGGTATACAAGCATGCATGGGTCTTTAGGAAGGAATTACAAAATATTATAGATGTGAATAATGAAATGTTTCTGAGATGCTCCTAAGAAACATAGGGGGTAATCCACAAAGAAGCGGAGCAACGTAATTTTTCCTATTTAAGATACACCGCCGCAAAATTTCTACCTAAGTGCCCGATCCACAAAGCACTTACCTAGAAATTTTGAGCGGTGTAACTTAAATCCAGCCGGCGCAAGGTGTTCCTCTTCTCCAGGGGGCGATTCCCATTTAAATGAGGCGCGCTCCCGCGCCGGCCGTACTGCGCATGCTCGTGACGTCATTTTCCCGACGTGCATAGCGCGAAATTACGTTACGCCGGGCTTTGTGGATCGCGACGGGACAATAAAGTTGCGTCGGGTAAAAAAAAAAGATACGGCGCCAAAAAAAAAAAATTTAAATAAAAAAAAAATCGTGTCGCTAGCAAGAAAGGTCTGTTTTTACAAGGTGTAAACAGTTTACACCTTGTAAAAGCAGCCCTAATTTTGCGTTTGCAAAATAAAACTTATGGAGAAAAAACGAAGCTGAAAAGCTTCGTGGATCTCCGTAAGTCCTAATTTGCATACCCGAGGCGGCATTTCGACGCAAAATGCTCCCAGCGGTGGATGCGGTACTGCATCCTAAGATCCGACAGTGTAATTCAATTACACATGTCGGATCTTCGTCCTAACTATGGGAAACTGATTCTGTGGATCAGTTCCATAGTTAGGACCAGGGATACGACGGAGTAACAGCAGTTACTCCGTCGTATCTCTTTTGAGGATTTGGCCCATAATTCTTCAAAAGACTGGATTTAGTAACGTCAAGTTGCTTAGTGAACAAGATAGCAAAGTGTTTAATCTGTAAATAACCATACATGACCTTAACTGAAATGCCAAAGCTGTCTTTAGTCCCAGCAAGAGACAAGCTTATGTAGGTTTAAATCACTAAAATCTTATATAAGCTTTAATAAGTTATTGCCATTTCAAAATTCATTTTCAGCATTTTTACATTTTCAGCTTTTATAAAAATAATACCTGTTAATCCTGACGTAATTGGCACTTTCTGTTATAGGGTGACAACCCTCTTCCCCTGTTTCCCAATTATGCACCTGTGATGTCACCCTGTCACATGTTGGTCATTTTAACACACATTATGCAGTAAGGATTCTACTGTTGTCACCAACAGGATGCCCGCCTAGAGAAATGCCATGCAGCTACCGCTGAGGGAGTATGTAGACACAGACAGACTGCATGAGATTAGGAGCACTGAGATGCTACAAAAGATAAAAAAAGGTAAAAATGTATTTTAAAAAAGGGAATTGTTTTTGATGCACAAGGCTCTAGCAAACGTACACATCGAAATAAGGCAGATAACGCCTTCCTGTCATTAACAAATTTGTGTTAGAGGAGGATTGTGACATGGAAAAGTGTTTTGTCATGCATGATCCCTAGATAATGATAGTAAACATCATCATGTCATTAAGAAGATATGTCTTTAACTGACCATATAGGAGAACTCTGATGAGTAGGGAATATCTAACAATTCTCAATTTCAGACCATCTGTTGTAAAAGGAGAGGATTGACCAAGATCTTCTATGTCTGAGATGAGATACATGACAACAAAGCACAGTAAAAGCAATCATAAGCTCTCTTTGTGTTTTCTGGGCTTGTCAGTTTCTTCTTTTAGTCTGTGTTTGTGATAATTTGCTATTTATTTGCCAATGACTTTGCAATACTTTTCTTTGGATTATGTTTGTGGCACATCACAAGGCAATAGAAAAAGAGGCTATAGATTTTATAGTTATATGCTTTTATTTATTTTGTACATAATTTTCACAAGGCACTGGTCAAAAAATTAGATTTGCTTAATCAAGCTTATGACCCACACTTACTGGGAATTCCTCGTTCATGGGAAATAATTGCAATCCCTGAACCCCAAACGGGGTTCAGCGGGTTACCCGCACCTGTTGGCGAAGGGTAGACACGCGTTGGTTCGTTCAGTGTAGCGTGCGTGCAGCCCCGGATATCTAAGGGCATCACAGACCTGTTATTGCTCGATCTCGCTACTTGTCCCTCCAAGAAGTTGGACGCAGACCGCGGGGGGTCGCGTAACTAAATAGCATGGAGGAGTCTCGTTCATTATTGGAATTAACCAGACAAATCGCTCCACCAACTAAGAACGCCCATGCACCACCACCCGCAGAATTGAGAAAGAGCTATCAATCTGTCAATCCTTTCCGTGTCCGGGCCGGGTGAGGTTTCCCGTGATGAGTCAAATTAAGCCACAGGCTCCACTCCTGGTGGTGCCCTTCCGTCAATTCCTTTAAAGTGTTTGTTAAGGTCAAAAATGTTCTTCTATCTGGTATATAACACTAAGCTCCCCAGTGGATGTTATTTTTAAAAATATGCGGTATAATAGCTTACTTAAGAGCGCCGTTCAGCTCTCGGCTGACTGCCCGCCGTCTACTGTCCTGATCTGAGCTGCAGGGGAAGGTGCTGGGAAACCCCTGCTGACGACACCTGAGACGAGGAGAGGGGAGGAGACTGGTGGGCAGTCACGTCAGCACTCTGACACAGGGGGCCAAATTACACAGCACAAGCGCTGTACTGTACAACATTCTTTAAAAAAACAGGATCAGTATTTGGGGGGGGGGGGTTAACAAACACTTTAAATGTGCATTCTTAAAGTGTTTCTAAAGTCATTTATTTTTTACCTCAAAAGAGATGTATGGAATTTTTTTAATCATACTTACCTAAGTGGATGCAGCATCAGTCTAATGATGCATCTGTCCCCCGCTGGCTCTAACAGAACCAAGCGCGCTAACACTATCAATTGCTTGGTTCTTAGAGCTCCCCGAGCAGAGAGCTGGTCACTGTCAGTCACCACTCCCTGCTCTGCGCCCCCCTTGCTCACTGTAGCACTGGGCTCTGGAGGGGGGTGTGAGCAGCTGGTTCAGCCTCTCAGCAGCTTGCTGAGAGGCTGAGCAGGGTGCTGTTCCAGGCATATGGTCGCAATCCTTTCAGCTTTCTGATGACTTTGGGTAACAGGAGTGCAGAATGAACTGCATTCCTGTGATCCACAGGAGATGTACAGCCAAACAAGCTTTGGCTGTACTTCTCCTTTAATGCATTTTCCTCATTAAGGTAAAAAATGCCCCGCTACCTGTTCTACCCACCCACTCCTTAAACACTTTCCTGACTCTCTCACCAATTCAGCGCTGTAATGGCTGCAGCACAACTCTCCTCACTTCCTGGTCTCACAGGAGACACTGAAATCAGCAGAAGCTATAGGTTCCTGATGCTGCCAGTCAAACTCCTGTGAGGAGAAAGTGGGAGGCGTGGCCTACCGGTGCTGTGTGTGCGTTTGGATACTTTCAAGGAGCTTACAATCTAAGGTCCCCACTTAACAAAAAATACATCAACATACAAGAGTCAATTTAGACAAGAGCCAAGTAACCAACAAACATGTCTTTGCAGTGTGGGGGAAGCACTAAGGCCCCTTTCACACGTATGTCCACATTTTCATCCATCCATTTGCGGATGAAAACGGGACATACATTGGTCCCTATGTGATTGCGGGTGTCAGCGGATAAACATCCGCTGACACCCGTAATCACCCGCCTCCGCAAAGATCCGATTTTGCGGACTGAAGATAATCCTATTTTTTTTCCGTCTGCGGATCGGATGAACGCGGACACACGGTCCGTGTTCATCCGATCCTCCCATGGGGAGAGCGGAGAAAAGACAGGGCGGTCCCTGCAGTGTGCGGGGACCGCCCTGTCAGCCAACGGCTCAGCAGGGATTTTACGGAGCAATCCCCACTGAGCTTACGGACACACAGAGGCGGATCATTACTGATCTGCCCCGTGTGAAAGGGCCCTAACAAGTACAGGGAGTACATACAAACTCCATGCAGGAAGTTTCCCTTTTGGAATTCCAACCAAGGACCTCCGTGCTGCAAGGCCAGAGTGCTAACCAATAACTCATTGGTCATTTTAATAGACTTACCAGTCACTAGGAAGGTGTTAACCTTCTCACTGCCAGGTCTGTACCTGGCAGTGGAACATAGGGGGTTTACACACATTCCCAGTGGCCACATACTCCTGCCTGTCAGACAGTTGTGGAAAGAGATGGCCAGCAGACAGGCAGAACTGACAACATGAAAGAAGATTTTTCAAGTAAGCTTACAGCATAAAAGACATCTTGCTTCTCCTCTTTTCACTGGCGAGTCATAGCCTGGGGCAGGTCCAGTACAACCAGGAGCCAGGGGAAGTGGGTTGAATGGTGCTCTCCATCAGACTGAGGATATCTAGCAGCAGAAAAGGGTACTGCAGTGAAATACATGCATTAATACAGAATATTGCAACAAACATTAGTTTGTTATTACAGTGCCTTGCAAAAGTATTCACCCCCCCTTGGCATTTTTCGTATTTTGTTGCCTCACAACCTGGGATTAACATGGATTGTTTGAGGATTTGCATCATTTAATTTACAGAACATGTCCACATCTTTGAAGAAGTTTTTTTTATTGTGAAGCAAACAACAAAATAACAGAAAAAATCTATGTGCATAACTATTCACCCCCCTAAAGTCAATACTTTGTAGAGCCACCTTTTGCAGCTATTACAGATCTTGCTTTGGATAGTCTCTATGAGGTTGTCACATCTTACTACTGGGATTTTTGCCCATTCCTCCTTGCAAAACTGCTCCAGCTCCTTCAAGTTGGACAGTTTGGGCCAAATTCTCAAAACCATGTGTAAATTTAGGATTATCTAACTTATGTCATTTAAGTTACGGCGCCCTAAGTTGGTGTCGTAACTACCGTATTCTCAGTGCATTTGCGCACAAAACTGCGCCATCCTTAACTTAAGTTTCAATGCGTAAGGCGTGGTTATGGCAAGTGGGAATGAAGTGGGCGTGCTTCATTGTAATGAGCCGTGACCCCATGCAAATGAAGTGCCGGCCGTACTGCGCATGCGCGCACGAATCTGGACCTCAATGCGCATGTGCAGAACTTTGGTCAGCGCAATCAGTGAGATAGGTAAAAGGCCAAGCGTACTTAGTTTGAAGATCGCCCTGTGTCTAAATAGCCCCAGTCAAACACACTTCAATTGCAAAAGTATTTCCCTGTGTTCCCTTCCTAAAGCAAGTTGCTTTTGCTTTGAACGTTTGTCAGTGTTTGTTGGTAAGATTGTTTTGTGAGAAAAGTGTTTGTGGAGTTGGAGGGTATAGTTGGTGTTTGTTTTTGCTAATTTGTTTTTTGTTTTGATTGTTTGCCTGTTTGTTTTTCATAATATTTTTTTTGGGGTTTTGTTTATATTTTTTGTTTTCCTTTTTTGCCTGTTTGTTTTCTAATTAATAGTAGCTGTCTGTCTATTTTTTATTTTGGCTTGTTTGTATTTTCTTTGGTGTGTGTGTGTATTGTTGTTTGTTTTTTGGGTGAGTTCCCTGTTGCTGGGTGTTGTCTGTCATGGCTCCCAAGCGCAGGAAGCTAAATTTTTCACCGGCAGAGAAGCATATACTTGCTCAGGGCGTCATTAAATTTGGGCGATTTCTCCATGGCCCTGAGAGCCACACCACCACCCCGGCCAGGAGGAAGGAGATCCTTCAAAAGATCACCGATCGGATCAATGCGGCGGGGGGGGGGGAGACCAGGACCATCGCTGGAGTTCAAAAAAAAATAAATGACTTGAGGAGCGTGTCCCGGAACAAGCTGGCAACGCTGCATGCCCATACCAGGGGCACTGGAGGAGGGGGACCCTGCCCAGTCAGGATGAGTGAGGAGGAATGGGCAGTGGCCCAGTGTTTCCACCCACAGCAGGTGGTGGGCCTGCCTGGCTTTGACAATGATCCTCTTATGAGGACAGGTAATTTTTTGGAATTTCTATCTGGTGATTAGCATGTGTGGGTGGGGGAAGGGAAGATGTGCCAAGTGTATGGATCCAACAACCTGTGATTGTTTTGTGTCCTCCCCAGATGCCCAGGAGGTTGCAGCCCCATCAGCCCAGGAGGTGGCAGCCCCATCAGCCCAGGAGGTGGCAGCCCCATCAGCCCAGGAGGTGGCAGCCCCATCAGCCCAGGAGGTGGCAGCCCCATCAGCCCAGGAGGTGGCAGCCCCATCAGGTCACGAGGTTGCTGGCCCATCAGGTCAGGAGGTTGCAGGCCCATCAGGGCAGGCTGCTGCACCACCCCCAAGACAGGCTCATGCAGAGTCCCAAGAAGGGCAGGATTCGCCATGGGAGGGGAGTGCCCACAACTCCCCTAATTTGGATGTTGAGTGGGAGGAGGATGAGGGGGAGGAAGATGACAATATTCTGATTGGGCAGGAAATAATGATGGGCCAAGATATGACCTTTGAATCATCCCCTGAGGGAACCCCACAGGCGCCCAGAAGTCAGGCCACCATCATGGGTCGCCCCTTCCAACCCTCCTCCAACATGCAGCAGCACCCATGGCTCACTCCAACTCCTCCTCCAAGGCCACAAGCCTCAGGGGCAAGTAGGATGCCGACCCCTGAAAACAGGGGGGGGTTGGTGCGTCTGCCGGTCAGTCTGTTGAGGGACAATGTCCGGCAGACCCGCAGTCTGTCTGCAATACAAAAAACTATGAGCAAGGTGGAGCGCAGCCTGGGTGCAATGAGGGAGTCACTGGGTGATGTGGCCACCAACTCCGTGGGGGTCATCACCTGTTTGTGGGACCTGAGGAACGCCACAACAGGTGTGGCCCAGGAGGTGACTGCCCTCACCCAGGCTGTGCAGGCCAATACCCGGGCTGTGCAGGCCAATACAGCTGACATAACTTCCTGTCTGACAAGGATAGCCGTTGCCTTGGAGGGAAGGCCAGCAGGAGGACAGACACCAGGGGAGGCTGCTTCCTCCCCTGTACAGTCCCCCCGCCCTGAAAATACTCCCTCCCCTGCACAGTCCCCCCCCCTGAAAATACTCCCTCCCCTGCACAGTCCCCCCCCCCTGAAAATACTCCCTCCCCTGCACAGACCCCCCCCGTGAAGATCCCCCAGTCGGCCGTGGCCGTCCCCGTGGCCGTCCCCGTGCCCGTGCCCGTGCCCGTGCCCGTGGGCAGCCCAGAAGGAGCACTCGGCAACATCCCCAATTTGCAGGGGTACTTTTTTTTTTTTTTTTTACACTGTACTTATGATTTGGTATATGTGTGTGAATGATGTGTGAATGTGGGGGGATGGCATTCCTGAAAACATAAGGGTGTCACCCTCAGTTTTGGTGGAGTAGGGATCCCCAGGACCAGGGAGAAGTCATCCTAGGTTCCTGAATGGTGTATGAATGCACAGTGACATAATTGGAGCCGTGGCGGGGCGTTACTGCTCCCAAGTACCAAAGGGGGGGGGGTACTTGGATCTAATCCAATTCGATGTGCATGTGATGTGTCTGTGCTAGGGACCACAGTGACGTGCATTCATGCATTCTCATTGTGAGATAATTAATGTGCGTTTTGTAAATAAAAATAAACATTCTCTTTGGCATATAAGTAATGTGCATTTATTTAGCAAAATAAAGATTTAAAGGTCACATACAGTAGGTGAACCCGATTTTGTGTCAATCTCGCTCTCTTTCTCAGCGAGATTGAGCACCTACGAGCCCCATCGCGGGAGCCAGCGCCGAGCTGGCTTGCCGCGATGGATACAGAGCCGTCATAGAAGCGACGGGAGATCCGACTTGGATTCCCGCCAATTCTACACGTGTGCGGCGTTTGTTATGAATCCTGAAGGGGAAGTCCCCGCCGGATTTTAAATAAAAATCCGGCATGGGTCCCCCCTCAGGAGCATACCGGGCCCTTAGGTCTGTTATGGGTTGTAAGGAGAGCCCCCCTACGCCGAAAAAAACGGCGTAGGGGGTCCCCCTACAATCCATACCAGACCCGTATCCAAAGCACGCTACCCGGCCAGCCAGGAAGGGAGTGGGGACGAGCGAGCGCCCCCCCCCTCCTGAGCCGTACCAGGCTGCATGCCCTCAACATGGGGGGGGTGGGTGCTCTGGGGCAGGGGGGCGCACTGCGGCCCCCCCCACCTCAGAGCACCCTGTCCCCATGTTGATGAGGACAGGGCCCCTTCCCGACAACCCTGGCCGTTGGTTGTCGGGGTATGCGGGCGGGAGGCTTATCGGAATCTGGGAGCCCCCTTTAATAAGGGGGCCCCCAGATACCGGCCCCCCACCCTAAGTGAATGAGTATGGGGTACATCGTACCCCTACCCATTCACCTGCAAGAAAAGTGGTAAAAACACAAATAAACCACACAGTGTATTAAAATATTTTATTTTTCTGCTCCGGAGGCCGCCCCCTGTCTTCTTTATTAGCTCTTTTACCAGGGGGGGCTTCTTCTTTGACGTCTTCGGGTGGGTGGGGGCCGCCGTCTGGTTCTCTTCCACCGCCGGGGGGGGTGGCTTTTAAAAAAGCCCCCACCCCCCCGGCGGGTTTCCTCCGGCGTCTTCGGCGGGGCTCTTCTTCTTCCGCTATCCCGACGGGTCTTCTCAACTCTCCGGGGTTCTCCTTCTGTCTTCGCCGCTCTCCGTTGTTGACTCGGCGCACCCCGGTTCTTCGTCTCGCTGTCCGGTGTCTTCTTCCGTGATGTACGTCTTCTCCTTCCGTGCTGTGATGAGTTCTTCTTCCGTGCTGTGACGTCATGTTCTTCACTTCTCTCCTTCTCCCGATGTTGCCACGCCGGTCCTCCTCGCTGAAATGACGGATGCGCGCCTTGCATCGGACCTATATAGGCCTCACAGTCCCATCATGCTCTGTACCTACCCATGTGATACCTACCCACGTGGTAGGTATCACATGGGTAGGTACAGAGCATGATGGGACTGTGAGGCCTATATAGGTCCGATGCAAGGCGCGCATCCGTCATTTCAGCGAGGAGGACCGGCGTGGCAACATCGGGAGAAGGAGAGAAGTGAAGAACATGACGTCACAGCACGGAAGAAGAACTCATCACAGCACGGAAGGAGAAGACGTACATCACGGAAGAAGACACCGGACAGCGAGACGAAGAACCGGGGTGCGCCGAGTCAACAACGGAGAGCGGCGAAGACAGAAGGAGAACCCCGGAGAGTTGAGAAGACCCGTCGGGATAGCGGAAGAAGAAGAGCCCCGCCGAAGACGCCGGAGGAAACCCGCCGGGGGGGTGGGGGCTTTTTTAAAAGCCACCCCCCCCCCGGCGGTGGAAGAGAACCAGACGGCGGCCCCCACCCACCCGAAGACGTCAAAGAAGAAGCTCCCCCTGGTAAAAGAGCTAATAAAGAAGACAGGGGGCGGCCTCCGGAGCAGAAAAATAAAATATTTTAATACACTGTGTGGTTTATTTGTGTTTTTACCACTTTTCTTGCAGGTGAATGGGTAGGGGTACGATGTACCCCATACTCATTCACTTAGGGTGGGGGGCCGGTATCTGGGGGTCCCCTTATTAAAGGGGGCTCCCAGATTCCGATAAGCCTCCCGCCCGCATACCCCGACAACCAACGGCCAGGGTTGTCGGGAAGGGGCCCTGTCCTCATCAACATGGGGACAGGGTGCTCTGAGGTGGGGGGGGCCGCAGTGCGCCCCCCTGCCCCAGAGCACCCAACCCCCCCATGTTGAGGGCATGCAGCCTGGTACGGCTCAGGAGGGGGGGGGCGCTCGCTCGTCCCCACTCCCTTCCTGGCTGGCCGGGTAGCGTGCTTTGGATACGGGTCTGGTATGGATTGTAGGGGGACCCCCTACGCCGTTTTTTTCGGCGTAGGGGGGCTCTCCTTACAACCCATAACAGACCTAAGGGCCCGGTATGCTCCTGAGGGGGGGACCCATGCCGGATTTTTATTTAAAATCCGGCGGGGACTTCCCCCTCAGGATTCATAACAAACGCCGCACACGTGTAGAATTGGCGGGAATCCAAGTCGGATCTCCCGTCGCTTCTATGACGCGCTTGCTGGGATGTGCTGTCACTATTCCAGTGAGTGTGAGATGTCGGCGAGATCTCGGCACCCTGTCGCCGAGTATCAGCGCGACGCTGTCGTGCTAAAAGCACAATATCACAAACACCTACTGTAATCTCTGTGATTTGGTCTTGGCAAATCAAAAACAAAAATATAATTAGGATGCATTTACTGGGCAAAGATGCCTTCAGACAGTTGTCTCCTGATTGCCTGGCCCTCAGCAGACCGGGTAGAGGGGTTTGGGGGGGGGATTGCCTGGGTGGGGGGTTAGGTCAGGAGATATCTCCACATGCATGCCCCTTCTTAATGCAAAATTGTGCAGTATGCAACATGCACCAATAATTTTGCATACAAAGTCTGGGGAATACAATAGTGTACCCCCAGTCTTGTCCAGGCATCTGAATCTTGACTTTAGCATGCCAAAAGTCCGCTCTACTATAGCCCGGGTCTGGCTGTGCACCTCATTGAATTTTCGTTCTCCGGGTGTTTGGGGGTTCCTAAAGGGGGTCATCAGGTGGGGTCCCAATGCATATCCTGAGTCACCTGTAAGGGAAAAGACAGGAGGATATTAGTCATGCATGTGCCCCTTGTGATGTCTCCATCATGGGGGGGGCATACCTGACACCAATGTCACTCACCAATCAGCCAGCTGTCTCCATACACGTTCATCTCAAAGTTTCTGTAGATCTTGGTCTGCCTTAGGATGAAACTATCATGGCACGAGCCGGGAAACTTGGCACAAACGTGCCAGATGAGGCCATGTGCATCTACGATCATCTGGACATTGATCGAATGCCAGCCTTTCCTGTTTCTGAACAGGTGTTCAGTATCATGGGGGGGGCTGGAGTGCCACATGGGTGCAGTCAATCGCCCCGATGATCTTAGGAAAGCCAGCAATATTGTAAAAGTCTGTCATTGCTTGCACACGCTGGTCCTCCTGGGTGGGCATGACAAACTGGTGGCTCATGCGCCGCAGTATGGCAGGGACCACCTGATGTAGACATTTACTCATGGTTGACTGCACCATCCCAGCCACACCTCCAGATGCTCGCTGGAATGAGCCACTCGATAAAAAATGGAGGGTTGCCATAACTTTTTCAAGAGGTGTCAGGGCATGGGAACGTAGGGTTGGGGCGATTAGATCCTCATGAAGGAGTTGGGTGATCTCCAGGATGGCCTCCCTATCAAATCGGTAGTTGCCGATGACCTCATAAGCTGGCATTTGCCAAATATCACGGCGTGGCCGATAAACACGCGCCTGTGCCCTCATCCTCCTCCTCCTCTGTGCCCTCCTCCTCCTTTGTGCCTGTAAGGCAGCAAGTGCCGTCAAAATCATTGCTGGTCCTGGCATTTTTAAACAACAACCTTCACAACTAGAGCTGTAACCTCTAGTCACTTCCTTCTGCAAACCCTTCCACAGCATGTGTAAAATTAGGGCTGGTTTTATAATGTGGAAATTTAGTCAGAAAAACTAACAGGTGCGCACAGGGCGGAAAATACGGCACACACACTTAATTCTGAGAATCGCCCTAACTCCCTCATTTGCATCTTTGCCTATCAAAAACAGCGGCGAGCCTAGCGTAATTTGCGCCCGGGAATGCGCAGGTGTAACTAATTTAAGTACGGCTGAAAATACGGAAATCTTTGCTTAAGTCGTTTTGACGATCGCGCGCAAATATACGCGCCGTGTAAAATTAGAAAAATGGAGTTAAGTCTGCGTATCTCTTTTGAGAATTTGGCCCTTTGTGCTTGTGAACAGCAATCTTTAAGTCTGACCACAGATTTTCTATTGGATTGAGGTTTGGGCTTTGACTAGGCCATTCCAACACATTTACATGTTTCCCTTTAAACCACTAAAGTGTTGCATTAGCAGTGTGTTTGGGGTAATTGTCCTGCTGGAAAATGTGAACATCCATTCTAGCCCCAAATTACACAGAGTGGTACAGGTTTTGCTCAAGAATGTCACTGTATTTAGCACCATCTACCTTTCCCTCAACTCTGACCAGTTTCCCCCGATTGCTGAAAAACATCCCCACAGTATGATGCTGCCACCACCATGTTTCACTGTGGGGATGGTGTTCTTTGGGTGATGTGATGTGTTGGGTTTGCGCCAGACATAGCTTTTTCTTTGATGGACAAAAAGTTCAATTCTAGTCTCATCAGACCAGAGCACCTTCCTCCATACATTTTGGGAGTCTCTCTACCTTTTTGCAAACTCAAAATGTGCCATTTTGTTTTTTTGCTGAAAGTAATGGTTTTCTTCTGGCCACTCTATGGAACATACAGCTTATTGTCGTCCTATATACAGATACTCCAGTCTCTGCTGTGGAACTCTGTAGCTCCTCCAGGGTTACCTTAAGTCTCTGTGCTGAGTCTCTGATTAATGCCCTCCTTGCCCGGTCCATGAGTTTTGGTGTGCAGCCATCTCTTGGCAGATTTGCTGTTGTGCCATGTTCTTTCCATTTGGTTATGATAGATTTGATGGTGCTCCTAGGGATCATCAAAGATTTGGATATTTTTTTATAACATAACCCTAACTTGTACTTCTCATCAACATTGTCCCTTGCTTGTTTGGAGAGTTCCTTGGTCTTCATGGCAGTGTTTGGTTAGTGGTGCCTCTTACTTAGGTGTTGCAGCCTCCGGGACCCTTAAAAAAGGTGTGTTTATGTAATGACAGATCATGTGACACTTAGATTGCACTCAGGTGGACATCATTTCACTAATTATGTGACTTCTGAAGGTAATTGGTTACACCAGAGCTTTTTATGGGCTTCATAACAAAGGGGGTAAATACATACGCACATGCCAATTATCAGTTTTTTATTTCTGAAAAATTGTTTTATGTATACAGTGTATATCTTTCGAATTTTACTTCACCAACTTTGACTATTGTGTCCTGATCCATCACATATAATTCAGATTAAAAAAACATTGAACGAAAGGTTGTAATGTAACAAAATAGGTAAAAAGCCAAGGGCGTGAATACATTTTGCAAGGCACTTTATATCTTTTAATGAGCTGTTTAATTTATCTTATTTATTTTGTCTGGAGCTTTACTTTAACGTTTTTAAAGTTTAAGATTAATTATCATAAATCTCCATTATTGTTTCTTAAAATGTTACCTTTGTTCACTCTCCCATGTTATTTTGGCAAAAACAGCAGAGTTTCCACAATAAAATGAAGTGCATATGTTCTTGGCTTTCCTATGGAGTAAGTGCATAATGCACTTTTGACATTGACAATATCTGCTGCCAGTAACACTTCTAATTCACCAGGTGGACAATATGCTGAAAGACAGCTCTTAGAAAACAATGTACATTTCCATAAAACCATCAGGTGCAATAGGAAAGTCGCCCTTTCAACTCTTTAGCAAGTATGTAAGGTCATTTCAGTGGAGTAACACTGTGAATTCTTTCAGTCCCAGCTGTCAACACCAAAATTATTCTCTCACCTAGTTAGATGGCCACTGCTGAGCTACTCAAGAACACAATGCACTCCAAATACGTTTTTGTTATATGTATGAACTATGGGGGGGAGATTAATGCAGTTAAATAGGCACTAATGTCAATTTCATTTTTATGTTAGCTACTAATATTTTTCTGCATGTATTTTTCATTTAAATATATATTTATAGTTATAATTATTTATTTTCTGGGAGTTTTGCTAGGATTTCACCTCTCTGCCCTTGACTGCAAATTTTTACCAATAATACTGTACTACTAAAGTAGATCTTCAGCCATACAGGACAAAATAGAAATGAATAGGCTGGTCAGTTTGCTGCTGGACACTGATGGAGTCTGGAGATAATTTCATGATTTTGAGATCTTTATGACTGAATACGCCTAGAGAAGTCTTTTTCTTGACATGCTGCTTCAGGTATGGGTGATGCTCTATGGTGAGTTGAGGATTCACAAATTAGGAAAAGGTTCTCCTGTTGAAAATACATATAATATGAGGCCATGAGCATTGGATTGGGGCCCCTACAAATTTTGGATGCTCTATGAACAATTGTGGACCTGTGCCACCCTTTCTTGCGTCCCCCCCCCCCCTTGTGGAATAAGACACTGTGTTGATGCCAGCAGACAATCAATTTTCTTGTTTTTAAAGATTGGGTTGCATTTTACTGATACTATTCACATCTACTCCAGAGGAAGATCTTTCGAAACATGTTGAAACTACATGTGGACTTTTTGGATGCATATGTGAACCTTTACAGTAGACATATATTAGATGTACTAATCTTTGTTTTTGTATTGATCTATAATAAATCTTATGTTTTTATATACCTATTTGTAGTGCTCTTTATCTATACTGTATGTCCCTCAAAAAAGTTCATGGCTACATTTCAATGTTATATGTAAAGCATGATATTTACCTGTTTATGAGCCATTTTAGCCCAGTGGGGCCGGTTTGATGCTCACTACAAAGTTAATGCTCTGAATACTATGCTCTGTTGAATGGACAGGTTTCAAATCATAGACACAACTTGGTGGTTATTTTGGTGTGGAGACTATTAGCTGGAGGTGAGCTGACTATCTGATATCTCTACAAAACCAGTGTCTTCTTTACTATTACTATATACGTGGTATACTGGACTTGTGAAATTCATGTGGAGACTAATGGTTTGAGATCAATTTCCTACAGTATATGCCAAGTTGCTATAACATCATTGTCTTCCTAAGTACCTTGACCTGCCTTAGTTATATGGTCTGTGATCTTTATACAGAACATTCATGACATTTGTAGTGTTTTTGTTGGCTCATATTGGAGAAATATACACCATAAATTTGAAGATGTCGAAGACTACTATGGAAATTTGGCATGCACTGTCTTCTTCAGTGGGTTCAGTGGGTTCTGTCATGTTCACTCCTGATTACAACAATGAAGCACAACATGAAGAAGTTACACATGGATCTTCTTACATAGGATCCCGTCATATTGCTGCAATAAGACAAGTACTACCTCCAAATGGGGTTGAATTTATTTTGATGTAAAAAATATTAATCAAATGTCCTACAGGGAATCTAGCACATATTTATATGATTGAAGGAAGTTTTTCTTTCCTAATGAAGTATAACTTTGGCCAAGGTTTTTTTAATGCAATAAGGTTGATTTACTAAAAAGGGATCCAAAACTCAACTGCAGTCTCTCTGCCTTCCTTCTTAACAACTGCTGAGATGACATACAGTATCTGTTCCACAGGGAATGCATTGTTTTTAATGTGTCAGATGATTTATAATAGGAACATATAATAGGAACATCGACACACATAGCTACACACAAAGAAACAATGGGGTTGATTTACTAAAATTGAAGAGTGGAAAATCTGGTGAAGCTCTGCATTAAAATAATTCAGCTTCCAGTTTTTTTTTTTTTGTCAAACCTTAATTGAACAAGCTGAAGTTAGAAGCTGATTAGCTACCATACACAGCTACGCCAGGTTTTGCATTCTCCAGTTTTAGTAAATAAACCCCACTGTGTTATATTATGTGTTTTCAATTTTCCAAATACATTTATTTATTTATATACATTTACTTTTAAAAACGAGCGGCGTTTCAGGCGCCTGTATACGTCACTCCAGGTGTACGTCCTCCCGTCCAATCCCTCCCCTCTGTCTTCATCTGGGGAAAAAGTTTTTCCCCAGATGAAGACACGTGACACGTGTCGTAACGCGTAGGGATTGGACGGGAGGACGTACACCTGGAGTGACGTATACAGGCGCCTGAAACGCCGCTCGTTTTTAAAAGTTCCTTGCTGTATATTTTTAGAACACATGTAAGCGCAGCTTTTTCCCTCTGTAATAAATACTTAGCTTGTGCTTACTACTTCACGATTGGAGTCCCCTCCTTTGTTTTTGTGTTTCCCCTGTTTCCTCTCCTGGGCACACTAACTGTTTGGATGGATAAGAGGACCCTGTCATGGAGATCTAAGGAGGACTAGTGGAGCATATACACGGAGGTCTGGTCGAGATACTTATAGTGGATGCACTTGATTATCTGTGCGGAGGTAAGAGTCCCGGGAGCTCGGGGAGGGATTATTACACCCATCTATCAACACTATTTATTGGATTACCTTGTGATCACATCAGCCACATCTCTTCTGGCAGCTTTTGCTTGTTTGAAGCATCAATATTAGCACGGGATCACCAGATTGATTTATTTATTTATTTATTTCTCATCCTATGAATGGACACTCTTTCACGGCTATAGACTTCACTATATACATTCATATATTGATTTTTATATGTATATATTTATTTTTTATATATTCACTGCATATTATATTTTATGTACATTGTGTATATAGAACTAGTATTTTTTGTTTGGATATTTACACTCCTTCACTGGATTGAATTGAGCTGTTATTTGCCCGTGTTTGTGGTAACACTGATCAGTATTTATATTTATTTATTTATTTATTTATACTTAGCACTTTCACCATGTCCGCGTGCTAGGTTGCGCGGAACCCCTCACCTTTCTCATTTATATATTTGTGTATTGTAAACACTTTAGGTTTTGCAGCAACTTATTGATACACTTTGTTTAGGGTTTATTCATTGAGTGTCTATAGTAGCGCATAAGCACTGTCACTTTAATTGGGAGAGCAGTCTGAATGATTGTTCAAAAAATTTAATGCAATTGCTGCAAAATGAATACAGATTACAATTACATGTTCTAGACAAAGAAATTGAACTAATATATGCGCGCCTCACACCCCTTAAAACTCTGGATGAGTATACAGGACAGGAGAATAAGTTAAAGGAACATCTAGAAAATTTCAGTAAACAAATTCTTATTAAAAAAGAAAAGAAATACTGGAGAGATAAGAACGCCTTCTGTGAAGGCAGGGCATACAAATGGAACAAAGACAAAAATAAAAAATTTAGTAACAAAAATTCTAGAAAACCCAATGTCCAACCAAATGATTATTTGTCCGATGTACCCTCTAACTCTTCCTCATCAGCTTCTTCACATACAAGTCGGGCGTCGGCTAAGAGAAAGGGCCCCTTCTCCAAACATGGGGCTGAGGGAGAAGTCCAACAAACCAGCAAAAAATCCACTACGGATTCGCAGGTATCTTTTTCACAAAATGAAAGGGGAGGCAGCCTGACAAGGAGAGCCTCAGGTGGAAACACCAGGGGATCTCCCTCTAATAGAGGTAAACTTTTTCCCCGTAAAGATACTGGGGCAATTCCAAAAGTTGTTCGTACCCCTTTGGATAATTTTTTGGAGAAGAAGGGGGCGTCCTCAACACCCCCACTCTTTCAAACACAGATGACCATGGATCTGGCAGTGGAGATACCGCAAGAGGAGAATGTAATAATATCATAAACCTCTCCTCACATGCTTTAACAGCAGTAGAGCGGGAAGTCTTATGTTTTGGGCTCTCCTTCTGCCCCACTAATAGCACAGATGTATTTGAGGCGATAAAAGATATCAATCTATTTGCACGGAGACTCTTTTATAAAGGTCTCTACTATAAACACAAAAAACACGAAGATGAAGTGGTCCCTAACCTCAAAGCAGCTGATTTTAGAGCCCTAAGAGATTTAAATCTCCTCTTAGAGGAGAATGCCTCACTTGGTGATGCATGGGAAGAGGATCAAAATGAAGAAGCGGATGGGGAAACTAAGGAAGGCAATATGTGTAAAATCAAGAATTTTAAAAGGAAATCTAACAAATTTCCTGTTTTGAGTTTGAATCCAGCAATTTCTTTATTTGTTAAACAGGTCTCCAAGGAATTGGAAACTCTAAAAAAGGACACTAACCACAGAAATCTGACCATCGAGCAGCAACATGCATTAAAAACTCTAAAAAATAGCCCAAATTTGACAATTAAAGCATCAGATAAGGGCGGCAATGTAGTTCTGATGAACAACATTGACTATGAGAGAATGTGCCTAAAAATATTGAACAATAGACAGTGCTATAAGAAAATCACAGTAGCAACTGTGGATAGGTTCAATGGGGAATTTTATGAGCTCATTGACAACTTTTACAGTAATGGCAGCATTATTAAAGATGTCTGGGACTTCATTAGAACACAGCACCCACGACAACCGACCATGTATTCCCTACCAAAGGTGCACAAAAATTTGCAGGATCCGCCGGGACGTCCAATTATATCTGGCAATGGATCAATATCTGAGGGCGTCAGTCAAGTAATTGACCAGTACCTCCGGCCCCATGTACTTGATCTACCATCTTATACTAGGGATACAATTCATCTTCTTCAGATGCTGGAGGATTTAACTATACCCCCAGATGCTATCCTAGTAACTATAGATGTAGAATCACTTTATAACAGTATTCCACACAAACTGGGTCTAGAAGCCATCGAGCGGGTACTCAAACAAAGACCAACCACAGACTGGAAGTTTAATTATTTCATCCTCACTATGCTGGATTTCATCCTTCAGCATAACACCTTTCTTTTCCAAGGCTCCCACTACCTCCAGGTACAGGGTGTTGCTATGGGGACGTGCTGTGCACCCTCATATGCAAACCTGTACCTGGGGGAGTGGGAGCGGGAATTTTTGTTGGGTGAAAATGCGTCTATGTGCGCTGCCAACATTCTTGTTTGGCAGCGGTACATAGACGACATTTTTATTGTTTGGGACGGTCAGGAAAGTGAACTTATAGAAATGTTGAGGCTGATGAACATCAACAGCTTCAATCTTTTCTTCACTATGTCATATAACGACACAGAGGTCAGTTTTTTGGATATCCGTATCTTCAAAGAATTGGATGGTACTTTGGGTACATCTTTATTCAGAAAAGAGACGGCGGGAAACACTCTGCTTCACGCAGAAAGTTTTCATCCTGAAGTCCTGAAGAAGTCCATTCCATACAGTCAGTTCCTTCGGCTTAGAAGGAACTGCTCTACGGATGCTGACTTCCAAAAGGAAAGTGACTTATTATCTGAACGCCTCTTGACAAGAGGCTATACCAAAACTAGCCTGAAGAAGGCTTTCAATAGAGTGAGGGATACAAATAGACGGTCCCTCATCTTTAAATCCAAAAATGTCAATAAAAAGGAAGAATCTAACACTAGAGTCATCATAAATTTCTCCAATGAACATCAAAAAATCCGAAAGACGATCTCCAAGTTCTGGCCTATCCTGACAGAAGACCCAATCCTAAAAAACCTAATTACTAACCAACCACAGATTACCTTCAAAAAAGCACCCTCTATAGGTTCATTGCTGGTCCAAAGTGAGTACAAAGGGAATAGTAAAAAAGATCCTTGCAAAACTTTTGGCACCTATCCCTGCGGGGCATGTGCCCAATGCTCTGTCATAGGGAGGAGAACCACACTGACACTGCCTAATGGGGATACCTTCTCCCTGAAACATTTTGCCAATTGCAAAACTCGGGGGTGGTATACCTCATGCAGTGTCAGTGTGGTTCATTTTATGTGGGTAAAACTAAACAAGAACTACATAAGCGAATAGAGAAACACATGCACTCTATGCACATCTGTAACCTCTATCTCCCATTGGGTCGACATGTAGCCAAGCACCATGGCTATCATATGCCTAATATCAATTTTACTGTGTTGGATCGTATACATATTCCCTTACGTGGGGGTGACTGGAACAAGATCCTACTGCAACGTGAAATGCGTTGGATTAGGTATCTGAGGGCCACCACACCCCCTGGCCTCAACGAAAGTGAGAGCTTTAGGCCTTTTCTGGAGGGATTCTCCTCTGGCAAAACTGACTAGAATTTTAATCGGGAAGGAAGAACTCTATCCCTGGTTTTGATTCCCTAACAGACTTTTCTCTCATCTTCTACCAAGTTTCCCTCTTTACCCCATTGTAGTGAGGACATTTGATATTTCCAGGTTAGGGCCAAATGTCAAGTATGACACTTAGAAATATAAGGGGGTTTTTTGTTTTTCTTATTATTGTATGTATATAATTTTTTGGAATTGTTTCTTTACAATGAATATGTTGTTTGATTCAACATTTCCTTCTATTAAATTCTGCTTTTATGCGGATTGGTTGGAAGGTAATTGTTGCTATAAATGTGGATATGGACAAATTGTTCCTTTATCTAGCCAATTTTTGCTTCTTTGGCTTCTATGGCTCGGAGGTGTGGGACATCGGCCATAACCTGGTCGATGGGACGTGGGTGTCTCTGGGGTATATCTGCAGGTTGCTTCCATCCTTTCCCTATTTGTTTGACTCATCAGCTGCCAGGGGAGACTTTGGGCTTTGTGCCCAAATGTCACCAAATTTACTCTAGGTGAGATATCGTATCCTCCTAGGTAAATACAAAAGGCAGCTGTGGCTTTTCACTCCCCAAGTGTCTCCCAGTGGTTCCTCAAAGAACTGCAGGAGAACAGTGCCTTATTAAGTTACTCAAATTTGGGCTGTGCTCGTTTCATCTCTTTATGTAGTGAATGTTGTCACAACCTTAGCGTTTTATCCTCCCACCAAAAACCCCCCCCTTCTTTAATTGCATTGCTGTGATTTGGCCGCTTTCCCCACTAAAGATACATGCCAGATTTCTAATAAACGTTTAGGCCCTTTTCCAAAATGGTTTCCGGGGAACTTCCGGATCCGGTTGAGATGTCTCTGACATCTCATAGATAATTAACCAATAAAATGGTCGCAGTAGCACTTCCGTTTTCGGAAGTGACGCCAATCGACTGGCATTCGAATCCCACTACCAAAATGGCCGCGGCGATACTTCCGGTACCGGAAGTGACGCCGACATATACACATTCAATGACGGCGCTGCAATGCGCCTCGCCACAGCGGTGTTTTTGAAAGCAGGAGGGAGCCACACATGGTTTCCAACAACCCCAAGCTGGAACAATAGATGTGGTGATAAAGGGGAGGATTACAGCACTTGAATAGAATTAAGGTAGGTACTTAAGGAGGGCCAGGAGGGTTAGGTGGTGTCATTCCCTCTCCATATCCAGGAGAGCAAGGAGCTGTTTTTTCACCTCCAAGGGGAACCTATTTGGGAAAACCATCAATCATCCTCAGGACTTATTTATATCCAGCTCCATTTGGATACAAGATCTCAAACTACTGGTGGTGAGTTTTTCATGGATGGTTTGGAGTATTATCTCCAACCAATGATTTGATGCTCAACACTGGTATTTTTTGATACAAACTCTTGATATTTCCTTCACATAGGATTATTAACACCACCCTAATTGAACCAATTGGTTCTACCCACTCTATGAGTGATATCCAAATAGGGAATTGTCTGTATGGTGCGACCTGCTACAGGAGACAACCGGGTCCCAGAACACCGAGGGGCCTCCTGCCCCACACCCTTGGGCGTGGAGTCTTTTTAGGCAATAGGTGAGATTTTTTCATTGATATTTTGTGTCTTTTCTTTATTTGATGAGGAGGATGTATATGTACTGCTTCTACATTTCAATGAAGAGAATACAATGCTATAATGTGAATGTATTTAATATATATAACTTTTTTCGCTCTACCTCAGATGCATTACTTGTTTTATGCCATGATGAAGAATGCGTAGCATTCGAAACGCGTCGGCTTTTCAGCTACAAACTTACCTCCCAAATGGTGATGGTACCGTATGCCGGACAGTATTTGCATCATTTATGTTCTGTTTTGTATTATGTATATTTATGTAATTCTCGAGATATTTAACAATTTTTTGTATATGCTGTATGTATTTTTGTAATAAATTTATATATTTTTTCATATATATTTTTGATTAATTTAATTTATGTTGCCTACACAATCCCACTCTATGAGGTATTTTCGATTTCACATAAAATAAAAAATTAACCCACACTCTGTTTCACAGTCACCAATGAGACTGCACATCAACCTTTACATGAATACAAGATATCGATGAGTCATATATCTCTTTAAATAATAAATTCACAATTCACACACACACATATATATATATATATATATAAAAATCCATACAAAATCAAAATTCCTCAAACATAAAATGATTAGTTGTGCAATGATTCAAAAACTATATATCATAAAGTGCATTGTGCTTATCAATTTGGAGAACACATCAAAATTCATAAAGTGCAAAACTAATCAGTAGGGCCCTCTGAATCCTTCTGTATCGAAATGTATTGTAATTGTACTGTCGCCCCCTCTACATTGTAAAGTGCTGCTTAAACTGTTGAAGCTTTATAAATCCTGAATATTACCGTATTTTCCGGCGTATAAGACGACTTTCTGGATGCAAAAAAATGCATCCAAAGTCGGGGGTCGTCTTATACGCCGGGTACAGTCTCAGTACTCACTTTTTTCCCCAGCGCTGAAAGTCTAACATGCTGCGATCGCGAGCGTGTATTGATTTCAAAGCCGCGCCTTCACTGCAGAGTGTTCTGTGATAGGAGGAACAAAAATCTTCCCAGCAGCGCCTCTGTTCTTTGTTCCTCCTATCACAGATGCCTTCTCATCCTCGGATGAGAGGGGCATGTAATGGCACAGTGGCAATGTGGGGGCATGTAATGGCACAATGGCAATGTGGGGGCATGTAATGGCACAGTGGCACAGTCTGGGCATGTAATGTAATGGCACAGTGAGGAATGTAATGGCACAGTGAGATTTGAAAAAGCCTGTTTCTGTCAGCGGTTCTGGCTCCCCCTCAGCTTCCAGAAAGACTAGTAAGAAGGGGTAGTCTTATACAGTGAGTATATCCCAAAACCAAAATTTTTCCTGGAAAATTAGGGGGTCGTCTTATACGCCGGGCCGTCTTATACGCCGGAAAATACGGTAATAATAATAATAAATAAATGTATATGTGCATAGAGTCCATCCACTGCAAAAATCGTGAGGTAGACTGCACCTCCTTTGTGAATGATCACTGGCGCCATCTGTGCAGAGCGCTTACCAGAGTGTTAACCTCTAAATCATAAAAGGTTAACCACGCTTATGTATTCAGCAACCATCAGCTAACAGTCTACACCCCCACTGGATGGCACCTTGTTTACCTTCTAAATCTAATACTTCACGCTGATATCACTCAAATGAAAAAAAAAAACACAGAACATGGCCCAAAGCCTTCTAGACAGTGAGTTTATAAAAAAAATATATGCAGTACTCACATTTTATTTTTATTTGCTTCTATGATAGATTGCCCTGGCAACTCCTCCACACTTTTATTACTTGTATTTTGTATTTTTGGTTGGGGCTTTGAGGTTTTAACCCTTTTTTGTCACCATCACAAATAGTATTTATCATCAAATTTTCTTTAACAAATGAGAACACATTTCACAGTTTTGCTTTCTTCCAGCATTTATTTACCTTCTCTATCAGATCTTTGCATTTGGTCACATTTTTAGCCAAAAATGGAGGAAGACACTGAACAACTTCCCTCTGCCAAATATAAGATCATAAGTCTGAACCTGATATATAACACCAAGCAGATGCCACGGACTATAGACAAAGGTAGAGGCGCTTCTGGGTGTAGAAGTATAACAAGTTTATTGGTACATATGGTAAGCAACTTACATTTGACAAGTAAAAGCAGGCATGTAGTTAGTCCCAACACAGTGGGGGTGGCAGGGGCGTGTCATCAGTAGACTGTCCAATACTGGATGGGAAGCGCAGTTTTCACTTGTCCCCTGCTCACTACTGCTCTGCTGATGTATGAGCCGGCCGTGGTGGAAAGGAGCTCAGAATGAGACCTGTAAAGCTGGTGGTGTGGAAGACGAGGATGAATGATGTCACTGGCATGTGACACGTTTCTTGTGCGTGCACACCGCCTTTTCTTCCATACCTGTTGGACATATATATATAATTGCCTCCCCCTTACTTACTGTATAGGCCTTATAACCTGTGGGAAATGTGTGTTCAATTCCTTGTGTTTATACTTGTCCAGATCCCACTGACTGCAGGTCCTAGACTGATGTCTGAATGAGGGAATATCTCTACTCGGGACCACTTTCTCAAAATACTGTATATCATTTATACTGACCTATGGGGCAAATACCCCTCTGCTCCCCCTTTATAGTGGTAGTTTCTCCATTATTTGCATTTTTATAAACAAGGCCTGTCATTTCCTTTTCCAGTTTATATTTCTTTTCTGTTGTCCTGTTGTACTGCTTTCTGATAAATAAAAACATCTACAAATGTGAAGTACATGACTGATGATTCTGAGTACATTTCAAGATTCAAGCTGAAATAAAATAAAGTACCGAGATAAAAGAAGTGAACATAGGCAGTTCTATGTTTTGAAACACTGATGTATAACCTTTCATTGAGAGTTACATGCTGGGCACATAAGAGCTGGAAAATAAACATAAATGTGGAATAATGGAAAGGTCATCTATCAATAAAAAGTGTAGATGTAACATAAGTTACTGATTCATGTCATAGACTTACTAAAGCAAAATAAATCCTTGTTATGCCCCGAGGGCTCTGTCAGGACTGAGAAGTCATGATAAAAAGTACAAGTGAAAATAAAAGATCTCGATGGAAACAGTTCATATCATAAAAACGCATTCTGAAATGTAAGGGGGAATAATTATTTTTGTAGTGATTATAAAAATAATTAGTAGTTTTGATTTTCAACTTCAACTGCAAGGACAAAACATTTTTTGAAAAAAAACAATGCTGTTTGTATTTCCATTTCTGTCAAACAAAATAAAATTAAACTCAAAGCCTACCTTATAATTATATCTATATTTAATCTTGCCATTAATCATGTATAACCGGCAACTACAAGAAAAAGGACAAATGTCCCATGGTCCTATGAATCACCTCCTGATTTTTTTAAAAGATGTTAAAGGGGTTGTATACACTTCTGACACTGACCGTCCCCCCATCCCCCTCATTTTACTCACCTGAGCCTGTTCGTTCCCTCGGAGGAAAGGCGCTGTACCTCTCTGCCCAGGGTTCTCGGCTCTTGATTGCATATATTCATAGCAGCACAGCCATTGGCTCCTGCTGCTATCAATCCAATCCAATGATGCGGACGCCGGGGCCAAGTCCAACATTCTGTGTCTATGGACGCAAATACTGGATTCAGGAGTGCGCCCGCAAGGTAACCCCCAGGGAAAGCGCTTCTCCTAGGGGTTTACTGATGCGGGGAGGACCTATGAGCACCACTGCAGGGACCCCAGAAGACGATGATCGGGACCACACTGTGCAAAACAAACTGCACAGTGGAGATAAGTATGATATGTTTGTTATTTAAAAAAAAAAGGGTTTACAACCCCTTTAAAGAAGACCTGTGCTGTGGAAGCTGTAGAAGTACTGCTTATAGCATACCTCCCAACAGTCCCAGATTGTGTATGACTGTCCTGAATTTTCAGTCCTGCAGACTTCTGATTTGTTCCGCTACACTTCTAGCCCCACGGCAAGAGGAGTTAGAGGTGATCCAGTGGCTGGTAGGATAGGCAGGAGGGGAGCCACAGTCAGATGATCTGTGCATTGACCCACCTGAGAGTTAAAGTGTTACTAAACCCAGGAGCCTGTATTCACTATATCTGATCTCCCACAGTACACAGAACAAGGAAATGCAACTATTTTAGTAAATATAAACTGCTAAATACCTTTTCTCATCAGCAGTATATAGCAGTCTTGAGACTTGTGATCAGTGTCTGGTTAGAGCTTGTAGGAGGAGTTTTAATTCTCCCATGGTTGCCCTATGAGGCTTCAGGACCCCTGACCCTCTGTCTAGACAGTGCTGATTGGCCCTATGCTGACCACATGCACCCCCCTAAGAAAAATAAAAAAACTGTCTAGCAATACACACCAAACTGAGCATGTGCAGAGTGACTCCAAATCTCTGTACTATCAGGAGATGGATTGGGGACAGTGAAAGATGGGGAGGAACAGAGAAGACATGATCAAACAGCCTTTTTACACAATGCAGAAGATTAACCCCTTAGGTTCCACAGTGAGTATAACAAGCATGCTTTACGGCATATACAGAGTGACTTTACTGTTGAGGGTTTAGTAACTGGCAGGAACCATTAATCAGACTTAGAAAAAAAATGCAAAAAATCACACATTTAATGTAATAGTAAAATAGTACAGATCAGGAACATAATCAAAACATAAGCCAGGGTACGGAAGCCAAAACTGGAAATCAGATGAGCCGGTAATCAGGAAGCCAGGGATCAGCATAGTCGGAAGCCAAAAATGAGGATTAGGAACCAGGAGGGATGTCAGCCAGGCAAAGTCTTTAACAGGAACTCAGCAGAGACACTCAGAATATGTTGACCAAGGTGAAGGCACGAAAAGAATGAACAAGGCAGTTTACATAGTCAGAGGGGACTGACTGTAGGCTGGACTGATGAGCAGGTAATGATCACAAGGTGAGCCACTGTGGAAACAATGAGTGCTGAAAATCATCCGACAGCTGAGCAGCCTAAGCACTGAGAAGAGAGCTGCTAAGAGCCCAGCCCTGACAGTAACACTTTAAGTCAGCATGAGAAAATGAGTTGCAACAGATGTTTGTTCTGTAACTTGAGTCTCTTTACATTTCCTGGGACTCCTAATGTAGACTTGTCAGTGCCAGAACAGAATCCGGCCTAACTACTGCAAGTGTACATAAGAAGTGATATAAGAGCAGTAATGATCAAACTACTGTATAGCTCCAGCCAGACATTGAGCCAGTACAGCATGGAGGGGCAAAAAGTTGGAGGACACAACAGAACCAAAGAAAGCTGTAAAGAAAGCTGCCCTTTTGCTGCTCCCTGGCCTCTATAGATACTCCACACCTCCTTACCATACAAAGCCCTGCTTCCTCTTGTCAAAGCTGACCCCCCCCCCCCCCCCCCCCCCGATGACTAGTGATCTGAAAATGGCTGGAATGATCAGGTAGAGCATTAGCTGTGCAAAAAGTACAAGTCCACTGAATAAATTAAGCAAAAGCAAGTAGATGCTTGCACTGTTAGCCCTCAAGTACAGTTAATTTTTCAGCAAGAAGCACAGTAACATCATCAGATTTCACTTCAAATCACGTGAGATTAGCAGTCAGAGGCAGCAGTGCCTTAGAACAGTGGTCATCAACCTTGTCCTCGGGGCCCACTAACAGGCCAGGTTTGTAAGATATCTGAAATACATGACAGGTGATATCATTTGCTGCTCAGTGATTGCAGTATTCTAGTCTGCATCTCCCCAAGGTAATACATAAAATCTGGCCTGTTAGTGGGCCCTGAGGACAGGGTTGATGACCACTGCCTTAGATCATCTCACACTACTGATATACAGTTATGAGGCCTTATGCACAGAAGTGCTTAGGCAAAGGATGTTTACCACATTTTTTTTATGAGGGATTAAAAGAGAATTATGGGTTTTTGTTTTTTTCAAGAATCATTCTTACCTAGGTGGGTGCAGGATCAGTCCACCGCCGGCTCTAAGACTAAGAACCATGCATTCAAACACCACTGATCGCTCGGTTCTCAGAGCTACGTGAGTAGAGAGCTGGTGACTGTCAGTCACTGCTCTCTGCTCTGTCCCCCCCCCGCACTCACCGGAGGGTTGGGTTGTGGGGTGGGAGCGGCCAGGTACTGGTCCAGGGTTGTGGGCCGATCCTGACCATATTGCTGTGTACTTGCCCCAGCCTGAATCGGCTCCAGCTCCGTGTCAGCCCACTGTCTGCTGAAAATGGGTCACAGAAGTGCAGAATGAACTGTACTCCTGTGATCCACAGACGTACAGCTAAACAAACTGGCTGTAATTCTTCTTTAAAGATAAAAGACAAATCTTTCACACAATTAACATTTCCAGATGTTCCATAAAATAGAAAATCTTCACTTTTTCAATTCAGGCCAATTTTATGCAGCACAGTTGTACATGAAAAAAGGCTAAAGTACTAGCCAAAAACAATGTAAACTACTTGAGGAATCTGACTGTAGTGTATTATGTAAAACACAAGTAGAAGATAAATCGAGTGGGTGGTCTGACTTTAGCACTATTGCAATGTTTTCCAGATAGTATAAGTTCACCGAAGGCATCCCATTATTCCAGCTGGATTTTTACTTTATTTTATATTATGATGAATTTAATAAAGATAGACTGAGAGTGTTGCGCAGTAACTCTAAGATAAAAAAAATAGCTAATTGGCTGCTTCGGTGCATCTGTATTCTTTTATAGCTGTAATGTAATTTTTGCTGGACCAATCCTTTAAAGTGAGGTTGTCACAAACCTGGGTGATTCAAACTGAGCATGTGATAAAATAATGCACATCAGATGTGTGAGTACTCACACATCTGATGTGATCTGATCTGTGTGAGTACTCTATCTCATAAAGAAGAGGGGTGATGCCCTTGGTTAGCTTTGCGAAAGCTGTCAGGGTATCAGGGCTGCCCAACATACAGCTATTAGTTAAAGTATTACTAAATCCACAAGAGTAAAATCAGTCTGTATATGCAGTAAAGCATGCTTGTTATATTCACTGTGGAACCTTAGAGGTTAAGCCTCGTACACACGGGCCAGAATCTCATCAGGAAAAAAACTTTGTTTTTCCTGACAAGATTCTTGGCAAGAATCTCTAGCTGCCCGAGTGTGCAGACTCTCCTTTAAAAAGAACCGCGGTTCTCTTGAAAGGCAAAAACGCGGTGACGTCATCGCGTACGACGAGCATGCGCTCGTCACATTCACTGCTGTCGCGGCCATCTTGCTGCACCCTACCTATGCTGAGGAAGCTACCGCGCATGCATCAAAGTCATTTCAAGCATGCGTGGGTTTCCACGGCGACCAGGTAAGTATACACACCCTCAGGTTTCTCGGCAGGAAAACTGCAGAGAATCTCACAACGACACAACATGTTCTCTATTTTTCTCGTCAAGATTCTGCGCAGTTTTCTTGTCAAGAAACCTGAAAGCCATGTACACATGCTCGGTATACTCAGCAAGAAAGCTCTGCCAGCAGTTTTCTTGCTGGTTCTTGCCGAGTAAACCGAGCGTGTGTACGAGGCTTTAATCCTTAGCATTGTGTAAAAAGGCTGTTTGATCCTGTATGCACAGATCCTCCTCTTCTTGCATTGTCTCCAAAACATGTCCAGATAATACAGAGTTCCTGGAGTCAGGCTGCACATGCTCAGTTTGGTGTGTATTACTAGAGAGTTTTTTTTTCTTGGGAGGGTGCGTGTGATCAGCACTCAAACTCAAAGCCTACCTTTTAATTATAGCTATATTTATTCTTGCAATTAATCTTGTATAACTGGCAATAACAAGAGAAAGGACAAATGATCCTTGGTCCTAAGGATCACCTCTTGATTTTTTTTTAAAGAAGTTAAAGAACACTTGTGCTGGAGTCAGACTGCACATGCTCAGTTTGGTGTGTATTGCTAGAGAGTTTTTTTTTTTCTTAGGAGGGTGCATGTGATCAGCACTCAAACTCAAAGCCTGGAGTTAGGCTGCACATGTTCAGTTTGGTGTGTATTGCTAGAGAGTTTTTATCTTGTGTATGATCAGCACAGGGCCAATCAGCACTGTCCAGACAGAGGGTCAGGGGTCCTGCATCCTCATAGGACAGCCAGTGCAGTATGAAATCTCCTCCTACAAGCTTTAATCAGATACTGATAGAAATCGCAAGACTGCTATATACTGTTAATAAGAAAGGATATTTAGCAGTTTATAATTACCAAAATAATTGCATTTCCATTTTCTGTGTACTGTGGGAGACCAGATATAGTGAATGCATGGTCCTGGGTTGAGTAAGTCGTTTTAAAGATCTCGCTGGTCCACATTGAAACATAAGATTCTTTATGGCAGTATGTGCTATGTGCTTTGTAAAACACAATCTAATATAAAATACAGTTGAGACCTAAATAACACAGAAAAGGCTAAAAAAAAATCTTTAAAGATTACTGTGACCTAATTCAAGAACCTCTGTACACTATTATAAAAATCAGCAAATACAAAGTGACATTTCTACATTTAGAACGGTATTTAAGAGTCATAATTCTTTTCAGTATGAGACAGTAAAACGACCAGATATGATGATCTAAAGGGTAAATACTATGCTTCAGCTCGCCTCTAATAGAATCAGAAATTTCCTGTCTGGTGGTAACTGAATTCCTGACATTTATCATTTCATTGTGGATGGCGATGTTTGATCCAAATACTGAGAAGTATGGGAAACCGTTGTAACAACTAGTTAAAAGGTGTATGTAGTCCTTTGTGTCCATCCAAGAAAAGTTCAGCTTTGTTGAATTAAACATACAAAGTTGTCAGCCATCCAGCCGTGTTCCTATCAAGATTAAAAGCTGGAGGGCTGCCAATAGCTCCTTGTGATCAGCCGAGCTGAAGCTTTTGCTACATTTGCTGATGATACGCTGAGCAAATTGCTGGACAAAAACACTATCCTGTAACAATTAAAGCGAGAAATGGGTGATAATGGGGGCTGTCTCCACTGAGAGAAGAACATTAATTAATAATAAGAGGACATTTCTGCAATAACAATAAAGACAAAACCCATCACATTCAATGCTTTATGGGCTTTTAGACAAAATAGATTTTTAAATACTGAGAAAAAGGCAAATTATTTGCACTTATTTGCAATTCCAAAAACTGAAAAAAAAAAAAAAATGACGGAAACAGAGTACAATAAGAGTGTAACACACATATATATATATATATATATATATATATATATATATATATATATATATATATATATATATATATATATATATATATATATATCCAGCTGAAAATATATTTTAAAGAAAAAATGTACTACATAATTTCTCTGCTTTTCGGCCAAGAGAAGTATAATAAAAGCAGCTTTGCTCTTGCTGTCTCTTGGGGTAGACAGCCTCAGGTGGGGGTTTTATGTGTACAGGTAGTGAGAATGCACAATGCACTTTTAAATCGGCCATAAACAGCTTTGTTGCACATCCAATGCAATATATCACAAAAGCAGTTTGGCTGCAGAAAAAAAAAGTCTGTCCAGTACTGTCCATCAATCAAAATCCCTTTCTAAAAAGAAAATGGACTTGGAGTCCCGGTCCCCACTGCAGTAATTCTTGTTTGCCAGTGTTGCCACCACACAGGGGCTCTCTGCAGAGCAACATACTCTAATAGATTCCACTAGATTTGCAAATGTTTGGAGAGCCCATGTGAAGGATTCTGCACACTTCATCAAGAACAATTACAGTAATGGCAAAATGGCACCCTTTCTCGGGCAAACTGGCTTCTTGAGTGTTACTATCACATACGCAATTAAAAATTCTAGAGAAATGTCAGAAACAGGAAATATGCGTTCCCCAGTGATTGGTAATTGTGTACTATATTTAAATCTCAACTTCAGCCTTACTTTTGGTTTTGCCCAATTGTACAGGATAGAGATAGAGATAGTGCCCACCTCCTACCCGAAGAATGCCCAGCATCATCTAAATCTGTCCTCTCCAGCCTTACTGTCCCTGGTATGCCTCTTTCATTTATTGGATTGAATTTTTCTCAATTACAGAAGCTCATCATCCCATGTGGGCATAGGTGTGCGCAGCCTATTACATTAGGGTGTGCACCCCAAATCTCAAACAAACATGCATATATGTGTATATATATATATATATATATATATATATATATATATATATATATATATATATATATATATATATATATATATATATATATATATATATATATATATAGGCAGTAGGGCAATGGACACTTTCAGAAGAGAAGTTGGTGGTGTCAGTGTGCAGTTTCTTTTTATTTATTTTTACAATATTTTTTTACAATATTTTCTTATATTATTATTTTATTATTTTCTTTTTCAATTTTTTAGGAGCACCATTGGGGGAATTTGGTGAGATATCAGGGGCCTAAACAGACCCCTGATATCTCACTTTTGAGACAGAGAAAGGGGCTGAGGACAGAGATTCCCTTTCTCTGCAGCCACGCAGCAGTGGGAATCTGTGCAGCACAGGGTGATTAGGGTGTGCCTGGGCACACCTCGCACACCCTGTGTACATACCTATGCATGTGGGTAGTCTGCATGTAGATAGCACATAGATGAGGAGGAAATGAAGAAAGGAAAATAGAATAAACTTTAATCCTAATTTATTTATTACAGGTACTTATATAGCATCAACAATTTAAACAGCCCTTTACATATATACTGTACATTCACATTGGTCATTGCTCTCAAGGAGCTTACAATCTAAGGTCCCTAATTCACATTCACATACTAGGGACAAGGGTGCAAGGAAACAAGAGTACCTGGAGGAAACCCTACGCAAGCTCAGGGAGAACATGCAAACTCCACTGTGCTGCCCCATCGTTGCTGCTTACAAAAATATTAATTGTTAGAACTTTAAAATATGAAACTTGTGACCTTTCATATTCTCTGCTTAGTAGATGCAAACATACTACATTATTCTATAATAAGCACAGATAGGTAGGAAACACATCTTTACAATAATTTATTAAAAACGACTGCAAAAGACTATATTGGCTTATACAGTAAAAAAAAGTGCAATGATGTGAAAGATGCAGAAACTTACAATGACCAATGACAATTTACTCCTCAGCCTACAGTAAACTGAAATCCAGTTGGTTATTGATGACTATCATTTAATGGCAAGTTCAAAAAGTTTTTTAAAATGTTCATATCAAACATAAGATTAAATGTAATATACTCAGTTACAGATTCAAATAAGAAGTGAAAGCTCACTTCACTCATAGTGGCCATTCTATCTTATACAAACTCTTTCAGGAGCTCTGTGAGTGATTGCCACTGATATGTAAAGAGGTTTTAAAGTGCAGCCTTTAACTGTACTGTATAAAGAATAGATGAATAGTGGAATCAGAAAGTGATTTCTTTTCATGAGCTGTTGAAAGAAGAAGGACTTCACGTAAGATTTCATGACTGGGAAATAATTTATTAATATAATAAAGGACTCTAGCTTTTTCTTTCTCTTGATAGACATAGGACTCCTTCATACCAGCCCTTGCATTAGAACACAGCTGCTGGTGTGCAGTGTGAAGGAGAGATGCCGATGTGCTGTAAACACTGTAAAGCAATGTTTACTGTTTTTTTTATAACTTTATTGAAATGTCACAAATTGATACTTCACTATCCTTTTTGTAAGAACAAAAAAAAATGCACATAATTTTGCAGTAAAAAAAATATATATTTTTAAATGATGTTTTTTACACTACAGCCTACAAAGCAATATACCTACGATCAGTGAATCTCGGTTGCAATGCCAGGCTCTTGCAGACACTTAGGATAACTGTCTACTTGTACCTTCTGTATGGGGAGTTACTAAAGTGCAGGAAGTGTCAATGAAGCACAAGATTGCTCAGCAGCACCCTCACAGCTCATTGAGAACTACAAGCCATCTGCAGCAGTGGAAGATGGGACTTGTAGTTCATTCATTCACTGTTTACGGTAAACAAATGATGCAGCTGTGTGGGAGTAGCTCCCACACAGCCCAATATTTTTAAATTGTGACAGTAGGTGTGGGGAGCAGATCCCTGCCCACTGTCATGGGGGAGGGGGGAACCCGGGGGTGCAGGCAGGTGTTTTATAGCAAAATGTTACAACCTAAAAACAAGTAAAATATGCAAATGTTACAAAATACTTTTAAGTTCTAATAGCCGCTGCATGGTGCAGTGGAGTGTGTTGCACCACACTGCGCTAAAAAAGCCACTAGTTGGCAGTGTCATTGTATTTAAGCAGCCGCTGAACATCTTTGCTGAGGTTAAGCAGATCTGGGTAGCACTGGGTACAGCAATGTTACAAATTAGCCCTTTTCTTTATTTTAAAGTGTATGTAAAAGGTAAAAAATATGCAATACATCTCTGCATTGCATGCAGATTTTCCAATGTTTTATACCTTGAATGTACATAGAAATAACTGTTGATGTGCCAGAAGTACACTCAGCTCCTTATTTTCTGTTGTGGGATGACAAAACATTTTTATGGACTGAATGGTGTCAGTCCTACAAGATGTCTTTTGCTAAACTACTGAAATCATCTGAGTCTCCCAAACTCTATAACAGAGAGCCTTATTGGTATGTAGTCCAAGATAAGAACTGGGAGGGCTAATTACCCTCCTTGAGAAATTAAAGAAATTGTGCACAAAACACAGGACAACTGTGACAAGTGGAACAGGTATTTCTTTGCATCTATTGAACAAATTCAACAAAACACTTCCAATGATATATTTAACAGACCACACCTGTGCTGGTGGTGACTCCGCGGGACCCGCACAAATTCCCGCAGCTGCAACCACCCACACAGCAAAACCCGGGACCCGTGGGCAGTTGCTATTAATCCTAATGGCACACTGCCTGCACTAGAAATTGCACCCACGGTTTCCATGTGGGCTGCAATTTCCAAAGTGGTACAGGAACTTCTTTCCTGCATGTCGTGGGGCACGACAGCCTGCACGGACACATAGATGAAAACCTAGGGTAACACATAAGGGCTCTTTTACAAGGATACGGTTCTCTCTGATCAGTAGGGGATCCATGAGCAAATCCCCTGCTGAGTTGAAGCCAAACAGAACAGATATGAAGGAACCCATGATAGCTCTATAGCTCTATAGTCTCTGGTATCCATTTACATCAAGTTACCTCCGATACATCATCTTTAGGTCCATAGAGGTGCATGGGGCTTCTGATCAGGCCTGCCTGAAAAACAGACCGGTAGACTGGATCGGAAAGTCTGTGTGAAAGGGCCCCTAGTAAAGCGTCCTAAAAGTTCATAAGTACAGTATGCAACAGTATTTATTCTGCTTATTATTATAGAGAATTCCATTTAGATTGCTATGTAACAAAGCAAATGGTTTCAAATAAATTTGTGGGAGTTGTATCTTTTTACTTTTTCTACAATTAATGTGTACATATTAAAATAATGATGTGAAATTCCAGTGAACGGTATAATACTCCTTCAGTAGCCAAATGTTTTCTCTATAAACTTGACATACCAAGCCAAGAAAACGTAGAATCAAACTCGTCTTTATTGTTCTTAATAACAGTTTATCAGATGATTCAAGAACAAGGAGTCCTTGGAACTCTAAAATAATGTTAAGCACTGTTCCCGAGCATGTGCTCTCTACCATTTAATCATATGAGTGTAAAATTCTTGCTTACATTTAAAATAAGACTGACCCAAGACATCTTCTGATGTGTTGTTTTTCCATTGCAGTGAAGTAAGCGACTGAGCAATAGATAATTTACCAATCACACAATAAAATCCTTTCTCTGTGCTAGATTATTACTCTTGCACTAAGTAGGTTTTTGCCAGGCTTAAAACTGAGTATATGAAAATTCGGCACTGTGAACAGAATCAAAACATTGCAGCGACAATTATGAAATATCCAACTATATAAAACAGATTGTACAAATTAAAATCAACAAATATGACAGTCAGGGTTCTTTAAAGAAGCTGTATAATGTGCTATGCTGGATAAATGTGCAAAGATTACTAAGCTATATCAATGAATTTGATTCAGTCTTTTTTTACATTGGTTACAATAAACTGAAAATGTATTTATTTACTGCATCATTATGAAAAAAAGGAAAACATAATTTAACCACTTTGTCGACCGATGTACATAGGCAGAATGGCACGGGTGCGCAAATGGGCGTACCAGTACGTCCCTCCGTTATTGCAGGCTAGCGGGCGTGTGTCGGTGGCCCGCAACCGTGGCTATCGTGCCTCACCTTGGTTTTGACTACCTCATTCACCCTAGCTACATGCCTACTTGCATTACGAGAACCACTGTCATCATGACCTGTTGTGTTGCAAACACCAATAGACAAAATCATTTGTTATGGCTTTTAGGGCCCATCCACACAATGATGCCGTGTGTTAATGCAAGCGTTTTGCCTATGAGTTTTCTAATGCTATAGAGGGTTGCATGGGAAGCTGGTCACTGCCACGAAGGACATATAGAATACTTGTCAGGTTTGTATTGCTGTTTGTGCCCCTGTTGGGAAAGTTCACCCTCTCTATTTGTCTTATTATTTAAATGAATTAAAATCCCAAATGTTGGATTGTCCCCAGAAAAGTAATAGCAGGGAAATCTTCCAATGGGGACACTATTTCTGGTGACCTGGGGGGGGGGGGGGGGTTTGTTAATTTGCAGGGAATTCCTTTCACTTCCTGTTTTGACTATTGGACAGGAAGTGAAGGGAGATCTCTCCAATTGGACAAAAATGACAGGGGTTATAACCCTCCCTATCCAAAATGAAAAAAAAAAGTTTTGCCCATATTTCTTATGCAGCGTACACACCATCACTTTATGTGATGAAAAAAAATGACGTTTTTAAAAACATCAATTTAAATGACCGTGTGTGGGGGAAAACGTTGTTTTATGTCTTGTGAAAAACGACAAAAAAAATTGAAGCATGCTTTAATTTTTTGTGTCGTTTTTCAAAACGTCGTTTTTTGTTTCACAAAAAATCACCGTGTGTAGCAAAAACGACGTTTAAAACAACGTTTTTAAACCCGCGCATGCTCAGAAGCTAGTTATGAAGCAAGCTTCAATAGAAAAAAGTGCTGAACGTAACCGCGCTTTGCTAGAGCATTGTGAAAAAATGATGGTGTGTAGGCAACGTCGTTTTGGAAAATTGAAGTTTCAAAAACGTTGTTTTTTACTTCACAAAAAATGTCGTTTTTTTTTCATCACATAAAGTGATGTTGTGTACGCGGCATTACTTTAAACAAAAATTACTATAAAATGTATTTAGGTAAATTCTATTTTTACCAACCAATACAGATGGTTTCAGCACATCGAATGCCGCGTACACACGATCAGTCTATCCGATGAGAACGGACCGCCTACACACCATCGGTTAAAAAAACGATCGTGTCAGAACGCGGTGATGTAAAACACAACAAAGTGCTGAAAAAAATGAAGTTCAGTGCTTCCAAGCATGCGTTGACTTGATTCTGAGCATGCATGGATTTTTAACCGATGGTCGTGCCTACTAATGATCGGTTTTGTCCTATCGGTTAGGAATCCATCAGTTAATTTTAAAACAAGTTGCCTTTTTTTTAACCGATGGTTAACTAACCACACACGATCGTTTTTGACCGATGAAAACGGTCTATCAGACCGTTCTCATCAGTTTAACCGATCGTGTGTACGCGGCATAAGAGATGGATGGACAAAGTGGATGAGTTGGCTCATCTCATCTATGATGTGGAGTAGGTATATGACATGCTGGTGAGGAGGGAAAATTTCACCCATGAATCAGATACTATAGAAAAAAAGGATTCCCATTATAGGTTCTGCTACTGCATCTATACAGGACACTCTAGAATTCACTACTACATGCCAGCACACTACAGCATTCAAAATTAACTAAACATTTGGCTTTTTGATATACATTTTAATTAGCAGTATCACTGGTGCAGCAAAACACAGATACAAGTTTTCCTTCTGCAAATTTTATGGATGCTCAACAGCATGCACCAAAGAGCATCTCACCTGAAGCTAAAGCGAGAAACAAAAGTAGCATATGTTATCTCAGCATCCATGTCAGCTGTAACAGAACCTTCTCACAGCAGGAAACTTCCCTGAAATAGAAGCGCAGAACATATCTGCTGTGGTAAATCTTCTCTGAAAGGTGTATGCCTGACGGCACTATAGATCCTTCCCAAGCAAGAACAAAGGCAGCGGATGCAAGAAAAGTATAACGGGCAAATTACAGCAAAGCTAAACATAACATCTTGTGAAAAATACAAAAAATAAATAAATATAGAAATATTAAAGAAAACATAAATTCCAGACAAGTAACTTATTTTTGTGAGTTCTTAATGAAGTCGAAGAAACTTTGCTGCTATGGTACAATCATAAAGTTCACTTGAGTTAACTCAGTATTGGAGAGATGTCAAAGACGCTCTTTAGCTCGAGTAACAAAGAAACATGTCCTCAATATATATAGGATGTAGTCAGGGCAGGACTTAGGGTGGTGTGGGCCCCTGGGCTTGAGGTGTTGAAGGGGCCCCCTGGAGCCGAGAATTGGGGGGGTCAAAGTTGTTGAGCGGGGGGGCGAATTAAAGTTGTTGAGCGGGGGGGGGGGAATGTGTCGGCTCTCTTCCCTTCAGCAGATATCCACACACCGCTCCGGTTCCTCCTGTTTTTTTTTTTGCAGTTGTTGAGCAGGGGGGGGGGGGGGGGGTGTGCCTCTCACCTGTGCCGACAGCCGGGGCCACAGACTGTCATTAGCCCGGCTGTCGGCTTTCTTCCCTTCAGCAGCCACAGTCCTCCACACACCGCTCCAGTTCCTCCTGCTTCCGTGCTGCCTCCTCTTGCAGTGCGGGAAAATAAACCCTTTCGCGGGACTGCGGGAAGAAGCTGTCAGTGCGGGAAAGTTCCGCAGAATCCGTGCGTGTTGGGAGGTATGCGCAGGGCCGCCATCAGGAATTTTGGGGCCCCTTACTAGGGTTGCCACCTGTCCAGGAATCGGGATTACCACTCTCCTTGAGGCACCCAAAGGTGCCCCAGGTATTTTATAATCCTATTGTGTATACTACGAAAAAAAAATGTGCCCTGTGCCGCTAAAGGTTTCGGGTTTGGCTTGAAGAAAAGGTGGCAACTCTACCCCTTACACAGCTTAAGACATGGGCCCCCTGGAGCAGAGAACCGGGGGGGGCGGGGGGGCTGCCGCAAATTGAGAAGCGGCACAAAAAAAAAAGAAATATATATATATATAAAAAAGGGGGTAGCCTTCTGGGCCCTTTAATGAAAAGAAAAAAGAAACCTCTGGGCCCTTTAATAAAAAATAAAATAAATAAACATTTATAAATAATACATTAAAAAAAAGGGAGGTTGCCTTTCTGGGCCCCTCTGGGCCTTTTAATAAAAAATAAAAAAATATAAACAAAAATAAAAAAATAAACATTTATAAAAATAAATAAAAAAGGGGGGGTTGCCACATGGGGCCCTGGGGACCTCTGAGCCCTTTAAAGTGGAGTTTCCATCCCAAATTTTGTTTCCATTATTGTGCTCATTAGACCTAAAAAAGTTAAAAAATATTTTTTTTTTCACACTCATATGGAAATGCCATGCAGTCCCACGAAATCTGCCTTTGAAATCACCTATGATTGTGACATCTCCCTCTAATGCTCCTGGGAAAAGTGTGTCATCATTTCCCAGGATGCAGTGCGCTGTCCAATTATCCCTCCCCATCCAAGACTTCCAGGAAGTAAATGCTTGTAGGCTTCACAATGCCCACAAGTAGACAAAGTTTTATAAACTATCTTTTTTGAATATCTATGCGGATCGGCGGCGGATTGTAAAATAGTAAGTGACCGGATTTATATTATAAAAATGCAGGATAAAAGGACATACATTTAAAAAATGCTAATTGTGGTTGGAACTCCGCTTTAGTAAAAAAAATATATACCTAAAAAAAAATTTAAATTTTTTTTATAAAAAAAAAAAGGGGGGTTGCCATCCGGGGCCCTGGAGACCTCTGGGCTCTTTAATAATAATAATAATAATAATAATTTTATATATATATATATATATATATATATATATATATATATATATATATATATAAAATACATTTTTTTTTATAAAAAATAAATAAAAGGGGGGTTGCCATCCGGGGCCCGGGGGTCCCCGGGCCCCTGGGGACCTCCGGACCCCTAAAAAAAATAATTTTTTTTTTTTTTTTTAAAGGGGGCCCCCTATTGGGTGGGGCCCATGGGCTTGAGCCCAGTCAAGCCCAGTTGTAAGTCCGGCCCTGGATGTAGTATGGTTGAGTGTGAGAGCTCTGCATTAAAAATTTTAGTGTTACTATTTCATGATTTGACTGGTGACTACGATGGTGCAGTCTTTACCAAAGATGCTCCTTTAATGTGTACTTAGGACAACAGAAAAAAAAAAACAGATTAAAATTCCACAATACCAATTATTCACTTAATTTTCCCCATAATCCATTTTCCAAAGTTTACACCCACTAGTATAGTATTGTAACTGTGGGCAAAAAAAAAAAAATAACATATATAACAGTAATAACTAAATAGGGTTTATTTAGAGCAGGCAATAATTATAATGTTGGGTAACTTTAAAAACACATTGGATTTAATAATGTATCTGCTATTTCCTTTATGGGTTGAAAGGCCTAAATTATAATTTCACATAACACTGTTTGAGGGCTGAAACTTGTTAACTCAATACGAAAATGTAAGGAGTAATTTGAATAGTAATGTGGTAATTAAATTATTACATAGTGTACATGGGCCTAATGTCGGGAGACATCGGCCGAAAACCAGCAGCTGACCAATGGCTGAAAGCACTGATCGGTGTGTTCTGGTGTGGGGGACTGTCCCCCTGTCAGAACACAATAGCTCAGCAGTGGAGATCACTGTACTAACATCAGACGGTTAGTACAGCGGTTTAGACCGCAGCAGTCAGTTTTTTTTCCGTTCAACCCTCTGGTGTGTACCAGGCTTAAAGCTGTATTAAAAGTTCTAACATTTATAGGAATTCAAGCAACCCCACCAGAAGATACTTAAAGCGGAGGTCCACCCGATTTTTTTTAAAAGTCAGCAGCTACAAATACTGCAGCTGCTGACTTTTAAAAAATGGACACTTACCTGTCAAGCGGGCCCGCGATGTCGGCAGCCGAGGCCGAGCAATCGATTGTTTCTCGGCTGCCCCGTCGCCATCCTCGGTGAAGGAATCAGGAAGTGAAGCTTTGCGGCTTCACTGCCCTGTTTCCTACTGCGCATGCACGAGCCATGCGGCGCGCCCTCACTGGTCCCTGCTGTCTCCTGGGACCAGTGTGTTTCCCAGAAGACAGCGAGGTGACACGAAGGGGCGTGACTACCACAGAAGTCCATTCCCGGAAGTGGGTGCAAATAACTGTATTATACAGGTATCTGCACCCCCCTCCCCCTGAAAGGTGCCAAATGTGACAAATGTGGAGGTTCACTTTTTGTGTGTGGACCTCTGCTTTAAATCAGAACCTCTCCTCCACCCTTAACAAACGTCACCACATTAATGCAATCTATTTTGTAAAAGTAATAACATTAGTGCTTACCTGCCTCCTGCTTGTACTGTTTCCTCTGTCTTAGTGTTCTGTCCCCACCGCTGGCCTAAATCCCAAATTGCTCTTTTTTTTAAGAAACATCATTGGTGACTGGCTTCTTTTTCCATATTCTCCAGCATGTGCACATATGAAGCTCCTAATCTTGGAAGGCATAAGAAAAAAAGAATGTGTAGGGTCCCCCATACAAATCTATACCAGTCCCATATGTAAGCATGCAGCTTGGCAAGCCAAAAAAGGGGGGGAGATGAGCCTTCACACCTCCCTCCCGAACTAACCCAAACCACGTGCCTTTAACACAGGGAGCCCCTCTGGCAAAGTGCTATGTTGATGAGAAGAAGGGCCTATCCCACACAACCTTATCCCAATAGTTCTAGGAGTCTGCTGGTGGGGACACCTACACCGTTTTGACAATCCTTTATTAAAAAAAAAGTCCCATGATCTACATCCATTGTCAATCATGTGATCCAGTGATGCAGTTTCATGCCAACCAAGATAAACAATGCCCACTGAAAGAGAAAAATTCCACTGGCCAATAGACATGCCCGATTCTATCGCTGACTCTCCGCAAATCACATCTCTCTGAGCCCCACCACTAAAAGTAAATGAAAGGTTGGAGTATCCCATGTGATGGCATTGCCCAAAGAGCCACTGGCCTTGGCACACCCAGAGCTCCCTTTATCAAACCACATCAGAAGGTGCAAATCTTTAAGCAATTTGTGTTCTTTATATATGTAACAGATGACTGGTTCTTTGTCCAAAACCCAAAGAGCAATTTTAGATTGTCACACTGAATAATACAAACTACTGTTGTATTACAACAAACTGTTGACTTTTTCGTGGAGGCCTAGTGCTTTTGATTCTGAAAGAAAAAAGACTTGTCTTGGCAAAATATACCATATAGACCAAATTTCTCTGGTAAATTTTATATCAACCTATGTTATGTAACACATTTCTGTTATGTAACATAGGCCTGTGTAATATTCACTTACAATTCTGGCTTTCATATATTGCATTATTATTACTATCTAAATAATTCACAGATGTCCATCACACTGTTAGTAAGTCTGGGATAAATTTGTTTTGCAAAATAAACATATTTTCCATTAGTGTAAATGACTTGAAGAAAACAAATGCATTATTTATCACCAGACCACAACACATTCTTATTAGCTCCTGCAGCATTTTAAGCAGCATTATGAATTCAGATGAAACCTTAATCAACAGCACAATTTTAAAAGGTTGCATTGATCGGGATGTCATGTGGTGGAGGAATCAACTCAGTAAACATAACCCCAGGGACAACATGAAAGTTCTAACACATCCATTAGGTATCTGTCAACTGTATATGATCACACTATCTCAGCTGACAGACAATCTTGGGAGCACTAACAAGAAGCATGTTGGCTGTTTAAATTGCCACACACCAGATGTGCAATGTAAGCTGCATGCTAGTCTTTAAACTATAAGGGTATGTGTACACAGACCTTTATCATTTCAGTTTTTCATAATTCTCTTTTTTCTAAAAGCTGGGAGGGAACTGCAGCACCATTATCAGGAGATTACTACCCTGCACACCGAGCAGCTGTCTGTGCCATGCTCAGTAATCTGGATTGGGGTCAGTTGTTCAGTTAGTTGTAAATTCGTATTCACTGCCTCTAGTGCACTTTTTGGGTCCCTCTGCTCTTTGGCTCAGTCTGCTGGGTCCTTCCACAGTGCACACTATCCTCCAGAGTCCTGCATTAAAATTCCCTTTATTCCATAAAAGTAAATGTAAAGTCAGAAGGTTTTTTATGTTAAATGTTTTTTATATTTTATGATAAAAAGCCTTCTGTGTGCAGCAGCCCCCTCAGCCCCCCTAATACTTACCTGAGCCCATCTAGATGCAGAAATATTGCAGCAGTGTCTTGACTGCCCAGGACTCCACTCCTCATTTGCTAAGACAACAGTGAAGCACCATTGGTTCCCACTGCTGCCAATCAAAGTCAGTGTGCCAATGAGCAGAGAGAGGGGGCAAGGCTGGGCCACGGCTCCATGTCTGAATGAACACAGGGAGTTGTGGCTCAGCTTGGGTACCCCCATAGCAAGCTGGTTGCTGTGGGGGCACTCAACAGGAGGGAGGGGCCAGGAGCACCAAAGAGGGACCCGAGAAGTGGAGGATCTGGGCTGCTCTGTGCAAAAATACTGCACAGAGCGGGTTAGGCCGCGTACACACGGTCATTCCAAACCGATGAGAATGGTCCGACGGGCCATTTCCATCGGTTCACCGCTGAAGTGGCCTGATGGTCTGATGTGCGTACACACCATCGTTCCAAAAAACGATCGGGTCACACGACCTGCTGAATAAAACAAAGTTCAATGCTTCCAAGCATGCGTCGACTTGATTCTGAGCATGCGCAGGTTTTGAACCGATGCTTTCTGTACTAACCATCGGTTTGGACCGATCGAGCAGCGGTCCATCGGTTCGATTTTAAAGCATGTTTTAAAATTTTGGACCGAAGGACAACAGACCGATGGGCTATACACACGGTCGGTTTGGACCGATGAAACTGAACCTCGGTCCATTCTCATCGGTTTTGTCCGACCGTGTGTACGCGGCCTTAGTATACCATGTTTATTCTTTTTAAAGAAAAAAAATGAGACTTTAGTATCACTTTAAGAGTTTGTTCAACTGCAGGAGCATGGTTGAGCCCACCCACAAATTAAAAAAGCGAACAAAAAAAACTACGCTACTCTGTTAAAAGTGTTTACTTTTTCTAGTTTTGTGCAATGTTCAGCGAAGCAAAGAGGTCTTAAAAACAGTGCCCGGTGGCCATTACTGTAGCCTATAGGCCAGGCTTTCTTAACCCTTTTACCCCAAGGTACCCTAAAAATATTTTTTAGGTCTCAGGGAACACTTGCTAAAACCAATTTACATGGGGGTAATAGTTAACATGCACCTTAGTCTATCAAACAATGGTCTCACAGTAAAGTTCCAGGGTGATGAATGCACAGTTCACAAAAATAAGCGGTTCCTCGCAAAATAAAAACTGGATGATCACCTATAGAGGCTCCTCACCACAGACCAACAAGCCAATATAGCCTCTAATAACCTACACAGCAAATGTATTCACTTATGGCACAGGCAGCTGGGGCACACAAGTCCAGAAGCTATACAGAACTTTATAAAGAAAGGCTTATCAGAAGATATCAGAAGTCACATGTGCTCCCCTTCCGCAGGCATCTCAAAGAAAACCCTGCAGCTCATACAGCGTGACGTATGCGGTCAAATGAAAACTCCCACGTCAGGTGGGAACAGATATCTACTGACTTTCATTGATGATTATTCCAGGTACACAACTACTTCTTGCCATCAATTTTGACCAAATTTCCTGTGCCTTTGTACCTCACACATCCCCAAAACATCAGCGATCCACCTCCATGTTTCACAGTAGGAATGGTGTACCTTTCATCATATGCCTCGTTGGCTCCTCTCCAAATGTTGCGTTTATGGTTGTGGCCAAAAAGCAAAATGTTGGTCTCATTACTCCAAATGACTTTGTGCCAGAAGGTTTGAGGCTTGTCTCTGCTGTTTGGCATATTGTAAGCAGAATACTTTGTGTAGTAATGTCTTTCTTCTGGCGACTTGACCATGCAGCTCATCTTTCTTCAAGTGCCTCCTTATTGTGCATCTATAAACAGCCACACCACGTTTCCAGAGAGTCCTGCATTTTACCTGTTGTTTGTGGGTTTTTCTTTGCATCCCAAACAATTTTCCTGGCAGTTTATGATTTAAAAAGAGTAAACACCATTATTGATAATAAATGGCTTCAGCCAAACATTAACCATGAGTGAAAAATGCTTTTGTGTTATCATTAATATTTTCTGAAAAATGGGCAAGAAATCATAAATGTTGCCAGGGTATGTAAACTTATGAGCACAACTGTATATACACAAGGTGGTATCAAAATGTTTAGAGACTAGTTTTGTAACTTAGCACGAGGCTGAATGTACAGTCACAGGGAGCACCTTCATAATTCAGTGTGCCAAAAGACATCATCCTGTGTACATTATGAGCTGTGCAACTGGTTCTATTCTGACCACGTGGGTTACCACGTCTGCTATTTCATCATGGACAGCAAGTTAGAACAAATGTGAGTTTCTCGCCAGAAACAACATGATCTTTTTCCCGCACCTACCGTACTCACCAGATTTGGCTCCTGCGGACTTCATCCTCCTCCCGGGGGTAAAGATCCAGCTCAAAGGTCACCATTTTAACACCATTGAGAAGATCCAGCACGCATCACAGAAGGTACTTGACACGCTTTGAAACAAAGACTTCCAGGAAACATTCCAGAAGGGGCAATGACGCTGAGAGCACTGTATTGCTGTGCAAGGGGAAAATTTTGAAGATGATAGTGTGTAAACATAGATAAATAATGTACTTTCTTGCAAACAGAGCTAGTCTCTAAACATTTCTATACCACCTTCTACATATACCGTATATATATATATATATATATATATATATATATATATATATATATATATATATATATTTATATATACAGTATATACTATCAATATCAATGTATTGTGTCCCAGAGTACTGTCATAAAATGTCATCGATTATACTGTTTTTGTAAACTGCATAGACCTCAGAGATGACAATACACTGGGAAATGACTGTCTGAAACCACCCTAAAACACCTAAAAGTAAAAAAAAAAAACATAAACCAGCAGGATCGAAGTCATATTGAAGATTTTTCGAACAGAAAATGTAATGCTTACATCTACCTTACAAACAGGGAAATAAAATATTAGCATATACCAATTTCTGCCCTGTTTTAGAAAAAAAGGGTTTAAACATGGTTACATTTCTTTAAAAAGATGTGAAGCAGTCCCCTTGGGCCTCAGCATAGCATCAACAGGCAATCTTTGTTTTATGTTCTTTTATTGCCAGTTGACAAGCATTTGTGGGAGTTTGGGGCATCTCCATCACTACTGAATGTGTCTGTTGGTCTTAAATATTAAAAGGGTTGTGGCAACTAAAAGGTGAATGTATTTAATCCTCTTTGTTTTAGACACTGTTATGTCCGATGTATTGTCTCTAAATTCAGTACTTTTTTTATGATTAATGAGAATTCATACTAGCCCACCCTCCGACCCATGTTTACGCAACTTTACCACACTTCTTCACAAATTGTATTGCTTCTGGGTATGGGGAAAGTTGTGACCACTTCCATGGATGCAGCGCTCAAGTCTGACTGGCCAATAATCAGACCCAAACACTTTTACTTGATGAGGAGGACAACATCATCAACACAGGTTTGGGTTGGGGGAGCATAGAAAAGTTGTGTTGAGGGGCAAGGTTTTAAACAATCATGTCCTTGTTTTTTTTAGCTATCTTAATATATTTATGTACTATACAAAAAAAGAGAGTTCACTCCATTGCCACATCTGTAAATATACTACAGAACATAGAGAGAAAAAGCATCCCCCCCTGGTTTGGACTTTAGAGGCAAATTAGGACAGAATACCAATAAAAGCTATATTTTCTTTACACATGAAAAAGTTAAAAAAAAGACAATAACACACAATTAAAAACATGTGTCCACATCTGTACATAAGTTTAGCCCATAGTGGCCGAAAATTGCAGTATAATCTTCCATGATGACAAATGAGTGAGCCCCTAGGCGTCAAGATGTTTCACTGATCCGCTGTTTCAGTACATACTTAGGAGTACTATAAAGGAGGGTAAACCTCAATAGGAACAGCATATTCTATCCTCAATGGTTTCCATGCAAATAAGGGTTAATATACTGGTATATAGTAGTTATCCAAAACACGAATGTTCAGTGTTCAGCAACAACGATTACATCCAGAGGGATCTGGGCCAATATGATATGGCTGAGATATAGATTGCAAAGTAAATAACTTAAAAAATTCTGGCTATTCAGTCGTATGCAGCAATACCCAGGCGGAGGATATGCTGTCCGACCAAAGTGGGCGATTACTGTCGGGTGATGCACCAAGGAAATGTTGCTAAGTTGGGGCCGACTGGCTTCCTACAAATATGTGGTGTGACATCACGAGTGCGGCCGAAAGTCCAAATCGCGTCATAACCCTCCTTCATAGTACCCCTAAGTGTCCTGAAGAAGCGGATCAGCGAAATTCTGGATATTCAATCGTATGCAGCAATACCGAGGTGGAGGATATTCTGTCAGACCAAAGTTGCCGATTGCTGGCAGGTGATGCCCCAAGAAAATGTTGCTAAGTTGGGGCCAACTGACTGGCTTTCTATATACCCTGTACAGGACGCCGTGGCTGGGTCCTGGAAGGACGCTATATTTCCCCTCTGTTTGGACTGTGGTCCCTTTAAGGGAACAGGAAGGGTTAACGCACCTGTCCAAGGAAGTGGCTTAAAGCAAGACAGGAAGTTGTAGGTGGGTGTGGAGGAGTATAGTGGAGACTGTGCATGGTGAATGGTGGACAAGGAAAAGCTGTGAAAGCTGTGGAAAGCTGTGAAAGCACTTGACAGTGTCCTGCCTGGAAGCCTGCTAGCTGGGGAACTTACCTGCAAAGACTGTTTAACTGCGATAGCAGTTCTGAGCTCTACAAGTCGGTGAGACTGATTATTTCTTTTGTTTTTGCTGCTGTGAAGCCATTTAAGTTTAATAAACCTCAGTTTTGATTTAAAAAGCCTGTGTCCTGCGATCTAGCTGGTTCCCCCGAACTTTACAACCCCCACTGCCAAGTCAGAAGCCGAATGGACTCCACTTGTCACAAACACGTGCTGTGATGTCATGAGTGCGTCCGAAAGTCCCGTTGCGTCATAACCCTCCTTCAAAGTAACCCTAAGGCCCCATACTCACGACCAAACATGTCTGCTGAAACTGGTCCGCGGGCCAGTTTCAGCAGACATGTTCGGTCGTGTGTGGGCGCGAGCGGGCCGAATTCCAGCAAACATTTGCCCGCCGGGCCTTTTCCCAGCAGACAAATATTCCTGGACTTGTTTTAAAACAGTCCGCTGGAATTCTGCCCGCTCGGACATGTACGGTCGTCAGTACAGACCTACCGTACATGTCCAGGCGCCCGCAGTCCCTCGCATGCGTCGAATGACTTCGACGCATGCGTGGAAGCATTTTAAAGGCGGGCCGCCCACGTCGCTGCCTCATTGTCGCGGCGACACCGCGTCATCGACGCGGCGACACCGCGGACACGCCCCGCGTATTGTTTACGCGCGGACTTCTGTACGATGGTGTGTACAACCATCGTACAGAAGCCCTCTGGCAGACATGTATGGTGAAAACGGTCCGACGGACCGCTTTCACCATACATGTTTGTTCGTGTGTACCCGGCCTAAGTGTCTCCTGAAGAAGAGGATCAGCAAAAAGCTCACTCATTTGTCATCATGGAATATTAATACAAGAAAGTGCAGCACTTAAAATAAGAAATAATGTCCTAAGAAAAGACCAATAAAGTGATTGATGTAAAACCTGTTTAGGGTCTATAACACATTAAATATATATGAGTGATGACGTTCACTCAATAAACACGTGAACGTATACTGTAAGTGAAACAAGTATACAAATGATAATTAAACTATAAGTCCATTTGTGATGACAATAATGGCATTATTGGGGTGATAGTCCAAAACAAGTGTTGGTCTTCAGTTACATAGTTACATAGTTAGTAAGTCAGGTTGAAAAAAGACACAAGTCCATCCAGTTCAACCACAAAAAAATAAACAAACAACATAAAAAACACAGTACAATCCCATACACCCAACTCCATACCCACAGTTGATCCAGAGGAAGGCAAAAAAAACAGCAGAGCATGATCCAATTTGCTACAGCAGGGGAAAAAATTCCTTCCTGATCCCCCGAGAGGCAATCGGATTTACCCTGAATCAACTTTACCTACAAATCGTAGTACTCAGTTATATTATGTACATTTAGGAAAGTATCCAGGCCTTTCTTAAAGCAATCTACTGAGCTGGCCAGAACTACGTCTGGAGGGAGTCTGTTCCGCATTTTCACAGCTCTTACTGTGAAGAAACCTTTCCATATTTGGAGATTAAATCTCTTTTCCTCTAGATGTAAAGAGTGCCCCCTCTTGATGGTAGAAGAAAAGCCGCCACTACTAATAGGAATGAGGCTTACCAAATTTAGTGGACTCAACAAGGCATACGCCAAATGAGTCTTAAAGGCTGTATGGTGGCACTGCAAGAACTGATAACCTTAGCACTGGAAATTGCGATCACCGCATTATGGCAGTCACACTTTCATCTCAGCAACATAACCACAGTTTAGGAATGGATTCCATACGAGGGATAATCAGGTTCACCAAAAATAAAGAAAAAGAGTGCCGGGAAAAACATTTATTCAAAAGATAACATTTTCACTCACATTTGAGAAGCCCAGTTATAGGCCCAGTTATAGGCGGGGCAGTGGCCACTTGTTTATATTATCTGCTACTGTATTACTATACTTACCTTCACCAGCTTCTAGTCCGACGACTGAACAGTTGGTTCCCATAGACATCTATGGAGCTACTTAAAGTGGTTGTAAAGGTTAGATTGAAAAAAAAAACTTACTTACCTTCACTGTGCAGTTGATTTTGCACAGAGTAGCCCCAATCATCCTCTTCTGGGGTCCCCCGGCCACTCTCGCAGCTCCTCCCCGCATCAGATAACCCCCTAGGAGAAGCGCTCTCCCGGAGGGTTACCTTGCGGGTGTGATCCCGAAGCCAGCATTTGGCATCCATTGCCGCCGAATGCCAGACTCGCCTTCCACCCATGTCATTGGATTTGATTGACAGCAGCCGGAGCCAATGACTTACCTGAGCCCTGGAATGTCCCACGCCGAGGACACGCTGTCTATCTGCCAGGGGTTTTCGCATCTTTATTGGATAGATTGATAGCAGCGAAGCCATTGGCAAAAAAAAATTGGAGGGTTTAAAACCCCTTTAAGGAATAGATACTTTACCACAACATTTCATATCCTTTAAGGGTTGAAGGTATATCTGAACCCAAGAACTTTATATGTGATGGCTGCATTTGTTTAATTATTTTCTGGCTAACTAAACTTTCTGCAAATGCAGAAAAATACCTGTTGGTCCTGTTAGAAAATGTCTGTCCTTGTAATTGTGCACTGGTCTGAAATTGAAAACAATAGCTTTACCAGCTATCTTCTGTTGCCTACAAACAACTTCCCTCTGTGTAATGGAGATGAGAAAAAATGGAACACTGTAGTCCAAATAAGGAGAGCAGCCTAGGGTGACAAACTTGTTCCTTCTTAGACGTTTCCATGCAGCACGGCAGTAAATGAGCATTGTCCGCCTAAAAGGCCTACTTCCCACTTCCCATAGGGCCAGAGCTGGCAATCATGTTCCCAGTAACTTCAGAGCTGTTCTCAGTTACAAGAGGTCAGAGACCTAAGCAGGTAAAATACAAGGGAAAACACTCCCAATATAAGCCTTCACAATTCATAAGCTTGTTTTTTTTTGTTCCCCCAAAAACACACAACATAGGGACCCTAAGCCCCAAGTTACCTGGGCAGAACCTATAAGTGTACAATCAAGCACTTACTTGTATCTCGATGCACAGGCAGAGCACACTGCAGTACTGAGCACCTTTCACATTTAATTCTCCCAGCCCAAAAACAGAAGAATGACCAGTCAGGAGTTAATTTCACAAGAAATTAAACACAATAGTCTTTTTGGAATCGAATAAAAACTCCAGCGCAGGCACACAACAAGTTTCATCCTATAAGGTGAAAGCCCTTACCAGAGTAACTCTGGTGCTCAACTAGTCTCTGTAGAGGAAACTTCTGCTCCAAGCTACATCACCAATCTTGTCTCCAAATTTCACCCAAACCATCCTTTCCGCTACACTCAAGACCTCTGGCTTTCAAGCTCCCTTTTCTCCTCCTCCCATGCTCGTCTCCCAAGCCTCTCCCATCTTCTGGAACTATTTATCTCAATCTGTCTGGTTATCTATTACTCTGGCTGCCTTTAGGCGATCCCTGAAAACTCATCTCTTTAGAGAAGTCTTTCACGACTCCAACTACACTTTTATCACTTTCATTAGCTCATTCCCACATTTAAAACCCTTTGTACCACTCGTGCCTTCCTATTAGATTGTAAGCTCTTATGAGCAGGGCTGTCTGAACCCTATTGTAATTTATTGTATTGTAACTGTACTGTCTCCCTTTGTATATTGTAAAGTACTGAGTAAAAGTGTTGGTACTATATACATCCTGTATAATAATAATAATAATAATAATAATAATAATAATAATAACAACAATTTCTACCATACAGAGGACATCTTTCTCCCAAGAGGGTACTCAATGAGCATTGTGCAGTCGCCTTTTCTAGCCCATTTTAATAAGGAACCCTTTTCTCACTCACTCCACAGGACAATTCTCCTGACTCCTGCCTCTATTTAGATATTATTCTCAAATGCCTAAAGTTATAAGCCATTTACTTGTTAACCCAAAGGATGGACTTCCCCAAAAAAGATCCCTACAAGCCTAGAACAGAAAGTGTGCAGGATTGGCAGGTAAAAAAAAAAAGAGAAAAGAAGCCTGAAAAAAGGTAGTACCACAAGGACTGGTAACCTGCAATATAGGACATTTTTGTTTTGGGTTTAGATACTATTTAAGGCATAGTTTGAGTGTTGGAGAAAGGCTGGTTAGGGAGTTAAGGGAATCTCCTGGGATTGAGGTTAAATGTTAAATTCAAGTGACAAGAGGGTTAAGTGTTGGTGCTCTAGTGTTGGGAACAATTTGAAACCTGGGAACATTTAAGTGAATGCCTCATCTTGGAGCCGAGAATTCTACATCAAAACGTAACACTGTTGAGAACTAAAGACCTAAGTAGGAGCTGTTCTTTTGCAGTGTTTCAAAGAGCAGCAATTATTATTCTCTAGTTAGGAGAGACATGTTTTCCTTTCCTGTACTTAGTTAACTGCCCCTGTCATTATTGAAGAAAACACATATTTCTAGCCATACCTGGATATCTTAGAAATAAGTAAAATGTATTTTCTCTTCATTTTTTCTTATTAACAATTTTTAGAGTAGAGAGAGGACAGGGAGTCCATAGCATGTAATGTGGCTTAGCTTTCAAGTGATCTCACCACTGGTGTTCTTTAGATTCAGAATACTTTAATAATCCCAAAGGGAAATTAGTGTGATTCAGCTACATTCAACAAAGACAACACAAGATCACAATAATGAAAAAAACAAAAAACAAAGCACATTGCCACATTAAAACTACCAAAAACAGCAATTAGTACAAACAAAACAAATTAAAACGAATCTAATAAAACATTGATACTATTAAAATACAACAAAGAAAAAATAACACAGGTTAAAAACAGAAAATTCAAACCAAAAATACCAAAAATGCAAATAAAACACCACTTTCTCTAACATTACCGCACCTAATAATTAACATAACACCAACATACTATAAAAACTATATAAATATCCTGATAAAATATTTACATCAGCCCTCACAGAAAAGAATTACTGTATATAATTTGATGGCCACAGGCAAAAATGATAGATACACAAAGCTGATAAGTGATTCATACTGACCATTGGGAATATTAATTTTGTACACACTTAGCCTATACTAAGAACAGTTGCATTGGAAATAAAATCCAATAATAATGGCCTAATTTAAAACAGCTGAGGTACAAACAAATTTTGTCTGAAGCAATAATCATGAACAAGCTTGAGTCCTGATAAAAAAATAATTGGTCGTTATCTTCAATTAAATTCTACAGTTCTACATTTCAAAGGTTTTAGATTTGTAATGTCTCTTATCAACTGTCAAAGTGTTCTTGAAGGTAGATCAATATAATTAGCAATACGCAGCACTCCAATTAAAATAAGAGGAATGATCTTTTAATGATAATTCCTGCCGCACCATTATCTTTGTTTTCAATACATTCGTGGTATAATTGGCTATTTTATTTATTTTTTCATATGAATTTCCTTTAGACAGGCTTAAATAATTGTGGTTTTTTTTGTTAACACCCAAAGCAGTTAAAGACTTGTAAAGCGAGATGTGCACATTTCTATTTCAACCTGTCAAGTAGCGTGGAATAGATGAAATCTCTTGTTACTGAACCTAGAATTACAAAGAGAGTAGCAGTGAAGGGAAGACACTGTTATTATTATATCACTTGTCAGCGTGATGTGCCGGGGAGATTATTAGAAAGTGTTTAAATATAGGGTTCATGTGCAGTTATGGATGTTTGATTTGAAGATTTCCTTACTTTCCAGTGAATTTCGCTATTTCTTTGATTTTGCCAAAAAAAATGAAATTCTGAAAATGAGAGCCAGTATGTGTTTAAAATGAAAGCAGCCTTACAGTATTAGCAACCTAAATGACTTTGCACCCCTGCATGGCCTTTTCCACAAGGGCAAGCATGCCACCTCTCACTCTTATTTTCCTAACTATGTGTAGGTGGGCAGGTTGTCACATAGTTCAAGGCCTAATCAAGCCATGCTTTATAGCAAAAGAGGGTTGTCTCTTATTTTGCTATTTAATGTCAAACATCTGAAAAGTAGCTGAATTTATAGCTGAAATAGATATACACTATATTGTCAAAAGTATTGGGACACCTGTCTTTACACGCACATGGCATCCCAGTCTTAGTCCGTAGGGTTCAATATTGAGTTGGCTCAGCCTTTGAAGCTATAACAGCTTCATCTCTTCTGGAAAGGCTGTCCACAAGGTTTAGGAGTGTGTCTATAGGAATGCTTGACCATTCTTCCAGAAGCCCATTTGTGAGGTCAGGCACTGATGTGAATGAGAAGGTCTGGCTCGCAGTCTCTGCTCTAATTCATCCAAAATGTGTTCTATTAGGTTGATGTCAGAACAGTCAAGTTCTTCCACCCCAAACTCACTCATCCATGTCTTTATGGACCTTGCTTTGTGCACTGGTCCAAATCATTTGGTGGAGAGGGATTATTGTGTGGGGCTGTTTTTCAGGGGTTGGGCTTGGCCCCTTAGTTTCAGTGAAGGGAATTCTTTGGGCATCATTCTACCAAGACACTTTAGAAAATGTCATGCTCCACACTTTGTGGAAACAGTTTGGGGAAGGCCCCTTCCTGTTCCAGCGTGAATGTGCATCAGTGTACAAAGCAAGGTCCATAAAGACATGGATAAGAGCGTGTTTAGGGTGGAGGAACTTGACTGGCTTGAACAAAGTCCTGACCTAAATCTAAAAGAACACCTTTGGGATGAATTAGAGCAGAGACTGCGAGACAGGCCTTTTTGTCCAACATCAGTGTCTGACCTCACAAATGTGCTTCTGTAAGAATGGTCAACCATTCCCATAGACACACTCATAAATATTTTGGACAGCCTTCCCAGAAGAGTTGAAGCTGGTATAGTTGCAAAGGGTGGGCCAACTCAATATTGAACCCTACCGACTAAGTCTGGGATGCCAAAGTTCATGTGCGTGTAAAGGCAGGTATCCCAATACTTTTGACAACATAGTGTACATTGCTACTTGATGAAAGATTTTATGCTCAGCACTTACGATGGAGGCACCCTTGCTGGGTATCACAGCCATTTCCTGCAACTCTCAGAATTTCACTACATTGTTGACTGAATGAAAGAGCAACAGCATATTGATCAACTTTACCATTTCCTGTCCCTTCCTATAAGCAAGTTTACAGACATTGCGCAAAGCAAAATGGTTCTTGTGCTGCCTCTGCAGTATATGGAAAATGTAGCTGCATCCATATGTATAGCCTATGTTGTTCTCTGGTTAATTGCTTTTATTTTGCTGGCACTCTTTGACCACTTTTTGTATTGCAAATATTTTCTGTATTTTTCATTCCACTTCTTGTGAGGTCATATTTCCTTATATTTATTTCCTTATCCTTTGTGTGGGTTTCTGAAAGCCTTTCTACCTTACAAGACACACATTTGGGCTAGGAAAGCCAATACTTATTTTTAACTGCCTAAAACACTTCTAGATCAAGTCTACAGCATCTAAATGTATTGCAACAACATGTTCGGTGAATTCAGCTATCTGACGAAAAACAGTGATTGTCTCTGCTATATTCAGGTCCGTCAAAAAGAGGTCTCAAAAAGGGATTAGTCACTACCATAACAATTAAAGTTTGAATAGTTCGGATCGGCTCACACTTCGCTCCCACAGTGCGACTGCCATGCTGTGCATAGGATTACAGGAGGCTGATTAAATAGTTAAAAGACTACAGTTCCACTATTATGTCATATCTTTATTATATAAGGATTAAATTATAGGTGAATAACATTCTATTACATGGAAAATATGCTTATTTATTGAATTCAAGATGCCTTAAACTGTGCAGCCACAACAATCTGTAGTGACAGGGGTGATATAGCAAAAATAGCCTATGGGGAGTATCACTGAAGCCAACGTGCTTTGCACACACAGCATAGCATGCTCAGCCACCACATTATCATGGAAGCATTTTGCATTAAAAAATATAGTTCTTCTAGTATTGTATCCCTCTGCTCTTTAGAGTTGTGACCTAGCTAACTATCCCACCGGACATTATGTTTGACCTGATGTATCAAGACCAACTATGCCCTCTCCAGAGATGTTTGTTACTACCACCCCTCTCTTTTTCTTCCTTCATCTGTGTCTTATACTTTTGAATTGAAAATACTAAAATGTAATACAAATTGTCAATTACAAAAATAAAATAAAATGTATAGCTCTAAAATGAAGAAGTGTTGCAATTAGTGAAAACATCATGCAAAATATAATTTTATAAACTTAAAGATAAAAAAAAATTAAAATGAATTGACCAAAAGCTGTATCAGTTTTCTTGAATGGGTTCAAAGTTTTATCAGCCCTACATTTCAACCTGTCATGTGATAGAAGGCTGAAATCCTACCCAGCACCACGTAAGAGCTTTTAGAATCATGTTTGCAATTAATTACATAACATTTTGGTATACTGATTATATTTTCTGATTTAAAGCGGAGTTGCACTAGAAATTGGAACTTCCGCTTATACGTCTCCTCCCCCCTCTGGTATCACTTTTTGCACCTTTCGTGGTGGAGGGGGGAACGGGTACCTGTTTTTGACAGGTATCGTCCCCACTTCCGGAAATGGGGCAGCAGCCCGGTCTACCCGAGAGTTTAGCCGTCTTCTCCTTCCTCTGCCACCGGACCAATTAGAAAGTGCAGCGCACTTCGCGTATGCACAGTAGGGAAACGGCTGTGACGCTGAAAGGCTTCACTGCTGGGTTCCCTTACCAGGAATGGTGGTGACTGCACCCAGCAGCTGATCCGAAGATCGCCTGTGGTGCCAACACCAGGGCTCCCTGGACAGGTAAGTGTCCATATATTAAAGGTCAGCAGCTGCAGCATTTGTAGCTACTGGCTTTAATTTTTTTGTGGGGGGCTGGACCTCCCTTTTTAAAGTGTTAGTTCACCTTTACAAAAAAACAAAAGGTGAACCATCACCATACACCCTCCCCACCCCCATCTCTGCTGTATTTACCTCTGGGGATGCTGAGCTGTCAGTGCTCATGCAGCAATTCCAGCAGTCCTGGGATATGAAAAGCTCCACTCTTCTCTCTCCTTTCTGTGACAGCGGTTCCATAATGGACCAGATCGATTCTGATTGGTAAGCGTCTTCACAGTAAATCACTCTGATCCGGGAGGAGAACGTGACTCTCAAATTACAAGACCACTGAAACGGCTGTGTGGGTACTGACAGCTCAGCTTCCCCAAAGATAAGTACAGCGGGGCTGGGGGGTGTATGGTGTTGGTTATGTTTTCTGAAAAATCCAACTAAAGCCTCGTACACATGATCAGATTTCCATCGGACAAAGCCGTGGAATTTTGTGTGAAGAGCGTTGGCCGTGAACTTGTATTACATACAAATAGCAAAGAATTGTTGGCCAACGTATTTCTTCAGCTCTTTAGCGCCACCCTTTGAACAACTTCTGCTAATGTTGTCTTATGGTTAGCATTGGTACGGAGCATGCATGTTTGTACTTTGGATTTCTTTTCCAACGGACTTCTGCACACACGATCGCATAATCCAACATCACACATTTGTTGTCGGAAAATTTTAAAGCATGCTATGCCACATTTGTTGTCGGACATTCCGACAACAATTGTCCGATGGAGCATACAAACGGTCGGATTATCCGACAACATCCTGCCATCATATAATTCCCGTCGGAAAGTCAGATTGTGTGTGTACGGGCCTTTACACTTTCAGCTCATTTGCACCATTTGCTCAATGAGATTAAAAGTTTGCCCACTGACTTCATTCACTGCTAGAAGTTGCTTTTATAAAAACATTCTGAACACTTTCGTTTTTAATGACTTAAAGAATATCTAAAATGCCAAACCAAAATGTAATATTTGCTCCCTTTGCTCTTTTAAATATATAATTGAAAACATTTTGTTATATCTGTTTGATAAATTCCAAATAATAAAATCTGTTGATCTTGCCAGAAATCTTGTAAGCAGATTGTTTCCCACGCTCTCTGCCTGTGCTGTCTCATCAGTTGCTCTGTTTTCTCTGGGGACTGCCGAATCATGCCCCTCTATGTTACAGTATGTAGAATAGGGGAAGGGTGGGGTTTGGTAGTCCTATTTTAATTCTGTTGACTTGATACAGTTTGGTGAATGAGTGCTGTCAGCCTAAATCTGAATGTGTGATACCGGCAGAATTACCAGGTAAAAATGAAAGAAAAAAACGCTTAAAAAAATTAAATTTGTGTAGGCAACCTATCTAAGGCTGCAGTAGAAATCTGCAATATATTACATTTCATGTTCTGGGTTTAGGTATTCTTTAGTGGATGTCCCTTTATCCATGCACACTCTTCAAAGAAAAAAATCCCAGAGAGTTTAATTTTATAGAAAAAATAATGCTGTATATTTTTTTGTATGAAAGCTGGAAACAAACATTGGTAAAAAAAAAAAAAAAATGCCTCTCCAAGAGAGTAATATTTGCATGGTATTGCATAGTGCTACTTATAAATTCACAGCTCCTGACATATGGAGATTTAGTGACCTGTCCCTGACTAGTGTATATTCTTACAGTGCATTAACTTAATGCATTAAAATAATCAGTCAGCTTAGCCTAATTGCTTGTCTTGCTGTCAAATTAATTTTAAATACAACTCTGCCAAAATCAAGCAAGTAAATGAAACATGGGGAACACAAGAAAATGTATTTAATTGGGGGGGACAAAATCCTACTGATAGTAAAACCAATACAAAATGCGCTACTCTCATGATGATCCAAAGCCAGCTCAATTCACATGTGTACAATCTCATTTAAATCCAATGACAACTATGTAGTACCAGAACCTACCTGAAGGGATACATATAAATTATTTGGTAGGTCTTCACACTACATAGTTGTAGTATGTATGGCCAACTCCACCCTGTTTCTGTTCATCCCCCACTTTTGGGTTTCTGAGGAAAAGCTTATCAAAATTGGCTGTAATTCCAAAATATGGTAAATTTTAAGTTTATTTAGGTGGAACAGGGTCTACATCTGACATATTCCTTATATTTATTTTTGAAAGCTAGATGCTTGAATCTAGAAGCGAATGATTGAATATCCTGTAAAAGTTTTTTGAGAACCTGAACATTTTTTTAAATTGCCTCTGCGTTACCTATATATAATGTATAATGCCGCGTACACACGATTTTTCGGGTTGTAAAATCACCATGCGAGCTCCCTCGCAAAGCTCTTGCGAGCGCACTCCAGTGATACAGCGGCAGCCACATACAGCGGGACTTTCGAAAGGGTGAGGTAAGTAAAACGGGGGCTTAGAGCGGTGCTGTCGGATGTTTTTTCACCTTAATGCATAGGTGAAAAAACATTAACCTTTACAACCCCTTTAACTACCACTTACTTTAAAACAGGCATCAAAAAACATAGAACTGAAAATGAACTGAAGCATATTCCTAGATATGAGGAAGGGGGCTGCTATCATATAATATAATGTATGCAGGTAATAAACTGTCAAGTTTTTTATTTATTATAGGTACTTATATAGCACTAGGTATGGTCCCAACAACCCCCCCCCCCCCCCCCCCCTGGTTCGGTTCCCACAGGAACATGCCATGCGAACAGGCAAAACATTTGAGCGAACATGAGAACCCTATTAAAGTCTATGGGACACGAACATGAAAATCAAAAGTGCTAATTTTAAAGACTTATATGCAAGTTATTGCCCTAAAAGTGTATGGGGACCCAGATACTGCCCCAGGGGACAGTTATCAATGCAAAAAAGTTTTTAAAACAACCATTTTTTTCAGAAGCAGTGATTTTCTATACTGCCCCCAGATCCCCCCCCCCCATGTGAATGGGTATGGGGTACATTGTACCCCTACCCATTGACCAAAAAAAGTGTGAAAAAGTAAAAACTACAAAAGACAGTTTTTAACAATCCCTTCATTAAAAAAAGGGTCCCATGATGTCCATCCATCTTCAAATCACGCCGCCCGACGGACCTGAAAGAAAAAAGAAAAACTAAAAGCTAGCTTTGATGGGAGGCGTCTTTTCGACTACTGTCTTTTCCCTGTGAAAGTTGTTATATAGGTAAGGGCGGGGCCACCCGGTGACGTAACTGAGTGGTCCCGCCCTTTCTGACGTCATATGACAGCAGTTAGTGCGGGCCCTCCCATTGGGGTGGAGAATTTTCTGTTTCTTTTTCTATTTTTCGGATGGATGTACATCGCTGGACACTTTTTTTAATAAAGGAATTGTCAAAAACTGTCTATTGTAATTTTTTACTTTTTGACACTTTTTTGGATAAATGGGTAAGGGTACAATGCACCCCATACCCATTCACATAGGGAAGGGGGCAGGACCTGGGGGCCCCCTTGTTAAAAGGGGCTTCCAGATTCCGCAATCCTCCACAACTAGCGGGAAAGGGTTGTGGGGGTGAGGCTCTTGTCCCCATCAACACCCTCCCCATGTTGAGGGCATGTGGCCCTGGTATGGTTTAGGAGGGGGGCTCGCTCGCCCCCTATCCTGTCCTCCAGGCTGCATGCTCGAATAAGGGTCTGGTATGGATTTTGTGGGGGACCACACGCCATTTTTTTTTTCAATTTTACCGCAGAGTTCCCCTTGGAGTACCCCAAAGACCCTCCCCATGTTGAGGGCATGTTTCCCTGGTATGGTTCAGGAGGGGGGGCTCACGCACCCCCCTATCCTGTCCTCCAGGCTGCATGCTCAGATAAGGGCATGGTATGGATTTTGGGGGGACCCCATGCTGTTGTTTTGTTTTTTTACATTTAACATGGAATTCCCCTAAAAGCGGTGTTCCGGACAAAAAAAAACTAAAAGCCAGCAGCTAACTCTATACTGCAGCTGATGACTTTTAATAATAGGACACTTACCTGTCCTGGAGTCCCTCGATGTCGGTACCGCAGCTGATGTTTCCATCAGCTGTCGGGTGCTGCCGTCGCCATTGAAGGTAAGGGAACCCAGCAGTGTAGCCTTTCGGCTTCACGCTGGGAACCATACTGCGCATGCGCAAGGCCCCGCTCCTCTCTCCTATTGGCCCGGACTCCCAGAAGTGGGAAAGGATATCCTGTCCCCCATCCCCCATGAAAGGTGCCAATTGTGGCACCGGAGGAGGGGAGGATTCAGATAAGCGGAAGTTCCACTTCAGGGTGGAATACTGCTTTAACCACTTCAATGCACTGTATATACTGTACACTGCCTACACTGTATATATATATATATATATATATATATATATATTCTACACTGACTGCACTGTGTAAATATATATATATATATATATATATATATATATATATATATATATATATATATATATATATATATATATATATATATATACTAGACTGCCTGCACTGTATAGATTGTCTACACTACACTGACTACATTGTGATTGGCCAAAACATCAGGTCAGGTGCATGCTTTGGCCAATCATCAGACATCAATGCGCGATCTCGCAGTGCATTATGGGGCGTTGCGCGACATAATATTTGGAATTCGAACGAACAGGCGAACACTCGATGTTCGAGTCAAACTGGGCACCATCCCTATATAACACCATCAGTTTATGTAGCGCTTTACATATACCGTATTTATCGGCGTATAACACTCCTTTTTTTACCCTGAAAATAGAGGGTAAACTGTGCATGTGTGTTATACGCCAATATCAGTTTTTTTTACGCCCCAGGGACAGCACTGCCAGTAAGAAAAATACATTACTGCTAGCCCTTTGTCATATATCGCTCCTTCTGTGATTAACTCAAAAATCGCTGCTCATTGTGGCTGCTCTCCTTCTCCCGCTCCGTCCTCCTCAAGTTACTTTTGATTGGAGGAGGAAAGCAGTCATGTGACCGTCAATCAAAGAGAGGAGAGCAGTCACATGATCAGGTCCAGCATTAATGGAGGTAGTTAAAATCTTTGATTTAAAATGAGAGTCACACAGGAGGAGTGGCTGACAGTGTGATGTTTTTTCTACTTTAGAGTATGCGGGGAGGGGGGATTTATAATGAAAGGGGGCTGTGTGTTGTGTAAGGGTTTGTGTACTATGCAGGGGGCTGTGTGTTATACAGGGGTCTGTGTATTATGCAAGGTGCTGTGTGTTATACAGGTGTCTGTGTAATGTACAGGGGGCTGTGTGTTATACAGGTGTCTGTGTACTGTACAGGGGTCTGTGTATTATACAGGGTCTGTGTACTATGCAGGGGGCTGTGTGTTATACAGGTGTCTGTGTACTGTACAGGACTCTGTGTACTATGCAGGGGGCTGTGTGTTATACAGGGGTCTATGTACTATGCAGGGGGGTGTTATACAGGGGTCTGTGTACTATGCAGGGGGCTGTGTGTTATACAGGGGTCTGTGTACTGTACAGGGGGCTGTGGGTTATACAGGTTTCTGTGTACTGTACAGGGGTATGTGTACTGTACAGGGGTCTGTGTATTATACAGGATCTGTGTACCATGCAGGGGGGTGTGTGTTATACAGGGGTCAGTGTACTGTACAACAGTATTGCTACGTTTCCACTGAGCGGATCGGTTCGGGTCGTTTAGAATGGAACGGGTTTGAATGGTCCGGTCTATTCTGGTGAGCGTTTCCACTGCAAATCGGACCGCCAGGGCCATACAGGTTTTAGAAAAAATGCCTCTCATGATGTCACACTAGTGCGACGAGAAACGTGATGCAGCGTCACTCAGCGTCAGCCAAACAACAACAACAACAATGGAGGTCATTCAGCAGCTCGTCTTTTCTCTGCTAGCCTTTTGGTTCTTTATAGGCAAAATTCATACCGCACTGTATGAGAGAAGGTTGCGAGCGGCAATGAGAAACACAGCCGAAAAGAGAAGAAAACTTTTAGCTTGGATGTGTAGCCGGGAGGAGAAGTATACATTTGTGCTGCTAAGACAAAGACGGCAGCGCTATAGGGTAAGCACAACTGACTGACTTACCTGAAACACACACACACACATACACTGACACACTGAAACACACACTGACCTACACACACACTGACACACACTGACCTATACACACACACACTGACACACACTGACCTATACACACACACACTGACACACACTGACCTATACACACACTGACACACAGACACACACACTGACCTATACACACACTGACACACACACACACACACTGACCTATACACACACTGACACACACACACTGACACACACTGACCTATACACACACTGACACACACACACTGACACACACTGACCTATACACACACACACTGACACACACTGACACACACACACACACACTGACCTATACACACACTGACACACACACACTGACACACACTGACCTATACACACACTGACACACACACACTGACACACACTGACCTATACACACACACACTGACACACACTGACACACACACACACACACACACTGACCTATACACACACTGACACACACACACACACTGACCTATACACACACTGACACACACTGACCTATACACACACACACTGACACACACTGACCTATACACACACTGACACACAGACACACACACTGACCTATACACACACTGACACACACACACACACACTGACCTATACACACACTGACACACACTGACCTATACACACACTGACACACACACACTGACACACACTGACCTATACACACACACACTGACACACACTGACACACACACACACACACTGACCTATACACACACTGACACACACACACTGACACACACTGACCTATACACACACTGACACACACACACTGACACACACTGACCTATACACACACACACTGACACACACTGACACACACACACTGACCTATACACACACTGACACACACACACACACTGACCTATACACACACTGACACACACACACTGACACACACTGACCTATACACACACACACTGACACACACTGACACACACACACACACACTGACCTATACACACACTGACACACACACACTGACACACACTGACCTATACACACACTGACACACACACACTGACACACACTGACCTATACACACACACACTGACACACACTGACACACACACACACACACACACTGACCTATACACACACTGACACACACACACACACTGACCTATACACACACTGACACACACTGACCTATACACACACACACTGACACACACTGACCTATACACACACTGACACACAGACACACACACTGACCTATACACACACTGACACACACACACACACACTGACCTATACACACACTGACACACACTGACCTATACACACACTGACACACACACACTGACACACACTGACCTATACACACACACACTGACACACACTGACACACACACACACACACTGACCTATACACACACTGACACACACACACTGACACACACTGACCTATACACACACTGACACACACACACTGACACACACTGACCTATACACACACACACTGACACACACTGACACACACACACACACACACTGACCTATACACACACTGACACACACACACACACTGACCTATACACACACTGACACACACACACTGACACACACTGACCTATACACACACTGACACACACACACTGACACACACTGACCTATACACACACACACTGACACACACTGACACACACACACACACACTGACCTATACACACACTGACACACACACACTGACACACACTGACCTATACACACACTGACACACACACACTGACACACACTGACCTATACACACACACACTGACACACACTGACACACACACACACACACACACACACACACACACACACACACTGACCTATACACACACTGACACACACACTGACCTATACACACACTGACACACACACACACACTGACCTATACACACACTGACACACACTGACCTATACACACACACACTGACACACACTGACCTATACACACACACTGAGACACACACACACACACACACACACACACACACTGACCTATACACACTGACACACTGCATTTTTTACAGATGCTTCTCCTTTTGGCAAAGCAGCGCCGCCGACCAGTGATTTGGGCATTCCCTCGTGCCAATGAGTGGTGGAATGTGACCGTCCCAGGATTCACCCACAGACAGTGGGTGCAGAATTTAAGGATGTCAGAGGAAACCTTCTCATTCCTTTGTGCCAAGCTACGTCCAGTGATGGAAAAGAAAAGCACCAACTTCAGAGCCTGTTTGCCTGTAAGGAAAAGAATTGCCATTGCACTGTGGAAGCTGGCTACCAACAGTGAATATAGGAGTATAGGTCATCTTTTTGGTGTCAGCAAATCATCAGTGTGCCGGTGTGTGCAGGACTTCTGTAAGGCTGTGTGCACATTGCTAGCTCCTGAAATTGTTCATTTTCCTAACAGGGAAAAGCTCAAAGACATGGCTGAGTACTTTGAGAACAGGTGGGGCCTTCCACAGTGTGTTGGTGCTATTGATGGCTCACACATACCAATAATAGCACCACAAGAATACCACACTGACTACTTCAACCGAAAAGGCTGGCATTCCATCGTCCTCCAGGGAGTAGTGGATGGCAAGGGACTATTCTGGAATGTGAATGTAGGAAAGCCTGGGAGTTTGCATGATGCTCGGGTTCTCCGATTGTCAACATTTTGGGATTGGGTTGGCCAGGGAGGCCTGTATCCTGTTAGCACTAAGAACATTTGTGGGGTGAATGTTGGCTATTATGTGCTTGGGGACTCTGCCTATCCTTTACAAAATTGGCTCCTGAAACCATTTTCTGACAATGGGCGCCTAACAACAGAGCAGCAAATCTACAACAAGAAAACATCCAGGGCACGTGTTGTAGTGGAAAATGCGTTTGGAAGACTAAAGGGTAGATGGAGGTGTCTTATGAAGAGGAATGACAGTGACATTCAACTTACAAAATCCATGGTCCTAACGTGCTGTACTCTTCACAATCTTTGTGAAAGCCATGGAGAAGACTTTGACCAGGATTGGAATACATCTCCAGAAGAGCCAGTACCAGTAATAGCAGCACAGGATATGGAAGAAGAGTGCAGCGAAATACGTCAGGCTCTGATGAGGCACCTTAACGTTAACGTTGTTACCGTGAATAATTAAAATCTTTAATTACTTTTTGCTAAATGCTAAATAAAATCAGACATACTCAGAGAAGTCGTTCTTGTTTTTTATTCCACAAAAAAAATCATCTTCATACATATTTTGTAAAAGCAAAATTTTGATAATGTAGAAACATTGTTTACAATAAAGAGCTTGTAAAGGTTTGTTTTTTTATTAAGCTAGTGCAGGGATACGCAATTAGCGGAAATCCAGCTGTTTTGCAGAACTACAAGTCCCATCATGCTTTTGCCTCTGGGTGTCATGCTTGTGACTGTCAGAGTCTTGCTATGCCACATGGGAATCGTAGTTCTGAAACAGTTGGATATCCACTAATTGCATATCCCTAAGCTATTGCATTGTAGTTTTTTTCTTCAATTTCACTACCAATAAATGTTTTTTTTTTTTTTTCTTGGTCTGAATTTCTCACTTCCTGTTCCTCCTTAGTAAGCTGTTCAATAAGCTGTGCTGACTGACTAAACACAGCTCAGATGATGTTGTCAGGTTTACTGAGAAGGAACAGGAAGTGAGAAATTCAGACCAAGAAAAAAAAATGTAGAAACATTGTTTACAATAAAGAGCTTGTAAAGGTTTGTTTTTTTATTAAGCTAGTGCAGGGATACGCAATTAGCGGAAATCCAGCTGTTTTGCAGAACTACAAGTCCCATCATGCTTTTGCCTCTGGGTGTCATGCTTGTGACTGTCAGAGTCTTGCTATGCCACATGGGAATCGTAGTTCTGAAACAGTTGGATATCCACTAATTGCATATCCCTAAGCTATTGCATTGTAGTTTTTTTCTTCAATTTCACTACCAATAAATGTTTTTTTTTTTTTTTTCTTGGTCTGAATTTCTCACTTCCTGTTCCTCCTTAGTAAGCTGTTCAATAAGCTGTGCTGACTGACTAAACACAGCTCAGATGATGTTGTCAGGTTTACTGAGAAGGAACAGGAAGTGAGAAATTCAGACCAAGAAAAAAAACATCTAAAAAGGAAATTAAAGGAAAAGGTAAACCAAAAATGCCAAGTATATTCGCAATTACATCTACAATGCAAAAATGAGAAGAAATTAAGCGATCGGGGGTGCCCTTTGTTGAAATCCAGGCTCCACCGTCCAAGGGGGGGTGATAACGCAAAGGAGGCAGAAGGGAATCAGAGCAGCAGCACAAAGAAAGCCATGTGCAGCAAGGAGCAAATGTGTCCAATCTTGTGTGATCGCTGATGGCTCAAAGGAGCCTATTAAAAAAAAAATCTAACCTTTAAAACCCACTTTATTTTTAAACGTAAACATGGGTACAGGTCCTGTGCTGCATGAAAGGCACTAATGTCTGGGTGGTGACCTGGGTTGACGATTGGCTCCAATCACTTGAACAAGCTGACCAAGGACACCGAGGAAGGCCTGGTTGAAGGTAGCCAACTGCTCCATCTGCTGCCGGGCAATTTCTGCCTCCTGGCGCATAGCTTCCTGTGCATCCTGACGTAGTGCTTGAAACCGCCTCTCAGAAAGGTTATCCATTCTTTCCAGCTGCCTTTCTTCTGCTGCCCGCATATCCTCCATAACTGTGCGCAGATCCAACTGGAACCTTCTCCTTTCACCTGTAATATACAAAAGACCTAAATATTGCTTTTGGTAACATCTGCCAAACCAATACTGTAAGCTCCTTTCTCATCTGCCCCACTAGACTGTACCACACTGATTCACTGCCACACCTCTGTTCCCCCCGCTCATCTGCTACACCAATACACAGCACTGCTCATCTGCCCACTGCTGAACCCCCTTCTCATCTCTTCTACCACTGTACCTCCTGCTAATCCCCCCCTTCTCATCTCTTCCACCACTGTACCTCATACACATCTCCCCCACAGCTGATCTCCCCCTCCTCATCTATTCAACCACTGTACCTCCTGCACATCTCCCCCACAGCTGGTCCCCCCCTTCTCATCTCTTCCACCACTGTACCTCATGCACATCTCCCCCACAGCTGATCTCCCCCTCCTCATCTATTCAACCACTGTACCTCCTGCACATCTCCCCCACAGCTGATCTCCCCCTTCTTATCTATTCCAACACTGTACCTCCTGCACATCTCCCCCACAGCTGATCTCCCCCTTCTTATCTATTCCATCACTGTACCTCCTGCACATCTGCCCCACTGCTGTTTTAGTTTAAGAAAATGCAGTTAAAAATTACTTTATTATCATCATGTCTTACCATTGTGCCTTGGTGCATTGGGAGTACTCTGTAGTTGGCTACTCTGTGGTTGGCTACTCTGTGGTTGGCTACTCTGTGGTTGGCTTGAGGAAATACTGCTGCTGTTGCTGCTGAAAGACATTGAAGGTCCATCTTCTGATAAGTTTGATGCATCAGTGGAGAGTCCATCAACTGTTTCTGAAAATAAACATATGGTTAGATATTATATTTTAAATGGTAAGCAGAGCGATATCCTATGCAAAGTTTTAAAAAAAAAAAAAACTTACCAAAGGGGTCTACCATAGATTCGAGAATTACAGTTGCAGAGTCCAGACCTCCCTCCCTGCCTTGGTTTGCTGGCCGATGACCGTAAATGGCGTCCATGGCGTCGTACCACCTCCAAGCAGTTGGACAGTTTCCACTACGGCTGTTGGCGTCCTTAATTTTTTTATATTGTGCTTTAAGCTTTTTAAGCTTTGCCCTACACTGGCCCGACGTCCGTTCAAATCCCTCGGCTGCCATCCGCTGAGAAATATCTTTATAGACCTTTTCATTTCTCACTGATCCATCAAGCTCACTCTGAATAACGCCATCGCCGATGATTGCTAAGAACGTAGATAGTTCCTCAGATAACCAGACCCTGCTGTTGTTTGCTGGCATCCTTCTCCTTTATATGGACTAATAAGGCGACGTGGTGATTGTTTGGCGCTTTGCTTTGACGTCAGCATTGATGTTTTCTGACCACCAATCAGTGGAAAGTACTGTGTGACGCCAGTAGCTCCGCCCTAACCGTACCGTTCCATTTTCTATGGACCCACATGAGAAGCAGGACCCTGAATGGTGCGGTACGGTTCGGTTTTATGGCACGCTTTCATAATGGAAACACCCAAAATAGCGTACCGTACCGAACCGTACCGAACCGATCCGCTCAGTGGAAACGTAGCATATGTGTATTATACAGGGGTCTGTGTACTATGCAGGGGGCTGTGTGTTGTGCAAGGATCTGTGTACTACGCAGTGGGCTGTGTGTTATACAGGTGTCTAAGTAATGTACAGGGGTCAGTGTACTATGAAGGGGGTTGTGTATTATATAGGGGTCTGTGTGTTATACAGCAGTCTGTGTACTATGCAGGGGGCTGTGTGTTGTGCAAGGGTCTGTGTACTATGCAGGGGTCTGTGTGTTGTGCATGGGTCTGTGAACTATGTGGGGGGCTGTGTGTTGTGAAAGGGTCTGTGTACTATGCAGGGGGCTGTATATTATACAGGGGTCTTTGTGTTATACAGCAGTCTGTGTACTATGCAGGGGTCTGTGTGTTGTGCATGGGTGAACTATGTGGGGGGGCTGTGTGTTGTGAAAGTATCTGTGTCCTATGCAGGGGGCTGTGGAAGGTTTTTTTCCTAAACATTCCCTCCTAAAGTTAAGGTGCATGTTATACGCCAAAAAATACGGTACATTGTACAGTCACATCAGTCCCTGCCCTCAAGGAGCTTACAATCTAAGGTCCCTAACTCACATTTATACATACGCATACTAGGGCCAATTTAGACAGAGACAATTTACCTTCCAGCATGTCTTTGGAGTGTGGGAGGAAACAGAGGACAAGCAAACTCCAGACAGGAAGTGTCATGGTTGGGATTCGAACTGGCGACCCTAGTGCGGCTAGACAGAAGTGCTAATCACTTATCCACCTTGCTGCCCATGAAAGCCACATAAACACACATCTCTGATCATAAAGTTGACATTGATCAATTTTATAATCATACAGTCTCTTAGTTTTCATTCACAACCCATTTATAAATACAATTAGATGTATTAATTTTACGGCTGAACTGGTTTGTGTGTGATGGATTTGTTTTAAATCCATAATCAACAAAAGCAGGAGCAGGTTCATACGAAGATTTCTGCATTAGTGCCTGACTTACCGTACATAGAATGTGATTGTTCTATCAAATATTGCATATTTAAAGCACAATCAGATCTATGTGTTGTTTTTACAATGGAAGATATACAGCACAGTATTTAGGCTTAAAATCTTCTCCCCACAGTCATTTATTACTTTTTAAAGAAATTATAATAAACTTGGGTTAATTGTGTTTACTTTTTATGTTCTAGGTTTTTAAAACTATGTTATACACCTGCTTTGTACTATATGTGCAGAATCGTTGTACTATCAGTAAATATAATTTACTAGATGAAAATAGGTTTCCAAAGGCTAATGAGTTAGCTAAAGACACAGCAAAGCAGATGTTGCCTGGATTAAAGACTGCATACTATTTACATGTAATATATCAAATTTAGCCTTAGAAAAAGGAAAAAATGCTTTTACAAATAACATTTTCTGTTCTTCATAATAATAAATGAATACATAATATATTTGATAACCCACTATATATTTATTATTAATATTTTTTTGTAGGTAACAATTCAAATGCACTTATCAAAATATGCCAGTGGTTTACAAACAAAATGGTTTCTCTTCACAGCCTATAATTATAGGTATAGGACAGTCCTATTTAATTGGAACTTATCCAAGCTGTGTAACCAACTCGGTATTGCTGCTCACTGCCTTCCAATACCTATCCCTATTTTTAAATATAATATATTTAGCACATGTACAGTATATACTGCATTTCTTTTCTTTTTTTCAGGTTAAAAACATTTTTAACAAAAACAGAAAATGCATGCTGATCTTGTCAGAAAGGCAAGATCCTGTAACTTCCAGTGAGCTGAAAAGAAAGCACAAACAATGTTATCTTCCTTGTGTGACCACTAATCCCTCTAACATCCCACGTGATAGAAATGAATAGAGGAAGTTTAAGTTCAGCCTGGGTGACAACAATGTTTCCCTCCATAGATACAGTGGAGAGAGTGAGTGTAGACACCCAGGGTCTGGAAACATGTTATTTACAGGTATAAATACCAGGTGAAAGAAAAAAAAGTTGAATACATCCAAATCTAAGGTCAGAAATAAGCTGCAATATAGTTGATCTTTGTTTTTGGGTTTACAACAACGCAATCATATTCATGCTCTAGGCATAAATATCTGACAGTGTGGGGTTGATTTACTAAAATCGGAGAGCGCAAAATCTGGTGTAGCTCTGCATAGAAGCCAATCAGATTCCATTTTTTTTTTTGTCAACACTTAATTGAACAAGTTGACGTTAGAAGCTGACTGGCTACCATGCACAGCTGCACCAGATTTTGCACTCTCCAGTTTTAGTAAATCACCCCCTATGTGTCTATCTCTCCTGCTCTATCTACATCCTTGCCTGTCCATCTGCATGCATCACAGACTGTGTTCACTAGAGTCTGTCAATCTGTCCATTCCTGTCCTTGCCCAACTAATTGGCAGTTTTTTTAAACCAAAGGAATAATGAACTCCCTGCAATAAATTCAGTGACCTTCTTAATAGATGAGCATGCTCTACAACTTTATGCATTTATATGATCAGTGAACTCTTAGGTGAATCCTAATGCCCTTATAATGTAGGCCAAGGGTTCATTATCCCCAGTATAATTACATTAAACACACAGATAGATCTTTTGTGCATGCAGTAAGAGTCTATCTCTAGTGAAAGGGATGTGTATAGTGATGAATCATGTAATTGAAATGGAAAGTGCTAATTGTATTTAACAACCTTTGGCAATGCTCAACACAACAACTTGTCTTTGCAAAAGACAAAAGAAAATGAGAATGACACAAGTGATTTATTATATAGAATTACCATAATAACCTACTTCCATTTTATGCTAATTAACAGAAGCTGTGAATTATATAGGTTCATTGATTGTCATATTCAGTGAATTTAACACAGGGCAGAAAACAAATTATATGCCAAAATTCCCTCTTCTATTAACAGATTTTCGAATTCAGAAAGCTAAGACTTGGGGATGATCGAATCAGTGGAAACACCAATTCACTTTTTCTAAATATTTGCTGAATCAGGCAAACAATCATAAATCACAATTGGGTGAATCTTTTCAGACTGGATAAACCTGTACACAGGGCAAGACCCAGGATCAGCAAATGGGGCTGCTGCTTTGGGTGCCTCAGAGGAATGGGGGGAATGGCATGTTTTTCTAGCCTCAAGGCAGGTTTTGTATATACAGTGTCCACCATGAAGATCTCTGCAGCCTGCCATCCAACCAAGTCTTGACACTTCTACATTACTTTCCTCTCAAGCTGATTGGCTTCTGGAGGCCAGGCAGTGTGTGATTAACTGTATTGCTGCATACACACGGTCAGAATTTGGGACAACAAATGTTCGATGGGAGCTTTTTGTCGGAAATTCCGACCGTGTGTAGGCCCCATCGGACATTTTCTGTCGGGATTTCCAACAACAAAAATTTGATAGCTGGTTCTCAAATTTTCCTACAACAAAATTTGTTCTCGTAAATTCCGAGCATGTGTAGACAATTCCGATGCAGACAATTCCACTCATGCTCTGAAACAAGTACGAGACGGAAGCGCTCGGTCTGGTAAAACTAGCATTCGTAATGGAGATAGCATATTCGTCACGCTGTAACGGACTGAAAAGCACAAAGCTGAAAAATGCGAGCCGTCTCTCACCAAACTTCTACTAACACAAGATTAGCAGAAGGAGCCCAAAGGGTGGCGCACTTGGTATAGAGCTTCACTTTTATTGTGCCGTCGTACATGCTGTATGTGACCGCGTTCTTGACGTTCGCAATTTCCGAAAACATTTGTGCGACCGTGTGTATGCAAGACAAGTTTGAGCCAACATCTGTCGGAAAATGATTGACGGTTTTGTTGTGGGAATGTCCGATCGTGTGTACGCGGCATTGGACTTAGCAGTGCCTCTACTTCACCACAGTTTTTGGTTCCGCCTCAGGTTTAAGATCAGATTTACCATGCATCTCTAACTAGTAAACATATTTGTTTTATAATGAGAGGATGGGAGGAGAGCTGTTAGGTAAATATATGGTTGTAGTAGAAAGTTACATATAGCTGTAGGAGAAGGTGGCTGTATAACTTCATAGCATGGTAGATACTTAGCTGAACTGCAGAAAAGGGAGAAATACAGCATTTGTTATTTCGGATAATTCATAACTTTGGATAAATTTGTATGCGTTACAATCACTAACAGCCAAATTTGAATGGACATTCCAATACCTATAATTTAATAGTTAATGGTAATGGTTAAGTTATTATTAGTTAATTTTTTCAGATTTTTAAATGTTCTGGTTTTCAGATTTTCTAATTTCTAATTTCAGAATTTCCAAATTTTCTAATTTTCTAATATTCTAATTTACGAATATTATATGGATTTTTTTTAAAGGGTTTTCATTAATTTGGATATTTCAAAATTAACGAATTTGTCGAAATTCGTTAAAAAATGAATTTTGTAACAAAACAAATTGCACATGTCAAATATATTTGTCTATTAACCCTGTAGGCAACACAAGTGAGTACACCCCTAATTGGGCTCAAATATTTTGTGTGGCCACCATTCTTTTCCAGCACTGCCTTAACCCTCTTGGGCATGGAGTTCATCAGAGCTTCACAGGTTGCCACTGGAGTCTTCTTCCACTCCTCCATGATGACATCACGGAGCTGGTTGAATGTTAGAGACCTTGCGCTCCTCCACCTTCTGTTTGAGGATGCCCCACAGATGTGCAATAGGGTTTAGGTCTGGAGACATGCTTGGCCAGTCCATCACCTTTACCCTCAGCTACTTTAGCAAGACAGTGGTCATCTTGGAGGTGTGTTTGGGGTCTTTATCATGTTGGAATGCTGCCCTGCGGCCCATTCTCCGAAGGGAGGGGATCATGCTCTGCTTCAGTATGTCACAGTACATGTTGGCATTCATGGTTCCCTCAATGAACTGTAGCTCTTCAGGCCGGCAGAACTCATGCTGCATAGAGAACTGGTGGGGCCCATACCTGAGATAGAAAAGTGTTCATAATATTAGAATCCATGACACATGGATTTTTTGACGACGGGCCCATTGGAGAAAATGCAGATAAGGTAGAAAAGAGTTACATTAAAGCATTTGATCTTCAACTATTTACTCGCATGCCAGGACCCCATAGAGCTCAGCTCCCTTGCATATACAGTGCACCCGGAAAGTATTTACAGCGCTTTACTTTTTCCACATTTTGTTATGTTATAGCCTTATTGAAAAATTGAGTAAATTCATTATTTTCCCCAAAATGCTACAAACAATACCCCATAATGACAACATGAAAGAAGTTTGTTTGAAATCTTTGCAAATTTATTACAAATAAAAAATGGAAAGAATCACTTGTACATAAGTACCCTGTATTCCCAGCCTTTGCCATGACACTAAAAAGCTCAGGTGCATCCTGTTTCCACTGATCAACCTTGAGATATTTCTACAACTCGATTGGAGTCCACCTGTGTTACATTCAGTTGATTGGACATGGTTTGGACAGCACACACCTGTCTATATAGGGTCCCACAGTCAACTGTGCATGTCAGAGCACAAACCAAACCAAGAAGTCCAAGGAATTGTCTGCAGGCCCCCAAGACAGGATTGTATTCAGGCACAGTTCCTGGGATGGGTACATAAAAATGTCTGCAGCATTGAAGGTCTCAATGAGCACAGTGGGCTCCATCCTCCGTAAATGGAAGAATTTTAGAACCACCAGGACTATTCCTAGAGCAGGCCGTCTTGGCCAAACTGAGCAATCGGGGGAGAAGGGCCTTACTCAGGGAATTCGATGAACCAAGAACCCGATGGTCGCTCTGACAGAGCTCCAGCGTTTCTCTGTGGAGAAAGGGGAACCTTGCAAAAGAACAACCATCTCTGCAGCGCTCCATCAATCAGGCCTGTATGGTAGAGTGGCCAGATGAAAGCCACTCCTCAGTAAAAGGCACATGACAGCCCCCCTAAAATTTGCTAAGAGGCACCTGAAAGATTCCCAGACCATGAAACACAAAATTCTCTGGTATGATGAAACAAAGATTGAACTCTTTGGCCTGAATGGCAAGCGTCATGTCTGGAGGAAACCAGGCACCGCTCATCACCTGGCCAATTCCATCCCTACAGTGAAGCATGGTGGTGGCAGAATCATGCTGTGTGGATTTTTTTTAGTGGTAGGAACTGGGAGACTAGTCAGAATCGAGACAAAGATGAATGCAGCAATGTACAGAGACATCTTTGGTGAAAACCTGCTCCAGAGGGGTCTGGATCTCAAACTGGGGCGAAGGGATATCTTCCAACAGGACAACAACCCAAGAAAACAAAGAAGTGGCTACAGGACAATTCTGTGAATGTCCTTGAGTGTCCCAGCCAGAGCTCAGACTTGAACCCGATTGAACATCTCTGGAGAGATCTGAAAATGGATGTGCACTGATGCTCCCCATCCTACCTGATGGAGCTTAAGAGGTCCTGCAAAGAAGAATGTGAGAAACTGCCCAAATAGGTGTGCTAAGCTTGTAGCATCATGCTCAAAAAAACTTGAGGCTGTAATTGGTGCCAAAGATGCCTCAACAAAGTATTGAGCAAAGGCTGTGAATAATTATGTACATGGCATTTTTTTTGTTTTTTATTTTTAATAAATTTGCAAATACTTCAAACAAACTTCTTTCACAATGTCATTATGGGATATTGTTTGTAGAATTTTGAGGAAAATAATTAATTCAATCCATCATGGAACAAGGCTGTAACAAAATGCAAAAAAGTGAAGCGATGTAAATACTTTCTGGATGTACTGTATTACCCTAAAAGACAAGATATGACACATCACACAGAGAAAGTAAGCCATATACAACCCGACCATGCAGCAACAGATAGATATATTTAAAAATGCAATGCATCAACTGACCAACATAAGTAGCACATAATAAAACAGAAACATACAGGGGTACCTATAGCTACAGATTTATGTGGCCACACAACTGGTTCCAATAAATGATATAGAATATGTATATTATCTATGTACTGATGTTTTATTTTAACATATATCAAGTGAACATATATCAAGGGTCAATTTGCTGCCCCCTGGAATGTCGCCCTAGGTCAAAGCTTTGGTCACCCTTCTAAATCATGAGCCTGTATTGATATGAACAAAGAGGAGAACCAGCAGCATGAAATGCTAGTGCACAGCTTATTTATCACACTCACAAAAAACATTCAAAATAATGCTGCTCTTTGCCCAATAACACAAATTGACATCTAAATGCTACAATTAGCAAATGTGGAGAGAGCTTTTAAGTGAATCATTTTGGTTTGGTTATGTGTTTCCTTCATCATCTCCATTTCTTTATGTGCAATTATAAATGTCAAAACCTTTTCAACAGAAATTATACTCCATGGAATAATATCTGTCATTTTAGAGCCTCGTGTCTTGTTGTTAAGGATAATTCACTCTAAAATAATTTTTTTTTTAGATTGTGTGCATTTTCAGGTCAGGCAAGCAGAACATACAAAATGTGATGATAGAATTACATCTGACTGGTTTAAATGCATACCACCACTTGCAAGCTGCTTTTTCTTGTCAAAAACCTGACGAGTAATATGGGAGCTGCTATTCCTCACTTGTTTCAGAAGGTTAAAGGTCTGAATCTTATCCTAACCAAGATCATATTAGAAATTAATTTGGCTGCATATGTGTACAGGGCCAGTGACTTGCCAATCAGTGAAGAAAAACAGCCCTGGGTCACGCACCTTTAAAAATAGGTCAGCATTGACAAGCATTTACACATGACAGTGAGCAAACAAACACACATTACAAACTTGCTATAATGCACAAGTATATGTGTGCTCAGGGCCTAAATAAGGACAATCCAATCATTAAAAAAGGAGGTAACCATGGCCATAGCAATAAAATGGCCCAGAAACACAAGGGATCCTGAGCTGGATATTTTTTTTTAAATAATGTATACCTCTGGGTTCCTGCAGAAGCTTAAATGAACCACTCTCAAAAAGTATATGATCTACACATAAGATGGCTACACCTTATAAATAAACATTTTTATAATAGATGGAAGTTGGTAAACAGAGGATTTGTCTTGATATATGAGATGTGACACTATACCTTCGATGGATATTTTACTATATGTATGTAGAATATATTAATGTTTTTTGTATTGAAAATTAGACTGAAATGTTTTGTTTCGTAATTTCGTTTTCGTCAGAAAAATACATGTATTTAGTTACTGCCGAAAATCGTTTTGATTTATTTAGTTTTTCATTGGGAATAGCTTTCGTCCGAAAATCCAGATATACTTGGTTTCAGTGTCGAATGGTCAAAGAATATTCGACGGAACATCGAAATTTTACGTTGAATCGTACATTTCCTGTCAAATATTCCGCCTACAAGAATTCTAACGTTGTATGACTAGTAATAACAATAATAAATAATTATATTATTATTATTTATTATATTACTAGTCAACCATCATTAGAAATTTTCTATAGCCTATGGGTTGAGCATTAAAAATGTACGAGTGCAGTATATCTTCTCCGTCGAATCTGCTTAGCACTTTCGATATACACCATAACCTTCAATGACAGATTCAGCGTTTTTCGATGCTTTGTCGAATCTTTTCTCTTTAATGTTGAATCTTTTCTTTTCTCTATAATGTTGAAAAGTACCGTATGTGTGTGTAGTAGAATATCAGGTTCGATAGACAGATTGCTATTCAGTCAGCTTCATGTCGAATCTCCTATCTATATCGAATTGTTATATTCGAAACGAAAACGATCTCTAGGTTTTCGTTTTGTGCGCTTTCGTTATCGTTTGTTAAAACAATAACGAAAATACCTGAATTTCGGACGAAAATGCATTCGGACGAAAACGAATGCACATGTCTATTGAAAATTAAAAAGACAAGCAAAGTTGTTTTAACCTATAAGTGTTGTGCTGTTATCAAGGGCATGAACCTTTTATAAATAAGTTTGAAGTACAGCAGTTCTGGACTTTAATAATTCTATATATGGCCTTTGGGATAACAAAATGTCTAGCTTTTCCATTTGAAACATTGAAACTGTCTGAATTTGAAATCTGTTTTCTACACTCCTTTTAAATTGGTTCTAGTACTTAATATTTTATTATTGTTCCTTCTTTAATTACAATATTAAAGTGGAGTTCCACCCAAAAGTGGAACCTCTGCTTAAATGCTTCCTCCCCCCCTCCGGTGCCACATTTGGCACCTTTCAGTTGAGAGGGGGGAATGGATATCCGTTTTTGACAGGTACCCTTCTCCACTTCCGGAAGACAGCAGCACCGTGCCGTCCCTTGGAAATTCAGACTCCCTCCTCCGCCGCCGGGCCAGTTAGACAGTGCAGCGTGCTTCATGTATGCCCAGTAGGGAAACGGCTATAAACCCGAATAGCTTCACTGCCAATTTCTCTTATGGCGAATGGCGGCGACAGCACCTGACAACCGATACAAACATTGTGGGCTCCCTGGACAGGTAGGTGTCCATATATTAAAAGTTAGCAGCTACAGTATTTGTAGCTGCTGACTTTTATATTTTTTTTCCTTAGGCGTAATACCGCTGTAATCTGCGCATATCCCTACAGACTCATGCTTTAGAAGGGTCACCATAGCTCTTACATAGGGCAACATTCCAGGGGGCATCAAAATGGCCCTCCGCTTCCCCACCCACTTATATATAGTGCCTACTTTGACCATTGCCCTTTATACCATATATTCTTTTACTTTCCCTCCCCCAGATCAAGGTTTAAAAGCTCCTCCAAACATTGACCGTATATATTCAAGTATAAGCCGACCCGAATATAAGCCGAGGCACCTAATTTTACCACAAAAAATGGGAAAGATCATTGACTCGAGTATACGCCTAGGGTGTCCATCTGCATGCCATACTTTGCCTCACTAAGTCCATGCCTTACTGTGCCCATGCCTCACTGTGCCCATGAATAGACTTACGTTTAACATGGAAGTATATAGAAGGGGTGCCTGGATTTGAAAAATCGATGCTCCCCGACCGTAGCTCCCCCAGACAGCAAACTTTGTAAACTTATAGAGGAGAACTGGGGCTCCAGGGGACTTACAGCCAGCCGGTACCGGGTCCCCAAACTCCGGGAGATCAGGTGCAAAAAGGTGACTTGAGTATAAGCCGAGGGGGGCATTTTCAGCACAAACAAATTGCTGAAAAACTTGGCTTATACTCGAGTATATACAGTAACTATTTTCCTCCCAACAGTCACCGATTCCACATTTAGATCGTCTGTCCCTACAGAGTCAGTAGTTGACCAAACCCAGTTCTCCAGAAACCCCAAAACTCTCCTATTTACACCACTTTCTCAGCCACATAGTCACCTCCCTAAGCGCCTGCTGCCTCTCTGGTGTAATTCATGGAGTGATGCTTTCAAGTGTGGGGTTTCTAGAAATACAACCTTATAGGTCCTTTTCTTTACCTTTTACCTAGCTTATAATTGCTCTAACTTCCTAACCCCTTCCTCCCTAATCCCACAAATCAATCAGTTAACCTGAAATGTGTCGAACCTAAGTGGTCCTGGTGAGATTACCCTATCTGTATTTATAATAGCTGAGTCCCCTACCAGCAGTTTTTATCTCTTCTTGTCTATCTGCTCCCGTCCTTAATGGATCAGTCATTCCCCTTCCTACTAGAGAAGGTATTGTTAACTAAAGTCTCATACACATGATCGGACTTCAAACAAACTTTTCCGTGGATTTTTGTCCGAAGGGAGTTGGCTGGGCACACCCATAGCATACACACGGCAGGACTTTTCTGAAATCTTTCCCAAAACTTTCCCAACATCACGTGGTTTTTCTGCTCTTTTCTGCTCTTTACCGCCACCCTTTGGTCAACTTCTGCTATTGTTGGTTGATTTTAACATTGGTTCTGGGCATGCGTATTTGTACTTCGGGCAAAAGTCTGATGGATTTCTGTATACACGATAGGACTTTGCACCGTAGGACTTTTGTTGCCGAAAAGTTTGTCCATTTGCAGAGCAACTTTTGTCTGATGAAAATCGAAAAAGTTTGTCTGATGGAGCGTACACACGGTAGGATTTTTTTGAAGTTTGTTGTCAAAAATTCCTACCGTGTGTATGGGGCTTAACAATGCTATTCCTGAAATTATATCTTCGATGTCATGCAACTGGCCATATTTACTAGGCTGTATTATATATAGCAATAGCATGCAATGTCAAGCTGCAGCTACCAAAGCCATCAGAATATTAGCATGCATAAAAAAAGGGGATATACTCTTGAGATAAAATCATAATCCTGCCACTTTATAAAACTCTGGCTAGACCACATTTGGAGTACTCCATCCAGTTCTGGTCACCAGTCCTCAGAAGGGATGTGCTGTAACTGGAGAGAGTCCAAAGAAGGGCAACAAAATTAATAAGGGGGCAGGAGGACCTCAATTACGAGGAAGACTGCAAGCACTAAATTTAATCTCGCTGGAGAAACTACGCTTTAGAGGAGATATGATAGCGATTTTTACAAATACCTCAGTGGCGCTCCCAGCATATGAAGCAAACTCTTTAGTTCTAAGGAGTGTAAGAGGACACGGGGTCACATAATAAGATTGAAGGAGAAGCGGTTTAACCTTAAACTGTGCAGGGGGTTCTTCACTGTCAGGGCTATAAGGATGTGGAACTCTCCTCCACAATTGGGGGTGAATGCGGGGAGTATGGATATTTTTAAGAGACTCTTCTTGGAAGTACATCTTAAAAATCACAACATCCAGGGATATGGGAAATAATTATAGACGCTGACACATGTGCACCTACACAGGTTGAACTGGATGGACTATTGTCTTTATTCAACCTTACCCAATATGTAACTATATATTAACTCAGGACTAGCCTCTGTTAGGCCCCGTACAGACGAGCAAACATGTACGATGAAAACGGTCCGCCGGACCGTTTTCAGCGTACATGTCTGCCCGAAGATTTCTGTATGATGGCTGTACACACCATCATACAGAAATCCGCGCGTACTCGATACTCTGCGGCGAGGCCGCGCCGTCGCCTCGACGATGACGCGGCAACGTGCGCAGCCCTGGCAGTTTAATGCTTCCACGCATGCGTTGAAGTCATTCGACGCATGCGAGGGATGGCGGCCGCTCGGACATGTACGGTAGGTCTGTACAGACGACCGAACATGTCCGACGGACAGGATTCCAGCGGGCATGTTTCTAAACATGTTTAGAAATATTTGCCCGCTCGAAAAAGGCCCGGCGGGCAAATGTACGGTGGAATCCTGTCCGCTCGGCTGTACAGACGACTGAACATGGACCAGTTTCAGCAGACATGTTCGGTCGTCTGTACGGGGCCTTATACTTTTCCCTATAACCCATTGTCCCACCATAACCCAGCTACCTACCGCTGACTCCTGCACCTCCATATCGCTCCCTCTTCTGTACTGGTGCCAGCTAACTCCAGATGGATGGTAAAGGTGGGAATGAGGGCGCTATTGTGTCAATCACCTGGCGTGAATACGCAAAAATGCTGATAGGAGAGATACACATGCTATGTGAATCTAATCATCAAAGTTAAACTCTCCACGGTATAATACGACAATAAATTATTTTGCCATCTTATTTGATAAAGATAATTTCATAGAAAAAAGTCCACACAAGAAATCTGTGAAAAAATATATAAATAGAACCAAAATAGTGATTCTTATGAAAAACGCTGACATATGTTTCGTGGGAATCCACATCATCAGGGGGCGTCTGATGCCCCACTGATGACGTGGATTCCAACAAAACATATGTCGGCGGCTCAGTTCTGACTACCCCGCGAACAGCTGATTCCGGTACACGCGATTGCATATAGGATCCAGGACACTCGGCTGCATGGTGCCAGCATATCAGAGCAACGTCCATAAGTCCACTACCCTAGGGGTGACACGCCAGCAGTCCCAGTGCCAGGTAGGCACTTGCTCAAGTAAGAGGCCAATCACCCTGTTTTTTAATTATGCTTTTATTAAACGTTTTTACACTATGAGACCCCATTTGTTTTCTGTGGGTGGATCTAATGGACGCCATTACTGAAGGATAGTTCCAGATTCAGAAGCACAGTGTGCAGGCACTTAAAACCTGCTCAGCGTATTAGACCAACTTTTTCAGTAAAGTGGTCCATACATTGTGGTAAGCGCAATCTATATCAAAAGCACTTCAGGTGAAATCTAGTGGATGGTGAAGGCTGCATTATCATCTGGACACTATTTGCATGATCACTTATAGAAGAATGTTGTTTTTGGATTTCCTTATGAACTGTTTTTCATAAGAATTACTATTTTGGTTCTATTTATATTTTTTATATTTTTTCACGGATTTCTTGTGTGGATTTTTTTCTATATGAAATTATCTTTATCAAATAAGATGGCAAAATAATTTATTGTCGTATTATACAGTGGAGAGTTTAACTTTAGTATTTATACTTTGATGTTTAGATTCACATAGCACGTGTATCTCTCCTATCAGCATTTTTGTGTATTCACGCAAGGTGATTGACACAATAGCGCCCTCATTCCCACCTTTACCACTATTGCACAGTATATATACAATCATATATCTGAACTTTGAGGAGCAGCTTGTATATTAGTTTTTTTCACTTATGTGATTTTTTTATTTATGCTAACCACATTGTCGCGGAAAACACCCTACCTTTATTTATAACTCCAGATGGATAAATTCCAAACTCCTCTCCAAATTGTTAATGCTCCGTAATTTTGCTGTTTTTTGTATATCTTCCTAGAGTTCTGCTTTAATTCCATTGTTCCATTGTGGTAGTTGTGTCAAAAGTAGCAGAAAGCAGACCTCTCTATGCAGCACATGGCACCTGTTCCCTCTGTTTAAATAAAATCCAAGAGACCCATTAAACCACAAGAGATTTTCAAGCTCATGACTCAGTTGTCTTCAGTCACAGTATGATCTAGACAAACATATATCTACATTTCTGTCTAACACAACCATTTTTATTTTTTATTTTTTTTGCTGCTTAAGAGGTTTATTTACTATTGTCACTCCCTGCTTTAATCCACCCTCTACCATTGACAAAAACATACAAAATGTAAGCACATTCTGTTCCATAAGCTCTAGGGTGCTGCTTCATTACAACTTTAGATTCTACTACAGAAACATTGGTTTAAGTAACAATACAGAAGAACTCTACATTCGAAGCCCAAACTCCATGCAGAATATTTGTTATTGTTTTATTATTGTTTAGACTATCTTATGAAATGTCAATGTTTGTCCTCTTATTTAGCTTTACTAAGGCAATTACTGTACATATTTTTGAATGAAGAACTAAGGGAGAAGTAGATATTTCCAAAATTCAGGAGGCATGCATATTCTTACCTTAATCATTGTGTGCTTTGTGTATTTCTTCCAGATCTGTGCTGCAGTTCATCATGAAACCTTGCCTCTGTGCAGTAACTTCCTGTAATAAAGACCGGTCACTGCTGCTGTTGACTGGTCTTGTCTCCACCCCCTAGTTATCTGCAGGTGTTCTGTCAGAGTCAGATTAGGTAACGGAAGTGACGCTGTGCCAGGTTTGCTCATCTGACAGAACACCTGCAGTCAGAAGAAGGCGGCAGACATCTTAGTACACCAAGCTACGTCTTGATTTTCACAGTAATATTAGCAATAAAGTGAGCGTATATCAATAAATATAGTATGTTGACATGCATGATGCTGTTTGGATATTTAACTTTTTAGAGCCTAAGGGCCTGATCCACAAAAACCCAGCGTAACTTAATTTTTCCCGTTTAAGTTACACCGCCGCAAAATCTCTACCTAAGTGCCCGATCCACAAAGCACTTACCTAGAAATTTTGAGCAGTGTTACTTAAATCCGTCCGGCGCAAGGCGTTCCTAATCTAATGGGGCGAGTCCCATTTAAATTAGGCGCGCTCCCGCACCGGACGTACTGCGCATGCTCCCGACGCGATTTTCCCGACGTGCATTGTGCGAAATTACGTTACGCCGAGTTTTGTGAATCGCGTAGTTATCCCGGCACACAGATACTGTGCCAGAATTATTATTATTATTATTATTATTATACAGGATTTATATAGCACCAATAGTTTACACAGTGATTTACAATATAAAGGGGAGACCTGTGTGGCCACCTGTGTGTAATTTAATCTCAGTATAAATACAGCTGTTCTGTGAAGCCCTTAGAGGTTTGTTAGCAAAAATTAGTGAACAAACTGCATCATGAAGGCCAAGAAACACACCAGACAGGTCACGGATAAAGCTGCTGAGAAGTTTAAAGCAGGGTTAGGTTATAAAAAAATATCCCATTGATACCATGGAGTGGTGTGGCAAAAACCTTTCGTACACGAGGGACTTGGTTTGTCATCCTCTCTGGCTTCTGTGCACCACCAGACTCTTCTGTGTCTGGGACCATAGGGGGAGAGCAAAGTTTACACATACAGGCGCTTTATTTTTTCCTTTAGACATTCCACATTTTCAACCATGTATTCTATTTAAGACCTGGTTACAATGTCCTTCAACTTTATTATATACTATATTCTGTTCATATTATAATTATTTAGGTACTTATATAGCGCCGTCAATTTACGCAGCGCTTTACATATACATTGTACATTTACATCGGTCCCTACCCTCAAAGAGCTTACAATCTAAGGTCCTTAACTCACATTCATATATATAATTGTATAATTTCACTCTTGAGATTGGGATCTGATCGTGTTCGGGTCGAACATCATGTTCGGGTCTAACATGAGTTTGACTGGAACATTGGCAGTTCGCCCGTTCGCTGAATAGCGAACAATTTGGGGTGTTCGCGGCAAATTCGAAAGCCATGGAACACCCTTTAAAAGTCTATGGGAGAAATCAAAAGTGACAATTTTAAAGGTTAATATGCAAGTTATTGTCATAAAAAAGTGTTTGGGGACCTGGGTCCTGTCCCAAAAAATGAGCACTTTTGATTTTTAATGTTCGTGTCCCATAGACTTTAACGGTGTTCGCGTGTTCGAACAAATTTTTTGCCTGTTCGCATGTTCTGCTGCAAACTGAACCATGGGGGGGGAGGCTTTATGCATAAAATCTGGCCTTTATGCAAGAGTGGCAAGAAGAAAGCCATTGTTAAAAGAAAGCCATTAGAAGTCATGTTTGCACAGTCCCCTAACCATCAGAGGGGAGGGAGGGGCCTGATGAGAGTGCGCGTCAGAACAGGCTGCTAGCTCTGAGCAGCTCCGTGGGCTCCATGGGTCCCTCCGGCGCGCGCTAGGCTGTGTCTCTTCCCTACCCCCCGCTGTGCCTCTCCCCCTGCTTCCCCCGCCCCTCCTTCCGCCGTGTTACCTTGGCGCCGCGCTGTGGAGTGAGGCCGTGGGGTTCTCCCGGAATCTTGGAGCGTGGAGTCCCGACTTAGGCAGGCAGGCGCTGGAGAAGCTGAAGGGCTCGGGCTCGGGTTCCGTTCGGGCTCCGTGTGCTGGGCGTGCTGTGAGGAGTTGTGAGGAGTCGGGAGGAAGCGCAGTTTGACTCAGCTGACTCGGCGTCTGACTCGGCGGTGTAGGTTCATCAACTGAATATTAGAAATGAGAGGTCGCCCAGTAAGGGGTGCTGTGGCAAACGCCCCCAAAATAAGCGCCAGTCCAGGTACTATAAAAAAATACATGACACAAGACACTTCTAAAGACTGTCCTAGTGAAACATCTGGGGCAAAAAGCAGACTATCAATGGGCCAACAAAAAAATGGACAGCGAAGGTACTCTGAAACAGTGACAATCAGAGAGTCTGAGGAGGTTGTTGCGGATCCACATGGTACCACCCATAAAGATTTACCCCCATCAAAAACAGAGCTACTAGAAATGTTTTCACGACTAGAACTATCAATCTCACGAATGGAGCTCTCGTTAAAAAATGAGATAACGATTGTACACGATGACATGAGTCATTTACTGAGAAGAGTGGAAGAAACTGAAGAAAAACTGGATAGTCAAGCAGCTGAGGTGGCTGAGTTAAAAATGCAAATGAAGGAATTGCAAATAGAACAAAGGAACTTGAGGTACCGAATGGAAGATCAAGAAAATCGGAACCGGAGGAAAAATTTGAGGATACGCGGTCTGCCCGACCTGGAAGGAGAAGACCTCCAAGTAAAACTTGATAAATTATTCGGCCACATTTTGGGTAAAATAGAAACGGAAAAAATCAAATTCGAAAGAATTCATCGGATTAGAAAACCCGCGGAATTGGCAGCGGGAATACCCAGAGATGTGATCGCAAGATTTCATAATTTCCAAGATAAAGAACAGATTTGGCAGCGTCTTAAAACCATTAGGCCGGTAACATTCAACGAGACCGAATTACAGATCTTTCCAGACCTTGCCACCGAGACCCTCTCTAGAAGGAGAGTACTAAAACCACTACTCGAACATTTAAAAATACATGGTATCCAATATTCTTGGGGTTACCCAGCGTGTCTAATTGGGAAGAAGGAGGGCAGGTCCGCGACCTTAAGGTTCCCTGAAGAGATGACTAAGTTCTGTACGAGACTGGACATCCCATTGATAGAGATACCTGGTTGGAATGAACCACAAGAGAAGATATTACCTATACCGGGCCATCAGACATGGAACCTTATTCCAGGAAATAAAAGAGGAAAATAATTAAGAAAAATACCCACACAAGATAAATAATAAAAAACGAAGACGATGAAGTGGGGGCTGGGGGGTGAGGGGGGTCGTGGGGGGGCGGGGGGGGGGGACGGCTGGCGTGGGCCCGGGGTGTCCTGGGGTCCTGGGGCTGCTCACCCACCCCCAGCCTTTGGTTGGGGGGAGGGCGGCGGCAGTTCGGATGTAGTCACACTCGCAGAGTTCAACCTCTGGGGCGAGAACCGTGGGCCGGGTGGAGTAGGTTGGCCACGGATCCAGGTGCCTATATAAGGCCGTAATGCCCCTATTGGTGGGGGAAGGGAGGGAGGGGGGGTGGGCTAGGGTGAATGGAGGGGTCATAGTGCAGAGTAAATGGGGGGAGGTGGGGGGGAGTGGGAGAGGGTTTGGGGGGGAGTATCTCCGGTTATCAGTTTTAGAAGTAAGCTACCTGTTATGGTTTGGCCTCGATGCGTATTGGAACGCCTGCCTATGTAAGAGGATGAGTGACATGATTCAACTTTTGGCAACCGAATACAATAATATCAATGTAATGGGTGTGGTCGTGGGGCGAGTGACTACCTAGTTGACACTATGGGAACCCTAAAAATACTCTCATATAACGTAAGGGGATTAAACTCCCCGTTAAAAAGGGGTAATATTTTAAGAGAAATTAAACATCTTAAAGCAGATATAGTACTCATACAAGAGACACATATCTCGCAGGAATCAAATCTTAAAATAAGCTCACCGGATTACCCATTATGGTACTACGGAGACTCTCCGACTAAGCTGGCAAAGGGGGTCGCCATAGGGTTCGCTAAGGAAGTTAGATTCGTCCTGGTAGAGAGAAAAGCAGATCCCGAGGGGCGGTATCTCCTACTTAGGGGAAAATTAAATGAAGTGGATTATTCTATTGCGAATATTTACTGTCCAAATAAGAACTCCATGAGATTTCTTAAGGGGGCTATCGAGATGTTCATGGACTTCAGGATAGGCAGAGTAGTTGTGGCGGGCGATATGAACCTCTGTCTGGATCTGGATCTCGATTGTACGTCACGTGCACAGCGGACTGGAGACGTACAAAGAAAATTACTTAAAAAAAATTACAACAACTCCAATTGATAGATGTTTGGAGAATACAGCATCCGAAAACACGTGATTACTCATTCTATTCCGCCGTGCACGGGACGTACTCTAGGATCGATTTTTTCCTAGTGGATCATAGCTCATTGGACGTAGTGACAAGCTCGGGAATTGGGATAACTACCCTGTCGGATCACGCGCCAGTTTCAATTAATTTAAAAATCGAGGGAGCCCCCAAAAGTAACATCAAATGGAGACTTAACGAGGATTTAATACAGGATGAAGAGGTTGTAGAAAGGATAAAACAGGAATTAGAATGGTACTTCAAGACAAACTGCTCCGAACACATGTCTGAAGCACTAGTTTGGGAAGCTCACAAGGCCTACATTAGGGGCATACTGATCGCAATTGGATCAGCGAAAAAAAAAGAAACCAAGAAGAAATATGATGAGTTATATAAAACTATCTTGGTGCTTGAACAGACCCATAAACTAACAGGAGAGCATGAAGCGGAGCGTACCGTTATTTTAAAAAGAGAGGAATTAAGAGATCTTATCGAATATGAAAATAGAGCGGCATCTTATAGACGTAAGAAAGAGAAGTTTCAATGGGGTGACTTGTCGGGTAAATACCTAGCAAAAGGGTTTCAAAACAAATCTAAGGGTAATTTTATAGAATGTATTCAAACAGGCAAAGGGAGTAAGGTATATACAACATCAGAGATCGCAAGAGTATTTCAAGAATACTACGGGAAGTTGTATTCGCTATCACAAGGGGACACCTCGGAAAAAATTAAAAGGAGAAGTGTTAATACAAAAAAAAATTTAAGTAGCACATGTTTAAATAAAATACCAGATGACAAAATTAGTTTTTTAGAAGAACCTATAACGGAAATGGAAATTCGTAATAATTTAAAGGAGTCACCTAAGGGGAAAAGCCCAGGCCCCGATGGGCTAACAATTACATATTACCAAAAGTTCAGTGACATTCTGATCCCCAGGATGTGCTCTTATTTAAACGGTATTGGTTTAAACTGGGATATTCGGCAAGAGGCATTAGAGGCCGCAATTACAGTAATCCCTAAGATAGGTAAAGATCCCTCCTTATGTTCTAGTTTTAGACCCATCTCGCTATTAAATGCAGACGTAAAATTGTTCGCCAAAATCTTAGCAGGGAGAATGAAAACAATCATGAAAGATTTAGTACATACTGATCAAGTAGGCTTTGTCCCCGGGAGGGAAGGCAGGGACAATAGTATTAGAACACTTCTGTTGACACAGATTATAAAAGATAGTAAATCCCCAGGTCTACTCCTGTCTATAGACGCCGAAAAGGCTTTCGACAGGGTAGACTGGGGATTTCTATTGAACACATTGGAGTTTATCGGGATCGGTCCAAAAATGATGAGGTGGATAAGCGCCCTGTATAAACACCCAACGGCAAGAGTTAAGGTGAACGGGACATTATCCGGGACATTTGAAATGTTCAATGGGACTAGACAGGGATGCCCCCTGTCCCCCCTTTTATTTATTTTATCTTTGGAACCATTGCTGGCCGGGATTAGAAATAACCCCGACATCAGGGGGATACAAACAAATGATGGGGTACATAAACTCGCAGCGTTCGCCGACGATATCTTATTATTTATAACGAACCCAACTATAACACTCCCGAATCTATTAAAAACCCTCAAATTGTACGGAGATGTAGCTAATTTCAAAATCAATCCTTTAAAATCAGAAATCCTTAATATTAGCGTGAATCCACAGGACGTACTGAGATATAAGCAAGAGTTTCCATTCATTTGGAGAGACACCGAGATAAAATATTTGGGAGTTAATATTACATCATCCCCTGACTTAATCTACGTACAGAATTACATACCATTATTAAATGATATTAAAAAAGATTTAAAGAGAATCGCATTGAGACAAAGATCCCTATTAGGGAGAATAAATTGTTTTAAAATGTTTACTCTCCCTAAAATATTATATATAATTCAAATGTTACCAATCGCACTACCGGGTGCTTATTTTAAAATACTAAAACAGTTATTAAATAGGTTTATATGGCGGAACAAAAAAACACGCATAAGTATGGAGGTGTTAATTAGAGATAAGGAACATGGTGGTTTGGGGGTACCTGATATTTACACATATTATATGGCCATTCACATGGCACGGGTGGTTGATTGGGTTAGAGATAACAAAGAGAAAAGGTGGGTGAGATTAGAAAATTGTTCAAATAAGTCACTGTTAGGAAAAGAGATTTGGATACCGCCACATTTTAGACAAATAAATCCGCACTTGCACAAAATCACATTGGCATCCATGTCTATATGGGATAGGGCACATAAAAAACACAGATGGGGTTATAACTCCCCACTAATCCCTTTATTTGACACAAATTTTTTTGTACCAGGGAAAATGGACCTGTTTGGTAACTGGATTAAAAAACCAGATGTACAATTAAAAGACATATTAAAAGACGGTAAAATTCTTACCTACCAGGAATTAAGTAAAAAAAAAGAACTGTTTGAGTTGAATAGGTGGCGATACTTGCAGCTGACGCATTTTGTGGATTCCTTCCCCTCCCCCTTGAGGTCAGATAGATACTTGCTCCCTTTGGAGCGTCTGTGTTTGGCACCAAGGGGAAGGGGCGCGATATCCGCAATTTATAAAATACTGATGGGATTGAAAGACTCCGGTCTCCCTCCTTATATTAACAAATGGGAAGAGGAATTGGGAACGGGTATAACCGAGACAGAGGCCAGGAAAATATTAAAAAAGACGCATACGACCTCACTTAATTGTGCTTTGATCGAAATGAACTTTAAGTGTTTAGCACGATGGTATATAACCCCGGCCATAGCACACCGCTATCAAGACGACACCTCCAAATATTGTTGGAGGGGCTGTCTTGAGGTGGGCACTATGTCACATATATGGTGGACATGCCCAAAAATTAAAATATACTGGAATAATGTATTACTAATAATTGAGGAGATAACCGGAATTAAAATTCCTCCTGACCCATGGATCTGCCTGTTTCATGGGACAGAAATGTCAACTAAACAGTACATGAGAACTTTGCTTCCCCATGTACTAGATGCAGCAAAGAGTCTGATCCCCAAACAATGGAAGGACCCTATGAGCCCGACAGAGAAGAGCTGGTTTTGTAGAATTAATGATATATATTATACTGAACAGCTCAGGTACATGGGAGAGGAGGGAGAAGGCGGATTTAAACGGAAATGGCAGGATTGGGTTAATTTTAAACTCGGACCAAGGTATATAGATAGGATGATATAGTGCAGGTAGGTGAACGGGCAAAGAGCGATTCAATAGGAGACAGAATTCCGGAGATAGGGGAGGGCGGGAGGGTGGGGATAAGGGTTGGGGGGGGCTTGAGGGAGGGGCGAGGGTTTGTTCGGCTTGGGGAAACTAATGTATCTATTTATGTATTTAAGTATTTTTTCCTTTCTCTCCTTTTGTACATTTATTGACACATATTTAAAAAAGCACTTTTGCAATAACAAAGAAAAAAAGAAAGAAACAACAAATAAAAATAAAAAAAATCTTTTCCAACCATGATGCGAACTAAGGAGACTGCGAACTGAACGCAAATTGATTGAGTATCCTGATAGTTCTCTGAGGCGGAAAAAAGAAAAAAAAAAAAAAAAAAAAAAAAAGAAGTCATGTTTGCAGTTTGTAAGAAGCCATGTGGGGGACACAGCAAAGATGTAGAAGAAGGTGCTCTGGTCAGATGAGACCAAAATTGAAATTCTTGGCCTAAAAGCAAAACTCTATGTGTGGCAGAACACTAACACCGCACATTACCCTGAACACACCATCCCCACTGTGAAACATGGTGGTGCCAGCATCATGTTGTGGGGATGCTTTTCTTCAGCAGGGACAGGGAAGTTGGTCAGCGTTGATGGGAAGATGGATGGAGCCAAATACATGGCAATCTTAGAAGAAAACCTGTTTGAATTTGCAAAAGACTCAAGACAGGGGTGGAGGTGGTCCAGTCAAAGTTCAGACCCTTATCCAATTGTGAATTTGTGTCAAGACTTGAAACTTGCTGTTCGCAGACGCTCTCCATCCAATCTGACAGAGAAAGCGCTATTTTCAAAGAAAAATGTCACTCTCTAGATGTGCAAAGCTGGTAGAGACATACCCAAAAAGACTTGCAGCTGTAATTGCAGTGAAAGCTGGTTCTATAAAGAATTGACTAAGAGGGGCTGAATACAAATTCACACAATACTTTTCACATAATTATTTGTAAAAAAAATGTTTAAATCCAATCATCATTTTCCTTCCAATTATGCCCCTTACACACGGTCGCTTTATGTGATGTAAAAAAACAAAGTTTTTAAAAACGTCATTTTAAATGACCGTGTGTGGGGAAAACGTTGTTTTATGTCTTCTGAAAAACAACAAAAAAAAATTTGAGCATGCTTCAATTTTTTGTGTAGTTTTTCAAAACGTTTTGTGTCAAAAAAAAATCACTGTGTGTAGCTAAAACGACGTTTAAAACAGGGAGCTGCGGTGGCTCAACGCGATTGGCACTGCGCTGACAAGCCATTCACCTCTGCAGCTAGAGGTTCGGATCCCGGTCTCGGCTTCATGTGAATTGAGTTTGGTGGTCTCAGCCCGGCTCCCGGTGGGTGTGCTATGCAAGGTAAGCCTGTGCTTAGTACGCCCACCCCCCTCCCACAAAAACCACCACACCTACACACGCACTCTAAATTGGGTTAACACACGCACTTTGACCACGCGGTCTCTAAAGAGAGGCGAAGGACTAATGGGGCTGGTTGAGCGGGCTAATCCTCTCACTCCCTTATAGGGAGTCCCTCTGCCCCATTGGGCTTCAAAGCGGAGCAGGTAGGGCGGGCTATGTGGGAGGACCCCCTCACACACCCGCCATTGCCACCCGGGGCATGGAGAAAGGTGGCAGATTGCCTCTGGGGGAGGCCTGCCTACTCCCAACTCCTGCAGTCCGGCTCCTCTCTCAAGTACACGCACAAAATACACTTAAAAAAAAAAAAAAAACTAAAAAAAAAAAAAAAAAAAAAAACGACATTTTTAAACCCGCGCATGCTCAGAAGAAAGTTATGAAGCGAGCTTCAATGGAAAAGAGTGCTGAACGTAACCGCGCTTTGCTAGAGCATTTTGAAAAAACGATGGTGTGTAGGCAACGTCGTTTTTGAAAATGAAGTTTCAAAAACTTCGTTTTTTTATTAAAAAAAACGACCGTCTGTACGCGGCATTATGTGCCACTTCGTGTTGGCCTATCACATAAAATCCCAATATTTTTTTTTTTTGGTTGTAACATGACAAAATGTGGAAAATGTCAAGGGGTATGAATATTTTTTCAAGGCACTGCTAGAATTATTATTATTTTTTTAAAGTAAAACAAGTATTGTTAAAAAATCAGATACATGACTAAACAACAATTAGAAATATGCTGTTACTTTTCGATGGGTAATTTTGTGTGGATGTATTTTTTTCCAAGAGAAAAAACATCAAAAACAAGCATTTTGCGCTTTTATTCATAAAAAATGCTTAGTTGGTGTAAGTGCAATAGGTGTAAAACCTTGTACACATTTACTTTTTCTACATACAGTGTTATTTTTAATTTGATGTCTTTATTTACCCATTACTCTGCAGTAACTCATCCATATTGGTCATGTATTTGACATCAGCTGTGTATATGGGTAAACATGGTAATCAAAACCGTTTGAAGCAGTTTCTTGGCAAAGTGTTACATTCTGAGGAATTAACACTTCTACATACTTGAAATGTATGTCTAATGTATGTCATGCAGGTGACATTGTAAACAGAGCAGTGACTAATAATAAAAACATTGTCATGCAGGCATATATCAAGAGGAAGTAAAGTAAATACAAGAGTATATCTAAACCGTAACTAAGTAATATTTAGTTTACTTAAAGTGGTTGTAAACACTTTACAACCACTTTATGTTACAGGTAAGCGTATATTAAAGGGGTTGTAAAGGTTCGTCTTTTATTTTCTAAATTGGTTCCTTTAAGCTAGTGCATTGTTGGTTCACTTACCTTTTCCTTCAATTTCCCTTCTAAATGTTTTTTTTCTTTGTTTGAATTTCTCACTTCCTGTTTCTCCTCAGTAAGCTTTCCACCATCATCCGAGCGGTGGAAAGTCATTTAGAACAGCTTACTGAACACCTTACTGAGGAGGAACAGGAAGTGAGAAATTCAGACAAAGAAAACAAAGAAAAAAAAAACATTTAGAAGGGAAATTGAAGGAAAAGGTAAGTGAACCAACAATGCACTAGCTTAAAGGAACCTATTTAGAAAATAAAAAACAAACCTTTACAGCCCCTTTAAGGCTTACTTGTAGCTACCCAGGATATCTCCTAAACCTGCACGGTTTAGGAGATATCCTCTGTCCCCTGTATGTGCTGATGTCATCGGCACATGTGCACTAAAGCAAAGGCACCTATGTGCCATGGCTTCAGTCCATGTGCCATTACCGACGGCTCCCACGTGCATCATCGCGGCTCCGGCCAATCACAGTGCCAGAGCTGCGATACCCGGGGGACGAGGACAAATGCGGGGGCTTCGATGAGCTAGTATGCTATGCATACTAGCTCATTATGCCTTTGTCTTGCATTTTTTTTTATTACGTTTTTTTTAACTGCTTGCCGACCAGCCGCCGTCATTCTACGGCGGCAGGTCGGCTCTCCTGGGCGAGAGCCCGTAGCTATACGGCGGCTCTTTGAGCCGCCACTAGGACCGCGTGCGCGCCGCCGGAGGCGCGTGCGTGCCGCCGGAGGCGCGTGCGTGCCCCCCGCTCGCCCCCGACTCCCGTGCGCGTGCACAGCTCTCGGTCCTGTCAGCGGGGGAAATGCTGATCTTCTGTTCATACAATGTATGAACAGAGGATCAGTGTTTCCCCTAGTGAGTCCACCCCCCCCCCCACAGTAAGAACACACCCAGGCATACTTAACCCCTTCCCCGCCCCCTAGTGTTAACCCCTTCACTGCCAGTGGCATTTTTATAGTAATCCAATGCATTTTTATAGCACTGATCGCTATAAAAATGCCAATGGTCCCAAAAATATGTCAAAAGTGTCCGAAGTGTCCGCCATAATGTCGCAGTACCGTAAAAAAAATCGCTGATCGCCGCCATTACTAGTAAAAAAAAATATTAAAAAAATTTTAACGAAAAATATATAGAAGAATACGTATCGGCCTAAACTGAGGAAAAAAATTTTTTTTATATATTTTTGGGGGATATTTATTATGGCAAAAAGTAAAAAATATTCATTTTTTTCAAAATTGTCGCTCTATTTTTGTTTATAGTGCAAAAAATAAAAACCGCAGAGGTGATCAAATACCACCAAAAGAAAGCTCTATTTGTGGGAAAAAAAGGACGCCAATTTTGTTTGGGAGCCACGTCGCACGACCGCGCAATTGTCTGTTAAAGCGACGCAGTCCCGAATCGCAAAAAGGTCTCTGGTCTTTGGGCAGCAATATGGTCCGGGGGGTAAGTGGTTAAATTGGGTTTACAACCACTTTAAGCACAGTGTGTTCTAATCAATCACTGTGATTTTTTTTTTTTTTTCTTATTAAAAATACTGTTTTATGTTTTTGTTCACTCTGATTGCACCATCTCATTGTGGCTGATCTTCTACAGCCTTTTTCAACCACTTCTTGTCTGTATGCATACACTCAAATGGCTTCCTGAAAATGACTACAGTAGATCATGCCTATGCAATGTGTGTTGGCATGGTTGCATGTAGTCTCAACCAGGAGCCAGGGCTGGACTGGCCTACCGGGATAGCGGGAAATTTCCCAGTAGGCTGGCTGCCCTGGGGCCAATCCTGGGCAGGTGCACAGGTAAGGTTGCCTCCTCAACCCTTTAACTACTTCAATACAGGGAACTTTCAGCCCCTTCCTGCCCAGGCCATTTTTCTGCTTTCAGTGCTGTCACACTTTGAATGACAATTGTGCGGTCATGCAACACTGTACCCAAATACATTTCTAATCCTTTTCTTTACACAAATAGAGCTTTCTTTTGGTAGTATTTAACCACTGCTGTGTTTTAAAAAAAAAAAGAGCGAAAAGTTTGGAAAAAAACGTATTTTAATTAGTTTCTGTCAGTACATTTTGTAAATAAGTAATTGTTATCCTTCACTGATGTGCGCGGATGAGGCTGAACTGATGAGGTGACACTTATGGGCACTAATGAGGTGGTACTTATGGGCACTGATTAGGTGACACTGATGAGGAGGCACTAATATGCTGCCCTGGTGGGCTCTGATATGCAGCACTGATGAGCACTGATAGGTGGTACTAATGGACACTGATAGGCGACACTGGTGGGCACTGATAGGCAGAACTGATGGGCAGAACTTATGGGCAGCACTGATAGGCATTGATGGGAGGCACTGATGGGCATTGATGGGCAGCACTGAGGAGCAGGCACTGATGGGCACTGAAAGGCAGCACTGATTAGCATCACTGACATTTATTGGTGTCATTGATCACCACTGCTGGGGCTTTACTGTAATCAGGCCACTGATGATCAGTGCCCTCTGGCCACATTTTTCTGGCACAGGGTTCCCCTTAAAATCCATACCAGACCTGAAGGGCCTGGTATGGATATTGGGGGGACCCCCACAATTTTTTTTTCAATTTTGGTACAGGGTTCCCCTTAATATTCGTACCAGACCCAAAGAGACTGGTAATGGACAAGGGGAGGGACCGTGCCATTTTTTCATTGATTTTTATCTATATTTTGCTGGGACCTGAAAATTCATTACAACCGCGATTAGTTTTAAATGACATTTTTTTCTTTAGAAATGTATTTTTGCTGTGGTATTGTTCTAAACACGGGAAAAATGTGCCACTTTACAAGCATCCTAAGGACACCCCCCAGCAGGGTTGCCAACTTTCAGTAAATTTACGAACAGTTTGTAAAATCCATAATTGTTGCAAGGACAGTTTCAAAAAGTACAGATTTTGCAAACTATTCGTAGATTTACTGAAATTTGGCAACCCTGCCCCCCAAGCATGATATTTAAAGGAATATTACATTTTTATTGTTTCACTTTAAGCACTATTAAAATCACTGCTCCTGAAATAACTGCTGCTTTTATAAACTTTGTGTTGCATTAATACATGTCCCCTGGGGCAGGACCCGGGTCCCCAAACACTTTTTATGGCAATAACTTCCATATAAGCCTTTAAAATTAGCTAGACTTTAACAGGGTTCCACAGCTTTCGAATTTGCATTGAACATCGCATAATGTTCACTGTTCGGCGAAAACCCAATGTACGAGTCGAACTTACGTCCGACTCGAACATCGGTCTCATCCCTAATGGTCACCGGTGACGCTGCATTGATAGGCACTGATCAGGCTGCACTGATGGGCAGTGGTGATGCTGCATTGATGGGCACTGATCAGGCTGCATTGATGGGCACTGATGAGGCTGAGCTGATGGACACTGGTGAGGCTGCATTGATGGGCGCTGATCAGGCTGCACTGATGGGCACTGATTGTGCTGCACTGATGGGCAGTGGTGATGCTGCATTGATGGGTACTGATCAAGCTGCATTGATGGGCTACATTGATGGGCACTGATGAGGCTGAGCTGATGGGCACTGATAAGTATAATACACTATACATATGTTCACGGCAATCTATTTATTTTAAATGATTCCATTTTTTCATATAGTTCGTAATTAACTGCACTTTTATACTTATTTGATACTAGAATAAATCATTTTGTATCATTTTCTGTTTAGATCATTATTTGTTGCTCTCGGTAACCCCCTTTTCAATTAGCCTTCTCTTAGGCTATTCCCCTACCCCTTTCCCCCTTTTTATAGTTATGACTATTGGTTACAGCAACAAAACCCAACAGGGTACATGATCAATTATAGGCATCTGTATTGATCACCTATACATTAGTGGTTAACTTCCCCATCCCCCTGTATGTGTACATTGTCCTCAATCTGTACATAGTTCTGTTTTTGGCGTATCCCGCTTAATTCCCTCAACCTTATCCCAGGTACTCCAAAAATAAACAACAGAAAGAACACCCTCACACTGCTTTTTGAGGAGAAGAGTGCCTGTTAGCGTGAACCTGAATGTGGGGCAATCAACTGGGGAAGAACCTGGGCACATTTCCAGTCACAGATCACAATCTCCACTCTAATACATCCCAAAGGTGTTATATCGGGTTGAGGTCATGACTCTGTGCAGGCTAGTTGAGTTCCTCCATCCCAAACTCGCTTATCCATGTCTTTATGGACCTTGCTTTGTGCACTGGTGCGCAGTCATGTTGGAACAGGAAGGACCATCCCCAAACTGTTCCCACAAAGTTGAACGGAAACTGGAGCATGCTCAGTGGATGTGGCAATGGCTGGTTTACACAATCTCAGGCTGCAGCGGGGACACGGACAAGAAGGGTGCATGAAGAGCATGTAATACGGCATATACTGACAGTTTTTAATAATGTGGGTTTAATGACACTTTAGAACGAACTTCACTACTGTGATACATAGAAAAAGTAGGGCCAAAAAAGCTTTGGCCATGCATGCTGCCCTAGGTACACACACATAATGATGACACCCTGTGTCATGTAATTATTTTAGTAAATAATGGTAAGATAATCTAATTGAGAAAGCATGCAGTCTGAATAATATTCATCGTTTTTTTTCAACTGCAGGTACAATCAAACAAGAAAAAGTATAGGTGGATTTATACTTGATGAACTAGAGAGAGTTATTAGACCCATCTAAGCATCTCTTGCACCTCCACCCCCCTACAGTTTTTATGGAGACTTTGAACCCAATTATCTGAAGCTGGAAAGAAGATGGAAACAAAATGAGGAAGGGGTTATAGCAAGGCTTGGTGCCTCCCCCTCTAACCTAGCTACTCTGAGTTCTGGCCTTATGAGTAACTAATGATACTATAGGCTATATAAAAAATATATATATGTAAAAAATACCAAATGTAATTTTGGCACTTCCTCATTATCATCATGATACTTAGTATAGAGCAGTACAGTAGGTCCTACAGAAAGGAAAGTACAGTGGCTAAGTGGCTAGTACTTCTGCCTAGCTGCACTACCTGTCTGGAGTTTGCATGTTCTCCCTGTGCCTGTGTGAGTTTCCTCCAGGTACTTCAGTTTCCTCCCACCTCCAAAGACATGGTGGTGAGTTAATTGACTCCTGTCTAAATTGGCCCTAGTACAGGGTTATGCAATTAGCGGACCTCCAGCTGTTGCAAAACTACAAGTCCCATCATGCTTCTGCCTCTGAGTGTTATGCTTGTGGCTGTCAGAGTCTTGCTATGCCTCATGGGATTTGTAGTTCTGCAACATCTGGAGGTCCGGAAATTGCATATCCCCGCCCTAGTATATATGTATGAATGTGAAATCAGAGATCTTAGCTTGCAAGCTTCTTGAGGGGACTGACTGATGTGAATGTACAATATACAGTTTATATGTAAATTGATGGTGTTATATAAATACCTGTAAAAAAAAAAAAAATATATATATATATATATATATATATATATATATATATATAAACATATAGGTCAGTTTTATGTACAGCTACAGCACCATTCACTGTATATCGTTTAAAATATATTAGTAGTTGTGTCATGTAATTATTATGTTTTATTGTATTCTATTTTATACACTGCTTAGATAGAAGGGTCTACTTTTACAAGGCCTAAACAGTTTAGGCCTTGTAAAAGCAGCCCTAATATTGCGTTTGCAAACTAATACTTACGGAGAAAAAACGAAGCGTAAAAGCTTCGTGGATCTCCATAAGTGCTAATTTGCATACCCGAAGCGGCATTTCGACGAGAAATGCCCCCAGCGGCGGCCGAGGTACTGCATCCTAAGATCCGACAGTGTAAGTCCCTTACACATGTCGGATCTTCTCCCTATCTATTGGAAAATGATTCTGTGGATCAGTTCCAAAGATAGAAACAGGGATACGACGGCGTATCAGTAGATACGCCGTCGTATCCCTTTTGTGGATCTGGCCCACAGTGCTTAGAACCAGTGCAGCACTTAGTGAAGGAAATAACTTGTTCGGACCAGCTTGGTCCAAATAAAGTATTTAAAGTGACAGGAAACATGGAAATCAGCTATAATTGTACTGGTAGCAGGAACATTATGGAAATACTTTTTACCATTACTGTTGATGTGGTTTGTGCCATTATTTAATGCTGATTTCCCGTTGATCAGGTATAGACTGATCTACCTGTTTAGATCATTACTTTAAATTACTACCAGATGGTAACTTTTCTGTCTGGCGAATTGTGTTAGACATACAAGACATTCTACTTATTTCTCTATATGTACATATTGCCATCAACTTTGATGTGTTACAATCTAATCACAATTCTTTACACCTAACCAGACTAATGTTTATTTATAGATATTAAGTTTTAACTGTGTGTTTAGTGTGTATCTGTATGCTCTTACCTTTGGGTGAAGAGACCATTAGATATGTGCATTCCCGTTCGTACGAATGTTATTTTCGTACGAAAATGTTAATTTTCGTACCCACAGAATAATGTGTACATACGAAAAAATTAAAGCACCAAAATACGAAAATGACGGGATTACGAATGAGCCGCATAACGAACAACCGCAAATACGAACGAACGATCTGACGAAAATACGACAAAACGAAAACGGCAAAAGAACTAAAATGACATCTATAACAAAAGATTTGCATTCTGTATCCTGTTTGAATCCCCTCTCTGCTCGTATCCTCAGCCGTATGTTCACACGACATCCACAACAAAAGATTTGCATTCTGTATCCTGTTTGAATCCCCTCTCTGCTCGTATCCTCAGCCGTATGTTCACACGACATCCACAACAAAAGATTTGCACTCTGTATCTTGTTTGAATCCCTTCTCTGTTCGCACCCTCAGTCGTATGCTCATATGACATCCACAACAAAAGAACCGCACTCTGCATTTTGTTTGAATCCTTTCCCTGTCCGCATCCCCAGTCGCATGCTCACACTACATCCACAACAAAAGACCCGCACCCTGTATTTTGAATTCCTTTTTTCTGTTCGTATTTTGGATTCAACAGAATGCAAATCTTTTGCCACAGATGTCACATGAACACACGACCGAAAACACCAAAAGAAAAAGGACCCAAAACACAGAATGCAAATCCCTTGCCACAGATGTAATTTTCTTTTTTTGAATGGGCAGTGAGTGTAGTTAGTGAAGCAGCTTCTCTTTTGTGCTGAGTAGTACAGTAAAGCCAAATAAACTTTTCTGTGGACTTTCATCTGAAGGGAGATCAGTTGGCCAGACTTTTGAACCCAAAAATGGTTTTCTGATGGAGTTTAAAAACAAACACATTTTCTGAGAACGAACGGAAAACGATCGTTTTTATGTTTATTGTTAAAAAAGTCTGACCAAGTGTATGGGGCTTAACAATCGTTAATATGGATGAGCCGCGTGTTGAAAGTGCCGCGAATCCCGCGATATATTTACGAAAATACAAAATGACGAAAATCCTTTTTCTGTTCGTATCTTCAGTCTCATGCCCACATGACATCCACAACAAATTGTCATAGATGTCACACTAACACACGACCGAAAACACGAACAGAAAAAGGAATCCAAAACACAGAATGCAAATCATTGACGAAAATTCACGAAAATTATTGTCTAACAAGTAACGAACATGAATTAAACAGAATAACGAACCATCCTGCATGTACGAAAATAAAACGGTAACGAAAATACGAAACGATCGGAATACGGAAAAATCTCGTCGTACGAAAAACGAACGGGAACGAACAGGAAAACGGGCGACTTACGAAAAATGAACGGAAACGAACCTACGGAACGATACGAAACAGAACAAAAAAAAATGTTGTGCACATGTCTAGAGACCATTCCCCTGAGTCCAGGCGCTGTCGAGTGAGGAAATCCACCTGCTAATTTTCCATATGGAATGTGCACAGCAGACAGAACCGGGGAGTGAAGTCAGTGCCGGGACAAGGTAATCCGGTGCCCAGGGCGAAGATGAAAAACTGCGCCCCCCCGCTGTGAAAAGCTACAGCGCCTACAGACATTGGGATCTATACTAATGCATCTGTGACACTGCATTAACCCCCTTCCTGCTGCACATTACCAATACCATTGCTAATTAAGCAAACAGCTCGCCTCTGTATCTCCCTCCACCTCTGCACCCCCCAATCCACAGCTCACCTCTGTATCCCTCTCCACCTCAGTACCCCTCATCCACAGCTCACCTCTGTATCCTTCTGTCCACCTCTGTACCCCCACCCACATTTACCTTTGTACCCCCTGTCCACCTCTGTACCCCTTCTCCACCTCTGTACCCCCAAATCCTTACCCCCCTCCCGTTCACCTCTGTAACCCCCATCCACATTTACCGCTGTACCCCCTGTCCACCTCTGTACCACCACATCCACATTTACCTCTGTACCCCCCATCCACCTCTGTACACCCTGTCCACCTCTGTAGCCCCTGTCCACCTCTGTACCCCATTCACATTTACCTCTGTACCCCCTGTCCACCCACATCCATACCCCCCTCCCGTCCACCTCTGTAAACCCCCATCCACATTTACCACTGTACCCATTCTCCACCTCTGTACCATCACACCCACATTCACCTCTGTACCCCCTGTCCACCTCTGTACCCCCATCCACATTCACCTCTGTACCCCCTGCCCACCTCTGTACCCCCATTCACATTCACCTTTGTACCACCTGCCCACCTCTGTACAGCCATCCACATTCACCTCTGTACCCCCTGTCCACCTCTGTACCCCATCCACATTCACCTATGTACCCCCATCCACCTTTTTACCCCCATCCACGTTCACCTCTGTACCCCCAATTCTCTTTGAATTTCTTCATGGATCTTTCTCACCTGATGACAGAACTTATTCATCACAGCGGACCTGGTGGTACATCACAGTGCAGTCTCCGGCTATCAGCACACAGCCACAACACTTCACTCGGCTGTGTGCTACATAGGTCTGTCAGGCGGGGGTGGGGAGGGAGAAACACAGAGCGCTGCTCTGCTTCATTCCCTGTCTCCAGTCCGCAGCTTCTGACAGAGGGAAAAGCGGGACGAGCAGGGTTAAGCACATGAAGCCCGCAGCTGTCCCGCTCTCGTGTTATAATGTGGCCACTGTTTGGGAGCATGGGCGGGGGGGATGGGGGGGAAATCGACTGCTCTCACTACCCCGGCAAAACTTCAGGCAACACAGGACTTAAGTAGCAGCTGCTTTTGGCCCCACAGCGATGAAAGACGCCCCTGACTGCGCCCCCCCTTCCTCCAGTAAATGGTCCCGCCCAGGGCTTCCGTCCCTTCTGCCCACCCCTTGTACCGGCCCTGAGTGAAGTTCAGCTTAAGCCAGAATCAGGCTTTGTTTTGGGCAATAGGACTTCTAGCTCAACTCTGATGGATAATCTGCGCCATCGCTGTGGTGTTGAACTGCAGTCAAATCAGATGACTTTGCAGTCAAGAGGTCCAGCATCAAAGGGATAACTGAATCACTTATAGCTCCAATATATTATTATTAATATTATTATCATTATTATTCAGGATTTATATAGCACCAACAGTTTAAGAAGTGCTTTACAATATAAAAGGGAGACAGTACAGTTACAATACAATAAAATTCAAGAGGGTTAAATGGACCCTGGTCATAAAAGCTTACAATCTAAGGGTGTGGCAAGTGGTACAAAATATATAATAGAATATATACAGGTAAAAAGAATATTATATATATTTTCCACTCCACGAGTCCTCCTTGCTTCCTCCTCGGCTCAGGCTGCTTGTCTGTTCTCTCTCCCGTGCTGGGCGGCCGCTGCACAGTCCCATCCCCAGACAGTCCCACAGATCACTCTGCACGCAGGCAGGACTTCACCACCACTCCACCTCAGTGGGCAGTACTAGCCAGATCTACATCTCTTTCTATGAAGGATTAATGACTTATATAGCGCTACACATGCGAACTGAATCGCCTCTAGGCGCTTTTTGCAGCCAGTGTCTTCCTAGCTGGTGCGGTCATTTACCCCGTAGGATCTCGACGCGCTTGAGACACACAGTCGTACATACATAAATACTGGGCCAATTTGGTCCCTCCTACCAGCCATAATCTGTTTGAATTGCATAGAGTTCCACAAAGACCCGGTGACTACATCACTTGGTCTAATTAAGGTATGCATTGAAAACAAAAAGGTTAAATGGGATAGCCGGAGGCCACCCCCAAAATAAGGTCCCCGAAAAAAAGGTGTTATTTAAAAATGTAATTAGCATTATGATGAGGTCGGTAAAGAGGAACCAAGAAAGGCAAAATATTAGCATATTCAATTTCAGCTTTAATGGTTGTTCTTTTACAATTATTTGAAATAAATAGAACTTATTTTCCAGTAAAACTAAGGTTGCAGCTCAGGAGACTAGATTTTCAGCAATGAGTTAATACATGAATAAGTCACCGTCACTGAGTAATCAGCCAGTGTACACAGGCAGGAGCTGTATAATGCAGGATGTGATGAGCTTCTAATCATGATTGTTTTTCTTTCCTGCAGATATTAACTTTAAGCATGTTATCTGTCTCGGCCTGTCAGTAAAGGCTTTCAGGACTGTATTTTTCTAACACTCATGTAAACATTTACGTTAACACTATATAACTCTCAACTGTGAGAAAAATCGTGCTGTGATACGGGAATAAAGTGGATTTTGCTGACATCGTCTTTTTACTGCCGTATTATCATAATTCATATATTCCTTGATAAGATTAAAGTGAAGCTTTAAAGAGGCAGTTTATTTTTCATTGCTTCAGAGGCAAAGGTTTACTATCATGTACATAGTTTTCCAGTAGGCCCAAGATTTCACAATGAAAAAAGCCCAGATTTTTGATTTTTTTTTTAAAAGCCTATGGCGTGCAAAACACACCCAAAAACTTCACCGGGTGCAGAAAAAATGTGCACACACATAAAGAATGTATCACAAAAATGTGCAATGGGTGCTGCATCAAACGGTCCTCCGCAAAAAGGACCTGACCCTGATCCCCCGGGGCGTTAGGCTCCAGACGGGGACTGAGGTACTCAAGTGGTCCGAGCAGCCGAAGCCGACGCGGACCCAATTCCTTGGAGGGTCTGCCAAAACAGAACCCTCCCAGTACTAGGTGGGGCTCCCCCAAAGGTCCACCCACTCCCAAGACGTTCAGGGCTGGCCCGAGGACCGGCACCCTACTGATCACACTGTGACAAACAAAAAAAGACACAAAATAAAGTGACACACACGGGGATAAATAAAAAGAAAGTGGGGAAGAAGAAAGATGAGGGAGAGTGAAAGTGACCATCGTGCAATACAATGGCCGGCCCTCCAGCCAGGAATCAAAAATTCCTCTGGTCCTAGCCAAAAGGCCCGGCTCTAGATGCAGTTGGGAAAAAGTGTATATGGTGATGTGACCTAGGTGCCAAACTCAAAGTGCCCTCTCAAACACTTGTGAAAGTATGGCACCCATGGACTGCCACTCCAGGGGCACATCACCATAGGCTTTTCAACCGAGCTCTGACCCACAGCCCAGACCAGCAGCACCCATCCCAGCCAGGAAGGAAGGAGCTCTGAGAGATTGGGGAGAGCCCACGCCAACAGGCTACTCCCACTACTAAAATCACGCCCACCTAATCACGTTCGGGAAATACTAACCGCTCCCCTGGTGGGAAGGAGAAGCTACTGTTCTCTCCCGAACAACTGACCGGGGCAGGCACCACAAAATCCAGGCCAGACGGCCAGGAATCCTGGCCCTTCAGCTTCGACCGCATGTTTCTCCGTCAGAATCAGAAGGCTTTCACCTCCACGCCAGCAGGTTCTGCATCTGCCACCGCAATCCTTTTCCACCTCGCCATGTACTAAGGACGGTTAGCATAGCGCCCCCTACTGGCAACTTATAAAAACAGATACTGCACTTGATCTTAGCCAAAAGGCAGAGAAGCACATCAGTACAAGTACTACATATGAAATTATCAAGCAGAGCAGCAGAATGCAGAATCTCAATAGATGCTTATTTGTCTCTATCTCTTGAACTATCTATACTTATGTAGACTGTCCTTTATGTTTTCCGTAGAACATCATCAATAAGCTTGGAAGTGATGTATAAATGTACAGAAGTAACTGAGATAAAGAACAATGCACAGAGATAAGTGGGTCAAATGTTCATTGCTTCATCTTTACTTTACCTAGAATAGTGTGAAACGCAGTGTTGTATTACCAAAAATGGCCTTTTCATTGAGGGGGAAAATCATTCCGGTCCTTAAGTGGTTAAAGCAGATTTACACCCAAAAGTGGAACCTTTGCTTTAAGGCCTCCTCCCCATCTCCTGTTTGTGAAACAGAGCTTTTGGGGAGGATAAGGTACCCAATTTTGACAGGTACCTGCTCTCACTTCCGTTCTATCACCTTAGGCAATTGGAAATGAAAAGTCCTCCCTCCTGAAGTCTTCTGGGACACATGAGGCCGCGTACACACGACCGGTCCAAACCGATGAAAACGGACCGAAGTCCAGTTTCATCGGTCCAAACCGACCATGTGTATGGCCCATCAGACTTTTGTCCTTCAGACCAAAGTTTTAGAACTTGCTTTAAAATCGAACCGAAGGACGGCTGACCATCGGTCAAAACCGATAGTTAGTACATAAAAGCATCGGTTCAAAACCCGCGCATGCTCAGAATCAAGTCGACGCATGCTTGGAAGCATTGAACTTGTTTTTTTTTCAGCACGTCGTGTGTTTTACGTCACCGCGTTCTGACCCAATCGGTTTTTGAACTGATGGTGTGTACGCACATCAGACCATCAGTCTGCTTCAGCGGTAAACCGATGAAAACGGTCCATCGGACCATTCTCATCGGATGGATCGACCGTGTGTACGCGGCCTGACAGGTCCTAGAAGACTTCAGGACCTGTCACAGAGTGCAGCGCTGATCGTGCATGCACAGTGGGCACCCGGCTGTAAAGCGGCAATCTGTCGCAGGTGCCCATAGTGGAGATGCCGACGCTGCCACAGGAAAACACAAGGTGGGAAAAAAGCGAATGGCGGCCAGCGAATGTGCTATACACACAGGCGGGCCAGTACAAGATGCTGCCTGACATTTGGCCCATGCTTAAAGTATAACTAAAGACATAACATTTTTTTTGTTTAATACAGAGTGCAGGGAAAATAAAATGCTTGTCAGCTTCTTTGCTGTCTATGCCGCCATTAAGGAGATTCATCCTCTCTGTATGTCCTGTTTACTATTATCACAGAAAGTCAAAGTAAAAGACAAATTTTGGGTTGCCTCCAGAAAAGATAATAGAGAGGATATCTTCCAATTGGAACACTATTTCTGATGATCTGGGGGTCCCCAAGGAATTTCCTTAATTTGCAGGATTTCATTTCCTGTTTGTCTATGGGACAGGAAGTGAAGGGAACTCTCTGCAATGGGACACAGATGGCGAAAAAAAATATCTGACAGGGGTATAACCCTCCCTTGCTCTATCTATCTATAGTTCTACTTTAAGGAATTTTTGGATATTTTTTGAATATTCTGGAAGCATCCTACAGACACCTTCAGGTCTGGTCCATTGGGGTCTTCCAATTGGTATGGAAGAGGACAGGGCCTTTTTAACCTTTCTAATTACAATTTTCCCCAAGAAGCCTTAAATGGAGGTGTCTGCAGGTAGCTAGTAAGCATTAAATTGTTTCCCAATCCATTTTGGACAACAATTAGCAAGCTGATTATTAACCACTTAAATACCCCCTTTCTACCGAGACCAATTTTCAGCTTACAGTGATTTCGCCCTTTGAATGACCATTGTGTGATCATGCAATACTGTACACAACTTACATTTTTTTTCTTTTTTTTTTAGACAGATAGAGCTTTTATTTAGTGTGTTTTTTTCTGCTAAACAAATGTTTAAAGGTAATAGAAGGGTTAAATCACCCGCTGCCTTCTCATATCTCTGATGTTACCCCACTTGAGATTTTCCCAGCATACTGAGCAGGGCCGTTTTTAATATTGATTGGACCCCCATGCAATTTCACTCTCCACCTGCTCTGAGTCTACAATAAATAGCAGCTAGACTCAAAATCAGTTTACTAGATCAGATCAGGCAGCGATTGCAATTGTTTGCCAAAAGTTACAGTGTATCATTACCGCTCACTGACTGGCTGCTAGAGGTTACAGCACACATTATGGCTCACTGATTATTTGATAGAGGTTGCAGCACACAAGTTTTGCTTGTTGATTGGTTGCTAAAGATTACTTTATATCAACACTGCTAACTGATTGGTTGCTAGAGGTTACTGGACATTCGTACCACTCACCAATTGGTTGCTAGAGGTTACTGCACATTATTACTGCTTAGTAATTGGTTGTTAGAGGTTACTGCATATCCTTACCGCTCAATGATTGGTTGCAAAAGGTTAGTACACATCATTACTGTTCACTGATTGGTTGCTAAAGGTTACAGCATATCATCTCCTCACTGCCTGCACACCATGGACTGGGGAGGTGAGGGGACCCATCAATAGACAGAAAACTCCAATGTAATGGGGATTCCCATTCACCACTAATGTAAAGGGGGATTTACACTGACCACTTATGTAATAAGAGCATTCACAGGTATCACTAATGTAAGGAGGGATTTACGCTGACCACCCATGTAAGGGGTACATTCACACTGGCCATTAGTGTGAATGAAAAGTTTGTACACCAATCCCCAATGTAATGAGAAGATTTACACTGACCACTAATGTAACTGAGACATTTAGCCTACTTTCACATTTGTGTGAGTTGGGAACGCATGCAAAATCGCTTTTGTAAGCAGGACTTTCAAACATGCCCCTTTACCTCCCCGGTGGTCAGCATTCAGCGGAAGTGAGGGTGGACATGACCTCAGGGGGGGCATAGTATACATATGAATGCTGACTCTATTTGCATATCAATGCAGCCGCTCCATGGCTATTTACATATTAATGCCACTTCTATTTACATATCAATGCAGGTCATTTACATGTAAACACAGGGTCTGCAGGTGGGTCATCTGTACACAGCAATAGACAGAGCTGAGCAGCATTAATAAAACATTCACACAGAGATATTGGGACACAGCACAGGGCTAAAACTCCAAGGGACAAGGGAATTTGAACTGGGATAGTTGGCAAGTATGAGGCAGGTGCTTTGGGCCCCACAACAATGATGGGACCCAGGGCAGTTGTCACTTTTTCCATGCCTTAGCCCTGGTTCACACTGGGTACGATTTGGAACGATTTGAGATGCGATTTGACATGTCAAATCGCATCTCAAATCGGCGGCAATTGTCGGCAATGGCACTGTCCTAATCAGTGCGACGCCGCATCTGCGATTTCAAAAAGTAGTTCCTGTACTACTTTTTGCGATTTCGGGCCGCGATTTACATTAAATTGCGGCCGAAATCGCGGCAAAATCGCGGCAAAATCGCAGCCGCGAAATCGCGGTAAAATCGCGAATTTTACCGCGATTTTGAATTTGCAGCAGTGTGAACCTAGGCTAAAAGACGGCACTGACACTGAGTTTCGCTCCCCTTTTGTAGCAAAAAGCAGACCTTATATCAAGAGCAAGACTTTACTTGTAATGACCATGGTAGGTAGGTGGAACTGGAAACTCAAGAACGGAGAACACCCTACAACAACCTATGAGAGATATAAAGTTGATATGTGAGTACTAGAATATATTCCAAACTTGAAAATTTATTTTAAGTGGCCTGGCACTTTGGAAGTACTGGGTATATTAAGAATTACATTTTAGACGTCCTTACATAAAATTATGTCAATTCTCATAACTATATTACTTAAAATCTTTCCTTTCTGAACTTGTTCCTGAAGACTTCTTAGCCAAATGTTCTAATTAGAATATACTCATTTTGCAATTCAATAACATGCATAATTTCCCCTGCTAAATGTGTTAAACAAATGTCTCTGCCTAAAAGCTCCAGGGCAAGTTTAACTTATTATGTTAATGACTATTTGCCCTACTGAGGCAAGCTTGTTCCATCACGATTCTTTAGGCTCATTCAGAGAGAGGAATAATGCCAAGCTGCATGTACAAGCAAGCCGCAAATCAGCTGCACAATTTGCAGGGGACGACTGTGAAAGCAAAGCGATACTCAGCAACAGAGTACAAAGAGTGCCAGAGGGGGACTTTTTACGGACAATTCCAGACAATACTGGATTTGTCATACTCGTAAAGTGAGAACCATAGATGTAACGCATGTAATCAATAAATAGGCTTTTCATGGTTGTAAAACTAAAATAGTCAAATTGTTTTCCAGTTTTAATAAAGCCTGTAAATGGTCTCTTTACTATTGTGTATGTGGGCACTATGCTTTTAATATACAACAGAGTCCTAACATACACAAAGTGAGTCAATACACACAAACAGAGCAAACAAAATTGCTTGCATTTTCAATGTTGGAAGTGTTGCATTCACATTGGCATCTGCATTGAATTTGACCTTAAACTTAGCCAGTCTTGATCACATAATGGGTCCTGGGAACAGTTAGGATGCATATGCAATAAGAAAATATGACCACTATATATATATACACAGTATCTCACTAAAGTGAATACACCCCTCACATTTCTGTAAATATTTTATTATATCTTTTCATGTGACAACACTGAAGAAATTACACTTTGCTACAATGTAAAGTAGTGAGTGTACAGATTGTATAACAGTGTAAATTTGCTGCCCCCCCCCCCCCCCCCAAAATAACTTAACACACAGCCAATAATGTCTAAACCGCTGGCAACAAAAGTGAGTACACCCCTAAGTGAAAATGTCCAAATTGGGCCCAAAGTGTCAATATTTTGTGTGGCCACCATTATTTTCGAGCACTGCCTTAACCCTCTTGGGCATGAAGTTCACCAGAGCTTCACAGGTTGCCACTGGAGTCCTCTTCCACTCCTCCATGATGACATCACAGAGCTGGTGGATGTTAGAGACCTTGTGCTCCTCCACCTTCCATTTGAGGATGCCCCACAGATGCCCAATAGGGTTTAGGTCTGGAGACATGCTTGGCCAGTCCATCACCTTTACCCTCAGCTTCTTCAGCAAGGCAGTGGTAGTCTCGGAGGTATGTTTGGGGTCGTTATCATGTTGGAATACTGCCCTGCTGTGGCTCAGTCTCTGAGGGGAGGGGGATCATGCTCTGCTTCAGTATGCCACAGTACATGTTGGTATTTATTGTTCCCGCAATGAACTGTAGCTCCCCAGTGCCAGCAGCGCTCATGCAGACCCAGACCATGACACTCCCACCACCATGCTTGACTGTAAACAAGACACACTTGTCTTTGTACTCATCACCTGGTTGCCGCCACACACGCTTGACACCATCTGAACCAAATAAGTTTATCTTAGTCTCATCAGACCACAGGACATGGTTCCAGTAATCCATTTTCTTAGTCTGCTTGTCTTCAGCAAACTATTTGCAGGCTTTCTTGTGCATCATCTTTAGAAAAGGCTTCCTTCTGGGACAACAGCCATGCAGACCAATTTGATTCAATGTGCGGCGTATGGTCTGAGCACTGACAGGCTGACCCCCTCACCCCTTCAACTTCTGCAGCAATGCTGGTAGCCCTCATACGTCTATTTCCCAAAGACAACCTCTGAATATGACGCTGAGCATGTGCACTCAACTTCTTTGGTCAACCATGGCCAGGCCTGTTCTGAGTGGAACCTGTCCTGTTAAAAGCTGTATGGTCTTGGCCACCGTGATGCAGATCTTTTTTAGGGTCTTAGCAATCTTCTTAAAGATTAGGCCATCTTTATGTAGAGCAGCAATTATTTTTTTTAAGATCCTCAGCGAGTTCTTTGCCATGAGGTGACATGTTGAACTTCGAGTGACCAGTATGAGAAAGTGAGAGTGAAATCACCAAATTAACACACCTGCTCCTCATTCACACCTGAGACCTTGTAACACTAATGAGTCACATGACACCGGGGACGGGAAATGCCAATTACAAAAGTAACAAGTTTTTCCTTTTTTCTCCCAGTGGCTGAAGGAGTTGTGAAAGGAAGGGGAGCATAACTACCTAGTAGCTGGGGAAGGTAGCAGTTAAGTGAACCTGTTGGTTTGCTTTGCATGGACAAAGCACAGGTTTACTTTAAAATTACTCTGTCACATATTTAAAACTCAAAATCAAAGATATGCCTACAAGGAGGATAACAGATAATACTTACCTTTTCCACTGCCAATTCCATTGATTTTCATGAGCTGGCTGAAACACCTTCTGCATCTGGCATTCAGTCAAGGCACTCTTTAAAAATGATGGACAGTCTCGAGGCATCCCATTCTAAAATGTAAAAATTATTCTAATAGTTTTACATAATGCAGCAACATCCACACAGGTAGAACACACAATGTAAAGCCTTGCTCACATGATTGGATTTTCCGCAGACAAAGCCTCATGCCGCGTACACACGATCAGAAATTCCGATAACAAAACTGTGTTTATTTTTCAGACGGAATTTTGGCTCAAACTTGTCTTGCATACACACGGTCACACAAATGTTGTCGAAAATTCCGAACGTCAAGAACGCGGTGATGTACAACATTACGACGAGCCGAGAAAAATTAAGTTCAATGATTCCGAGCATGCGTAAAATTTTTGTGCCTCAGAATTGCATACAGACGATCGGAATTTCCGACAAGAACTTTTGCTGTTGGAAAAATTGACAATCAGCTCTCAAATTTTTCTTGTCAGAAATTTCCGACAGCAAATGTCCGATGGAGCCTACACACGGTCGGAATTTGCGTCAGAAAGCTTACATCGAACATTTCTTGTCTGAATTTCCGATCGCGGCATCAGACTTTTGTCCGAAGGGCTTTGGCCAGGAACTTGTCTTGCATAGACGGACTTGTGTACACAGAAAATTGTCCTTTCTCTACGGAAAATTTTAAAGCCTGCCATCCAACATTTGTCCATGGAAAATCAGACAACAATTGTCCAATGGAATGTACAAACAGTCTGATTCTCTGCCAACAGGCTGTAAACGCAGAGGCCCAGATTCTCAAAGGAGATACGACGGCGTATCTCCAGATATGCCGTCATATCTCTGATTCTGAGCTGTCATATCTATGCGCCTGATTCTTAGAATCAGTTACGCATAGATTTGCATTAGATCCAACCGGCGTAAGTCTCTTACGCGGTCGGATCTTAACTGCATATTTACGCTGGCCGCTAGGGGCTTGTATGCTGATTTACGCCTAGAAATATGTAAATCAGCTAGATACGCAAATTCACGAACGTACGCCCGGCCGACGCAGTACAGATACGCCATTTACATTAGGCTTTTCCCGGCGTAAAGTTACCCCTGCTATATGAGGCGTACATGCGGCGTACCGATGTTAAGTATGGCCGTCGTTCCCGCTTCGAATTTTGAAAATTTTACGTAGTTTGCGTGAGTCATCCGTGAATGGGGCTGGACGTAATTTACGTTCACGTCGAAACCAATACGTCCTTGCGGCGTACTTTGGAGCAATGCACACTGGTATATGTCCACGCCGTTCGTAAAAAGCGTCATTTACGTGGGGTCACATAACATTTACATAACACGCGCCCACATCTTCCACATTTGAATTAGGCGGGCTTACGCCGGCCTATTTACGCTATACCGCTGCAACTTACGGAGCAAGTGCTTTGAGAATACTGCACTTGCCCGTCTAAGCTGCGGAGGCGTAACGTAAATAGGATACGTTACGCCCGCTCAAAGATACGCAGCTGTACGTGAATCCAGGCCACAATTCCCATCAGAAAATCTGATCGTGTTTACAAGGCTTTAGAGGTGATTTATTCTTCCAAACCAAATACACTTTTCAAAACTGGTACTGACTGGCATTCCATTGTTTCTCTTCTCTCTCAGTTTTTCTCCATCACTCAGCTAATGTGCCCCAGTGCTGACGGGAAGGATCAAACAAGGATGCTATGCAGGCAACTGACATCCTCCATATCAACTGATGCTGCCAATGGTTGTTAGGATGCCAGCAGCTAGAAGGTTGTAATGGTGCACAATGAAAAACTGTGGCTTTGTGTAACTAAAAATCCACACATTGGCTTGTATACAATTGTTGGGTAATTTTTAGGCCTTTTGCTAAGGCACCCCTGAAGAAACCTCAAGGCACCCTAGGGGTGCCTTGGCATAAGGCCTAAAAATTACCCTACAATTGTATACAAGCCAATGTGTGGATTTTTAGTTACACAAAGCCACAGTTTTTCATTGCGCACCATTACAACCTTCTAGCTGCCGGCATCCTAACAACCATTGGCACCATCTGACACTTCTGGAAGTGTCGTGTGCTGCAGATGTTTCACCCAGCATAGCCTGTAAAGAAAGCTGACAGAACGAAAGATTAATTAAGCTGTTTATAAATATTTGACCAATATATGGTTGAGTATTTAATCACCTTTATTGTTCAGTTTATTATGCAAATTTTACAAAATTAACAGCATCATGAAAATAAGCAATTTTTTGCTCTTTTACTTTTATTGCAGCTCTTAGGCCCCGTACACACCATAGAATCCATCCGCAGATAAATCCCAGCAAATGGGTTTCAGCGGATAGATCCTATGGTGTGTACACGCCAGCGGATCTGTTTCCGCGGATATATCTCCCCTGGGATGGATTCCAGCAGATCGAATATTCGCTGACATGCAGAACATATCCATCTGCTGGAGTCCATCCCAACGGATGGATCCGCTGGTCTGTATAGACTCACCGGATCCATCCGTCCGAAGGGATCCCCCGCATGCGTCGAAATGATTCGACGCATGCGTGGAATTCCTTATATGACAGCGTCGCGCACGTCGCCGCGTCATAATCGCGGCGACGGCGCGACACGTCATCGCCAGAGGATTTCGGCGCGGATTTCAATGCGATGGTGAGTACACTCCATCGCATTAAAATCTGCTGAAATCCTCGAGAGGATTTATCCACGGAAACGGTCCGCTGGACCGTATCCGCGGATAAATTATATTGTGTGTATGGGGCCTAACAATTATGAGCTTAGAACAAGCAAAATAATTTGACTCTCTGAGCCATAAGATTTTTTTTACTTTAAATGAAAAATGCCAATAGGAAATACTTCCAAGGGCTATCAGCTATGACTTAACATTTTACTGTCTTTACTTTTTGTTTACCCATCTAGAAGAAATGTCAGAGAAAGATGATGAGAAGTAAAATGATGTGTCATTAATCATTCTGAAATCTTCCACTAGCATCTATCATTCCACAAGGCCCCAGAAAGAAATTGTGCAATGCCTTCAGTAATTGTGTTATGTAAATGGAATTTCTTGAATCTACTATTGCTAAATGTATCCAACATATTAAGGATCATCATTCAACGATCTCAAGACTATTTTCATTTTTATCACTTAAATAATTCTAACATTATTTTATAAAACGTATACAACTGGAAGCCATCTGGTGCTATGGGTAATAGCAAATGGGATGATAGTATAAAATTAGGCTTGAGAGAAGTCAAGTGAGGTTGTGAATGGAGAAAGCTTTATTTATTTTTTTATAGAGAGCTCAGCATAAATCTTATTTGATTATCAGCTTCTTTTGACATATATAAAGTATGGCCACATTTCACTGAATTCAATTTTTCATGTTTTGCTTCTTCAAGTAAAGGTGTAAGTCTCTATAAGCAATGGCGAATTGAGCTTTTACGCCATAGCAGCCACCTTTTAAGGATGCTTTATGTGTGTGCTCTGGTTCTCAGAATCCTCTAGGATTTATGCATCGGATTATAGAACCTAGGTAGAATGGTCATAGTCCCACAGAAGCAGACAATAAAGCTTGTTCACTAAATAAAATAAACAAGGGCAGGGATAAACCTTGGGATACAATTGGATCGCAGCCTTCGTGTGAGAACAATCCTTCGCTCACATAACGATCGCAGTTCAAGAACCTCTAGCTCAGTGGTTCTCAACCTGGGGGTAGGGACCCCCTCGGGGGTCAAATTATGATTTGCCAGGGGTCACCAAATCCTGGGCTGTTCCTGAAGCCTGCACCGCTTTCCCATCCTTTTTGTGCCTGGAGCCCGCGGCCGCCTACTCAGCCTCTTCGCAGCCGCCCATTGAGTTCACGGCACGGCTGGGGGCAGAGACTAGAAGTCAGCTGACTGGTGAGGAATGTGAAATGGGAGGGGCTCCTGATTTCAGCATAGGTATCACTGCTGCGAGACACCACAAAGTCAGAGACAGTGAAGCTGGAGACACAGGGCCATATTCTCCTAGATTTCCCGCGGGCGGCGCGTAAGCCATTTACACTCCGCTGCCCCAACCTACAGGAGCAAGTTCTGTATTCCCCAAACACTTGCTCCGTAGTTTGGGGCAGCGGAGTGTAAATGGCCCGGCTTAGCCACGCGTATCTCCAAGGGGGCGGCTTCTATTTAAATTAAGCGCGCCCCCGATTCTAACGAACTGCGCATGCGCCGGGCTTAAAATAGCCCAGTGCGCATGCTCCAGTTCTCGGCGTAAAACGTCAATGACGCCAAAGTGTGCGTCATTGACGTAAAGTCGTATTCAAGAACGACTTAGGGAAACGACGTAGCCGATGGAAAAACATGACACGGACCCGACGCCATACTTAACATGGCCTACGTGGGACTTGCATAAACTTACCCCTCATATAGCAGGGGTAAGTTTATGCTTACGCAAACGACATTAGCGACGGTTACGTGACGCAAATTCGTTTGGGAATCGGCGTATCAGGCTCATTTGCATAAACAAATGAGACCTGAACGTAAACGCCATCTAGCGGCGGCCGGCGTAATTACATTTAAGATCCGACAGTGTAAGTGACTTACACATGGCGGATCTTAAGTGTATCTATGCGAAAATGATTCTAAGAATCAGTCGCATAGATACACGGGCCAAAAAAGAGAGATACGATGGAGTATCCTGAGATACTCCATCGTATCCTTACTCAAAATATGGCCCACAGTGAGTAACACTACCTGTGATTATACTGTAGTTGCCATTAAATATCCCCACTACAGTTCTCAGATCAGCAGATGACCTTGATCAAGAGCACCTAAGTTGGCCGATCAGAACTCCCCCCAGCATTGCCACTTCCTCCTTCCTCACCTCTTTTTTTTTTTTTTCTTTTTTTTTATCAAACAAAAACAGATCCAACATTTAGAAAAAATAAAAGTTTTTCTTAGTTTCTGTTATAACATTTTGTAAATAATTTGTTTTTCTCCTTAATTGATGTGCGCTGATGAGGCTGCAATGATGGACACTCATAGGCTACAATGATGGGCACTGATGAGGCAGCACTTATGGTCGCTGATGAGAACACACTGATAAGAAGCCAATGATGAGAAGGCAGTGATAGGTGGCATAGAAGGCATCACTTATGAACACCGATAGGCAGCATTGATGGACACTGATAGGTGGGACTGATAGGTACTGATAGGTGGCACTGATGTTCACTAGTTGGGGTTGCATTGATAATCAGGACACTGGTGATCAGTGCCCTGATTATCAGTTTAAAAGTCCCCTGTCACAATCGCCAGCTACCGGCTCTCCTCTCCTCATGCTGTCCAGCATGTGAGTAAAGGAATGCTGATAAATGGCAAGTGTGTATACATGCGATAAGCTATGATTGGGCACAGCTAATCACATGGTAAAGGACCACTGTGATTGGCCCTTTACACTGATTTCTGATCAGCTGTGTGTCCAACCTGATTAACTGTGCAAGCCAGTCAAGTTCCTCCATATTTGCTCATCCATGTCCTTATGGACCTTGCTTTGTGCGCTGGTCCAAATCATTTGGTGTAGGGGGGATTACGGCGTGGGGCTGTTTTTCAGGGGTTGGGCTTGGCCCTTTAGTTCCAGTGAAGGAAATTCTTAAGACGTCAGCATACCAAGAAATTTTGGACATTTTAATGCTCCCAACTTTGTGGGAACAGTTTGGGGGATGGCCCCTTCCTGTTCCAACATGACTGACCACCAGTGCACAAAAACAAGGTCCATAAAGACATGGATGAGCGAGTTTGGGGTGGAGGAACTTGGCTGGCCTGCACAAAGTCCTGACCTTAACCCGATAGAACATATTTGGAATGAATTAGGGTGGAGACTGCAAGCCAGGCCTTCTTACCCACCATCAGTGCCTGACCTCACAAATGTTTTTCTGGAAGAATGGTCAAACATTCCCCTAAACACATTCCTAAACCTTGTGGACAGCCTTCCCAGAAGTGTTGAAGCTGTTATAGCTGCAAAGGGTGGGCCAACTCATCATTGAACCCTATGGACTAAGACTGGGATGCCATTAAAGCTCATATGCGTGTGAAGGCAGGAGTCCCAATACTTTTGACAATAGTGTGTATATTGTAACTTGCCTATCATTAAATGTCGTGGCTGCATTAGTTTTATTTTTTTAGGCTTTTTTCCCCCCTCTGTTTTCACCTGGTAATCTGGCCAGTAACACACCTCCTGTGTTAGAGTGCCACCTTTGGACAGCAGCATTGTCAGACTTGGAGGAGAGGACTGTTAGATGGACTAGCAGATTTAGATACACTACCAAATTTAAGTAAAATTCCAGCTAACACTTTAGAAGTAGCTACAGCAAATTGCTTTTTTTTTTCTTTTGGGATAAAGGTTTTACATAAATAAATAAAATCTGAATATTGTAAGCAACCCTGTTACTAGTAAATGGTTTGGCACAACCCTCTAACAAATATATCGGAAGAAAAGTTTGTTCTGTTGAAAAACAACAGACTTACTAGTGAGATCATTAAGTGAAAATAAAAGGCAAGAAAAACGAAAAAAGAAAACAAATGAATCCATCACATCCGAGAATTGGTAAGCTGCACTATGATGAATGTTTGCCTTTGGGGTTAATACAGTTTAACAGTTTTTATGTCAATGAAAGCTAATGAGCTGCAATCAAAGGGATGTGATGAGGGAAGTGAATTCTAACTGGATCAAAATTTCCAGATGACCATTTGTTTACAACCTGACAACCATTGTATTAATGATTAGAATTAAATACCAATTTGATAGGCAACATGTGATATTATGCATGTTCTTCTTAGGAGATTTAATGTGTCATGCCGCGTACACACGACCGTTATTCATGTCATGGAAAAAAACAAAGTTTTTCTCAACGTAATTCCTCTCAAGCCTGCCTTGTATACATACGTTCGTGAAAAAAAAATTCTCGAGCAAAGCGCGGTAACGTACAACACGTACGACAACACGTACAACGGCACTATAAAGGGGAAGTTCCATTAGAATGGGCTGCTTTTGCAGATTTCGTGTTTTGGTGAGAAACGATTTGCGCTTTTCAGTCTTCGTGCTTTTCCGTCTGTTACAGTGTGACGAATGTGCTATCTCCATTACAAACGCTAGATTTACCAGAACGATCGCTCCTGTCTCATAACTTGCTACTGAGCATGCACGTTTTTTTCCCCCTCGTTAAAGCGTACACATGACCGTTTTTCACGACATGAAAAAGGACGACGTGAAAAATGACGAGAAAAAATAGAGCAGGTTCCAAATTTTTAACGGGCATTTTTCTCGTTGAGAAAAATGCTCTGGAGCCTACAGACGACCATTTTTCACAACCAATTTAAAAAATTGCATTTTTCTCGTCATGAAAAACGGTCGTGTGTTCGCGGCATCACAGCCATTTTCCTGACATAATCCTGACATTTAATCATGTGGTTTTTTTGGAATATGAAAAGATTTTGGGGCAGATCCACAGAGCGAGTACGCCGGCGTATCTACTGATACGCCGGTGTACTTATAAGTTTCCCGCGTCGTATCTTTAGTTTGAATCCTCAAACCAAGATACGACGGCATCTGGGTTCGATCCGACAGGTGTATGTCCTTGTACGCCTTCGGATCTAAGATGCAATACTTTGGCGTCCGCTGGGTAGCGTTCACGTTGTTTTCCGCGTCGGGTATGCAAATTAGCTATTTCCAACGATCCACGAACGTACGAGCGGCCGGCGCATTTTTTTACGGCGTCTCTAGTCGGCTTTTTCCGGCGTATAGTTAAAGCTGGTATTTTGTCGCGTATAGTTAGATCTGCCATGTTAAGTATGGCCGTCGTTCCCACGTTTATTTTTTATTTTTTTTGCGTAAGTCGTCCGTGAATCGGGATGGACGTAATTCACGTCTAAGTTAAAAAAAATTACGTAGTTGAGACGTCATTTAGCGCAATGCACGGCGGGAAATTTAGAAACGGAGCATGCGCAGTTCATTCGGCGCGGAGACGCGCTTCATTTAAATTAAACACGCCCCCTAATCGCCGATTTGAATTACGCGCCGGTACGCCGCCAGAGATAGACTACGCCGCCGTAACTTTCGGCGCGCAATCTTTCAGGATTCGAACCAAAGCCGGAAAAGTTACGGCGGCGTAGCGTATCTCTGATACGCTGCGCGGGTGCAGATCTCTGTGGATCTGCCCCTTTGTTTCTTGCAGAAAAAAATACCAGATCAGGGTGTGTATAGCTTTAAACCTTTGGTGGACTGTTTTAAAACTATTTTACCATAGCTAATAATAGACTCTGGTTTAATGGAGTTATGACCAGGATACCCAATTATGACCAGGATACATTAAAGTGGTTGTAAAGGCTGAAGTTTTTTTTTACCTTTAAGCATTTGTCAAACCTTCAGTGTGCAACTTCCCCCTCAGCTTCCCTAATACCGTGTATATCTGCTACAAAAAACACATTAGGGCTTATTTTTGGGATGTCTTATCTATGTCCCCTGTCTTCTCTCCCCCTCTCCCCTGCCATCATTATGACATCTCTAATCCAAAAAATATGTAATCCATTTTGTAAAAAATATTATATAATGCCCAGTGAGTCTCCCTTTGTAACTTTATTGTCGAAAATTCCCTTAATTACAGCGCCACTTGGCTTTCACGTGATCCGTCAGAGCTCTTATTCCCCGTTTCGAGCACTGCTGAGTGAAGGGCCAAGATTCCTGCTGATTTCAGCCCCACTCTGAGCACTGCCGGGAGAAGGGCCGATATGCTTGCTGACCTCAGCTCCTCTCCGAGCACTGCCGAGGGAAGGGCCAAGATGCCTGCTGACCTCAGCTCCTCTCCAAGTACTTCCGATGGAAGGGCCGAGATGCCTGCTGAAATCAGCTCCTCTCCGAGCACTGCAGAGGGAGGGCCGAGATGCCTGCTGATGTCAGCCCTGCTCCGAGCACTGCAGAGGGAGGGGCAGGGATGCCTGCTGACAACAGCCCTGCTCTGAGCACTGCCGAGGGAAGGGCCAAGATTCTTACTGATGTTAGCCCCACTCCGAGCACTGCCGAGAGAAGGGCCGAGATGCCTGCTGACCTCAGCTCCTCTCCGAATACTGCTGAGGGAAGAGCCTAGATGCCTGCTGACATCAGCCCCACTCTGAGCACTGCAGAGGGAGAGGCTGAGATGCTTGCTGATGTCAGCCCTGCTCCGAGCACTGCAGACCGCCAGACCTTTTTCGAGCGGGCAAATGTTTCTAAACTTGCTTAGAAACATGCCCGCTGGAATCCTGTCCGTCGGACATGTTCGGTCGTCTGTACAGACTTACCGTACATGTCCGAGCGGCCGCCATCCCTCGCATGCGTCGAATGACTTTGACGTATGCGTGGAAGCATTGAACTGCCAGGGCCGCGCACGTCGGCGCGTCATCGTCCCGGCAACGGCGCGGCCTCGTCGCCGCGTATCGTGTATGCGCGGATTTCTGTATGATGGTGTGTACAGCCATCATACAGAAATCTCCGGGCGGGCATGTACGCTGAAAACAGTCCGGCAGACCGTTTTCATCGTACATGTTTGCCCGTCTGTACGAGGCCTTACACACATAAACGCAAGTGAAAATGCATGTAGGTGCAAAAATGTATATACCCTTGTACATGAGGCCTAAATTACTTAGAGATTGTCTAACAAATGTTTACTTGTCATAGTAAACACTTTTACATTTTATACATGCATACTATGGGTTGGGTGCTAGCAGTCTGTATCGATATCATAGTGAAATAGATAAACACTTGCACTGCAATAAAACTGGGTGGAAATTGGTTAATGTGTATTTTGGACTGTGGGAGGAAACCAGAGCACCCAGAGGAAACCCACATGCATACAGAACATACAAATTGCATAAGACGGTGCCTCTTGTGGTAATCAGACCTATGACCACGGAGTTGCAAAAACTCAATCCCTATGCTGCCTGCAAATCTTTTTTTTTTTTTGTATATACATCTCCCTCTGCTGTACAGATACCGAACAATTTGTAACCAAGTCAGATTATACACCAATGTTCTCACTAATAATCTCACTTAATTTTGCATGCTAGAGAATTGTAATGAATATCTATAAATGCACAAATAATCACTTTATAGTGTAATTAGCTGCTAATTGACATGGGAAATCAGTAATACTGTATTACATAATACTTTCAGGAGCAGCCTTCCATTGATTGTAGTTAAAGAACCCGTCCCCACACCAGCAAGAATGAACTGCACAAAGATTCCCACACATTGATAGTAGTTACACCCTGACGGAGATTTAAGGTGATGAGGCAATACTACAAATTCAGAGCTGTAATTCATAGTTCACAGGAGAAGGGAAATTAAACACCCATGTGAATAATATCTGGGGTAACCTGTTCTCTCACTATGAAGTCATTTCTAGCAGTAATTATAAGGTTTCAGATGCACGGCTATTGAGACGGCTGTGGGACAATGCAGATGGTTGCCGTGTATGTTGGTGTTGCTGTGATTGGTTTACTTTAATGTGAAAATATGGGATCTCTAGAAATTCAATAGCAACATATTTCTAAGAAGAGGAAAACTAATCAAATCCAACTAAAGTCTCAAATCTTTTTATAGTTCTGAAAACCTAGGGCCAGATCCTCAACGAAGTTACTCTGGCGTATCTATTGATACGCCGCGTAACTTCTATTTTGCTTCAGCGTATCTTTGTTTTGTATCCACAAAACAAGATACGCCTGAAGCTGTGCTAGATCCGACTGGCGTACGTCTTAGCATTTTTTTTACGTAGTTTCCGTAAGGCTTTTTTCGGCGTATAGTTACCCGTGCTTTATAAGGCGTATCCTATGTTAAGTATGGCCGTCGTTCCCGCGTCGAAATTTGAAAATTTTACGTCGTTTGCGTAAGTCGTTCGCGAATAGGGCTTTGCGGAGAATGACGTTCACGTCATAAGCATTGGCTTGTTGCGGGTTAATTTCGAGCATGCGCACTGGGATACCCCCACGGATGGCGCATGCGCAGTTAAAAAAAAACGTCGGGTCAAGACCTATTAACATAAAACACGCCCCATCACATACGTTTGAATTGCGCGCCCTTACGCCGACAAAATTACACTACGTCGCCGTAACTTACGGTGCAAATTCTTTCAGGATACAAAAAAAAAGCTGTAAGTTACGGCGGCGTAGTGTATCAGAGATACGTTCGCCGGACGGATAGAAGCGCCGCGCTTCGTGGATCTGGCCCCTAGTATATTTGTGCGATTTTTGCTTGGAAACACTTTAAAATACCTTATTCTCTCTTCTAATATTCTGCTTCCTGATCTCTTTCTCTCTCTTCAGTGTTCAGTGCTGGCCGAGCAAATAGTGGCACCCCTCAGCACAAGTCGCACAGACTTTAAAGCGTTTGTAAAGTCCTAGAGCAAAAAAAAGGTGGGCATAAGTAATAATGTGCTAGTATGAATCGCACATTGCGACAAACTTACCTTAAAATGGATCTCTCCGTTGTCATGCTGTTACCTCTGTCAGCACTTCCAACTTCACCCTTCCTTCTGGGTTGTGCTCTCCGGTTGTTTGAATGACTGGGCTGCAATTTTGTCACCTTCACGCACTCTCAATGGACGCCATTCTCCAGTGTGCTATCCATTCAGAAAGCAGTGCACTTGGGCCAGTGTGGTCACCGGCTGCTACAAATGTGAATATCTCCTAAATGTGTAGCGTTTAGGTTTGAGGTGGTGATGTTGCTAGTACTTCAATCATCCCAACATCGTGGTTGATATAGAAAAAGAAAAAGCAGCTATGAGTAAGCATCGGTTATCGATGTGAAACGCGTCAGCTCTGTTACCCCACTGTTTGGAGTTTTTTTGCTGTTGTAGTTTTCGTTTTACTGGAATAAAAGGCACCATTTACACTTTATTGGAGTGCGGCTGTCCATCATCTCCTCCCTCTTATTTATCGTGGTTAATATGGTGTCAGGAAAATTGAAGCACATTACTTTGTATTATTACATTGTAGTGTATAATGAAATACAGTAGTTCAGCTCACCATAATACAGAATAAACGGGAGCCCTCAGCTTGTTTTCCTGTCACCAGATGCAGCTTGTTACTTGCCACTGTAGCCTGCTACCAGATGCAGCCTGCTACCACAGCCACCAGATGCAACATACCACTAGTCTGCCATTACAGCCACCAGATGCAACATACCACTAGTCTGCCACCACAGCCACCAGATGGAGTATGTCACTAGCCTGCCACCACAGCCACAAGATGGAGTGTGTCACTAGCTTGCCATTACAACCACCATATGTAGCGTAACACTAGCCTGCCACCACAGCCACCAGAGGTAGTCTGCCACAACTGCCACCAGATGCAGTGTGCCACCACAGCCACCAGATGAAACGTGCCACTAGCCTGACACCGCAGCCACCAGATTCAGCATCTCACTAGCTTGCCACCAGATGCAGCATGCCTCTAGTCTACTCCCAGATGCAGCGTGCCACTAGTCTGCCACCAGATGCAGTGTACCACTAGTCTGCAACCAGATGCAGCATGCCACTATGTGAGGGTTTTGTGCATAGTAAAGTCTCTTGCGGCCTCTCAGCTATGGCCTCCCTAGGAATCTGGCATTTAATTTCACGAGCAGGGAAACTGGAACATGTTCACTACACTACAGAGTCCTGCCCTTATAATGATTCAGCATGTATCGAGGTGGACCCACGGTTATGTGGCAGTGATCTTTCTACTCTCCCTCCTTGCAGCCTGTGCGCGGCCCGCCTTTAAACAGAGCACAAACCAGCACCGGTTGTGGACCCCTGTTATAGAAAATTGCAGGCTTTTCTTCTCATGGTGGCCATTTTCACTAAAGTCAGATGAATCTACCTCCTTTTACTTCCTGGAACTTTGGGTCTTCCTCCTGAAACATGTGACAGTTCTTATCATCTGAAGTGGGGGGGGGGGGGCACTGGTGATGTAGACCTCTCAAGATGCAACTGTGAGGCCAGGGCTACATCACCAGTGCCTCACTTAACCAGGAAGCAGAAAACAGTACTTAAATGTACAAAGCAAAAAAGCTAAACTGTTTAACTAATGAATGTACGATGATTTTAGATTGTAAAGTGTTGTATAAACTGTTGGCACTATACAAATCCTAAATAATAATAATAATCAGTAGCAGCTGGTGTTCAATATTTTGAGGGGGGGGGGTGGGCAGAAAACAAACCTGCCCCCTTCGCTTGCAATCAGTGGCCATACCTTAGATGCAGATGCTGCTGCTCCTCGCTCCAGGTTGCAGAGGAAAGACCTGGGCCATTGCTTCTCCTCCCGGGCGAACAGGAAGTCCTAAGACTCCCTGGCCAATTGGGTCCCAGGACTTGCTTCCTGATTGGCCAGGAGGAGAAGCAGGAAGACATTAGCAAATATTAACCACTTGCTTACTGGGCACTTAAACCCCCCTCCTGCCCAGACCAATTTTCAGCTTTTAGCACTGACGCACTTTGAATGACAATTGCACGGTCATACAACACTGTGCCCAAATGAATTTTAAAAATTCCCACAAACAGGGCTTTCTTTTGGTAGTATATGATCACCTCTGCTTTTTTTTTTTTGTTGTTGTTAAAAGTAAATAAAAATACAGATTAAAAACAAATATATATTTTTTTTATGTTTTGTTATAAAATTTTGCAAATAGGTAATTTTTCTCCTTCATTGATGTACGCTGATGAGGCTGCACTGATGGGCACTGATGGGCTGCACTTATAGGCACCGATGGGCTGCACTGATGGGCACCGATGGGCTGCACTGATGGGCACTGATAAGGCGGCACTGATGGGCACTGATAGGTGGTACTGGTTGGCACTGCGAGGTGATACTGAGAGGTGGCACTGAAGGGCATTGATAGGTGGCACTGGTGGGCACTGAGAAGTGGCATTGATAGGTGGCACTGATAGCTGGCAGTGATGGGCACTGATGGGTAGCAATAATGGGTACTGATGGGTGGCAGTAATGGGCACTGTTAGGCAGCACTGCTAGGTGGCACTGATGAGGCACTGATTGGCACCACTGGTGGGCATTGATAGGTGGCACTTGTGGGCATTAATAGGTGGCACTCATGGGCATTGATAGGTGGCACTGGTGGGCACTGTGGGCACTTGCAGATGGCACTAGCAGGGGGGTACTGGCGGCACAGAGGAGGCAGATGTGCCTTTCACATAAGCCGGTGATCGCCTTTTTTTTCTCCTCACGCTCTCAGCGTGAGGAGAAAACAAATACCAGCTTTTGTTTACATCACGTGATCAGCTGTCATTGACTGAGAGCTGATCACATGGTAAGGGGCCGGGACCGTGTCTGTGATCGCCCGAGTCTCAGTGACTCTTGTGATCACAGCACACACCCCAAGCCCACCCTGTTTTTTTTTAATCCAAGTAAAGCTTCAGGCTATAATCATGTGCTTCAAAAAAATAAAAACATTGAAATCCATATGTCTGGTGCCCTGTATGTAGATTAAGGGCCGGGCTCTTGGATTAGTGGGGCAGCGCCCCTGCACCCCTAATAGAGCGGCCACCACTGATAATAATAATAATTTCATGTCAGCACACATGCACGTATGTGCATGCTGAAATGATGGTTCCTCAGAGTTATTACTCATTGTACTTGTGCGCCATAATTCTTGTATGCCCAGTTTTACCAGATCTAATCATTCTTTCTACAAACAACAATATGAATGTATGACACTCAGTTCCCCATGTGAGTAGGGCTAAAGATTATCTCCTTCTTTAATATATATTCCAATTACATTGATATGTGTCACTCAGCTGTCTCACACTCAGTAAACAGCTCAGCAGAAAAAGTCTGCTCTGTATTGCTAAGTCCAGCTGTGATAGAACCCGCAGTGTAATTTATATCCATCTGACAGCCAAACTGACTGCTAAGTAAGAATAGCAGAAGGGAATGCAGTAAAGAAGGGATATTTGTGTAAAGTGGTCCTTTCTTTAGCCATAATTTATCACACGCATTGACATTGTCTGTGCTGCGCTCCTCTGGGGAAAGTTAAAAGATATATTAAATTATACTGCTGTCTGTGACACCTGTAACTGCCAGTTTCATAAATTACATCAAAGACATGAAAACATGCAGTCTAAAGTATTTCTTATTCAGCATGAATTTTATGCAGCATTCAGATCCCTCTGCTCTAGTTTTATGAAAGAGAATTATTAAAGGTAACTAGTACCAATACCAACAAATATGCATGTGCATATGTATGTGTATCCAAGTTCAGCTCTGGGATCCATGGTCCCCCCCACAGGTGATATCTAGTTTCCCCAGTGGGCTCATCTAGTGTGTATTTGTCTTATTCTTCTTAAAGTGAAACTGTACTTACCTGCCTGTTTTCTGCACAACCAGTGACAGATTAAAGCTGTCCTCCGACGATCTGTCTACCAGTGTCCCCATCTCCGTTGCCCCATCGTTTGTGCCCCACATTGCTTATCTCTGCCCATTGGGAAACCTCTTAAAGCTGCTCTTCCCCAGTTCGGAAAAAAAAATAGCAGCTACAAAAACTCACCTGTTCAGTGCCGTCCTCACCCAAGCCAATTCTTCCCCGGTCCTCGAGTCCCCAGCACTGGCATGGTTACTGTGGGCAGCTGCCTGTGACTGCTTGCGGCTTCATAGCTGGCTGCCCACTAATGTGTCCCAGAAGGCTGCGGGTTGTAATAGGAATCACTGTGACAGGTCCTCTTTATGGAGAGATGTGGGGTCAATAAGACCCCACATCTCTCCTCCAGACTTGAAAGCATGAGATTGTGAAAAATAATTCACCAATCTCATGCCGACAGCCGCGATTGCAGCTTTGTTTACTTCCGGGTACCCGGGCGTGACGTCACAACGACGAGCCCGGGCCTCCGACAGTCATAGAGATCTCGAAATCTCTATCGTCGTATGCCGGCACCGGCAGATTCATTCTCCGGGCCCCCCAATGGCACGGGAGAGCCCGGAGAAGCACCGGATGGTGGCGGGAGGGGGATGTCCCCTCCCGCTGCCTTTAAGAACGATCAAGCGGCGGAACTGCCACTATGATCGTTCTTATCGTGCACAGAATCGCCGGCAGAAGACGGTGATATCTGAATGATGCCTGTAGCTGCAGGAATCATTCAGATATCACCGCACAAAGTCGAGGATGTCATATGACGTCCTCCCGTGAACAAGTGGTTAATGAGTGAAATAATTGTTTGATCCCCTATCAGTCAGCAAGATTTCTGGCTCCCAGGTGTCTTTTATTCAGGTAATGAGCTGAGATTAGGAGCCTTCTCCTAACGGGAGTGCTCCTAATCTCAGCTTGTTACCTGTATAAAAGATGCCTGTCCATGGAAGCAATCAATCAATCCGTTTCAATCTCTCCATCATGGCCAAGACCAAGGGTGTCCAAGGATGTCAGTAACAAGGTTGTAGACCTACACAAGGCTGGAATGGGCTAGAGGACCATCGCCAAGCATCTTAGTGAGAGGATGACAACAGCCGGTGCGATAATTCGGAAATAGAAGAAACACACAATAACTATCTATCTCCCTCGGTCTGGGGCTCCATGCAAGATCTCACCTCATGGAGTTTCAATTCATGAGAACTGTGAGGAATCAGCCCAGAACTACATGGGAGAATCTTGTCAATGATCTCAAGGCAACTGGGACCATAGTAACCAAGAAAACAGTTGGTAACACACTACACCGTGAAGGAATAAAATCCTGCAGGGCCTGCAAGGTCCCCCTGCCCAAGAAAGCACATGTACGGGCCCGTCTGAAGTTTGCTATTGAACATCTGAGTGATTCAGAGGAGAACTGGGTGAAAGTGTTGTGGTCAGAAGAGACCAAAATCAAGCTCTTTGGCATCAACTCAACTCGTGATTGGAGGAGGAGCAATGCTGCTTATGACCCCAAGAACAACAGTACATATACTGTATTGTACAGCTGAATTTTTGCCCTGAATAGCCCTCAGCCTGGAGAAAAATACTCTGATAATGCTCGTATAGCTGTTATAATGCAATTGGAGCTGTTCCAGGTATTGTCCTGCATGAGCTGAATAGTCAATTAATGGATACATACAGGAGACTGTTGAGGTGTCGGGTATAGGTATTGGATTTTAGCTGCTTCCTCATTGTAAGAAAAATTGGTTACATGAAAGTGAAAGTGCAAACAAATGGCTAAATACACATCTGAAATGCATACATAAGAATTATTTCATAAACCAAAGAATCCATAATTCTGTTTGACCAGTTTTAGCTGAAGAGAATTATATATCCTTTGGAAAGTAGGGCACTATATGCATATACACTATATTGTCAAAAGTATTGGCACACCTGCCATTACACGCACATAAACTTTAATAGCATCCCAGTCTTAGTCCGTAGGGTTCAATGTTGAGTTGGCCAACCCTTTGCATCTATAACAGCTTCAACTCTTCTGGGAAAGTTGTCCACAAGGTTTAGGAGTGTGTCTATAGAAATGTTTGACCAGTCTTCCAGAAGTGCTTTTTTGAGGTCAGGGTGAGGATGTGGGACAAGAAGGCCTGGCCCGCAGTCTCCGCTCTAATTCATACTAAAGGTGTTCTATCGGGTTGAGGTGAGGACTCCATGCAGGCGAGTCTAGTTCCTCCACCCCAAACTCACTCATCCATGTCTTTATAGGCCTTTATGGAAACATAATGCATCAGTGCCTGACCTCACAAATGCTCTTCTAGAAGAATGATCAAACATTCCCATAGACACACTTCTAAACCTTGTGGACACCCTTCTTAAAACAGTTCAAGTTGTTATAGCTGCAAAGGGTGGGCCATCTCAATATTGGACCCTACAGAGTAAGACTGGGATGCCATTACAGTTCATGTGCATGTAAAGGCAGGTGTCCCAATATTTTTGACAATATAGTGTGTGTATATATATATATATATATATATATATATATATATATATAGTTCCTCGCTGAATTTGGAATAGTCAACTACTGGCCGCACATATTTTCCAGCATATTGCAATCCATATGGAGGTTCAAATTGATATTAAATCTTGCCATGCAAATTGCATTCCTACTTTTGCATTCTATTTATTGGTATCCGTTTATTTTATTACAGTACAGGAAATAGCTCACATTGATACTGTATATAGTGAGTCATTCGGCAACTTTTTGGTTTAGTGTAGTTTCCTGTGTGCATGTGAAGCCACAATGCACCAAATTATATATTTAAGATGTGCAGAATAAAATTACGTTCTGTAGGCCAAATGACACATTTTCAGTAAAAGCATTTTGGCCAAAACGACAACTAGAAATTACCAAATATTTGTTCTGTTTAGGTTAATAATAAAGGTTATCAGGTTATTTGATATGTAACAAAATATTGTCTGAAGTAGTGAACTTCTGACAGGTATCTACCATTCTTGTAAGTTTCTTTTACTGAAACAGACACTATGGAGTTAGTTTACTAAAGGCAAAAATACTGTTCACTTTGCGAGGGAAATTTCCCCAGAGCTTAGTGAATGAGGTGTAGCTCTGTTGAATTCCATCATCGAATGATATGCAAGCAAAAATGCTTTTTTTTTCCTTGCACGTGATTTGGTAGTCTTTACAAAGTCCAACTTCACCACATTTAAAAAGTTCTGGGCAAAATTCCCTTGGAAAGTGCAACTTCCTTTACAAAGTGAACAGTCTATCTGCAAAGTGAATCAATCCATATGTGTTTTATTATACTTTCACAAAAATATATATATATATATATATTAAAAAAAAACTGACTTAAAGCATCTGTAAGTCCTACAATGAACATTTCTTATTTTCCCTTCTGATATGATAAATATGCCATTGAAAGTGTTTTCTTATATCTGTTTCTAATGCACAAAAGAATACCCTTTGATCCTGCCAGAAATCTTGTGAACTGATAACGTTCCGCACATATATAGGACTGAGATTTTCCACAGTGCAGCCATGGAAATTGCCTATAGAGATAAGTACATAATGAAAAACCCAGTTGCCCGGTAATTCAGCTCACCTGAAGTGTTAGGGCTCATTTACAGTTGCGGGAAAAGCAACAGTCTTGAGCCGTGTTTATATCACCCTCTGATCAATCCCCCTTCAGCTGCAAAGGCAGCAGACAGACTGCAGTACTGCCCACCGAATATGACCCATTCATCTGAATGGGGTTGAGTCTCAACTACTTGCAATGCACATGGTTGCAGTGTTGTGGCGCAGGTTTTTAGAGAGTTAAAGTGGTATAAAAGATTTGGCTTTTTTTTTATTTATTTTTTATAATAATAAACATGTTATACTTACCTGCTCTGTGCAGTGGTTTTGTATAGAGCAGCCCCAATTCTCTTCTTCTCGGGTCCCCAGCGCTCCTGGCTCCTCCCCCTGGCCAGTGACCCCAATAGCAGGCTGATTGCTATGGGGGACACTGGTGCGAGATTGCTCTAGAGACCTGCTCTATGCGTCTATAGGACACACAGGAACCACCCCTGCTCTCTCCTCATTGGATAACTGGCTTTGATTGCCAGCAGTAGAAAGCCAATGGCTCCTGATGCTGTCTTAACCAATGAGGGGAGGAAGTCCCTGGACAGCCGAGGATCTTGTGCACATGGTGGATCAGTAGGGGATTCAGATGAGCATTAGTGGGACCTGTGGGGGGAGCAGCACATGCATAGAATGCACAAAGGTAAAAAAACCTTCAGCCTTTAAAACCACTGTAAAACAGGCGGTGAGGAGGCTACATACAGTAATGCCTCCTTATCACCTGTCAAACACCTTATGAAGAGGAATCCACTGCTGAACACTATTCAGATGGCTAATGCATGCCAGTGTCAACTAGCCATTAGTTCAGGTTAGATAAGGAACAACCCATAATGCTCTGCTGAGTCACAAAAGCCAATGATCTTAAGGATCTGGAGGTCCTCTCACTATAAAAGTGTGGGCTCACAGTAGCTTTATTGTCCTCCGATGCTGCATCCCGCTGATATGTCCATGCAGATGATGATGATGATGAATAGATGATGTCATCATGAGGCCCCGCCCCTTGTGACTTCACCACCTGGGGCATGATTGGTCCTTGACATCACAATGAGGCAGGCCTCCAAATGATTGCGGGTCTTAAGACCCAATTGGCCGAGAGGAGAAGCAACCATATTGTCCGGGAGCACGGGGGGAGGCGCCAAAGAGGAGATGCAGGGGGAAGCCGCTGAAGCTGTCTGCAACCTAGATGGAGTAAGTGCGACGCTGATGGCCGAGCGACTGGGGAGGGTTTGTTTGCCGAGGGAAAGAGGGGTGGTTTGACTGAACGAACGGAGGGGGGAACGCCAGTGACCACTGGGTGGCACTGATAAGCTCCACTGATGGACACTAATGGGGCTGCACTCATTATCAGGTCACTGACTATCAGTGTAAATGTACTTACTGTGCCCCCACAGCAAGTTTGTTTGCATTGTGACAGCTGTGATTGATCACAGCTGATCATATGGTAAAGGTTAGCTGTGATTGGCCCTTTACCCTGATCCACTGTGTCCAAGTCACAGAGCGCACCCAGTGCACACCCCAGGGGACATGCGGGAGGTGCACTTGTAGGAGGACATCCAGGAAAGTCCTCCCAGAACTGGAAAGCCATGCTGTAGTCGTATATCAGCTTTAGTGCAGTGGGGAAGTGATTAAAGGCACCATTATATTTATAATCGCCCACGTCCTCAGCTGCACCCAACCGTCCCAAAGGCATTACAAACTCCCACACTTTTGTTTTTTCTCAGGGGACCTAGCTCCTGGGAGAACCACCGATAAATACATTAACATGCCATATCACAGATGGGTCCACCAGTTTTGTAACAATTTGTAACCTCCCAAAAAAAACTGATCTGCCAAGCTGCTGTGGCAAACATCCACCGCGTATACCAAATTGTTTAAATAATGCCGCCCCACAACCTAGACTAACAACAACCACAAGTCTAGATGGGGATTTATTTTTCGCCTGAACATTCTGGAATATCATTCACTTGAACTGCTCTTGTGGCTCCACCCAGCCCATCTAACCCCCTCCACTTGAGATCCAAACATAACCCTTTTGTGAACTGTTCTTCCCTTAAGTCATGCAGCCCCTCTGTCCATTGCTCTTCTACAAGTTTCATTAAATTTTTTGCAGCTGTGTTCCTTTAACTTGTAGTTTTATTTCCATAGTTTTTTCTTTTTAGACAAAATCTTAGCCTTTTTTTATTGCAGTTGACATGTTATGGTGTCATCTTATTCTCTGCAGCATGTTCAGTAAAAACTCATTTGTCTTAAAAGTCATGTCAAATAAAAGTTTACTTCGTACTTGGAAAGGTTTTAGAGCTTGGTCTACAGCGACCCTGCAAAAAGGCAAAATTTTATTTTCTGTCTGACCTCCTGATAAGTGAAATTGTTCTCAGACTACGAAATGATCCAGAGCTAGGAATACCCACCCTGCTATTGTTTTAATATATTTTGTGCAGAATGTTTCCTGTGTTGTACTTTTATTTCACGTTTTTACCTATTTAAAAAAATTGAGGATGTGTGAATTTTGAACAGGAAATTATGTATTTCTGTTTTTGCATTTTTCGTGAATAAAGAACTGCATTTGAGATTTGTATATTTGTTAATTGAGACTAGCCTAAAGTGACACTGTCACTGACACTGTTTACGATTTACAATTCTATAGTTATCACAATACCTACAGTACTCATATTAATGTCCCTCTGGACCAGAAATGTTTTCAGTGAATTTGGAGTTACTTGCACCACTTATGTCAGAGAACTTCAACACTTCCAGCAGTGTTACATGAAGAAATAATTCCGGACAGCTGCACTTTCAAAAATCATTTTATTTAAGCTTCATATGACAAGTGGTTGACAGATGGAGCAGGGGACAAAGAGGTAGATGTGTTTTGCGCAAATGTTAGCGCTTAGTCATTACCTCAAGCAGTGTTAGGCCCCTTTCACACTGAGGAGTTTTTCAGGCGGTACAGCGCTAAAAATAGCACTAAAATAGCGCCTAAATACCGCCTGAAAAATTCATGCCCAGCCTTCTCAATGTGAAAGCCAGAGGGTTTTCACACTGAGGCGATGAGCTGGCAGGAGAGAAAAAAATTTCCTGCAAGCAGCATCTTCGGAGCGGTGAGAGCAGCGGTGTGTATATCGCTCCTTCACCGCTCCTTTCAATTTAAAACAATGGGAAACCGCGGTAATACCGACCGCAATGCGCCTCTGCAGAGGCGCATTGCAGGCAGTATTAACCATTTTTCGGCCGCTAGCGGGGGTTAATACTGTACCGCTAGCGGCCGAATCCTGCGGCAATTTTGACGGTATAGCGCCGCTATACCGCCACCGTACCTCCATTGCCCATGTGAAAGGGGCCTTAGTATTGCAGTTTCTATCTGGCTGTAGCCACTCCCATTCCAGATTTTCATTATCTTTTTTCTGCACCTGCAAGCAAAGTATTGGGATCAAGTTATTGAGAGCAGAGAGGCTGCCAATGGCATAAACATCCAGCATCACATGAGTAAACCTCTGAGGCCATTAGGATCATGAATGACCTAATAACCAAGTTGCAAATGAATACAAAATCATGATCACTGCCCTGCAAAAGAGAGGTAAAGACCATATCCAAAGGATTGAGGAAAATCAGTAATTGTTTCTTATAACAAGATTTGTTTTCTATTGTGGGTCAATTGTGGGTCAATGGGAAGCTGTGGCAGGGGAATGTGCGACTCAGCTTACCTTGGAGAGCTCTGGAAACTCTGTGTCCAGCTTCCTCTCATGTGTACATCACCCTGTATCTCTAATAGGGGCACAGGGTGAATGAGAACCCCACTATAATCTGTGCTAGTCAGACTCAATGTTGTATATATGTATATATTGTGTGTTGTCTCATGCTGTTGTGTACTCTTTGCTGTGATCGTTTGGGGTGTCACTGTATTCTATTGTTCTATTTTGGCTGTCTGTCTCAACTATTATGGGATGTATAAGTGTGTTTGCTGTGAGGAAAGAGGAAGGGGGACTCCTGCTGATAACACTGTTTACTGATGAGAAGTTTGAACCCACCTTACCTGTGTGTCTATGGTCATTGGACAATTTACGCCGCCATGTTTTCCAAGGGTGGGGGAGGTGTCTTGAAGTTGAATATTTGTGTAACATGTGCTTGAATAAAGTAGTCTGGTGGTTTTTACCCTACACTGAAATATGGCTGGTGACTGGGGTGCTAAAGAGTCTTGGATAGTGATGGTTCTGGACAGAGGAAGCATTGACGGCGGACATAGTCCTGGGTTTGTCACAGGAGCCATCAACACATTTCGAGAATCTGTGTCCTCCTTTTCAGCATTTTTATATTCTAATGTGGACTAGTAAGTATATACAACATTACAATTCAAAATACACTTACTGACTGGTTTAAAAGTCACAGAAATGGAAAAGCTCATCAATATAGCTGTCAAGAAGGTAATAGTCATAGTACAGATGAAGCGGAGACTAGATGTGCACAGGTGCAGATGCTTGTTTTTCTGTGCATAATCGCAGGCAGATGTGTGCCCTCACCACTAATGTTGGTGCCAAAGGGACTAATTAAACTACAGCAGTTCTTTTAGCCTGTGCTGTCTTATCTACAGCTGCTCCCTGTATTCCTGCATCTGTTCCCGAGTTTTCTCCTGTTCCAGGCTTGTCCTGATCCTGCCTGTCCCGACCTTGGCTTGTTTCTTGACTCTGTTCTGCCTTCTGTTCATCTACCTGATTCTTCGTTGCTGACCTCTGCTTGTATCCTGACCATTCTCTGCCGTCCTGGCATCCAGTCATTCACCTTATAGGCCTTGCTTTCTATCTGGTTCCTGCTGGTCCTACACCTGCTGAAGCACTTCCAATTCTTCCTCACCTGAAACCTAAAAGCTGAATGTCAAGCAACTGCTGCATGCTGTCTGCCAGTCTGGAGTCGGCTGTTCCCACTGCCACCTGCTCTTCCATCTACCTGGTCTGTGTCTGGAGACGCACCTACCATTCATTGCTGCAGGCACTCAAATTTGTATCGCTCTCATGGGCTACCGTCGCAACACCAGTTGTCCTTGAGTTGGGCTGTAAGAGAGGCCTCCCTCTACATATCAGGCTCTATTGCAAGGTACGTGACAATAGTCCACAATACCCCTTGATCAGATGACTTCACCCAGCTAATGGCAAATCCCCCATAACTTATATCACAGTCTGTCCTGCTTTCCACATTCATTTCCTCCATCCAAGAGAGGTGGGGACACTTTACGGGAACCCATCCCTATTTAGTATCCCCCCATCCCCATACTGTGCTTTTTCTTCCGCCTTCTTCTTCCCTGCTTTCCCCCCTCTCCCCCCCCCTTTTTTTTTCCTGCTGGCCTTGAGTCCCTGCACCAACTGGCATATGGTCGCACTATGAGTTCACCAATCTATTACATGGCACATTGAATTAGGAACATGTAGGTAGATTCAAGTACATCTGCCTAAACTTGCGGCAGCGTAGCTTAGCGTGTTTAGGCTACGTCGCCGTAAGTTAGCTAGGCAAGTACATGATTCTCAATGTACTTGCCTGCTATGTTACGGCGGCATAGCCTAAAGCGGGCGGGCGTAAGGGCCCCAAATTCAAATGTGTGGAAGAGGGGCGTGTTTAATGTTAATAATGCTTGACCTTACGTTTTTGACGTTTTTCCGTTACTGCGCATGCGCCGGGCGCCTACATTTACCACTGTGCATTGCGGCTAAGTACGCCGCACGGGCCTATTGATTTCGACGTGGACGTAAACGACGCAAATCCCGATTCACGGACCACTTACGCAAACGACGTAAAAAAATCGAATTTCGACGCGGGAACGGCGGCCATACTTGACATTACTATTCCACTAGGGCCTAGCTCTAACTTTAGCCGGCCTATCTCTTACGTAAACGGCATAAAAGTACTGCGTCGGCCGGGCGTACGTTCGTGAATTGGCGCATCTCCTCATTTACATATTCTACGCCAACCGCAATGGAAGCGCCACCTAGCAGCCATCCAAAATATTGCAATGTAAGATAGGACGGCGCAAGCCGTCGTATCTTAGTTATGTTTTTTTTGTTTTCAAAAGAGCTTTATTGTAAATAGAAAAAGGCAAGACATAGTCAAGTAAAGGCAAGCATATTGCCATAAGGCACATGTGTACATTGTAGGTATTGGTTACAACAGAAGCAACTTCAAACAGTGCACGTTTCAGAAAGATGCATATATATCGAAACATGGTACAACTGGAATAAACAATAACCAGAGACATTATCCTAGGTTGCCAATATTGCAGTCCAACGGGAGACCGAAAGGTCGGTCATCTCGAGTCATCGAGAAATAGAAAGAGAGTAAGAGAAAAGATGTAAAATTAAACAAAAAAGAAGTAAAAAGGAAGGTCAGTCCTGGAGTCTGAAAAGAAACCATGGGTTCCACTTGGCGTCAAACTTAGGTAGCGAGTCATACAGGGTGTGAAATATTTTCTCAGACAGCATCATTTGGTCTACTCTATTTAATATTAGCGTGAAGGGAACAGCATCTTTCTTCCAGCAAAGGGCAATAGCCCATAACATGGCCAGGCAGACTGCGTGAATAAGCCTAGCCATGGGCAACTGTACTTCTTGAATTTTATCAAAAAGAAGACATTGTGTAAGCTTAAGGTCCACATGTTCTCCCGCTAAGGTGTCAATCAGTTTCAATGCTTCTGTCCAGGTGGGTTTGATTTTGGGACAGTCCCAGAACAAATGGACATAGGAGCCCGGTGTCCCACAGCCCCTAAAACATAGTTGGGAGGCCTGGGGGAATATACTGTGGAGGCGCATAGGGGTGTAATACCATCGGGTTAGTAGCTTAACCGCAGTTTCCCTAATAGAGAGAGAAAGAGTGCTTTTACGCATATTGATCTAGCAGGACTGCCAGTCCATGTCACTGGCCGTCAACTGTAGCTCCCGTTCCCACTGGGTCCTGTATTTCAACCCAGTGGAATGAAGAGCCGCGACCATCATAGCATAGATCCCCGATATCAACCCCTTGCCTCTGGGAGTAGAGTTACATATAGTTTCAAAGTCAGAAGGACGATCAGAGGGGGGGGTACCATAATGTGATTGAAAAATGTGCCGAATTTGGAGGAAATGATAGAATTCCCCCCCTAGTATCCCAAATTTTGACTGTAGAGTGGCAAAGGGCATAAACCTGGAGTCCTGCAAGAAATCCCGAAGCCTGGTTAAGCCTAGGTCCACCCAAGTCTGAAAAGCCTCAGGGCAGGAGTAGGCTGGGGCAAAACGTGAGTCACCCAAGTATGAGGCGTTCAGGGGTGGCCATGAGACTAAGCCTAGTTTGAGTTTATAACTATCCCAGAGGTGTATGGAAGAGGCCACTATGAGGTTCTTGGATCGGAGGGCAAAACCCGTGGGGTTAGAGGACCACATAAGGCCCGGGAGATAAAATGGGACTATGGAGTCCATTTCAATTCTAACCCAGGGGACCTTGGGATTGCGAATATTCCATTGGGCCTGTTGGGAGAATCTACTGGATAAATAATAGAGCCAGATCTGGGGAACCCCAAGGCCACCTCTCTTGGAAGAGCAGTAAAGGACCTCTTTCGCAAATCTAGGGGGTCTATTTTTCCAGATGAAATTGTTAAACAGGGATTGAATTTTGAGGACGTAAGATTTGGGTAATTTGAGCGGAAGGGATCTAAATAGGTACATTAATTTCGGGAGGCAATTCATTTTCAGGGCAGTCACTCTTCCTAAAAATGAGATGTGGAGGGGGGCCCAGGCTTTGAGTAATTGTTTTATCTTGGGTATCTTAGTTATGTTTAAGCGTATCTCTGTTTGAGCATACGCTTAAACATAAGTCGGCGTAGATTCTGAGTTAGGTTGGCTTATCTACTGATAAGCCGGCCTAACTCTTTGTGAATCTACCTAATGGTTCTTAGGCGTTGAGTTTAGCACTGTCCATTTATCTTGTTGTGTGCCCTACGATGGTCATCAAGTTTTACCAGGGCCACTAGATTTTTGTTTTTGTCCTGTTGTATTCTCTGCCATTTACATTGCTCCTTCATATCATTGTACAGTCCTGTGAATGTATGGAGATGGTTACCCTATTTCTTGTACTCCTTTTGATTCAGCCATGTATTCCTTTTTTAGATGTTTTTTCATTTCCGTTTGTTGCATTGCACCTATCTGGAAAACCTTAATAAATTCTTAATGAAATAAAATAAAAAATACATTCACAATATATCAATAAGCTGAAAAAAATCTGGTAATAATTAAGAAATACAAATATTTGATCTCACTTTTAATATTGATACATTAATACATGAATGTATAGAAATCTTCTTTCAAACTTTATAACAACATTTGTATATCTGTACTAACAAGCAGTGTTAATTTTGGCAGCAAATTTCAATCTTAAAGCGGAGGTTCACCCGCACATGACACTTTTTCCCCTTAGATTCCTGCTCGTTTTGTCTACGGGAATCGGCTAGTTGTTTTAAAATATGAGCTGTACTTACCATTTACGAGATGCATCTTCTCCGCCGCTTCCGGGTATGGGCTGCGGGACTGGGCGTTCCTATTTTGATTGACAGTCTTCCGAGAGGCTTCCGACGGTCGCATCCATCGCGTCACGATTTTCCGAAAGAAGCCGAACGTCGGTGCGCAGGCGCAGTACAGCGCCGCACCGACGTTCGGCTTCTTTCGGCTACTAGTGACGCGATGGATGCGACCGTCGGAAGCCTCTCGGAAGACTGTCAATCAAGAAGGAACGCCCGCTCCGGAAGACCCATACCCGGAAGCGACGGAGAAGATGCATCTCGAAAACGGTAAGTACGGCTCATATTTTAAAACAACTAGCCGATTCCCCTAGACAAAACGAGCATCCATCTAAGGGGAAAAGAGAAAACAAAACATAATTGGGTGAACTCCCGCTTTAATCTTAGGTCTAAAATTAAATGTTAGTTTTAGTCCCATTTTAGTCTTCTGCAATTGTTTTAGTTTTAGTCGTATTTAGTCGACTAAATCTCCAGTACATTTTAGTTGACTAAAGTGTTCTGCAGTTTAGTCGACTAAAGTCTCTAAAACATTACGACGGCGCACATTGCGTTGCGCCGTCGTAAGCCCTTTCAGAATCTGGGCCACTATCTGTATGGCTAAAATTGCTTCGCAAAGACATTCCATGTGATATGCAGTGCGGTAAGAATAACATGAAATCTCGCACCACGCACTAGTGTGAACCGGCGCTGAAGTGTGATAGGAACATGGAAGCTGCAGGCCAGTAGTGACTGATAGTCAGCAATGGATTTTCATATCTCCATAAGTCTTCAGTACAGAGATCTTCTTACTGATATAAATAATTATGTTTTTCCTACTGCGATACTCAAAACAAAATAGTAATAAATATAAAAATGAAAAAAGGAAATCTAAGAGGGAGAATAAGGCCCTTTGTATGGTCTGCTGTAGTTAAAAAAGTTGGACCTCATATGTAGAGATCTAGCTTGCGGAATTAAAAGGAGATAGATATAAGATCCGTTTTGAATGTTCCCACCACTAGAGCATTCTAAGCTTTTATCCACTGGCAACAGAAATACCATTTGTGTAACACACCGGGAAATTATAAACGATAGTAGAGTCCATAATTCTTCATTATATTCTAAGTATTGATTTAATGGAGGAAACATGAAACAACTGCTGGACGCATTCATAAATAGCATTATCATTTGTCTTCACTATCTCCTCATACAATGGCTAATGTTTAGCTGTTTGATCAAATTCCTACAGGGCTGGTTATCGATGTCTTTACGAACAATGAAGTCTAGCTACACAAAGAAATAATACATTGCTTTTTCTGCAAGTAGTGGTTATATGTTTCCAGCAGATCGATAATTGTCTACTTGTACAGTGTTTCTGTTTCACATATTTTGACCATGCACTCGTTTTGACATAGATATATGGAGAGCCTGGTTTGAGGTTACGCAGAATGCTTGACAATGAATATAATAAGTTCTGTCAGATTGTGCGCTCTCTTCTTGTCTAACGTTATGAAAAGTGGCAGGAAGACAAACCAAACTTGCATTTGATCATTTTAAAGAAATACATTAATGTCTTACAGTAAGCTGTAGGTAGAATTTCATTCTGTCCAATTGCTGAAATATAACACAATTTGATAGGAAGGGAAAGACATACAAATTCACTTGTGGATGTGATTTCAGCAAATACAACAGAACATTTCAGTTCAGAGTACTTCTTGAAAACTAAAAACTTAAAACTACAAATTTTAACCAAGTCTGGTATTGTAGCACAAACAAATTCAATGCTCTTGCCACAGTCCACCAAGAAATACACAGGGAAGGGAAAACATCTGTATGGTATATGGATAAATATTTCCTTATACCCTAAGGCCCCATACACACCATAGAAACTATCCGCAGATAAATCCCATCAAATGGGTTTCTGCGGATAGATCCTATGGTGTGTACACTCCGTCGGATATTTATCCGCAGATAAATCTCCCCTGGGATGGATTTCCAGCAGATGGATATTTGCTGACTTGCTCAACAAATCCATCTGCTGGAATCCATTCCAACGGATGGATCCGCTCGTCTGTACAGACTTACCGGATCCATCCGCCCAAAGGGATTCCCCGCACGCGTCGTAATGATTTGACGCATGCGTGGAATTCCTTATATGACAGCGTCGCGCCCGTCGCCGCGTCATAATAGCGGCGACGGCGCGACACGTCATCGGCAGAGGATTTCAGCGCGGATTTCAATGCGATGGTGTGTACACGCCATCGCATAGAAATCTTCTGAAATCCTCGAGAGGATTTATCCGCGGATACGGTCCGCTGGACCGTATCTGCGGATAAATCCTCTCGTGTGTATGGGGCCTGAACCTATATCTATATTATCTGCCAATATAATGTGTATTTTACCAAAGAATAGTCCTTTTATATGTTGTCTTTTTTTGTGAAGGGTGGGAGGATATGGGTTATTAGAATGTGAAATGTTTATACAAATGGAATTGGATGATAAAGTTGTATGTAATATGTTTTAAAGAAAATTAATAATAAGAATAGTCCTTTACTAGTCGAGATTAGGAAAGAAGGACGTTAGAACAAAAGATCTTTCACAAGTCCCATGGTAGCCTAAGCCATTAATTGCCACTGTCACATATAAGGGGTCCTTACTGAATGTGACCTGATCTCTCTTACCATAATTGAATAACAGAGTTCCCTTTCTCTGATGGTTGCTTGCTCGGTGCCTCTGTCACATAAAAGAAGGAGGATGTACCCATGCTCAAATTCCACTTGTTTCTACATGTATTTAAGCTATCGGGCGCTAAAGGGGTATGATCACATGTTATCACTAAGAATTCTAAATGAACCCTCTGCACACTGATATATACCCTTTCAAGCAAGCTTTGCAATAGAAAACAGTGATTTTTAGTTCACTTATATTGCACTACATGTTGAAGCTGGCCAACACAGTCAAAGTAATCCCTCTCTGGCCAGTCCCTACTCTGCTCTGCAAAATACAAATGCCCCAGTGGATATTGTGACAAAATGGGCAAACAGACACAAGTTGTAGAAGTTTCAGGTCTAGTCACTGACATGCAATGCAATGGCGCGGCTTTTTTGTTTTCTAATGCACTAGAAGTAAGATATACCATACCTGTGCTCCAATCCCAATAGCTTCTCCATCAAAAAAACTTGGTGGCAGAGCTTTTTTGCATGCAGTTTTATTTTATATATATATATATATAGTTGTTTCTGCCTGGAAACTGGAGAATGTCCATAGCAACCAAAAAGTGTCCCTTTAAGTCAAAAGCTGTTTTAGACCAGCTAGAAAAGAGCAATAATAAATTAGAACACTTGCAGAATTGAGTGATAATGATCCGTGGGGAAATTCTGCATCAGACACTGAAAGTGACGACAGCGACAATTCTGCAACTTTGATTACATTTTTGAATACATTTTATAATTATTATTATTTTTGATAATTATTTATAGTTATTTATTATAATATAATTTATGATTTTGTGTTTCAAACTTTATCATACCCGGGATGTCTACTAGACTCTTGTTTGGACAGATTTAAGTGAGTTATCCCTAAGAATTACAGGCCTACAATATAACATGCCAAATTTCCATGCACACAATGTACCGCTTTCAGCATCAAAATCATACCGCCAGGGAGGTTAAAAACATGCCACATGTCCCACCAAGAGTGTTTCACAATTCTGTTGTTGTGTGCACAGGCTTAACAAGTAATATTATTCTTACCCTAAAACACCATTCAGTCTTGTATATAAAAGTTGCACCAAGATGATTGTGATGTGTTGCAAATGCAGCAACTCATAGGGATTATTTAGTAAAGGTAAATTGAATGTGCACTTTGCAAGTGCAGTTGCACTCTTTTTTCTTAGTAAATATTAATGTGTTAACGCTTCTCTATGTAAAGAATACCCAATAGGGTGCAAGGAATATAAATACAACACTTTTTGCTTGCACCTGATTGGATGATGCAAATCAGAAGAGCTTTACCACATTTACTGTTCTCTGGGGAAAATGAGTGCAACTGCACTTGCAAAGTGCACAGTTTATTTATCTTTAGTAAATCAACCCAATCAGATTTCACATTTTTATTAGTTTAGTGCCGTCAGAGTAATAAATGAGGATTGGCTGCTATAAGTCATGCTGTCACTTTTTGCCTTATACAATAGGGCTGACAGTGTTTAACAAAAAAAAAAAAAAAAAAAACAGATAACAAAAGTGATATGAATTATTCAGAGAACCAAAGGGAGCAATAAAAATCTGAGAGAGAATTTAGACTCTACTGTTGTGTCATCTTACTTTTTGTTCCGTTTACAATGTTGTCACTGGCACAGATAACATGGAAACACCTTTCCAATAGAACAACACAAATAAAAAACTGATACCGGTTCTAACCGTTACCCACTCTATTCAAAGCCAAAAAATAGCTGCAGTTCTACTTTCATTCAAAAACAGTAGTTAGTAATTTTATATTGGGGCAGCCATATTTCACATTACATGTGCAGCCTCTGCTTCCTGCTAAGTGGTTCTTCACAGTATCCTGCTTTGGCGATCCACTTGTTTCACCGAAAGTGCACCAGGCAGGCTCTGTCTGATTGAAAAAACCAATGTGACCAAGACTGCCGAGGCTTTAGGTTAATTGAGGAAACTCAGGAACGGAAGTTTTTCTATTCATGGGGAAAAAAAGGCTACTTTTTCTTTCTCAAATAAATGTTGTATAAGAATAATGTTAATGAAAAGATGTATACCGTTGATTTATGTATATTGCATCTGAAAGGGCATTCGTTAAGGAGCAGATCTGCCTGAGAAATGTGCCATATGTTTTACTTACACATATAATCGCCAAGCTAGCGCGGCCCAAAACCCACACACTCCAACTGCACTCTGTCCAAATTTTACGTTTACCATATGGCAAAAAGGATGTTTAATAAATAACGTTAGATACATGTTATCACAGATGTGTATGCATATATTTAGGAATATTCCTTTTAATTTTGTGGTACATTAATAAAAAAAAGATGCAGGTTGCCAGGCATATTCAATTTGGGAAAGGTCTTGTGAATGGAAACAGAAATGGCTCTTATCTGAAGAAGAGGACAGTTTGGCTCGGTGAATGTCTAATCTTATTTGTGGGAAAGTGCATTGCCTGGAAATGAATCAGAATTGTCTGAATTTAAAGTAGGATCCACATATTTGCATTAGATTATCTTGTAATGCTGATAATGCTTACAGAAACAGACAGTTTGTAATAAAATGACATGTTCCTCAATGAATGCTCAACATAACATTTCCTGAAGTCAAGGCTATCTTACCTGGAACTGTACTTTATTCTTCTCGTTGTCTTTTATATTTAAAAGATTTGGGTCTGCCAGTCTGCATTCTTAGTACAAGGGCCCAATAGACAGAAACATGAATAGCGTGACTAATAATTAATTCTGCTACACAGCTCCTGAATGCACATACAGTGTCTCACAGACGTCAGTACACCCCTCACATTTTTAAAAATATTTTATTATATCTTTTCATGTGACAACACTAAAGAAATTACACTTTGCTACAATGTAAAGTAGTCAAGCATGGAGGTTGGAGTGTCATGGTCTGGGGCTGCATGAGTGCTTCCAGCACTGGGGGGCTACAGTTCATTGAAGGAACCATGAATGCCAACATGTACTGTGACATACTGAAGCAGAGTATAAGCCCCTTCCTTCAGAGACTGGGCCGCAGGGCAGTATTCCAACATGATAACGACACCTCTGAGATGACCACTGCCTTGTTAATGAAGCTGAGGGTAAAGGTGATGGACTGGCCAAGCATACCTCCAGACCAGACCATGATCTCAAGCATCTGTGGGGCATCCTCAAATGGAAGATGGAGGAGCACAAGGTCTCTAACATCCACCAGTTCTGTGATGTCATCATGAATGAGTGGAAGAGGACTCCAGTGACAACCTGTGAAGCTCTGGTGAACTCCATGCCCAAGAGGGTTAATGCAGTGCTGGAAAATAATGGTGGCCACACAGAATATTGACACTTTGGGCCCAATTTGGACATTTTCACTTAGGGGTATACTCACTTTTGTTGCCAGCAGTTTAGACATTAATGGCTGTGTGTAGAGTTATTTTGAGGGGACAGCAAATTTACACTGTTATACAAGCTGTACACTCACTACTTTACATTGTAAAACAAGTGTAATTTCTTCAGTGCTGTCACATGAAAAGGTATAATAAAATATTTACTAAAATGTGAGGGGCAGGGTTGGTGCAAGGAGTTTTGACACCCTAGGCGAAACCTAATTTTGCCGCCCCTCTGGCTCCACCCCTCACCCCACCCCCTTTTCCCTGCCCATGTATACCCCACCTTTTTAATTAAGCGCCCATGAGTGCAGCCTCACCAGCGCCCATGAGTGCAGCCTCACCAGCGCCCATGAGTGCAGCCTCACCAGCGCCCATGAGTGCAGCCTCACCAGCGCCCATGAGTGCAGCTTCACCAGCACCCATCAAATGCAGCCTCACCAGCGCCCATCAAATGCAGCCTCACCAGCGCCCATCAATGAATGTTTGCTTGCTTCCATTCATTCAGGAGTCGGGACACAGACACAGAGAAGAGAAGAGAGTAGGAACACCAGTGTCCGGGCGCCCTAGGCAGCAGGGCGCCCTAGGCAGCTGCCTAGTTTGCCTAGTGGTAGCACCGGCCCTGGTGAGGGGTGTACTGACTTTTGTGAGATACTGTACATGCTGAGTAGAGATAAGAGACTTCTGAAATATCCCCTCTCTCTCTCTACAAATGCCATAAATTGCTTCACCAGGTGAACATACTATTTACCCAGCAGTGTTAAAGTCTAACTTGTTTTTTTCATTTTGGATAGAGTGGAGAGGGATTAGTACACCTCTCAGTTTTTTATTGTGGTCTGTGCACCCGTTTTTATTTGTCCTGTTTACCATTATCATTGAAAGTGAAAGTAAAAGAAAATTCAAAATGTTTGGTTGTCCCCAGAAAAGTAACAGAGGGGAAATCTTCCAATGGGGGCACTAGTTCTGGTGACCTAGGGGTCCCCAAGGAATTCCCTTAATTTGCAGGGATTTCCTCTCACTTCCTGTTCGACTATGGGACAGGAAGTGAAGCAAAATTTCTGTAATGTTACACAGGTGGCAAAAAAATAAAAAATAAATTAAGGTAATAATCCTCCTTGCTCTATCCAAAATGAAAAAATAAAAATAAATGGTGCCTATAGTATGACTTTAAGCCGGCCATACATGGATCGAAATTCAGCAAGCTCTGCAGGGACAAGACTAATTTCAATCCATGTATGGGCACCTTGGTTATACACAAGTCGATCTATCGATTGGCTTGTGTACAACCAGCCTGTTGATTTTTTTTTCCGAACATTTAGTGTTGCCGCCTATGGCCGGAAACACTACTAATTGTGTTCTCCCAGCAGGGAAAGCTCTTTGTGCTCGCCCCCGAAAGAGCAAAATAGTAGCAGGGAATCTCCCATCAACACTGACTGTGTTGCTGGGGGGGGGTCGAGCAATTTTCTTTCCTTTCACCCATGGTGGAAAGAAAGAAAATTGCATAATCTATGGCCTGTCTAAGTAAACTGGTTAAAAAGTTCACAGTGATATCTCCAATAGGTACTCCCTCAAAGCACAGACTGCCCTGACCCTCGGGTAACTTCTAGTCTTCCAGTAAGATTCCTCTTTTCAGCCTGCAGGGGCCTATGGGCTAAGAATCCCCTACTCCTTGTTAAATGAGTGGCCAAATAGTTAAAGTGTAACTCCACTTTTGTGGAGTTACACTGCCACCATCTCGGGTCAGGCCCCGTACACACGACCAGTTTCCTCGGCAGAATTCAGCTTCCGACCGAGTTTCTGGCTGAATTCTGCCGAGAAACCCGGCCGTGTGTACACTTTCGGCCGAGGAAGCCGACGAGGAGCTCGACGAGGAAATAGAGAACATGTTCTCTATTTCCTCGTTGTTCTATGGGAGCTCTCGGCCCGCCGAGCTCCTCGGCGGCTTCAGGGCTGAACTGGCCGAGGAACTCGATGTGTTTGGCACGTCGAGTTCCTCGGCCGTGTGTACGGGGCCTAAGTCTTGAGGCTTTACAGCCGGCTCCCTGCTGCGCTTTGTGAATTGCCCAAATGGCAGGGGATGCAGGAAAGGAGCCGAACTTCCTGATGAGTTCACCATGGCAAAGTCAGCCGGAAGTGGGAGCGGGTACCTGCCAAAAGTGCAAAATGTGGCAGCGGAGGAGGGAGGAAGCAAGTAAAAGGAGCATTAAAGGAACACTAAAGGTTCGTTTTTTATTAGATCAATTGATTGCTGTAAGCAAGAGCATTTAAATATCACTTACCTCGTTTTTCCTTTTGACCTACAAAATATAGTAATTCGGGTTTGAAAATGCCATTTCCTGTCTCTCCTCTTCTTGCTTTCCACCAGCATCTGAGCTGTTTTGCATGGTGGAAAGCAGAATGTGCTCACCCCCTCCCTATGACTACAGTCCTGCGTGAAGATGCTCTCTTATCCCTCACAGGCATGGAGGCTAAGCCTAATGGGAACTGTAGTTCCCATTAGGCTGTGATGTAGCAAGAATGAATGCGCACCGCAAACCAGGAAGTCAGTGAGAATAATGATTCAGGAGTGCTGGAGGTGAATAAAACAGCTCGATTTCAACAGATATCAAACTAGTAATAATGCAAAACATTACTTTTTACTTTATCAGCTACTGTCAGACTTTAATTTAAGAGGAAAATATTTTTGTCTTTACAACCCCTTTAAGGTATAAGCTCCCCCCTAAATACTTACCTGAATCTGATCTCGATCCATGCTATGTTCAAGAACAGCGGCTCTCTCCTCCCTCTATTTCCTCACTGGACATGGAGGCAACAGTGGGTGCATTTGGGACTTTCTGCTGTCAATCAAAAATGTAAAAAACAAAAACAAATTTATTCATCAATTTAGACCAATGTGTATTTTTCTAGATATTTTTGGTAAAAAAATCCCAATAAGCATATATTGATTGGTTTGCGTAAAAGTTATAGCATCTTTAAACTATGGGATATTTTTATGGCATTTTTCTTTATTTATTTTTTAACTAGTTATGGCGGCGATCAGCGACTTATAACGGGACTGCAACATTGTGGCAGACAAATTGGACACTTAACTGACACTTTTTTGGGAACCAGCGACATTTTTGCACTCTCCAGTTTTAGTAAATTACCCATTGTGTGGCTTCTTTGGAACACCGGAACACTGGAACATGCTGCAAACTTTGATGCACAAGCAGGGCCAGGACAAGGGATGGGCTAGAGGGGGAAGCTGCCCTGGGTGCAGCACCCTGTTGGCTGTAGCACTGATTGACCTAAAGTTTTCCAGCAAGCCCATTCATGAGCCCATTCATGAGTCCCCGATGAACTGGTCGAATTTCAATCCATCTATGGCCAGCTTAAGCCAGCTGACCTAAGTTCAAAAGCCAGGCAGGGTTTTATGGTTATAAAGAATTTCCACGTGAATTCACCAAGACCATGCATTTTGCTCACCCCGGATCAGCCGTGAACCCATGGTAGTGAAAAACCTGAATGTCTTCCCTTCTGCTGAGGTTTATGTGCGGTACCTTCTTTTATTAGCAGTCAAGGCCCGCCTGACTGTGTCCTATCCATTTCAGATTCCAGTTAAATCTTGTATTTGGCATGGCCTGCTCTCACACAATAGCATTATTAATTTATACAAATGTACCAGTCATAATTGAAGAGTGGCCAGCATTATGGATTTGGGATTTAAAGAATTTACGGGGATGAACATTCTAAACCCAGAATTAGCTAAAGGCTTTTTAGAGTCTAAATCCGGCTCATTAAGCTGATCAGTAAAATGACACCCATAGAATTATAGTAAAAGCTCGGTACACTCTGCTCAGTTTGTCACTAGCTGTTTTGACAAAGATGTAAAACGAGTTAGTCCGGTGAAACTGTGATTATATTCCATGAGAATCGAGTATAAGGACAGGAAAAGGTATACCTATTTTCGTTTCACATTACACACATAATTTTTTTTTTACTATTGGATTGTGTAGGGAACATTGGAATTAAAGCGTATGTAAACTTTAACAATAACTTTCTATTTGCTCATTTTGGGCCTATTAAATATACCATTGAAAGTGTTTATTATATGTCTTCAACAAGTGCAAAAAAAAGCTGTTCATTCAGTCAGAAATCCTGTGAGCTGATAACTTCCTGAACTCTCTCTGGACTTGTGGAAAGAAATGTTTGGACAGCCGCACTCTGGAAAAACCTTCTTGGTTGCCTTTTATTGATAAAAGTTATCAAACGCCACACATCACAGCAAAGACAGGGGCATACAGCTGACGTTTTCGCACTACTATCAGTAGTGCGAAAGTAAGCTATGAGTAAGCACTGATTGTAGTGCGAAACGTCAGCTGTATGCCCCTGTCTTTGCTGTGATGTGTGGTGTTTGATAACTTTTATCAATAAAAGGCAACCGAGAAGGTTTTTCCAGAGTGCGGCTGTCCAAACAGTTCTTTCTACAATTGCTTTGTGCATTGCCGGCACCTGGGTTTCTCTGAGAGGATACGGATTCATCCACATACCTAATTGGAGCGGTGACTATCTTCACTCTCTCTGGACTGTTATAAGTTAGCATTGTTCCATGCTATCTCAGTGGTCTACAAAAACACCTCCCCCTGTTTTGAAAAAGAGAGGGAGGTGTTCTGTAGTCCTTAAAGGAACACTAAAGTTAAAAAAAATGTTTTTGTAAAATAACAAACATGTTATACTTACCTCCACTGTGCAGCTCGTTTTGCACAGAGTGTCCCCGAACCCTGTCTTCTGGGGTCCCTCCGGGGCTGTCTCGGCTCCTCCTAGCAAGAGCTTTTCACCTTGTTTATTGTTCGCATTGTTTATTGTGAAAATTACAGTTGCAGTTTGGGAGTTAACCACAGGGGGCGCTGTAGGAGTTTCGTTTCACCTAGTGTGTGTTTACAACTGTAGGGGGGTGTGGCTGTAGGTGTGACGTCATTGATCATGTCTCCCTATAAAAGGGATCACACGATCGATGCAGCCGCCACAGTGAAGAACGGGGAAGCCGTGTTTACACACGGCTCTCCCTGTTCTTCAGCTCCGGGGACCGATCGCCGAACTCCAGCGGTGATCGGGTCCACAGGACCGGCGGGACCCGCGGTCCCGGTCCCGGAGCTTCGGACCGGGTCGCGGGAGCGCGCCGCGGGCGCGCGCCCGCGACCCACGGCTGGGTACTAGTACAGGACGTACCTGTACATACATGTGCCCAGCCGTGCCATTCTGCCAACGTATATGTGCAGGAGGCGGTCCGGAAGTGGTTAAAAACAGGACGTATATATACAGTGGGCGGTCGGTAACCGGTTAAGGTGAAAAAACATTTACCTTTACAACCCCTTTAACACACTCCCTGTCCTACGGAGAAAGTGCTGCTTAGTACGCTTATTATGACAGGAGGTGAGTTATTGTCAGGATTACCAGGTTAAAATAACGAAACAAAAATGTGAAAAATAGAAAACAAATGCAGCCACCAGAACCAGGGACAAAATAATGGAAGCTGCAATACTATTGATTTTTGTTCTTAGCCTAAGCTTAATTAGATTTTTTAATAAGCTTAAGTGACGGTACTTACATGTCAGAGTCCCTTGTGCCTTTGCTGGCTGTCCTAATTGATATCAGGAGTCCTCCTCTAACCCCCCCCCCCCAAATACCCTTGTCTGGTCCTACTGGACCTGTCATAGGCACTCATCATGACCTCTATTTTTTGCCTCCCTACTCTAACCAAAGTAGCTTCATATATCACTTTTCATTGATGGAAGCTGTAGTACAGCTGAACTTCTATAAATGGAGGAGGGTGGTAAAAAGGGATTGCATAGTCAAAACTCTTGACAAGTGCTTATGACAGGCCCAGCGCTCATATTAACCCCTGCAGTACTAGAAAATTATGGCTGTGGAGGTTTGGAAGAGCAGAAAAAATTTCTGTAATGTTACACAGATGGCAAAAAAATAAAAAATAAATTAAGGTAATAATCCTCCTTGCTCTATCCAAAATGAAAAAAAAAAAAAAAAATGATGCCTATAGTATTACTTTAAGCCGGCCATACATGGATCTAAATTCAGCAAGCTCTGCAGGGACAAGACTAATTTCAATTCATGTATGGGCACCCTGGTTATACACAAGTCGATCTATCGATTGGCTTGTGTACAACCAGCCTGTTGATTTTTTTTTTCCGAACATTTAGTGTTGCCGCCTATGGCCGGAAACACTACTAATTGTGTTCTCCCAGCAGGGAAAGCTCTTTGTGCTCCCCGCCGAAAGAGCAAAATAGTAGCAGGGAATCTCCCATCAACACTGACTGTGTTGCTGGGGGGGATCGAGCAATTTTCTTTCCTTTCACCCATGGTGGAAAGAAAGAAAATTGCATAATCTATGGCCTGTCTAAGTAAACTGGTTAAAAAGTTCACAGTGATATCTCCAATAGGTACTCCCTCAAAGCACAGACTGCCCTGACCCTCGGGTAACTTCTAGTCTTCCAGTAAGATTCCTCTTTTAAGCCTGCAGGGGCCTATGGGCTAAGAATCCCCTACTACTTGTTAAATGAGTGGCCAAATAGTTAAAGTGTAACTCCACTTTTGTGGAGTTACACTGCCACCATCTCGGGTAAGTCTTGAGGCTTCACAGCCGGCTCCCTGCTGCGCTTTGTGAATTTCCCAAATGGCAGGGGATGCAGGAAAGGAGCCGAACTTCCTGATGAGTTCACCATGGCAAAGTCAGCCGGAAGTGGGAGCGGGTACCTGCCAAAAGTGCAAAATGTGGCAGCGGAGGGGGGAGGAAGCAAGTAAAAGGAGCATTAAAGGAACACTAAAGGTTTGTTTTTTTATTAGATCAATTGATTGCTGTAAGCAAGAGCATTTAAATATCACTTACCTCGTTTTTCCATTTGACCTCCAAAATACAGTAATCCAGGTTTGAAAATGACATTTCCTGTCTCTCCTCTTCTTGCTTTCCACCAGCATCTGAGCCGTTTTGCATGGTGGAAAGCAGAATGTGCTCACCCCCTCCCTATGACTACAGCCCTGCGTGATGATGCTCTCTTATCCCTCACAGGCATGGAGGCTGTGATGTAGCAAGAATGAATGCGCCAGGAAGTCAGTGAGAATAATGATTCAGGAGTGACAGAGGTGAATAAAACAGCTCGATTTCAACAGGTATCAAACTTGTTATAATGCAAAATATTACTTTTTACTTTATCAGCTACTGTCAGACTTGAACTTAAGAGGAAAATGTTTTTGTCTTTACAACCCCTTTAAGGTATAAGGTCCCCCCTAAATACTTACCTGAATCTGATCTCGATCCATGCTATGTCCAAGAACAGCGGCTCTCTCCTCCCTCTCTTTCCTCACTTTAGTGTTCCTTGGGGACACAGCAGAGTCCTTTGGCACACTTATGCACAAGCAGGGCATTCCGCTCACATGAGGGCAGACATCACAAATGTCAAGGTCTCAGATACCACTGTGCTTGTGCATGTGCAGATGTGCCACAGGTCCCTGACAGGTCCCAAAGACCAGGCAAAGACCTTCGGCACATCTGTGCACATGCTAGATACTTAAAGATGGCAGGTGGCAAAGGAGGGAATATATTGGAGAACTGAAGTTCCTCTTTAAAGTGGACCTTCAGTAATTTTTTCAGCTTTCCACCATCTATTAAATCTTCTGCCCTTGTTGTTCTAACTTTGCAAAGTAAATTTTTTTTTTTTTTGCCAGTAAATACCTTATACAGCACACTTCCTGATTCTTGTCTGGTAAAAAGCCTAGGCTTATGACACCATGCACAGCTTTCTCTCAAGCCTCGTACACACGGCCGAGGAACTCGACGTGCCAAACACATCGAGTTCCTCGGCCAGTTCAGCCCTGAAGCCGCCGAGGAGCTCGGCGGGTAGAGAGCTCCCATAGAACAACGAGGAAATAGAGAACATGTTCTCTATTTCCTCGCCGAGCTCCTCGTCGGCTTCCTCGGCCGAAAGTGTACACACGACCAGTTTCCTCGGCAGAATTCAGCCAGAAACTCGGTCGGAAGCTGAATTCTGCCGAGGAAACTGGTCGTGTGTACGGGGCCTCACACTCATGAGAGTTTGCCAGGGAGGGAGGGAGGGAGGGGGGGAAAGTCATAAAAGGGCCAATGAGGGCTGCAGAGCTGGAGGCGTGCCTCTGTGTAAATCAAGGAAGTGAACAGGCACCGGCTTAGCTGCCCACAGTTAAAATGGTGGCATCCAGACTCAGTGGAGGGATATTTCTGCAGCATATTTGGCAAGTACAGAATCACAGTATATATAAAATAATATGCAAAGTGGTTGGAGGGAAGCTTCAGAATGGCAAAGATGTTTTTATTACAAATTATGTAAGCTGACTACAGTTCCTCTTTAAAACACTGTATTTTTCCATAGATAGTTTATTAAAACGTGGTACTATCTTAAAACTCATTACATTGTTTACACTTTGTATAATCTGTTGATGAATCATTACGTATTCTGTGTACTATGTATGAGATACATTATTTCAACACTGTGTATGTACTGTGCAATTTACCACTCCCACTACTCCCATTCATTCATATTGGTGTTTTTTTATCTTGCAGCCTAGTAATTAGCTCATTTTCCCATGCATTTCTCTTGTATCAGTAATCTTTCACCAGCAGCTTCAGGGGCCACACAGCATTTGGGTCTCAGCTACTGTGCGTGGCTTCCAGAGGCCAAAGGGTTCTTATTCATAAGCACTACACTTAAAGTGTACCTGTGTTTGGACTATGAGCAATAATCTTTTTCCTACCAATGTACGTTTAATAATGGTAGATTGGTGGACTGTTTTTTACCCAGCTTTTTATAAACGCTGACGCTCACCCTCAGCGGTTGAGCCTGCTAATCTCTGTGTACATCAGCACTGCTCCACTTAGTGCTTCATTTAGATCACACATGTTATAAACCATTAAGTGCTGCACTGTTATGCTTCTATATTGTGATACTTTTTTAAGTATTGTGCTAGCAGCTTTTTATTACCGTATATACTTGAGTATAAGCCAAGTTTTTCAGCACATTTTTTTTTGCTGAAAAAGCCCCCGCTCGGCTTATACTCCAGTCTCCCTGCCTCACTGTGCCCATCTGCAGCCTCATATACCTGATCTCCCGCTGTGACATGCAGTCTTAACTGCAGTCGGCGGCCGTCCAGTGTAACAAAGCCCCGCCTCCTCCTCATCTGTGATAGACGGAACACTGACTCACTGCTGGGAAACTGAATCAGTGTTCCATCACGGATGAGCACGAGGAGGAGGCAGGGCTTTGTTACAATGGATGGCTGCTGACTGCAGTTTAGACTGGGAGATCAGGTACATGAGGCATGCAGATGGGCACAGTGAGGCATGCAGATGGGCACAGTGAAGCTGCAAATGGATACATTGAGGCTGCACATGGGCACAGTGAACCTGCAAATGGGCACAGTGAGGCTGCAAATGGACACAGTGAGGCTGCAGATGGGCAAAGTGAGGCACACTGAGGCTGCAAATGGGCACAGTGAGGCACATTGAGGCTGCAAATGGGCACAGTGAGGCTGCAAATGGGCACAGTGAGGCTACAAATGGGCACAGTGAGGCTGCAGATGGGCATTGTTGATCCTCTTTTCCACTTACAGTAGCTGCTGCATTTCTCACCCTAGGCTTATACTCGAGTCAATGCGTTTCCATTTTTTTGTGGTAAAATTAGGTGACTTGGATTATATTCGGGATGGCTTATACTCAAGTATATATGTTATTTAACCTTTAGCATGTGAGTTTTTTTCTTTTGTTCAAATGCTTACTTTTACTACCCCCCTACCACAAGTGTAGCCTTAGGAGGATGGTCCAGAAGTAGCTGCAGGTGCTGTTTCAGAATGCAAGATTACAGATAAAAGTATTGGTCCAGCACGGTAAGATTTTATAAAACACTGTATATACACTGAAGCCTCGTACACACGACCGAGAAACTCGACGGGCGAAACACATCGTTTTGCTCGTCGAGTTCCTTGTTAGGCTGTCGAGGATCTCGGTGAGCCAAATTTCCCCATTCCCGTCGAGGAAAAAGAAGACATGCTCTCTTTTTGGCTCGGCGAGATCCTCGACAGTTTCCTCGTCGAAAAGTGTACACACGACCGGTTTCCTCGGCAAAAAAAAAAACGCAGCAAGTTTCTAGCTGGTTTTTCCGAGAAACTCGGTCGTGTGTACGAGGCCTAACACTGTTTGTAGACATAGGACTTTATGTGAACATTTATAGAAATAATATGCCACAAAGAATTAAGACAGTTCTATGGGCAAAGGGGGTCCAATCCAGTACTAGCAAGGTGTAAATAATTAAGTGGCCGGTGAGTGTATATGTTTCATACTGAACCTTTACATATTTGCATAATTAATTAGCTACAAGTGATCTGTCACCGTCTCTATTTGTCCCGTGACCATTTCCCTGGGAAATGGGATGGGAAATCCAAAACTGCTGTCGCTGTGTACAAACACTGAACAGGAGGATAAAAAGAAAATCTTTCATCTGATGACAACTGTCTTACAGTCCCTCATTTTTAGAGACTTTCTCTCATTTCTGGTTGTGTCGGTGGGACAGGAAGTGAAGGCAAATCTCCCCGTCAGAGCACAGGCAGAAAAAAGAAAACTTGACAGAGGTTCTAAACCATTTCCGATTTTATCCAAAACAGAAAAGAATGTTTTGTCTATAGATACACTTCAAGTTCATCCATGTAGCTTAGGCTTGAGTGTGGCTCAAAACCAGTTTAAACATCTACATGTAGTCCTCAGGCTGTCAAAGATTGAGAACTGAACTTTATATTTTAATTGCGTTATTAGATATAGTTCAAAATTTGATTTTAATTGGAAGATTAATTGTAACTAAAACACATCAGCTTTTAAAAATATCCATGGACATCGAGCAAGATTGCAGCTATAACCTGTTACTGCTGATTTTTTTCCCTATCTTGTCATTACAGACCTACACTAGCCATTACAAACATTCTTTCTTTGCATTTACCCTGTATGCTGTTTGGAGGAACGATGTACAATGTGAAGATACATACTGTATAAGAAAAGGAAGGGTTATATTTTCAAAGGCACTTGATGATTTACTCAAAAGATAATTTGTAAAACCTTACATATATCCAGTAAAGTGACTAGCCTCAGGTGATATACAGAGATGAAACAAATCCTCCTACATATGTTGTACTTGTTTTATCTGCATTCCTCTCTTCTCTACATCTATTCCAAGTCTTGAATGTATAAAGTTGTCTGAGCTTTCAGAAAAAAAGGGGTGGAGAGCTGAATTACACACTGCAGAGCTCAGCGTGGAGAGCTCTAAGAGCTGATTGGAGGGAAGGGACACACTCCCCTCCACAAAGCACACAGGGACAGAACTGAGGCTGTTAATCAGAAAAAACATAATATCAAGCGCACTCCCTATAAATGTCTCTTTAAACAATAAACAAAGGATAGGAGATGGGAACTATAGAACTCTCAAACAAGTTTTGAGTTAGTATCCAAAAGTGAAATATAGTGCTCATATGGAATTACTATAGTCCATCCATAAAATGTCCACAGCACTAAATAACCAAAAGATGCCTTGCTTAGATGGCTGCCAGCTGACAGATGAAGCAATCTGTAGAACAACAAAAAAGGAGACACAATGCAGCGCCTTCTGAGCGTAGCAGGTGTATTTAATATTGGAAATTTTTGTTAAAACATATAGATAACCTACTCACATGTCTGATGTAGGTAAAGGCATAATCAATTGTACAGGTTTCATCCGCGGGGGTCCCGGAGAAGACGAGTCCTCATGCTGGCATACAATGTTTGTCCTGGTCCGTACTGCAGCGGCGATAGGAACCAAAGGCGCCCTCGGAACTGAAGTGCGCGGTACAGGTCTCCACTGTGTGCTGCTGTTGCTGCCGACTTCACATCCGGGCGCGGGAGGTGCGCGCGTTCGAGGCTTTCAAGTCTCTTCTTCAGGCATAGTGGTGGCCATCTTTCCGGAGCACAATATAAATGAAGGAAAGACCGCCCTGAATACTCTAATTGGCCAGATCTTAATTGCGAAACATCTAATGCCCCCCACGAAACTTATATACTGGAATACCATTAAAAGATGGGATAAAATACGTATATATAAAAAATATCAATTAATTAGAGCTACAAGCAGCGGGGATTTGCTAAATAATCATAAAAATGGGAGCTCTATAGGCATACAATAATAACGTCTAATAGAACTAACTCAATAGCAAATGAATATGCCCGAGAAAGAATGGGTAAATAAACAATATGTAATATAATAATAAAAAACATAGGAAAAACAAAAACTGCACTAAAACAACCCACTGTATTAACCTCCCTCATACACACAGCATATAGACGTATATATTGCCTAAATAAGGACTACATATAATGCTAAAATTGTTTATATATATGAAAAATATAAATAGGAAATTAAAAAGTATTAAAATATTATTAAACCTCAGTATCAGAAAATATAAAAAAATGTATATTTTACAAAAGACATTTCCAATATGTTAAATAATAATGTCGCTAAAAATGGGGGGGGAGGGAAGGGGGGGAAGAGGGAACTATGGTGTTGACGTCACCTATAGTCACTGTTAAAACATTATCTGAATCAAGTCTATTCTAATGGACTGTATGTATTACCAGCTGTATTATATTAATAAGGAACTATAGTCACACTCTGGATAAGGAAGTATAACCATGCACATACTTATGTGTGCATGAATAGATGCATGAATAGATATAAAATATAAAATATAGATATAAAATACAACTATCCTATATTAAGGGACTGTATCTTGTTTCAATCACAAAGTTTAAAACACAAAGAAAAGTGGAAAGATGTTTTCTTGTTAAAGATATATTCATAATAGAATATTGATCTCTATACCTTCGTTTAAGCCACCGGGCGAAAGGCTGTCGAGGGTAAATATCCAAAAATTCTCCCTTTCACATAGACGCTTGTAGCGTTCAGCCGGGGGGAGAAATCTGGATATTGCCTCAAGGACCCATACACGGAGTCCTTCAGGAGATTGTTCATGATGCTCCTTAAAATGGCGGGCTACACTGTACTTATCCAAGCCTTTCTCAACAGTGTTTCTATGTTCACCAAACCTCTTTCGTAGGGTCCGTATAGTACGTCCTACATAAATCAGTCCACAAGGGCAAGTTAAACAGTATATAACGAATTCTGAGCCACAATTGAAGAATTCGGGTATAATATATATTTTACCTTTACATGTAAATTGTTTTTGTCTATGGTTGACAAATTGACATGTGAGGCACCGTGGTTTTTTACACTGGTACATCCCTTTGATTTGGAAGAACGTAAGTGAGCACTAGCTTGGGGTTTTAAATTTTTCGTTGTTTTACTCGGGGCTATCAATGTCTTAATGTTCCTGGCTCGTCTATAGCTCACCAAAGGTCTATCAGAAATGGTAGATTTTAAATGGGGATCTTCCCTTAAAATGGGCCAGTGCTTCCGTAAAATCTGTTCCATTCTACGGTATTTGTTATGGAATTGGGTGGTGAATCTCACTGGTTGTTGTTGATTATTATGCTTTTTGTCACGTTTTTGCAGAACTTCTGTGTGTAGATATTTCTGGAAAGCTTCTTCCACTAGGGGTTCCGGATAGTCCTTGTCCACAAATTTGTTTTTGAGGAGGCACCCATGTGTAATATAGTCCTCCGTACGGGTACAATTATGCTTCAGCCTACAAAATTGACTCTTGGGGATGTTATTTACCCAACTCGGATGGTGGCAACTTCGATAGTGCAAGTAGGAATTACCTGCCATGGGTTTGATGTAATTTTGAGAATGAATAATATGATTAGAGTCATGGGACAGTTCTAGGTCAAGAAACACTAGGGACTCTGTATCTGTGACAAAGGTAAATGACAACCCCATCGTATTGGAATTGCAATGCTCCACAAAAGGTAAGATGGAGCATTCCGGGCCATCCCAAATAATGATAATATCGTCTATATAACGACCAAAAAAAATTAAATGTTTAGCAAACGGATTATTGCACCAAATATTCTGTTTCTCCCAGTAGCCCATTGTTAGGTTTGCATAACTGGGGGCAAAATTAGCCCCCATAGCGGTCCCTTGTGTCTGAATGAAGAATTCTTTGTCTATTTCAAAATAATTATGGGTGAGACAGAATCTGAGGAGATCCACAAGAAAGTAAGCTTGTCGTCCATTTAATATAGGGTCCTCATTAAGGTAGTATTGGGTGGCAAATTTTAGCATTATATGTAGTCCTTATTTAGGCAATATATACGTCTATATGCTGTGTGTATGAGGGAGGTTAATACAGTGGGTTGTTTTAGTGCAGTTTTTGTTTTTCCTATGTTTTTTATTATTATATTACATATTGTTTATTTACCCATTCTTTCTCGGGCATATTCATTTGCTATTGAGTTAGTTCTATTAGACGTTATTATTGTATGCCTATAGAGCTCCCATTTTTATGATTATTTAGCAAATCCCCGCTGCTTGTAGCTCTAATTAATTGATATTTTTTATATATACGTATTTTATCCCATCTTTTAATGGTATTCCAGTATATAAGTTTCGTGTGGGGCATTAGATGTTTCGCAATTAAGATCTGGCCAATTAGAGTATTCAGGGCGGTCTTTCCTTCATTTATATTGTGCTCCGGAAAGATGGCCACCACTATGCCTGAAGAAGAGACTTGAAAGCCTCGAATGCGCGCACCTCCCGCGCCCGGATGTGAAGTCGGCAGAAACAGCAGCACACAGTGGAGACCTGTACCGCGCACTTCAGTTCCGAGGGCGCCTTTGGTTCCTATCGCCGCTGCAGTACGGACCAGGACAAACATTGTATGCCAGCATGAGGACTCGTCTTCTCCGGGACCCCCGCGGATGAAACCTGTACAATTGATTATGCCTTTACCTACATCAGACATGTGAGTAGGTTATCTATATGTTTTAACAAAAATTTCCAATATTAAATACACCTGCTACGCTCAGAAGGCGCTGCATTGTGTCTCCTTTTTTGTTAATCAGCTGGAGGTCCCCCCCTGCCACCTTTTCTCTCTTGGTGCCAGGAAAACTTGTCAGAAATGATTCATGCAAGTAGCAGAGGAATGAAGCAGCAGACAGAAACGACACCTAGTGCTCTTAAAGTGGTTCTAAAGGCTAAAGGTTTTATACCTAAAAAACCTTTGGTGTACAGCGCCCCCAGCCCCTCCAATCTTTGCCTGAGCTCCCTCAGATCCTAGGCTTCCCCGGGGCTCTCCCTCCTCATTGGCTGAGACAGCAGTGGGAGGCCATTGACACCCACTGCTGTCAATCAAAGCCAGTGAGCCAATGAGGAGAGGGGGGCAGGGTCAGCCGTGGCTCTATGTTTCTTATGGTTGAATAGAGCAGTGGCTCAGGGGCAAGCAGATTTCTCTGGGGGCACTGCTAGAGGGGGAGGAGCCAGGAGCGCCGACAGGGGGCTGCTCTGTGCAGAACCACTGCACAGAGCAGGTAAGTATAACATGTTAGCTATTTAAAAATATATAAAAAATGAAGCTTTATTACCACTTTAATTGAGACAAGTACACACTATAGAGGGATATGCTTTATTCATATTTCATTTCTGAGGTTTGCAACCACTTTGTGTGTAAGTTCCGCTTTACAAGAAAACCCACTATGCTATCCCATATGGGAAATAGCATAGTGTGCTAAACTTAACTACCAGTCAGGGTCCCCTTTCTGTTTATACAAAATCCACAATCGCCACAATCGCATTATGAAAAGGCCTCTTAATATCCTCTACAGCCATAAATGGCTCCATCCAGAGTCATTGTAGGGACAGAGCAGCAGTTGGGGACCAGTGCCCCATATAATTAGCTCAGTGGCTTTGGCCTGCTTATGTCCAATTAAAAAAATGCACATGCCCAACCAAAACACATAAAATTGAAAACCTTGCATCCCCAGAATTAGGCATGAGGAAATCTGCCTGAGTTAGGTTCAAGAACAGTTTTGTGAATCTAGCTTAACGTCTGCAAACTTTGTGGTGAACCCCACTGAAGTTTATGATGGGTAAATCATGTTTTTCAAATCTGCCCATTTGTGAGGACAATAAGCAAGCCATAAAAAAAAAAAAGAAGACATGGGAATCCAAGCACTGCCTTCAGGGACGTGTACCATTGCCAAAATGTAAAAAAAAATAATAATAATAATAAAAAGTAGAATAAAAAAGTACCCCTCTACACCAAGTTATTAGGTCTCCTTGCATATCCAATACACTGACAATATGGTTGCTGTGAGTCCAACCTTTTATAGTTTCTAATTTTTTTCCAATTTTTAGCTAATCTGACCAGAGACAAAGGCACTACATCAAAGGTTGTTCCTTATTTCTGTCCACGAGTCTGCAAACTTTTTAGCCATAATTTCGTAATACGTGATCTTCATGAATCTCAGAGATTTGCCATGCATCCATAGTAGCATTGAACCTGAACCTCATCCCTAGAACTGTAAGCCTGCAGTTAATCCAGAGGAAGGCCAAAATCCCATATGAAGTGTGATCCAAAGATTCTCATATAGGCAATCATATAAATATTTATATCCATTAAAGCCTGCACATTTGGAAACACTTCCATTCCCCTTTTGAAGCCTTTTTTAATGTCAAATTATCTCCAGCATCCTTTTAAATGTGTTTATTCTCATTCTGATTCCTGTCGGACAATTCTGAGCCATTTAAGAGTGCAAAGACATCTAACTGTAGAAGATCCATATGCCTAATTTATTCTAACTCTGTAGGCAGAGATCAGCAGCTTTATAGAGGATATTTAAACCCTTAACTAGTTCAAATCTAAGATACATTCTTAAAGGACATTAACATATCTGTACAAGGGGTTATTTTTACAAACCTGCCTAACTGGCCTGGATGAATTAAAGAAGCTCACAAATACATGTATTCTTTATTTTTCCCATTTAAGCTAAAGCAGACCTGAGGGGGAACGAGACCACTTGAGCACTTACTTGTAATGTGCAAATATACACAGGATACTTGCATACTATGCAACATACTTCAGAATTTGACTTCCTTAAAAATTTTAGTAAATTTAAACTGCTAAATACCTTTTCTCATCAATATACCAGTCTTGTGACTTCTATCAGTCTTTGGTTAAAAGGGTTGTAAAGGTTCATGTTTTTTCACCTTAATGCATCCTATGAACATCTGTTTTACTTACCTGAGCCCTGGAAAGTCCTGCGTTGCAAACGTGCTCTTCCTTTGCTTGGTCTTCTCGGCTCTTCATTGGATAGATTGATAGCAGTGCAGCCATTGGCTCGCGTTGCTGTCAATCAACTCCATTGACGTGAGGGCCGGGGGCGGGACAGAGTCTTGTAGTCGGCGGCTATGGACGCCGAATACAGGACTCGGGAGCCCATCCACAAGGTAACCCCCTTGGGAGAGCCCTTCCCAGAGGGGATTATCAGAAGTGGGGACGGCCGAGACAGTCACCGAGGGACCCCAGAAAACGAGGATCAGGGCCACTCTATGCAAAACGAGCTGCATAGTGGAGGTAAGTATGATATGTTTGTTATTTTTAAAAAAAAATATTCAAAGCTTTAGTATCAGTTTAAAGCTTGCAGGAGGAGTTTTTTTCTACTCTTATTGTCCTTTGGGGCTGCAGGACCCCTGACCCTCTGTCTGGACAGTGTTGACTGGCCATGTGCTAATCACATGCCCCCTCTCAAGGAAAAAAAAGAAGAAGCAATACACACCAAACTGAGCATATGCAGAGTACCTCTGGATTATCAACAGATGGATTAGTTACAGTGGAAGAAGGGAAGGATCAGAGAAGACTGGATCAAACAGCCTTTTTACATAATGTGGAGGATTAACCCCTTACACCTGGTTCCACAGTGAGTAACACAAGCATGCTTTACTGCATATACAGACAGAGTTTACTGTTGTGGGTTTAATAACACTTTAACCTCCCTAGCGGTATTCCCGAGTGTGGCTCGGGGTGAATTTTCATTACCAAAAGAGGTAACCCCGAGCCACAATCAGGATTGCATCACAGGATCCAGGCAAAGTTACATATCTTGTCCCCAGGATCCTGCAATGTCCTCCCGCTGTGTCCGCGGGCTGTGTCCTCCGTTCGATCTATCACAGTGCTGGGCTCTGTTCCCTGCGACCGTTGTGACGGACTGGGACGGAGCCCGGCGCCAAATTAAAAAAGTGAAAAACACATAATACTGTACACTGTAATCTTACAGATTGCATTACTGTATCAAATAATTTCACCTCCTGTTTGTCCCTAATGCTTTGTGTCCAGTGCCCTGCATGCAGTTTTATAATATAGATACTGTTCTTTCTGTCTGGAAACTTGAGATTGTCCATGGCAACCAAAAAGTGTCCCTTTACTTCAAAAGACCAGCTAGAAAACAGCGATAATAAGTTAGAATCACTTGCAGAATTGAGCGATAGCGATTTGTGGGGAAATTTGTCATCAAACACTGAAAGTAATGACAGGGACAATTCTGCAAATGAGCAAATTTCTGTGTTTTTGATTTGATTACATTATTGAATACATTTTATTATTATTATTATTATATTATTATTGTTATAAATATTTATTATATTATAATTTATGATTTTGTGTTTCAAACGTTATCATACCCAGGATGTCTACTAGACTCTTGTTTGGACAAATTTAAGTGAGTTATTACGAAGAATTACAGGCCTTCAATATAAAACGCCAAAATTCTATGTAAAACAATGTACCTTTTTGAGCATCAAAAATCTGACATAATCATACCGCCAGGGAGGTTAAGCAATGACAGATATTTGGCCTTAGTTGTGGCTCTATTGTCAATGCTGAAAACAAAATCTTCTTTTGTTGAGTCTTCTGCACTTGCCCTTGTATGTGCATTATCCCTGCTACATTTTTAGGCATTTTTTTTTAACTCTCGCTTCATTATAAGATCATACTGCCTTAAGTATCTTTTGAGCTATTCTAAAATGTAGTTCTGGCTTAATAAAGCATGACATAACATCAATAAGTTCTTCCTTGCCAAATATGCAATACAACAGAGAATCATTGGTTGCCCTTTCCAAAAGGGTTGACATAGGGAAAGGGGCTGCTCCAGTAGGTGCTGGAGTGGCTGTACTAAACTGAGGTTCCTTCAGCCAACCTCCCTTCTCCCTTATCTGTTTACTGTACAATCAGTTTTGTACGGGCTTCTTTACCATGTCAGTACTAGTCAGTTATACTTACCTGTTGTGTGCAATAGATCTTTCTCTTTTGGGTCCCACGCTGGCGGTTTTAGCTCTTCCCCCTGCCAAATGCCTCCAATAGCAAGCCTCATTCTATGGGGGAAATTGAGCACGCTCACTCCCGAGCTGCGCTTCTGTGAATGGACAGGGAGGAGACGCAGAGGCCTGCCGCCCACCGCCCTGGAGGAAGCCCGCGACTTAGATAGGATAATTGCAGGGACTGACCGGGGGTGGGGGGGAATTGCGAGAGATCCGACCAACCACCAGGGCAGGGGGTGGGTGGCGCCAGATGGATTGCTGCCCCCCCAAATATATACCTCCAGTTGCCATTGCTTTAGAACCACTTTAAGACACCGGGAAATTGTAACAGGCGTTCCTCGTGCCTGTTTCCTTACTAATAGAGGCGCCTTCAGCGCCGTAATGCATTCCATGCTGAAACGCATACGGCGCTCGCGCGATGACGTCATCGCTCGGCGCCGCTCTGTGTTCCAGCATGGAACGCGGAAGTGCGCCACACACAGCGCCCTGTTTGAATTTACTGCAATGCACTGCAGCTGATCTCCTGCCTATAAAGGCATTCAATGGAGATACAGCTGCGTTCTATTATTGTCAGCCTTAGCTCAGCCTAGACTACAGACATGGATGCCTCACTCCCCATGCCGGAACAACACTCCAGCCGCAACTACTACTTTGGACACCATCTACAGCTGCTGTAACTTCGAGCCACTGCTGGGGACAACTTAACAGTCACAGTCCTATGGAACACCCTACACCTCAGGAAGCCTAGTACCTATTCTCAAGCCTGAAAAACGGATAAGTTACATTTCTGTTATTTATAATGCTTTAGCAATACCTGCTACATATATACCAGCTATACAATTGCTTTTGCCTATCATATCTTCTACTGCTCAACCTAGGATACTGTTGTGTATAGGACTGTCTGCTAAGGAACAAGTTAAAGGCACATCTGTACTCAAATACCCTGAGCTATATTCACCTTGTATGTATAACTAATAGTTACTACTATAGCCGCTAATTACCATATATACTCTCAAAGTACCTGAGCTATATTTACCTATTATATATAACTAGAGTTATACTACAGTTCTCAGTTACTATATGTACTCTCAAAGTACCTGAGCTATATTGCCTCTCATATGCAATCAATACTTACAACTACAATTACTATATGTACTCTTAAAGTACCTGAGCTATATTGCCTCTCATATGCAATGAATATTTGTTACTACAAATACTATATGTACTCTCAAAATACCTGAGTTATATTGCCTCTCATATGCAATCAATATGTGTTATTACAAATACTATATACCCAAGCTATATTGCCTCTCATACGCAATTAATATGTGTTACTACAAATACAATTCACTACGTGCTTGACAGAAGTATAAAATACTTGTAGGCCTTGATCTAATTGTTGAACATGTTCGCTCTAACTTTTCTATGCTAGGGGTTGATGCTATTTCATAGCATCTCCCCTAGTGACCTAAATACATTGCTACATGTTAAGGTTGATATGATGTAGAGAACCCCCAAACTCCTGTTGCTAGGAGTGACGCCTGGGGTCCCTTACTGATAATCACCTGCATGTAGTGGTGTATTGGGATATTGTCCTTGAACTATAATTTTAAACGCTAAGCCTTGGTCACATGTTGTAATGCGTCCATGCTTAGTAGCTCAACGCCTTTCTTTATGTGACACAGAGATGATGTATAGATCCCCCAAACTCCTGTTTCCAGGAGTGATGCCTGGGGCCTAGTACTGAGTTGTCGCATACAGAATCGCATTGAGGTCCTTGCTAACCGCAGTTGTGGTTCACTCCATTCACCAGTGTTGTTACAGAAATGAGCAAAGGCAAGCACACAATGGTTGAGTTTTTTGCTCCCTACTTCTGTCAGTATATTCTGGGCATTCTGGAATATTGTCCAAATGTAACCCTAATGATATCTACATATCCATCCATCTGTTTGTTAGAGCCAACCAAATTTAGTGGTTTGTTTAAAATGTAAAGTGATGTGTCAAGACTAGGTGACAGAGTCTTTTTAAAGCTTACCCCCCAATCTACTGTATTTATACCCATTTTTGCTATGTTTCTTGATAATTACGAAAATGACTTTCATATTTGATCAAATATTTCAGTCTGATTTATTTAAAAGTGAATATGGAATTGATGTGTGAGGGCTAGCATAGAGCAGTAAGCAAGATGAATAAAAAATGATCCTATCTTTAACACTGTTTTAAAGAGACATCCCAGCTGTTCCTTATACATTCTGGACGATACCTTGAAAACTGCAATATGTTCACAGCTTCTTACTGCTTTTTATAATGACCTCAAGGTATTACATCAAAATTTCCCTCCAACTTGAAAAGCAGATTATCCTCTTTCGCCCTCGTTACATGAACAGCTGTGTCTTAGACCCATTGAGAGTTATGCAAGCATCTTTCTACTGAAATACAAATAAAAACAATTAAAAACCCTTCTTATTTGCATGAAGTTGCAATTTACATTGTTGCCTTTTATAAAAATAATCAATGTCTAATTTGGGCCTACCAGGTCAGATAACATCACCAGTGATGGAAAATAGTTCTGGAGTGGTGTGCTGATTTAGCGCAATAGTTAACGTAAATGATATATTTCAGCATAGTATGGAAGTGGTTCATGAAGGCCTGCTCTTCAGTTGTGGTTTCCTCTGTCATAAAGGAATTTGCAGTGAAAGCAGATGATTTCTGAAAGGTTGCACTATATAAAAGCATTGTTATATAGGTTGAAAAAGACATGTCTAAAATTTAAATAAATAATAAACCACTTTACATTCACAGAACTTTAAACCCACAGTTGATCTAGAGGCCAAAAAAACTCTCTATAAACCACAGTCAAATTTTCTGTAACAAGGAGTAAAATTCCTTACAGATTCCCCAGGGCAATCAGATACTGCCTGGATCAACATTATACTTGTTCTACCTTTTTTAAAGCAATCTACTGATTTGACAAGAAGCAGTTTCTGTTAAAAAAAACAATTCTACCTTTTCACATTTTTTACTGGAAATAACCCTTACCACATGAAGAATTAAACCTCTTTTAGATAAAGTGCAAAGATTGTCCCCTTGGTGATAAGCGATAACCTTAAAATAAAAATGTTTGCACTGAGTGTAATAACAGGATCTACCAGTATGATGAAGATGAAACGAGGGTGGACATTTCAGCAAGACAATGATCCCAAACACAAAGCCAAGGGAACTCAATTGGTATGAAAGTAAGAAAATAAACCCCAGCCAATTAAATGACTTGAATCCAATAGAAAATCTATGTAAAGAGCTAAAGATCAGAAAAGTGTATAGGCACCAAGGGGGAAGTGAGCGGAGTTTTAAAGTGCAAAAAATCTAAGAATTAATTATACAAAAAAAAAAATGTATTGATACATAAACAGTATAAAACTTGCTTATATAATTAGGGCTATAGATAGCCCAATTGTCATATTACAAACGAATGGTTGCCTCTACATGTTTCACCACATTAGCCTGCTGTTGGTGAAGCTCAATACCCATTTCCCAAAAAGGTTTAATCCCTTGGGACAGATCAAATTTCTTTGATCCTCCCTGGGTATATGGTGTCTTTCTCAGACACTGAGTCAAGCAACAGTGGCAAAGTGAAATAAAGTGAATGCAAGGAGGGTACAAGCACCTTGAAGTGTGTCGGTAATGGATGAAGTCCGTTTATGGGGAAAGATTAAATATTGATTGATCGATTTGCCAAAACTTCTTGAAATAAAAGGGCAACTGTTTTCCTTTCGCTCTTGTGGCACAGTTGTCCCCCATTGGTCCTCTTGGTGGGTCTTGGGGAGTATCCGGAATTTTGACCATTCAACAGGTGGTAATATTTTAAAATAAAGGTCCTACAAAAACTCCAGAAGAAGACACATTTGTGGTGGAACATGTAGAGGAAATAATTATTTTATATTATGACCATTGGGCTATCCCTAATTAGATAAGTAGTTTTATACTGTTGTATCAATAAATTTAGTATTTTTTGTAAAATTGATTCTTAGATTTTGTTGCACCTTAAAACTCTGCTCACTGCCCCCTTGGGGCCTATATACTTTTCTGTTATACTTTATAGGAGGTGGAGCATGTATTGAAATCTCTGGGCTTCATGAATAATTTGTCAAGCTAAGCTAAAGATCAGAGTTCATAAAAGAGGCCCACGGAATCCTTCATGATTTGAAGACTGTAGAATGGGCTAAAATTCAGACCTGAGCAATGCATGCGACTCTCCATACAGGAGGCGTCTTGAAGCTGTCATTACCAACAAAGGATTTTGTACAAATGTATTAAATACATTTCAGTTAGCATGTTCAACACTTTTTCCCTGTGTCATTCCATTTTATTACACATAACTTAATTGGTTTATTTGTATATATGGTCTGCATGGGTTAGTTACCGACAGGTGGTGAAAATTTCATGTCAATGACACCTTTAGAAATATATTTACCTAGAAAAATGGTGATGTGTTCAATACTTATTTTACCCGCTATATATGAACCATTTCGATGTTTACACAAGGGGGGTTATTTACGAAAGGCAAATCCACTTTGCAACTACAAGTGCACTGCAAGTGAAAAGTGCACTTCAAATTGCCCCGAAAGTGCACTTGGAAGTGCAGTCGTTGTAGATCTGAGGGGTAGATCTGAAATGAGGGGAAGCTCTGCTGATTTTATCATTCAATCATGTGCAAGCTAAAATGCTGTTTTTTATTATCCTTGCATGTCCCCCGCAGATCTACAGCGACTGCACTTCCAAGTGCAATTTCAAGTGCACTTGTAGTTTGCACTTGTAGTGCAAAGTGGATTTGCTTTAGTAAATAACCCCCAAGGTGTTTATATTTCCCTTTAGCAGCCTTTTTTTTATGAACTGGTGCCCATATTCAAAGTGAGGTCTTGATAATGCTTTGTATGAAGGCAAAAGATTGTATAATCCTGACTCTTGAGTCTATGGGGTTGGTTTACTAAAGGTAAATACCGGTAGTCTGTGCACTGCAAGTGCACGCACAAGTGCGCTTCAAGGGTAGTTGCTCTAGATCTGAGAGGAACGTGCAAGAAATGTTTTTTTTATTTGCTGTGCATTTGTAGTGCACAGTATATTTGCCTTTAGTAAATCAACCTACTCGTCTCTTTTAACCCAAGAAAGTATCTTGTTCACAATACAGAAACCAACAGATTGCATTGCTCGATATTATTAAGTCTATTAACTTCCCTTGTACTTAGACCTTTCTCTATCATTGATTCTCCCTAGATTATAACTTCCCCTAGCATAAAAAGTTAAAGCTGAAGTCTAGGAATTCAACCACTTTGTAAAATCTGCTGGCATGCTATGAGTTAAGTCCAACAAGGTGTATGCCACCTTGGGGACTTATCTCTTTAATATCCATCTGACAGTTTTATGGAGCTCCCAGAAAACAGCTATCATTGCACTCCTGGAGCTCTAACAGGAAAAACACTGCACTCCCATACAGCAGTCACTGTACCCACCCCTCGCCTCTGCTTTTCATTAACAGAAGCCTTAGAATTTTGTGAATGAGTTCATATAATACAAAGTGCTCTGTGAATGGGCAGGAGGCAGTGGCATCAGGAGGGGGGCTGGAGCCCGTAATGGGTCCCTGAAAATCCCCAGGTCTCAGGCATGCACTGTTGTATTGTTAGCCCTGAGCGCCATCGGCCGCCGCCGAGCGGGAACCGATCTGATCCCAAGCGCCACCGAGTGCGGCCGAGTGACATAGCAAGTCTGGCCTTCTGAAGCCTGAAGTGCCTATGATGAATGTCCCACTGGTCCAATGTCGGGACCACAGGACGTGTGACGTCCATCATAGGTGCTGCAAGCTCCAGAAGGCAGGAATTATAATGCTGCCGCGCCACATCACTATGAGATCCACATTACGGCTGAGCTGAGCTGCAGGACACATGAAGTCTGTCCCCTGGTCAGGTAGGTCAGTGTATGTATGTCACTACCGTCAGTGTATGTATGTCAGGTAGGTCAGTGTATGTCAAGTAGGTCTATGTTTGTCAGGAAGGTCAGTGTATGTATGTCAGGTAGGTAAGTGTATGTCAGGTAGGTCAATGTATGTATGTCAGGTAGGTCAGTGTATGTCAGGGAGGTCAGTGTATGTATGTCACTACCGTCAGTGTATGTATGTCAGGTAGGTCAGTGTATGTTAGGTAGGTCTATGTTTGTCAGGTAGGTCAGTGTATGTATGTCAGGTAGGTCAGTGTATGTATGTCAGGTAGGTTAGTGTATGTCAGGTAGGTCAGTGTATGTATGTCACTACCGTCAGTGTATGTATGTCAGGTATGTCAGTGTATGTATGTCAGGAAGTTTGTGTATGTAGGTCAGGTAGGTCAGTGTATGTCAGGTAGGTCAATGTATGTATGTCAGGTAGGCCAGTGTATGTATGTCATACACTGACCTACCTCATTAGGGTGTAATACATCCCATTCACTTTGTATTAGCTGCCTAAAGCAACAAGCCTAAACATACAAAAGTGCATGTGCTGCAGTACAGTACATCCTGATGTGAATGAGCACTTCTATTGCTGGATAGTGAAAAAGTCAGATTTTACTAAAAGTATTCAAGTTCTACACTGGATGGCCATATTGATTTTTTTTTGTAAATATCTTTGTCCTAACTATTACAGAATGCATGAACTTTCCTTTACATACAAAAGTACCTAATGATTTCTAATACAATAACACAAGGCTACTCCACTTTCAAGGCTACAGATTGTTGTCTTACTGTGCCACAGCACCACATATTGCTGAATTATAACTGATTATTTGATAAAGCCGCCTGTAGCCTAAGAAGCCCGTGCCATGCTAATTGAGAAAATGGAACAAGATACAGTGTGAGACCTCTTTGATGCAAACACAGCAATTCCAGATACATAAAAGAAAAAGAAAACAATTGACTTGACATTCTCGTAACACTGCAGGTGAGACTATATTTTGAATAATGTTACTAAGATAAAAAGACCACGCTGGTTGAACTTCTGGTGGTGTAGGAATAAGAAATGCAGGGATGACAAAATACTGTAATGGCTATTTTGTATTTCAAATGCTTTAGTCTTTGAAAAAAGTGCTTGAGCAGACATTACTATCAGCTGTATCCTCAGGTGCCTCTGGAAATCCACAAGCCATCTGTCGGTTAAGATTCCATCAGAATGTCATATCCCAGAAATGTTTTTGAAATATATGAGCTGTTTTCTAAGTGCGTATACATATTCATAGCAAATACAAGTTTTGTGTTCAAGTGGTGCTAAAAAAATGGCAATAGATGTCACAGTGCTATGACTTATCCAAGTCCCCTCCAGATGCACAATGGTACATGAGCAATCAAGCAATCAACATCCATGATCTCAAGGAAGCCATCTGTAGTCAATCAGCAGGTTTGCGTGTGCATGTGTGTGTGATGAATAGTGATACAAAGAGTATTAAAGATTAAGCATGGGTTAAGGAAAAATTATTTTGGGTCAAATTAAAAATATATAACATTATTTTGAGAGATGAGTATAAGATGCCATTGCAGAGTTCATTCTGCAAATGCTAGTGCTTTGTCCAGTGCCCTGCATGCAATTTTATATTATATTAACTATTCTTTCTGCCTGGAAACTTCAGAATGTCCATGGCAACCAAAAGTGTCCTTTTACGTCAAAAGTGTTTTTTGACCAGATGGAAAACAGCGATAGTAAATTAGAACACAAAATTGAGCGATAGTGATTTGTGGGGAAATTCATTTTATTATTATTATTATATTCTTATTTTTATAATTATTTATAGTTATTTATTGTATATGTAGCGCCTGTGTACTTTCAGTACAGGTGCTATGTTAAATCTAGAGGGGGATGAGAGAGTTAATTTGCTCTCATTCATGTTGATTTGGTTAAATTGGGTTTCTGCCAGGCTGGGCTGTCCTGTGGTTCCATTCTGTGTTCCAAAGATACATTTCCATCTTTGGGTAGCAGGTGGCGCCAGAGGTGGTCAGGCAGAGGTGCCTTTCCCCAGCAGCCAATCAGAGGAGTGTTTCCCTCGCGGGGCATGCTGGGGGAGGGTATTTCTTGGGCAGACGCCATTTTGTGGGGTTCTTCGCCCGTTCCTGGTTCCGGGTGCGGCTGGAGTGGCGACGTGAGTTAAAGTCCCATTGGAGGCAGGACTGCTTCCGTTATCCATAGGCCTGAATCTGTAAATTATCCTTTCACCAACCTATTTCTATCTACCTCGAGTTAACTGTTTGCCATGTTGGGCGAGAAATAAAAGCACAGAAAATGACACCCTGCTGTTTTGGACATTCCGTTATTGCATCATCCTCATCATCATCATCCCTAGACACATCACAGAGGTAACATAACATGCCTTCCCAATCTAACCTGAGGGGGTAGCGCTACATATAATAATTTATGATTTTGTGTTTCAAACTTTATTATACCTGGGATGTCTACTAGACTCTTGTTCTGGCAGATTTAAGTGTGTTATTACTAAGAATTACAGGCCAACAATATAAAACGCCAAATTTCTATGCAAAACAATCTACCGCTCTGACATAATCATACCGCCAGGGAGATTACATACCAGCAAAAGAAAGCTCTATTTGTGTTAAGAAATTATAAAAAAATTATTTGGGTACAGTGTTGCATGACCGTGCAATTGTTATTTATAGTGTGACATCACTGAAAGCTGAAAAATGGCTTGGGCAGGAAGGGGGTGAAAGTGCCTGGTATTGAAGTAGTTAAATACCACATGCCTGGACCATTACCTAATTACCGCATGCATTTAACTATGTATTTCCTTCTGTGAATTGAGTTTAGTTCCTTGTCATGTCGTATTTACCGAGGGTTTTGAGTGTTATGCAGAAAATACTGCAAAAGGTTAAAGTGATTTGACAGCTTCAGGATCATATAAAATATTTAGACAAAATATGTCTGAACACTAAAAATCTCATGCAATAAATGGGACCAGATGAACAAGGGTGAGGGCTGCTAATACTGTATAACCCATAAATGAACACCAGTCAAAAAGGAGTTGACTAGGACTTTTCTGGGCACTGATAACACAACAAAAAATTAACATAAAAAATATATTTATTGACATAAAAAACTGTACAAAGTTAAAAACATTTGAACCATAAGAAACAGCGTAATAATAATGGAAGACCGTCATGTATCTGTTAAGGTGGAGAAGGCCAAGACCTTGACCGCTTCTTAAGGAGGATCTGTATAACATACAATACAGTTTACAAAAATAGCAACAATATACAAACAAAGTAAAAATATGATTACAATATTTTAACAACATGAAAACAGTCAATTGTCAAGAAAGAATGTCTAGCTGTTTACCAAATAAGGTTCATGGACCAGGCTTCAGCTCAAATAGAAACCTCCCGTGGCGAATGAGGGGGGGAGGAGAAGAGTGATTAAAGAGGTGAAGAAAGAAAGGATAGGGGGGGTTAAAAAAGGGGAAGGGAGAGAGGAGGGGGAAGGGGGGGAAGGGGGGGGAAGGGAGGAGGGAAAATGGAAATGGAGAGGGGAAGGGAAGGGAAAAAAAGGGGGGACGAGGGGTAAAGGGGGGATACATGACAGTCTTCCGTTATTATTACGCTGTTTCTTATGGTTGGGGTTTGCTCAAATGTTTTTAACTTTGTACAGGTTTTTATGTCAATAAATATATTTTTTATGTAAATTTTTTGTTGTGTTATCAGTGCGCAGAAAAGTCCTGGTCAACTCCTTTTTGACTGGCGTTCATTTATGGGTTAGACGGTATTAGCAGCCCTCACCCTATGTTCATCTGGTCCCATTTCTTGCATCAATTATTCTGGATGATGGCACTAGTTGTAATTTATAATTTATTTGTTTTCCTAAGTCTATACTCAAAAATGTTGGCACTAAAAATCTCATGCAAGTTTTTTCGGTGAATGGAGCCCATTGTCATCTTTCCCTTCTGACTTCAGCAGTTCTCAGTTTTCCCAGACAGGATAGAATTGATTCATATAGGTTGAGAACAGAACTGGCTCCCCCCCCCCCCCTTACATCCCTATTTATCCCTATGCAACCTACATCTTTTCCTGAAGGAAGAGTATGTCCTCTATAAAATAGACAGTCAATGAGTTTTGGAAATTCAAATCACATAAGATATTTATGGCTATAGCCAAGCACATCAGAGACAGTTATGCAATTCAAAATTGTTGCTACATGATGAAGCCAAATGTAACCACATGAGTTTGATTGCGCAAATGTTTTTTTTCTCAAACTATAACCTGGTGTGTCAGATTCATTCGGACAGACACAAGTCTCTTTCACAATGTGCATATTTTCCAGCTCATATAACACTTCGTCTTTCTGGCTCAAGGGTAAAGGGACAGAATATCCTCGAATTTAATATGCTGCTTATCTGTCAGAGCAAACTATCTCAAAGGCAAATTGTAGAGCATATCACTCTCAAGATAGCTCATATACTGTCTCAATATATCTTGCCTGAGATGCCATCTAAAATAATGAAATGCACTTTTTAAGTTTTCCTTCTGTATGATAAATAAGGAGAAATCAGGTCACAACTCCAACTTTAAAGTGTGTATTCATTGAAAATGAATTTTCAGTAGTAAAGAGTCAATTCATCAGGTTGATGCATTGGCCTATCTTTGACAACCATAAACATCCACGTAGAGAATATACCTATGACAATAGAGCAATCACCACCTACAGATGCCTTAATTCCATATACACTGAAGCAGGATGAGGAACTGTCACAAGCTAAGAATAATTGTACGATTGTAAACCAATACAACAATTTAAACCAACCTTATAATTCTCAGAAATTGTAACACCCCAGGAATTGCTAGGTGAAGTATTCCAATGTTTGCATTGAACATCCACCAAAGTTAGAAACAAGCAAGTGACATTTTTCACCCATCAATTTATATTTAAATTGATTCTAAATGTATTTATTTTTAATAAAAAACATATCATACTTACCTTGTGTACTGGTTTTGCACAAAGCAGCACTGATCCTCCTGTTCTCGGGTTCCCCGTCAGAACTCCTGGCTCCTCCACCCTGCCAAGTGCCCTCATACAAGTCGATTGCTATGGGGGCACTCGAGCATATCTGCTTCCGAGCTTGCCCCCTTGTCCATTGACCCAAGTGTCCTTTTACAAGCTGTTTGCTATCGTGGCACACAAGCATACCCGGTTCCGAGCCTGCCTCGTTGTTCATTGAACCAAGTGCCCTTATACAAGCCGCTTGCTATGGGGGCACTTGAGCATACCCCCTTCAGTGCCTGCTCTGTTATCCATTGACACACAGAGCGTGCATTAGCCACGCCTCTGCTCTCACTCCCTTCTCACTGGCTGTGATTGACAGCAGCAAGTGCCAATGTCCCCCGTCCAATGAGTAGAGAGGGAGAGCCGGCAGAGCCGCTGCTCTTGTGCACATAGCTGAATTGAGATCGTGCTTAGGTAAGTTTAAGGATTGGGGGGAAGAAGGAGAGATGTTTGCAAAAGGCTTTTTACCTTAATGCATAGAATGCATTAAGTTAAAAAAAACTTTGTACCTTTAGAGCCACTTTAAAGTTACCCAGTCACGACTAGGAGAAAATGAATGTCAAAGTACCCTGTGAAAAAAGACCCTTCTTACTAACAAAGTATATGTGGAGGTACTGTTAGGTGTGTATTGATGTATGTGTCCTCACTGAAAAGATTCAACTATCTGACCTGGAGACCACTGTCCCTAAAACAGAAAATGAGGGTAAATCAAATAATTTGGAGTTGTTACCAGGACAAGAGGTGTTGGGGGGGACTTCCAATAGAGACACTTGTTCCGGTGACAACTGTTTCAGATGGGAATGTGCATCCTTTTGGTGAGAATTACTCTACTTTTTTGTTACATCTCCCTCTGTTCTTCCTCCGATGTTCTCCCGATGCTCTCTCCCGCTGTAATGCTGGGCCCACCGTGTGTCATTACTTATATAGACACCTGGTGACATCATTTGTGGCATGATAGGGTGGTGACGTCAAAAGGGAGGGGGCGAGCACGCTGACTAACCCCCAGCCAGAACAGCTCGGATGATGGGGGCAAGCTTACTGAGGAGAAACGGGAAGTGAGAATTTCAGACAAAGAAAAAAAAACATTTAGAAGGGAAATCGAAGGAAAATGTAAGTGAACCAACAATGCACTAGCTTAAAGGAACCAATTTAGAAAATAAAAAAGAAACCTTTACAGCCCCTTTAAGTCCTGTTAGTTGCGAGGTGAGGCCTCCATGAATCAGCCTTGTTTTTCCAGCACATCCCACAGATGCTTGATTGGATTGAGATCTGGAGAATTCGGAAAGCCATGTCAACACCTCAAACTTGTTGTTGTGTTCCTCAAGTCATTCTTAAACCATTTGCAGTGTGGCAAGGCGCATTATCATCTTTTTTTCTGCTTTCAACACATCAACATCTGGGACAACATATTTCCTTGCTAATAGATCCCATTGACTTTCAGATACCATTGTAACAAGATAATCAATGTTATTCACTTAACCTGTCAGTGATCATAAAGTTATGGCTGTACATTGCACATTATGACAGATTTACCTTGCAGTTTACCCTCCTCTTGGGTCAACAGGTCCAATGCTGCTCTGTCACCACTGTTACCATCATCTTCTCTGCTTCTTCCAAACCAACGTCATCTCTTTTTGATCATTAGAGGTCACTAATGTTGTAACACCTTGCATGCAGTTTGAATCTATACTTGGAATCTTGCAGATGCCAGGATTGGGCTGAGAGTATACTCTACACTGCGCATAGAGGGCCAGATTCTCTAAGAGATACGACGGTGTATCTCCAGATACGCCGTCAAATCTCTGTTTCTGGCCCTGGGTATCTATGCGACGTGATTCTTAGAATCAGTTACGCATAGATACGGCGTAGATCCGACTGGCGTAAGTCACTTACACCGTTGGATCTTAAATGCAATACTACGCTGGCCGCTAGGTGGCGTATATGCAAATGAGCATGAAACGCCAATTCCCGAACTTATTTATTTACGCCGCGTCGCCGTAGTTTATTTCGTTTCCGTAAGCGTAAGGTTACCCCTGCTATAAGGTGGTTTAACTTTACGCACGCCATGTTAAGTATGGACGTTGGGACAGCGTCGGGTTTTTACATCGTTTACGTAACTCGTCGCGAATAGGCCTTTACGTTAATTACGTTGCCGTCTAAAAAAATGTATTTGGGCCATACTATGGAGCATGCGCACTGGGCTACTTTTACGGCTGGCGCATGCGCAGTTTGTACGGCGCGGGGGCGCGCTTAATTTAAATAGAAGATGCCCCCTTTGAATTACGCGGGGATACGCCAGGCCATTTACACTACACCGCCGCAAATTACGGAGCAAGTGCTTGGAGAATACGACACTTGCTCCTGTAAGTTGCGGTGGCGTAGTGTAAATAGCTTACGCGCCGCCGCCGCAGGATGTACGGGAATCTGGCCCATAGTTTTTTGGCAGAACAAGAGACATACAAAATCTCCTGTACAAAATACTTTATCTGCTCACATTTTTCCCACGTTAATGCATTGAATAATGCATTAGATTTTTTTATATGCAGGCTGTGCTGCTTGCTTTGTAGCACCCCCGTGATTGTGCTTAACCATTCCTCTGCCTCAATGTAAGTCTATCAGTCTACCTGGACTGATTAAAAACAACGCACCAGAATGTGCCATGGGAAACCTACTTTCTGTGTGCGTTTCCCATACCGTATTCAAAATGCACTGCAGCTGCAATATGCAGTGAGTGTCAATGATATTAAAGTCTCAGTTTTTTTCTTTAAAAATAACAAACATGTTATACTTATCTGCTCTGTTTTGCACCGAGCAGCCTTGATCCTCCTTTTCTCAGATCCCTCGCCGGCACTACTGGACCCTCCCTTCTGCTGAGTACCCCCACAGCAAGCAGCTTGTTATGGGGGCACCTGAGCTGAGCCACTGCTCTGTGTGTCAATTCAGACACAGAGCAGCAGTTCAGCCCCGCCCCCTCTCTCTACTCATTGGCTCACTGACTCTGATAGACAGCAGCGGGAGTCATTGGTGCAGTGCTGCCGTCTCAGCCAAAGAGGAGGAAGGGTCCCAGGCAGCCGAGACTCTCCTGCAACATTGCTGGATCGACATGGGTTCAGGTAATTATTAGCTGGGCTGAGGGGGGCTACTACACACAGAAGGTGTTTTAAGATAAAAAAAAAACTTCTGACTTTACAACCAATGATGCCCCGAACACAGTGCATTTGCCTGCACTCAATCACATGTGAGGCCTCGTACACACGACCGAGTTTCTCGGCAAAAACCAGCAAGAAACTTGCTGGGAGATATTTTTTTGCAGAGGAAACCGGTCGTGTGTACATTTTCGTCGAGGAAACTGTCGAGAAACTCGACGAGCCAAAAAGAGAGCATGTTCTCTATTTCCTTGACGGGAATGGAGAAAATTGGCTTGTCGAGTTTCTCGATGGCTTCACAAGGAACTCGACGAGCAAAACGATGTGTTTCGCCCGTCGAGTTTCTCGGTCGTGTGTACGAGGCCTTACAGTAGTACAAAGCAATCCGGTTGCTGTGCGTTTTATAAATCAGCGTATGCACTAGTTTTGGTGCGATCTGACGCGATTTCAGCCTATTAAAATGAATGAGCTGAAATTTCACTGCTCCCAGATCACATGGGAATCGCACAGGAACGCAAAGAACATTCCAGTGCGGTTCATTGTGTGAACCAGCCCTTGCCATTGCAAATAGATTTTAGGTCAGCACTGTATAGCAATTGAACAATAGACAGCTACTAGTGGGAAAACCTTAAAATTTGTTTATATTAGAGAACAATGAGCCTAATAATGTGAAAGTTGCATCAAAAATCATTTTCCAGTAAACCTTTCAATAATAACAGTTGCTTTTTTATTGATTGCACTTGAAATATGACAGTTGGAATCTGACTGTGTGCTCAATGAAAAGCTCTGTTTTCTCAACAAACAATAATATACAAATCAATCACAAATAGAATGATATTCCAGTATGAAAACACAAATATGACAATATGATAATAATATATAAAAAAAGAAAAAAACAGGTGATCAGAACCTGCAGTGTTTGAACAGATATTATCCAGATAGGCAGATGGTTCACATTAATGTGGATAAACTCTTGCTAAACTGGAGTCTCAGCTTGATATTTAGCAGGTCTCTGATAATTGAATCATGCTAGTGAGGACAGATGATTACAGCGGGATCAGTACATTTTACCCTGCTGGCCACACTTTCTGCATGCTGGTGAGAAGATCATTTTCTGACCTTTCTTTAGTAACGGTTCACATGCAAAGAAAAACATTAGGATTCCTATATATAGAAGTCAAAGGAAGCACATTCCTGATGCCTGGTATCCTAAATAGCAGCCTGGAAAGGCAGAACATATCTCAATAGACAGTACATGAGCATTAAGTAGATTGCTTGTCTTACTGAATGTTCAAAGTAAAGGTGCCTATAGCATATGTCCATAGGTGTGCGCAAGGGGTGTGCTCTGACCTGCCTGGGCACACCCTAATCCTGGGATTGGCAACCTGTCATTGGTGGGCAGATGACAGGTAAACCACAATCCTTCCTTGCCGACCCTCAGAACCTAGACTGGAGAGGCGGTGGGGGGTGGAATTTAGAGGAACTGATCTGTATTTTCCTCCTGCAGCAGCTGAAAGTAGGCTTCTCCTCCTCTCCCTTTTGTCAACATTCAGCTGCCACAGGAGGAACATATAGGGGATCAGTACTAATATATGGCACCCCTGCCACCCCTCAATTCCCTGTTCCTCTTCCTTCTGTTGCCCGGGTCCCCCATGTGCTCCCCTGTCCTCCCAATGTTTCAGGATGGAGAGCGGTGAAGAGGCCAGTAAATATTTCAAATGCATATGTGTTTGAGCTTTGAGGTGCACACCCTAATGCAATAGGCTGTGCCCACCTATGCATATGTCAGGTATTGATGCCATAAAAAGTCCAAAAAGAATCCACATTTCTCACATACCTCATTCTAATGGTGTTCTAAGTGAAATCACTCCAAATCAGGACATGCAGTCAGGGGAGGCAGCTAAGGTCACCTCGGGGGTAGGTAGCCTAAGTCCTACCCCACCACTGGTAAAAATTTGGGGCTCTTACGGCCTATGGTTCCGGAGATATGGAGCTTCTTGCGCAGCCTGTTGGAAGCATACTCGCAGACAGTTTAAATATAAGCTGGCACACTCTGTTTTTAGCAGACTGAGAGGGTAAGCTCACAGCGTCTACCCTCACTTCTTGTCAGAGGCACTGAGCTCAAAGGACAGCTTGGAGCCTTGGACCAATGGTAAAGTACCCCCAGCTGTCCAATAAAAATGCTGCAGTGGAGGCACGCCTCTCACAGCAATGTCATAGAAGGGGCATGTGTCTAAAAGACAAATGCTCCCTTTCAGCCCAGCCCTCTTAACTACAAGGAAATACATGGGTTTATGGGTATAAGATTTACCCATAATCCCATGTTTTTCTCGCACAGTTAAGAGGGAGAATGAGAATCTGCTGCTGTTGAAATGGTACTGTTAAATCATATATTATTATGCTATATGTGGTACCATAACAATTATTATGTATCTATTTACTGTGAAATTACTGGTTTGAAGTTAGAACTTCAAACTTCAGTAATTTGTCAGTTAAGTCACCTGCTTGAGTAAAGTTTTTGAAACTATAGTAAATTATCTGAAAAATAATATATACTGTATATACTTGAGTATAAGCCGAGTTGTTCAGCAATTGTTTTTGTGCTGAAAATGCCCACTCGGCTTATATTCGAGTCACCTTTTTGCGTCTAATTTCCCAGACTTTGTGGACACGGTACCGGCCGGCCGTAGGTGTGCCGTAGGCACACATATAGTCCCACCCTTCCTCTACAAGTGTGCAAAGTTTTTTGTCCGGGGGACCTACGGCCGGGGAGCACCGATTTTTCAAAGTCGGGCACCCCTTCCATAGACTCCCATGTTAAACAGTAATTTCTCTGGTATCTTTGGGGACCCGGTAACTTGGCACACGTGTAGCCCCAGTTCTTCTCTACAAGTTTGCAAAGTTTGCTGTCTGGGGGACCTACGGCCGGGGAGCAAAGATTTTTCAAAGCCGGACACCCCTTCTATATACTTCATGTTAAAGGTAAGTCTAGTCGTGGACACAGTGAGGCATGGGCACAGTGAGGTATGGGCATAGTGAGGCATGGGCATAGTTAGGCATGGGCATAGTGAGGCATGGGCACAGTGAGGCATGGGCACAGGGAGGTATGGGCACAGTGAGGTATGGGCACAGTGAAGTATGGGCACAGTGAGGCATGGGCACAGTGAGGCATGCACATGAACACAGTGTGGCACAGTGAGGCATGTAGATGAACACCCTAGGCTTATACTCGAGTCAATACGTTTTCCCATTTTTTTATGGTAAAATTTGGTGCCTCAGCTTATATTCGGGTCGGCTTATACTCGAGTATATACAGTGATAATTATTTGTATAATAATTATGGTAATTACCCCTTGACACCCAAGCCAATTCTGACACTTCTCTCCTACATGTAATAATCATATTCTTTTTTTGCTAAAATATTACTCAGAACCCCCAAACATTTTATATATTGCTTTAACAGACACCCTAGGGCAGGGATATGCAATTAGCAGACCTCCAGCTGTTGCAGAACTACAAGTCCCATGAGGCATTACAAGACTCTGACATCCACAAGCATGACACCCAGAGCCAGAGGCATGATGGGACTGGTTTTTCAACAGCTGGAAGTCAGCTAATTGCATATCCCTGCCCTAGGGAATAAAATGGTGGTCTTTGCAACTTTTTATGTTACACAGTATTTGTGCAGCAATTTTTCAAATGCATTTTTTTGGGGGGAAAAAACTGTTTCATGAATATAAAAAAAACAATAAAGAAAACCTGTTTTTTTTCTATATTGTGAAAGTTGATGTTATGCCAAGTAAATATATACCTAACATGTCACGCTTTAAAATTGCGCACACTCGTGGAATGGTGCCAAACTTCAGTACTTAGAAATCTCCATAGGCGACACTTTCAATTTTTTTTCAGATTACATGTTTAGAGTTACAGAGGAGGTCTAGTGCTAGAATTATTGCTCCCGCTCTACGATTGCGGCGTATGTATGCTGTGTGTATCTGGCTCTGATACTAGCCAGTGCCTCACCAGCCACTGACCTCACCGCACGTCCTTGCTCCCAATACAGCAGATGTGTTTGACATGTTTATCTTGAAGGCCGTATCACATAAAACATAAGAAAGTAATTAGTGGTGCCAATAAACCGAAAATTCAGGATGCACTTGGCCGAAACCGAAACTGAAATTGATGGTTTTAAAAAATATATATTTTTTTATAAATAACTATAATATTCAACTTTTTAATTAATATCATAAATTTAAATAATATACATATTATTGGCACTTTTTGAAGCAGTTAAAAATCCAGCTTTCTGCATTTTTGGTGCATATTTGGGAAACGGCACCAAAAACCCACCTCCCTATTGAAATACATTGAAAACGCAGCAAGAACGCAGCAAAAAATGCACCCATGTTGCATTTTTTTAGTCACATGACCTAAGAAAAACACAACATAAGCAAGGTAAAATTGTGTTAGAATTGCGTCAAAATCACTTAAAATCAAAAGGCGTTTTTGCCAGCCATTATCAGCACTTTCTTTTGGAACAATGCTGAAAACCCTACTTTCAGCCAGTCATTTTTGGCTGCTGAAATTTCGATGCATCACTGAAACCAATGTTTCAGGCCCTTGTAGGGTCCCTTTTTCAGACCAACATAGTGCCAGTCACTATGATGCCTTAAGGTGTTAATAAACCTAGGACCCTGCATTCAACATCTGGTCTCCCACAGTACACAGAACATGGAAATGCAATTATTTTAGTAAATATATACCTTTTCTTTTTGTCAGTTAGAGCAGTATTGTGACTTCTACCAGTGTCTGGTTAAAGCTTGTAAGAGGAGTTTTCAATCTCATCTGACTGTCCAATGAGACTTCAGGATCCCTGACCCTCTATCTGAACAGTGCTGATTGACCTTGTACTGATCGCAGGCACCCTCCCAAAAACAAAATAACCTCTGTAACAATACGCACCAAACTGAGCATCTGCAAAGTGCCCCCAAGGCTCTGTTCTATCAAGAGATGGATTGGGGACTCTGGAAAAAGGGGAGGATTAAAGAAGACAGGATCAGCCTTATAACACAATGCAGAGGATTAACTCCTTAGGTTCCACAGCGAGTATTATGAGCATGCTTTAATGCATGTATAGACTAATTTTACTGTTGTGGGTTTATTAATACTTTAGGAAAGGAATTCTGGGTGGCCCCCGAAACATTGGTTCACAAAAAAAACACTTGAAACTCATCTTTTTGGAGTGGTAGAGATTTTGCATCTTTGCATTAGGTATTGATGTCATGACATCAGGTGCTCATTAAGTGATACCAAATGACCCAGAACACTAAGTTTCAAGGACATGCCCAGCTCCCACGTGCAACCTCTGAAAGGTATGTCCAATCACAACTTAGTAAATGGCAATTTTTTTTGAATCTTGTTACTGGTTTCTGAAAACTGGTAATGAAAGGAAAGGGGAAGAGGTTTCTAGGAACCTCATGGCATTACGACAGGAGGCAGTTTTAAGCCCCCCCCCCCCTTTGTGCCTGAGGCACACAGGGGCCTTGTTTAGGTTTGGTGACCTGAGGTGAGGTCACATGACCTATAGGGGTTAGGCCATATGAGTTTTGCCATGGTTTATACAGGCAGGAAGAAAGCCAGGCTAGGATTGGCTGATTTGAGGTAAGGTCACATGGCCATGTGAATCTTGCCTCAGAATGTTCCAGAAAGCCGTGAGCCTGCCTATAAAAAGGTGGTTCCGTGAAGGGGAGCTCATTCGCCTCAGAAGGCACAGCTTCCCACCCCCCCCACCAAATATATATATATATATATATATATATATATATATATATATATATATTGTCGCTGCCAATATTGTGTGGTGGTATCACCTTGAAGTCAAGGGGGACAGTGTGAATATTATAAAAGTGGTCTTGAGTTTGAATGACTGGGTCTGGAAAGTGTTGCAGTGAAGTTTAGTTATTTGGGAAGTTAAACGTTTTAATTACAGTAGAACCTTGGATTGCGAGCATAATTCGCTCCGGAAGCATGCTTGTAATCCAAAGCACTTGTATATCAAAGCAAATTTCCTCATAAGAAATAATAGAAACTCAAATTATTTGTTCCACAACCATCTAATTATGCAGAAATCTGGGGTACAGCTGTCCACATAGACCGTCCTCTGCCCTGCTGGATCTCATCAATGTCAGTCTGTGATCCATCTGAGAATGAGGCTTGAAGCGCTTGTGGAGCGCAGTGTGCAAGGGACGACGTCAATGGTGGTGTGGAGGACGGTCTATGTGGACATCTTTACCCCAGATTCCTGCATACTTAGATGTGCCTGTTTTAATCATCAACCATGTGAGTTCTAAATGTTGTACCTTCATTAAATGTAACTGTATTGCTACACTTAGAGGCGCCTTTCTTCTCTTTTACACTCATGTGTGACATTACGCTACTCTTATATCAAGACATTGCTTGTATATCAAGTCAAAATGTATTAAAAAATGTAGCTTGTCTTGCAAAACGCTGTCAAACCAAGTTACTCTCAAACCAAGGTTTTACTGTATTTATGTTACAGCTTGAGCCGTGGTGGCTAAGCTGTTTTTGAGTGTGTAAAATTCTTGCAACGTTATTATTTATAGAAAATATATTATCTTTTAAACCAACAATAAATGGCCATGGCCAGTTATTATCCAAACTCTGTGTCTGGTGTATTCTTTTTTTGGTATTCTGCCTTTCTGTCTGTTGTCCCATTAACAAACTGGACCAATCCATAGTGATCAGTTATCAGCTAGATAAACTGGTTTATGAAAAGTGCACAGTGTCTCCTTTCTTTCCATTACTAAGTCTAAATAAATATACTGTACATTATGATGGGGCACCCATCAGGCTTTGCTCTGCTTCAATTATAAAAGGCATGTCAGACTATTGCCCCAGTCACTTAGATACTAGAAGCCTTCTCAGGGTAACTGAGGGTGGTCATCATCAAGAGCATGCATAGTAGGTGAAGCTGAGGTCAAGGACCCTTTTATTCTTTACTTTACTAGCAATCTGACACTAAAAACCTCTGAAGCGTCTGAAAAAAGAACTGTCTGTCTTCCTTAATAAAACCAACCAGATCCTCTCTTTAATGCCCTATAAACATACAAGGAGAAATATGATTTGTTGCTACAGAAACATCGAATTTCTCTAAAGAGATATGAGATATGTTATTTTATTTCTACGACCTGTTTGTGTTTCCCATAGCAGTCAGATTCTAGATGTCATCAAAAAACAAAAACAAAAACAAAATACAGAATCTAATATCGGCAGCAAAGTTCAGTATCTTTATTTTCCAATATTTACACAGCAGCCGGTGACAAATTTGGTAGTAGGCAATTTACATAAAACGGAAAACTGTTCACTTTAAAGCCTATAATCTTATCTGAGACACGTATTCAAGTGTCTTACAACTGGCCCTGTTATTTAATAACAGAGCCAGTTGTTTAAAAGGCAGTTTTAGCTTTTAGCATCCTAAAAAAATACCATACAGTATATTAGGATGTTATTTTGTAAATAGAGTTGAATTCGGCCCGAGCATGAGGTTGGGATGAACATTGGCTGTTCACCCGTTCGACGAACCTCCTTAATATCGGGGTGCTTTACACTGCATCAATCACTTTATGATTTTATCTCTTATGCCCCGTACACACGATTGGATTTTCCGTCGGAAAAACCTTGGATGGTTTTTCCGACGGAATTCCGCTCAAGCTTGGCTTGCATACACACGGTCACACAAAGTTCTCTGAACTTTCGACCGTCAAGAACGTGGTGGCGTACAACACTACGATGAGCCAAGAAAATTAAGTTCAATGCTTTCGAGCATGCGTCAAATTCTTTTCAAGCATGCGTCGGAATTTTGTACGTCTGAATTTTTCAGACGATTGGAATTTCCAATTGTAATTTTTTCCGTCGGAAAATTTGAGAACCAGCTCTCAAATATTTGTTGGCAGAAATTCGGACAGCAAAAGTCCGATGGAGCATACACACGGTCGGAAATTCCGTTCAAAAGCTCACATCGGACTTTTGCTGTCGGAATTTCCGATCGTGCATACGGGGCATAATGGTTCATTTAATAATGGTCTCCTTAATTAAAGGGAATGCCAATCTCACCTCGTTTTAAGGAAGGTGGGACAGTACCGTATTTATCGGCATATAACACACACTTTTTCCCCCTTAAAATAAGGGGGAAATCGTGGGTGCGTGTTATACGCCAATCCCCACTGTCTCTGAGCAACACCAACATAGACCGAGCTTAGCCAAATGTACTGTGTACTCAGCTAGGCTCGGCTCCGCTCACAGTCACGCCCTGTCCCGCCTCCTAGCCTTTATGTCCCGCCATTGGACTGCTGTGGTGTCCGTCATACGAGCCGGGCCAAGGGGCGGGACTGGGCAGAAATGCGAGAGGAGCCGAGAGGAGCCGAGAGGAGCCAAATACTCAGGAAATGCGGCTCTGTATAGCTCGGCTGAGGCGCTAAATTTAAAAATACATAATGCTGCAATTTTGGGCAAGGTGCAGATGGACACTTATAAGGCTGCAGATGGACACTTATAAGGCTGGATGGACTCTGTGCAAGGCTGCAGGAGGATGCTGGACAAGGCTGCTGATGGATGCTGGGCAAGACAGCAGATGGACACTGATAAGGCTGGATGGACTCTGTGCAAGGCTGCTGATGGATGCTGGGCAAGACACTTATAAGGCTGCATTTAAAAATGTAAGTTTTTTTTCCTTAAACTTCCCTCCTAAACATTTTTTTCCTTAAACTTCCCTTCTAAACTTGGGGTGCGTGTTATACGCCGGTGTGTGTTATACACCGATAAATACGGTATTTATTGGGGGTTCATTCCTACAAACGTGTTGTCGTGTAGTTTTCCATTTCCTATTTCATGCACTTTATTAACAGAGGCAATTTTTTTTATCAGTTTTGTGCTTGTGCATTATCAGCTTTTATCATTTTACATATGTTGTTATATCATTTTCCAGCACAGGCAAAATGTGTGGATAGGAGATGTACCATTATTTCTTATCAGTTTCCACCAATGCATTGGAAAAAAAAAGTCCTGAATTAATTGCATTGATCTGTAGTTCACCATTCAAGGAAATTAAAGTATCATTGTGATGTAAAGAAGCACTTATACTATTGAACAAGTCTCCTAAATACAGTATATGCTTTTCTCTGGGCAATTTCAGAAACATAAAGAAAAATCCTTCACTAAGGGCCAACATATTTCTTAGAAAGCAACACATAAACCCCACACACCTCTGACAGCAATATAAAACACAGCTTTATGCCAGACTCGATTGAACACAATACCATAAGATTATACAAAGCACTTTAGAAGCTTAAAACATGTTGGAGTAACTGGAAAATATTAGCAATTTGTCAAGATTAAATAGCAAGCTTTTCATAGTAACTAAACATGAATCAGGAATGCTTCAGCAGGATTGTTTAGATGTTCGTAATATTTCACAAGGCCTTGAAAAATAGCCTGAGATATTCTATGCATGGAGCTGACTGCAGCCAACATAAAGCAGAGGAGCCGTTCAAGCCTATAAGGACCAGTAACCACCACACTGAATAGAGTCATTATAAAGGATTAAGGGTGTAAACACCATTTATTCTTTCTAATCTACTTAAAGATGAAATATGTTATACATAGTCTGATCTGAATGATTTAAGTGGAGTTAAAGTGTCAGTCAACATTTTTAAATTTCACATTGGGGACTTACTACTGGGCTGAATCTCCCATACCGGTTCTTTATGGAGCTTCCTGGTAACAATGCATCTTTTTGATATATGCAAACCAGACAGCTGGGGTGTTGCCTGTACAAGGTGTGTGGTTTAAACAAAGTATGTTGGGCCAAATAGCCATGGTTAAACTGATATGGTTTAGTCATAAGGAGTATAAATGATGGGTGTCTGCAGAGCTATGTCAGGTTAGCAAAACTGAAAGATTAGATATTTCGCTTATTTTTTTATTTATTTTTTGTACAATAAGAAAGAGTAAAGCCCTGTACACATGATCGGATATCTGATGGAATCTAATCCAATGGAATTTTTTCATTGGATATCCGATGAAGCTACACACCATCGGTCAAAAATCCGACCGTGTTCAAACGCGGTGACGTAAAACACTACGACGTGCTAAGAAAAATGAAGTTCGATGCTTCCGAGCATGCATCGACTTGATTCTGAGCATGCATGGATTTTTGACCGATGGACTTTCACACAGACGATCGTTTTTTTTTCTATCGTTTTTTTTATCCATAGCTAAATTTTAAAACATGTTCTATTTTTTTCACCAATGGAAAACAACCTGATGTGGCCCACACACGATTTGTTTGTCCGATGAAAACGGTCCATCGGTCCATTTTCGTCAGGCAAACCGATCGTGTGTACAGGGCTTTAGTATTAGGGTTTTGTTTCTGTCTGCAGCTTTGAAGATCAGATGGGGAAAATATCCAAGAGGGTGCAGACAGCTATAAAAACTGGTGAGGGGTTCTAGCCTAGTCCAACAGGGCCACATAAAGCAGTAAAACTGAAAAGCTTTAGTCATTCCCCAATTATATCCAAAGTAAAAAAAAAATTGTCTGCATATTCGAAAGTGTGTGGAGCACTCAGTAGTTCTCACCCATGCAGACTTAGTGATTCTGGGCTATTCCGGGTAGAGAGAAGAGGACTGACTTTCAATACTCTCTGGATTGCTAATACCTTTTTAGGGACCTGGAGGTTTGAAGAATTTTGGAATGGAAGAACCTCCAAACCATGATTACAGGGACTTTAGCTTGAAGGGGTTAATCAGTCTGTGTGTGAGTTAAAAAAAGTAGGAGGAATAATTTCGAACCTGGCAGTCAGAGAGTAATATGGATACGCCTGAATGATCGTGGTGAACTAAGCTTGGGATTGAGCAACGGTTGCTGAACTGTGAGAGCCTTCCCTTTGGGACCCCTGAAGCAGGCGGGATCCAGTGTGGAACCAAAAGTATGGTGGTGAGCCAGTATCTTGTCTTGCCAGTGAACCAGAGGATGGACTATTTTTTGTTGTTAGCTAAAGAAGGTGATTTGTTTTTATGGACTTATTCAAATTTCCAATAAAGAATGATACATTTACAAGTGGCTTTCTGGTTATCTCGAGCTCCCAATAGACACTGATAATGATAACAATAAAGAATAGGGTTGAGGCTCATGCTGCGTACACACAACCGTTTTTCGGGTTCTAAAAAAATTACGTTTTTTTAATGTCATTAAAAACGATTGTGTGTGGGCTTCAGAGCATTTTTCGGGTTCTGAAAAACTGCCAAATTTTTTTTCTAACATGCTCTATTTTTTCACAACGTTTTTAACGTTGTCGTTTTTAGGGTTGTAAAAAATGGTCGTGTGTGGGCTTTAATGACGTGAAAAATCCGTGCATGCTCAGAAGCAAGTTATGAGACAGGAGCGCTCGTTCTGGTAAAACTACCGTTTGTAATGGAGTAAGCACATTCATCACGCTGTAACAGACAGAAAAGCGCAAATCGTCTTTTACTAACACAAAATCAGTTAAAGCAGCCCAAAGGGTGGTGCCATCCGAATAGAACTTCCCCTTTATAGTGCCGTCATATGTGTTGTACGTCACCGAGCTTTGCTAGAGCATTTTTTTTTTCACGATCGTGTGTAGGCAAGACCGTTTTCATGATCAAGTTGAAAAAAAATCTGTTTTTTCTAGAGCCTGAAAAACTTGTTTTTTTACAACCCGAAAAATGATTGTGTGTACGCGGCATCAGTGTTCTGCTTCTACCATGGGTTTGCAAAGTTCAAAAACTTTGCAGGTTTGCCATCAGAAATAAAGAGCAACCCATAGTGAACTGTATATACTTTTCCCCTAGTCAGCTGAGTCAATCGAGCCATAAATAAGGTGATAACCCAACACCCTTACTCTGAGGGCCCTTTCACACGTACGGACAAACGGTCCGTTTATTACAAGTCCGTTTACGGACGGAAGAAAACCCTATTTTTTTTCCGTCCGGCGGAACGGATCGGATGAATATGGACACACGGTCCGTATTCATCCGATTCCCCATAGGGGTGAGTGGAGGAGAGAGAGGGCGGTCTCTGCACTGTGTGCGGGGACCGCCCTGTCCGCCAACAGCTCAGCGAGGATTAACGGAGGAATCCCCGCTGAGCCAAACGGGCTAACGGAGCTCCGCTCAATGTGAAAGAGCCCTAAGGCCATCCATGCACAGAGCTAATTTCTTTCCTGCAACCAAAGAAATTTGCTTGTATCCCCCATCAACACAGATAGTGTTGATGTGGGAATCCCTCCTGTGGGATCCCTGTCTTCCCCTGGAGGTTGGGGTAGGCCATTTGCCACTGGGAAAAGACAGTGGTTATTGTTATATACACCGTGTGCACAATTATTAGGCAAGTGATTATTTTGACCAAATCTTAATTTTTATGCATATTGCCCAACTCAAAGTATATAAACTTGAATTCTTATTGGATTTAAGCATATCAGGTGATGTGTATTTGTGTAATGAGTGAGGGTGTGGTCTAAGGAAATCAGCACTCTTTATCAAAGGTGTGCATAATTATTAGGCAACTTCTTTTCCTCAGGCAAATTGGGCCAAAATAGAGACTTAACTGACTCTTAAAGGTCAAAAATGAATAAAGGTTTTTCAGAAGGATGCAACACTTTTGAAATTGCTAAGATATTGGGGCGTGATTACAGAACCGTCAAATGTTTTGTTGCAAACAGTAGTCAACAGGGTGTGAAACACGTTGAGAAAAAAATACACAAATTAACTTTAATTAAGAAGAATCCAACATGAAGCTACCAAGAACCCATTAAGCTCCAGTGCTGTCATATTTCAGAACTACAACCTTTCTGGAAGGCTCAAAAGTATAAGGTGCTGAGTGCTCAGAGACATGGCCAATGTAAGGAAGGCTGAAACCCGACCATCATTGAACGAGACACATAAGTTAAAACGTCAAGACTGGGCCAAGAAATATCTGAAGACAGATTTTTCAAAGGTTTTATGGACTGATAAGATGAGTGTCTCTTGATGGACCAGATAGATAGATGGGCCTGTGGCTGGATCAGTATTAGCACAGAGCTCCAACTCACCTAAGATGCCAGCATGGTGGGTGAGGGGTACTGGTATGGGCTGGTATTGTTAAAGAGGAGCTAGTTGGATCTTTTTGGGTTGAAGATGGCCTACAAAATAAACTTCCTAACCTACTGTTAGTTTTTATAAGACACTTTCTTCAAGCAGTAGTACAGGAAAAAGTCTGCATCTTTCAGGAAGACAATGGTATCAATGCAGGACAATGTATTGAAGTACTCCACTACATGGCTAGCCAGTAAAGGTCTTAAAGATGAAAGAATAATGACATGGCCCCCTTCCTCACCTGACCTAAACCCTATCGAGAACTTGTGGGCCCTTCTTGAATGAGTGAAGGAAAATAGTACACCTCTCTGAATGCTGCTGCACAAAAAGTTGATCGCCAACAGATCAAGAAATTCACAAACTCCATGAATTGAAGGCTGTTATTGAAAAGAAGGATGGCTATATTGTCAATATATTTTTTTATTTATTTTTTTACATGTCAGAAATGTTTATTTGAGTTGTTTGGTTATTGTTCCCACTTTAACAGATGCAAATAAACAAATGAGATGGGAAAGTTGTTGTTTTTCATTTAATTTGGCACACTAATAGTTGCCCAATAATTGTGCACATATGGATATTCTCCTAAGAAAGCCAAAACCTCACTTTTACTTTCTTAAAGGGGTGACCATGCCTGCGGGACCCTCGGACTCGATGTCCGCCGGTATCCCGCGATCGTGTCATGGAGCGCCAGAACGGGGGGATGCCATTGTAAACAAGGCATCTCCCTGTTCTGCCTAGTGACAGGACACTGATCATCTGCTCCCTGTAATCAGAAGCCCAGCTCCCACACAGTTAGAATCACTCCCTAGGACACACGTAACCTCTTCCTTGCCCCCTAGTGGTTATCCCCTTCCCTGCCGGTGTCATTTACATAGTAATCAGTGCATTTTTATAGCGCCAATTGCTGTATAAATGACAATGGTCCCAAAAAAGTGTCCGATGTGTCCGCCATAATGTTGCAGTCATGATGAAAATTGCTTATCGCTGCCATAACTAGTAAAAAATGTTTTTATTAAAATGCCATAAAACTATCCCCTATTTTGTAGACGCTATAACTTTTTGCGCAAACCAATCAATATACGCTTATTGCAATTTTTTCTTTTACCAAATGTAGAAGAATACATATCGGCCTAAACTTTTTATATATTTTTGGGGAATATTATAGCGAAAATTTTAAAAATATAGCTTTTTTTTTCAAATTGTAGCTCTTTGTTTGTTAATTGAGCAAAAAAAAAAAAAAACGCAGAGGTGATCAAATACCACCAAAAGAAAGCTCTATTTGTGGGAAAAAAGGGCATAAATTTTGTTTGGGAGCCACATCGCACAACCGTGCAATTGTCAGTTAAAGCGGCGCGGTGCCGAATCGAAAAAATGCCACGGTCATTGGGCAGCCAAATCCTCCGGGGCTGAAGTGGTTAATTTGGATAATTAAGGGGGCTATGAAAAAACGATTGCACTCATATCACTCATCACTGTCTGTTCTACTGATTTCCTTTTTTTTTATATTGTGTGGAAGCGCACAGTTTTTTTGTTACATAGCGCAGTAAATTAGTGGTAAAGTGATTATTGCTAGCAGCTGTAGCAGCCACTAGTGATAATCACAAGAGAATCGAGCAGGCTGGTTGTACCCAAGTTGATCGATCAATCAACTTAGTATATTCAGCCTACCCATTAACAGTTTAAATCTTGGCTGGTTCAGGAGGAACCTCGTATGGCCGGCCTAAGGGTTGGCTCACAGCAACCTTATTGTCAGTATGTGTAGCAACTTTTAGGGAAAATTCTATGTAGCGTGTTCTCATGGCAGTATCCAGGTCCCTATGCCTTTAGTTTGACAATAATTTACTTATTATCTCTACAAACAGCAAGAATTGAATAGTAAGATTTGCCCTGATTATTTGGGAAACCAACCCATGGAAGTTTCTCTCATCCCTGTAGGTGAACATACTTGCTTAGGTGTACGCAAAAACATAAAGAGCATATAGACTAGATATATCTACAACAGCCATGTGACGCATCACGACCAGATGTTATTGTGTAATATTATAAAATAACGATATGTAAAACAGTAACTAAATGAACCGTTCCTTCAAAAACACACGTTTTCTGGAGATATTCCTCACAGGCACAGGCACATAATCTATGTTTGTGTTTTCACGTTCAGATGCTTCACACATAATCAGGATTGTATAAACACAAACTAAAGTTAGTGACCTTTGATTATATATTTGGCGATACTACTGAGCCAATCGTTTTTATTTAAGTGGGCTCCAAAAAGACATTTGAGATCCTCAAAACAGATCAGCTAAATTTGTTATTACGGCTGTAGTTTCTCTGCTGCACGGTTTATCACGTAAACCAATTTGCCAAATGAAACACAGCAAAATTTCACAGCACGGAAAGAAAAACAGTTGTCAATAAACCAAGTTTATCCTTGTTTTTACAGTGACTCTACACATCGATAACACCCATCAAACAAATGGCATATTGTTTGGCGCTACCAAAATAATAATATGATGGAGATAAAGCTGGTTTGAAATAAGTACATCAAAAATACCCTGTTACAAGGTGAAAGGAAACACAGCATGTAACACCAGAACACATTGTGCTTGTGTGTTTAACCATTGTGAGTGAACTGAGCAGACTGGCCAGATAAGTTTCATTATTAAACATGTGCCAAAGGTAAGATAAACATGGAAAAACCTCTGAAGAAACAATGGACAAATAAAAGGATGAAATCATACGTAAGACTTAAAAGTAAAGTCTTAAACCCTCAGCATTATTAGTTTAAACATTGGGCACAATAAAATAAACATTCCCCAGTAAGCTATTTGTTACAATTCATAGTCCTAGCACCTGCAGGTTGCAACTTTCAATGCTGCTGACTCCTTGTCTATCAGTGCTACTTCCCTGAATGTCTAGTTCACAGGTAAGAGATAACAGCAGTTGGCAGCCTGTCCATGAGGGGCGCAGGGGTGCTGCCCCCCTAATCTCCATTCGGGGCACTGGACTCATAGGTTTCTATGAGGTTTTTTTTGGAAGCACATGATTAGAGCCTGAGGCTCTAATTAGCTTCAAAAAAGTTGGGCTTGGGGCACAGAGCACTGGACCCCGAATCCACCCATTTGCGTCATTTGCGATTCAACAAGGGAAAGGAGCCACCATGTAACAGGGTACCTGGGGCAACAGTCATGGCACCGGCTTGAACTAGAACATAGGCAAGGATTAAATGATAAAGAAGCTGCATAGTCAGTAAGTCAGCTGTTGAAAGACATACAAGATCACTCGAGAAGCAAATGATCAAAGATCCTTCTAAGTGGCAGTTCATCTGGCCAATTCCACAATAGATTTGGGCGAACGGTTCGTCAGAGCATCAGTTTGGGGACAAGGTGCTTTGGGATGGGGGAGCAGAGCCCCCATGCCCCAAAGCAGCCCCTCCCCATGTTGAGTGTATGTGGCCTGGTATAGTTCAGGAGAGGGGGGGACTCGCTCGTCCCTCCCCCTTTCCTGACCTACCAAGCGGCTTGCTCTTGTAAGGGTCTGGTATGGATCTGGGGGGCAGGGTTTTCCTTAAAATTCTTTGGGTCTAGTATGGACTGGGGGGGACTTTCAGTAGCCGTCAATCACAAATGCAAGTCATTTTAAATACGATTTTATTGTTGCACTTTAAGCATCATCAAATTTTTCCTGTTTGGCCCCTATAGACTTGAAATAAAGCAAAGCCTTATTTTTTGTCTTGTTTATCGTTTTTCCCAACATGGCGGTAGGACTCCCATCAAGGGGATCTGCTTTTGTGGTAGAAAGAGGAAAAAAAGGAGACGAAACAAGAGAAGTAGAGAGAGAAGTAGAGAACCCGGGGTGCCTGTGTGAAGGGAATGTATTACCCGGGTAATAGTAGAGACTGGTCAAAGTCAGGAGGGAGGCAATGTTTTACCCAAGGGGTGCACAGATTTTTAAATTGGTTAACTTTATCTTTGCTGTTTTTTTATTTTTTATTATTACTTCTCCAAAATGTACTCTCTAAAATTAATGTTCTACTTGAAGTCTGGAAAGCAGAATTTATGGTATACAGGAACCTTTTTAAAGGTGTTTTAGGATTTTCCATGATAATCAGTGATGTGCAAATTACAATACCTTATACTCGTCATGATTACAAATGTGCTTTCCAATCATTACAAACCACCCTGCTGTACTAAGCAATCCAAAATGCAAATCTCAGTATTGAATAGTATTAGTCTTTCAATAAAATATAAAACTTACTTTTCATTTTATTCATGAACTGGACATTCTACCAGATAACTTGCATTAAAAAGTTAGTAATAAATATATTTTATCTGCACTTAAAAATCATATTGCCATTTATATCAGTTTTCTTCTCATATTATTGTAGGAGATCTCTCTATCAATTTAAACTGCAATCATTTTCACAGTTCTTCATTTTCTGGTGTCTTCTGTTAAAGCCAATTACATTAACCTTAGTGGCTTTTCAAGTATAAATTTTCTTAAACCGTGTTAATAATCTTTCTATTCTTGTGTAGTTATAATGAATGGACTTCCATCAAGAGCTGATATTTCACATTCTGTTGTGGGAGGGGGATAAAAAAAAGTATAATTGTTCATTTGGAATGTTTAAAAACAATTCTGAAAGACATATTTTATTCCTGTTTGATAATATAGTACATACAATGTATTTCTGCATCCCATAGAAACCATTTACAATTTTGCTATCATCAGGCAAAGGCTGATTTCTGGTACATAGTCACTATGACAAAGCACTGAGAAAGCCAATTTGGCTAACAGAGGTTGTAGTGTGTTACTAAGAAAACCTGGAACAGGGGCACTTAGGCCATTGCCCACTTGTATATTCATGATCAAACATAAACTATCAATAATCCAAAAAATGATTATAAAATTCCAATAAACTGTGCAAGTTAATATAAAATTATGTGATTACATATAAAATTAATAAATAAAACTTGCACCATATACAGGGCCGGATTTGCTCTCCCTGCCGCCCCAAAGCCAGGTTCCACAATGCACCCCCTCCCCGCCAACCAAACTACCCCCACCACCCAAATCAACAGAGAATGGCAACCGGATGGCAGGGGCGGCACGGTTAGTTCAAATATTTTTTGTTTCTTTTTTTTTTTTTACTTTTTAATCACTTTTTTATTTATTTTTTTATTTGTAGCTTGTCATTTACTCTTTCTTATTATTGTATAATTTTCTTATTATTTTTAATATTATTTTTCTTATTCTTTACTTTTTAATTACTTTTTTATTTTATTAATTTAATTATTATTTCTTAGTATTACCCCCACACTACATTTAGTCCTGCTAGAAAGCAACTTACCGCCATTAACTGTATGTTCCGGGCGTCGGGGGACTCCATGCTGCTGCCGCCCCTTGGAAACCTGCCGCCCCGAGGCCTGGCCTTGGTGGCCTTGTGGGAAATCCGGGCCTGACCATATATGAGTCCATATCCTGATATCTTCATAAATGTGGTAAAATCAATCATTCAATCGTGCAATCTTTCAAAGTGCCAAGTGCTCTTTTTTTTTAAAGTGCAAATCCTACTCTCCTTCTTTGTCTCCACTCACCGACTAATGTGGACTCCTATGTTATAAGTGTCATAAGCGCATATTAATATTCTGGATGTGCTGGAACTTATAGTCCTCCACGTTGGTCATTTTCCACACTAGTAAGCCAAAGCGTAGTGTTTTTTCTCATAGGCGAACATAAGAGAAAAGTAGCAAGAGAGTTCCAAATAGTGTAATCCCGTTTATTTAAATACCGTATTTGCTGGTGTATAAGGCGACTGAGCGGTTTTGTGATATACTCACCTTATAAGACGACCCCCTTTCGACTCACCTCATTGTGTCCATTGCATACCTCACTGTGCCCATTGCCTACCTCACTGTGCCCATTGCCTACCTCACTGTGCCCATTGCCTACCTCACTGTGCCCATTGCCTACCTCACTGTGCCCATTGCATACCTCACTGTGCCGATCTCCAAACCTTATCCCTGTATACAGAGTCAGACTTTGGGCGTCCATTGTTCAAAAGCCGCGCCTCCTCCTCGTCCTGTTTGGTGATAGGCGGAATACTCAGTTTCACAGCAGAGCCTGTGTTCAGTGTTCCGCCTATCACAAACGTCCTCTTGTCCTCAGACGATGATTTTTTGGGGATATTTTTAAGTACAAAAGGTCGTCTTATACGGTATGTGGCAAAAAAATAAAACAATGCACTCACATTTGCATAAGATAATACAGACAGAATGCCAAACCATAAATTTGTATCAGTGTGCATCTCACCTGACGGAAATGACGTAGACACTGGCTGTCACTGGCTGTCACAACAACATCCAGTCAAAACCACATGACTTTAGCATGCCCAATCATGCTGAGGTGTGGAGCAACCAATCCTGGGAGAGTTGGAGAAGAAAGGAGGAGGGGATCTGAAATACACTGAATGTCTCTCTCAGGCTCACGCATGAGATATGTAAATCACCTGTCACTCACAGCATGGGGGAGAAATGCACTCCTATTTCTCTGTCTGTCCATTTTTATCTCACTGAAAAAAGATAAGAGGACTGTTCAGAGCTGGATTAACTCTTTGTGGCAAGACTGGGCACAGATGACATGAAATCCTATACTGTACAAGGTGCAAGCATTAATTAAAAAAAAACTGGGTTTACATTCACTTTAACGCTCTTATTTTTGCCTAAGCCTGTGAATTTTGTCATTAATCAATTTAGGCCATTGCTACCTTCACAAATCTCTGTTTTGGTTCCTTGCGTAAGCCAAAGCATCAGGCTCTGCAGTAAGACACAGAGACACAGCATGGTGGCAGCTTGGCCAAGTAAGAACGTTTGGGGAGTGGAGAGATTGGACACAAGGTCCATTTCCCTACTGGAAGGGAATGGACTTTGTTTGTCTAATTGTTGCCTATTAAGCAAGGTTTATATTTATGGTTTATGTTTCTATCTGTTTATGCTGCTTCTCTTCACTGGACACAGAATTAGGTAATTGGAAACTAAAATTGCTGTGTAGACCTTTACATAATAACACCCATTTAAGGCTGTCTACCCCATTAAACGGCAAAAGCAAGACTGCTGCAAGTACATTACATTATTAAACAAAAAATGTGGTATAACTTGGACTTGAGAACGAGTGTCTAATACGCTAAGTCAAGTGTAGAAATTGCAAGACTGCCCATATTTCATGCCTCTTGCCTGCCTCCATTGTATTGTATTACATTTCCCATGTTGCAAAGCAACTCCCCACTTTCTTGAAGCTCCCCTTCCTCTTAACAGTGGAGGAAGAATTACAGAAAAGGGTTTGCTGCCGAATAAGGAAGTGTGTCTTCAGAAGCTGTCTAACATGCCAATAATTTTTATTGCTGTCACAACCACATGTATGGATGCCACTAATTGAAGGGAAACCAAAGAAAATTGAAAAATATGTGCAATATTTAAGATGCTTGACACTTCATAAAGGGCAACTGCATCCCAAAAACATGTAATATGTAAATGTCAGTGCTGCTACAGCATTTTCTGTATATCACTGAGATGCACTCATTTACAGGCAAGATTATGGCACCCGCCTGGCATGTTGTTTAAAGGAATTGGGCATTTAAAACTTTAAACTTTAAAATTGTAGGCATTTAAAAATTCACTGCTCCTGGCAAAAAAAAATTTTTTGCATTGGTTCATATTTACATATTCCCCTGGTCAGCACCCTTACCTCCACCCAGGGCAGTATGGGTCAACCATAGAAAACAATACATTGCTGACTATATTCTAAAATACTAGTTGCTTGGCTTTCTTGTTCTTCAATCTTCCCAAGTTACTGACAAAGCTCAATTACAAAGACACAGACAGACTTATAGGGCCAGATCCACATAGAAATAGATCGGCGCAGCGTATGTGAGATACTCTACGCCACTGTAACTTACTTTTGGCTGCTTTGAATCCTCAAAGAATTTGCGCCGTAAGTTAGGGCGGCGTAGTGTATCTCTGGCGGCGGAATTCAAATCGGGGCGAGTTTCATTTAAATGAAGCGAGTCCCTGCGCCGAATAAACTGCACATGCTCCATTTCTAAATTTCCCGGCGTGCATTGCGCTAAATGACATCGCTAGGACGTCATTTTTTTTTAACTTAGACGGGACTTACGTACATTCCAATTCACGGACGACTTACGCAAAAAAATTTAGACGCGGGAATGACGGCCATACTTAACATGGCAAGTCTAACTATACGCCGCAAAATACCAGCTTTAACTATACGCCGGAAAAAGCCGACTAGAGACGATGTAAAGGAATGCGCCGGCCGCTCGTACGTTCGTGGATCGTCGGAAATAGCTAATTTGCATACACCATGCGGAAAACTACGCGAACGCCACCCAGCAGAGGCCGAAGTATTGCATCTTAGATCCGAAGGCGTACAAAGCCGTACGCCTGTCGGATCTAACCCAGATGCCGTTGTATCTTGGTTTGAGGATTCAAACTAAAGATATGACGTGGGTAATTTGAAAGTACACGCCGGCGTACTCGCTCTGAGGATCTGGCCCAGAATCTTTATGTATAATTTCATTACAAATGACAAATTGAATATTTATTATACTTCTTAACCAATTGCAGACCGCCCTATAGCATATTTATTGCTACAGGGCAGCCATGCTGTGCAGAATCAACTATATATATATATATATATATATATATATATATATATATATATATATATATATATATATATATACGTGATTCTGCACTTCCATCTAGGGGGTGCATGCGCACGACGCCGGCACACCAATTCTGCTGTGATTTGTCACAGCAGAAGCTTATCAGCGGGTGCCGGTCAATGGATGTCCTCCGGCACCTGCCAATTGTTGGGAAGACACACAGGACTGAGCTCTATCAATGTAAACAAGGCAGAACTCCAATCTGACAGGAGGGAAGTGAAGGATTTTCCATTACTCTCCTTAGAAAATGCTCCTCACACAGTAAACAAAAACACTGGATAGGCACATATTTAACCCTACAATCACCCTAGATGTTTAACCCCTTCCCAGCCAGTGTCATTAGTATAGCATATATTTTAGCACTGTATTAGTAGCACAGTATAGCAGAAAGAAAAAAAATTTTTTTTTAAATTGTTGATCTTTTTTGTTTATAGCGCAAAAAAAAAAAAAAACGCAGTGGTGATCAAATACCATCAAAATAAAGCTCTATTTGTGGAAATAAAATGACATACATTTTGTTTGGGTACAGTATTGCATATTAAATCAGTTAAACTGCAGTGCCATATAACAAAAAATGGCCTGGTCATGAAGGGGGTAAATATTTCAGAGGTCAAGTGGTTAATATAGAGCCAATGTATTCTGTAGAATGACCAATTCAGCTTGCCCCTAAGTTTATAGTCTAATGTCCCAAACACACACATACACACATGCAGAAGTGCTGGAGAGCAACTTCCCAGAATGAAAGTCAAAGTACCTAGAACTCTTGGAATGTGGGAGGAAGCTGAACAACCTAAAGAAAACCCAGACAAAAAGAGGTACAGCGTACAACTCAAACTCAACAGTATAGCACATAAATGGTAAAAAAAAATTTATCTATAAACAGTACATTTACTTTGGCATGGAAATGTCTACATATTGTTGCAAGGCAACAGGAGAACCAATATAAATTTCAACCAACTAGCTGAGCAGTTCTTTTGAAAAGGAAGCCAAGAAAAGGTATCCACATGATAAGGAGTGTGCGAAATAATATTAAAGATTGGATGCCCCTAGAAAGGGAACATGCAAATTGATGTTCTCTGTAGCTACAGATAATTGTAAAGAGCACTCACTGGGATTGTTCTTGTTCAGTTCACCTCTTAACTAATTTAATGCAACAGTAAAGTCTCTGTCTAGGTCTAAGAGGGAACTGAATAAAAACAGAGTCTTTATTTGACCAACCTCTTTGGGATAAAGCACATTGTAAATCTGTCTGAACTCAGTAGAATGGAAGTCACCTTGAACTTTTAAGTTTTGCTGCTTCATGCAGACATCTAGGTCACACAAATGAGGTGTCTATTGGGTCTAGGAGCAAAAAGGCTGTGGATAGCATATTGTATCAGAGCAATACTAAATCTGTAGATTTGTGACTTTATAGAAATACAGTATATTTATTGCTTTATCTTTTATTTGTGATGTATAAGCTGGTGAACCTTTAAAGAGGGCCTGAACTATGCATGCTGTACCCAAACAAAGAAGATGAGGACAAACAACTAGTCTTTTTTTTTAGGTTCCCTGCAGCTGTTATTTTTCTTGTTCTTTTGTTTTATTGACAAATGCAAATGAAGCATACAAAACCACATCAAATCAGGAGAAAAAAATAAATATGGGTTATCCAAACATAAAAAAAATCTGTTCCAGTATTGCAAGGAAGAATGGTGGGAGCAACAAGCCCCCATAAACATTTGTGGTATACATGAATTGAGAAAAAACTACAATGCTAGTATCCCATTAGAAAAGGATGAAACAAAAAGAGGAAAACATATTGAGTAAACCCAAGTACAAGCCAATGAGGTGGTAATGAGAGGAGGGAAAAAGAAAGGCAAGAGAAAGTAAAGAGAAGGTAAGACAGGCAAAAGAAGAAGAGAGGTACAGTCAGATGGAAGTCTAGGGTACTATGGGCCAAATTCTCAAAAACCTGTGTAAATTTAGGATTATCTAACTTATGTCATTTAAGTTACGGCGCCCTAAGTTGGTGTCGTAAGTACCGTATTCTCAGCGCATTTGCGCACAAAATTGCGCCATCCTTAACCTAAGTTTCAATGCGTAAGGCGTGGTTATGGCAAGTGGGAATGAAGTGGGCGTGCCTCATTGTAATGAGCCGTGACCCCATGCAAATGAAGTGCCGGCCGTACTGCGCATGCGCGCATGAATCTGGACCTCACTGCGCATGTGCAGAACTTTGGTCATCGCAATCAGTGAGATAGGTAAAAGGCCAAGCGTACTTAGTTTGAAGATCGCCCTGTGTCTAAATAGCCCCAGTCAAACAGACTTCTATTGCAAAAGTATTTCCCTGTGTTCCCTTCCTAAAGCAAGTTGCTTCTGCTTTGAACGTTTGTCAGTGTTTGTTGGTAAGATTTGTTTGTGAGAAAAGTGTTTGTGGAGTTGGAGGGTATAGTTGGTGTTTGTTTTTGCTAATTTGTTATTTGTTTTGATTGTTTGCCTGTTTGTTTTTGATAAGTATTTCTTTTTTGGTGTGTGATTGTTTTTTGTTGTCCTTTTTTGCCTGTTTGTTTTTGAATTTATAGTAGCTGTCTGTATATTTTTTTTTTTGCTTGTTTTTATTTCCTTTGTTGTGTGTGTGTATTGTTGTTTGTTTTTTGGGTGAGTTCCCTGTTGCTGGGTCTTGTCTGTCATGGCTCCCAAGCGCAGGAAGCTTAATTTTACCCTGGCAGAGAAGCATATACTTGCTCAGGGCGTCATTAAATTTGGGCGATTTCTCCATGGCCCTGAGAGCCACAACACCACCCCGGCCAGGAGGAAGGAGATCCTTAAAACAATTACCGATCGGATCAATGCGGCGGGGGGGGGAGACCAGGACCATCGCTGGAGTACAAAAAAAAAATAAATGACTTAAGGAGCGTGTCCCGGAACAAAGCTGGCAACGCTGCATGCCCATACCAGGGGCACTGGAGGAGGGGGACCCTGCCCAGTCAGGATGAGTGAGGAGGAATGGGCAGTGGCCCAGTGTTTCCACCCACAGCAGGTGGTGGGCCTGCCTGGCTTTGACAATGATCCTCTTATGAGGACAGGTAATTTTTTGGAATTTCTATCTGGTGATTAGCATGTGTGGGTGGGGGAAGGGAAGATGTGCCAAGTGTGTGGATCCACCAACCTGTGATTGTTTTGTGTCCTCCCCAGATGGCCAGGAGGTTGCAGCCCCATCAGCCCAGGAGGTGGCAGCCCCATCAGGACAGGAGGTTGCTGGCCCATCAGGTCAGGAGGTGGCAGCCCCATCAGGTCAGGAGGTGGCAGCCCCATCAGGTCAGGAGGTGGCAGCCCCATCAGGTCAGGAGGTGGCAGCCCCATCAGCCCAGGAGGTGGCAGCCCCATCAGGTCAGGAGGTTGCTGGCCCATCAGGGCAGGCTGCTGCACCACCCCCAAGACAGGCTGATGCAGAGTCCCAAGAAGGGCAGGATTCGCCATGGGAGGGGAGTGCCCACAACTCCCCTAATTTGGATGTTGAGTGGGAGGAGGATGAGGGGGAGGAAGATGACAATATTGTGATTGGGCAGCAAATCATGATGGGCCAAGATATGACCTTTGAGTCATCCCCTGAGGGAACCCCACAGGCGCCCAGCAGTCAGGCCACCATCATGGGTCGCCCCTTCCAACCCTCCTCCAACATGCAGCAGCACCCATGGCTCACTCCAACTCCTCCTCCAAGGCCACAAGCCTCAGGGGCAAGTAGGAGGCCGACCCCGGAAAACAGGGGGGGGTTGGTGCGTCTGCCGGTCAGTCTGTTGAGGGACAATGTCCGGCAGACCCGCAGTCTGTCTGCAATCCAAAAAACGATGACCAAGGTGGAGCGCAGCCTGGGTGCAATGAGGGAGTCACTGGGTGACGTGGCCACCAACTCAGTGGGGTCATCACCTGTTTGTGGGACCTGAGGAACGCCACAACAGGCGTGGCCCAGGAGGTGACTGCCCTCACCCAGGCTGTGCAGGCCAATACCCGGGCTGTGCAGGCCAATACGGCTGACATTACTTCCTGTCTGACAAGGATAGCCGTTGCCTTGGAGGGAAGGCCAGCAGGAGGACAGACACCAGGGGAGGCTCCTTCTTCCCCTGCACAGACCCCCCCCCTCAGAATACTCCCTCCCCTGCACAGACCCCCCCCCTGAAAATACTCCCTCCCCTGCACAGACCCCCCCCCCGTGAAGATCCCCCAGTCGGCCGTGGCCGTCCCCGTGGCCGTGCCCGTGCTTGTGGCCGTGGGCAGCCCAGAAGGAGCACTCGGCAACATCCTTAATTTGCAGGGGTACTTTTTTTTTTTTTTTTTTTTGCTACTGTACTTATGATTTGGTTTATGTGTGTGAATGATGTGTGAATGTGGGGGGGTGGCATTCCTGAAAACATAAGGGTGTCACCCTCAGTTTTGGTGGAGTATGGATCCCCAGGACCAGGGAGAAGTCATCCTAGGTTCCTGAATGGTGTATGAATGCACAGTGACATAATTGGAGCCGTGGCGGGGCGTTACTGCTCCCAAGTACCAAAGGGGGGGGGGTACTTGGATCTAATCCAATTCGATGTGCATGTGATGTGTCTGTGCTAGGGACCACAGTGACGTGCATTCATGCATTCTCATTGTGAGATAATTAATGTGCGTTTTGTAACAAAAAAAAAACATTCTCATTGGCATATAAGTAATGTGCATTTTATGTGCAACGAAAATATTTAAATGTCACATAATCTCTGTGATTTATTCTGGGCAAAGCAAAAAAATAAAGATAATTAGGGTCCATTTACTGGGCAAAGATGCCTTCAGCCAGTTGTCTCCTTATTGCCTGGCCCTCAGCAGACCGGGTAGAGGGGTTTGGGGGGGGGGGATTGCCTGGGTGGGGGGTTAGGTCAGGACATATCTCCACATGCAGGCCCCTTCTCAAAGCAAAATTATGGAGGATGCAACATGCCCCAATAATTTGGCAGACAAAGTCTGGGGAATACAAGAGTGTACCCCCAGTCTTGTCAAGGCATCTAAATCTGGACTTGAGAAGGCCAAATGTCCGCTCTACTATTGCCCGGGTCTGGATGTGCACCTCGTTGAATTTCCGTTCTCCGGGTGTTTGGGGGTTCCTAAAGGGGGTCATCAGGTGGGGTCCCAACGCATATCCTGAGTCACCTGTAAGGGAAAAGACAGGAGGATATTAGTCATGCATGTGCCCCTTGTGATGTCTGCATCATGGGGGGGGCATACCTGACACCAATGTCACTCACCAATCAGCCAGCTGTCTCCATACACATTATGCTCCAAGTCTTGGTAGATCTTGGTCTGCCGTAGGATGTAACTGTCGTGGCACGACCCTGGAAACTTGGCACAAACGTGCCAGATGAGGCCATGGGCATCTACGATCACCTGGACATTGATCGAATGCCAGCCTTTCCTGTTTCTGAACAGGTGTTCTGTTTCATGGGGGGCCTGTAGTGCCACATGGGTGCAGTCTATCGCCCCGTTGGTCCTTGGGAAGCCAGCAATGTTATAGAAGTCTGTCATGGCTTGCACACGCTGCTCCTCCTGGGTGGGCATCACAAACTGGTTGCTCATGCGCCGCAGTATGGCAGGGACCACCTGATGGACACATTTGCTCATTGATGACTGCACCATCCCAGCCACACCTCCAGATGCACGCTGGAATGAGCCACTGGCTAAAAAATGGAGGGTTGCCATCACTTTTTGTAGAGGTGTCAGGGCATGGGAGCGTCTGGTTGGGGTGATAAGATCCTCCTGAAGAAGTTAGGTGATCTCCAGGATGGCCTCCCTATCAAACCGGTAGTTGCCAATCACCTCATAATCTGGCATTTGCCAAAGATCACGTCGTGGACGATAAACTCGCGCCTGTGCCCTCATCCTCCTCCTCTGTGCCCTCCTCCTCCTTTGTGCCTGTAAGGTAGCAAGTGCCGTCAGAATCATAGCTGGTCCTGGCATTTTTACACAAAGATCCTTCTCAACTATAGCTCTAAGCTCTAGTCACTACCTACAGCAAACCCTTCCACAGCATGTGTAAAATTAGGGCTGGTTTTATAATGTGGAAATTTAGTCAGAAAAACTAACAGGTGCGCACAGGGCGGAAAATACGGCACACACACTTAATTCTGAGAATCGCCCTAACTCCCTCATTTGCATCTTTGCCTATCAAAAACAGCGGCGAGCCTAGCATAATTTGCACCCGGGGATGCGCAGGTGTAACTAATTTAAGTACGGCTGAAAATACGGAAATCTTTGCTTAAGTCGTTTTGAAGATCGTGCGCAAATATACGCGCCGTGTAAATTTAGAAAACTTGAGTTAAGTCTGCGTATCTCTTTTGAGAATTTGGCCCTATGTTTGTAAAAGGGAAGAGTCAAAGCCAGGTGGGAGAAAATGGTTCACCCAAGGTTGCCAGACCTTAAGATGTTTTGGAATTTTGTTTAGCATTGTGGCCTCAATTTAACTATGTATCATAGCTAGTGGGACTCTGTTCTTAGTTTCCAAAATACGAAGTGTTGGGGTCTTCAGTCTTTTTCCATTTACTGACTTTATCACTATGTCTCTGTGTAGGACCAGCCATCTTGGTAGAGACAATATATTACTTCTTCATATCAGTGCTGTTCCTGTGATGAATGCTGATCTGATGACTGCAGGAGCAGCAGAAAAGGAAGCACAAATCCAGAGAATGAGTAAAGCAAAATCAGGAACATCTTTACACCGCAGGTATATACCTCCTCTCCGGCACGAAGCAGCAGTGGGGACATCCATAAATTTCACTCCAAATCAGTGGAGTGAAGTCAGTCAGGGCCAGCAGTGGTCCCTGGCTTGTTAGGAGCCAGGCCACACAGCAGGAGGTGTGCAAAATGCGAGCAAGTGAAGCTTCATCTGTATTTATAGCTGCTCTACATCGGTCGCATTTCCGCCTGAGCTATGCCTCTTTTCTAAACAGTGGCAGCATTAGCTTCTCATAGAAGCGCAAACTCTACTGTAATCTACACATATGAGAAATCTAGGTTGCGCGCTCCTCATGATAATCTAATATCTTAAAGCGGGGGTTCCGCGGATTATCTCTTTTTTTTTGGCATTCTTCTAACGCTCTTACCTTTATTACTCCACTACCAGTGTGTCCCACTCCTTTAGCCGGCGTAATCAGTGTTCTCGAGGAAACGATATATTATAAAAAGAAGCGATGGACGTTTCCATTTTAACTTTGGGGACTGTGAAGCCCACAGGGTATACTTCCGGGATACGGCGAATGTGTTTCCATACCTAAAATGAAGAATTCGTTGCCGCCCACGTCACATGACCCACTTGCCGAGTCACGTGAACGGCGAGATATCGCGGGATTACAGCACAGCGCGTCTCCTGGTATTCTCATGCCTCACTCCCAGGAGACAGCGCTGGTGGGGGAAAAGGAACATTCACGCCCACTCCCGCGGGGAATATTGAGTGACAGCACACAAACGGCAGCATTAGAAAGGTAAGGATCGAGATTTTAAAAAAAAAAACAACGGATTATTTATTGTCTATGGCTACCAGTTTGATTCAGCACAAGTCAAAGCTTAGGGTGAACCACCGCTTTAAGATCTGAGGTGGCACTTGAAACCACCACCACCCACTCCCCTAGTCTGTGGAAAATTTGTCTTCCATGAAACCAGTCTATGGTGCCAAAAAAGTTGGGGGGCCGCTGCCTTAGATGATCTTATGTTGCAGAAATACAGCTATTAGGCTAGGTTGATTAGTCACAGGGAATGTACTGCTATATTTCAGGAGAAATTCTGTATGCTCTGCTTGCTCAGCGGGGATGGCTCCGTTGATCTCCGCTAAGCCGGCGGATGACAAGGACCGCCCTGTCTTTTCTTCGCTCTCCCCTATGGGGGGATCGGATGAACACGGACCGTATGTCCGTGTTCATCCGATCCGCTCTGCAGACGGAAGAAAAAATAGGGTTTTCTTCCGTCTGCAAAATTGGATCTTTGCGGAGGCGGACGATTACGGGTGTCAGCGGATATTCATTGGCTGACACCCGCAATCTCATTGGGACCAATGTATGTCCCTTTTTCATCCACAAACGGATGGATGAAAAAACGGACATACGTTCCGTACGTATGAAAGGGGCCTTATTCTCACCAGAACTCTCCTGCTGTTCCTTAGGCCCCTTTCACATGGGGCGGATCAGTAATGATCCGCCCGTGAACCTCCGCTTGCTCAGCGGGAATCGCTCCGTTGATCCCTGCTGAGCCGGCGCACTCCCACACTGTGCAGGGACTGCCCTGTCTTTTCTCCGCTCTCCCCTATGGGGGGATCGGATGAACATGGACCGTCTGTCCGTGTTCACCCGATCCGAACTTCCAGACGGATGGAAGGATCGGAGTGGGTTGGATGTCAGCGGGCATGTCTCCGCTGACATCCGTGGCTCCATAGAGGAGCATGAAGCGCCCGTTCAGGTCCGCCTAAAAAACTGGCAGGAAAGAGCCCTAAATCTCTGTGGCCATCCATAATACTTCCAGGTATGCAGAAGCATGTGGTCTTCTCTTTAGTCACAGTGTCCAGGTCTAGCATGCGATCACTAGCCCTGAACACCTTCACATGACCAGGAGGGGATGGACTGGTGAGGGATTGCTAATAAGGTGGGGAAAGGGGTCGGGGGTGTGTGCATAGACTAGGTTACTGTACCTGCAAAGTGACAATATCACTTTTTACAGAAAATCAGAATGAAAAATATTAGATCAGTTTGAACATTTTAGCATCAATTTACAAATTGGGGGAAAAAAAAAACATTTAATTTAACAATTACTGCGTGTTTTACGTAACTCACAGTAATTGTTAAATTAAATGTTTGTTTTTTTCCCCCGAAAAGTTTCATTGCACAGATGTGGTGAATTCATTTTACACATATATGTAATAAAAAGTTCACGCAGATTATCACATACGATTTTGCTCCTAAAATTATTTTTTAGAGTTGAGCTTCTGAGTGCCTTTTGGAGAGAGCAGGAAAATAAGCCGTTTGTGGTGATGATAAAATAACAACTTGAGATAAATTACAAAATCACGAGAAACAGAGGTTTCCAATACTTGCTAATGTGACCAGGCTAAATAATGATTCCTCAGTGATTATTTTTTGTGAATTGAATATTTTAATGTGACAACGATCATACTATAAAATAACAGTTGGATGTAAAATAACTGGTAATGCTGAACCTTTTGCCTTTCTAATTTCATGCTAGAACAAGTACATTTTTGCTGATCAAGTCAGAGGAATATTATCATTTTTTTTGTATCACACAGTGAGTTAAAGTGTTTAAATTCTAAAAATGCACTTTTCTTATTTTGTTCCCTTTTTGATATTGAAAGTGTGTAGTTATATCTATTCCATAAGTAATGATCCTACCAAAAATCGGATCTGAGCTGTTATATTCCTGTGCTCTCTGTCTCTGCTGACTGTTATCATTAAGCATTGATCCCAACTTTCTCTGTGGACTACATAACACCTCCCCTCCATGAGATAAGAGGAACAGGTTTGTAGTAACAAAGTGAAAATAAAGTTTAAAAAAATGTCTATTAAGCATACTAATGCAGATATATAAATAGATAGATAGATAGATAGATAGATAGATAGATAGATAGATAGATAGATAGATAGATAGATAGAGATAGATAGATAGATAGATAGATAGATAGATAGATAGATAGATAGATAGATAGATAGATAGATAGATAGATAGATAGTACTTAGGTTGGGTTCACATATGTGCGAGTTGGATGTGGATTTCCCAACATCCAATTTGCATGACGTGCGAATGTGCCCAGCTAGCAATGGAGCCGTTTCACACATGTCGGAGGTAGTCACGGTCCGCATTCCAAAAGTGTCCTGTGAGTTTTTGGGCCTGGTCCAGGTGCAAATTCATGCAATAATTCAGACCTGATTTGCACCTGATCCACTGAACAGGGATGCAGTGGACCCGATTCTGGAAACTGTGGCCATACATATAGTACATGAACCCAGCCTCATGCTCTACAACATACAGCCTTTGTCAAACAGTATATGCCCTCTTCAGGGAGCATGATCTTGCTGTAAGTCTATAGTGGAGTATCCGTTTATTTACCATACTTTGGCCTGGTTCACACTGGTACGATTTGAGATGCGATTTGAGATGTCAAATCGCATCTCAAATCGGCGGCATTTGCTGGCAATTGTCGGCAATGGCACCTTCCTAATTGGTGCGAAGCCGCATCTGCGGCGCTGCACCAATTTCAAAAAGTAGTTCCTGTACTACTTTTTGCGATTTCGGCCCGCGATTTACATTGACATCTGTGCAGAAACCTGCACAGATGTCTCTGAAATCGCGGCCAAAATCGGGACTGCCAGCAGGAGTGAAATCGTGCAAATTCAGCTGAACTCGCACAGCTTCACTCCCGCAGCCCAGTGTGAACCTGGGCTTAGTTGCAGGCATCTTTAATTATTTTTCCCACAACTACCTGAGTTTTCCTGACAAGTTCTGCGAAGATAACTTTAGCATCTTTCTTCCCTCAGCAGCTCAGAGAGACCACACATGATGGGGCAGACATAGTTGGGAAAGTGATCTTCAGCCAGGTGAGAGGCCCTCCACTGTCTTAACCAGCATGTGGGCAACCTGGCTAGAGCTCAATAGCAAACAGCTACTGTGGAGAGCACCTCCCCAATTGCTACCAGAGTAACCCAGTTACAGTGGCATGGCCTTTCATCATTGGGCCTGAAATCCCTCCAGCTGTTTGCCTGTGTTACCAGATCTACACTGAACTTGACCGAGAGGGATGCTGTTTCTAAGGAAAAGCAGCAGTTTGTTCTGAACTGTTTTACTAAAGTAGTGATTCTGAGCTGGCCTCTGTGTTGTTTATAGTCTCTGCTATGCAGCCATTGTTGTGCAAAGTCCATGTTTGCGCAACTCTAATAATCTGTATTTTATTATTATGCTGCAATGTATACATGTTTTTGAACATCTTAAACACTATTTTATTATTTATTATAATTTGGCACCTGTTTATTAAACTGCAAATCACAGTTACTAGGTAAGACTCAGTTGGGTACAGGTTAGAACACTGATTTCACACCTTCTTCAGAGCATGCCCACAGGGGACATGTCCTCCTACTCTAAAGAAAATGAACTGTATTGCCACGTACACACGATCGGTTCATCCGATGAAAATGGACCAATGGATTTTTTCATCAGATATCCGATGAAGCTGACTTTCATCAGTCTTGCCTACACACCATCAGTTAAAAATCCGTTTGTGTCAGAACACGGTGACGTAAAAAACACTATGACGTGCTGAGAAAAAAGAAGTTCAATGCTTCCGAGCATGCGTCAACTTGATTCTGAGCATGCGTAGATTTTTAACCGATGGACTTGCCCACAGACGATCGTTTTTTTTCTATCGTTTTTTTAACCATCAGATAATTTTAAAACAGGTTCTAAGTTTTTTCACCAATGGGAGAAAAAAAGGTTGGGGCCCACACACGATCGGTTCGTCAGATGAAAACAGTCCATCGGACCGTTTTCATCAGACTAACCGATCGTGTGTACGTGGCATCAGACTTTGAACACCTTTGATGAACTTAAAATAACCTTAATTGATTTAACTTGAACGTTAAAATTGGGCTTTGAGTTATATTCTCTTTACATTTTTTTCATGTATATTTTATCAAGTTGTCCATAATAAGTCAAACCAATCAGAAAGTAACAATGCAGATTTCTCATTGATTTTTCAATTTTTTAGCCAAGAGTTCCTGTGCAAGGTGGCCCAGCAGAACATTTAACATCAAGGGAAAAGACAGGTGATCTTTTTAAGGTCCTTCTGTCTGAACGTATGACACCAAGTCTACACCCACAAACCAAAAACTGTGAGCTAATCATTGGAGAATATAGCTTCTACTGAGTTATAATCTTCAAAAGCAGTAGCAGAGTAGCTTAAACATACAGACAGCTGGGTAATTTCCAAAGCCAAATACAACCAACTGATTAATCAGACTCGGAAACTCTGTGCTTTTTACAGATCGTTTTATATCTTTGACACAGAAAAAAATTACTCTGGAGTGAAATGTCAGATTGAGTGATGTATGCACCAAAGTCTTATTCTAAATGTAGTCATAGTAAGCCAGCACTTAAAAGTGACTTGGCTGAGAATTGGGAAAAACTAATAGGATACATGTATTATTTATTACCCAAAGGTCCATGGTGCAAAGCATAGCAATCAACTTTTGACAGTCATGTAAGATTGCAGGCAAAATTTTAAAACATAATTAATCACCAGCACAATAGTATAAAGATTTTTAAAGACAACCAGTGTTTTCCCTCGAAGGGCAAAGCAACAGATGTGCCTTGATCTACCCCTCTCTAGCAGTATTTAGTCACCCTTCTTTCACTCCCTTTTGCTCAGTTCAGCCACCAGGAGCAAAAAATTATATGCATATGGGACAGTATGTGACTCACTCCGCCTGAAAATGCTGGGCCAATCACCTAAAACCATTGCTGTCACATGGGAAAAGTCCAAAACTATGTGTAAGCTGAAACTTAAAGCGCTAGTAACATTCAGGTTGTGATTTTTACCTAGAAATTAATATCTCCTAAACGGGCACTGTTTAGGGGATATTCACACTAGATGTAGCTGGTGACATCAGCAGTGCATGCTCTCCAAATGCCGGGCCTTTAGAGCACCATGCCAGAACCAAGGGCTCCCGAGCCCATGTGTGGGAGTGACGTCATCGCTGCTCCTTCCACTCACACAGCCGGAGTCCACGAACCCGGAAGGAAGACCAGGGTAAGATGGAAGCCCTGTCAACTTTGACAGCGCGCCGCTGCAAAGCTTCATTCTAAGGTAAGTATTTATTAATGTACTAGTATGCAATCCATACTAGCATAATATGCAGTTGTCTTACAGGAAAACGTTTTTTTTTTGTTTTTTTTTACTGCAGCAGTTTACAACCGCTTTATTAGGGCAAATAGTTACACAGGGAAGCTTCTCATGCATCCAACATGAGCATGCGCACATTTCTGCAACTTGTGGTTTTCACCTGCTTTAGATGTCATTTAATTTCATAGTGGCATTTTGTACACACAGCCTTTAGTAGACTAAATCTTCACAGTCCAGTGTCAGCAGTTTATGTTTAAATATGAGGCATACAGCATGGCACAGCACAGGTTAATCTGTCTGTAGTCTGAGTACTGACACCTGCTGTGAAGAACCTACATATGCCACAATCCTTGACTCTCTCAATCTAGCACTGATCCAAAGGAGAGCTTCACTGTAGCGAAGCAACAAGCAGTTCACAGACACATTAAATTCATTGGTGAAGTTAGAAATTTTTTTATTTTATTTACATCTGTACTCCCACATTTGTGATTTGACACAGAGCAGATGGCAATGCATGCACTGGGCATTGTGTGACTCAGAACAAGTAGTTGACTTGGCAAAGTTGCCTTTGGTGAATAGGGACATGCTAGGTAATTGAATACATGGGCATGGGAGAACTAATCAGCCATGACACTACAAACTGCAGCCCTAACACATGAGCCCATTATAAAGTAAGGAAAACAAACAAAACAGGAAAATAACTACACTAATACCTAAAACATTTGAAAGTGTACAATGCCTTAAAACTAAACTTGACGCTTTACAGACTCCAGTCTGATAGATTTTTATGATATATTATACAATCTTCCAAGATGCTGGTATTAAGATCAATTTTGAACATTCTTTTACATGACAATTGGACGTGAAAAGTATAAACAGCTGTATATAAGTGTTGAAAAAAAATCAAATAATGTAAATTATTAAAATTATAAACATAGACAATGCTTGAGAAAAAGAAGAAATGGCTGCACATCCAACAATTCCAAAAGTGCATTTTATTGCAGACGGTCAAAATACACCAGGGACACCAGATGTTAGTCACGTAGATAAGTTTCAAGTCAAATGCGTCTACGTGACTAACACCTGGTGTCCCTGGTGCATTTTGACCGTCTGCAATAAAAGGCACTTTTGAGAACTTTGGATGTGAAGCTATTTCTTCTTTTTCTCAAGTTTTTACGGAGGCGGGCCGGGGCTAGCATGCCTACTTGGTTCCAATCAAGGTATCATCGGTACCATCTGTACCATCTTATACATACCTTGTTCCATGAGGAACAAGGAGAATTCTTATGTAAACCCCCTATTTAATCCCTATGAGAGCTTAGACATGGCTGAGAACTCTCTTCCTAAACCCCGAGCGGTCATTTGAAAAGCACCAGACTGTCATGTGAGAGTAAGGAGAGTAATGCCGCATACACACGATCAGGCTTTTGCCGGGCCGGAATTCCATCGGAGAAAAATAGAACATGTTCTATATCTAAACTCCGATGGAGTTCATAGGAATTTCCGATGAAAAAACTCTGATGGGGCTACACACGATCGGAATATCTGATGGAAAAAGTCTGTCTGACTTTTTCCATCGGAAATTCTGATCGTGTGTACGCGGCATTAGTCACTTTATTCATTATACCTGAAATTACTGGGTATTTCTCTGTGCAACCAGTGATAAAACCCCTGGGGGGGAGTAAAGCGAAGATAAGTATATATGCTGGATGAGGTCCATCATTATAGTGAAAATGTTGCTTTGCACGGCAATAGCAAAACACAGTTTCACTGTAAGAAAAATTAAACATTTATAGCTAGATTCACAAAGAGTTAAGCCGGCGTATCAGTAGATACACCGTCGTAACTCTGAATCAAGCCGTCGTACATTTAAGTGTATTCTCAAATTGAGATACACTTAAATGTAGCTAAGATACGACTGCCTGCTCCATCGTATGTTAGCTGTCTAGTTCTGCCGGCCGCTAGGGGCGTGAACGCTGATTTACACCTAGAATGCGTAAATCAGCAAGATACGCCTATTCACAAACGTACACTTGCCCGTCGCAGTAAAGTTAGTCAACCAAATAGCTGGCCTAGCCAATGTTAAGTATGGATGACGTTCCCGCGACTAATTTTGAAAATGTTACGTCGTTTGCGTAAGTTGTCCGTGAATGGGGCTGGATGTAATTTACGTTCATGTCGAAACAAATAAGTCCTTGCGGCGTACTTTGGAGCAAAAAACGTCAATCACGTCGGGTCATGGTTTATTTACATAAAACACGCCCACACACCTCTTCACAATTTGAATTAGGCGCGCTTACGCCGGCTCATTTACGCTACGCCGCCGTAACTTAGGAGGCAAGTGCTTTGTGAATACAGCACTTGCCTCTCTGACTTACGGCGGCGTAGCGTAAATACGATACGCTGCGCCGGCTCTAAAATACGCGCCCTACCTGAATCCAGCTATTAGAGTGGTTATAAGCAATACAAGAATATATTTTGTTGCACATAATGTTTCTGTAGAAATCCCAGAGTCATTTCATTTTCCAGTTTGGATTGTTATCCCCCTACACCATCCATATTCAAGAATACTTGACATTTTCTTATCTGGAATGGAATGCCTTGGAAGTTTACATTCACTTTGATAGCCTAAAGTATACTTGGTGTGATGAAAGACATATCTTGTGTCCAGTAACAGCTCTAAGGAATTTCTCACAAGATAGCAAAGCATTCAAGTTGCAAGAAATATTTTTTTTTTTCAAGAAATGATTATGTTAGAGAAGCTCCAGTTTTCTGTGTATTATGCCTGACTAAGCCCTTAACAGCAGTATAATGGACTTCCAGGTCTTATACCTGTGATCAAGGGAAGTTTGACATGGGGGTCTCTATATCCTCTTATGTTCTGTGATGGCTGGACTATGAATCATGTATTCAGTCTTCCATGACAGACCCATCTTCAGCTCTACATTCTATAATCTCCCTCCTAAAAATTGCACAGTAGCTTTATTGTAATATTCAGTCAATGCTCCCTCTAAGGATTACCAACACTTTTTTTTATTAAATGTGTTAAGAAAAATAGGAAACAAATAGAGAAAATAACTGTTGTGCATAATAAAAATTGATTATAGTAGTCAGTCTTAATACAAATTGACTTCTGAGATGTTGAGACGTTCGCTACTCATTATTTTATTACAGTCACATGATAGTTTACGTTTTTGGAGTTGTATTCGATATGTGCAAAAAGAGATCACACAAATACTTATACTGTATTTGCTGGCGTATAAGACGACCTTTTGTACCTAAAAATTTGGCCCAAAATTGGGGGTCGTCTAATACCCTGGATACAGACTGCGGGCGTCCATTTTTTTAAATCCCCGCCTCCTCCCTGTGCTGTTCCGTGATAGGCTCAGTGATCCACCTATCACGGACGTTGTCTCGTCCTCAGCCTCGGACAAAAGGAAGTTCGTGATAGGCGGAGCACGGAACACAGGCTCTGCTGGGAAACTGAGTGTTCCGCCTATCACGGAACAGCACGAGGAAGAGGTGCGGCTTTTAAAAAATGGACACCCGCAGTCTGACTCACGCCAGGCAAGTAATGAAGATCAGCGATGTGAGGTGACTCAGGTGAGGCAATGGCACGGTGAGGCAATGGCACAGTGAGGCAATGGTATGTTGAGGCAATGGCACAGTGAGGCAATGGCACAGTGAGGCAATGGCATAATGAGGTGAGGCAATGGCACAGTGAGGTGAGGCAATGGCACAGTGAGGTGAGGCAATGGCACAGTGAGGTGAGGCAATGGCACAGTGAGGTGAGGCAATGGCACAGTGAGGGGTCATCTTATAAGGTGAGTATATCCCAAAACCAACATTTTAGCTGGAAAATTAGGGGGTCATCTTATACGCCCAGTCACCTTATACGCCGGCAAATACGGTAATTATAACATTTAATCAAGTAATGACAAATACAGATACAGATAATAGAAAATATAACAACAATACATAACTCAATAACAGCAAGATGCTGTTTCGCCATTGAGTCCTCCATAATAAAATGGCCAATGACCAGGCTTAGACACTTTACTTAGACTTAGACAATTTCTCCATCACTTATCCAACAAACATAATCATTTAAAATCACACAGGTAACTCACCTTAACCCAATCACCATGACACATTACACATTTCCATATTAAAATGGAAATAAACTGTTAAAGAAAAAAATAGCAAAATGATTTGTCTCTATCAAAGAGGTTGCAGCCTCGGACTGGAACAAGGTCCATCTACACCAGGTGTAGGCAACCTGGGGACCTCCAGCTGTTGTGGAACTACATTTCACATGAGGCATTGCAAGGCTGGCAGTTACAATTATTCCCAGAGTCATGATGAGACTTGTAGTTCTGCAAGGTTGCCTACCCCTGATCTACACTGTACCTTCATTCCATATTAGCTCCTTTGAAGGTGAACTCACTTACTTGTGTATCCATCAGAAACAAGCCTTAGGCCTCGTACACACGACCAAGTTTCTCGGCAAAAACCAGCAAGAAACTTGCTGTTTTTTTTTTTTTTTGCCGAGGAAACCGGTCGTGTGTACACTTTTCGACGAGGAAACTGTCGAGGATCTCGTCGAGCCAAAAAGAGAGCATATCTCCTTTTTCCTCGATGGGATTGGAGAAATTTGGCTCGCCGAGAGCCTAACAAGGAACCCGACGAGCAAAACGATGTGTTTCGCCCGTCGAGTTTCTCGGTCATGTGTACGAGGCTTCACTTATATTGGTCCAGCGCTATCACACACACATCCACTATTGTGAACAGGCAGCTTTTTATTGCAGAAGAGACAGGCTTTGCCTCTTCTGCAATAAAATAAACTTACCTACCTGTTCATAAAGTTATTTTGAATGTATTCTGAGCTGAGCTGTGCATGCACAGCCCAGCATACATTCTAGGCACAGTACCATTCTAGGCACGTCTCCAAAAGGTTCATGCCATCCCTACTAGACAATCAAGTGGTTGAAAACTCAGCAATCAGAAGAAACCTAGGCAGTAAGTATGGGATACAATCAGGGGCAGACTGACCATTCGGCACTCGGGCACTGCCCGGGGGCCCCATGCCACTAGGGGGCCCCATCAGGGTTGACAGCCTCAGTAAAGCCAGGGACAGTATGTAAAAATCTGTGTTTTTTTACATCTTTTGGTCTAAAAATCCCAAGATGATAGCTGCCCCGCCTCTCCAGTACCTTCTCTGTGTGTGTGTGTGTGTGTGTGTGTGTATATATACAGTACTGTGTGGCCCCATGATCTATTGCCTTGGGGCCCCATAATCTTTTATTGCCCGGGGGCCCCATATTCTCTTTATGCCCGAGGGCCCCAAGAGTTGTCAGTCCGCCCCTGGATACAATTGTCACATTGCTTGAACAGAAGTGAGTAATCTGTGGACTTTAGTTATGCTTTGAGCATGAGCAAAATACTAGAGTAGCATTTTATTTAGACAAGTTATATTAAAGCTGAATTCTGGGTACACAATCTATCACTTGAATGAATTCCTTAATAGACACAAAGGATATACATTAAAGTGGAAGTTCAGCCAACATCTAACTCTAAACCTACTCTCAGCACCATTCTAAACCTAATCTACAATATCTAGCCCTGTTCTGTAGCTGCTCCGGTGCGATCCCACACTGAGCTGTCAGTGACGGCTTCAGTGAGTGGGAGTGGACAGGAGAGTCAGCTGACAACAGAATAGAATAGTAACTGTATGGACAGCCTTTCTCAACCATTACATTTCAGAGGAACCCTTGAAATAACTTTCTGGTCTCAGGGAACCCCAGCTAAATATGCCTAGAAATTCAACTCAAGTTACATTAGTGTGTTGATCACTGGGAAGAATGATCCCTACGTTTGTGGTCATAGGGAAGAATTACCCCCTTACAGATAGCTAAAACGATCAATGGTGTCAGTGGGAACTTATCTGAGAACCATAACTTGTTCATTGCTTAAGGAACCCCTAACAACCTCTAGAGGATCCCTGTTTGAGAAATCTTGTCTATGGGTGACATCACTTCCCAGGTAATTCACAAACGGTGTCGGCCGTCTCTCTCTACACAGCAACCAGTGCTGGAGACTGGATGGGATCTTCTTCAGAAAAGGTAATTATAGTGATTTTTTTTCATACAGGGTAAGATAGATAAGATTTAGAATGTGGGTGAGAGTAGGTTTTGCATTACAGTTTAACTAAACTTCCACTTTAACTTTGTATGCACCATATATTTTTGCAAACCACATTTTGACATGTAAAAATAGCAGTGACATCATCACGGTGCTGTACATAGCTTTTGAAGAGAGCAGAGTTGTGGAAAGAGCCCAGTAGGCCCTATGGGTTGGGGGGAATGGGTAGATACAAAATCAGCCACCCTGCACTGGGAGAGAGAGCAGCAACTAATGGTCTTGACTACAAGAAGCTGCTACACAGAGGAAAAGTGTCATGCTGAATTACTGTATAGATCTAGAAAAATACACAAAGCACTCTTATATTTTGACAATATTTGTTTATCCTGGAGTTCAGCTTTAAAGGTGTTTCATGGGTCAAAAATGCAGCATAGTGAATAAGTAGTTATCACCTCCACCTAGCAGTCCTAGGGTCAATGATTCTAATCCCAACCACAGCACTACTCGCATAGAGTTTGCATGCTCTCCCTGCGTCTGCATGGGTTTCTTTTCACACTTCAAAGACATGCTGGTAGGCAAATTGGCATGTATGAATTTGAGTTAGGGGCCATAGATTGTAAGTTTGTTGAGGGCAGGGACTGGTGTGAATGTACAACATACAGTATATGTAAAGCACTGCGTAAATTTACAGCGCTTTATAAGTACCGTATATACTCGAGTATAAGCCAAGTTTTTTAGCACTTTTTTTTTTTGCTGAAAATGCCCCCTTCGGCTCATACTTTAGTCACCTTTATATGTCTGATTTCCCAGAATTTGGGGACCCAGTACCAGCGAGCCGTAGGTCCCCTGGACCCCAAACTTGGCACACATGTAGCCCCACTCCTCTACAAGTGTGAATAGTTTGTTGTCCGGGGGACCTACGGCCGGGTAGCACCGATTTTTCAAAGCCAGGCACCCCTTCCATAGACTTCCATGTTAAACGGTCATTTCTCCAGTGATTTGGGGACCCGGTACTGGTCGGTCGTAGGTCCCCTGGACCCCGAACTTGGCACACATGTAGCCCCATTTTTCATCTACAAGTGTGCAAAGGCTGTCATCCAGGGGACCTACGGCTGGGGAGCACCGATTTTTCAAAGCCGCACTCCCCTTTCATAGACTCCTATGTTAAACATCAGTCTAGTCATGGACACAGTGAGGCATGGGCACAGTGAGGCATGGACACAGTGAGGCATTTACTCAGTGAGTCATGGGCACAGTGAGTCATGGGCACAGTGGGGCATGGACACAGTGAGGCATGGGCACAGTGAGGCATGGACACAGTGAGGCATGGGCACAGTGAGTCATGGGCACAGTGAGGCATGGACACAGTGAGGCATGGGCACAGTGAGGCATGGGCACAGTGAGGCATGGACACAGTGAGGCATGCACATGGACACAGTGAGGCAAAGTGAGGCATGCAGATGGACACCCTAGGCTTATACTCGAGTCAATACGTTTTCCCAGTTTTTTGTGGTAAAATTAGGTGCCTCTGCTTATTTTCAGGTCGGCTTATATACGGTAACCGAAAATAAATCAAAAATATAAACAGTGATAGCTGTAGGACATTTAAGTCACTTTCTATGGATAGGGCAAATGAAGACCCTTATTTCCTCTGAACACTGTTTTCATTCCATAAAATTTAGCAATATCCTATAGTGAGTGAATGTCTGAGAACATCATACCATCCTGCATCATTTTCCATTCTATGGTATAGCGGTTTTTCATGATTTCCATTAGGGAATAGTTTGGGCTATCTCCAAGTGGAAGGATAAGAGGTGATGGATTAGCTCAGATAAGTTTAATGGTGGTACACGTTCTCCTTTGTTCTAAAAGCCAGGAACACCGAGGTACATCATGACTGCACAAATTGCAGGATTGCCAAAGCAAGACTGTCTAATAAATTACAGCTGGTTAGGCTTTTAGAGTTTATCTTATTGAGATCTATAAAAGCACATATCCTCCGTTATCTTTTGACCTTGAGCATTGTTCCTATTGTATGTGGAGTGCTCCTTGACACTTTAGCTGTAAAGAGTGTATTGACCAACGTGGCTCACTATAAACAGTTCTATAGAAAAGCATCCAATTTACTAATACATGTGGAAGTGAAATCAGGTAACAGCAGATGGATATATCAGACTGGACTCACAGATTCCTAAATACTGTAATACATCCAGATGTAGTAGCAAGGATGTCAAATATTGAAGCATAGCACAGCCATTTTTCATTGGTGTGGAAGCTAAAAAAAATAATAATATTTTTTGTGCCTGAATTGCACTTTAAGGCTCCTAAATACTGCAATATATCCATCCCTGAGCTTTGCTTCTAACAGGTCAGCATATTTCCATGTAAAAGTTATAAGAAAGGGCAAGTTGGAAGCATGCAATCAAACATGTATACTCACATATACATTTGCTCAAGTCTAGAAATGTATTTTGGTTTTAAAGGTTCAATGTTTAGAGCCAAAAGCTTCTGTCTTGGCTTTTATTTATGCTAATGTTCCATATAATGTCTGATCCTCAGCGTTGAATCATCTGGCAGCATTCCTGATATTTTACAAGCTTTCACTAAAAGCCAAAGCCACTGATCTTACCATCGTAAAATCCTAGACCTTGGATGGAGATTATTAATGATTTGCCGCTGTCTTATTTGATGGAATTGTTTAGAAAACAGTAGCTATAAACATTCAGTAATAACACAGAATTCTAATATACTGTAATCCATTTTTTTTCCGATGCTTTAACTAAGCTTGGTCTTATTGACTAATGCCCTGCTTTAGGATGAATTGCACATTTTATCTCACACCTTTAGAAGAAAGATACATTTGGCATCTTCTGCAGCTTCTTTCCATTTACGTGATCGTGTTTTCAAAAAGGGAATTAAAAGAGGATTTTTGGTTTGTATAGCTAGATTTAATTGTTTTTGGTCAATGGAATATGCAAGAAGGCCAATTTAATTTTGCATGGACATTTTAACATATAATTTGTTTTAGGCATAATACCAAACTACACAGGAGTCAACAGCAAGACAATTTAAAAACCTAATGCCACGTACACACGATCGGTTCATCCGATGAAAACGGACCGATGGATTTTTTTCATCAGATATCCGATGAAGCTGACTTTCATCAGTCTTGCCTACACACCATCAGTTAAAAATCCGATTGTGTCCAACGCGGTGACGTAAAACACAACGGCGTGCATAGAAAAATGAAGTTTAATGCTTCCGAGCATGCGTCGACTTGATTCTGAGCATGCGTGGATTTTTGACCAATGGGTTTCCCCACAGACAATCGTTTTTTTCTATCGGTTTTTTAACCATCAGAAAATTTTAAAACAGGTTCTATTTTTTTTTTCACCAATGGGAAAAAAAAATGATGGGGCCCACACACGATCGGTTCGTCCGATGAAAACGGTCAATCGGACCGTTTTCATCAGGCGAACCGATCATGTGTACAGGGCATAAGAGAGCATTTTGCTGCTTTTTATATACAGTAACATGTTTCCTTGTACAGTTGAATTAATATAGAATCATTTAAAGGGTCAGCAAACCTAAAGTTGATATTTTAAAGACCAAGTTTTTGATGGAATTGCATTTTATAGCCCAACTGAACTTTCAGTTTAAATTGGCTTGATGATGCATCATAACAAAAGTTGTGCAAAGTTTAAGTTGCTTGGGCTGGTGTCCGTTGTGTACCAGAGTACGCCAGTTCCCCCATATCCTTTTTGAGAAATGGTTCCCAAAATTGAACTGCATATTCCCGGTGAGTTCTTACTAATGATTTGTACAGGGGCAAAATGATATTTCTCGCTGCAAACCACAATGGTGCCGGTGGCAGCAGATACATTAATAAATCCTCATGAAATCACAAACTGAGCCCAGTCTGACGTCACTTCCTGTCGCCGAGAGCCGTGTGCGCTCCAGGATGTAACGCACGCCTGGTTAGTTACGGCTTTGCTGTGTCCATCGAGCTCCCCCCCAGTACGGCACGGACAGTATTTACACCAGAGGAGGTACATTACTGCACGGAGCATCGGCTGACAGTGTGATTTACACAGAGTGACCCCACTACCCTCTCTATAAGTGCATATTCACCACTGTGTAGTGAGTAGCCATTTGGCTGTTTTTTTATGAATACATTTATCATTGTTTGACATACTGCACTTAGTGGGCACATTTTTATTCTTTCTATTAATAAAGGCTCACCCTGCAGAGCTTTGTTCTACCCATACGCTTTGTTGGTTAAAAAAACTGGCTCCTAACTTTTTAAGGTGGATTCAAAGCAAATGTGTCAAGACCTGAAGCAGGGTATTATAAGTCCTTTAAAATTTGGTCCGTGAACCTCAAACTTTGCAGATTAGCCAAGGAACCACTGAGTGTGAACCCAAACATCATCCCTATCAAGCAGAAATATAGCCTAAACTAAATCATACAGTCCTGCTTAGGGTTTTGCCTAAAAAGCATGGTGCCACGATTAGTAGTAAAGATTTCCTTAATGTCAGCAAAAAAATTTACAACCCAAGGGACAATGATCATCCCTTGCAAAGAATACAAAAGGCTCACCAGTTGCAATGCATATGGTGCATTAGGTTTCCTGAAACTGTCCAGCTCCAGATTGGAGCTTAGGGGTCATAAACAGTAATTCTTGAGTGCAGTAAACCATGGCAGTCAGTCAGGAATGACTCTGCTCAAGTAAAACCAGTACAAAATAGACTGATTGTGATTGGTTGCTATCGTAGAACTCAGAAATACGAACATTATATTAAATAACACACAGGAGTTGGTTTACTAAAGGGAAATCCACTCTGCACTACAAGTGCATTGAAAGTACACTTGTAAGTGCAGTCGCTGTAGATCGCTGTAGATCCGAGGGGAAGCTCTGATGATTTTATCATTCAATCATGTGCAAGTAAAAATGCTGTTTTTTATTTTCCTTGCATGTCCCCCTCAGATCTACAGCGACTGCACTTGAAAATGCAAAATGCGCCTTTAGTGCACTTTCAAGTGCACTTGTAGTGCAAAGTGGATTTACTGAGAGCCCCAATCCAACTCCAAAATGTATGGGCAACTATAGACTTATGAATGAAACTCAATCTCTACTTCTCTTGTGGCTTCCTAAGCAAGTTAAGACGAAATGTGTGCTACAAATATCAATATTTTCACGAATATTAAAAAACATTTGAGCATGCAAACTTTACGCATCTACATTGTATATAACATTTTTTTCAGGATTGCATCACTGCACAAGTCTTTTTCTTACTAGTGTAGTTTTTATGATAAGACCAAGACACGGTACTGGGGTTGATTTACTAAAACTGTAGAGTGCAAAATCTGGTGCAGCTCTGCATGGCAGCCAATCAGCTTCTAACTTCAACTTGTTCAATTAAGCTTTGACAAAAAAAAAAAAAAATGGAACCTGACTGATTTCTATTCTGAGCTGCAGCAGGTTTTGAACTCTCCAGTTTTAGTAAATCAACCCCGGTCTTTCTTGTTTTCACTTCCTTTCTTGGTTAGACCAGAAAAATAAATTCCTCCAGTGTGTGTTAAATTAGTTCTAATAGATTTTTGTAGGTTCCAATTGATGTTAGCACAAACTAATGTAGATTGCTGAACAGATTTTCTGTACAACTAATATCAATCTCTCTTGTTACCATGTTACACCCAGTTGGCACATATACAGTATGTATAGTTCTGGCTTGTTCCCTAAGAGCCTATAATAAGAACAGACTTAGTTATTTGTAATGTACGCCTTGCCTAGCCGGAGTCCACCTTCGCTCCAGGAAAGAAGCTGACAGTCATGTAGATACTTGCCATTAAGGTTCGCAGATCAAAAGATGGGTTTGCGTTCTGTTAGACTGCAACACATGCCAAATGAAACAATAAGTAGGTACAATATCAACATATACATCCAAGCAAACATGCTTGTGTACAAGGCACTGTTGTTAAACTAGTGTAGCCAGTACACAACAAGTCTTGTTTATTAAGCCAATACAGAAACATATGATAATGCGTAAGATGCTGTAACTCTTAACAACCAATCTGATTTTGGTTAACTGAAGATTTTTTTTGGTGCACATTGCTGTTTGTCTTTCCAATACGATTGAACAATACTAGATTTTTTATTCCACTATTTACCAGAATCATTGTGAGAAAATTGTGAGAAAATATGCCCATTTAGATTTTAGTGTTTTTTTTAATGCTTTTTTTTGGTGGTTGAGAGAAATAAGCTTAGAATGGCTCTCGAGAGTTTGGGAAGCTCCTTTATCATGGACCCATTCTTTTGCTGAAAAATAACCCTTTTTCAGAGCTCTGAGGAAGAGAGCATGTCTCCTGAAACACGTCAGCTTTCCAACCGCAGTGATTGTCAGCTCTGATATTGGAGTTGTGCATAATATGCAAATTTTATTTTCCTGTTTGTGAGTATGTCTTTGGCATCTTTTATAAATGTAATTGGTTTTGAAGGTAATGCACTAGGTTTTTGCTCCCTCTTCTATTTCTTTGTAGTGAATTTGGAGAATGCCCACTCAAGGAGATCAGCACTGCTTGAAATACCTTAGATCAGTGGTAGGCAACCTAGGCCCTCCAGCTGTTTTAAAACTACAAATCCCATGAGACATTGCAAGACCTTTACAATCACAGGCATGACTCCTAGAGGCAGAGGCATGATGGGATTTGTAGTTTCACCACAGCTGGAGGGCCGAGGTTGCCTATCCCTGCCTTAGATTGCCTTAGATTGTCGCAGTGAGCGCTGAGGTTTGATTGTCTTATTTTCTTGGTAACCTAACTATTAAGTGCACCAAAAAAATGAATAACATCTACCAATAATAGTTTTTTTTATTTTTTATAATGTGCTGACATGTGGCTTTCTTAAAAAATAAAGCCATTTGATTTTTTGTAAGCAAATTTGACCTAATCAGACTTCTTGAAAAATTTACAAAATCTATTTTGATTAATTCACTCCTCTTATCTCTGCTCTATTGTTTAAACTCATCACCCGGCGGAAGAGATTTCTATCTTCTTCTTGTTCTATCTGAAATTTATCACCTGAGCAACAACTGAGGAAAAAATCCTTATGGGGAATGCAGGCAGCATTTAGTTATGTATGTAGCGCTCTGCTCCTGTTGAGTAGACGCTTTGTGTAAATTTAGGGGTTATCTGAGCTGTAAAAGGCTCAGAGTGATTATATAAATTGTTGCTTCTGTTCTAATTCAGCTGTGTCGTGTGCATTTTACCACTTGACATTAGGTATTGCTGTCACCACAGGTCAGTGTTGGAAATACAGCAGGCTGGGTGCATTGAGTACTCTTTCCCCAGAGGCAGCCCTATGGGAGTGTTCTTGCCGCTGTGCATTCTGGGAAAGGATACTTAAGGGACAGGCGCCATTTTCTGCTCTCTGACCTGATGGCCCTCCTGGCCTAAGGTATGTCATAGCTGTCCTTCTGCCTTGGGGCCTGCTGGCCCGAGGTTGTGTTACTGGAAGTAGGCCTAGGAGTTTCTGGGGTCTACTGGTCCAGGGGTGGTCCTGTGCTGTCTTGCCTGCGGGGAGAAGCCGAGCAATTGGAGGAGCCAAGGGAGGACTTTTTCCGGGAGAGGGCTGAGCGAACGGCTGGTATCTCAGGAAGGGGCCTGGTGACTCAATTGGAGGACGCATCCCAACCAAGCTACCTCACTGTACTGCTCAACAGCTTAAAGACTCTGGTACTGTGTAGCTGTGCTTAAACTTGGAAGAACTGTTTGGTTATGCACTCCTGTGGCAGAGGATTGTGCAACAACCCCATCTTATTCGCTAAGTCTGTGGCAGAGACTTTGTCCGCGCATTGCACCGGCTGCTAGGTCCGTGAGAGAGGCCTATCCGGTGGTTGCGAGATCCAGTGCTGGAAGCTGTTTGTCCTCTGGATCCTAAGAAGTACCCGTGATCTGCAAACAAGGTATCTGAATCTCCCCTAAACCTCCATCCCTCTATTGTCGCAAGTTGTTTAATAAAAGCATTGGAAAATAAAAAGACCAAGTGCTTGGTGCATACATCTGTGGATGTATTTTCCAATACAGACACCTAGTTCAGATACGGTGAACAGTGAGGTAACGGCAGACCCAAATCTAATCCAGCAGCTCTTATGGGGGTAGTGCTACATGTATTTATTTTTTAAGGACTCTTTTGTTGATTTACATAATATTAGGTTTATGCAACCACATAAAGGCTCAGGAGTTGTGGAATGTGGTATTTCATTTCTGAGTTGTTTTTTTGGGGGATACAGACATCTAAGGTCTTTTTTTAAAAAAAAATCATATTATTTTTGGTTTATGTCTGTTTATTTATTAGTTTGAAGACCCCTGAAGCCCTTTAAATATTGTTATACTAATTATGGTTTTGATGTCAAGATGGTTTCCTATTTTTTTTTCTTTGTTTCTGAGAGGTTTTTGATTTTTAGAGTTGGAATAGATTTTTTTAGGGCTAATTACCTTCTCATTGCATATAAATCCTGACAGAGGTTTTGTATCATTCTCACTCTACTAGAAATTGTGTTTTTATTAGTGCTCTTTTCCTGTGATGTTAGGTAGAGGAGAAACCTCTCACATGGAGACACAGATGCGCCAACCCTTTTGGTTGGGTTTGAGCGTTAAAGCTAGTCTCTGGGCACATAAATATAATGTTATATGCAAAGAAGGTGTACTGGCTTATCTGATATGCAGTGTCCCAGTGCAAGTATTCGTCTGCCAATAAGTTGATATTTTAGTCTTGAAATGGGCATCTTTCTGACAAGCTGAACAGGAGTGCTGGATTTTTGAGTGGGCGAATGCGCGGGGCAGAGCACCAGAAATCAGATGAGATTAGCACCCGAAGCTGCAAGGACTTCTTGTTTTTGCCCAAGATGAAACTGAAGATTGGGTTTTCAGTTCTCATCATAATCAGATAAATGCCTATAAATCACTTGTAATGATAACAGTAATAATAATAAAAAATAGATTGCAAGGCTATACAGCTACTTATGGTATAAAACAACGGCAAAGAAAACATATCAAACCATTTGCAGCAACTAGTATTCCAATAAAATGCTTGCTTCTAAATTAAATCAAAATTTTGCAGTAAAGTATTTAACTCTAATTAGAGAGCTGTGTGTTTGTAAATGAAAGCCTATAAATGTGTGCATAGCTTTTATTAAGAGTTACTAATGAAACATCTTTCAACATCTCACAGAAGTAATTATATAGTTGTGTAGACAAAATGAGCATATATACTTATTTTATTTTGATGAGCTTTTCTGGCTTTATTTGACTTTTTTTCAACAATGCTAATGCCAATCCAAGGATGGTATTAATTGGAAAGTTCTTCTTTTAATAAAAACAAAAAAGCAAAACACATGATACTAACTGTTATCTTATGCCGCGTACACACGATCACTTTTTGTGATAAAAAAAAAAAAGAAAAAAAAAAAAAACGTAATTTAAAATGATCGTGTGTGGGCTAAACATCATTTTTTGTCTTCTGAAAAAACGACCCAAAAAATTTGAACATGCTTTAATTTTTTATGTAATTTTTTGTGTCATAAAAAATGATCGCGTGTGGGCAAAAACGACGTTTTAAATCCGCACATGCCCAGAAGCAAGTTAGGAGACGGGAGGTGTGTGGGCAACATAATTTTTAATGATGATGTTGGAAACATTTCGTTTTTTTTTCATGATGAAAAATTTCATTTTTTTCAAGAAAAAAAGTGATCGTGTGTACAGGGCATTAGGCCCCATACACACTACTAGATTTTCTGCAGATTTTTGCCTTTAGATTTACCAAAACCATATAATATGAGATCAAACATTAAGGGCCAGATTCTCGTACAGCGGCGTAAATTTGTGCGGACGTAACGTATCCGCTTTACGTTACGCCTCCGGAACTTAGACGGGCAAGTGCTGTATTCTCAAAGCACTTGCTCCATAGGTTGCGGCGGCGTGGCGTAAATCGGCCGGCGTAAGCCCGCCTAATTTAAATTTGGATCAGGGGGGCGTGTTTTATGTAAATGTACTGTGACCCGACGTGATTGGCGATTTTTCCCGAACGGCGCATGCGCCGTCCATGGAATTTCCCAGTGTGCATTGCTCCAAAGTACGCCGCAAGGACGTCATTGGTTTCGACGTGAACGTAAATGACGTCCAGCCCCATTCACGGACGACTTACGCAAATGACATAACTTTTTCAAATTTCGACACAGGAACGACGACCATACTTAACATTGGTACGCCGCAGTTATGCCTCATATAGCAGGGGCAACATTACGCCGGGAAAAGCCTAACGTAAACGGCGTATCTTTTCTGCGTCGGCCGCGCGTACGTTCTGGAATTCGCGTATCTAGCGTAAATCAGCTTACACGCCCCTAGCGGCCAGCATAAAAATGCAGTTAAGCTCTGGCGACGTAAGAGACTTACGCCAGTCGGATGTAACAGAAATCTATGCGTAACTGATTCTAAGAATCAGACGCATAGATACGACGGCTCGGATTCGGACTTAAGACGGCGTACATGGCGCTACGCCGTCGTAAGTCCTCTGAGAATCCGGGCCTAAGAGTTTAAATTTGTATGCAATCAGGCAGACCCTTGCACTACACGGTTTTGATAAATCTGAAAATAAAAAGCTGCAGAAAATCTAATAATGTGTATGGGGCCTTAGTATGGTAGTTGCCTATAGATTTGCAGCTTCTAGTGGTGTATAGATAAAATGTCATTCTTCATCCATGCAACCTGTCCTGCAACGCCTTGCCTCCTCACATACTATGCAGGGTTAATATCCCTGCATTGTACAGTATATGATGACACATATGGTCTGGCCACAGACCATGCACAGCTCGGATCTTTGGACAGAAGAGAACAGCACTGGAGCCATGGATAGGGAATACACAGAGTACAAGAGTTGATTTTATCATATTCAGCTTAAAAAAAAAAGAAGAAGAAAGTTGCTTAGAATATACGCGCAAAATGTCAATACTGAAGTTGTCATCCATTATACAGACAGGGCTCTACTTTGCAGAGGGCTAGGAATTTAATGTTTACCATAATTTATCCTGTCTCTGCTATGCTGGTACATCGCATTATCAGTTGTAAACCAGATTTGAACCATGTCTGTTATAACAAAGGGTTTCGGAAACTAGAAGCTGGGCTTCTACTTTTTTACATACATGAAGGGAAACTCAGCGAGTCCCTCGTTGCCAGTGGGGATATCTTAAGTTGATCTAATTTCAAATTATTGAGAGTAACTTCCAGTCTAACACCCAGGAAGGTAGGAAATGTGTTTTATTCATATTTTAGGTATGCTGAGAGAATGATAACCCATAACAAACACATAATGGGGTTCACTTAAATATGACTTCAAATGTGGAAATATGTTTTAAGGTTAATACGGTACTTGGATGCCCCCGGGACTTAAAGGAGTTGTAAAGGAACATTTTTTTTTTTGCTGAAATGACTGTTTACAGGGTATAGAGACATAATAGTTAACTGATTCCTTTTAAAAATGATTACAAATCGATAGAAATCAATCATATAATGTACCTACAGTTTCAGTTTCGTTGTTGCATGTTTCCTGCTTCTCTGCTGCACAGAGCCAATACAGGGCAGTGATGGTTTGGAAAACGAAACTGATTGGTGGTGAGGGGTTTTAGACACACAGTAATCACACCTCCTTGATTAGTGACCACAGAGAGAAAGCTCCCATGACTTTTTTCATCAGGAAACAGACAACCAGGAAGTGTTCAGAACAGAAAAGGATTAGAGCAAAAACGAACAATGAGGACATAAAACCAGGACTGCAGTAAGGTAAAGGAAGCTATTTAGCAAAAAAAAAAAAAAATCCTTTAGTGACCCTTTAAGGCATGATGATATGTTTTTGGGTGAGTTCATGGATCATGATAGATGACTTCTGAACATGGAACATGTCAAAGAAGGTGTAGAAGCAACTATCACAAGTGACAAGCTGGATGACAAACATTCAGGGGCTAGGGCAAGCAGTGGCCAGTGGCAGAGACCTTTATCCAAGCAGGGTTCAGGGCAGACAGCAATTAGGAGTATAATACATTTCCAGGAAAACATTCAGTCATAGAAGCAATCAGGAGACAAGGCAAAAGGTAAAGGAGCCAGGAAGTAAACACTGTGACTTTTAAAACAACCACAGTGCTGCTAACCAATCAAGGGAGAGAACGTTAAGCAAGCAGAGCGGATATGCTACCTAGCAAGGATGCCACACAAGGGAGTTGCCTCTGGTAGAAAATAGAAGTAGAAAAGGCATTGTCCAGCAATCAACCCTCAGAGGGGAGGAAGATAGGATGAGTAGCTGTGGTTGCAGGAACAGTAGGAGCAGCTGTGGGGAGAGGGAGCGCATGTTGGACACTCCTAACAAATAGGTAGTCTCTATGTAGTTTAGGGGCCACTATGACCATGCTGGAAAGATAAAGAAACATTGACATACAAAATGCTTAGCTAGCATTTCTGGAAACGAGCACATGCTGCAGTAGGCCGTGTGGAGTCCCAACCAAATTAAAGTTAAATTTGAAAGAAAATCTTTCATGAGACAAACATACATACAGTAATATAAAACAAACACAGCTCCAGACCAACAGTAAAGACCAAGAAAGTAACTCTGTTTATTGATAGAAAGTCAGTTAACAAGACAACCTGTTTAACAGGCTATAGAAGATCCCCTTCATTAGGGTTTTAAGTGTCCAGAAGTTAGGAATACATTTATCTCAAGTTACGTCACCTAGCTCCCTTTTGGTTTGAGGACTACCTCAACCCTATGGACTCATAGCAGTAGAGTAGTAGACTAAAGAGTTGGAGCCTATCGCTAGAAAACCCAACTCTCTTGTGAGACAAAAATGGTCCTTCCTTTCTGAAAATGTTACTTGCCTGGATCTCATGCTGGTACAATGCTGTGCAGTTAAGAACTTATTTTTTAGAAAGTATTTAAGAAATTGGAACAGCATAATAGCAAGGCACTAGGCATTTTAAAAAGAAGGTCAGCAATGACAGCCTACATATTATCTGTCATGACAGGTTTACTGTGAAGATGAACTTTTCTTAATATTGCATGCATCTAAACAGATCATATCACATAAACCCAGTAGAATGCTAGAGATATAGAAACTCTTTATGTTAGAAAAACTTGTACTGCTTATGGAATTGCCATAGATCTAATACACATAAACATTTGGAAGAATAATGAGCTGTGATTGGTCACTCTTCTTCAGGATAACATAGTTGTGCATATCGAAATTTTGAGCAAAAAAAAATAAAAAAGTTGTGCCAGTCATGATGATTCTATGGTGGTGGTGAGCACAGGAACAGCACAATTCCCTCTGCTCCCAGAAACTGCGAAGAAGAGTTGTCACACATAGCTAGGCATTCTTGGTGTGTGGTAAAGCTGTAGAGGATCCTGTTGATCCACTCTCAGATGTGCCCAACCACTTTCAAAATGCTGATATGCCTAAGACCCCTTTCACACTGAGGCAGTTTTCAGGCATTTTAGCGCTAGAAATAGCCTCTGAAAAGCGAGTGCTTTCACACTCGGGCGGTGCACTTGTGGTACATTAGAAACAGTCCTGCAAGCAGCATCATTGGGGTGAGTTGGGAGCTCCCAAAACACTCTTGCCCATTGAAATGAATAAACAGCACTTCCAAAGCGCCTTGAAAGTGTTGCAAAATTAGACTTTTTACCTTTGTTTTAGGATTACGTCACAAAAAAACACCTGAAAAGCGCCGCTTAGACGGCACTAAAGCACGGCAAGAATGACTGGCACTTTAGTGCTGTTTTAACATCTGGTCTCAATTAACAATGACCTCCAGAGGGACTAGATGCTAAGTTGACTAATATGGAGCAAAAACTGATGGAGCAGCAGATTCAGAGAAATGTGACAAGTGAATTCTATGGAAAGATCAATTTTTAACCCAATTTATTAACCTCTAATTAGGAAATCCGCTGGGTAGCGATTAGCAGATCTTGAAGATTCAGAAACTAAGACCAACGTGATCAAAACTGTTTTGCAATTTTAAAAAAAATAATGCAAAAGTTTACCTTTAAACACAAGATACACTACGCCGCCGTAACTTATTTTATGTTTTTCCGAATCCTCAAAGAATTTGCGCCGTAAGTTACGGCGGCGTAGTGTATCTTTGGCGGCGTAAGGGCGCGGAATTCAAATGGATGTGATGGGGGCGTGTTTTATGTAAATACGTTGTGACCCGACGTAAACAAAGTTTTTTTTGAACGGCGCATGCGCCGTCCGTGGGGATATCCCAGTGTGCATGCTCGAAATTAAACCGGAACAAGCCAATGCTTACGACGGTGACGTCATTCTACGCAAATCCCTATACGCGAACGACTTACGCAAACAACGTAAAAAATTAAAAATTCGACGCGGGAACGACGGCCATACTTAACATTGAGTACGCCTCATAATAGCAGCTTTAACTATACGCCGGAAAAAGTCGAACGCAAACGACGTAAAAAAATGCGCCGGCCGGACGTACGTTCGTGGATCGCCGTAACTAGCTAATTTGCATACTCGACGCGGAATTCGACGGAAACGCCACCTAGTGGCCGGCGGAAAAAATGCATCTACGATCCGACGGCGTACTAAGATAGATCCGAGATGCAGTCGTATCTTGTTTTGTAGATACAAAACAAAGATACAACGCGGGAAATTTAAAATTACGCGGCGTATCAATAGATACGCCGGCATAATTCTTTTGTGGATCTGCCCCAAGATGTGGAAAACTGTGTAGCGGTGTGTTGCCACTAGTTATTAACCATCACGCATATTCACCCTGCTGGCAGACATCCATACGTCACACTTGTAGATAATGAAAAGTCTTTTGCTTTGTTTTGTTGTTTTATTTAGGGGATTGAACTTGGTTGGGGGAAAGGGATATGGGATGCCCATAGAACAATTGGTATTTGCAATGCTGTAGCTGATCCGGCTTCATATTGGAAAATGGTTACTCATTATCTTCACAGAACAAAAATGGTGAACTTCTCCCGCCTCTGCACTCTCCCTGCAGACTTTTACCTCCAGGACTCTTCATCTTCTGTGCAACACTTCCCTGTCACAGCATTAGACATCCTGTCCCACCATCTTGAATAGGCTAGGCCTCACTCTGAATAATTTCTAGCTGAAACTTCTCTTGATGAAAAATAGACCAGGGGCCTGCAGTACCCCTTCTTGATGGCCCTAAACATTTGATTAATAAAGCATATTTGACGATGGACTACTGATGCCAACAAGCCCGACTTGCGAATCCTGAGTCCTCAGACTGCAGCCACTTGTCACAAAACCCCACAGTCTCTCCTCTGGCTCTGCACCCAGCTCCCCTGGCATGCCTCTTCCAAATCTCCACTGTGCCTCACTCAGCGACTCCTGTACCGAGTCCTTCTTGAAAGATTTACCCGGACCGTGCGGACCAACTGCTCCTCCAGCTCCCGTTCCAGGACACCTCTCTATGACTGTATAAGGAGAGACTCCCTCCCAGCTCCTGAGCTCCTCCACCGAAACCACACACCCCAGACGGGAGTGTCTCTCCAGCACGCACTCTAGCACTCCATCTTTCAATTCTTTCAATTCACCCAGCCGACAACTCCTCCCCAGCAGGATGACCATGAGTATATGTAGAAGGCCTGCCCCCTGCCAATCCTAGTTGGGGATTGGTCAGTGCTCCTCACATGTACTCCATGCCACTCCAACTCCCAGCCCTGCCCCTTTTCCAGAACATTCTCTCTGAAAGCAGGGAAGGCGCCCAAGAGCTGAAGCATGTGTCAGTCACACCCACTGCTACACTAACCACTCCCTGCCCCCAGATCAAAAACAAACAGGCCTAGCTCACAGCATTAGGCCTATTTAAATTTACCTGCGCTGACAGAACCTCAAACACTATACACCTAACATCTACCTATGGTAGAAGGGGCTACATCTTTACAAACCTTGTTACCATTTTCAGAATGAAATGTAACTCACCAACATCAACATACTTGAGGGAAATTTTCACTTTGAGTAAAATTCTCATATCTATTTGTAGAAACAGAAATGGTTCCTACCTCCTGAAGACTACTTGTAAACTATACTAAGACCCTTATTCTGCTGTTCACAATGCTCAGTAAATAAAAATGTATCAAAAAACCCAATCACTGATCGTACAAGCTTTAACATATTCATGTAACTTTACAAATATAAAAAAATACAAATAATCTGCAGCTTTTATTAAAATAATGTAGTAGAGCGGGGTTTCTCAACTAGGGTTCCACGAAAAGTTTGAGATCTGAAAAAAAACCCTGAAAAAAAATTCAGATTTGCAGCTTACAGAACATTGGATATGATCAGCGAGCTGTAGATATAAAAACAATTATTGTAGAAATATCAATAAATCAGGGTTTCTCAACCGGGGTTCTGAAAGACATTCTCATGAGTTCCACCACAAATCAGCATTGTGACAGATGTATATAGATGTAGATGTACTATGAGCATGGATTGAAAACCAATGTCTCCTGTGTAGTTCTGGCTCCTGTGAACTCAGAGGGCAGTGCCAGGAGAAGTGAAGAGAGTGGGAGCATGTCGCTGAAGGGGGTAAGATCTTGACTCCTCTTCACTTGTTATGGGGACACATGTGTGTGCTTGCTCCCAAGCTGATGTGAAGAGGAAGGGAGGAGAGAAGAGATCAAGCTGTGCACAGCACTGGATTCATTGTAACAGCACTGGTGCTTTATGACTGGTCCAGTGCTGTCACGTGAGTTACATGATCTTTGGAAAATAGACTGACCCCATCTGAACAGAGCAGTAGTGAGAGTGATAAGTTGGTTGCATATTGTGTGCAGTCACAGCAAAAGTATTATATAATATCTTGTAATGTTTGGGGGTTGTTTAGCTCAGTGTAGCACTCACCAGTGAGTAGAGTCTGCATCAGTTGAGCTGTTTAAAGGCTTGTTTGCCCACGTTTAATAAAGAGAAAGAATATGTCCAATAACACAAACTGTTGCCCACGCAGGGATTTCCAGCAACAACACAAAACAAAGTAAGTCAGATTCAGCCTCCTGGGCTTATAACACATTGTTCACGTGTCCCTGTATGAATGCTGTACCTCTGCCGGCTCTTTTCCTTACAGCTTCCCTGCTGCTCTGGCCCTCAGGCTTGGGCCCTCTGTCTGTTCCATCACTGACTGCGCAGTCAGACACCTGGACTCCTTGGAAGGGTTGTTCCCGAAACCAGGTCCCAGGATTTCATCCCACCCGGATCACTACGAAATCTCCAGGCTCCTGGTCCCAAACCTGATTGTACCAACTACGGAGGAAACTGAAAATACAGTTTCCTCCAAATAAAATAAATCATCCTGGAGCCCCTCAACCTGCCTAGTTGAGAATCCTGGGCAACATACACAATGACAAGGAACCGCACTGTCACAATATGCATACAGTATATATATACTGTTTTGGTCAGGTATTAAAAAATACTGTAAAGTAAGACTGCTTTCAAGCATATATATTTTAATTGCTTATTTTTATCAATTTACAAAATGCAAAGTGAGCAGACAGAAGAAAACTCAAAATCAAATCAAAATTTGGGTTGACTACCCCTTGACTTCAAACCAGCATCAATTATTTTAGGTGCACTTAAACACAGTTTTTTTACGTCGTTTCCGTACGGTGTTTTTCGCGTAAGGCTGCCCCTGCTATTAGCAGAGGCAGCCAATGTTACGTATACCCGTCGTTCCTGCGTCGCGAAATTTCAAATTTACGTAGTTTGCGTAAGTGATTTGTGAATGGCGCTGGACGCCATTCACGTTCACTTTGAAGCAAATGACGTCCTTGCGAGGTCATTTGCCGCAATGCACGTCGGGAAAGTTTCCCGACGGAGCATGCGCTCTACGATCGGCGCGGGAACGCGCCTAATTTAAATGATTCCCGCCCCCTACGGGATCATTTAAATTGCGCACGCTTAAGCCGGGCATTTTGCCGGCACGCCCACGCAATTTACGGAGCTACTGCTCCGTGAATCAAGGGCAGCGCAGTAAATTTGCGGGGGCGCAGGGCAAAAACGTTGCCCTGCGCCTCCGTAAAAAATGCGCAAATCTACCTGAATCCGGGCCATTGAGATCAATGCTCTGTTGGGGCCAAACCATCACTTCCAGGACTCCTTCTTCTTTACACTGAAGATAGTTCCTAATGAAATTGGTTGTATGTTTGGGGACCTTTTCCTGCTGTAGATAAATTGGGGGCCAACCTTACACCTCCCTGTTGGTATGGTATGATGGATAAGCATCTGCCTGTATTTCTCAGCATAGAGGACACCATTGATCCTGACCAAATCTCCAATGGGACAACAGGCAGCAATTATTTATCATGACCACCAGACATACATTAAAGAAATGACAACACTCAAAATTATTTGAATAAATATATGGCCGCGGCCTTTATTAATTGGTTTTAATAATTAATCATTTCACCTAAAATTCAGCAAAATAATTTTAAATCAAAATTAAATAAATATAAACAACCATTTTCAATTCAGCTATTACAGCTCGAATTGAGTTGCAACAATAACAGAACTTTAACTGTCCCCCAAATAGCCAAAAAAAGGGGGGGCTTAACAAATCCCCCCTAATTGGCTACACCCAAACCGCGGCCTGTTCAATACATGTCTGGAAATCATTATTGAGTATATCAGGACCAATATCCGAGAGATAAATACCATCTCTCCGATAAAGGCCCGGTAAACTGTAGGCCATAGTACCCAGTTCAGCCAAAAGTTCCCCCCAAACCATGCCCCTTTTACCGTGCCAATAAATAGAAAAAAGGCCGGGATCCAGATCCAGAAATTCCGAATAAATTTGTGACGATGCTCTTCTATGCGCCCAAAAGATAAAAGAGTGACCAATTATCCACACAATACGCCGACCACCTAGAATAATTCAAAATAAACAGTTAGGTCTCACATACAATTTGAAATGATCCAACTTCCATCTACCAAATTTTTTAATACTATTAGCATCTAGACCCATTCTAGCCGCTTCCGTGGCCGCTTCGATACGAAACGAATGAGAGGACAATTTGGAATTACCCAAATTTAGCCGAAACAACACTTTTCGCAGGACAGCCTGGAATTGAAAGATCGTCAGTGGTGAACCATGTTGATGTATAAATAAAAATCCTCCCATATCAGGCCTGTTAGTCAGATAAGAGTTCATCAACAAAACTGGACAGATGAACTCATTGGAGCATGCAGCCAGAGTGATCCAAGATCCCTTTCCCATCTGATCCGTTTTCGATTTCCTAATGAACAGTTTGATAAAATTAGAGTCAAGAATGACATCCTGCCTTCGAAGACCCGTATCAGCCTTAGCGTTCTTGGGGACTAATTTAGAAACCCTAAGGGCAGCGAAAAAACTGATGGAAAATGCTATACGAAAAAGGGAGGCCTCAAAAGGAGAAAAGCAAATTGAACTAGAAACTTCACATAAACTCAATAACATTTCCGAAGTGATAGGCTTCCTCATATCCTTTGAATAATTAACCTTTTTATAACCTTTCAATGCCTGACGTATATAGAAAAATTAAAAACAAGAAGGCAACGAGTTGAGTTTAACTGCTTGCCAACCAGCCGCCGCAGTTATACGGTGGCAGGTCGGCTCTGCTGGGCGAGATCACGTAGATCTACGTCATCTCGCCATTCAGCCAGTAGGGGCGTGCGCGCGCGAGCCACTGTGTAAACACAAAGCTCCCAGTCCTGTCAGGGGGAGAAATGCCTGATCGTCTGTTCATACAATGAATGAACAGTGATCAGTCATTTCCCCAAGTCAGTCCACCCCCCTTTAGTTAGAACACCCCCAGGGAACATACTTAACCCCTTCCTAGCCCCCTAGTGTTAACCCCTTCCTTGCCAGTGGCATTTTTATAGTAATCAATGCATTTTTATAGCACTGATCGCTATAAATATGCCAATGGTCCCAAAAATGTGTCAAAAGTGTCCCGAAGTGTCTGCCATAATGTCGCAGTACCGATAAAAATCGCTGATCGCCGCCATTACTAGTAAAAAAAAAATATTAATAAAAATGCCATAAAACTATCCCCTATTTTGTAAACGCTATAACTTTTGTGCAAACCAATCAATAAACGCTTATTGAAATTTTTTTACAAAAAATATGTAGAAGAATACGTATCGGCCTAAACTGAGGAAATAATTTTTTTTTATATATTTTTGGGGGATATTTATTATAGCAAAAAGTAAAAAATATTCATTTTTTTCAAAATTGTCGCTCTATTTTTGTTTATAGCGCAAAAACTAAAAACCGCAGAGGTGATCAAATACCACCAAAAGAAATCTCTATTTGTGGGGGAAAAAAGGACGCCAATTTTGTTTGGGAGCCACGTCGCACAACCGCGTAATTGTCAGTTAAAGCGACGCAGTGCCGAATTGCAAAAAGTGGCCTGGTCTTTGACCAGCAATATGGTCCGGGGCTTAAGTGGTTAAGAAAAAGGGATATTCCCGATAATGTTTTATGTATATGAGCCCCAGGAATGGAAACAGCGCCCAGAGGCGATTCAGTTCGCATGTGTTGCGCTTTACACGTTTTTCACTCACTCAAGAGTAATTCTTAACCATCAAACTGTTCAAAAAGAAAAAAACCAACTTCTCAGAAAATTCCCAGGAACCATGGTGCAACGAAGTAAGGAACGATTGCCACAACCACCATGCAGTTTGGTACCCAGACCATGTCGAGAGAGGCAAAGATCTAATAATGTTGTCTGAGACTAAAGAATAGTCCATATCTGCTGCGGGCATGCCATTCCGTTCCCGTCTGCCTCCGGAAAAAGCTGGAAAAAACGATTAAATTTAAATCGAGATAGAGAATCAGCTATCAAATTTTATTTTCCTGGAACATATTTGGCTTTAACCCATAAGTTCAAAGAAAAACATTTATATACCAAATAACTCAACAAAATTATCACCTGTTCAGATTTTGAAGAAAGGCAATTAATGGCATATACAACTCCCTTATTGTCAGTACTACACAGTAGCCTTTTATTTTGAAAATACTTACCACAATTCCAAGAAAACACTGTTTTTCAACCAACCTTTCAATTTCCAATCCACCGGCCACGGCTCTGCACACCAATGGGTTTTCCATATGGCTGCAAATACCAACGACCCAGTAGAATCAGTGAACAATTGAAAATCTTGATCTAAAACAAATTTTTCTTGCCACACTGATCGCCCATTAAAATCCACTAAAAAATGTTGCCAGACTAACAAGTCTTCTCTAATGGTTTTGGATATTCTAACATGAGAGTAAGGGTTTTTAAAACCAGAAATGGCCATGTATAGTCTCCTAGAAAAAATTCTTCCCATAGGAAGAATTCTACTAGCAAAAGCAAGGAGGCCCAATAAAGACTGAATAGTCTTCAAATAAACTTTCTTAGCCCGAAGGATATCTGAGATCAGTGTGCATATCTTAGTAATCTTTTTTTTCGGAAGCCTAAATTCCATGGCCACGGTATCAATTGTGATACCCAATAAGTCTAGGCATGTAGTAAGGGAAACAATTTTTTCAGTTGCCAAAGGAACCCCAAAATGCTGACATATATTAAGGAATGTAGACAACAAAGATGCACACTGATCTGTCCCTGCTGGACCTAAAAACAAGAAATCATCTAAATAATGTAGCACACAATCACTTTGCGCTGACGTAGTTACTACCCATTCAATGAATGATGAGAAACTCTCAAAATAGAAACAAGAAAGAGAGCAAACCATCGATAGACATCTGTCGAACTTACCCTCCAAGTGAAAACCTAATGAACTAAAGCAGTCAGGGTGAATTGGTAGTAGTCTAAAGGCCGTTTTCATATCCGCTTTGGATCAATGCCGCATGACCAACATTTTTCAATAATTCAAGGGCTTCATCAAAAGACGTGTAGGACACCGAGCAGGATTCTTCATCAAGTTTATCATTTAAAGAATGACCCCGAGGGTAAGATAAATGATGAATGAGCCTAAAACTACCTGGATCTTTTTTAGGTATAATGCCCAATGGGGACAATCTGAAATCCTCAAATGGAGGGAAAGTAAAAGGACCCAATATTCTGCCTTCTTGAAGTTCTTTATTCATCTTTTCTTTAACAATAGGGGCCAAGTCATTAACAGATTTCACATTTTTTACCAAAACACACCCAGAACAAGGAAAGGAAGGTAATCTAAAACCAGTTTTGAAATGTTCAGTGAGTAGTTGAGCTGTCTCCCGGTCGGAATACAGATGCAGCCACGGTTCCATGTTTTGTAGGATCACCGGTGTGGAAGCTTTTAAGAAAGGAATTCCCACCCGTTTGTTGTTGCGGTGTTGAAGATTTCTTAAAGCACTTCATGACTGAATGAGGACCCGAACAGAAGGCACATTTGTGTATAAATCTACAGGAGTTAGGCCAATTGCATTGCACGTAGTTGAACGAGAAACAAATGCCTTTCTTATAGGAACCTGCAGAACCAGACGGTAATGTATTATTTAAATGAGGAGTCATAGGTTTTTGAGGGACAAATAAATTTAACCAAAGTCCTACATCTTTTTGCCCCCACTGAATTGAAGGTTGTACAGCCATTTTTTGTCTGAAAGATTCATCATAGAAGAACCAAGCTAACCCTCCAAAATTTCTATAAGCTTCTAAAATTACGTCTATATGCTGAAAGAGACCCGGACTCCTGTCCGGAAATCTTTCACATATAACACTAGCATAGATAACGAATGCTTGAAGCCAATTATTAAAAGTCCTTGCTATTGATCTCTTTTCATCATCATCAACTTTCTCTCTTTCAATTCGGGAATAATATTCCTTTTGAGATGGCAACAAAGATAATAAATCAATAAACTCCCCATGCCATATCATATCTTTAGTACTGTTAGCTAAATGGAAACCCAAAGAAGACAAATTACATGGCATTGTTTCCTTGCCAAAACACTCAGGTACCTTACTTGACAGAAGCTTGTTCTGTGCAGGAGAATCAACTATCGATTCTTTACGAGAATGAGACAACTCAGGAACAGAAATCAATTCTGGTGCCCATACTGAAGAAGCAGCAGACTCATCCAATAACAATGCTTGTGGTGCAACTTTAGAAAGACTAGCAACTACCTGAGAAAGAGTGGAAGACAAATTAGATAGCACAGTCAATTGTGTACACTCACCAACATTCGGCGCTTGTACCAAAGCCACCACGGGACTATGTTCTGCATTCATTTTCACACCAGCATCAATGTATCGCCCAGTTGTGACCAAGCCAGGGCTAGCAATGGATTTTTAAATAGGCGCTTCAAAACGCTGCTCAGCTGATGCAGGCTGACATATCTGCTTTTTATTAACCGGCGCCGTCATCCGAGGCCTGGATAGTGACATCTCCGCCCCCATAGGGCTGACATAGTTCGGTTGTTTTGACAGGTCGTTGTTCAACCGCCGACGGCTAGAGGGAGCCGAAGGACTGTATGGTCTTCTCCATCCTTTCTGTCTTCTGGTCCGCCCCACGACCTCGATGACACCTCCTCTGGTAGTTTCGCTGCTCGGCCCCAGAAACAAAACATCCTGCGACACAACTTCCTCATCTTCAAGCGCATCAGTCACGGCATCAGCTACCGCCTCGCCGACTTCCATCGCTGGCTCATCCATAAGGGGGGACAAACGCCAAACTCATTAGTGTCATCCGTTGAAGGTAAGGAGAGACATTTCTTCAGTCATCCTTCTCTGCCTTCCGCTTCGGCCCGTTCAATAAGCTGCTTCAATAGAGGCTTTATGTTGCAGTATTAGGCAAGAAGCTGCGGGCTCAAAAGTTCTTCTAAAGAGCTCCTACAGCTTTATCATCTGCTGGCGACTGGCTACTAAACCTATCCCAGAACCCCTTTATATAGAGTGCCCAAGGGGTTCTGGAACTTTCTATATTGTTTCAAGGCTCCCCTCACCTGCAGTTATAAGGCTCCCTAAACACACAGGCCCTTCTGTTTTGTAAGGGATACTTGAAACCTTGTGCAGCCGTTATCCCATTAGGAAAAGGGGGGTCCTTGGAACTCTAATTCCCTTTTCCTTCATTCCATTTGCAAAAATGTAGCCTCAAACTTTCAAGGAACCTCCACCATGCATCCCTGTTGCCTGCAGACACTCATTATTGTACCGCTCTCCAGCCCTTTGGTGAACAAGAAGAACAAGGAGTCCTGGAAGTGATGGTTTGGCCCCCAGAGAACCCTGATCTCAACAACATAGAGTATGTGTGGGATTAAGAGACAGGCAGATTGAAAGGGGAGTTCCAGCCAATATTTATGTTTATTAAAAGTCAGCAGCTACAAAAAGTGTAGCTGCTGGCTTTTAATAAACAGACACTTACCTGCTCCAGCGTTCCAGCGACGCGCCGGCCAGGGCTCCGCTCCTCTCCCCCCCTCCCCGGCCGGCGTCTTCATTGTCACTGTGGGCACCTGGCCATGACAGCTTTCGTCTTCACGGTCGGGCACCCACTGAGCATGCGCGAGCGGCACTGCGCATGTGCGCACGGCCTGGCGCTGCGCTGTTTTATTGGACAGGCGATCGCCTAGGATCTGTCACGTGTCCTAGGCGATCGCCTACAGGGAGGGGCTGCCAAAAGGTGATTAAGCTTAATCGCCTTTGCAGCCCCTCAGCGGAAGGAGGAAGTGGGACAGGAAGTCCCCTTCTCCTGAAGCCCCCACTCCCCCCCAAAAAAAATTACATGCCAAATGTGGCATGTAAGGGGGTGAGGAGTGGGATAAGCGGAAGTTCCATTTTTGGGTGGAACTCCGCTTTAAGGCATCCTACATCCACAGAAGATCTGTGGTTATTTTTTCAAGATGTTTGGAACAACCTACCTTCTGAATTGTTTCAACAACTGTGTGCAAGTGTACCTAAAATTATTTATGCTGTTTTGAAGCAAAGGGTGGTTCCACCAAATATTGATTTGATTTGAATTTGTTTCCTGTTCATTTACTTTCCATTTTGTTAATTGATAAAAATAAACTTTTAACACTTCTATATCTGAAAGTATTCTTAATTTACAGCATTTCTTCACACCTACCTAAAACCTTGTAATATACAGTATATATATATATATATATATATATATAGTACATGCTGAATAGATTGTTAAAGTAGCTCTACTAAGGTTTAAAAGCACAATCAAGGTCAGTCATGCATGTTAGTTCTTACATTAGATGAATTTAGATCTATTGGCTCTCTGCTGGAATACGCCACAGGCTCTGCATTCCTGTAGCGAACAGGTAATCACAGTCTTTGGTCTGACATTGGAAAAACTGAGTTCTAAAAACCATAATGAAAAAGCTACAAAACTTCACTTCCCTTTTTCAGGATTTAACTTAACTAAATAAACCAAACTTGTGAGGGCCTCATGTATTGGACAAGGGGGTAAGGATGCAGGAGCCATGATTAACAATTCTTAAAGCATTAAAATGTAGGCAGATGTAAACTACTACCACTTAAGAAATAAGCCTCACTTTGATCATTATAATTATATTCTGTTCCCTAGTACATGTAGTACTTTGTTCCATCCTATTAGATACTGTATAAAACCTGGTACACATGATGAGATTATCGAACGAATGATCGTCCGTTTTTTTTTTTTTTTGCATGCTAGTCTTTATATCGAAAATGAAGAGGTTACTAAAGTTACGAAAATTCTCGTACAACAGAATACAAATTCAAAAGTGATGCAAACTATTATGTTGTATTTGTATTATATTTTTGGACAAAAACGGTACAGATTAAATTAAAAGAAACATTTTTGTGCTCGTCACATGCGTTAACTTTGCACGACCTGTCCTGATTGACTCTCAAAAGCTGTGTACCAACAATCAGATTATTGTAAAATTGCTTTGAAATTGGTATTGTTTGTATGATGTTCTGATCGGGTGTAGTAGGCTTTAAGCTAGCTGTGAGGGTGGACAGGGTATACCACTTACCTTATAGCTATTCGACAAAGCCTACACCATCGGTTAAAAAACGACATAAAACACAACGACGTGCTGAAAAAAACAAAGTTCAATGCTCCCAAGCATGCGTCGACTTGATTCAGAGCATGCGTGGATTTTTAACCGATGGTTGTGCCTACTAACGATCGTTTTTTTTCCCATCGGTTAGGAATCCATTGGTTAAATTCAAAGCAAGTTGGCTTTTTTTTTTAACCGATGGTTAAATAACCTGTGGGGCCCACACACGTTTTGACTGATGAAAACGGTCCATCAGACCGTTGTCCTCTGGTTAACCTACCGTGTGTACGAGGCCTAGGTGCACTGAGGATCCTTGAAAATTGAATGCCACTGTAGTGTGCTGATCTATTTAATATGTGTTGTGGAAATGCACATGTTATCGCAAAGTAAAAGTGTCAATGAGCTCTAAAGGGGCCTATAGGAGTGGACAGTACCACACAGAATTGCAAATGATAAACAGTAGAAGTCAGATGACTATTTTCCTTTAACTTAATGAATACTCACACTAGCCGATCTGTACTGTTTTCAAGCACATCTGACATGTAAAATCCACTTTAGTTGACTAATGTGATTGCTCATACCCTGCCTGAGCATGATTCAGCATACTGTGCCCTGGCTCCTATGAATAGGTGGTCTTAGGCACAGTTAAGTTGGACCCAAGTAAGGTCTGCATTTGTGTGATCAATAACTGTGTCCAAGCACAACATTTTTATAGATTCATAGATTCCTTCCATGAAGTGAGGTGAGTTCACATCCTTCCTGGCAGGATTCTTTATCTACTGTGGGTGGAGCCTAGTTGGGTGCAATCGGTTGATGGGAAAATACAGTGCCTGAATTAAGGATGGGTTATAGATTATCTTTTCCATTATCCCCAGAATGGGCACACCTTCTACTGGGATCTGAGAGGTACACTACCATGTTTCTGAATGGAAGAAAATGCTCTTGTGTTCACTGTACCTATGTACTACCTCACTATTTAATAAAATGGCGTCAGACAGAGCTTGTGGCTGCTGAGTAGACATGTGTACACTGAAATATTTATTTTCGGAATTTAATTTTCGTCCGAAAAATTTAATTATTTAGTTACTTCCGAAATTCGTTTTTATTTATTTAGTTTGGTTAAAAAGTGCATTTGTCCAAGAATCCAAATTAGCTAAGGTCGATTCTGTCATTGAAGGCTCATGGTGTTTGTCGAATGTTCTAAGAAGATTCCACGAAGCAGCTAAACTGTATGACGCCGCAATCGTACGGTCGCCCACAAGCTATAGTAGAATTCTAATGTTGTATGACCAGTAATAATTATATTTACTAATTATTATTACTGGTCAACCAACATTAGAATTCTTCTATAGTCTATGGGCCGAGAATTTGACCATAAATGCCCGCTCCCGGAGATCGTATGTTTTTAGCTGCTTCATCGAATCTTCATGTCGCTATTAAGGTTGAATCTGTTCTCTCTATGTCGAATAATCTTGGACTAATAAACCAACCTCAGGTTCGATAGACACAGATCCTTATTGCCACCGTCACGTCGAATCTTCTATCTATATTGAACTGTTGTCGCTACAAAATGAAAATAAAGCATTTTTTATGTGGAATCTTTTGGATTTCAGATTCTGCGCGTTCATTATCGTTTGTTAAAAAAGGAACGCGGAAATCACCTGAATTCGGACAAAAATGCATTTGAACGAAAAGGAATGCACATGTCTACTGTGAAGTAAGTAAAGTGGATTCCTGGTAACATTGGTGATGTAAGGTGAGATAGTACCCCCTTTAGGCTAACTGATAGACTGGCGAATTTGAATTTCATTCAGAAACACACAGTGGGATATAGGATCATGGTAAAACAACACCACTGCAAACCTGATTGGGAAAGTTGGTGGATGGGGGATGTGCTCTCCCTCTTGTCGGTGAGTTGCTGACCTTCTCTATGCAGTGACTTATGCTGCCATGTCACATGGGCCTCAGGTGTCTGGCAGACCATCTGTACCCATTCCTGCAAACACGTTGGAGACGCAGGGCACTGCACAAGGAGTGTCCCCAGCCAAAGAGGCTTATTAGTATTGGTGACCAGGAGTATGATGAGCAATGTGTTTAGGACCCACGGTTTGTGCACACCAGTATCAGAAATGGAGCATTGTGACTATTAGTGGCCTGTGTGTTGAAATAGTCATGGTTGGACCCACCTACAAGCATGTTTGGGTCAAGCACAATGTGAACACAGCCCAACAGAGAAATGGGAAGGTGGGAATATTGTGCGCGGGTACCAGGCAACCATGCCTAGTGTGAGTAAGCCCTTATAGTTCCCACCATTCATGCATTATTAAATGTTAAATATGTATGCGCATGTGAAAACATGTAAGTTGAACACCACTGTTACTGGACCTATATTGCAGTATATTGCCAAGTTTACTTATTGAACATTTTCTTTCAGAGTTATGCTTACATCTTCAGATTCTGAATGTGTTAGCTGTTTTTGTATTATCCTCATATTCATCAATCACCCAGTTTCTTCAGCGGTGACACTGCTTATTGTCTTTTAAATTAGTCTTAATGAGGTTCTCCTTATTATTCCCTAGGTGTTCCACGAGTGAATGAGTAATAGTTATAAATGATGGATTCGGAATACCACCTCTGATTATAGAAGGTTTATGTTTTTTGGTGTGCTGTCGGAGTCCCTGCTTAGAGAGTCTTCCAGTAGCACCTACAACAGCTTCTCAATCAGTGATATGGAAAACTCAGGAACGAACAACTGCAAAACACAAGACAGACTGTTGTTACCGTGCAGATACCCTATATTTACTGACAAAAGGTCCCATTTACACTTTTTGTCAAACAAATCCTGTCTCAAGTAATTAAGCATATACGCATAGCCTGACATACTGCACAAACAGTAAGCTGGATTGCAAACACATGTTGCAGTTTTCTTTCACTGTGATTTAGTTATCTAACCTGCATGGATAAAATGTGGAGACATTTAGAATCGTGTTTTATGAAAAAGAAAGTCTAGTTCCAGATAAAAAAATTTTTTTTAGTAGAATGGAAAAGGACATCGCAATTACAAAAACAAAAAAAAACAAAAAATGCTTATAGTGTTCACTGGTACAGTAGGCAGATGTTATTAGGATGATACCTTTTAGTGTCTAACTCAAGGTATTAATGCTGAACTCCAGAAATGATATTACTTACACTGGGCTTGCTATATTTTTCCAAATTTAAAAATAGGAAGGGCTTCTAAGGATACTGTAAATCGCTGTAGTAGTTCCATGCTAAATGCTACATACAGTAAGAGCCATGATCTTCTAAGTCCTGTGCTAAGTGGTTTTACTTCTGCTTGGCACCTCCAGCATTCATAGAACGTTTTGTATTCTTTTCAGCGAACACAAGGTGTTCTCTAAAAGGGTAGAGAGAAGGGGTGGTAACATCACAATTTCAGTGGAGGTGAACGGTGGAGGTCCTTAGCAAGTGACCCTTTGTATTGAATGTGCAGAGAGGAAGCCGCTTGCAGATTAAACTATATACAGCAGGTTCAGTTTTATAGTGAATCACAGGACCATAAGCAGCCCTTTGAATATCAACTTGACATGCTTCACCAAGCTTCATGATTTCTGCCAGGGTATGTAAACTTTTGAGCACTGCTGTACACACACAGATTCAGAACAATATAATATGATATGTAAATAGGTAAACAACAAAACAGCAAGCTTCAGAGGTTTGGTGCATCACTGCTTTTTTTACTCTGCAACAGAAGTATATGACATATCACTCAATGAGGACCCCTGTTCTGTTGACAGTTGTCAAAAGAAGAGTATCTTTCCGATCGGAGGGGATTTTTTCTCACTTCCATTTGTGTCTCTGGGGCAGGAAGTGAAAGGCAATTCCCCCAATAGGACAAAGACATTAATAAAACACCTAATGGAGATTTTAACCCTTTCCTTCTTTAGCAAAAACACTGTTAAAGTGGGCCTTCACCTATTAAACTAACTTTGTCTCTTCTGATCCTCCAACCCGCTTACAAACTGGAAAATGTTTTCTCATTTTCGGAAACGTTTTGTACCTTTTATCGCAATCGTGATGGACTCATACATACTTTGACATTCCACACAAGCGCAAACAGGGATTTTCCTGAAGCGGGGCCCTATATGGTCCTATAAAGAGGAGCAACTGACATGTGAATGCATGAGTAGGAATACCCCACATGTGTTCAGACATGCTGCAGGTCTCTGCCTGGTCCCAAATACTTGGCAGAGACCTGTGGCACATCTGCACAGGCATGGGATATTTTAAGATGGTGACACAAAACAGGAGTGATGGGACGAGAATTTCCAAAGGTTGAAGGGACACTAAACTCTGGTTTTAATAAAAAAAAAATTAAGTATGTATTCCTTACTCACAAAAGTGCCTTAGCCTCCTCTGAATGCCTTCTTTTCTTTTTTTTGCTGCTTTAATCCAAATTCCATGGGGCCACTGAAAGTAGGAATGAAGCCACCCTCTCTTGCGTGCTCCTGAGATGGACTAGAGACTAAGGACTATTGGATGTGTAGGGTGCATGACCGCGACTAATGTGCACTACTTGTTCCAAATAAAAGAAAACAATTTATTAAGAAATCGATTACAGGGCCATTAAGTAGTTGATGTATGGGTTATTTTGGAAAATAAGGAATTCATTTAAGACGTATATGTGTTTGTAAAAAAAAATATTGAATCAAATTGTTCCAGGCACACATAAAGCAAATCATACTTTCATTACTTTGGTTGTATTTTTTACAAGAACTATGACCTTATCACAGTGCAGTCTCATTCACTGCTTTGTGAAATATCTTCCTCTGTGTTAAGATGAATAGGATCACTTTCCTCCCAAGTGAGGCCTACAATGAAAGCATACCAACAATGTTTTGTGAGGTAAATTTATTATCAGCAGAAAAAAGCTGTGGAAAAATTGGTGACCAGATACAGTCAGTGTTTCGAGAATTCAGAAGGATCGGGGGAGAGACACAGCATCCCCAAGGCATTAAAAAAAAAACACAGCCGTGGTGGAAATGTTAACATATTATAGGAGGAACCGCCATGCTAGAAATTCCTCTGGAAAAAGGACATCATTTGTTTGAACAAAGTGTGCGGACCTTTCTCAGCACACTTGACTGGAAAAGAAAATATATAGACACCACGGGGCTGATTCACTAATCAGCAGCTAGTTGTTATGATTACATTGCTTCTGTCATCCTTTAGCAGCCTGATGTGAGGTAAAATAATAATGTGCAAATATCACACAAGTAGTCAGCACCGGCTTAGGCATAAATCACACACTTTACATGACAATCGTCAATAGTTTTACTTAGTTATACTGAATATACCGTATATGTGTGTGTGTATGATATATATATATATATATATATATATATATAAATATATATATATACAGTGATGAAAATAAGTATTTGAACACCCTGCTATTTTGCAAGTTCTCCCACTTGGAAATCATGGAGGGGTCTGAAATTGTTATCGTAGGTGCATGTCCACTGTGAGAGACATAATCAAAAAAAAATAATCCAGAAATCACAATGTATGATTTTTTTAACTATTTATTTGTATGATACAGCTGCAAATAAGTATTTGAACGCCTGAGAAAAACAATGTTAATATTTGGTACAGTAGCCTTTGTTTGCAATTACAGAGGTCAAACGTTTCTTGTAGTTTTTCACCAGGTTTGCACACACTGGAGGAAGGATTTTGGCCCACTCCTCCACACAGATCTTCTCTAGATCAGTCAGGTTTCTGGGCTGTCGCTGAGAAACACGGAGTTTGAGCTCCCTCCAAAGATTCTCTATTGGGTTTAGGTCTGGAGACTGGCTAGGCCACGCCAGAACCTTGATATGCTTCTTACAGAGCCACTCCTTGGTTATCCTGGCTGTGTGCTTCGGGTCATTGTCATGTTGGAAGACCCAGCCTCGACCCATCTTCAAAGCTCTAACTGAGGGAAGGAGGTTGTTGCCCAAAATCTCACAATACATGGCCACGGTCATCCTCTCCTTAATACAGTGCAGTCGCCCTGTCCCAGGTGCAGAAAAACACCCCCAAAGCATGATGCTACCACCCCCATGCTTCACAGTAGGGATGGTGTTCTTGGGATGGTACTCATCATTCTTCTTCCTCCGAACACGGTTAGTGGAATTATGACCAAAAAGTTATATTTTGGTCTCATCTGACCACATGACTTTCTCCCATGACTCCTCTGGATCATCCAAATGGTCATTGGCAAACTTAAGACGGGCCTTGACATGTGCTGGTTTAAGCAGGGGAACCTTCCGTGCCATGCATGATTTCAAACCATGACGTCTTAGTGTATTACCAACAGTAACCTTGGAAACGGTGGTCCCAGCTCTTTTCAGGTCATTGACCAGCTCCTCCCGTGTAGTCCTGGGCTGATTTCTCACCTTTCTTAGGATCATTGAGACCCCACGAGGTGAGATTTTGCATGGAGCCCCAGTCCGAGGGAGATTGACAGTCATGTTTAGCTTCTTCCATTTTCTAATGATTGCTCCAACAGTGGACCTTTTTTCACCAAGCTGCTTGGCAATTTCCCCGTAGCCCTTTCCAGCCTTGTGGAGGTGTACAATTTTGTCTCTAGTGTCTTTGGACAGCTCTTTGGTCTTGGCCATGTTAGTAGTTGGATTCTTACTGATTGTATGGGGTGGACAGGTGTCTTTATGCAGCTAATGACCTCAAACAGGTGCATCTAATTTAGGATAATAAATGGAGTGGAGGTGGACATTTTAAAAGGCAGACTAACAGGTCTTTGAGGGTCAGAATTCTTGCTGATAGACAGGTGTTCAAATACTTATTTGCAGCTGTATCATACAAATAAATAGTTAAAAAATCATAAATTGTGCTTTCTGGAAAAAAAAATGTTGATTATGTCTCTCACAGTGGACATGCACCTACGATGACAATTTCAGACCCCTCCATGATTTCCAAGTGGGAGAACTTGCAAAATAGCAGGGTGTTCAAATACTTATTTTCCTCACTGTATATATATATATATATATATATATATATATATATATATATATATATATATATATATATATATATATATATATATATATATATATATATATATACAGTACTGTGCAAATTATTATTATCCAATTATTCATCAGGGACTGCCAAATTCCAACCAGTGTAGCGACAACTGTCAGTGAAACAAGTGTCCCCTTTGGAATATTTCCCCTCTAATCATGTTTTACAAACCCTTTTTTTCCAAATTTACTGCAGAACGGACAGCATTGTCACAAGATTACACAAAGTGGAAAAGTAACAGATTTACTGGGATGATCAGGGCCGGACTGGGAATAAAAACCAGCCCTGGAAAAAATTTCATACCAGCCCCACAGCATTATTATACCAGCATAACAGCATAGCGTCATTATTTTCTTGTTCATGAAAGGGAAAACGCATGCATTTTAAAGCACATTTGACACAGAGTGTATTATATATAGATAAGACAGATATGAAAGCACAAAGGGCTTTATATATATAAATGCAAATTTCAGTTAAAAGTGGTAAAAGTGGTCAATCATCAAGGGGGGCCCCAGGAACTCAGAACGTGAGGGGGACCACCTTCCGCAGAAAGAATACACTAAGGTAAGGGGGGTGGGTTACTGATAAAAGGGGGAAACCTTTATATCAGTGCCCCCTTACATTATCGTATTCACTTCCCCCTTACATCAGTGACCCCCCTCAGACTGGCCTAGCGGTGCTGTCACTGACCTCCTCTCAGGTGCACCATGCAGGGCTCAGTCAGTCGGCTCCAGCTCGGTGGCTCTAGTTTTATCCTATATTGTCTTCTCTCCACAGTCCACACACATTTGACTTCTCCCATTAACCCCCATCCCGGCGGTGCTCCCACTCTTGACTCCTCTCCAGACTCCCTCAGAGACTGCAGACATGATACAGGAGATGGTCAGAGGCTGCAGCCATAATACAAGAGCTCAATGCAGCCTCATCAGTGCCCATAAAATGCAGCCTCACTGTACCCATCAATGCAGCCTCACTGTACCCATCAATGCAGCCTCACTGTGCTCATCAAAAGCAGCCTCATTGTGCTCATCAAATGCAGCCACACTGTGCCCACCATTGCAGCCTCACTGTGGTCACCATTGCAGCCTCACTTTGCTCATCAAATGCAGCATCACTGTGCTCATCAAATGCAGCTTTACTGTGCCCACCATTGCAGCCTCACTGTGCCCATCAAACGCAGCTTTACTGTGCCCATGAATGCAGTATCACTGTGCCCATAAATGTAGCCTCACTGTGCCCATCATTGTAGCCCCTCCTATGCCCCATGTCCCAGTCTGCAGTCCCTGTCTGTGGGAAGGTATGTTGTTGATGCTCGGTACGGTACCTTCCATGCCAGCAGGATATCCATGATCGCCATAAGCAGGCAGAGTCTGTTCTCGTTTTGGATGGGGACAGTGCTCCTTCCAGAGGATCTGTTTGCTGTGAGATGGAGTGGTCCCTGGTCACCTGTACCTTCAGCCGTCCTCATTTTCTGCCCCTAGTCAGCCTATCCTCTGGTCCTAGGGAAGTGAGAGCACTCGGTGGGAGTTGGAGAGCGGAGAGCACTGGCGGGGTTGGAGAGCACATGGGTGGGGGCAAAGAGCAGGGGGGAGTGGAGATCACAAAGGTGGGGAGCAGAGAGCGCTGGGAGGGAGCCAAAAGGAACAGGGGTGGAGAGCACGGGAGGCTGAGAGGGGGCGCTGGAGAGCACTAAGGGGGCTAAGAGTGTGGCGGTAAAGAGCACTGGGGGGATCTTGAGAGCACTGGGGGGGCAGAAAGAACAGAGGTGAAGAGCATGGGGGCTGGAGAGCACTGGGGGGTACAAAGAACAGGGGGGAGTGGAGAGCACTGGGGAGTGGAGAGCAATGGGGGAGCTTGAGAGCACCAGTGGGGGCCAGAAAAAACAGGGTGGAAAGTACGGGGGGCTGGAGCGCACTATGGGGGGCGGAGAGCACTGGCGGGGTTGGAGAGCACATGGATGGGGGCAAAATGAAGGGGGAGTGGAGAGCATTGGTGGGGTTGGAGAGCATATAGGTGGGGGCAAAATGCAGGGGGAGTGGAGAGTACAGGTGTGGGGAGCGGAGAGTGCTGGCTGGGAGCTTGAGAGCACTGGAGGGGGAGCCAAAAAGAACAGGGGTGGAGAGCACTGGGGGGCTGGAGAGCGATGAAGGGAGCTTGAGAGCACTGGGGGGGGGCAGAAAGAACAGGAGTGGGGAGCACTGGGGGGGAACAGGGGTGGAGAGCAGGGGGGTGGACAGGGGTGGAGACCACTGGGGGGGAACAGGGGTGGACAGCACGGGGGGTGAACAGGAGTGGAGAGCACTGGGGGGGGCAGGGGTGGAAAGCACAGGGGTGGAGAGCACTGGGAGGGGAACAGGGGTAGACAGCATGGGGGGGGGACAGGGGTGGACAGCATGGGGGGAACAGGTGGTGGAGACCAATGGGGGGGGGACAGGGGTGGACAGAACGAGTGAAGAGCACTGGGGGGCAGGGGTGGAGAGCACTGGGGGGGTAACAGGGGTGAAGAGCACTGGGGAGGACAGGGGTGGAGAGCACTGGGGGGGGACAGGGGTGGAGAGCACTGGGGGGCAGGGGTGGAGAGCACTGGGGGGGGCAGGGGTGGAGAGAACTGTGGGGGGGGGCTGGAGAGTGTGGTGGGGAGGAGAACACTGGGGTTGGGGGGAGCTTCAAGGAGAACTGGACAGGAGGAGAAGCAGGGTGGCTGCATATAGAGGAAATGAGCTGTCTATATTCCTCCATACAGTATGTATGGAGGAATATAGAAAGCTCAATTCCTCTAGCCACCTGCCAAATCCGATCCTCCTATTCAGTCACATTGGTCGGGCTGTACGGCGGGCATCTAGCGTTTATCATCACTGACTGAGCTGGCTGGCCTGCCTGGGTCTGTGTTCGGCGGTAACGCTGTAACACGGTCCCGCCCCCCTAGACAGGCTCATGTGATAGGCTGAAGACTGATTCTATCTACTATCACATGAGCCGGTCTAGGGGGCGGGACCGCGTTACAGCGTTACCGCCGAATACAGACCGAGATAGGCAGCTCCTTGATGATACACGAGAGCAGGAGAGAGGGGACAGGGAGCTCTGCAGCCCCACAACTGAAACCGGCCACAGGACAGGCAGCCTTTTGGGAAATCTCCCGATATCCCGGTAGGCCAGTCCGTTCCTGGGGATGATCAATAGGTAATCAAACAATGCTACAGTGGGGATGCTAATGCATGAAATGTAGCCACAACCTTGCCATATTCAAGAGTGTCCAGGGGCAGACTGACCATTCGGGCACTCGGGCACTGCCCGAGGCCCCCATGCCCCCATCGCTGAAATGGTCCTTACCGACATCCTTTTGGTCTAAAAATCCCAAGATTATACTGCCCCGCCTCTCCAGTACCTTCTCAGTGTGTGTTTGTATATTGTGTGTGTCTGTGTGTGTACTGTGTGTCTGTATACTCTGTGTGTATGTATACTGTGTGTATATATTGTGTGTCTGTGTGTATATACTGTGTATGTATACTGTATGTGTATACTGTGTGGCCCCATAATCTCTTATTGCCTGGGGGACCCATAATCTCCTATTTCCCGGGGGCCCCATGAGTTGTCAGTCCGCCCCTGGGAGTATCTTGTTAAATTTGGAGTGCTTGGCTGTAATCAGCCAGTGCTAATTGTAGTTTGACTTCCATCATTTCTAACTAGGATCAGCCAGGCTGTCAGTTACCTTTGCTGTCAGTAGGTGTCACTGGCACCTCTGACATTAGTGTGAGGATACAAAGTGGGCCTGGGTTATGAATATTCATATCCTTTCTAAGCCAATCCCTAGGAGTGACAGTGGAGCATCATAGGAAATGGTATAAATATTTGGGTTGATTCAGAGCATGGTCTCTTCCCCCCCGTGCTGTGGCCTGGTGAGGATGCATGTCTCCTTAGGCCTGCCTGCCTCAAGAGGCTTCTGTGTATCTGAGTTTGGACTGTACCTGGTTGGATACAGGATGGAGTCCCTATGGGGTTCGTTGACTTTGTGAACAAGATTATGCATAGGATGGAGTCCTAGTAGGTGCTGGTTGACTCTCCTAGAGAAATGCGCTTGCTGCTTACTATGTCTGCTGGTGGATTCTAAAGACAATAGTGTCAGTCCCAACTTAAAGGCCCTTTCCTGTGCAGTAACATGTGGATTCTGCAGTTCTGCTGATGTTTCTGGAGCATCTGAATCCATTTCCCTCTCTCCTGTGATGTAATAAATGTACTCTTTATTTCAAGAAAGTGATGGGAGTCAGGGGGTCAGTACAATTTTAATTTTATTTATTTTTTGCCCATAGTTACACTTTAACAAATAAATACAGTAAAACCTTGGTTTGAGAGTAACTTGGTTTGAAAGCCTTTTGCAAGACAAACAAAATGTTTTAATACATTTTGCCTTGATATACAAGCGATGTCTTGATATAAGAGTAGCGTCATGTCACAACTGAGTATAAAAGAGAAGAGAGGGGGGGCGTGTCCGGACGGGAAACAGGGAGGACGTGTGGATACAGAGCTCCGCAAAGAAGCAGACAATCCATCGCCATCCCTGCTTCAGATTGCCTCTGTGGCACCCAATTTTTGCAGCTCCTGACCTGGGACGTTCCCTGCTACTGCCACAGATACTTATTTGAACTTTTTTCCCAGGCCAGGCTAACCATCTCTTTAGGCCTGTGCTGAAGACCCGCACCACGCCGGCGCCATCTTGAGGCCTGCGGCTCCATCGGAGCCCTACGTATCTGAGGCCCACATCCCAGGCATCGGACGCATACCATCACCTGCTCCGCTGATCGCCGTGCCTTCGGGGATCCCTGGATGCCTGTCCGCTGACGGTGTGACCTCAACAGCTCTGCCGCGGTTCTCGGAGCCTCGCGGCGCCATCTTGCGGCCTACGGACCGGGACATCTGCTTCTCCAGAGCGCAGTGAGTACCCAGACATCGGCCTCCCCTTCCCTGTAACTGCCCGCTCTGTGAGGCCCCGGATCCTGCGGGTGGGAGGTCTTACAGACCTGCACGGACTTGTAGTCCACCCGGTCGGCTGCCTTACTCAGGAAAGACCGCGGCTTCGGCCTACCTCTGGTTCTCGGCGGCCATCTTCTTGCTACTCTTTACTGCACCAGGCTCTCCCTGTCTCATCCAGCCTTTTTGTCACACAACTGTTCTTTTCTAAACTGAGTACTTTGCTAATCTTTCCTATGCCACTACCTGATGACCATACAGATGGTTTGATAACTGTTACAACTACTATGTAAACTGACTTCTAATTGAGCTTGGGGTTCCATCTGTTCATCAAGACCTCCGTGATGCTACTCTAGCCTTTTTAAAATTCGGGGGTAAGCCTTGACCTACCATTCCTCTTTGCACCCCATGGGAAAAGTTGGCCAGCAACAACGTTATTATAAGCCATTGTTTGGACACTGTAAGAATTTAAATATGGAGCGCTTTGTAACCAGGTCACAATCTGTGTCATCTAATCACTCAGTGGATCCCTTTGCTGCACTAGACCCATCTTTGGGTTCGGAGACTGCTGAAAGATCTCTGACAAGCACCGCTCAAGATTCGGCTATAAGATCTCCCTCTCCACATGAAATCCTCACCCCAGATATCCTGGATGCTAAACTTGACGCTAAGTTGCAACTCTTGCTCCGACAGATTACAAGTAATGTATCGGCCGAGGTGAGCAAATTGGCTGCAGAACTGAGGGGCGAAATTAACCAACTTGGAGAACGTACAGACACTCTTGAAAACAAGTTTGATGAGATGATTAACTATGTACAGGCTATAGAGGAGGAAAATCATAACTTACGCATTACGGTCTCTCAACTCCAAATACAACAGGAGGACCTGGAGAACAGGGAAAGACGACAGAACTTACGTTTTAGAGGTATCCCCGAAACAGTAGGCGACCCTGATCTACGTACCTATCTTCTAGGTCTTTTCAACACCATGGCCCCCACTATAGTAGACATAGACTGGCGATTGGATAGGGCTCATCGGTCTCTGGGCCCTAAACCTCCGTCTGGAGCTAGACCTAGAGATGTCATAGTGAAGTTTCACTTTTTTGAAAGCAAGGAGGCCCTAACCTTGGCCACACGCAACAAATCCCAAATCACATACAAAGGGGCAAAGCTACAGATTTTCAGTGACTTTTCTCCCATCACACTTGCTAAACGTAGATCTCTACGGCCAATAACCTCCCATCTACAACACCACAAGATCCCATACTATTGGGGTTTTCCTTTCCGCCTTGTTGTATCTAAAGATGGAGTTCAACATGTCATGCGTGAGGTACAAGAGGGTGAGGCTTTCCTGAAAGGCCTTGGCCTACCTCCTCTTCCGGATGAGGACTTCAATCCTTCTACTGCTCAGGTTCGTCTACCTCCCAACACTCCAAGCCGTATCTGGACCCCGGTCAGGGGCAGATCTAAGAAGAATTTCTCTACACCTCAACGTCCACATTTCTCCAAACAGCCTCCTTGAATTGTTTCATGTTTTCTCTTTTTGTTTTTTCTCCCTGGATCCACACCTCAGTGCTCCTTACATTTTGTTTTTATTTTTCCTAATTTTGTAAGGAATTGAGTTTATTGGCCTTTTTTTGAGGTTTTGTTTCCACCCTGCTCCCGGTTCAGGGTGGATTTTTTCCCAACCCATGGGATGTGTTTCTTGCTAATGGTTTCTTTTTTTACAGGTTGTCATGTATATGCTGTCGGTCTTCCATGTTTATGTATTGACTTCTTTTCATTATTTTTGGAACTCTGACTGTCAAGTCCATTTTTGTCGCTACCACTCTCATAAGGTGAACAGATGGTCCTCCCCATCCCCTTATCCAGAACCCCCTGATGAGAGTCCGTAGATGCCCCTTCTACGCCTTGGGCTTTGCCCAGGGCCTCCTGAGTTGTAATTGCAACTCAGGCTTTCAAAGTCTTAAATGTTTTTTCTTTTTTTTTTGGTTTCTGTTGTTTTTGTCCGATGTGTCCATTTTTGTTGAACAACTCTATTGGTCTTATTTGCTATGTTTTTATTTTCTTGACTCAATGATGTTCTTTTACAGAATATGTCTGCTATTTTTCAGATACAGAGATGACGTTATTTCAAGAGATGTTATATGCACGTTTTACATTTTCTGTGGTTTTAACCTTGCCTATGTTTCATTATTATCTTTTATTCCCATTATTCGTACACGAGCCTATTTACCTAGCCAGACCTCATGGCGTTAAGAATTCTATCATATAATGTGAAGGGTCTAGGTTCTGTCAACAAACGCTGGATGGCCCTGAAGGACTTCAGGGCCTCAGGCGCGGATGTCATACTGATCCAGGAGACCCATTTTCGGGCGGGAGGATCGTTTAAATTTGCTTCAAGGTTTTTTCCCACCTCCTTCCTTGCCTCTGACTCCACGGGCAAGGCGGGAGTAGCTATCCTGATTAAAAAATCTTGTCCTATCAAGGTCAGAAGCTCGCATGCTGATCCACATGGGAGATTTCTCATTTTAGACTGTGAGTTCCTGACCACTACATTTACCTTGGTAAATCTTTATGCCCCAAACACAGGCCAGATAGACTTCCTTCAAAAACTTTTTGACTCCCCTCATTATCATGCACAACCTTTTATGATCGTCGGGGGAGATTTCAATTTGATAATGTCCCCTACCAGAGATAGACAAACCCTTCTTAATGCTTCCCCATCTAAAAGGATTGCGTCCCAATCTAATGCCTTCCGTAAATGTATTAGGTCCCACCAACTTTTCGACTCGTGGAGGATTAAACATCCAACCTCCAAACAAAAAGAGAAGAGAGGAGCCTCTAAGTGTAGCAATATGGTTACATTTAATGAAGGTACAACATTTAGCAACTTATTGCTACACATATGCCGCGTACACACGATAATTTTTCGGCATGAAAAAAAACAACGTTTTTAAAAACGTCATTTAAAATGATCGTGTGTGGGCTACACATAATTTTTCGGCTTCTGAAAAACGACAAAATAAAAATTCGAACATGCTGCATTTTTTAACGTCGTTTTAAAAAATTTCGTTTTTCGGGTTGTAAAAAATTATCGTGTGTGGGCTAAAATGAAGTTTTAAACCCACGCATGCTCAGAAGCAAGTTATGAGACGGGAACGCTTGTTCTGGTAAAACTACCGTTCATAATGGAGTAAGCACGTTCATCATGCTGTAACAGACAGAAAAATGCAAATCATCTTTTACTAACGGAATCAGCTAAAGCAGCCCCAAGGCGAATAGAACTTCCCCTTTAGAGTGCCATCGTACGTGTTGTACGTCACCGCGCTTTGTTCATAATTTTTTAAAAACGATGGTGTGTGGGCAACGTCGTTTTTAATGATGAAGTTGGAAAAACAACGTTTTTTGGACATGCTGAAAAACAACGTTTTTTTTTCATGCCGAAAAATGATCGTGTGTACGCGGCATTAGAGGTGCCTCTCTTCTCTTTTATACCTTGTAAAAAAATGCTTTGATATACAAGTGCTTTGGATTACAAGCATGTTTCTGGAACGAATTATGCTTGCAAACCAAGGTTTTTACTGTAGACTGTTGTAATATGCTTCAGGCTCCCTCCAAGTATTGGTGTCTGTAAAACAGCAGCAGTAAGGGGTCACATGGGCTTTGTCAGGCGATCAGTGGTTTTGCTTGCATAAAGATACCAACTGATGTTAGAATTCAACAGAAGTCAACAGGCAGTTTGGTCTCACCAATGTATTAAAAAACTGGATTTGGTAAATTTAAAATGTTTCCGTTAAACACAGGCAATTTCTAAAAATGGTCACATACACTATGTTACAATCTCTTCTTTTAACCAGTTTCAGTCTACTTTCATAGTAAAATATTTCAGTTTTGTACCATTCATTCTAAACCTAGCAGATTGGACCATTTTTTTCTGTTAACATACCTGTACCTTTATTTTAGAAGTGACAGTATTCAGTTTAGGTAAAATATCTTACAACAGCAATCTCTATTAACAGATATCTCTAGAACATGTGAGCCTTTTGAGCGCTGGCAGTCTGAATGGTAGATGATAGTTGTAGAGCAGAATTAATTTACACTGCTTTGCTGGTTTCCATAAGAACAGCCACAAAGTTGTAGATATGACAGCAACAAATGGAAATGACTAAGCAAAGGCAGAGTACAGAATTCTAAGAATGTATCACACCAGAAACCATATTTTCCATCCTAGATAGACCGTTGCATGCATAAAGTACATTTGCTCTATTACAGAGAGAATAAGAGAGAAGATAAACTATATATATAGAATATATATATATCTATATCTATATCTATCTATATACATATAGATATATATATCTATATATATAGATATAGATATATATCTATATATTTACAGTATCTCACAAAAGTGAGTACACTATTTTTGTAAATGTTTTATTATATCTTTGCATGTGACAACACTGAAGAAATTGCACTTTGCTACAATGTAAAGTAGTGAGTGTACAGCTTGTATAACAGTGTAAATTTGCTGTCCCCTCAAAATAATTCAACACACAGTCATTAATGTCTAAACCGCTGGCAACAAAAGCAAGTACACCCCTAAATAAAAATGTCCCAATTGGGCCCAATTAGCCATTTTCCCTCCCCGGTGTCATGTGACTTATTAGTGTTACACGGTCTCAAGTGTGAATGGGGTGTAGGTGTGTTAAAGGGGATTTCCAGACTTTTTTTAAGTTTATTAAAAGTCAGCAGCTACAAAAAGTGTAGCTGCTGGCTTTTAATAAACAGACACTTACCTGCTCCACGGCTCCAGCGACGCGCTGGCTGGGGCTCCGCTCCTCGCCCCCCCTCGCCGGCGTCTTCATTCCTAGTGTGGGCACCCGGCAGTGACAGCTTTCGGCTTCACGGCCGGGCCCCCACTGCGCATGCGCGAGTGGCACTGCGAATGTGCAAGCGGCTCGGCGCCGTCCGATTGGACAGGCGCTCGCCAACAGGGAGGGGCTGCAAGAAGGCGATTAAGCTAATCGCCTTTCCAGCCCCTCGGCGGAAGGAGGAAGTGGGACAGGAAGTCCCCTTCTCCTGAAGCCCCCACTCCCCCCCCAAAAAAAATTACATGCCAAATGTGGCATGTAAGGGGGCGAGGAGTGGGTTAAGCGGAAGTTCCATTTTTAGGTGGAACTCCGCTTTAAATTTGGTGTTATCAATCTCACTCTCGCATACTGGTCACTGGAAGTCCAACATGGCACCCCATGGCAAAGAACTCTCTGAGGATCTGAAAAAAGAATTGTTGCTCTACATAAAGATGGCCTACTCTATAAGAAGATTGCCAAGACCCTGAAACTGAGCTGCAGCACGGTGACCAAGATCATACAGTGGTTTAACAGGACATGTTTTACTCAGAACAGGCCTCATCATGGTCGATCAAAGAAGTTGAGTTCACATGCTCAGCGTCATACCCAGAGGTTGTCTTTAGGAAATAGACGTATGAGTGCTGCTTGAAGGGGTGGGTGTCAGTCTGTCAGTGCTCAGACCATACGCTGCACACTGCATCAAATTGGTCTGTATGGCCCTCATCCCAGAAGGAAGCCTCTTTCTAAAGATGATGCATAAGAAGCCCGCAAACAGTTTGCTGAAGACAAGCAGACCAAAGACACCGATTACTGGAACCATGTCCTGTGGTCTAGGATGAAGGAAAAAAGCTGGGACAGCCGCACTCCAAAAAAACTCCTCCTTTAATTAAAAATCACAAAATACATGCCACAGCAAAAAACAGCACAACAAAAGAAAAGCTGACGTTTCGCACTATGCCTTAGTGCTTCTTGAGCTATGAAGAAGCACTAAGGCCCCGTACACACGATAGAATCCATCCGCAGATAAATCCCAGCAAATGGGTTTCTGCGGATAGATCCTATGGTGTGTACACGCCAGCGGATCTGTTTCCGCGGAGAAATCTCCTCTGGGATGGATTCCAGCAGATCGGATATTTGTTGTGCTGCACAACATATCCATCTGCTGGAATCCATTCCAACGGATGGATCCGCTCGTCTGTACAGACTTACCGGATCCATTCGTCCAAAGGGATTCCCCGCACGCGTCGTAATGATTTGACGCATGCGTGGAATTCCTTATATGACAGCGTCGCGCCCGTCGCCGCGTCATAATCGCGGCGACGGCGCGACACGTCATCGGCAGAGGATTTCCGCGCGGATTTCAATGCGATGGTGTGTACACTCCATCCCATCGAAATCAGCGGAAATCTTTGAGAGGATTTATCCGTGGAAACGGTCCGCTGGACCGTATCTGCGGATAAATCCTCTCGTGTGTATGGGGCCTAAGGCATAGTGCGAAACGTCAGCTTTTCTTTTGTTGTGCTGTTTTTTGCTGTGGCATGTATTTTGTGATTTTTAATTAAAGGAGGAGTTTTTTTGGAGTGCGGCTGTCCCAGCTTTTTTCCTTCATCCTAACCTGCATTTTGATTGCACTGCCTGCACCCTTGGCTCGGACCACAGGAATCAGATTACCTGGTTCTCTTTGAGCGGTTACCCACTCTCTCATGTCCTGTGGTCTGATGAGACCAAGATAAACGTATTTGGTTCAGATGGTGTCACGCGTGTGTGACGGCAACCAGGTGAGGAGTACAAACACAAGTTTTTCTTGCCTACAGTCAAGCATGGTGGTGGGAGTGTCATGGTCAGGGGCTGCATGAGTGCTGTCGGCACTGGGGAGCTACAGTTCATTAAGGAAACCATGAATGCCAACATGTACTGTGACATACTGAAGCAGAGCATAATCCCCTCCCTTCGGAGACTGGGCCACAGGGCAGTATTCCAACATGATAATGACTCAAAACACACCTCCAAGACGACCACCGCCTTGCTAAAGAAGCTGAGAGTAAAGATGATGGACTGGCCAAGCATGTCTCCAGACCTAAACCTTATTGAGTATCTGTGGGACATCCTCAAATGCAAAGTGGAGGAGCGCAAGGTCTCTAACATCCACCAGCTCTGTAATGTCTTCATGGAGGAGTGGAAGAGGACTCCAGTGACAACTTTTGAAGCTCTGGTGAACTCCATGCCCAAGAGGGTTAAGGCAAAAAAAGTTTTTTATTGGAAGTAGTGAACAGAGATATAACAATATCAAACAGGTGATAACATAGCAATATGAATTATGGGTTACATATCAGGCAATTGTAGTAAATGTACATAAACCTCAATTGATGTAGTAGTTATTAAATCTGAAATCTAACATTAAATCAGGTAGAAAATTGAGACAAAAAGGAAAGTGAACATTTAAGCTGGTGATGAATAGCTAATGCTACAAAAAAGAAACATCAGTAGTGTCAGAATCAAATGTACACTGGTATACAAGCTGTACACTCACTACTTTACATTGTAGCAACGTGTCATTTCTTGTCACATAAAAAGATATAATAAAATATTTACAAAAATATGAGGGGTGTGCTCACTTTTGTGAAATATTGGATATATTTACAGTATTTCACAAAAGTGAGTACACCATATTTTTGACAATATTTTATTATTTCTTTTCATGTGACAACACTGAAGAAATTACACTTTGTTACAATGTAAAGTAGTGAGTGTACAGCTTGTATAACAATGTAAATTTGCTTTCCCCTCAAAATAACTCAACACACAGCCATTAATGTCTACACTGCTGGCAACAAAGGTGAGTACACCCCCAAGTCAAAATGTCCAAATTGGGCCCAAAGTGTCAATATTTTGTGTGGCTACCATTACTTTCCAGCACTGGGCATGGAGTTCACCAGAGCTTCACAGGTTGCCACTGGAGTCCTCTTCCACTCCTCCTTGATGACATCACAGAGCTGGTGGATGTTAGCTGGTGGCGCTCCTCCACCTTCCATTTGAGGATGCCCCACAGATGCTCAATAGGGTTTAGGTCTGGAGACATGCTTGGCCAGTCCATCACCTTTACCCTTAGCTTCTTCAGCAAGGCAGTGGTCATCTTGGAGGTGTGTTTTGGGTCTTTATCATGTTGGAATACTGCCCTGTGGCCTAATCTCTGAAGGGAGGGGATCATGCTTTGCTTCAGTATGTCACAGTACAAGTTGGCATTCATGGTTCCCACAATGAATTGTAGCTCCCCAGTGCCGACAGCAATCATGCAGCCCCAGACCATGACACTCCCACCACCATGCTGGACTGTAGGCAAGACACTTTTGTCTTTTTACTCCTCACCTGGTTGCCACCACACACTCTTGACACCATCAGTTTATTTTGGTCTCATCAGACCACAGGACATGGTTCCAGTAATCCATGTCCTTAGTCTGCAGCAAACTGTTTGTAGACTTTCTTGTGATTCATCTTTAGAAGAGGACCTCTGAATATGATGCTGAGCATGTGCACTCAACTTCTTTGGTTGATTATGGCGAGGCCTGTTCTGAGTGGAACCTGTCCTGTTTAACTGCTGTATGGTTTTGACCACTGTGCTGCAGCTCAATTTCAGGTTCTTGGCAATCTTCTTATAGCCTAGGCCATCTTTATGTAGAGCAACAGTTTTTTTTTTCAGATCCTCAGAGAGTTCTTTGCCATGGAGGTGCCATGTTTTAACTTCCAGTGACCAGTATCAGAGAGTGAGAGCGATAACACCACATTTAACACACCTGCTCCCCGTTCACACCTGAGTCATTGTTATGCTAATGAGTCACATGGAAACAAAAAAAGTGTAGCACTAATCAAAATATATAAATGAATAAATAAATAAATATGTGAAAACTAAAATGAATTAAATACGTAAAAACTTGATGAATAAAGTGCTCAAATATTGATAGTGAACAATGTAAATAGAAATGTCCCCATAAGCACACTGTGAAAGTCTATATGCAGGAAATTCAAAACAGTTGCAAAAAATGCAAAGACTATTTGGGCCAAATCCACAAAAGGGATACGACGGCGTAACTGCTGTTACGCCGTCGTATCCCTGTTCCTAACTATGGAACTGATCCACAGAATCAGTTTTCCATAGTTAGGCAGAAGATCCGGCATGTGTAAGGGACTTACACTGCCGGATCTTAGGATGCAGTACCGCATCCGCCTCGGGTATGCAAATTAGCACTTACAGAGATCCACAAAGCTTTTCAGCTTCGTTTTTTCTCCGTAAGTTTTAGTTTGCATACGCAAAATTAGGGCTGGTTTTACAAGGTGTAAAGTTAGTACACCATGTAAAAGCAGACCCTTCTGTCCAGCGACGCGATTTTTATTTTATTTTTAATTTTTTTTTTCCCGCCGTATTTTTCTTTTCTTCCCGACGCAACTTTATTGACCCGACGCGATCCACAAAGCACGGCGTAACGTAATTTCACGCTATGCACGTCGGGAAAATGACGTCACGAGCATGCGCAGTACGGCCGGCGCGGGAGCGCGCCTCGTTTAAATGGGAATCGCCCCCCATTTGAAGAGGAACGCCTTGCGCCGGCGGAATTTAAGTTACACAGCCCAAAATTTCTAGGTAAGTGCTTTGTGGATCGGGCATCTGCATGAAAAATGGTGCCTAGCTTCCCAGCCTGTCTTTTAGTAGTCAAGGGTATGATCTTATATATCTCAGAAATAACAACTTCCACCTTGAAAGAATCTTGGTGTGTATAACACCACCTTGTCCCTTCCAACAATGAAAAGAAAGATAGAGCATTAGACAGCCACCGTGTGAAATCAAAACCAGCAGTAATATCATGAGCTGTCCAGTCCTGAATAACATAGCGGAAGAAAGCAGAGCAAGAAATATGTTTTCGTCAGTTACTTTCCTTGTAATGTAGACTTTATAAAGATCACCTGTGTTCTGCTGTCCCAATCCAGTGGCACGCCCACATTCTAGCATTGTATGCTATCTTCTTGCCAAATAAAAATAGTCGCCGTTAACACAGAAAATTATTACCGTATTTATCGGCATATAACGCGCGCCGGCGTATAACGCGCACCCCAATTTTAAGAGGGAATTTTCTGGAAAAAAAATTTTTTTAGTTCAAATAGTAAATGCAGTTAACATTTTAAATAAGATAAGCAGCAATGTACAGCAAGCAACTCAGAGAGCAGCTCCTATGTTCAAGGAGATACACAGTACCTTAGGACTTCTAGCTGTCAGCACTCAATGGTGGAAGGGAGGATGATGGAACTCAATGGTGAAGGGAAGGGTGAGGAAACCCTTAAACGCGGGCAGGGTGGCAGCGCTGGCCGAGACTGTATACAGTGCGTACCTATGGCATACCTCGGAGGTGAAGGAGGGGGACAAGCGCCCGCCGGAAATCACTGAGCCATCATCTCCACTCGGCTCTCACTCGGCTGTCACGTCACACACGCACAGTCCCGCCTCCGCCATCGGCATTGGATCATCTCCTGTGACAGACAGAACACTGGTCCAATGCTGGTGACGGAGGCGGGACTGTGCATGTGTGACGTGACAGCCGAATGAGAGCTGAGAGGAGATGACAGCTCAGTGATTTCCGGCGGGCGATCGCCCCCCTCCGAGGTATGCTATCGGCGTATAGCGCACACCCGTGATTTTCCCCCTATTTTCAGGGGGAAAAAGTGAGCGGTATATACCGATAAATACGGTAAGTTATGCGGCTTATTTTATAAAGAATAAAAAATACCTAAAAAATTGTAAACTCAGTAAAAGTGGAAAAATTGGCACAATGCCAAAAAGAATTAATCTTGTCCTGGTCATGAAATACAAGAAAGCACAGGCTATACCAGTTAAATGAGCAGCTAGGCCAGCAGGCGCTCTGACTGGAAGGATCAGAAAGGGACTGTTTGTTTTTCTGAGGATTACATTAAACAAATGAAGGACATTTCCTTCCCATGTGTTCCTGAGGCCTCTGAAAACAAATAGATTAACCTGAAAGAGACATGAAGAGTTAAAAGCCATTTATGTTCCTCCATGTCAAAGACAACACAGAGCTGTCAAGGTAGAGCTTCACACTATAAATAATAGCAAAGAGTACCATATAAAATAATTAATATTATCATCATTACAGCAACAGTGTGATAATATACATTTCCCTTACAGAGTTGTTCAGGTTTATTCAATAAATCATTAAAACATGCATATAAGTTTGATTCCATAGGAAATAAAATTTATATTTTCAATGACTATAAAGAACTGATATCTGGATACTGTGGTGTACTGGACTTAAAAACGCTATAGGGTAACCATAGGCAAAATAAAAGATGACACTTATAATGTCATTTTTTTTATTATTCATCCATATAATATAGTCATATTAGTTGTTGATCCTGCCAGTACATCTGTAATTTTTTTAATTACAGTAACAGGGATGACACCCTTTTCATTATCCAGCAAATATTCTCAAAGAAAGAGTGCAGCGCAAATTGTCAATGAAACTGCCTCAATCAAAGTCCACGTATAGGGGCAGAGTCACGCTCCGGGTAGACGTAAGCCTATTGTCCTGGCGATTTTTGTACATTTGTATTCTGGAGGTTTTAATATTAACAGATGATGTTTATACCATTGCACTAAGGGTGCTCTTCTATGTTAGTTATTTATCTGGGAATTTTTTTAATAAAGGAAGTATTTGAAACAGAGAGCACTGTTGGTCCCGTTTCTGTATTTACATGTTATCGAATGCATGTAAGGCATGAGGCTGGAGGTTAGAGCATAGCAGAGGAAAATAGAAGAATATCATTTAAATAGGCCTGCTTTACCTTGACTGTATGTTCAGGGTCCACTATATGAGGTGAGCAATGAATCTGCACATACAGTATAACACGAATGAAGGAATCATCGCGTACAGAGAGCACTATATATTTTTTTCTTATAGCCACAAGGTTGGGAATGTAGAAGAAAGAAAGATAAGTGGAGGAGATCACGTGGGATGAGAGATCACACATTTGAGGTCCATACATGAAGGTGACCAGGGGAGGTGAAAGGGCAAATAGCAACACAATATTTTGAAGACGCATGCATGATTGAGTTGTGTGGTATTAAGGAATTAATGTGAGTGCATTTATGTGGGAGTGTATTGGAGGATTACACTGTATGTAAAGAGAGCACTATCTACGTTGTTCCTCTAAGGCCTCGTACACACGTCAGAGGAACTCGACGGGCGAAACACATCGTTTTGCTCTTCGAGTTCCTTGTGAAGCCGCCGAGGATCTCGGCGAGCCAAATTTTCCCATTGCCATGTTTTCTTTTTGGCCCGACGATATCCTCAGCGTTTTCTTTGTTGAAAAGTGTACACACGACCGGTTTCCTCGGCAAAAAAAAAAAAAACCCAGCAAGTTTCTTGCTGGTTTTTGCCGAGAAACTCGTCCGTGTTTACGAGGCCTCACATGTAACCACAACATATGAGAGTGAAATAAGAGAAGAAGGAGCATAGGCGTGCACACAGGGTGTGCCGGATGTGCACAGGCACACCCTAATCACCCCATCCGCATTTGTAATATTGCTCTGTGTAGCAGCAGGAACATGTAAAAGATCTACCTTTTACCTTCTCTGCCATAAGAGAAGTGTCTCTGCTCTTCTCTTTCACTGTGCCGGCAGGGAGATCAATGTGCCGGGGTCAAATATGTAGACACATACACATGTATCTGTGTTGCAGCTTTATGGTGCACACTCTATTGCAATAGGCTGTGCACACCTTTGAGAAGGAGGGATAAGTACCGGATATTATGATAATCAACACACATGCATTATAGACCTTGCTTAATTTTGAGGTCCACAAAAGAAGGTGAGCACATGGACCGCACTGATTGGTTAGAATGACAATAAATAACACGGAAGACTAGTTTAAATTGAATGGGATGGATTTGTAAGACAGTTTGGATTTTGATTGAGGCAAAATTTGAATCATGGAAAGTTTGCTTGACAATAGGTGGCGGCCATCATGGCTGTGGGTATCCGAAGTCAGCACCCATTCACTTCCAGGATTTCTTGCAGCTTGCTACCCGGCATGCACCCCCTGGTCTTGTGCCAATGTATTGCTGATTATAGGTTGTCGTTACCGTAATTTCTGGTCTTAAAATACCACAATGTTAGATGCTTAGGATGCCCAAAGACTCAACATCAATGATGCCAATATCCCAGGAGACAACAGGATATCCTGATTACGTCACTTGCCTAGGCAACTGCAACTGGAAGTGCCGCTAAAGTTAAAAGAAAAAAGTGTACTTTAAAAAAAAAAAGAGTATAATATACAATTATTAATATACTACTGGTGGGCATTTGGATAAATTCAACTTGGGTGAAGTTCCACATTAAGCACACATCGGCTGTTCCCAATTTGACATCCATGTGGGTGCGTGTCCCTGAATGCAGAGAGTTTGGGAACACGTACCCACATGCACCCATATGGATGTCAAATTGGGAGCAGCAGCGTCGATGAAGCCGCTGCGCCCAAATAGAAATGAATGGAACACCTGTACATTCCATGCGGGTAAAAACAGCCCTTTGCCTGGATATATGTTTAAAGGGGTTATAAAGTCAGAAGGTTTTTAATCTTAATGCATTCTATGCATTAAGATAAAAAGCCTTCTGTGTGCAGCAGCCACTCAATACTTACCTGATCCCCATCTCCATCCAGCGATGTCCACGAGTGTCTCGGCCGTCTGGGACTCTCCTCCTGATTTGCTGAAAAACAGCAGTGGCGCCATTGGCTCTCACTGCTGTCACTCAAAGCCAGTTAGCCAATCAGGAGAGAGGGGTGGGGCCAAACCGGGGCTTCGTTTTTGAATGGACACAGGGAACTGTAACTCGGCTCTGTGCCCCCATAGCAAGCCGCTTGCTGTGGGGGCTCTCGACAGGAGAGAGGGGCCAGGAGAGCCGAAAAGGGACCCGAGAAGAGGAGGATTAGGGCTGCTCTGTGCAAAACCACTGCACAGAGCAGTTAAGTATAACATGTTTGTTGAGCAATGGGGGAGACTAATGCGCAAACCACACTAATAACTGAGAATAGCTAATAATTAATATAAGATATTATGTCCACCAAAGATAGTGAAAATAACATTTAACAAATAATTTTAAACTAGGCAGCGGCCACAACTAAGTAATGTTCGCACACTAAAATTATATGAGGAATGGGGGGTGTTGGGGCGCTTACCAATAATTATTGATAAACTAGCAATAAAGTGCAATGTGCTGACTGATGGTGTGTACAATAAATGTATACAATAAATGATCAATGAATATAACAGTGATACCATCAATAAATATAATATGTGCAATAATATAAAGTGCATAAAAGGATAAGTGCTAATAAACTGCAACAAAGCTAATTTCATCCAATATATGAATCATTGAGACAAAAGTTCAAACATATTAAGAATTAATTCAAGTGAAAAAGTCTTCATGCAATTGTGAATAATAAATGTGCAGAACATCAATCCAGGAAAAAATCCAAGACATGCAGCCCAAGGCAGTATGATATCCACAGGATAAAAACTTAGGGCTTGATTCCCAAAAGAGATACGCAGGCGGAACTGCTGTTCAGTCTGTGCCTAACTTTGGAAACGATCCTCAAAAGGCTTTTTCCAAAGTTAGGCAGAAAATCTGACATGTGTAAGACACTTAGGGCCAAATCCTCAGCCAGGCGGCGTAACTTAACTTTCAGCAGTTAAGTTACACTGACTTAAAGTTTTTACCTAAGTGCCTGATCCTCAAAGCACTTACGTAAAAATTTCAAGCAGTGTAAGTTAAGTGCCGCCGTCGTAAGGCGTTCCTCCTCTCCGGGGGGCGTTTACAATTTAAATGAGGCGCGCTCCCGCGCCGGCCGTACTGCGCATGCGCGTGACGTCATTTTCCCGACGTGCATCGCGCGAACGTAATTGACGCCGGGCGGCTTTGTGGATTGCGACGGGACACTAAAGTTACGACGGGTGAAAAAAAGACGCGCCGGGAAAACAAATAATTTTAAAAAAAAATGACAGCGTCGCTCGGCATGCATTCCTGAGGGAGAACTCCATGCCAATTTTCAATGAAAAAAACGGCATGGGTTCCCCCTCAGGAGCATACCAGGCCCTTAGGTCTGGTATGGGTTGTAAGGAGACCCCCCTCCGCCGCAAAATTGACGTAGGGGGTCCCCCTACAATCCATACCAGACCCGTATCCAAAGCACGCTACCCGGCCAGCCAGGAAGGGAGTGGGGACGAGCGAGCGCCCCCCCCCCCCCCCCTGAGCCGTGCCAGGCCGCATGCCCTCAACATGGGGGGGTTGGGTGCTCTGGGGCAGGGGGGCGCACTGCGGGCCCCCCCACCCCAGAGCACCCTGTCCCCATGTTGATGAGGACAGGACCTCTTCCCGACAACCCTTGCCATTGGTTGTCGGGGTCTGCGGGCGGAGGCTTATCGGAATCTGGGAGTCCCCTTTAATAAGGGGGCCCCCAGATACCGGCCCCCCACCCTAAGTGAATGGATATGGGGTACATCGTACCCCTATCCATTCACCTGTAGGCAAAAAGTAAAAGTTAATAAACACACAACACAAGGCTTTTTAAAATATTTTATTATTCTGCTCCGGACGCCCCCCCTGTCTTCGTTATTAGCTCAATTACCAGGGGGGGCTTCTTCTTCCGCTCTCCGGGGGTCTTCTCCGCTCTCCGGGGGTGTTCCGCTCTCCGGGGGGGCTTCTCCGGACTCCGGGGGGGCTTCTCCGGACTCCGGGGGGCTTCTTCCATCTTCTCCCCTCTTCCGCTCTTGACTCGGCGAACCCCGGTTCTTCTGCAGCTGTCCGGTGCCTTCTTCTTCAGCGCTGGCTGCCTGCTATGTTTGTGTGTTAGCTCGATTTCAAACAGGCAGCCGGCGCGGTCTTCTGTGACGTCAGGGTCTTCTGGTCTTCTGTTCTTCCTATGTTGCCTCGTCGCCTCTTGTCGCTGTAATGATGGAAGCGCGCCTTGCATCACATTTATATAGGCATCACCGTCCCATCATGCTCCGGTAGGTACCCACGTGGTGGGTGCACGTGGGTAGGCACCCACCACGTGGGTACCTACCGGAGCATGATGGGACGGCGATGCCTATATAAATGTGATGCAAGGCGCGCTTCCATCATTACAGCGACAAGAGGCGACGAGGCAACATAGGAAGAACAGAAGACCAGAAGACCCTGACGTCACAGAAGACCGCGCCGGCTGCCTGTTTGAAATCGAGCTAACACACAAACATAGCAGGCAGCCAGCGCTGAAGAAGAAGGCACCGGACAGCTGCAGAAGAACCGGGGTTCGCCGAGTCAAGAGCGGAAGAGGGGAGAAGATGGAAGAAGCCCCCCGGAGTCCGGAGAAGCCCCCCCCGGAGAGCGGAACACCCCCGGAGAGCGGAGAAGACCCCCGGAGAGCGGAAGAAGAAGCCCCCCCTGGTAATTGAGCTAATAACGAAGACAGGGGGGGCGTCCGGAGCAGAATAATAAAATATTTTAAAAAGCCTTGTGTTGTGTGTTTATTAACTTTTACTTTTTGCCTACAGGTGAATGGATAGGGGTACGATGTACCCCATATCCATTCACTTAGGGTGGGGGGCCGGTATCTGGGGGCCCCCTTATTAAAGGGGACTCCCAGATTCCGATAAGCCTCCGCCCGCAGACCCCGACAACCAATGGCAAGGGTTGTCGGGAAGAGGTCCTGTCCTCATCAACATGGGGACAGGGTGCTCTGGGGTGGGGGGGCCCGCAGTGCGCCCCCCTGCCCCAGAGCACCCAACCCCCCCATGTTGAGGGCATGCGGCCTGGCACGGCTCAGGAGGGGGGGGGGCGCTCGCTCGTCCCCACTCCCTTCCTGGCTGGCCGGGTAGCGTGCTTTGGATACGGGTCTGGTATGGATTGTAGGGGGACCCCCTACGTCAATTTTGCGGCGGAGGGGGGTCTCCTTACAACCCATAACAGACCTAAGGGCCTGGTATGCTCCTGAGGGGGAACCCATGCCGGTTTTTTCATTGAAAATTGGCATGGAGTTCTCCCTCGGGAATGCATACCAAATGCCGTCGCTTGAATGGGCCTTTACAAGGTGTGACTAACTTTACACTTTGTAAAAGCAGCCCTAGTTTTACACCAGGCAAACTAACACTTACGGCGTAAAAACTAGGTACAAAAGCTTTGAGGATCGCCCTAAGTGCTAATTTGCATACTAACAGAGGCATTTCGACTCGAAATGCCCCCAGTGGCGGATGCGGTACTGCATCCTAAGATCCGGCAGTGTAAGTCCCTTACAGATGTCGGATCTTCTGCCTAACTTAGGAAAACTGCTTCTGAGGATCAGTTCCAAAGTTAGAACCAGAGATACGACGGCTTACGCCGGAGTATCTCTTTTGTGGATATGGCCCTTAGGTCAGATCTTAGGATGCAGTACCGCATCCGCCGCTGGGGGCATTTCTCATTGAAATGCAGCTTTGCGTATGCAAATGAGGACTTAAGCAGATCCACAACGCTTTTCATCAGCTTTTCAGCACTGTGATTTCTGCGTAAGTTCCGATTTGCTTGCGCAAAACTAGGGCTGGTTTTACAATGTGGAAAATTAGTCACACCTTGTAAAGGCCCATTCAAGCGACGGCATTTGGTATGCATTCCTGAGGGAGAACTCCACGGCAATTTGTAAATTCAAAACCGGCATGGGTTCCCCCCCCAGGAGCATACCAGGCCCATACCAGCCCCCCGGAGAGCGGAAGAAGAAGCCCCCCCTGGTATTAGAGCTAATAAAGAAGACAGGGGGGTGCCTCCGGAGCAGAATAATAAATTATTTTAAAAAGCCTTGTGTTGTGTGTTTAATAACTTTAACTTTTTGCCTCCAGGTGAATGGGTAGGGGTACAATGTACCCCATATCCATTCACTTAGGGTGGGGGGCCGGTATCTGGGGGCCCCCTTATTTGAGGGGACTCCCAGATTCCGATAAGCCCCCGCCCGCAGACCCCGACAACCAACGGCAAGGGTTGTCGGGAAGAGGTCCTGTCCTCATCAACATGGGGACAGGGTGCTCTGGGGTGGGGGGGCCCGCAGTGCGCCCCCCTGCCCCAGAGCACCCAACCCCCCATGTTGAGGGAATGCGGCCTGGCACGGCTCAGGAGGGGGGGGGGCGCTCGCTCGTCCCCACTCCCATTCCTGACCGGCCGGGTAGCGTGCTTTGGATACGGGTCTGGTATGGATTGTAGGGGGACCCCCTACGTCGAATTTTCGGCATAGGGGGGTCTCCTTACAACCCATACCAGACCTAAGGGCCTGGTATGCTCCTGGGGGGGGGAACCCATGCCGGTTTTTTCTTTGAAAATTGGCATGGAGTTCTCCCTCTCAGGAATGCATGCTGAGCGACGCTGTCTTTTTTTTTTATAATTATTTGTTTTCCCGGCGCGTATATTTTTTTTCACCCGTCGCAACTTTAGTGTCCCGTCGCAATCCACAAAGCCCGGCGTCAATTACGTTCGCGCGCTGCACGTCGGGAAAATTACGTCACACGCATGCGCAGTACGGCCGGCGCGGGAGCGCGCCTCATTTAAATTTTAAACGCCCCCCGGAGAGGAGGACCGCCTTGCGACGGAGGCACTTAAGTTACACGGCCTGAAATTTCTAGGTAAGTGCTTTGTGGATCAGGCACTTAGGTAGAAATTTTAAGTCAGTGTAACTTAACTGCTGAAAGTTAAGTTAGGCAGCTTTTTTGGGAATCAGGCCCTTAAAGTGCAGCGCTCCAAAAGAAATCCAAAAAAACGTGCTCCACTCCAGGTGACCAGTAGTACCAGCCTCTCACCTCTAGGAGGCTTATAATAAGCCTTATGAATTCCCACTGGCCGCAGCTTCACTTCCTTGGTCGTGTGTACGAGGCCTGAGGGGTAGATCTGAAATAAGGGAAGCTCTGCTGATTTTATTATCCAATCATGTGCAAGCTAAAATGCTGTTTTTTATTTTCCTTGCATGTCCCCCTCGTATCTACAGCGACTGCACTTCCAAGTGCACTTTGCATTTGTAGTTTGCACTTGTAGTGCAAAGTGGATTTGCCTTTAGTAAATAACCCCCTATGTCAAGAAAATTGCAAGTATACAATGTACATGAAAATGTGTAACAAGCTGATCATAGGATCACAACCACTAATTTAAATCACTCTTGTACTGATGAACAGAGTGATACCCAACGCGTTTCAAGGTCATGCTTTGATCCTCTCCATCAGGGGCAAGTGGTAGAAGTATCTATGATATCATGCAAAAATGCTGTTTTTTTATTTCCCTTGCATGTTCCCCCAGACCTACAGTGACTAAACTTTCAATTGCACTTGCAGTGCACTTGTAGTGCAAAGTGGATTTGCCTTTAGTAAACGACCCCCAGAGTGTCTTTTTCACAATTAACAGTCTGCCAGCTCACAATTTAGAATCTTTAGCGCTTTAGTTCTGCTTTAGGATTGTACACAAATCCTGTTATGAGGCCACCTAGTGTTCACCACGATATGTTACAGCGCCCACATTGTATCAATATCACATAAATATTAGTGGTGTGGTTGCTGTTCTACACTGGAACACACTCTGCTAGTAATGCTTGTATTTTTCATAACTGGAATGTGAAGTTATACATTTTTTATTACAAAATTTAAGAAGTAAGGAAATATTTATAGAATGCAGATCTATACTGGCCTTCTCCCCTGATAGGGGTTACAGAGAGCTGTGAATGCACCTGTCATACTCACAATGGTTTGATATACGAGGCATAAACATCCCCTCGTAGGTTGTATATATTATATGCACCAGTGAATTTTCTCTTGTCTGTTACTAGGAAAAAGAGAGAATGAAATATTCCTTCTGTACAGAACTCAAACATGGCAGCTCACCTGTATCCTCTCACATTTATCTTTTTCAAAATACTGAAAATAGTTAAAGCCATTTGGCATTGTGAAGTGGCACAGTGTATGTGGCAGTTAAGAGACGTACGGTATATATACACACAATGGCTTATTTTTATAAACCGCTTTGAAGTGCCTATGACAGATTGATAGCACTATAGCGCTACTATACAACAATTACAGATCCTGGTTAAATTGAGCTGTTTTTCAGGACTTGTATAACAAGGCCTATGCTACAGGGGAAATTGTAGTATCTCAGTCATTAATTAATTCCTAAGGGTCCCTTTACAATGAATGTTTTGCATGATGTGACGCCATTGATTTTGAATGGCGCCCCAGTGCACTGAAACAGTAGAAGGCAATTTCATCCACAATGCAGCCTACCACAATACACATGCTGGGAGTTGTAGTGTGCTGAATTGCAAATAATAGGTTATGTCTGCTTTTAACTGTGTTGCAATGCATTGGCAGTCTATTTAAAATGAATGAGCTGCATGCACAAGCTACAATAAAAGATAAGGTTGTATTGAAATAAAACCAAATATTGACATAAAAGTGATCACAAAAATATAAAAATGAAAAATAAAAGCAATATGAGGAGTAGGCGTACCAAGCTTAAGTTTATCTTGGTTTCATCAGACCACAGGACATGGTTTCAGTAATCCATGTCCTTAGTCTGCTTGTCTTCAACAAACTGTTAGCAGGTTTTCTTGTGCATCATCTTCAGAAGAGGCTTCCTTCTGGGATGACAGCCAGACAGACCAATTTGATGCAGAGTGCGGCGTATGGTCTGAGCAGAGGCGGATCCAGAGTCTAGTCTCGGGAGGGGCACTGCCAGAAAATGTTGCCGGGCAATTTGTCAGGGCAATGGCTGGCACTTCAATCATCACGGTGCCATGGTTGTTATGGTGTCACGATGATTGAAGCACATTATTTGTATTATTACATCATAATATAAAGTTCAATAGTTCAACTCACCATAATGCAGAATCATTGGGAGCCCTGAGCGTGTCACTTGCTACTGTTGCCTGCCACGAGATGCGGATTGTCATTTGCCATGTCACTTGTCACATCCCCTGCCACCAGATGTGAATTGTCACTTGCCAGTGGCTGTGTCCCAGAGTGAGGGCGGGAGGTGAGAGATGATGTCAGAAAGCTGCTACATATCAGAATATGCAACCAAAGTGATGCTGCATTGCGGCCATCTTGGTACACCCACATGCAGTAAACCTAGAGTTAGAAGTCAGCAAGCGGACATCTTTATACACCCACCCGGAGTTTTGCTTTTCACAGTTATTTTTAACAGTAAACTCAGCTAATATTGTGAAATATAAGTTGGGTTTACTGTTAAAAATAGCAGTGAAAAGCAAGACTCTGGTGGGTGTATAAAGATGTCCGCTTGCCAACTTCTAACTAAAGGTTTACTGCGTGCGGGTGTATCAAGATGGCCGTGACACAACGTCACTGCATATTCAGTTGCACATTCAGATAAGGGAGCGGCTTTCTGACAGAACACCTGCCCGCTCACAAGCCTGACTGGCTGCCGGCACGGCGGCATGATTTCTCACTCATCGGCCTGCCCATCCACTCACTCACCTGCCGGCCTGCCGGCTCACCCGCTCCTTATTTTGTCAGGGGGAGCAATTGCCCTGTTGCCCCCCCTGGATCTGCCCCTGGGCAGCACTCATATGTCTATTTCCCAAAGACAACCTCTGGATATGATGCTGAGCATGTGCACTCAACTTCTTTGGTGGACCATGGCGAGGCCTGTTCTGAGTGGAACCTGTCTTGTTAAACTGATGTATGGTCTTGGCCACCGGTCTGCAGCTCAGTTTCAGGGTCTTAGCAATCTTCTTACAGCCTAGGCCATCTTTATGTAGAGTAGGGATGATCCGAACACCCCCCGGCACCAGAACCTGCAAACACACCAAACGTTTGTGTGAACTTTAGAACCCTGTTAAAGTCTATGGGACTCGAACGTTTGAAATCTAAAGTGCTAATTTTAAAGGCTAATATGCAAGTTATTGTCCTAAAAAGTGTTTGGGGACCTGGGTCCTGCGCCAGGGGACATGTATCAATGCAAAACATTTTTTTTTTTTAAAACGGTCGTTTTTTTGGGAGCAGTGAATTTAATAATGCTTAAAGTGAAACAATAAAAGTGAAATCTTTAAATTTCATAACTAGGGGGGTGTAAAGTAAGCTTGTGATATAGCGCATGTTTCCCGTACTTAGAACTGTCTCTGCACAAAGTGTCATTTCTGAAAGAAAAAAAATCATTTAAAACTGACTTGCGTCTATAATGAATTATCGGCTCCCGACAATTCAGAGAGAATTCGTTCATAATTTTTTTTTATTATAGCACAAAGTAAAATCTATGCATTAAGGTGAAAAAACATCTGATGATGCCGCCCCCCCCCCCCCTGAACCCCAGTTTTACTTACCTGACCCCTTGAAAGTCCCGCGCTCGGTCCCGAGATCCTCTTCGCCACTCAACCTGGCCGCTGACTGGCTAGAGTGGATGAATTGAGAGAAGCGCAGCCATTGGCTGGCGCTGCTGTCAATCACATCCAGTGACGCGGCGCGCCAAGGGGCGGGGCCGAGTGATACAGTGAGCGGCTTTGGCTGCTCGCTGTATCATGGTAGTGTGCCCGCACGGACTCATCACCATGCGAGCTCTCTCGCATGAATGTGATGAGTTCTTGCGGGGAGGACCAGAGGCAGCCGCCGTGGGGCCCCAGAATACATGGATCGGGGCCACTCTGTACAAAACGAACTGCACAGTGGAGGTAAGTATGACATGTTTGTTATTTTAAAGAACAAAAAAAAATTCATTTAGTGACCCTTTAAATATTAATCTATCAGAATGATGAAGGTTTTTTTTCCCATGCAGCTATGACTAATATTTAGAAGAGCTACATATAACTAAACATAGGAGGCATACATAAAGGATTGCCTGTAACTTTTTGGAGTATAGTTACATGGTAACAGGTGTAACAATATTTTTTTCAGTCTTAAACTGCGTAAAGTCAACAACTTAGTAAACGCCTACTCGTTGGTATAACATGACACCAGTCTGGAGGAGGTTATATAGTTAGAGCATGAACAGCCACCACTATGGTCAGACGTTTGGTTTAAAATTTCGAACATTTGTTGTGTTAGTCATCATGACCTTTCCAAATGTTAGCTGCATGATAATTATGATTGCATTTAGGTTTATGTGGTTGTATTATGTTTATGTGTGCACTACTTTCAAACTATACTTTTAAAAAAAAGAATAATCCTTCTAATATGTATGCATTATGTTGTGTAGTAATTAATTTCTAGCAAATAAAGAACTCAAGTCTAATCAAATGCAGTGGAACCTCAGTTTAAGAGTAACTTGGTTTGAGAGCGTTTTGACTTGCGAGCAACTTTTTTTTTTAATTCTGACTCGGTTTGTGAGTGTTGACTTGAAAGACGAGCAGGATTCAAGCTAAATTGGCCTGCAGTACCTCATTTGGCCTGAGGTACGGGGGGTGCAGGAAATGAGCCAAAGTGTCCTCGGACCTTTTCGGACGTTTTCGGGGCTCTCTGGCGCCCCCCACCCCTGGCTGCATTCGTTATTGCATCCATTGAAGTCAATGTGGAACAAATTATTTTTAGGCCCTCTGTGCATTCCGTGAGTCCCAATTGACTGGAATGGGTGTGTGCAGGTAAACACAGCCCTCGCCATACGCTGCAGTATGCCCCGTGTGAACAAGTCCATAAACCAAGTAGTTTTTAGTAAAAACTATTTAGATGTTAACCTATTCACGCCAACAGTATGCAAATATGCAGCCTCATGACGGATGAGCGTAGACACTGAGCAGCTGCATATTTGCGTACAAAAATGTAATCAAACTTGTGCCGGGAGCGCCCGACACAGTTACCGGCACCTAATGGAAAGCTCTCGATCACGGCAGTCACATGATCATAAACCCTGACCCACCTCTCGGCATTAGAGACCCCTTAAAGGGCTGGGAGGCACCGGTGTTAATGGGTTAAGGTTGTAATAAATGAATAGCCCATCAAAAACAATCATCCAAGTTTACATATACTTAAAGTGAAGTTCCATCCAAAAATGGAACTTCCACTTTTCGGAATCCTCCCCCCTCCGGTGTCACATTTGACACCTTTCAGGGGGGAGGGGGGAGCATATACCTGTGTAATACAGGTACTTGATCCCACTTCCTGGCATAGATCACTGCGGCGATCGCGGTGACCTACGTCATGTCCGACACCCCCACTGTCCTCCACCGCTGTCTTCTGGGAAACACACAGGTCCCAGAAGACAGCAGGGACCAGTGAGGATGCGCATGCGCAGTACGGAACCGGGAAGTGAAGCCGCAAGGCTTTACTCTCTGATTCTCTCACTGAGGATGGTGGCGGGGGCAGCTGAGAGACAAGCGTTTGATCGGCTTCGACTGCCGACATCACAGGCACCCTGGACAGGTAAGTGTCCATTTATTAAAAGTCAGCAGCTGCAGTATTTGTAGCTGCTGGCTTTTAATATTTTTTTTAGGGGGAACTCTGCTTTAAAGCAAATGTCATGATAAAGATTAGTGAAAACCAAGAGAGTCATGGATGAAATAGCAATTTAAAGCGTTTGTTAACCCAACACTTCATATTCCTGATATGTGGCTGCTGTACCATGTACTTGTTTTTAAAAAGTATCCTGTTCTCTTTGTATTGCTTCCTTTGTGCAAAATCCCTGGTGTTCCCGCTTGCTTTCCTATTAAAAACTGACCACACTAAGCAGAAGAATACAGCATGGACAGTTCTCTAGCTATGCTGGGAACTCCATGTACTCTCCTTCCATGATTACACGTGTCCTTATACACACCTCCACTGCACAGCCATTCACTGGGAAGCTCAGTGTACTGCTGCTTCTCTCCCCCCCCCCAGCTCTTATGCAGCTGAGAACAGAGGGAATGTGATCACTTGTAAAAAAAGAAAAAAAAGGTATTTATAATGTTTTATTTAGATCTATACAAAAAATGTTTTGCCTTTCATTTCTATTTTAAACTGAATGGGTTGCTTTACAAGGTGATCGTTTACAATCACTTTAAAGTGCCAGTACATACCCCACTAGAGGGACTCATGAGCAGCTCCTGAATTACACATGAAAATGTTAATTTCCTACACAGACCCACCTCTGCAGCTGTTTGTCAAGCCCCCTTGCCATCAGATTGTGGAGCTTGTGAACTAACAGCGGTTTTAAACCTTCCCTTCTCCATCCACATAAATTCTAAAATGCCCTAGTAACAACAAAATATTAGTACTTACCGTATATACTCGAGTATAAGCCGACGTGAATATAAGCCAAGGCACCTAATTTTACCACAAAAAAATGGGAAAACTTTTTGACTCGAGTATAAGCCTAGGATGTCCATCTGCATTCCTCACTATGCCTCACTTTGCCTCACTGTGTCAATGTGCTTGCCTCACTGTGTCCATGCCTCACTGTGTCCATGCCTCACTGTGTCCATGCCTCACTGTGCCCATGCCTCACTGTGCCCATGCCTCACTGTGTCCATGCCTCACTGTGTCCATGCCTCACTGTGTCCATGCCTCACTGTGCCCATGACTCACTGTGTCCATGCCTCACTGTGCCCATGACTAGACTGACATTTAACATGGGAGTCTATGGATAGGGTGCCTGGCTTTGAATAATCGGTGCTCCCCGGCCGTAGGTGCCCCAGACAAAAAACTTTGCACACTTGTAGAGGAAGAGTGGGGCTACATGTGTGCCAAGTACCCGGTACCGGGTCCCCAAAGTACGGGAGACCAGGCGCAAGGAGGTGACTCGAGTATAAGCCGAGGGGGGAATTTTCAGCACAAAAAAATGTGCTAAAAATCTCGGCTTATACTCGAGTATATACGGTACCTTTTCCATGTCACTTCTTGGCAGAATAATGTTTTCCTGAACATTTTGAGGGCCCATTCACATGGTAAAGTGCCATAAAGTGTATGGCATTTTGAGTGCTGTGAATTGTTGCTGTGGTATTATTCATTTTGATCTGCACTCCAATACTCTGCTATAGTAGCAAGTCGTGTACCCACATTGTAATACTGTACACTACAACACACATAGCGTGGAGGGTGGTGTGCTGCAAAAAAATAATGGCCAGGAGAGATCTGCTTTCAACAACAGTAAACCTTAAAGGGGTTGTAAAGGTTTGTTTTTTATTTTCTAAATAGGTTCATTTAAGCTAGTGCATTGTTGGTTCACTTACCTTTTCCTTCCATTTCCCTTCTAAATGTTTTTTTTTTCTTTGTCTGAATTTCTCACTTCCTGTTTCTCCTCAGTAAGCTTGCCCCATGTTCTGGCTGGGGGTTAGTCAGCCAGAACAGCCTACTGAGGAGGAACAGCCAGTGAGAAATTCAGACAAAGAAAACAAAGAAAAAAAAAACATTTAGAAGGGAAATCGAAGGAAAAGGTAAGTGAGCCAACAATGCACTAGATTAATAGAAACCTATTTAGAAAAAAAAAAAAAAACCTTTATAGCCCCTTTAATGCGCTGCAATAATGCAACTAGGTTAACAATGCATAACAATGTATAACAATGTATAACAATGTATAACAATGTATAATTTGAAGGGGCCTCCATGTGCATCTGGATCCGACACTGGGTCTTATTCATCAAGATATATAAGAACTGTTCCTATTACCCCGCACTGTCATACTCCAGCTGTTGTATCCCAATGTAGAAGGCAATTTTGATAAATGAGGTCAAATTTCTTACAATTACACCACAATGGTGTTTACTGCTGGATTCTTAAATGAGAATTAATCACACACATCATTGTGTTAACAGGATAAATTATATTCATTCATCTGTGTTTTCTAATGTACATAATCAGCATCTTCTCATATCAAAAACCTGACAATGTAAGGAAAACAACAAAGCCAAGGGGAGGTTTATTTTTGTATTTGCCGTTTTTCTTCTAGCACTCAGTCCTATTAAAGTGTGACAATGAACTTCTTTGATTTGATTTAATTAAAAAAAAAATGAGCCTAATAAATATACCACTGAAAGTGTTTTAATATATTTTATTATATCTGTTTGACAAGTGCAAAAAGAGTACCTGCTGTCCCTCCCAGAAATCTTGTGAGTTGATAATTTCCTGTGCTCCAGTGGCGGCTGGTGTTTTTTTTTTTTGGGAGGGGCAAACAACCACCCCCCGGCAGCTGGCGGCACCTCAAACCCCCCAGCCACCCCCGCTCGCTCGCTGTCATACCCCATCTATGTGGAAGGTGGCAAAATCTAATTCTGTTTTCTGATTGGCCAGGAGAAAGATCAGTGTTACTACAGAGATGTTTCATTCAATCTTGTAACACACCTGGATGGGCTCCTTTCGCATTCAATGCGCCCCAAGCCCACTCTATTTTGAAGCCTAATTGAACCTCAGGCTGTAATCGGGTGCTTAAAAATAAACACTCCACCGCATTGGAATCCATACGTCTGGCACTCTGAAAAGGGCTGGACGCATGGATAGGCCACCCCTGGTGTGCTCTATGCTGATTGATATTGGTTAGCATTGTTCTGTGGGAAAAAGCAGGGGAGTAAAATCATAGTCAGCACCTGTACAGTCAGCACTGGAACTCTCCAGGAAATACCCCCACTACTCTTTCTATCTATACCAACAGGCGCTATAGCTCTAAAATAGTGCCTGCAAAGCGCCTTGAAAGAGCCTCTCCTTTCACTCCAATGTGAAAGTCCTGGAGCGGTGTGCTGGCTGGATGGTAAAAAAAGTCAGGCTAGCCGCATCTTTGCAGCACTGTAGGAGCGGTGTATACACTGCTTGTAGAGCGCCCCTGCCCATTGAAATCGATGGAAATAAATATGCAGCGCTAAATCATAAACAGTGGGATATATGAAAATCACTATTACTAAGAACCCAAAGGGTGTGATGAACTTGTGAAAAAACACATATTAGGGTCAGTAATAAAGACTGAGTCCATACAGAAAGACTAAAAATAATTTTGTGTAACAATGTCCATCACAGGTGATTGCGGAATCAAATCATGAAGGTGTTGCCAAAGTTGACAGGCGTCACAAGGAATACATCTTCTATGTAAAAGTGGTGTGTCTTAAACACTCTTACCGACAATGTTGGACCCAACCGTCAGCGACAGTAGGTCAATCAGGCTTAGGATTCCCAATCGATGGGTACACGGGATGTCCAGTGGATCCAATGGAACTCCAAACACTCTTTCTAGGGCTCTTGATGGGAGTAGCTGAAGGTGATCCAAATTGTACACGACAGGTTTTCGGTCTGCCACGGATATTCTCAAGGACTCCAGGAACCAAAAGACTTGGGGCAATCCAAACAATCCTCAATAGTGAATGAGTACTGATAGCTCGCACTGAGGTGGCAATAGCCAAATGAACCCAGCAGGACGCGAGTCACCAGCACATGGAAGAAACAAAGAGATGGAGAAGCCTCCAATAGTGCAGGTCAAAAGATTGGGTTTTATTTTATACAAACTGACATACAAAAAAATAGATATTAAAGTGATCACTATAAAAAACATAATAAAAGCAACATGGGGAACAGTAAAGGCTTGTCCAAGAGGCTTTACTGTTCCCCATGTTGCTTTTATTATATTTTTTATAGTGATCACTTTTAGAGTTGAGCGGACACCTGGATGTTCGGGTTCGGGTCAGAACCTGAACTTTAAAAAAAAAGTTCGGGTTCGGGAACCCGAACCCGAACTCCGAACCCCATTGTAGTCAATGGGACACGGACTTTTAGAAAAAAAAATGCGCGGAGGTCCCCGCAATTCAATAACCAGACCCTTTAGGTCTGGTATAGATATTAAGGGGAACCCCGCCGTCAATTTTAAAAAAAAAATGACGTGCGGTTCCCCCTAAATATCCATAACCAGACCTGTTATCCGAGCACGTTGACCTGTCCGGCCGCAGAAAAGAGGGGGGACAGAGTGCGCCCCCCCTCTCCTGAACCGCACCAGGCCACATGCCCTCAACATGGGGAGGATGTCCCCATGTTGATGGGACAAGGGTCTCATCCCCACAACCCTTGCCCGGTGGTTGTGGGGGTATGCGGGCGGGAGGCTTATCAGAATCTGGAAGACCCCTTTAACAAAGGGGACCCCCAGATCCTGAACCCCCCGTGTGTGAAATGGTAATGGGGTACATTGTACCCCTACCATTTCACGAAGGAAGTGTAAATTATTGTAAAAAAAACACACACACCATAGAATAAAGTCCTTTATTAATAAAAAAAAATAAAAAAATAAAAAAACTCCAGCGGTGATAAACCACTCGTTCCCGGCTTCCTGCTCCAACGCTGTCCTGATCCAGCGACGAGTGCGGGTGATCTCCAGCGATGAGAAGAATTTACACTTTCTTTGTGAAATGGTAGGGGTACAGTGTACCCCATTACCATTTCACACAGGGGGGGGTCAGGATCTGGGGGTCCCCTTTGTTAAAGGGGTCTTCCAGATTCTGATAAGCCTCCCGCCCGCATACCCCCACAACCACCACAGCACCCCTGACAGTGTTAAATGGTTTGTCTCAACCCTCTTACTGCAACTTTTGTTGGACAGCTTGGTCTGTTAAAGGACATTGAAAAAAAAAAGCCTAATAAAAAAAGCAAATATGGCCACCACATGCAAGGAATTGGGAATCTGCAATATACAATTTTGTTTTATTTTGGGGTTTATTACGGCTTTAATGAAATGTGATTATTTCTATGGGTTCCTGCACTTTGCCAGCATTATTGCCCTTTACACCATCTTACTAAATAAGCCAGAAAATGCTCACTGGAATGAGAAGGTGGATCTTCTATGGCTGCAGGGCAGAATCATCTACATAACTGTTGAAATCCTGTCAAAATTTCTTATGCCCTGTACACAAAATTGGAATTTCCATCGGGATAAACTCAGACGGATTTTTCTGACGGAATTCCTTTCAAGCTGTCTTGCATACACACGGTCACACCAAATTCCGACCGTCCAAAACGTGGTGACGTACAACAACACTACGACGGGTCGAGAAAAATGAAGTTCAGTGCTTCTGAGCATGCGTCGACTTGATTCTGAGCATGCATGTTTTTTTTTCTACGTCGGAGTTCCACACAGGCGATCGTAATTTGAGATAGAAATTTTTTTCATTGAAAAAAAAAAGAATATGTTTTCTTTCTAAGTCCGTCGGAATTTCCGATGGAAAAAATCTGATGGGGCACACACACACGGTCGGAATATCCGATGAAAAAATTCCATCTGACTTTTTTCATAGGAAATTCCTATCGTGTATACAAGGCATTAGAGGCACCTCTTCTTCTCTCTGATGTCAGTGAATCCCTTTTCCACTCAATGACATTGTGTATAGTTTACTGTCAGTTAGAAGTTGAACTGGTCAAGCAAGCCTGAAAAATATGGCTAAAAGTATATTAAGAGGATGGACACTGCCTGACCACCACTCCTATTATACTGTGCAGGTAAAATGAATAGAAGCAATTAAAGTCTGAAAGTCCCTTGGAGCCATGTAATTTCTCTCAGGAATGACAAGTGTAAATCCTCTGTGACTTCAAAGGAACATTTATGCTAAATGTGAAAAAAAAAAAGCCAGACAAAAATGTTACCTGGAGGAAATTAGTTCTTGGCACGTGGTGCAGGTACATGCACCTAAAACGGCATAATCAAATGAACAATTTGTCCAAACTTGATTGTGGAAATTCAGCGGTAGCTTTATACCAGATGCTTGTCAGTCCAGTCCCTTACAAAGCTCCAAAGGACTCGAAAGAACCCAAAGCTGGCTCCTCCTCGAAAAAGGTAAGTGCTCTATAAATGCAATACGAGTGTTGCTGGCGCAAGTGAAATTATTCTATAATAGTGGGTGTGCTGCAATCAGAAGAAAAGGGGCAAGACACCCAATGGTGTCTAGTCCTTAAAAAAATGAATGTGGTATGTGAATTTAGCTCCCCTGGTGGTTCATCTATCGCTACCTACTTCTGGGCAATAGTTTTAAATATTGACCCCAATACATATCACCTCTATTTGACAATGCACAAATAAATATAAATGTTTATAAATGTGTGCCAAGTGCCAAGTGCTTATATACAGATATTCTTCTCAGAAAAAATGCAAAAAAACATACATATATATGCTATACACTTATTAAATAGTGCTCTTATAAAGCATGTGCCAGATTCAAAGAATCACTACCATAGAAACAAACAAATATTATAGTAACCACTAACCACAAAGAAATTTAAAATGTATATATAGAATTTTTTTTTAAATGTTAGGGCCAGATTTACAAAGCACTTACGCCGGCGTATCTAGAGATGCGTGGCGTAATTGTAAATATGCGCCGTGCGTATCTATGCGCCGTATCCTCAAAACGAGATACGCCTGAAAACAAGCTTTTTCCGACTGACGTAAAACGATTACACCGGCGCATCTTGGGGCGCAAAAATACGCTAGACGCACCATTGTTTTGCTAGTCAAATATGCAAATGAGGGAGATACGGCGATCCACAAAAGTACGTTTGTGCGGCGCAGGCTACGCCCTGTGTGCATCAGCTGAATGTCTGGTCTAAAGTTACCCCTTATAAAAGCAGGCTTAACTTTGCACCAGACGTGTGCAGGTCAGCTAAAGCAACACCGTTAGGGACAAGCTGAGCATGCACACTTGCAGGACAACAATCTGTATGCCAACATGCCAGGGGCATCCATGCTCATAGCTATACTAGTGACCTTAGAGGCGCGCAGAAGGCACCTTTGCACGTTAAACACACACATTAATCATGGCACAAGTAGAATGCATGCATGCACACCACTGTGGTCCCTAACACACACACCCCACATCCTCATCGAATTGGATTAGACCAAAGTACACCGCACGGTACTAGGGAGCAGCAACGCCATGCCAAGGCTCCAATTATGTCACTGTACATTCATACACCATTCACATGGACCTGGGATCACTTCTCCCTGGTCCTGGGGAACCCTTCTCCACCAAAACTGAGGGTGACACCCCTTTTCCGGCAGGAATGTCACCCCCACATTCATACATTATTCACAATCATAAAACAAATCATAATCACAGTAAAAACAAAAAACAAATTATAAAACACTGAAAACAAAAGTACACCAGAAATCAACGTTGGCGTGACCCACGCCTGGGCCGGCCCCGGCCCCTCAGGGGAGACTCATGGGGGGGTGGGAATCAGGGCAAGGAGGAGCCTCCCCTGGTGTCTGCCCACCTGCTAGCCAGCCCTCCAAGGCCACGGCTATCCTGTTGAGGCCAACATTCAGGGCTGCCGTATTGGCCTGGACAGCCTGGGTCAGGGCATGCTCCTCCTGACCCACGCCTGCTGTGGCAGTCTGCAGGTCATTAAAACAGTTTATGAATGCCAAGGAGTTGCAGCCCACATCATTCACTGAGTCCTTTATGGAGGCCAGGCTCTCCTCCATCTGGGCCAAAGTCTGGGTGACCTGACCCAGATGGCGGGTCTGAAGGGCCTGGTCCCTCCTAAACTTAGCAGGCAGAAAGGCTGCCACCCCCTGGTCTTGTGTGTGGCCTTCCTGCCTGCAGATGAGGCTTGTGGCCTGGGAGAAGGGGAGCCCCCTGGAGGGGAGCCCTGTTGGGGGAGGAGTGGGAGGGGCTACCCCTGATGGAGGCCTGACTGCTGCCAGCCACAGGGGGAGCCTCATCCAAAAGGCGAAGTATCTCACTGGCAATGGTGACCTCCTCCTCCTCAACCTCCTCCCCCTCATCCTCCTTATGAGGTGAGTTGTGGCCACTCCCCTCCCCGGAGGACTCCTGGCTTTCCTGGGGGTCTTCATCAGCCTGATGTCCGGGGGATGGTGCAGACTGGCCAGATGGCCCAGCACCCTCCTGGCCATCTGTGGATGACACAAAACATACACAGGTTGGAGGATCCACACACTTGTCACATATTCCCTTCCCCCCCCCCCAAACATGCTACTCGCCAGATAGAAAAGAAAAAAAAAACGTACCTGTCCTCACAGCCTCATCGGAGTCAAAGCCAGGCAGGCCCACCACTTGCTGGCTGTTGAAGCACCGGGCCACTGCACGCTCCCCATCAGTCAGCCTGATGGTGCAAGGTGGTCCCCCTCCAGTGCCCATGGAATGTGCTGTAAGCTTGGCCAGCTTCTCACGGACCACACGCCTCAGATCATTAATCTTTTTGGAGATCCCACTGACGGTCCTCCTCTCCCCCCCCAACGCATTGATGTCATCAGCAATGTCATGCAGGATCTGCTTCTTCCTGGCCGGGGTGGTGTCCCGACTCTCAGGGCCATGCAAAAAACGCCCATTTAGGGTGATGGTCCTGGCAAGGATCTCCTTCTCACGGACAGAGAAGTTTAGCTTCCTCTTCTTTGGTGCCATATCACCACCAAATACTCAGCACAAACAGACACAAAAACAGACAGCACACACAGACACAAAAACAGACAGCAAAAACCAGACACCAAAATCAGACAGCACAAACAGACAGCTAATACAGACACCAAAAAACACACAGAAAAAAACAAACAGCTAATCCAATCTCCTATAACACTCTCCAATAAAACTTTCCTCTAACACTCCTACACAAACCAACACACAGCCACAGACAACAGAACAAAAGCACCTTGCTTCAGGAAGGGAAACACATGGATGTACTTTTGCAATGGAAGGCGTTTGTCTGGCCCTATTTATACACAGGGCGTATCTCACTAAGTACGCCGGGCCTAGTTCCTATCTCACTGATTGCGCCGGGCCGAGTTCTGAGCATGCGCAGTGAGGTGCAGAATCATGCGCGCATGCGCAGTCCGGCCGGCCCTTCATTTGCATGGGGTCGCGGCTCATTTCAATGGAGCACGCCCACTTCCTTCCTACTTTCAATTACCCCGCCTTACGCCTCGGAATTTACGTTACGCTGGCGCAAATTTGGGCGCAAATACTCTGTGGATACGGTACTTGCGTCACGAAATTGAGCCGGCGTAACGTAACAGAGATGCGATACGCCGGTCTATATATGCGCCGCTCAACGTGAATCTGGCCCTATATATATAAAAAATATATGTGACAATTAGATGGAGGATTTCTAGATTGGTCCTCTTCTCATTAAAGTCCCAATATGCTAGTCAAGTGCTTATATGAATGCTTCTCCCGTGAGATGTTAAAAGACAACGAAATTTCACCACTTCAGTGATATTCCCGTCACTGTTAGAAATGGCCACTCACCAGATCTCATTAAATGAAATCTGGTGAGTGGCCATTTTTAACGGTAATGGGAATATCACTGAAGTGGTGAAATTTCGTTGTGCTCTATAAAGTGCTCTATAAAGGCAGAAATCTTTGCAGGAGAATTAAAGAAACATACAAAATTAAAGTCCACTCACCCCTCCAGAAGGGATGGGACACTCTGGACAAGCCAGTGTACACAATAAATCTTGGGGGTTAAAGTGATACTAAAGACAGAAAGTTTTTTATCTTAATGCATTTTATGAATTGAGATTAAAAAAACTTTCTGTGTGCAGCAGCCCTCCTAATACTACTTACCTGAGCCCCAGCGATGAAAAGGCTGAACCGCTCCAGGTGGTGGCCTCAAAGTGGAAGCCAGGTGCAATATTGAAGAAATGGATTCTGGACAGCCGCACTCAGATAAAAGCCTTTATTGTATTGGATAGTCAACTTTCAGAGCTAAAACAGAAGCAGGACAAACATCTGACGCGTTTCACAACATCACTGTTGCTTAGTCATAGCTATGACTAAGCAACAATGATGTTGTGAAACAGGTCAGCTGTTTTTCCTGCGTCTGTTTTAGCTCTGATTGCTGTATAAATGTCAATGGTCCAAAAAAAAGTGTCTAAAGTGTTCGAGCAGTCCTGATAAAAATCGCAGATCGCCGCCATTACTAGTAAAAAATGCCATAAAACTATCCCCTATTTTGTATCTTCTTCTTCTTCTTCTTCTTCTTCTTCTTCTTCTTCTTCTTCCTCCTCCTCCTCCTCCTCCTCCTCCTCCTCCTCCTCTTCTTCTTCTTCTTCCGGATGAATGCATTTTTTTAACGAAAAATGAAATAAATAAAAACGAATTTCGGGAGTAACTAAATAAATTTATTTTTCGGACGAAAACTAAATTACGAAACAAAATATTTCAGTGTGCACATGTCTAATATCCAAAACTGTGCTGTGTTTGTGAATTTGCAGAAAATTTCCTGCACATCCACAAATGTGTGGAAGACCCTCTGCCTGGACTTGAAGGCCAAGCAGAGCCCTTTGGCACATCTGCACATATGCAATAACAACAAGAATGGCAGCGCCAGATGGGGCGGGGCCAAACAAAAGGAGACTAGTGTTTCTCTGTATATAGTGAGATACGATGCTAAATATACTGTAAATTATGTTTTGGGTTTGCTTACACAACACATCATAATGGCAAAATGGCAAATTAAACTTAGAAATAGCCTTGTTGACTTACTTAAAGCTATCAATATCCAGGGTCATGTTTACTAAAGCATAGCTTAGAATTATTCTGGGTTATGGGTTTCATCCAACTGCATTTATGGAGTCATAGGCCCGGTACACACGGGCAAACATGTACGATGAAACCGGTCCGTCGGACCGTTTTCACCGTACATGTCTGCCAGAGGTCTTCTGTACGATGGCTGTACTAACCATCGTACAGAAGTCCGCGCGTAAACAATACGCGGGGGGGGCGTGTCGTCGGCGCGACGATGACGCACCGATGACGCGGCGATGTGGGCGGGCCTGCCATTTAAAGGCTTCCACGCATGCGTCAAAGTCATTCGACGCATGCGAGGGACGGCGGGCGCTCGGACATGTACGGGAGGTCTGTACTGACGAACGTACATGTCCGAGCGGGCAGGTTTCCAGCGGACGGTTTTAAAACACGTCCAGGAATATTTGTCTGCTGGGAAAAGGCCCGGCGGGCAAATGTTTGCTGGAATTCGGCCCGCTCGCGCCTACACATGACCAAACATGTATGCTGAAACTGGTCCACGGACCAGTTTCAGCATACATGTTTGGTCGTGTGTACGGGGCCATAGAAGGACTTTCTCCCAAAAGGCAAAATTGGCCACAGTTTCCAAGATTTTTGGTAATAAGGTAAGTGGATTTTGTGTGTTTTTTTTTTAAACATAGCTAACAATTATTATATTGGTAGTTTCTTCCCTGATCCCTAAATGCATCTATTTAGATGAAATATATGGGAAGTTAGGAACAAACATCCATGGTATGCTATGTAGCTACAGTATGTTCACTTTGTTCAAAAATAGAAATTGGCTGGCTACTGTAACTCACTTTGTTTAATGTGTCCAGGTTTAATAATGTAGTAGGTAGCCAAAGAAAATACTGTTTAATGAATTGAATCAATGGTAATAAATAGTCTTTGCAAAACATTATGTAGCATGATATATGGCCTTAATTACCACAATAACACTATTTACCATGATATATGGCCACAATACTATCACAGGTTTTCTAGTTAATTATTGTACATTAGGCCCGGTTTCTGTCTTCTCCAATATTTATTATCTAATTAGAAATTACCTATAATAAGTACTGCATAATATCAAAATTATATAACAATGTACTATAGTATATATGCGTTGTAAGATGTAGGCCTCGTACACACGGCCGAGGAACTCGACGTGCCAAACACATCGAGTTCCTCGGCCAGTTCAGCCCTGAAGCCGCCGAGGAGCTCGGCGGGACGAGAGCTCCCATAGAACAACGAGGAAATAGAGAACATGTTCTCTATTTCCTCGCTGAGCTCCTCGTCGGCTTCCTCGGCCGAAAGTGTACACACGACCAGTTTCCTCGGCAGAATTCAGCCAGAAACTCGGTCGGAAGCTGAATTCTGCCGAGGAAACTGGTCGTGTGTACGGGGCCGTATACAATAATACAATCAGATAAATAAAAAATAAATAAAGCAAATAAAACATGTGTTCTTTTAAATTCAGCTAACTAACCAAATTGTTTTTAGTATTGTGGCAAATCCAGACAAGACATGTATGGATTAATTAATCAAAGATAATCAGAAATGATAACTGGGCATTTTGCTTATAGACAATGAGATATGAACCCCATCTTCCAACAAAAAATATGCCTTATATGCCTATTAGCTGCTCTCCTAATCCAGATACAACAGAATACTATCTGAATATAACCAAGGGCATAATGTTCATGTACTCTTGTTACCTCTAAAGTGTTGCAAGTCAGGCCCAGTACACACGACCGAGTTTCTCGGCAGAATTCAGCCAGAAACTCGATCAGAGCCGTATTCTGCCGAGAAACCCGGTCGTGTGTACACTTTTGTCCGAGGAAACCGACGAGGAACTCGTCGAGCCAAATAGAGAACATGTTCTCTATTTCCTCATTAGTCAATGAGGAAACTTGGCTCGCCGAGATCCTCGGCGGCTTCACAAGGAACTCGACGAGCAAAACGATGCGTTTTGCCCGTCGAGTTTCTCGGACGTGTGTACGAGGTTTCAGAGATTTTTGACATGGCATATCACAAACAGAAAAGTTTGTCATTCTCCAAATTTTGAGCTAATTGATCACCTTGTAGTTGCCATTTCACTGCATCAAAATATAACAAAGGAAAAGTTTTACACATTTCAGTTACTTTACCAAGCTGAGTGGGATTTAAATATCACATGTGTATAAAAGGTCCACTTCAATAAGGTGATGGGGAAAGGGGTCGAAGAGCTTGAGGCTATGGCAGAAAATGTTACAGCAACATGACATAGTGGCAGAAATTGACAGATTGTTTCTGTACTGTTTACTGATGTTTGTCCATTAGCATACACATTCATGTTTTTGCAGCTGAGGTCTTACTCGGTGCATTTGGCTTTGCAGTTGGCACTACAGCTGGTGTCAATATTTCAGAGTGAGTCAGAATCATTGCATCCTTAATATTTCTTATGATGTTTTTAGGAAGGAAATTGTCTTTATATTTATCACCATGTAGCTCTGGCAGATGCTACACTTGTGTACTTGTGTCTAATAGACACACCAGACATGTGTATATTTGGAAATTGATAAATGTAACAGATATATATTTTATTTATGTTTTTAAATGTATTAGTATAAAGTAGGAGTTTTGCCTGATAATAGTTATATTTGAACCTCTAGGTATAAAATAGTTTGTGCATGTTTGAAGAGTAGATTAATAGGCTACTGTCACTGGTGTGTGCAGCCTATTGCATTATGATGTGCACCCCAGAGCACAAACACACATGGGTATATCAGCAGAGCAGAGAACGGTGTCAGTAAATCAAAGATTGATGTCAGAAGGGCAGTGGACGGTCTCAGTAGTTTTTTTTTTTTATCATTTTTTACAATATTACTTTTAATAGTTTTTTTTTTTTTTTAAAAAGGAGCCGCATTATGGGGCTTTGGTGAAATATCAAGGGTCTAAGCAGACCCATGATGTCTCACTTTTGAGACAGAGAAAGAAACTGAGGACAGAGATTCCTCAGTCCCTTTCTCTGTAGCCTGCAGTAAAGATAGTTTACTACTATTTAGTTAAGAATGAAGACAGGAACGATTAGTAGAGTTCATTCAAGAAAAGGAAGGCCAGATAACCACTTAAGGACCGCCTCCTGCACATTTACGTTGGCAGAATGTCACGGCTGGGCACAGGCACGTACCTGTATGTCCCCTTTAAGTGCCCAGCCGAAGGTCCATGACCGCGGTTACAGAATACGTAACGGCCTAAACTGAGAAAAAAAATAGTCTAAAAAGTCTCAGGTGTGAATGAGGAGCAGTTGTGTTGAATTTGGTGTTATCGCTCTCACTCTCTCATACTGGCCACTGGAAGTTTAGCATGGCCCCTCCTGGCAAAGAACTCTCTAGGGGATCTGAAATAAAGAATTGTTGCTCTACATAAAGATGGCCTAGGCTATAAGAAGATTGCCAATACCCTGAAACTGAGCTGCAGTACAGTGGCCATACAGTGGTATAACAGGACAGGTTTCACTATGAACAGGCCTTGGTCAACCAAAGAAGTTCAGTGCACATGCTCAGCATCACATCCAGAGGTTGTCTTTGAGAAAAAGATGTATGAGTGCTGCCAGTATTGCTGCAGAGGTTGAAGGGGTGGGGGGTCAGCCTGTCAGTGCTCAGACCATACTCCCCACACTGCTTCAAATTGGTCTGCATGGCTGTTGTCCCAGAAGGAAGCTTCTTCTAAAGATGATGCACAATAAAGCCCTCAAACAGTTTTCTGAAGACAAGCAGACTAAGGATATAGATTGATAGAACCATGTCCTGTTGTCTGATGAGACCAAGATAAACTTATTTGGTTCAGATGGTGTCAAGCGTGTGTGGCGACAACTAGGTGAGGAGTACAAAGACCAGTTTGTCTTGTCTACAGCCAAGCATGGTGGTGGGAGTGTCATGGTCTGGGGCTGCATGAGTGCTGCCGGCACTGGGCAGCGACAGTTCTTTAAGGGAACCATGAATGCCAACATATACTGAAACATACTGAAGCAGAGCATGATCCCCTCCCTTCAGAGACTGGGCCATAGGGCAGTATTCCAACATAACGACCCCAAACACACCTTCAAGATGACCACTGCCTTGCTAAAGAAGCTGAGGGAAAAGGTGATGGACTGGTCATGCTTGTCTGCAGACCTAACCCCTATTAAGCATCTGTGGGGCATCCTCAAACAATAGGTGGAGAAGCGCAAGTTACATTTTTCTGCTGCGATCGGTAACCCTGAGTCAGACTCGGGCTCGCCTCGCAGAATCCACAGGCTTGGTTTACTTTCCCTGTCCCTGGATCCAGCGATGCCACTGCGCTGTGTGAGCGAGTGGGTGCTCGCTCGAATTACACACAGTGCCTCTGTGTGCCGCCGATCTCCGTTCCCTGCAACGTTATTGAATAATTTTTATTATAATTATATTATTATTTGTTATAATTATTTATTATATTATAATTTATAATTTTGTTTTTAAAAAAATGTCATACCCGGGATGCCTACTAGAATCTTGTTTGGACAGATTTAAGTGAGTTATTCCTAAGAATTACAGGCCTACAGTATAAAATGCCAAATTTCATTGCAAATAATGGTACCGCTTTCAGCACTTTTTTCTGAAATAATCATACCGCTAGGGAGGTTAAAAAAAAGTATTACCATCCCCTTTAAAAACCTGATAACAGTGAATAAATTTATATTTTATTGCTGGAATTATTTTCTTTCTCCTAACCTATAAAATGATGTTGCATCTGTTTCTGATTATCTAATGCAGGTCTGGGAAGGAGGAAGAAAATCATAAGATTTAAGCAGCCTCAGCAGAGTGCACTAATGTATCGCTGGTGGCTACAACATTAGCCGTAATCTATAGCTCCATGAATCAGAACAATAAGAAAGGTTAATAGAGCAAGAATTATACTGATACACTCAGCATCCAATGTGCTTAAAAAAAAAGAAAATGCAAGGTATTAAATGGCACTTCTGTAACCCTCTGCTGTTTATAGATTGAGATATAATGCCCATGATTATCATAACCATTTAGTGCAAATTCAGCATTCAATTGCCTGCTTTGCATCTGCATAAATATTTAAATTGTAATGAAATGAACTGTTACATGCTATTCAATTCCTCCGGTGAATATATAGAAAGCAAATCCAAGCAGGTAGAATCTGCAACATTTCTTTCTCTTTTTTTTTTCCTGAAAATACAGTCTCTCTTCCTGCCTTTAAGATTTAATAAAATGTACATTTTTTTGTTACATATAATCTATCTATATTATTTGTATACAATGTTTTCTAAAGACTTTAGCCTATGAATAAAATGTACTCACCCTGCATGGTTTTAGTAATTCCACTGTATTGGTAATAATTGCTGCTATTTTAACATGACTAGATTTAAAGGGTTAGTTCACCTTTACCAAAAAAAAAAACTGCCAATGTGAAAAAGTATTTTCCCCCTAAACCTAATAACTGGTTGTGCCAACCTTGGTGGCAACAACTGCAATCAAGCATTTATGATAACTGGCAATAAGTCTTTCACATCGCTGTGGAGACATTTTGGCCCACTCTTATTTGCAGAATTGTTTTAATTCAGCCACATTGGAGGGTTTAAAGTGGAGTTCCACCCATAAATATAACATTACATCAGTAGTTTTAAAAAAATGTCATTAGTCCTTTAAGAATTTTTTTTTTTTAGATGCCTTCAAAGTGTTGTTGCTAGGCAGAATAGTTAATCTTCCCTCTTCCTGCACCTAGGTGCTTAAGCTTCCTAACCTACACCGCACAGACTCCTGGGAATGTAGTGGGTGTAACTTTCCAGGAGTCTGTGCACTCCCCAGTCTCGAAGAATCATGTGACTTGGACAGTACAGGTGCTGAAACCTGATCTGAAACCTATTACACTGCTTATGCAGCACTGAGCATGTGCGAGATCTGCAAGGCTGAAATCCAGGAAGTCATATAGTCTGGCTTCATGATGCCCACACTTAAGATTGCCCCAGTCAATTTCTATTTTATAAAGTGTCTAAATGCTGTAACAACCTAACAAAACGGACCTTAGTTTTACAGACTAACCTTACTAGAATACATTAAGCTTGTGTATTACAGGGGTATTTATATTTAAAAAGTGAAATTGTGGCCGGAACTCCACTTTAAGGTTACAGCATCTCAATCAGATTTAACTTTGACCAGGCTACTCCAAAACCTTAATTTTTTTTCTAGAGCCATTCGGAGGTGTGTCAGGTCATTGTCCTGCTGCATAGGACTGAGGTCACAAACTGATGGCCGGACATTCTGGTTCCATCAATTATGGCAAGTCGTCCAGTCGTTGCAAGTCATCGGAAAGCAGGACCATCACACTACCACCACCATGTTTGACTGTTCTGTTAATGTTGTGTTCGTTTTACGACAAATGTAAAGGAATGCACACCTTCCACAAAGTTCAACTTTTGTCCCATCAGTCCACAGAATTTTTGCCCAAAAGACTTGGGTATAATCAAGATGTTTTTTGCCAAATGTGAGACGAGCCTTTGGGGGTTTTTTTGATCAGCAGTGGCTTTCATCTTGTAACTCCCCCATGGGTGCCATTTGTGCTCAGTCTCTTTTTGTTGAATTGTGAACACTAATCTTAACTAATGCAAGAGAGGCCTGCAGTTCTCTAGATGTTGTTCTGGGTTCTTTTATGACCTCCTGGATGAGTCATAGTTGTGATCTTGGAGTAAATTTGGTAGGCCGGCAACTTATGGGTAGGTTCACCAAGTTTTCTCCATTTGTGGATAATGGCTCTCACCATGATTCACTGCAATCCCAAATCCTTAGAAATGTCAATTACTTTGTTTCTCATCTGTTCTTGAATTCCTTTAGATCGCGGCATGATGTGTTGCTTTTTAAGATCTTTTAGCATGCTTCTCTTTGTCAAACAGATTCTATTTAAATTATTTCTTGATTCAACGGGTCTGACAGTAATCAGGCCTGGTTGTGGGGGGGGGGGGGGGGCAATTCCTTTTTCACATAGGTCCAGGTAGGTTTGGATAGCTTTTGTCCTTTAACCTCCCTGGCGGTATGATTCTTTCAGAAAAAACATGCTGAAAGCGGTACCATTATTTGCAAGGAAATTTGGCGTTTTATATTGTAGGCCTGTAATTTTTAGAAATAACTCACTTAAATCTGACCAAACAAGATTCTAATAGGCATCCCGGGTATGACATTTTTTTAAAAACAAAATTATAAATTATAATATAATAAATAACTATAAATAATTATAACAAATAATAATATAATTATAATAAAAATTATTCAATAATGTAATCAAATCAAAATCACTGAAATTTGCTCAGTTGCAGAATTGTCGTTGTCATTATTTTTTTTTTTTATGACAAATTTCCCCACAAATCGCTATCGCACAATTCTGCAAGTGATTATAATTTATTATCGCTGTTTTCTAGCTGATCTAAAACTATTTTTGACATAAAGGGACACTTTTGGTTGCTATGGACAATCTACAGTTTGCAGGGAGAAAAAAAGGTTTTTATTATATAAAATGACATGCAGGACACTGGGCAGACCACTAGGGACAAGGGGGGTGTGTTTTTTTTACATGCAGTACTGTAATCTATAAGATTACAGTATACTGTATGTAATGTGTTTGTTTACGTTTTTAAATTTGGCGCCGTTCTCCGCTCCCGTGCGTCGTAACGTCGCAGGGAACGGAGATCGGCGTCACACGGAGGCACTGTGTGAATCGAGCGAGGTCCCGCTCGCTCACACAGCGCGGTGGCATCGCTGGATCCAGGGACAAGGTAAGTAAAACTCCCTGTACATCCAGCGAGGCAAGCCCGAGTCTGACTCGGGGTTACCGATCCTAGCCCAAAAATCTCACCCCGAGTCAGACTCGGGAACACCGCCCAGAAGGTTAATGAATGAAATCATAATTTAAAAATTGCATTTTGTATTTGCTGGGGTTATCTAAAATGTGTTTGATGATCTGACTCATTTAATTGTGAAAAATATGCAAAAAAAAATTATGCAAATTGGAAATGAAAAAATAAATGGAAAGCTGTTTATTTTTGCAAAAAAAGTACACTAATGCTACATTGGTACATAGGGAAGCTGGAATTTAGATGGAAAATAAAGGTGAACAAAGGTGAATTTAGCCTTTAATTGAACAAGCTAAAGTTAGAAGCTGATTGGCTACCATGCACAATTGCACCAGATTCTGAGTGCTCCAGTTTTAGTAAATCAACCCCACAGTCTCTTTAGGCATAGAACCTGTATAACTTACTGTTTGTGTCAGCTATTTAAAGGATAAGTTGCAACCTATTCTAGTCTTAAGTGAAGGAGCTCTACTATATGAATTCTAACTCACAAGTTGCCTATCTGTTCTTGGATAAAGTGTATTTTGAATGCTTGCAAGTGCTTTTTAGTTTCTGAGCATTAATCCATATGTGACCTTATTGTCAAACTGTTTGATTTGGTCACTGAATTGGAAATCTGGGGTCATGTATGGTGCACTATACTGTATATGTAATCTTTGCTCTTTTTGCACTTTTCCTATTGAACAAGCCCATTAGAAACAGGTACTATGAGTTATGATGTCACTAACAAGGAGACAAACATCCTATTTTTAGTGTCGGGTGCACTCCGGTGTCCTTTGCACCTGTGATGCTGAGTTCCATAAAGAAAAATGTTATTTGTTTCATCTCTAAGTTTTGGGACAATCAGTTTCCAATGCATTTGTCACAAGATTCAATTTCACATTTCTGCAGACACATGGTGAGTAGGCAGTCACTTCTGTAAGACCTGGACCATTCTCATAGACATGACTAATGAAGGAGTATATCATTCCTGTGGTCATGGGTCAACAACAACAGAACTGTCACTTGGTCATTAGATGAGTCATGTTCATCCATAAAGTGTTCCCATTTCCTCTTCACATTCTGTTTGTCGTTTTATCTGACACAGATGTCCTTAAAGGACCACTGGGGCAAACAGTATAGTGTTCTGATAACAATTTTCTACTAATAAAGGTTATAATAACATTTAGTGTGTGTGTGTTTGTATATATATATATATATAGCACTACCGCCGAAGGAGCTGCTGGTTTGTTTTGGGTGGCACGTTACCTCATGGCTCCTCCGCTGTCTTAGGGGTGTATGGTGCATATAGCAGTAGTAATGGAATGTCCACGACAGGTGTCTTTTGCTGTGCTCTTTATTACGCAGCCGGGTAAAAACAATAAAACTTGTGGTGAAGAAGGTAGAGTTGAAAGGCGAAGAAGAATAGCAAATTCAGGTGTAGCAATAGGGAAATAATCCTGCTCCCACATGTAATACTTCTTGCGCCACTCCTGCTTGAGTGGGAATAGCGTATCTGGACAGGCCTCTCTCACTGACAGCACAATTGCTAGTTGCATGACACAGATGACCGTGGATCACCAGACAGGAAGAAAAAAGGTCATCAACAGCAAGACAGCAAGGTACAGGAACATCAGGCAGAGGCAGAGTTAGTATACAAGCCTGGGTCAGTACACAGCCGGGCAATGAGGTACAGGAATGTAAGTCAGAAGCGGAGTCAGAGTAAAAGCTGAGGTCACAACAGGTAGGCAGACATCTAAAGAGCTAGATCATGCATGGGAAGGCAAATATAGCAGGTTAGGGCACAGGCAAAGCAGAAACTAGCTGAAGAGCAGCAATCTGTTCATGTCACAATCCAGATAAATAGCCCATCTAGTGCCAATGCCAGTGCCAAGCGTGCAGATGTATACATGTCTTGCAATGAGCATTTGCTCTGAATTATGAGCATGCACATGTGCGTGAGCATGCAACAGAGGAGAAAAGCAGAAAATGGGAGGGGAGAGAAGGCAAGGGTGAGGAGAGAGAGGGGGAAGAAGGGAAAAAAAGAGGGGACAGAGGGCAAGAAGGGGGGGTGAAAAGGTAAGAGAAGGAGGGGGAGAAAAGAGGGGGGGCAGGAAGGGAAAAATAAAGAAAAAGGGGAGGGGGAAGACAAGGAAATGAGGAGGAGGAGGAGGAGGAGGAGAGGGGGAAAGAAATATTCAAGCAGAAGCTGCTTATCAGTGTGACCCTATTAGTGCCAATCAGTGCCCGTTTGTGCAGCTTATGAGTGCCCATCAGTGCCGCCTATCAGTGCCACCTCAATGCAGCCCCATCAGTGCAGCCTCACCAGTGCCCATCGATGCAGCCTCATCAGCGCACATCACTGAAGAGGAAAAATTACTTATTTGCAAAATGTTATAACAGAAACTAAGAAAAATGTGTCTTTTCTTTTTTTTTCAAAATCAGTGGGGTTTAACCACTTAACCCCCCGGACCATATTGCTGCCCAAAGACCAGAGCACTTTTTGCGATTCGGGACTGCGTCGCTTTAACTGACAATTGCGCGGTCGTGCGACGTGGCTCCCAAACAAAATTGGCATCCTTTTTTCCCCACAAATAGAGCATTCTTTTGGTGGTATTTGATCACCTCTGCGGTTTTTATTTTTTGCGCTATAAACAAAAATAAAGCGACAATTTAAAAAAAAAATGAATATTTTTTACTTTTTGCTGTAATAAATATCCCCAAAAAATATATCAAAAAATGTTTTTTTTCCCCAGTTTAGGCCGATACGTATTCTTCTACATATTTTTCATTAAAAAAAAATCGCAATAAGCGTTTATTGATTGGTTTGCGCAAAAGTTATAGCGTTTACAAAATAGGGGGTATTTTTATGGCATTTTTATTATTATTTTTTACTAGTAATGGCGGCAATCAGCGATTTTTTCGGTACTGCGACATTATGGCGGACACTTCGGGCACTTTTGACACATTTTTGGGACCATTGGCATTTTTATAGCGATCAGTGCTATAAAAATGCATTGGATTACTATAAAAATGCCACTGGCAGTGAATGGGTTAACATTAGGGGGCGGGGAAGGGGTTAGGTATGTTCCCTGGGTGTGTTCTTACTGTGGGGGGGGGGTGGCCTCACTAGGGGAAATAACTGATCTTCTGTTCATACATTGTATGAACAGAGGATCAGCATCCCCCCCCCCCCGACAGGACCGGGAGCTGTGTGTTTACAAACACAGCTCCCGGTCCCCGCTCTGTAATGAGCAATCGCGGGTGCCCGGCGGCGATCGTGCCCACCGGGCACGCACACGGGACTCAAGGGCGAGCGGGGGGGCGCGCGCGCGCCCCTAGTATCCTGCGAGAGAGCCGACGTAGAGCTACAGGCTCTCGCGGAGGGGAGCCAACCTGCCAACGGCGGCAAGTCAGCAAGTAGTTAATACCACCAAAAGAAAGCTCTATTTGTCTTAAAAAAATGATAAAAATGTCATTTGGGTATAGATTTGCATGACCGCGCAATTGTCATTCAAAGTGTGGCAGCTCTGAAAAGCTGAAAATTGTCCGGAAAGGGGGTGAAAGTGTCCAGTGTTGAAGCGGTTAAACACAGACTCAGGCCCCGTACACACGACCAGTTTCCTCGGCAGAATTCAGCTTCCGACCGAGTTTCTGGCTGAATTCTGCCGAGAAACCCGGCCGTGTGTACACTTTCGGCCGAGGAAGCCGACGAGGAGCTCGGCGAGGAAATAGAGAACATGTTCTCTATTTCCTCGTTGTTCTATGGGAGCTCTCGCCCCGCCGAGCTCCTCGGCGGCTTCAGTGCTGAACTGGCCGAGGAACTCGATGTGTTTGGCACGTCGAGTTCCTCGGCCGTGTTTACGAGGCCTAAGGCTGATTTAGAACTGAAAAAAGACAATAGCAAGTCAGGCAAGTAGTTCTGTAAAGTCACTGATGCAGATCTAATTCTTGCCCAGGAAAGTGTTTGGATGACTGGCTAGAAGAAGGTGCACATTTACTGCATGGCGCTGAACATTCAACAGGCAAGCAGAGCAAATTGCTGGGAGCAACATGTGTCATGAATAAGTATTGTCATGGCTAGACATAAGCAGTGCAGCACACAGAGAACTCCTTTGGATAGGAAGCTCTACAAGTCCTATGACACTGTATCATTTGACTCTATTAGTTCAAATGACTTTTACAAACCATAATAAACAGAACATGAGCTGTATGACTCACATGAAGGATAAAGCCACATTGCCAATTTGGAGAATTAGATTTCTTTCTGCCTTTCTGTTAAAGTCAGTTGAGAGTGAGCTGCTAGATCTATTGGCGCTGTGAAATCCTTATATCTCTCTAAAATAATTAGAGACTTGTCACTGCTACAGGCATAGCTTGGGATGGCGTTGTCTGTACAGGAAAATGAGTACAAGATAATAATATACACAGAGACATACAGGGCTGTGTGACGTGGCCTTTATTTATAAAGCACGGTGACTAATTGTAGGATGATGAGCTGGAATCAGCTGACAAAGTTCTTAGTGAGCTCAGTCAATATGCAGTTTGTACTTTGATGTTATTGTGCAAAATATTAACCACTTGACCTCCGGAAGATTTACCACCCCTTCATGACCAGGCCATTTTTTGCGATACGGCACTTTGTTACTTTAACTGACAATTGCGTGGTTGTGCGACACTGTTCCCAAATAAAATATACCGTATTTATCGCGTATACCGCACACTTTTAATCGTGATATACGCCGATACCCGCTTCCCGCGCTGTGTTTGAACCATTGCGCCGACATATACTGAGCGCAGTACACTCGGGTATAGTCGGGCAGGCTCGGCTCCTCTCGTGGTCACGTCCTGTGCGTCCTGTACGTCCTTTACACGAGAGGAGTCGAGCCTGCCCGACTATACCCGAGTGTACTGCGCTCGGTATATGTCGGCGGAGTGGTTCAAACACAGCGCGGGAAGCGGGGATCGAGCGGGGAGGACACCACGATGGCCGCAGAAGGACGCCGGACCGGACGAGGCCGCCGCTGGACGCGATGGACGACGGGCAAGACACCGACGAGGGGCATCCAAACTGTAAGTATTTTTTTTTCCAGGAATTTTCCTTCAAGTTCGGGGGTGCGCGCTATACGCCGCGGCGCGTTATAGCAAGATAAATACGGTACATCTTTTTTCCACAAATAGAGCTTTCTTTTGGTGGTATCTGACCACCATTGCGGTCTTAATTTTTTATGCTATAAACAAAAAAAAGACCGTCAATTTTGATAAAAAAATAAAAAATTACCTTCTGCTATAAAACATATCCAGTAAAAAAATTGAAAACAAAAATGTCTTCAATATGTATTCTGCTACATATCTCTGGTTAAAAAAAAAATCCCAATAAGTGTATATTGATTGGTTTGCACAAAAATTATACGGTCTACAAACAATGGATATTTTTTTTTCTATTAATGGCGGCGATCAGCAACTTATAGCGGGACTGTGATATTGCAGTGAACATTCTGACACTAACTGACACTTTTGACACTTTTTGGTGACCAGTGATCAGTGCTAAACAAATATGCACTGTCACTTTACTAATGACACTGGCTGGGAAGGGGTTAACATCAGGGGCAATCAAAGGATTAACTGTGTGCCTTACCTGTGTTTTACTATACTGAGTGAGGTGATTTTACTAAGGGAAGAGATGGAATGTATTCCCTGCTTTGTAGGGATACAAATTAATTCCATTTGTTCTCTCCTGTCAGAATGGCAATCTGCCTATGTGAACAATCTTTGTTCTCCCTCTCTGCCTAACAATCGGCGGGTGCCGGAGGGCATCGTGTAACGTGCACCTGCCGATCAGCTTCCGCTGTGTGGAAACATGCCACTGGGGGCACATGTGCGCCCCTTACCCTTATGGAAGACAAAGACATACTTGGGGGGCACACCCAAAACATTTTATACATCTAAGATGGTGCTGCTATAAGCGCGCTGGAGTTGGTCTTGGTAGTATGATGGGAAGTTGAGCGCAGGTCACACTCTTGAAATTGTTTTTTGAGACAAGTGTTATACCACTCCATACAGGTACGCTAAACCAAAATTGTTTGCTATATGTGAAAAAACAAACATATGTGTATCATATATGCTATGATTGCACTCTAATGATACAAATCAGATGTGCTAATAGCCCAGAACCAGGGCACAAACTCCAAATGGTTGGGGCGTTGTTAACCCTAAGTGTTCCAACACCGTAAGGTTCATGTGACTGAAGCGGTTAAAACAAAAACAAATATCAATAAAGTGAATTAAATTTAAACCCATAAGTCCAAAACTAAATCTGAGTAGATATAAAGTCCATAAAGATTCAGATGGAAGAAGACACCCGTGTAGATTCCATAGAACTGGTCCTGAACACCTTTTGTGAATCCACCACCAATTATACAGCTGCTTACCAGACATACAGGTCCTGCCGGACCACAATCAGCATATCACTCCACTATGGAAACTGGAGCATGTTGTGAGACCACCACTAGGACTGGAGAATGATGTATCCACGACAGGGTAAAAATTCATACAGGGCTCAGCAGCGGGAATATAAAAGAAAACAGAGCTCCACATAGCATAAAACCAGGATGATTTATTTTAAAAGCTAAATACAGCAGGTAAAAGACTCACATTTGAGTAGACATGGAATGCATTGGCCTGTAACGCCGGCCGGACGTATCCAGGGACAAAAAAAACACTAGTGTTTGAGAATCTTGCGATGAGGGGAATGACGTCAGCACGTCGCTCGATCCACCCGACGCGTTTCGTGAAAGAATCACTTCGTCTTATATTCCCGCTGCTGAGCCCTGTATGAATTTTTACCCTGTCGTGGATAAATCATTCTCCAGTCCTAGTGGTAATCAATTCTTTTCTTTTTCACATGTTTTGTTTATATACACTCTAATTGCTGCTTATCAATCCAATCTTTGCACCCTTCTTAGCGCAGCTGTTCCCAAAATTTCCTTGTTACTCCATACAGGTGATCTGGCACCAATTGGACTGGTTCTGGTTGTGAGGTTAAAGCGCACTTCAGGATTTTAGTTCCCTTTTGTGAATTAACTCCTATACTCAGTTCTAGAGATAACAGATACCGCCTCAGACATTCCATAGAAGGTCCGGAGGGAGAACTAAAATCCCCACGCTTGCTGAGACCATCATAATAGTGGTCACATTGATAGGGTAAGGAGACTGCATTACCACTTCTGGGTGTCTTCCTGGTGGATGAAGTTCGCTCTATCTTTCTACCTATTTTTTGGATGATCACTTGGATCACTTGATCACTTATTCCATAAGAATGGATTTTTTATGTGTTTTTATATATGAAATGTAGTGGGACTCTTTCCTCTTCTTTTGCCTTTCTTTTTTCACTTTTGAATTTTTTTTGTGTCACATACACTTGGTTTCACCATAATTTGATATTGTGAGATTCAACTCTCAGGCCTCGTACACACGACCGAGGATCTCGACGGGGAAACACATCGTTTTGCTCGTCGAGTTCCTTGTTAGGCTGTCGAGGAACTCGACGTGACAATTTTCTCCATTCCTGTCGAGGAAAAAGAAGACATGCTCTCTTTTTGGCTCGTCGAGTTCCTCGACAGTTTCCTCGTCGAAAAAAGGTACACACGACCGGTTTCCTCGGCAACAAAAAAAAAACTTCAAGTTTCTTGCTGGTTTTTGCCGAGAAACTCGGTCGTGTGTACCAGGCCTCATTATTCACCAGCTAACACAGCTACATTTAAGATCTATTTACATTAGATCCTTTTTTCAACTTCTTTTGAGCGCTGTACTGTATATTACATATGTCTTATTAATTTTTGTATCACAATTTTTTGGTACTGGCAGCTTACTATTCATTATTCTTTTAACACATATCATTTATATTTTTGTCGAGCGCAGTGTTTTCTTTGTGGAATCTTTATTGCTGCTATAAGACCAAAGACAGTACAAAACAGATTATAGCGCACATATGCAAAAATGACATTTATCCTGCAAAGCTAGTTAAAAACACCTGAACATATTCAAAAATACGGTTGTTTGGTCACACTATATGGTCATATAGTGCTAAGCCCACTTACTGCGACAAAGTACCCCGGATTAGTGGGTCCTAACCTGTTAATAGAACCTTACCTGGAAGAGTCAGATCACATATATTTACGCAATTTGGCGCACAAGTGCCCCCCTGTAGCAGTAAAACTGCAATAGGGCGGACCTTAAAGCGGAGGTTCACCCAAAAAACAAGTATATAACATTACATTCTGTATACCTCAAACATGTACAGTATGCTGGTTTTTTTTTGGGGGGGGTGTACATACGGTATTATCGATATTTTACACCTGGCTTCCGGGTACTAGCTCCCACGGGAGTAGGCGTTCCTATGCAGAGGTGCAATGTCCTCTGGGACTTCGCCCAGGTGATTGACGTGCCTGACAAAAACTTCTCCCCGGCGGATAAGGCGATTCACGAATTTCCGAAACTAGCCGAACTGCGAGTCAGCTCTATACGGCGCTATACGGAGCCTGCACACCGACTAGGAGCCGTGTAGAGCTGACTGTGCAGGCGCCGTATAGAGCCGACTCGCAGTTCGGCTAGTTATGGAAACTCGTGACGCGCCTTATCCGCCGGGGAAAAGTTTTTGTCAGGCACGTCAATCATCTGGGCGAAGTCCCAAAAGACATTGCGCCACTGCATAGGAACGCCTACTCCCGTGGAGCTAGTACCCGGAAGCCAGGTGAAAAATAGCGATAATACCGTATGTACACCCCCCCAAAAAAAAACAGCATACTGTACATGCTTGAGGTATACAGAGTGTAATGTTATAAACTTGTTTTTTGGGAGAAACTCCTCTTTAAGTGGTAAAAACAGGTTAAAACGGGACTTCATGAAGATATAAAAGATAGAAAATAAAGTGTACAGTATGTTACCCTAACATATTTCTGATATTTGTATGTTGTGCCATGTACATATATGAAAAGGTATCCTGTTCTCTAGTTCTGGTGACCTGGAGGGCCCCCAAGGGATTCCTTTAATTTGCAAGGATTTCCTTTCACTTACTGTTTTGGCTATGGGACAAGAAGTGATGGTAAACCTCCCCAGTGGAACACAGATGGCATCCCTTAATACCCCTTACAGACCAATCACTTATCTAAAATTAAAAAAAAAAGTTGTGCCTATAGTGCTATCTTAAAAATTGTATATGTTGCTTGCAATTTTTCAGTTTTGTCGATGTGTGGACGCTTGTGGCTAAATTCCTATAGAGGGAATGTGTACGATTGGTGTGGAGGTGAGTCAGAAGACTGACTATAGTTCCAGAAAAATTAAACCATCTTGTGTTTCTCTTGTTTGTTGGATGGTCCAATTACAAATTAGCTGCAAATATATAGCAGACCTCAGGCTTTACCCAGCAGCTCAGTTTAGCATTCATTTTTACATCTGGAGAACCTTATAAAAAAAGGGTGTCATAATTCAGATGTGTAAAATCAGCATGTCTTGGTGGAGTCCCATAAAGAAAAAGAAGCTATATACAAGTTGTGTAGGTTGTACATTTAATTAGCGTCTCGCATAATGTGATAAAAATTTATTGGACCCATTTATCTAATTTGACCCATAGGTAATAATTTATAAAAGATATAATTTGTATACTAATTCAGTAAGGCCCCTTTCACACTGGGGCGTTTTTCGAGCGTTATGCTAGCGTTATTCGAGCGTTATTTGAGCAAAGCCTCATCTGCTATCCCAATGTGCTGGTAAAGCACCACTAAGACCCTAACGTTTTAGGGCGTTTTTGCAGTGCCTCAGTGTGAAAGGGTAAGGCGTTTTTACAGCGCTTTCAATTCATTTCAATGGAGAGGGGCGTTTTTGGAGCGTTTTTTTCAGCGCCCAAAAGCTGCTTCAAAGATGTTACTTGCAGGACTTTTCTCAACGCCCCGCCAGTGCAACGCCTCAGTGTGAAAGGACAAGGCATTTTTACAGCGCTTTCAATTCATTTTAATGGAGAGGGGCATTTTTGGAGCGTTTTTTTCAGCGCCCAAAGGCTGCTCCAAAGATGCTGCTTGCAGTGTGAAAGGGTCCATTGAGATGCATGGAGAGCAGGGGGATGGGACTTAAAGCGGGGGTTCACCCTATAAACAAACAAAAAAAAATGTCTTCTAGCATAAAATTAGGCATAGTAGCGCGAGCTACAGTATGCCTGTCTTGATTTTTTTAGCGCGGTACTCACAGTGCAATCCTACATTGAAGATACCGACTCCCCGCGGGGAATGGGTGTTCCTATCCAGACGGAGGATGATTGACGGCCGGCTCTGGCACGTCACGCTTCTCCGGAAATAGCCGAAATAGGCTTGGCTCTTCACGGCGCCTGCGCATAGTCTGTGCGCAGGCGCCGTATAGCGCCGTGAAGAGCCGAGACCTACTCCGGCTGTCTTCGGGGAGCGTGACATGCCAGAGCCGGCCGTCAATCATCCTCCGTCTGGATAGGAATGCCCATTCCCCGCGGGGAGTCGGAATCTTCTATACAGGATTGCACTGTGAGTACCGCGCTAAAAAAATCAAGACAGGCATACTGTAGCTCGCGCTACTATGCCTTAATTTATGCTAAAATGTTGCTATGGAGGGTGAACCACCGCTTTAAGGTGCATGTAGTACTATGACATATTTTTGTAGCTCCTATAGTTGTTCCCACATCTTTAGTCCTACATGTTTCGCTGTGTGGCTTCCTCAGGGGCAAGCATGGTTTTAGGGCTATTTTATGAATGAATAAAAGCCAATTACGAAAACTGTATATAATATATCAATAAGTACAATCACTATGCATATCAAAGACTATGAGAATAAATACATGAATGCATCTCCCCCATTGGCAAGAGTTCCCTGAATGAAGTCATATCTCAATGACAGAGAATGAGATCCAGTTATTGTCAAACGCATAGAAATAAAAGTCTGTCTGAGTGGCCCAAAGAGCCCAGATGAACAAATATGAGACTGTCCCAAAATGCCAGATCTCCCACGGGGAGGGATATAGCGTCAAGTATATATAGTGATATACAGGAAGAATAAAGCCTAAAAATTCATAAAAAAGCAAAAATATAGCTGGGCAGATCTTCTAGGGGCCTGTGTCAATGGGCTTTCATTCTCTTCAAACTGGTTTTCTATTTCCATACAAGTCTATGGGAATGCAAAACCTGCTTGAAGCAGGGCTAATGCAAGTAAGGCCTCGTACACACGACCGTTTTCCTCGACAGAATCCATCAAGAAACTTGGTGGCAGAGCTTTTTTGCAGAGGAAAACGGTCGTGTGTATGTTTTTCGTCGAGAAAACTGACGTGGAACTCGACGAGAAATAAAGAGAACAAGTTCTCTTTTTCCTCGTCGGGAGTCTCAATTTCCTCGTCGTGTTCCTCGTCAGGCTGGTTTTCGACGAGAAACACGTTCGTGTGTATGCTTAGAAACCCGCGCATGCTCAGAATAAAGTATGAGACGGGAGCGCACCTTCGGTAAAAGTAGCGTTTGTAATGGAGATAGCACATTTGTCACACTGTAACAGACTGAAAAGCGTGAATCGTCTCTTACCAAACTTTTACATAACACGCAGTAACATGAGATTAGCAAATGCAGCCCCAAGGGTTGTGCCAGTGGAATCAAAGTTCCCCTTTATAGTGCCGTCGTACGTGTTGAACGTCACCGCGTTTGAGAACGACGAGATTTGGTCTTGATAGTGTGTACGCAAAGAAAGCTTGTCAAGATTCTCGACAAGCCTGACAAGGAACTCGTCGAGGAAAACGATGTTTAATTTACGACGAGTTCCTCGGTCGTGTGTACGAGGCCTATGAAGGAGGTCAATTATGGGCCAAATGCACTGCTCAATGAATTCTGAGTGATCTCAGAAATGTCTCAAGCTAATGTCAAACTGATGCCATCAACACAAGTCCAAAGTCCATTGAAACAGACCCTAAAGGAGGAATTTTCTTTTTGAACCTTCACACAATGTATTTAGCATGGGAGCATGCCACCTCTTCATATGATAAAGTGCTCAGGCTAAGTGACCAACCACCAAGGATGTACAAGGTCACATGAGAAGGAGGAATGTCATCAACTGTGTGTAAGCTCCATCCAATATGGAGTTTACACAAGATTTAGACTCCCAGCTTTGGTAGAGTAATTGCACAGTGGGTGAGAAGGAGCATATCAGGCCTCGTAAACACGACCGAGTTTCTCGGCGAAAACTTGTTGGGAGATATTTTTTTGCCGAGGAAACCGGTCGTGTGTACATTTTCGTCGAGGAAACTGTTGAGAAACTCGACGAGCCAAAAAGAGAGCATGTTCTCTATTTCCTTGACGGGAATGGAGAAAATTGGCTTGTTGAGTTCCTCGACAGCCTAACAAGGAACTCGACGAGCAAAACGATGTGTTTCGCCCGTCGAGTTCCTCGGCCGTGTGTACAAGGCTTAAGTGAGTCGGGTGGGCTTTCAAGGGACTTTTGTCCTGATACCCAATGTTTTTAAATCAGTTACACTCACTGATAGTAATACATATAGTTAGCTGATCACTTTCACATATCTTTAATAACAACTGTAGACAGATGGTAGTTATCCTTCAAATTATGACCATAAAGGGGTAAAAAAGTTAAGCAAACAAATAATCAAATCCAATTTGATTTCACCTAATAAGCTATATAAAATTTTGCATTCATGCTAGTTGATCATTTTAGTAGTAAATGTTTTCTGCAACACACACAGACCAGGCAACCCAAACTTAAATGTGATGAGTCAGTAATCCGAGAACTGGCAGTCCTGGAGAGTGATTATCTTGCATTCGTTATTTGGATATGTGCTAGGATTTAAGAACAGAGCAGTTACAAATCTCTGTCTATTTCAGCGTCAGCAGAATTTGTACTGGATAGCTCAACCATGCCTCTCTTGTTTTTCAATTTGCTCAACCACCATTCATTGTGATTGATTGACTAAACCTCAGTATGCTGGGGTACACAAGCCTAGTTAAGTTGATAATTGTTTCTCGTTTTCAGGACAGTCCTGGGTTTTGTCATTTGAAATGTTTGGCTTTGGATATGTCCCTCATTGACTAAAATACCTAAGTTTTCTTGGAACTCTGAAACCAAACCCTATTATTGTTTTTTACAGTATTTTGTAGACCTTTTAAGGGAGATTTACTAAAACAGGAGAGTGCAAAATCTGATGGAGCTTTGCATAGTAGCCAATCAGCTTCTAACTTCAGCTTGCTCAATTAAGCTTTGATGAAGAAAAAAAACCTGGAAGCTGATTGGTTTCTAGGCAGAGCTGCACCAGATTTTGCACTCTCCAGTTTTAGTAAAGCAACCCCTTTGTGTTTATTATTTTAGGGAAACCTGTACTGAGAGACTGATAGGGCTGTCATTGCTGACATCTCATTCTGAGAATGCTAGTTGTCTGGTTGTCATACTGATTTCATGCTGATCTAGTGCCTTCAATATTTTCTGAGGCTCTGATATGATACAAGTACGCATCGCAAGAGTTCTGTTATCATGCTGATTCTGGAAACAACATGTTTATTCCATATACTGTAAATGAAAGTAAAAAAACCTGAGACAATAAGGCAACTACTATTCTTAGAAGGAGATCACCATGGCAGCCTCTAAAATAGCTCAGTTTCTTATAAGGGGGATATTTCAATGCAAATATTTGGTTCTGTTATACAGTTTAGTAATCTAAAAGAATTATTGTTAACTGAAGTCTTGCAGAAAGTATTTAAAGGATTCATTGTGTATACATCCCATTTAGACTTTTTTCCATTCTAGGACCTGTGGTGATGAGCTTTGGGCTTATGTCATGGCGGGCAAAGGCAAATTGCTTTCAGGTACATTCCACTTGCATCTGACATAATTTAAGGAGGCTTCCAAGACCATTTGGAGTTCATCAACAGGTTAATTTAACCAGCATTTTGACTTCTTTTAACCACTTGCTTACTGGGCACTTAAACACCCCTCCTGCCCAGAGCAATTTTCAGCTTTCAGCGCTGTCACACTTTGAATGACAATTACTCAGTCATGCAACACTGTACCCAAATGATTTTTTTGTCCTTTTTTTCCCACAAATAGAGCTTTCTTTTGGTGGTATTTGATCACCTCTGGGTTTTTTATTTTTTGCGCTATTAATGAAAAAAGACCGAAAATTTGGAAAAAAAATGATTTTTTCTTAGTTTCTGTGATAAAATTTTGCAAATTATTAATATTTCTTCATAAATTTTGGCCACAATTTATACTGCTACATGTCTTTGATAAAAATAACCCCAAATTTTTGGAAATTATTTGGTCTGTGTGAAAGTTTTAGAGTCTACAAGCTATAGTGCAAATCATAAAAAATTGTCACATCTGATCACACCTGATGTACTGAAGGCCTATCTCATTTCTTGGGACCCTAACAAGCCAGGAAAGTACAAATGCCCCCAAAATAACCCCTTTTTGGAAAGTAGACATCCCAAGGTATTTAGTAAGAGGCATGGTGAGTTATTTGAAGTTGTGTTTTTTTCCCCACAATACTTTGCAAAATAAAGATTTTTATTTTTCATTTAAAAAATTTCTCAAAATTGTCATTGTAATAGCTTATTTCTCTCACATGGCATGTGCATACCACAAATGACACCCCAAAATACATTCTGCTACTCCTCCTGAGTAAAACGATACCCCATGTGTGAGACTTTTTCACTGCCTGGCCACATACGGAGGCCCAACATGCAGGAAGCGCCATCAGGGGTTTTAGGAGCATAAATTGCACATCTAACTAGTTGACTACCTATTACACTTTTGAAGGCCCTGGAACACCAGGACAATGGAATTACCCACAAAGTGACCCCATTTTGGAAAGCTAATACCCCAACGTATAATCTATGAGGCATAATGAGTCTTTTGAACGGTTTATTTTTTTCCAGCAGTTTTTGGAAAATGTGGAAAAAAAATGAAAACGCATTTTTTTTACACAAAGTTGTCCATTGATAAGATATTTCCAACACATAGCATGTACATATCAAAAATTACACCCCAAAATACATTCTGCTACTCCTCCTGAGTAAAATGATACCCCATGTGTGAGACTTTTTTACTGCCTGGCCACATACAGAGGCCCAACATGCAGGAAGCGCCATCAGGGGTTTTAGGAGCATAAATTGCACATCTAACTAGTTGACTACCTATTACACTTTTGAAGGCCCTGGAACACCAGGACAATGGAATTACCAACACACTGACCCCATTTTGGAAAGCTAACACCCCAACGTATAATCTATGAGGCATAATGAGTCTTTTGAATGGTTCATTTTTTTCCAGAAGTTTTTGGAACATGTGGAAGAAAAATGAAAACTCATTTTTTTTACACAAAGTTGTATGTTTCTAAGATATTTCCAACACATAGCATTTAGATAGCAAAAATTACACCCCAAAATACATTCTGCTACTCCTCCTGAGTACAACAATACCACGTGTGTGAGACTTCTACATAGCCTGACCACATACAGAGATCCAACATGCAAGGAACACCGTCAGGTGTTCCAGAGACACATAGTATGCACATACCAAGAATTACACCTCAAAATACATTATGCTGAGCAAAGCGTAAACAAAAGATTACCTGTGGTAATAGTAGCGCAGTTCTACAGCAGGATAGCACTGGTCCAGGCAGCAGGCAGGGACTTGGTCAGCAACGTCCAGGCAGGGATACTGTCCCGTCAGGGTTAGTGCAGGTGGTCAGTTCATGCAACAGGCAGAGGCATGATGGCATAGGTCCTACAGGCAGCAGGCAGAAGTAGGGCCTCGTTCAGGACAGAATGGGGACAGGGGTAGAGGCTTCTCCCACCCAAATCTCTTTGAAGCCTCCGGGCAACCAGACCCTAATCTAGGATGAGAAAACGAAAAAGTTTTCTTCATCCAGAAAAACTTTTCTGGCGCCCCTCACATATGTGAGACCCCTGTGTTCCCACTAGTCCAGTAGCAGGGTACAAGATCAGTCCATGAGGCAGGCAAAAACATGGTCAAACAGTCCGAGGTCAGTTCCAGATCAGGCAGAGGCAGTACAGAATCGTTGGGCAGAAGAATGGTCGAAAAAACAGTCCAGGGTCAATTCCAAATCGGGCAGAGGCATTACAAAATCGTTAGGCAGAATCGTGGTCAAAAAACAAGCCGGGGTCAGTTACAGAGCAGGCGGTGGCATAAGGGGTGTGAAGGTGTGTGAAGGCAGGAACGGAGGATTAATACTTTAGTTTGGTGTGGTAACGGCGAAAACAGTCAATTATACAGAGGCCTGGTTTGGAAGGACAATCGGCACAATGGTAAGCTGTGTCTCGTCTGACTCCTTCACTGGCGCATACCTTGCATCGTTTTTGACGTCGTCGGCCTGTTTCTGTGGGAGGGACTTTATCGGGAAAATGACGCTCGGCGAGACGACTTAAAACATCAGATCGGATGGTTTGGGGTGCATCGTTGTGGAAAATAAGGGCAGTGATAAGGTCCTCTTGGTAGCCAAGGAAGCGTTTGGGGTTTTGGGTGGAGTTGCTGTAAATTACAAAAGAATTGTATATGGCCAATTGAAAAAAATAAATGGCAACTTTTTTGTACCAATGGTACGTTCTTCTTGTGGCAAGATAGGGCTCAAGCATCTGGTCATTGAAGTCGACCCCCCCCATAAACAAATTATAGTCCTGGATGCAAGTGGGCTTTCGGATGGTGGTGCCACGCCTTCTGCGGGTTTCAACAATGGTGTCATTGTGGATAGTAGATAGCATATAGACATCCCTTCTGTCCTTCCACTTCACCGCCAAAACCGCATTGTTACGCAGACTTGCTGATTCTCCTCTTTTCAACTTTTGGTTCACCAGGCTTTGAGGAAAGCCTTTCCTATTGTTTCTGACGGTGCCACATGCTGGCGTCTGCTTCCGGTGCAGGTTGTGGAACAGGGGAAGAGAGGTGTAGAAATTATCTACGTATAGATGGTATCCTTTGTCTAATAGGGGGTTGATTAGTTCCCAAACAATTTTGCCACTTGATCCCAAGTAGTCTGGGCAATTAGGGGGATTGATCTGGGTGTCCTTGCCTTCGTATACTCTGTAGGCATACAGGTATCCTGTGACTCGGTCACACAATTTGTAGACCTTCACACCATAGCGGGCTCTTTTGCTGGGCATGAATTGTTTTATTTGGAGTCTGCCACTAAATTTGATAAGGGACTCATCCACACAGATGTGTTGGTCCGGGGTGTACAATTGGGGGAATTTCTCGGAAAAATAATTGAGTAAGGGCCGGATTTTGAAGAGCCTGTCATGATCTGGGTGATTTCGGGGGTGGCACTGGGTATTGTCGTTGAAATGTAGGAATCTCATTATGGCAAAGTATCGGGCTCTGGGCATTATGGTGGAGAAGATGGGCATGTGGTAGATCGGGTTTTTGGACCAAAAGGCACGTGAAGTGTTTTTTGGGTTGAGTCCCATACAAAATGTGAGGCCTAAAAAAAATTTGAACTCGTCCAACGTAAGGTCTCTCCACTGGAAGGGACGGGCATAGTAGGACGTGGGATTGTTTGCAATAAATTGCTGTGCAAATAGGTTGCACTGGGCCACAATTTCGGATAGCATGTCCTCTGTAAACATGAGGTTAAAATAATCGAGTGGGGTAAAATTCTCCGTGTTCACTTGGATTCCTGGCTGGGCCGTGAAAGGGGGAATGTTGGCTTCTCCTGAAGTAGCAGGAAGCCACAAGGGGTTCTGAAGGGCATAGGGAAGGCTGGCATGGGTCCTGGAAGTTTGTTGCCGAGGCACTGCGGTGCTGGCAGATGGCACTGCGGTGCTGGCAGATGGCACGGCGGTGCTGGCAGATGGCACTGCGGTGCTGGCAGATGGCACTGCGGTGCTGGCAGATGGCACTGCGGTGCTGGTGGATGGCACTGCCTCCTCACGCCTTCGTTTAGCCGGCCGGCTATCTTCCTCCTCTGAGTCACTCAGTGTTGCGCTACTGATGGCTGGCTCATAAGCGACGTCAAACTCCGAATCAGAGTTGGAAAGGGACTCTGAAAGAGAGAGCTCCACGTTGCTCTCGTCGGGGGCAGAAATTATTTGGAAAGCCTCCTAAAGGGAATAGGACCTTTTGGACATTTTGCTGGTGTGTGCTAAACCTTCACTGATGGGCACTGATTGGCAGCACAGGTGGGCACTGATTGGCAGCACAGGTGGGCACTGATTGGCAGCACAGGTGGGCACTGATTGGCGGCTCAGGCGGGTACCGATTGGCTGCACAGGCGGGTACCGATTGGCGGCTCAGGCGGGTACCGATTGGCGGCTCAGGCGGGTACCGATTGGCGGCACAGGCGGGTACCGATTGGCGGCACAGGTGGGCACTGATTGGCGGCACAGGCGGGCACTGATTGGCGGCACAGGTGGGCACTGATTGGCGGCACAGGCAGGCACTGATTGGCGGCTCAGGCGGGTACCGATTGGCGGCTCAGGCGGGTACCGATTGGCGGCACAGGCGGGTACCGATTGGCGGCACAGGCGGGCACTGATTGGCGGCACAGATGGGCACTGATTGGCGGCACAGGCGGGCACTGATTGGCGGCACAGGTGGGCACTGATTGGCGGCACAGGCAGGCACTGATTGGCGGCACAGGCAGGTACTGATTGGCGGCACAGGCGGGCACTGATTGGCGGCACAGGCGGGCACTGATTGGCGGCACAGGTGGGCACCGATTGGCGGCACAGGTGGGCACTGATTGGCGGCATAGGCAGGCACTGATTGGCGGCACAGGCAGGCACTGATTGGCGGCACAGGCAGGCACTGATTGGCGGCACAGGCGGGCACTGATTGGCACACAGGCGGGCACTGATTGGCAGCACAGGTGGGAACTGATTGGCGGCACTGGGATGGCTTGCACTGGGATGGCTTGCACTGGGATGGATGGCACTGGGATGGATGGCACTGGGATGGATGGCACTGGGATGGATGGCACTGGTGGATGGCACTGGGATGGATGGCACTGGTGGATGGGACTGGGATGGATGGCAGGCACTGTAACACTGTGTAACACTGTAACACTGTAACGATTATCACTCACAGAACTTCTCTCTCCTCACACGCTGTCTCTGTGTGAGGAGGGAGAGGCGGCAATGAGAGATGATCTCATATGTTTACATTTGAGATCTCCTCTCATTGGCCGCCCAGATCGCATCGCAAACGGCCACTCTGATTGGCCGTTTGCGGCGATCTCTAATTGGCTGTGTCCAAGGGACACGGCCAAAACAAAATTTCCCCGCTGCGCGCTCTGGAGCGCGCGCGGGGACCGCCCAAAGGAGCGGCCGTCAATTGACGGCACTTTGGCTTTTGGGATCCCCGCTGTAGCCGTCAATAGACGGCGAGCGGATCCCAAGTGGTTAAAGGGGTTGTAAAAGTATATTTTTTTTCCTAAATAGCTTCCTTCACCTTAGTGCAGTCCTCCTTCACTTACCTCAGCCTTTGATTTTGCTTTTAAATGTCCTTATTTCTTCTGAGAAATTCTCACTTCCTGTTCTTCTGTCTGTAACTCCACACAGTAATGTGAGGCTTTCTCCATGGTGTGGAGTGTCGTGCTCGCCCCGTCCCTTGGACTACAGGAGAGTCAGGACGCTCTCTACATTGCAGATAAAGAAAGGAGCTGTGTGTTAGTGGGCGTCCTGACTCTTCTGTAGTCCAAGGGAGGGGGTGAGCACAATACTCCACACCAGGGAGAAAGCCTTGCATTACTGTGTGGAGTTACAGACAGAAGAACAGGAAGTGAGGATTTCTCAGAAGAAATAAGGACATTTAAAAGCAAAATGGAAGGATGAGGTAAGTGAAGGAGGACTGCACTAAGGTAAAGGAAGCTATTTGGGAAGAAAACAAATTGTACCTTAACAACCCCTTTAAGCTGCATCAACATGTTTCAAGCTGGTTCTGAATCCGATATCAATAAAGCCTACTAATACAGGTCCTTGGCATCATAAATTGCACAATTTAGGGATAGGCATATCCAAAATAATTTCCCCTCCCTCTTCTTCATTTCAAGTCTTTAAATTGTAATTGTCTTTCACTATTCATATAATTTATTGCATTAAATGTTGTTATAGAAACACATCTGCCAGTCTATCAATGTGTAGAGCTTGATCCTACTTATCCACCATCATGGTTGCTGTCCTAAAGGTTTGCTGCTAAGCCAGGAACATTTGTGGTTTGAAAGTGTGTATGTTTTCCCTATTCCTGCGTCGATTCCTTCATTGTGATCAAACTTCCTTCAATAACACACTGGTAGATCTGCTCCTGATTAATTTTGATTAAGGCTAGGTTCACACTGGTATGACGCGACTGTTGTATGACTGTCCTCCTACTTTGCCCTGCGACATCGGTTCTACTTCCATCCAACTTGAATGAACAGGATATGATTTTGCTCCGATTTTGAGTTAGTCTGACTTGTCCTTTGACCAATCAAAACAATCCCAGTGTGACATAAATTCATTTTACTACTGATGTAATCACCATGTCAGATGTCACAAGTCGGATGGTTAGAATGAGGATCCAACTTTGATTCGACTTCAATATTGATATTGAATGGGCTGAACTAGGACTAAAGTCGGACCAAAGTAGTGCTGCTGCTTCTTCTCCCTCCAACTCTTGTGCAGCTGAGAACAGATGGAATGTGATCACTTATAAAGAAGGGGAAAAAGTATTTTGTATATCTATACAAAAATGTTTTGCCTTTCATTTCTATTTTGAACTGAATGGGTTGTTTTACAAGGTGATCGTTTACAATCACTTTAAGGTTAAAAATTACACACAATTATGAATTACACAAGTTCTGTGGCTGATCAAGCTACTGTAGCAATTAGATTTACTCAGTGCCTTACCTGCATTTTGGAAACCACAAAAATGTATTAAAACTGTGTGTTCGGCTTTAATGTAACTTTACCTAGAGTTTCTAATATCAGAGGTCACAGAACCATTAATGTCACTCTCTACAACCTCAAAAAGAACTTACAGTCTTCTGTTCATCCCTACCAGTCATCCACCTATTATGGTGAATTTGTGTGGAACCTAAAATTTTTGGGATTGTGGGAAGAAACTGAAGCTCTGTAAAAAGCATAGAGCACATATGAAGTCCTTGTGGACAGCACCCAGGCCACCAGCACCATAATGCAAAGCAATATTATGTCTAGGTCACCAGTATTATTATGCACCACCACTGGCACTATTATGTCCAAGCTACTAGCATTATTATGTCTAGACCACCAGCTCTATAAGGCCAAAGTTCTGACCATAACATATGGCACACCTCACTTAAAATGATTATAAAAGATCTTTTTTTATTTTTTTTTAAAAACAAATATATCATACTTACCTCCACTGTGCAACTTGTTTTGCACAGAGTTGCATCGAACATCCTCTTCTGGGGTCCCCCGACGTTTTTTGTGGCTCCTCCCCGCATCAGATAACCCCCTAGGAGAAGTGCTCTCCCAAGGGGGTTACCTTGAGGGCACGCTCCGAATCCAGCATTTGCGTCCACAGACACGAATGCCGGACTCGGCCCCGCCCCCAGATCCCACGTCATTGGATTTGATTGACAGCAGTGGGAGCCAATGGCTGTGCTGCTATCAATCTATCCAATCAAGAGCCGGGACCCCATGGAGAGAGGGACAGCGCGTCCCCGCTGAAGAGATGAAGGGGCTCAGGTAAGTAAAATGGGGGGCCGGTGACTGCCAGGTGTTTTTATACCTTAATGCATAGGATGCATTAAGGTGAAATAACATGAGACTTTACAACCCCTTTAAAACAAACTGAAATACTAAGTGATAATGTACTTAGAAACTTCTGTAACTCTTTTACATTTACCATAGCAATGACAATGATATCTTAAACACATGTAGGTTGGAGAAGGGGCTAGAGCTACAAGGCAATATTCAACATTTATCCCATTGATACATTGATTCAAGGTCAAAATTTAAAGCTTTCCAAGAATAAGTCATGAGCTCATTATATAAGCTGCCTTCACATATGAATGATTTTACCCAATGCCTTATAATGCTTTTTCCTGCTCTTGAACTTTCTAAAGAACTTAGTGATGAATTATGTATGTATGGTTATTTGAAATATATTTCACATTTTTGTTTCTGTATGCTTAGTTAGATAAAAAAAATCATTGAAGGGAAAAGACAATATGCAAGGGCTTAACTAAACTCCTTTGAGCCCCCATACAAAATGTGAACCAGAATCCCCAAACTCCTGCTCATTATTAGAAGGGAACTGGAGTTGTTTCCAAGAGACCAGCCAGCTTAATAAGTGCAAGTAAAAGCACATAAAAATCAAGTGTTTTAAATGCTTACTTGCAGTGTTCTCCTTTCTATAAATTATTTTACTAGAAAACTTGACTACTCTTGGAAGAGTCAACCTTTTAGATCAGCCCCCTCTCTCCTTGCTCGTCATAGCCTTCTCCTCTCCTGGGAACGTGTAATTACTCTCTATGCTGACTCAGCTCCTCCACCCCTCCCTCCACTTCTCTACATAACCTTTTTATGCAGCAGCCGGGGGAGGAGCTCTGCTTCCTAAAATGTATTATTATTTTTTTTTATTTTAATACGTTAAATAAAAGATGTGTCATTTTTATATCATTGATTGTAATTGTAATGAATATAATATAGTGGGGTTGATTTACTAAAACTGGAGAGTGCAAAATCTGGTGCAGCTGTGCATGGTAGCTAATCCGCATTTTACGTGTTCAATTAAGCTTTGACAAAATAATAAAAAATCAACCCCACTGACACCTCAAGTATGTGTTAAGTATCAAATTTATGGCAGTTGTACTGTAGCTGGTGGTTGATTTCCACAATCTGTGGACTGTATTGTCTGTATGTTATAAAACTGAATAAACAGAAATTTACAAAAAAAAAGGATCGAATTCATAAAATGCGATGTCCTGGGATCTAGTGGAGGAATTTAAAGGAGTTTTTTTTATCTTAACCTCCCTGGCAGTATGATTCTTTCAGAAAAAAGGTGCTGAAAGCGGTACCATTATTTGCAAGGAATTTTGGTGATTTGTACTGTAGGCCTGTAATTCTTAGGAATAACTCACTTAAATCTGACCAAACAAGAGTCTTGTAGGCATCCCGGGTATGACATTTTTTTAAAAACAAAATTATAAATTATAATATAATAAATAATTATAACAAATAATAATATATTATAATAAAAATTATTCAATAAGGTAATCAACTCAAAATCACTGAAATTTGCTCAGTTGCAGAATTATCGCTGTCATTACTTTTATTTTTTTATGACGAATTTCCCCACAAATCGCTATCGCACAATTCTGCAAGTGATTATAATTTATTATCGCTGTTTTCTAGCTGCTCTAAAACCATTTTTGACATAAAAAGACACTTTTGGTTGCTATGGACAATCTACAGTTTGCAGGCAGAAAGAACAGTTTTTATTATAGAAAAGTACATGTAGGACACTGGGCAGACCACTAGGGACAAGGGGGGTGTATTTTTTACATACAGTACTGTAATCTATAAGATTACAGTATACTGTATGTAATGTGTTTGTTTACGTTTTTAAATTTGGCGCCGTTCTCCGCTCCCGTGCGTCGTAACGTCGCAGGAAACGGAGATCGGCGGCACAGGAGGACGCTGTGTGAATCGAGCGAGGTCCCGCTCGCTCACACAGCACGGTGGCATTGCTGGATCCAGGGACAAGATAAGTAAACACTGTCTGTGGATCCAGCGAGGCAAGCCCGAGTCTGACTCTGGGTTACTGATCCTAGCACAAAAATCTAACCCCGAGTCAGACTCGGGAATACCGCCAGGGGGGTTAATGCATTCTATGCACCCCCCCCCCCCAATTGCCTACCTGAGCCCTTTCTCTCTCCAGCGATGTCCACGATCTCCTCAGCCACCCAGAACACTCCTCCTGATTAACTGAGACAGAGCAGTTGCGCCATTGGCTCACATGACTGTCAATCAAAGTCAGTCAGCCAATCAGGGGAGAGAGGGGCCAGGACCAGGTCGGGGCTCCGTGTCTGAATGGATACATGGAGCTCTGACTCTGTGTGGGTGTCCCCTCTAGCAAGATGCTTGCAGGGGGGCACTCAAAGGAGGGGTTATGAGCAGTGAAGAGGGACCGGAGAAGAGTAGGATCTAGGCTGCTCTGTGCAAAACCAACTGCACAGAGGAGGTAAGTATAACATGTTTGCTATTTAAAAAACAAAAAAAATAGCCTTTACAATCACTTTAATTGTATCTTATAGGTAAATAACATACATGAAATGCGTTATGCACATAAAATCTTCTAGAAAGACTGATGTTGAAATGAATGGTCCCTTTAATGTTTTAAGGTTCACATGTTAAAAAAGATAAGCCTAAAGTGAACCTATACTCACCCGTCGGCTTCCTCACTGACATCAATATCTTCATCCTGGCTTCTTCCGGGTTCGAGACCTTTGGCCATCCTAAATGCCCTGGCCAGAATGATGTAACTCCCACGTATGCACATGTGTAGATGACAAACTTGCTAAGTTAGTGAGGAGGAAGGTAAGACTGTAGAAACATAGAAAGTCTATTAAAAAAAATACATTATTGTACTGCTTTAATGTGGTTCTAAAGGCAGAAGATTGTATTAACTTAATGCATTCTCTGCATTTAAGTAGAACTATGGGCCTTTCTTTTTTCATTTTGGATAACCCTTGTCTGGTTTTTCTTCACCATCTGTGTTCCATTTTGAAGATTTCCCTTCACTTCCTGCCCCATAGCCGAATAGGAAGTTAGAGGAAAATCCTGCAAATTAAGGGAATCCTTTGGGGACCCCAGAATTAGTATCCCCATTGGAAGATTTCCCCTCTATTACTTTTCTGTGGACAACCCAAAATTTGGGATTTTCTTAACTTCTACTTTCAATGATTACGGTTAACAGGACAAATAGAGAGGGTAAATCTCCTTAATGGGGGCACAGAAAGCAATAAAAACCGATAGGTGTTCTAATCCCTCTCCACTTTTCCAAAAAAAAAAGTTTTGCCTTTAGTTATATTTTAAGGTAAAAAAAAAACTATTCTTACCTGAGCCTGATCTCGACCCAGCACTGTGCAAGGGAGCAGAGGCTCTCTCTGCTCTCTCCCTCTTGATTGGTTTAGAGATATCAGCAGGAACCATTGGCTGCTGTCAATGACAGCCAGTGAGGAGAGAGCAGGGGCAGGACCGAACCATGCACAATGGATGCTCAGACTAGGCTCAGGAATGAGCCTGCATGAGTGCCCCCACAGCAAGCAGTTTGCTATAGAGGCTGTTTGCAGTTTGCCATTTTTGGAAAAATAATATTTTATCTTTTACAATCACTTTAATGGATATTAACCACTTGCCCACCAGGTAAATTCTGGCACTTCTCTCCTTCATGTGAAAATCACAATTTTTTTGCTAGAAAATTAATCAGAACCCCCAAACATTATATATTTTTTTTTAGCAGACATCCTAGGGAATAAAATGGCAGTCATTGCAATACTTTTTGTCACACCGTATTTGCGCAGCGGTCTTACAAGCGCACTTTTTTTGGATAAAAATCACTTTTTTGAATTAAAAAATAAGACAACAATACATTTTGCCCAATTTTTTTATATATTGTGAAAGATAATGTTACGCTGAGTAAAATGATACCCAACATGTCACGCTTAAAAATTGCGCCCGCTCGTGGCATGGCGTCAAACTTTTACCCTTAAAAATCTCGATAGGCGACGTTTAAAAAATTCTACAGGTTGCATTTTTTGAGTTGCAGAGTAGGTCTAGGGCTAGAATTATTGCTCTCACTCTAACGATCGCGGCGATACCTCACTTGTGTGGTTTGAATACCGTTTTCATATGCGGGCGCTACTCGCGTATGCGTTTGCTTCTGCGCGCGAGCTCGTCGGGACGGGGCGCTTTAAAAAAATTTTTTTTGGTTTTCTTATTTATTTTTATTTAGTTTTATAATTTTTTACACTGAAAAAAAAAAAAAAAAATTATCACTTTTATTCCTATTACAAGGAATGTAAACATCCCTTGTAATAGAAAAAAGCATGACAGGTCCTCTTAAATATGAGATCTGGGGTCAAAAAGACCTCAGATCTCATAATTAGACTTAAATGCAAAAAAAAAAAAAAAAAAAAAAAAAAAATGTCATTTTTTCAAATGACAAAAAAAAAAATGTTTCTTTAAGAGGCTGGGCGGGACTGACGTTTTGACGTCACTTCCGCCCAGCAGAGCTATGAGGACGGGTGAAGGAGATTTCTCCTTCAGTCCCGTCCCCGCTCAGCTGCCGGACACATCCGATCCCCTCCGCCGCTACCGACGGCTCCGGTAAGCGGCGGAGGGCGCGGGAGAGCGGCGGGAGGCCCCTCTCCCGCCACCGATAACGGCGATCTCGCGGCGAATCCGCCGCGGAGACCGCCGTTATCGTGTACACCACCGCCCCCTGAAAAGATGAATGTCTCGGTTGTGGCAGCAGCTGCTGCCGTTATCGAGATATTCAACTTTAAAAAGGAGGACGTCTTTTTGACATGGGGCGGTGATCAAGAGGTTAATTAAGTTACTGGCCTGCAATATCAGATTTGACCACAAGTGATACATTTTGTGTTTTTGCAGAATCTAGAAACTGTTCACCTTTAACAAAAGTTCCCATCATTCTTCAGTCTAAGGAAGAGAAACTGGTGCATCCGGAAACTCAGACTCCATCTTAGAAACTAAAAGATGGAACCAGCTATCAGAGTACATGTTGGACTAAAATTTGCATCCGCTTGCATCCCCTAAACACAGCATCACTGGTAAAAATTACTTATCGCCATCTACTGCCTAGCTTATTCATTGTATTTGTGTATATTTCATATACTGATTACAGTATATGTATCTGTATTTTTTTTTTCTCAATTGTTTCACCCCACCCTGTTTTGTTAATACAAAGCAAGATTACACTCAGTTGGGCTTATAGCAGAATAAGAGGGTTGCATGTCGAGCTACACACAGGGAAACGTGTACAGGCAGTCCCCGACTTACGAACGCCCGACTTACGAATGACTCCTACTTATGAATGGCCTCAATGCCGGCTGCTTGTGCTCCACGCTGGTCCTGGATACCTCTGAGCAGCTATCTTGCCGCATTCCACACTGCAGTACTTCATGTACTGCATGGCCAGAAGAGCCCCAGAAGCGCCCCGAACATCCCACATTCCTGCACAGGCGGACGCCGAAACATCCCACATCCCTGCACAGGTGTAAGTTACACTTACAGGCAGTGTTCCGACTTATGAGCAAATTCCACTTACGAACAAACCTACAGTCCTTAATGTGTTCGTAAGTCGGGGACTGCCTGTAGTGGGGACAGAACAAATATCTATGTATTTTAAAGTGTATGTAAAGCCAAATCCATGGTCTAAAGCAGGGGTCTCCCAACTTTCTAAATAAAGGGCCAGTTTACTGTCCTTCAGGCTTTGGGAGTACAAAATGTCCCAGTGTCAGTGGGAGTAAACAATCCCTCATCATTGGTGTCAGTAGAAGGAGTTGTGCCCCATCATTGATGACATTAGGCCCCATTGTTGGTGTAATTGGGAGGATTTTTGCCCCATCATTGCTGTCATTAATTACCATTGTTAGTGTCATTGGGAGGAACTGTGCCCCATCATTGGGAAGAATTGTGCCCTTCATTGGTGTCGATGAATAAAATAGCACTTCAAGGGCCAGATAAAAGCAAGCAAAGGGCCACATCTGACGTCTGGTCTATAGTTTTGGACAGAGTAGTGAAAGGGTTACCTGTCAGTTTCTATTTGTCCTGGTGACCATTTATTCTGGTACAGGTAAGTAATGGGAAACCCAAAACACTGCTCGTATTCTGTCTCTGAACTTAAGCAGTCATGCTGACCTCACTACATGCGTACCATTCCTGGAACTTCCCTCAGTAACGACTGATGAAGTCCATATTTATCAGGTCTTTGGCAGCACTGTTGAAGTGTGAAGCAGCAGTAATCCAATCTATGACATTAATAGGGTAACATAACTCATTGCCAATATACCTTGCAAGTACAAGCACAGCGTGTAAATTATATTGTTTTTGAGATTTTTTTTAAAGGCAAGTCCAGATGAAACGTATATGTCTATAAATTCCTGAAACCTAAACAAAATTGACATCCTTTTTTCCCACAAACACAGCTTTCTTTTGGTGGTACTTGATCACCTCTGTGGAGTTTTTTTTGCGCTATAAACAAAAAAACTGCGACAATTTAAAAAAAAAAAACAATATTTTTTTACTTTTTGCTATGATAAATATCCCCCCCCCACAAAATATATATATATATATATATATATATATATATATATATATATATATATATATAAATTATTTCTCAGTTTAGGCCGATTTGTATTCTACATATTTTTGGTAAAAAAAATGACAATAAGCGTATATTGATTTGTTTTGCGCAAAATTTATAGGGCTAGATTCAGGTATCTGCGCCTGATCTTATGGTGGCGCAGCATATCGTATTTACGCTATGCCGCCGCAACTTACAGGAGCAAGTGCAGTATTCACAAAGCACTTGCTCCGTAAGTTGCGGCGGCGTAGCGTAAATGGGGCCGGCGTAAGCGCGCGTAATTCAAATGTTTAAGGGGGGCGTGTTTTATGTTAATGTGTGTTGACCTGACGTGATTGACGTTTTGTACGAACGGCGCATGCGCCGTCCGTGTACATATCCCAGTGTGCATTGCTCCAAATGACGTCGCAAGGACGTCATTGGTTTCGACGTGAACGTAAATTACGTCCAGCCCTATTCGTGAACGACTTACGCAAACGACGTAAACAAATCGAAGCGGGAACGACATCCATATTTAACATTGAGTGCGCCTCATAGAAGCAGGCACAACATTACGCCGAAAAAGCCTTACGTAAACGACGTAAAAAACGCCGGGCGCACGTACGTTTGTGAATCGACGTAACTAGGTAATTTGCATATTCTACGCCGGAAACAACGGAAGCGCCACCTAGCGGCCAGCGTGAGAATGCACCCTAAGATACAACAGCGTAATAGAATTACGACAGTCGGATCTTAGGCTAATGTCAGCGTATCTAGCTTTCTGACTACAGAAAGTAGATACGCCGGCGCAGCTTTGAATTTACGCAGCGTATCTATGGATACGCCGGCGTAATTCTTTGCTGAATCTAGCCCATAGTGTCTACAAAATAGGGGATAGTTTTATGTCATTTTTTTTTTATTAGTAATGGCAGTGATCTGCAATTTTTATCATGACTGCGAGATTATGGCGGACACATCAGACACTTTTGACACTATTTTGGGACCACTGACATATATACAGCGATCAGTGCTAAAAAAATGCACTGATTACTGTGTAAATGACACTGGTGGGGAAGGGGTTAAACACTAGGGGGCGATGAAGGGGTTGAATGTGTCCTAGGGAGTGATTCTAACTGTGGGGGGGGGGAGTGGGCTCACTACAGCATGACAAAGATCACTGCTCCCGATGGGAGCAATAGATCTCTGTCATGTTGCTAGGCAGAACAGGGAAATGCCTCCCCATTCTGCCTCTCCGTGACACGATCTCAGGCACCTGGCGGACCCGCGGGCACGGAGCATGCAGCGGGTGCCCACTATGCCGCGATTTAAAGGCGACGTACAGGTACGTTGCTTTTCGCAGCCTTGTCATTCTGCCGACGTATATCGTCGTGCAGCGGTCAGAAAGCGGTTAAACATTCATTTTTAGACTGAATGTAATTCCCAAATGAAAATCACATACACTGTTTGCGATTCATTCATTCAAGAAAACAATTCTATTTTGCCCCTTTGAATTTTCTGCTCAAAAATAAACACAGATTTGCCCCACTAATAATTAAAAATAAAAAAGTTCCTAAAGGGAAAAATTTCAAACAAAAAACTATACATATATGGCCTGCATTAGACACAGCAGAAGATCAGAGGATAGTTTTCACTCTTAGGCCCGGTACACACGAACAAACATGTATGGTGAAAGCGGTCCGTCGGACCGTTTTCACCATACATGTCTGCCAGAGGGCTTCTGTACGATGGTTGTACACACCATCGTACAGAAGTCCGCGCGTAAACAATACGCGGGGCGTGTCCGCGGTGTCGCCGCGTCGATGACGCGGTGTCGCCGTGACAATGACGCAGCGACGTGGGCGGCCCGCCTTTAAAATGCTTCCACGCATGCGTCAAAGTCATTCGACGCATGCGAGGGACGGCGGGCGCCTGGACATGTACGGTAGGTCTGTACTGACGACCGTACATGTCCGAGCGGGCAGGATTCCAGCGGACGGTTTTAAAACACGTCCAGGAATATTTGTCTGCTGGGAAAAGGCCCGGCGGGCAAATGTTTGCTGGAATTCGGCCCGCTCGCGCCCACACACGACCGAACATGTATGCTGAAACTGGCCCGCGGACCAGTTTCAGCAGACATGTTTGGTCGTGAGTATGGGGCCTTAGCTGTCACCAGAAATGGTTTGTTCATTGAAAGATTTCTTCTCACCTCCTGGGAAAGTGTACAATTTAAAAGTAAAACTCCAACCAAAACAAATGAATTGCATATTAAAATATAAAAATCAAAATACTCTTTGGTTGCAACATTCTCCACAGTACTCTTGCTAGATGTCCTCCGTCTTATGGGCAGCATCATTCAACCCACTTCCTCTGAGCCCAGGTCATCCTGGATCCATCTCAGCCTGTGACTTTACAGTGAAAGGAGAAGCAGAACAGTTATGAGCTTATCTCTCTGCCATTCCACTTTCTTCTCATTTCTGCATGCTTCTTGTCAGCACATGAACTGATTGGCTCCTTATACTGCTTCCTTCTCTCACATTCCAGCCCTGCTGTACAGGGACTGCGAAAGGCTGATAACAGGCATTTACACTATATTAGGAAAGGTATTGGGATGCCTGCCTTTACACGCACATAAACTTTAATGGCACCCAAGTCTTATGCCGCGTACACACGGTCGTTTTTTGTGATGAAAAAAAAAAAAACATTTTTAAAAACGTCATTTAAAATGACCGTGTGTGGTGAAAACGTAGTTTTATGTCTTCTGAAAAACGACAAAAAGAAAATTCGAGCATGCTTAAATTTTTTATGTCGTTTTTCAAAACATTGTTTTGTTGTGTCATAAAAAATGACTGTGTGTAGGCTAAAACAACGTTTAAAACAAAGTTTTTAAACCCGCGCATGCTCAGAAGCAAGTTATGACGCGAGCTTGAATGGAACAGAGTGCCGCCGTATGTGCTGAACGTAACCGCGCTTTGCTAGAGCATTTTGAAAAAACGATGGTGTGTAGGCAACGTCGTTTTTTAAAATGAAGTTTGAAAAACGTTGTTTTTTTCATGAGAAAAAATTACGTTTTTTTTAATCACAAAAAACAACCGTGGGTACGCGGCATTAGTCCCTACTGCGCATGCGTGAATCGTGTGGCGCTTTCTGAATGGTCCCATTGTCTTATGGGACACACACACAGGTCCCAGAAGGCAGCAGTGGGAAGGAGGAGGGCACGGTGCGATCACAGAAATGGCGTACCTCCATGCGGTGACATAGGACGGAAGTCCAGAAGAAAGAAAGAAAAAGAGGTATCAAAAAGACAATATATATGTATGTAGCGCCTGTGTACTTTTCGTACAGATGCTATATTAAATTTAGTGGGGGAATGAGAGAGTTATATTACTCTCATTCATTTGATTTGTTAAATTCGGCTGTCGCCAAATCTGGATTTGTCCTGTGGGTCAGTCAGTGCTCCAGAGATGCAGTCTCATCTCTGGGCGGCAGGTGGCACCAGAGGGTTCCAGGCGGAGCCGCTTCTTCCCAGCAGCCAATGAGAGGAGTTGGACCTCGCTGTTCATGCTGGGGAGGGGTATTTCTGTGGCGGAGGTTGTTGTTTGTGGTTCTTCGCGGGTTTCTGGTTCCAGGTGCAGGACCCACCTTTAGGGTGTGCGCACATCACAGGCCCCACCACTAGGGCCTACCAGGCCGGGGTCGCGTGCTACGCTCCTGTTCCTGACTCTCATAGCCCGGAGCAACTGATGCTGCCAGGGGACCACAGTGACTTACTGGGTTCCCATCCTTATTGAGATGATCCCAAGCTGGGTGCTGTTCGGTGGAGGATCGGTCTGAGGAGAACCCGGAGGCAGGTGATCCAATAGGACTTGAACGAACCATCGGGGATCTGGGCACCAGACACTAACAGGTTGCATTCAGGCTGTCAGTCGGTGACCCCAAATGACATACTGGGAGGATTCGCTCTACCATTCAAACTTTCAAGTACTAGGCCTGTGGCAGACATCTCATCTTTAAACCCAAAAGTAAATTAGAGCCAAGTCTGTGGCAGAGACTTGTTCCTTCCCAGAAGTTCTAAGTGGCGCTCTGGCTGCCAGGTTCGTGAGGGGGACCTGTCCAGGGGCACTTTACCCACTTCGGCTGAAGTGGCGACGAGGAAAGAGTTGCTGTAAAAGCTGGACTGCTTTTACATATCCATAAGCCTGATTCTGCAAAGTTCATTCTTCTTTCATCAACCTGTCCTGTCTACCTCAAGTTGACATGTTGGTCGTGTTGACCAGAGAAATAAAGCATTTGAAAACGTCAACCAACGGTCTGGACATTCTATTACTGCTCTCATCACTACCATCACCCCTAGACACAATATAGAGGTAACTTAAATACGCCAATCCCAAATCTAACCAGCGGCTCCTCCGGGGGTAGCGCTACATATATACAAAACTGAGATGGTGGTGGGGTGTCTTTTAAGACAGAGTAAAGGATAATGCTGGTTGTCCTTCATCCAGGCAATCAGCTGGACTGACCATTAGGACACTTAGTCACTGCCCGAGGGCCCGAGGCCAGTAGGGGGCCCCATAAGAGGCTCCAGGTACCTCCGTCTTTCCAAGTAATCTGTGCTGATCCCAGAGCCCAGTGCCGGAACAAGATCCAGCACTAAGCTCCGCTAATTGCCCCGACAGGGGCGCTCTAACATGGGCACTCAAGACACCTTCCCCCGTATCTCCTGCGGGGTGCCTGGACTCCCACATGCAGCGATCGCCCCTTTCTGGCAGCTGTCACTGGATTCTCTTCCCCCTCAGCCTGCACATCACACAGAGCTCTCTTAGCATCCTCCTCCTCGGCTTCGATGTACACAGACAGGAGGAGGAGGATCCAGGGAGGAGAGATCCTACACTGCAGGAGCTGTGCTGATTATCTGAGGTCTGTACATAGTTTATAGATGACGGGGGTGGGGAGGCAGGTAACAAGGATGCACACATGGAGAAGTGATGGGAGAGGGAGGGTAAGAGTATGTGTGTCGGGGGGGGGTTTTGAAGGGGAGAAAACTTTTGCTGGAAGGTGGGGTTCTCTCCCCTCCAAAAGAACCCTCAACACATATGCTCCTACACCCTCCTCCCTCAAATCAAAGAGATGCCACCTGCCACTCTCTGTCCTAATTTCAGGAGCTTCTCTTTGCCCCCATACCAGGGTCTCTCTCTGCCCCATCCCAGAGTTCACTCTCTGCCCCATCCCAGGGTCCATCTCTGCCCTCATCCCAGGGTCCCTCTCTGCCCCCATCCCAGGGTCCCTCTCTGCCCCCATCCCAGAGTTTACTCTCTGCCCCATCCCAGGGTCCTTCTCAGCCCTCATCCCAGGGTCACTTCTCTGCCCCTAATCCAGGGTCCCCTCTCTGCTCTCATCTCAGGGCCCCACTCTGCTCCCATCCCAGGGCCCCCTCTATGCCCTTATCCCAGGGCTCCTCTCTGCTCCCATCCCAGGGTCTCCTCTATGCCCTCATCCCAGGGTCCCCTTTCTGCCCCCACCCCAGGGTCCCCTTTCTGCCTCCACCCCAGGGTCCCCTCTCTTCCCTCAGCCCAGGGCCCCTCTCTGCTCTCATCTCAGGGCCCCACTCTGCTCCCATCCCAGGGCCCCTCTCTGTCCTTATCTCAGGGGTTCCTCTCTGTCCTTATCCAGTGGGGGCCCCTAAAAGCAACTGTGATAGGAGGCTCAGGACAAGGACAGTAAGGCCTTGTTTACATTTGTAGTTTGGGGCAGAAAACACCATAGTTAAGCCCTGCTTTTACTCCCCCCCACTGCACCACCTTTAACTGTTGGTGTGGGGTGTACGCATGTCACAGCTGCAGCAGCAACAATTATACACCCCGTCATGCTTGCCATGTGTAGCGCCTGCCAAGCGTGACTTAGTCATGTGAATGTGGTGAAACTTCAAAGGCCGCGTAACCTTGTGCAGTATAGTGACCAAAGGGTTAAAACAGGCAGTGAGGATGCATTGTATCGCCTCCTTATCACCTGCTTTAACCCCTTGGATCCCACACTTGCACGTTGCAACTGCCTGCATTGCACATGGTTGCAGGGTGTTTGCAAAGTGGCCCCAATCACTTGAATTGTCTCAGCGAGTGTACATCCTCAGCTGCTGCCTCTGCAGCTAAAGGGCGAAAGGAGGAACGTATGTAATGTTGGCAGTGCAATATGTAGGGGGTGCTTTGTGTGGGTGTGGTTTGAGTGTGGGCGAGGCCCTATGATTTCAAATTGTCCCGGGAGCCCCGCGAGTTGTCAGTCCGCCCCTGTGCACACTGTCAGAGGGTCATAGTGTGCAGTAAAATCATAGAAAGTAATTTCAGTACAGAGGTGGAGCCTGTGGGGCTTTAAAGCTGAATTCCAGGCAATACACATATGAAAGTTGTTTTACCTGCCAAAGAATTTGCATTTCCGTCTATCTAGTTATGATATTTAAACAGCCTCTTCACACCACAGCCATGTCTGGCAGGACAGGAGACCTGATCTTTTCTGCTGCAGTTGATTAACACCAACAGGTTTTGTCCCTCCTCCAGCCTCTGACTGGACAGTGGAAGGAGAAGCAGAAGACTAATAAGCTCATCTCTCTGCTCGTTTTCTCTCTCCTCCTATCAGTATGCTCCTCATTGGCACACTGTATCACAACTAAATGGCTCTTTGTGCTACTTCTCCGTCTCCTGGTCTGAGCTACGCAGTACAAGGATTGCAAGAAGCTGTCACCACGTCATATTCGGTTCCTTATGTAGCTTGCATTTAGATAGAACCATCTCACGGGGTATTAATGGATATAGAGCTGCACTCATGTGTATCCTTTATATCTACCTGAACCTCAGCTTTATTAAAATGTGTTCATTTACGAGACATTCCATTAAAGTCAGTGAAAAGAACAACACAAATGTGTTAAGTAAAGTTGATTTCACCTTCCAGCAGTTTTTGTTCTTTGAGAACAATCAAAGAAGACTTCTGATTGGCTGTTGATGGGTCACTGCACTTTGCATTACATTGTGCATTATTAAATAAGCCTGAGAGTGTTTGTTCATGAATAAACAGATGAATCATACCTCTTACCTGGATGTTTGGAAATGAGTCGAAATTTCCTTTGTCCAAAACATTTTTTTTTTTTTTAGGCTCACTGACTGGAAAAATGCCTAGACAGTCATAGGATTGCATGACTCACTTGGCTCTGGTGAAAGGACTAAAGAGAAACGTTTAAAAAAGTAGTCGGTTCTATTATGTCATGCTTATATTCATCTTACATATCATTTGGACAAATATGTTACTTTTTATAACACATAACTTTTGCGCAGCCAAAATGTTAGCAACAGGGACGGGAAAGTTATAGTGCTATAAAATGTATTAACTGTTACCATAAAAGAAGTGCTCAGACCAAATTTAGCTTTATTACACAGTGGAGATGAGTGGTCATAGCTCTGAATTTACACAGAATTTCTATTACATTCTGGGGAAGCTTCAATATAGAAAAAGAGTTGACAGGATGGCACGCGGACAATGGGAAGGTGACTATGTGCTCAATTCACAAAGCTTTAACACAAGGACGATTAGGTTTATTTTAGTACAGTGGGGATCGAAAGTTTGGGCACCCCAGGTAAAAATTTGTATTCATGTGCATAACGAAGCCAAGGAAAGATGAAAAGATCTCCGAAAGGCATCAAATTAAAGATTAGACATTCTTATAATATGTCAAAAAAAGTTAGATTTTATTTCCATCATTTACACTTTCAAAATTACACAAAAAAATGGCGTCTGCCAAAGTTTGGACACCCTGCAGAGTTAATATCTTGTACTGCCCCCTTTGGCAAGTATCACAGCTTGTAAACACTTTTTGTAGCCAGCCAAGAGTTTTTCAATTCTTGTTTGAGGTATCTTTGCCCATTCTTCCTTACAAAAGTCGTCCAGTTCTTTGAGATTTCTGGGCTGTCTGTCACGCACTGCTCTTTTAAGGTCTATGCATAGATTTTCAATTATGTTGAGGTCAGGAGATTGTGAAGGCCATGGCAAAACCTTCAGTTTACGCCTCTTGATGTAATCCCCTGTGGATTTTGAGGTGTGTTTAGGATCATTATCCATTTGTAGAAGCCATCCTCTCTTTAACTTCAGCTTTTTCACAGATGGCATCAAGTTACCATCCAAAATTTGCTGAAATTTTATTGAATCCATTTTTCCTTCTACTCGTGAAATGTTCCCTGTGCCACTGGCTGCAATACAACCCCAAAGCATGATTGATCCACCCCCATGCTTAACAGTTGGACAGAGGTTCTTTTCATTAAATTCTGTGCCCTTTCTTCTCCAAACGTACCTTTGCTCATTCCGGCCAAAAAGTTATATTTTAACCTCATCGGTCCACAGAACTCGGAGATACAGAGGTAACATGCCACCCAAAACAAACCAGCAGCTCCTTTGGGGGTAGTGCTACATATATATATATATATATATATATATATATATATATATATATATATATATATATATATATACATATAATGTGATTTCTCTATAATTGACTTTAACTTAGAGTGTTACTTATCCCAGTAATATGAAAGTAGTTCACCCCCCCCCCTCCCCCAGTACACACAGCTTATAAATCTTCTTTACATTAACATACTGCCACTATATACCTTTTTGGATGCTCTGTATATCACAGTTACATGATAAACTGCACAGTTTCTCCAGTGCTGAGAGTTCAGGTAGGAGATTTCCACTACAGCATGTATACACACCCACATGTGTGATATCAATACCATGTGACCTGGCTAGCTCTGAGAACAAGTAAATGTTCTCTCCAGCATAAAAGACACAACTGAGCATGTGCAGATCGGCAACCCTGCCTGTGTTAGCTGCCCTTCACCAGATAGACAGGGCAGGGAGGGAAGGTTCTGTGCATACAGGATAAAACAGCCTTTTTACACAATGCAGAGGATTAACCCCTTAAGTTCCACAGTGAGTATAACAAGCATGCTATGCTGCATATACAGACTGATTTTACTGTTGTGGGTTTAGTAACACTTTAAAGGAAAAGGAAACAGCATTTGTTGTTAGCAGGACTTACATCTACTTTAAAATATGTTTCGGTTGTGTTGCACTACAATACCACAATTTACCAGAAAGATGAATTGTATGACTTGGGAAAGTCAAAAGGAAAGTAAAGCTTTATATCTTAAAAAATCCCCCTTACCATTTACTGCTTTATAAATTGGAGCATTTACAATGTAACAAAGTATTTAGAAACACAATATAATGCAATATGCTTTTGGTGATAGTAATATAATGTGAACAGGACGCTACATGCCACAGCAGGGCCGGCAAAGCACAACATCCAATATTTGTGTACGTGACCAAACTTTGCCAAGTCTTGTGAAGGAATAATGTTTACCTACTAACACTGCTGCCAGCTGAGTCCCAAGCATAGAATTAGGAAAAGATCACAATGCCCTCTGTGCCCTTACCTTCAGGCTTCACCCATTGTATCAACAGTCATATCATAGGATTATTTCTGCAGTAAATAAAATAATACAACAAACTCTTATTATGCAGATCTTCTATTTGATAAAGAATAGAAACCTCTTCTATTGTAGGTGCTGGTTGCCACCATCCCTAATAATTGGTGTATTAGCTCAACAAGAACCACTAATGGGACTTTGTTGGCAACCAAAGAAGTACTCATATGTAGATACATTTTCTTAAAAAGATACAAAAATCAACAACTTTATTTATACATGGTAAAACATCCACCACATACAGTATCTCAAAAAAGTGAGTATTTTTGTAAATATTTTATCTTTTCATGTGACAACACTGAAAAAATTACACTTTGCTACAATGTAAAGTAGTGAGTGTACAGCTTGTATAACAGTGTAGATTTGCTGTCCCCTCAAAATAACTCAACACACAGCCATTAATGTCTCAACCTATGGCAACAAAAGTGAGTACACCCCTAAGTGAAAATGTCCAAATTGGGTCGAATTAGCCAATTTCCCTCCCCGGTGTCATGTAACTTGTTAGTGGTACAAGGTCTCAGGTGTGAATGGGGACCAGGTGTGTTACATCTGGTGTTATCACTCTCTCATACTGGTCACTGGAAGTTCAACATAACAGCTCATGGCAAAGAACTCTCTGAGGATCTGAAAAAAATAAATGCTATACATAAAGATATCCTAGGCTATAAGAAGATTGCCAAGACCCTGAAACTGAGCTGCAGCACAGTGGCCAAGACCATACAGCAGTTTAGCGGGACAGGTTCCAATCAGAACAGGCCTTGCCATGGTTGACTAAAGAAGTTGTATGCACGTGCTCAGCGTCATATCCAGAGGTTGTCTTTGGGAAATAGACATATGAGTGCTGCCAGCATTGCTGCAGAGGTTGAAGGGGTGGGGGGTCAGCCTGTCAGTGCTCAGACCATACGCCACACATTGAATCAAATTGGTCTGCATGGCTGTCGTACCAGAAGGAAGCCCCTAATAAAAAGATAATGCACAAGAAAGCCAACTAAGGACATGGATTACTGGAGCTACAGATCATTGAGGGAACCATGAATGCCAACATGTACTGTGACATACTGAAGCAGAGCATGATCCCCTCCCTTTGGAGACTGGGCTGATTTCCAACATGATAACGACCCCAAACACACCTCCAAGATGACCATTGCCTTGCTAAAGAAGCTGAAGGTAAAGGTGATGGACTGGCCAAGCATGTCTCCAGACCTAAACCCTATGAGCATTTGTGGGACATCCTGAAATGGAAGGTGGAGGAGCGCAAGGTCTCTAAAATCCACCAGCTCCATGACGTCATCATGGAGGAGTGGAAGAGGACTCCAGTGGCAACCTGTGAAGCTCTGGTGAACTCCATGCCCAAGAGGGTTAAGGCAGTGCTGAAAAATAATGGTGGCCACACAAAATATTAACACTTTGGGCTCATTTTAGACATTTTCACTTAGGGGTTTACTCACTTTTGTTGCCAGCCGTTTAGACATTAATGGCTGTGTGTTGAGTTATTTTGGGGGGGCAGCAAATTTACACTGTTATACAAGCTGCACACTCACTACTTTACATTGTAGCAAAGTGTAATTTCTTCAGTGTTGTCACATAAAAAGATGTAATAAATTGTCACATGTCTAGCATTTTGTAGTACACCTAGTTACAGTCCTGCAAAAGATATAATGCTCACAGTAAGTCTTTCAAGTGGCAACATCCAATGCGTTTCGAACAATAACTGCAACCTGCAACCTCCACATCACCTCAAGGATGTTCAGTTTTAAGTTTGTGCAAAAATACCTTGTTATGTCTTTTTGGAAACATTATGTAATTGTAGCCCCTCTACACCCCCTGACTAGATTTCAGATGTAGTCCTGCATATGGCAGGGTGGCTACATAACTTCTTCCTCCCTCTTCCTGCATCTCCTTTGGTGGAACCTCAAGCAGAGAGCAGCATATCTCCTGTAATTCAATTTCCAGGGAGGATTGCACCAAGGAGATCCAGCAGTAGTGAGACAACACTAATGCCAATCATAGGAAATGGAGGGTGGGACTGACAAGAGGAAAGAAACCGTGTCCAAAAGTTGACCAACGAATTTCTTCATTTACAAAAAAATGTGGTAATCCAAAAAGTGGTCATTTTGGGGATGTTTGCACTGTCCTGGCATCAGCGCCATCTTTAACACAGGGCAAAACAATGGAAGGACCCTATGAGCCCGACAGAGAAGAGCTGGTTTTGTAGAATTAATGATATATATTATACTGAACAGCTCAGGTACATGGGAGAGGAGGGAGAAGGCGGATTTAAACGGAAATGGCAGGATTGGGTTAATTTTAAACTCGGACCAAGGTATATAGATAGGATGTTATAGTGCAGGTAGGTGAACGGGCAAAGAGCGATTCAGTAGGAGACAGAATTCCGGAGATAGGGGAGGGCGGGAGGGTGGGGATAAGGGCTGGGGGGGACTTGAGGGAGGGGCGAGGGTTTGTTCGGCTTGGGGAAACTAATGTATGTATTTAAGTATTTTTTTCTTTCTCTCCTTTTGCACATTTATTGACACATATTTAAAAAAAAGCACTTTTGCAATAATAAAGAAAAAAAGAAAGAAACAACAAATAAAAAAAAAAAAAAAAAAAAATTTCCAACCATGATGCGAACTAAGGAGACTGCGAACTGAACGCAAATTGATTGAGTATCCTGATAGTTCTCTGAGGCGGATAAAAAAAAAAAAAAAAAACACAGGGCAAAAGGGGAAGCTGCCCCGGGCCCAATCATTGTTGTGGAGCCCAAAGAAGCTGCCCCTTGAGCCAGGACTGCCTGCAAATATTTAATAAATGGATTTGGGAAGGCCCAAGAAAATGTTTGCTCAGGGTCCAATCAATATTAAATATTGGCATTTTTATTTTCTATGTTTCATAGCAGAAAGTTAAGGAAACTTTTAGTTTTTTCAACAATTTTGTTTTTTCTTCCCTTTATAGTAAAAAAGAAAACAGGGGTTAAAGTGGAGCTTTAGAAAATGAAAGTGGTTGTAAACCCTAAAAAAAAAAAAAAACTGCAAGACAAAGGCATAATGAGCTAGTATGCTATGTATACTAGCTCATTATGTATTACTTACCTCAGATCGAAGCCCCCAAAGCCGTCCTCAACCCCCACTCCGGCCATGGATATCTCTCCTGGAGCTTACTTCCGGGTATCATGGCTCCGGCGCTGTGATTGGCCGGAGCCGCGTTGATGTCACTCCCGCGCATGAGTGCGGGAGCTGCCGGTAATGACACATCTAACTGAAGCAACGGCATGACGTGCCATTGCTTCAGTGCGCATGTGACGATCACTTCGGTACATGCGGACACAAAGGGATATATCCTAAACTGTGCAGGTTTAGGAGATATCCAGGGAAGCTACAGGTAAGCCTTAATAGAGGCTTACCTGTAGCATAAAGTTGTTATAATGGGTTTACAACCACTTTAAGTTCTGCTACATCACTACATGCTATCCTTTTATCTATGTAAAACAAAAAAAAATAAGTGCCTATACTGTATAAAATCCAGTAATACACTGTCTCACCCCGCACTGCACGTGCTCAGCTACTCTTCATTCTTGTCATTGTGGCAAAAATCAGAGCCACTAGTGGCCGATCTGCTGACAGTCTAAAGAGTTACTGCTGCTCGGGGGCTCTGGGCTACAGCAAAATGGAAAGAAGAAACAGGCACTGCTTCACTTTAACTGACAATTGCGCGGTCGTGTGACGTGGTTCCCAAACAAAATTGACATCCTGGTATTTGATCACCTCTGCGGTTTTTATTTTTACACTATAAACAAAAATAGAGCGACAATTTTGAAAAAAAAAGGAATATTTTTAACTTTTTGCTATAATAAATATCCCCCAAAAAATATATAAAAACATATTTTTTCCTCAGTTTAGGCCGTTATTTATTCTTCTACATAATATTGGTAAAAAAAATTGCAATAAGCATATATTGATTGGTTTGCCCAAAAGTTATAGCGTGTACAAAATGGCTGATAGTTTTATGGCATTTTTATAAATATTATTTTTTTTACTAGTAATGGCAGCGATCTGCGATTTTTATTGTGACTGCGATATTGCAGCGGACACTTTTGACGCTATTCTGCGACCATTGTGATTTATACAGCGATCAGTGCTATAAAATGCACCGATTGCTGTGTAAATTACACTGGCAGAAAAGGGGTTAACCACTAGGGGGCGGGGAAGGGGTTAAGTGTGTCCTAGGGAGTGATTCTAACTGTGTGGAGGGGGGGTGGGCTACCTGTGACACGACAGTGATCACTGCTTCCGATGACAGGGAGCAGACGTTCAGTGTCCTGTCACTAGGCAGAACAGGGAACTGCCTTGTTTACATTGACATTCCCTTGTTTGCTGTGGCAGATTCGAAGCAATGTACCTGTACGTAGCTTTGCCTGCCCATGCCATTCTGCCGACATATAAGTGTGTTAGGCAGTCGGCAAGTGGTTAATGGGGTTTCCACTCCACCGGGAACCCCACACTGGATATCCTGCATGTAAGGTGACCAGATTTTTAAAATGAAATCCGGGGACATTTTTTTTTTACTAGTAATGGCGGCAATCAGAGACTCTCTGCCCGTCGCTGCTGATGCCCGCCTAACAGCCTGTCAACTCTTACTCTCTGGGCCCCGACTACTACTGGGTGGGGAGTGAAGGAAGATCACTCCGCCTGGGTAGGCAAGGAGATAAGCAGGCAGGGGGCTGGCCAGGACTTGAGTCAAGGCAGAAGAAAATGCGAGCGGAGCTGAAGAAATATTCCCTCTGCTTCGACCAGCACATGATCATCAGAAAGGGGCACAGATAATGCAAAAAAATACACCCCCCTAAGCTAGTAGGAGCGGCGGAGCAGGGGTGTGTAAATCAGAATTTGTATTTTTAATTCTGCACTGACTGTCTTTGAAATTGTCCCAGCCCCTGTTCAAATCCAATCTGGGGACAAAACCGGGGACAGACTCGGTCTGGGGACAATGTCCTCAATCCGGGGACTGTCTCCTGAAACTGGGGATGTCTGGTCACCCCAGGGCCAAACCGCCCTATAGGCTCACTATGCAAGCTGCTTAGGGCCCCCCTAATTACTAAAGGCCCCATCTGGTGAGAAATCATTTTCGGCCCCTCACCCCGCTTCTCAACTTGCTGGCTGCATGGGAGAAGATGTAAGAAATCAGCACCCCTCCGCTTCTCACTTTAATGTAAGATGTCATTTCCAACAGCAGAACGCCCCCCTGCTTCTCAACTTTAATGTGACATGTGACTGTCGGCTGTGCCCCCCCATGCTTCACAACTTACTTTAATGTGACATGTCATTTTCGGCAGCCCCCCCCCGCGCTTCTTAGGGACCCAGGGAGGTCAGGATCGGCACTGGGTCACCCTAAGGCCCCTTTCACATTGAGGCGTTTTTCATGCCGTACAGCGCTAAAAATAGCGCTGCTATACCGCATGAAAAAAACCTGCCCTGTAGTGTTCAATGCGAAGGCTTTCACACTGAAGCGGTGCGCTAGTAGGAGCGCTCCAAAAGTCCTGCTAGCCGCATCTTTACTGCGGTATAGGAGCGGTGTGTTCACTGCTCCTATACCGTGCCTTCCTATTGAAATCAATGGGAAACCGCGGTAATACCACCCGCGTTGCGGGCGGTATTAACCCTTTTTCGGCCGCTAGCGGGGGTTAAAACGTCACCGCTAGCGCCCGAATATCATGGTAAATACGACGGTATAGCCACGCTACAAATAGCGCGGCTATACTGTCACTGCGGCTCTATCCCCAATGTGAAAGCAGCCTAATGTAATTGCTAATGGCCCCATTTGGAGGTTTGAATCGGGCCTTAGTTCTATTTTAGAGCTGCAGTAATCTCTATTTTACCTTGCTTGTTCTTGCACTTTGCCTGTGCAAACACTTACATCACCCACTTTATAAACAAGATTAAGGTTGAGTAAAGCCCAGTAGCTAGATACAAATAAAAAAAAGAAAGTAAAACCGGGCTGGAACTGCAGTATTTCTACTATTACTTTGTTGGATTGAAGAACCAGCCTCTTTGAATATATGGCAAGTGAAGAGAACGGGGAGCTGCTGAGCTGACTATATATAGTATGTAAAAACCTTACAATTTACTGCAAGTACTTTGCACCGGAGCCTGAAACTAGAATTCATCAGTTTTTTTTTCCACATAGCTAACAGCTTCTTTCTTAAACAGTGTGCTAGGTCTTGGATCTCCTATGTAACAGCTAAAAGGGGAACCACAGTGACTCATTTCATATCCTTCACAGTATCATTCCATTGTTATAAGTAGAACGTGAACAAACCTACTATTAGTTGCCTAGCAAAGTAAGTAACAAACAGAGGTTCACATCTTAAGGACTCTCAGTGAGTTCCCCATCGTATAGGACATACCGGCATAATTAATACAATAAAAATAACCTTGGGGGTATTTGAAAGAGGAAGAGATGGTACAAGTGACTAATCCTGCCCAGAATACACCGGGTTGTCATGGCGGGCAGCCAAACTAACATAACTAATGTATTCATTCACCCTGTGCCAGCCATCAGTGGAGTGAGCAAGCACATTGATAGCAGGCTCAGCTGAATGGAACTTGTAAATGTAAGTTCGTATTTGAACACCAGAAGGGGAAAGAACTTAGATTAAATCCAGGTATACAGTATGCTTAACCACTTGCATACTAGACACTTTTACCCTCTTCCTGCCCAGGCCAATTTCCAGCTTTCAGCGCTGTCACACTTTAAAAGACAATTGTGTAGTCATGCAACACTGTACCTATATGAAATTGTTGTCATTTTTTTTCACACACATTGGGCCAGATTCACAGAAGAGATACGCCGGAGTATCTACTGATACTCCGGCGTATTTTCAAATTTGCCGCGTCGTATCTTAATTTGTGATTCACAAACAAGATACGACGGCTTTTGGCTAAGATCCGACAGGCTTACGGCTTCGTACGCCTTCGGATCTTAGGCTGCAATACTTCGGCCGCCGCTGGGTGGAGTTTGCGTCGTTTTCCAGCGTCGGGTATGCAAATGAGCTTTTACGGCGATCCACGAAGGTTTTTGCATTGGTTACGTCGTCGCTAGTCGTTTTTTCCCGTCGCAAAGTTACGGCTGCTTTAACATGGCTTAAATTTAGACGAGCCATGTTAAAGTATGGCCGTCGTTCCCGCGTCAAATTTCTATTTTTTTTTTTTTGCGTAAGACGTCCGGGAATACGAAAGTACGTTACGCACGTCGCCGTTCAAAAAAATGACGTCACTTCGCGCAAAGCACGGCGGGAATTTCAAAACGGAGCATGCGCAGTAGGTCCGACGCGGGAGCGCACCTAATTTAAATGGTACACGCCCCATTTGAATTAGGCGGGCTTGCGCCTGACGCCTTTACGTTACACCGCCGTAAGTTTACACGCAAGTGCTTGGTGAATCAGGCACTTGTGCTGAAAACTTGCGGCGGTGTAATGTATAGACGATACGTTACGCCGCCGCAGTTATATGTGAATCTGGCCCCTAGAGCTTTTTTTGGTGGTATTTACTCACCACAGTTTTTATTTTTATTTTTGCTAAGCAAACAAAAAAAGACCAAATAATTTGAAAAACAAAACATTTTTCATAGTTTGTTATTTTTTTTAGCAAACAGGTAATTATTTCCTTCAATGATGTGCGCTGATGAGGTTGCATTGCTAGGCTGCACTGATGGGCACTAATAAGGCGGAACCCATGAGGCGCCCCTGATGGTCATTGATAGGTGGCACTGATTAGGAGGCACTGATGAGGCTGCACTAATGGGCGGCACTGATAGGCAACACTGATGGGCACTGACAGGTGGCACTGATAGGCAGCACTAATAGGGGGCACTAATGGACACTAATAGTTGGTACTGATAAGGCAGCACTGGTGGGCACTGATAGGTGGCACTGATGGGCTCTAATAGGCAACACTGAAGGGCCCTGATAGGTGGCACTGATAGGTGGCACTGATGGGCACTGATAGGTGGCACTGATGGGCTCTAATAGGCGACACTAAAGGGCCCTGATAGGTGGCACTGATAGGTGGCACTGATGGGCACTGATAGGCGGCACTGATCAGTACTGAGAAGCAGCACTGATGAGGCGCCCTGATGAGGCGCCCCTGATGGTCATTGATAGTTGGCACTGATGGGCACTGATGAGGAGGCACTGATGAGGCTGCACTAATGGGCGGCACTGATAGGCAACACTGATGGGCACTGACAGGTGGCACTGATAGGCAGCACTAATAGGGGGCACTAATGGACACTAATAGTTGGTACTGATAAGGCAGCACTGGTGGGCACTGATGAGGAGGCACTGATGAGGATGCACTGATAGGTGGCACTTATGGGCACTGATAGGTGGCACTGATGGGCTCTAATAGGCGACACTGAAGGGCCCTGATAGGTGGCACTGATAGGTGCCACTTATGGGCACTGATAGGCGGCACTGATCTGTACTGAGAAGCAGCACTTATAGGCACTGAATGGCAGCATAGATGGGCACTGAGTGGCAGCACTGATTCACACTGATTGGCAGCACTGGTGGGCACTCTTGAGACTGCACTGATAATCAGGACACTGATAATGAGTGCCGATGTCCCTTTAAGACAAACCGGTTATCGTCCCTCTTTCTCTCCTCACGCTGTCAGTGTGGGGAAAGAAAAGCTGATAACTGGCTTGTGTTTACATCCGTGATCAACTGTCATTGGACACAGCTGATCACGTGGTAAAGGCCTTATACCCTGTTCTGTGATCACTGAGTCTGAAAGACTAAAGAATCTATGTAAGATTTGTGCCTGCGCTGCACTGATCTTCAGATAATTTCCTCTTTGGGTATTGATCCCACCAGGAAGAACTTCTGCAGCTCTTGAAGTTCAGTGCCTGCAGGTAAGTACCCACTGAGCCACAAGTGCCTACACTCCATTTATTTGCCAAATATTTCATATATATATAACTAAAAAATATATTTTGTAAATTCTATTATTCATCCCTAAATATAGGCAATAAAAAGAATAAAAAAGTACTAAAATATTATACATACCCTAAACACCCTATATGCTACTAAGCAAGCAAGTAAGCTTATTAAACATTGTATTGGGCTGGTTTACTTTTTTTTTTTACATTTTTAGCCCTTGTATGACGCTGGACATTTTCTAATTCACACACAGCATCCCCTGTTTGGAAATCAGTGCTGCCATCTGGATAGGCCCTTAGAGAAGCAGTAGAAAGTCTGAGATTACAGCAGGTCACTGGACTTCAAAGCAACCGAGATGTCAACAAAGTTAAACCAGTCTCTTTTATGTCATAGTTGGTGATCTGTGCATCAGATATTTGTTATCTTACCTTTTTCCTGGAACAATTTAACACTGTCTCTTGTTAAAAGATGGGAGTTGCGCTAAAAATTATAAATGAGTGAACATCTGAAATAAAAGTAAAAAAGAGCTGTGCCAGAGACAGCTCGTAGGGGTAACCAAAAGATCAACAAGTTATAAGTCCCAATAAGTGTACATATACAAATCAGTAGAGAAACTTGGTTGAAAAATTCCTAATAATAGTCCATAAACTAAAAAGTGAATCCAATTCTGTGATTAAAGTTGGGACAATATCCAAGTGAAAACGTTCAGGCTTGACCCTTACCAGAAGTATAGATCCCCAAGGATCAAAAAGAGCCATCCATAATGTAGCCACAAAAGGATCCAACATGGAGCGGTGCAGGAGTTCCTACTTCCGTGGACTCAGCCCAGTGAAAAAAGAAAAAAAGAGGAAATAGTGCAAAAACAAATGGTAGGCAAACACAGACTAACTCCCGGTGGCTAATGTTGACAAACACTGTGCAGTAAGGCTGGGGTCCCACCACCAAACAGACACACTGACCCTTACCAGAACTAGGCGACCCTCAAAGGATCAATATTGCATGTCAGTGTGTTACGATCTACAGCAAGGAGATGTTTGTCAGACGAGTCAGTTAAAATGTGTAAAAACAGCAATGATAAATTGTAGCCGGCCGGCAAACAAACAAACGAACAAGGCTAAATTGTAGCCGGCCGGCAAACAAACAAACGAGGCACGTCCTCGGTACGCGGTGACGTCAGCACGCCAACCTCCCAACGTTTCGTCTTCGGATAGACTTGGTCACGGTCAAGGTACATTGGTCCAGCTTGGCACAATGGAGTATGCATTATCATACCTGAGAGACTGCGGTGGTAGTTGCAGCTATTACAGTGATTTCCATGATCTGCTGGGCTCTGTGCCGGAAGGATTCCCTTCTGCATTGTGAATGAAGAGGGGCACTTGCTTTGGAACCGCCACTATTCACAAAGGGCCAGATACTCGTACCTGCGGCGCAGCGTAACCCGTTTACGTTACACCGCCGCAAGTTTTCAGTCTAAGTGCCCGATCCACAAAGCACTTACCTGGAAACTTGCGGCGGTGTATCGTAAACACGTCCGGCGCAAGGCGGCCCAATTCAAATGGGAAGGGTACCATTTAAATTAGGACAGGAATCTAAAACTTGCGACAGCGTAACGACGGGAAAAACCTCAGTGGATCGTCGTAACTGCTAATTTGCATACCCAACGCTGGTTTACGACGCAAACTCCCCCCAGCGGCGGCCGAAGTATTGCATCCTAGGATCCGACAGTGTAATTCAATTACACCTGTCGGATCTTAGGGCTAGCTATGCGTAACTGATTCTATGAATTAGTCGCATAGTTAGAACGGCCCTAAAACAGAGATACGGCGGTGTATCAGGAGATACGCCGTCGTATCTCTTTTGTGAATCTGGCCCAAAATGCCTTTTATGTATTATTAAACACAAGGCATTCTCTGACTGGACAAGGTGGAAAGATGAGGTGGTGGAATCAAAATCTCAGCCTCGTCCTATCAGAGAATGTTTTGTATTTATACCAGGCCTATTCTGGCACTTCTCTCCTACATGTAAAAATCATAATTTGTTTGCTAGAAAATTACTCGGAAACCCCAAACATTGTATATATATATATGTGTTTTTTTTTTTAGCAGACACCCTAGGGAATAAAATGGTGGTCATTGCAACTTTTTATCTTGCATGGTATTTGCGCAACACATTTTATGGGAAAAAAAACTGTTTTATGAATTAAAAAAAAAAAAAACAGTAAAGTTAGCCCAATTTGTTTGTAAAATGTGAAAGATGATGTTAAGTCGAGTAAATAGATACCCAACATGTTACGATTTAAAATTGTGCGCACTCATGGAATGGCGCCAAACGTCAGTACTTAAAAATCTCCATAGGCAACGCTTTAAATTATTTTACAGGTTAGCAGTTTAGAGTTATAGAAGAGATCTAGAATTGTTGCTGGCAGTCAAACGCACGCAGCGATACCTCATATGTGTGGTTTGAACGGCGTTTACATATGTGGGCGGGACTTACATGTGTGTTTGCTTCTGAGCGCAAGCTACCGGGGACTGGGGCATTTTCAATTTTTTTTTTTTTTTTACTTTTAATTTTTTTTACACTTTCTTTTACATTTTTTTAGCACTTTTATTCCTATTTAAAGGAATGTAAACATCCCTTGTAATAGGGATGGTTCGTGACAGGTCCTCTTTATGGAGAGATGCGGGGTCAATAAGGCTGGAAATCATGGGATTGAAAAAAAAATTCACAATCTCCTTCTTACCAGCCGCAATCACAGATTTGTTTACAACTGCGGCCCGGACATGACGTCATAATGTCACGCCCGGGCCTCAGATGGCCATAGATATGACTGGTGACCATCTGGTCACCGGAAATCTCTATGGTCATCATCCGGCGGCGGCCAATTCTTTCCCTGGGTCCCCGATGGCACGGGAGAGCCCGGAAAAGCATGTCCCCTCCCTTCGCCTGTAAGAACGACCAAGCGGCAGAACTGCTGCTATGACTGTTCTTAGGGTGCACAGAATCGCTGGCTGAAAACGAGGATATCTGAATGATGCCTGTAGCTGCACCCATCATTCAGATATTCCCACTGAAAGTCAAAGACGTCATATCCATCCTTGGGCTGGAAGTGGTTAAAAAACACAAAGCGTCCTGTGAGTAGCTGTGGAGTTGAGCAATCAACCCCAATTGTCACTCAGCACAAGACCTGGAAGGTTGCAGCAATCACTGTAGTAGTGTTGACTACTACAGTTGTTGTTACCTTCCTTGCAGGCCATGAGATATGAATACTTACATGGCTCCAAGCTATACCAATATAAATAAGCAATAAAGATAAAGATAATACCTAGAACAATCCAGGAACAAAAAAATAATATATTGCAGCCCACCAGTCTATAGAGGTGGCTACATTAGTTTCTTTATAGCCCTATTTTTTACCTAGTTATCCAGGCCAGTAACACACTTCCTGTATCAGGGTGGCTACACTCACTTCTCCACTGTACCTATGGAACAGCAGTGTAGCCACCCTTAGACAGCAGCATTGGGGAGGATATTGCTAGATGGACTAGTAGATTTACAGTAGATGGACTTCACTTACATAAGTGTCTTCACAATAAAGCCTAACTCCAGCTAACACTTTTTAAGCGGTTCGGCAGTTTGTTTGTTTTTTGCTTTTGGCATAAAGGTTTTACATTAATAAATAAAAGCTGACTATCAGAAGTACCCCTGTCAGTGTTAAATAGATTCTCTCAACCTTCTAATGCCGTGTACACACGATCAGTCAATCCGATGAGAACGGTCTGATGGACCGTTTTCATCAGACCAAACCGATCGTGTGTAGGCCCCATCGGTTATTTATCCATCAGTTAAAAAATTTGAAACGTGTTTTAAAATGAACCGATGGATACCTAACCGATAGAAAAAACGATCGTTAGTAGGCACGTCCATCGGTTAAAAATCCACGCATGCTCAGACTAAATTAGGGCACGGGAGCGCTCGTTCTGGTAAAACTAGGTTTGTTATGGAGATAGCACATTCATCACGCTGTAACAGACAGAAAAGCGTGAATCGTCTTTTACTAACACGAAATCAGCTAAAGCAGCCCCAAGGGTGGCGCCATTGGATTTGAACTTCCCCTTTATAGTGCCGTCGTACGTGGTTTACGTGACCTCGTTCTGACACGATTGTTTTTTTATGGTGTGTAGGCACGACTGACCATCAGTCAGCTTCATCGGTTAACTGATGGAAAAATCCATCAGACCGTTCTCATCGGATTGACCGATCGTGTGTACAGGGCATTACTGTCACTTTTGTAGAGGTTTGAAGAAGCACTATTGACAGTGTGAAACGCGTCACCTCTCTTGGTTCCTGTGTCTTTGTCTTGGTGGCTGGTATGTGACTGTTGCTGAACAATAAAACTATGTTGGAACGGCTTTGGAACGGTGTGCAGCAATCTTCCTTTTTCCGAATGTTTTCAGTGGCGAGCCGTGGCCTGCACCCAGCACATCTGGATCACATTGATTTACTCACCTGGAGCGGCGTTACCTCTCCATGGATTTCTCTGACACTTTTGCTGGACAGCGTAATCTGTTAAAATATAACAGATGTAATGGCAGCATCATCAGGCTTTACACGTATGTTAGAAGAGGATTTAGAAATACAAAGACTACTGATTTAATTCTACAGACAGACTAAATCATATATGTAACTTTTGATTTGACCAATAGTTCCACATTAAGGTGCCAGCACATTTCAGAGAACATTCGCCCGAGCATGGCGATTAAGGCTAGGTTCACACCCAAGCGTGTGGCTGCTGGTGCAGAAGCCACAGCGACTCCCGCACCCACAGCGAAAATGCACGGCGATGCCATTTATTCTGAATGGCACCCCTACACATGTAAAATGCAACGCGTTGGCGGGTGCAGGGACTGCAGGGATATCGCATGGTCAAAATTAATCGCTACTATTCCTGCACCAGAACACCACCCTTAGTGAAAATGCACTGCTCTGAGTAAATGCGCAGGGCTTCCATTCATTCTGAATGGCACCCCTACACATGTTAAAATGCAGAGCGTTTGTGGGTGCAGGAACCACAGGGAAGTCACATGGTCAAAATTACAATGCAGTTACCCTTTGGCCCGTACAAATGCTAAGATGTGAAACCAGCGTTAGGGAACATTTATTTGTGTGTAGGAGCTACCTAAGGCAGACTGAGCTTTCTCAGTGGGAAGGTCAAATGGCTTGGTTGCCTCTAAGGCCCTGTACACACGATCAGTCCAAACTGATGAAAACGGACTGAGGTTCAGTTTCATCAGTCCAAACCTACTGTGTGTACGCCCCATCAGACTTTTGTCCTTCAGTCCAAAGTTTTAGAACTTGCTTTAAAATCGAACTGATGGACGCCTGACCGATAGGTCAAAACCGATGGTTAGTATGCAAAAGCATCGGTTCAAAACCTGCGCATTCTCAGAATCATGTCGACGCATGCTTGGAAGCATTGAACTTCGTTTTTTTCAGCACGTCGTCGTGTTTTACGTCACCGCATTTGACTCGATCAGTTTTTGAACTGATGGTGTGTACGCACATCAGACCATCAGTCTGCTTCATCGGTGAACCGATGAAACTGAACTTCAGTCCGTTTTCATCAGTTTGGACTGATCGTGTGTTCAGGGCCTTATATCTCTTTGGTTTTCACCCAAGAGGAACCAATGCGTGAGATGTTTGATTATATCTTCAGCTCTTTTTCATAGGTTGGTGTGGTCCCTCATAGTTACATAGTTACATAGTTACATAGTTAGTCAGGTTGAAAAAAGACACAAGTCCATCCAGTTCAACCACAAAAAAATAAACAAACAAAATAAAAAACACAATACAATCCCATACACCCAACTCCATACCCACAGTTGATCCAGAGGAAGGCAAAAAACCCCAGCAGAGCATGATCCAATTTGCTCCAGCAGGGGAAAAAATTCCCTCCTGATCCCCCGAGAGGCAACCGGATTTACCCTGGATCAACTTTACCTACAAATCTTAGTACTCAGTTATTTTATGTACATTTAGGAAGGAATCCAGGCCCTTCTTAAAGCAATCTACTGAGCTGGCCAGAACCACCTCTGGAGGGAGTCTGTTCCACATTTTCACAGCTCTTACTGTGAAAAAACCTTTCCGTATTTGGAGGTGAAATCTCTTTTCCTCTAGACGTAAAGAGTGCCCCCTTGTCCTCAGTGTTGACCGTAAAGTGAATAACTCAACACCAAGTTCTCTATATGGACCTCTTATATATTTGTACATGTTGATCATATCCCCCCTAATTCTCCTCTTCTCAAGAGTGAATAGATTTAGTTCTTCTAATCTTTCCTCATAGCTGAGCTCCTCCATGCCTCTTATCAGTTTGGTTGCTCTTCTCTGCACTTTCTCCAGTTCTCCGATATCCTTTTTGAGAACTGGTGCCCAAAACTGAACTGCATATTCCAGATGAGGTCTTACTAATGATTTGTACAGGGGCAAAATGATATCTCTCTCTCTGGAGTCCATACCTCTCTTAATACAAGAAAGGACTTTGCTCGCTTTGGAAACCGCAGCTTGGCATTGCATGCCATTATTGAGCTTATGATCAACTAAAACCCCCAGATCCTTCTCCACTACAGATCCCCCCAGTTGTACTCCCCCTAGTATGTATGATGCATGCATATTCTTAGCCCCCAAGTGCATAACTTTACATTTATCAACATTAAACCTTGGTCCGTCATGGTCCATCATGGTCCGTCATGGTCCCTCATGGTCCCTCATGGTATTGTAGGGTGATCTTCAGTGCCGACTTTCTGAAAAGTCCATATTGCTCATTGTCTACGCTTCTTGCAGCAATGAGTTTACATGCAAGTCCTATAAATGAGCAACATTTTCCATCTATAAACATGGTTTTATCAGTGACACGTGTACTCTAAGGCCACGTACACACGATCGGTTAAACCGATGATAACGATCTGATGGACCGTTTTCATCAGTCCAAACCGATCGTGTGTGGGCGCCATCGGTTATTTATCCATCGGTTAAAAAAAAGCCAACTTGTTTTAAATTTAACTGATGGATTCCTAACCGATAGAAAAAACCTGATCGTTAGTAGGCACGTCCATCGGTTAAAAATCCACGCATGCTCAGAATCAAGTCGACGCATGCTCGGAAGCATTGAACTTCGTTTTTTTCAGCACGTCGTGTGTTTTACGTCACCGCGTTCTGACACGATCATTTTTTTAACCGATGGTGTGTAGGCTCGGCTGACCATCAGTCAGTTTCATCGGTTAACCGATGAAAACGGTCCATCAGACCGTTTTCATCGGATGGACCGATCGTGTGTACAGGGCTTTTTTCTTTCCCTATCAAATTCAATTTCAGGCTGTTCAGATATAAGCAGCAGTGCCCAGCATTGCACTCAGCTTACCAGAAGTGATTACACACAGCGTGTCTGCTCGGAACCTCCCACACAGTATGTCATCCTAGTCCATGAATAAGTCCGCTTACTCTGTCTTTAACCATTCTGATAATGTACAAGACCTTGTGCGACTAGGGCTTCGTGGCATTTCCCATCTATCTGTTTAAGAACAGATTACTGGCACTTTGTCCTGTACAGCTGATGCCAAGTCATCATTGGTGAAAGTCTATTTATATGTATGGAAGCACAAATACCTTTTGGTAACATGCCAAGTTGTGCATAACAGTATTAAGATGGATCAGGATAGGAGACTCCAAGCTACTTGAGTTGCATTTGCACAAAATGTTACTCGTGCCTCTGGTAAAAGATTTAACAGTTAACATATAAAATTATTATTGGTATAAAAATATGAATCTAATGGCATGTTTTCCTACTTCTTAACACACCTTTTAAAAAAAAAAATATATATATATATATATATAGTTAGTTTATGTGCATGTAGAGGCAGGTGTTCCAATACTTTTGACAATATAGTGTGTATATACATACATATATATATATTTTTATATATATATATATATATATATATATATATATATATATATACACACTATATTGTCAAAAGTATTGGAACGCCTGCCTCTACACGCACATAAACTTTAATGGCATCCCATATTGAGTTGGCCCACCCTTTACAGCTGTAACAGCTTCAACTCTTCTGGGAAGGCTGTCCACAAGGTTTAGGAGTGTGTCTATGGAAATGTTTGACCATTCTTCCAAAAGCGCATTTGTGAGGCCAAGCACTCATGTGGACGAGAAGGCCTGACTCACAGTCTCTGCTCTAATTCATCCCAAAGGTGTTTTATCGGGTTGTGCAGGCCAGTCAAGTTCCTCCACCCCAAACTCACTCATCCATGTCTATATGGACCTTGCTTTGTGCACTAGGGCACAGTCATGTTGGAACAGGAGAGGCCATCCCCAAACTGTTCTTACAAAAATGGGAGCATGAAATTGTCCAAAATGTCTTGGTATGCTGACGTCTTAAGAGTTCCCTTCACTGGAGCTAAGGGGCTAAGCCCAACCCCTGAAAAACAACCCCACACAATAATCCCTCTCCACCAAATGATTTGGACCAGTGCACAAAGCAAGGTCTATAAAGACATGGATGAGCGAGTTTGGGGTGGAGGAACTTGACTGGTCTGCACAAAGTCCTGACCTCAACCCGACAGAACACCTTTGGGATAAATTCGAGCAGAGACTGCGAGGCCAGGCCTTCTCATACAACATCAATGCCTGACCTCACAAATGCGCTTCTGGACGAATGGTCAAATATTCCCATAAGCACACTCCTAAACCTTGTGAACAACCTTCCCAGAAGAGTTGAACCTGTTATAAATACTTTTGACAGCATAGCGTATGTTGAAGTGGAAGGACCCAAAACAGTATAACCCTGACAAATTAAGTCTTGTAAATGGCTTACTTTAGAGGACTCAGTTCAATGAAGCTGCCTATTCCCAGCTAATCGTGGGGACCTCCACTGGGGTTCTCGCATGTAATCACAGGCAGGGTGCATTCACAAGGGTGAATGCACCCTAAATAATCAAAAGTGACTCATGTAGATAGCAGAGGAAGGACAGAAAATCCAGAAATCACACTAAGTACTTTGGATTTATGCAAGTACACACTATGGAAGTATATGCTTTGTTCATTTTTAAATTCAGAAGTTTGCAAACAGTTTAAACTAGCAATGTGCTGGATGCAAATCTGACGCCCCACTATGCAGTTCTCTTGATTGCAATTTGTGTGACAGCCATTAACACATAATGACATAAATAAATGTGCATTGCATTAGGGCAGCCTGTGCATTATGAATGGGTTGCCAGCATACCACAAAAGATGAACAAGCATACATGCCCCCTTTTTAACAATTCAGCACACCACAACACAGAGAGAGTATGTGCTTTGAGGTGCTCTGTAGTGTGTTGTGCCCTACTGTACAATGTGTTGGGATGCCATTGCACTGCTCGTAGAGCATGTGTTTTGCCATGCAAGTGGCAGCATGCATTTTAGGGCTGCAGCACACAATTGTGAATGGGCATACAAGTACAGAGTTTTTTAATGTCATTGTAATTTAAAGATGTGTTTCTTTGAAAGACCTAAATAAACAATGAGGGGGTGTGGGCGAGCAGGCAAGTCAGGACACTCTCTACTTTGCAAATAGAGAAAGGAGCTGTGTGTTAGTGGGAGTCCTGACACTCCTGCTCGCCCCCTCAATAGGCTTTCTTCACACCAGGGAGAAAGCCTTGCATTACTGTGTCTAGTTACAGACAGAAGAACAGGAAGTGAGGATTTCTCAGAAGAAATAAGGACATTTAAAAGCAAAATAAAGGATGAGGTAAGTGAAGGACTGCACTAAGGAAAATTAAGCTATTTAGGGAAAACATTTTTTACCTTTACAACCCCTTTAGGAAAAATAAATAGTTTCACATGCTGAACTTGCCAGATATTTATAAGTGACCTTTATCTGTTTTTTGCTTTCAGTTTCTCTAGAAGTGAAAGTTAGGATGGTTTCCTATAAGCTGTTTGGTATCTTTGAAAGGATTACTGATCCCAACCTGAAATAATTACTGCAGTTTCAATGCATTGTAGCAGATGAAAGGAAAACAGGGATCTGGGTATTTTTTTTACAAGCAGTACAAATTGATTTTGAATAATAACTATTGTTATTTTTAGCCAAAACTAAATCTCTGTAACTATTTAATTACTTTAATCCACACAGATTTTTTCAGATCTATTTTGTGAGCAATTAGTAGTTCAATTTTGAATTATAGTACAGATTTTGAACCAATGTAAACCACAGGAATTGTACATTCTATTAAAAGACAGACTGAGCAATAGAATTTGTGAGATCAAACACAGTCTTGGCTCTAATTCATCCCAAAGGTGTTGTATTGGATTGGGGACAGGGCCTTGTGCAGGCAAATCAAGTTCCTCCACCCCTAAACTCGCTCATCCATGTCTGTATTGACCTTGCTTTTTGCACTGGGGTGCAGTCATGTTGGAACTGGAAGGTACAATCCCCAAACTTTCCCTACCAATTTGGGAGCATGAAATTGTCCAAAATGTCTTGGTATACTGACACCTTCAATAGTTCCTATTTAGCCCTAAGGTGCCAAGCCCAACCCCTGAAAAAACAACCCCACGCCACAATCCCCCCTCCACCAAATGATTTGGACCAGTGCACAAGGCAAGGTCCATAAAGACATGGATGAGCAAGTTTGGAGTGGAGGAACTTGACTGGCCTACACAGAGTCCTGACCTCTGATAGAACACCTTTGGGATAAAGTAGAGCAGAGACTGCGAGCCAGGCCTTCTCCTCCACATCAGTGCCTGACCTCACAAATGCGCTTCTGGAAGAATGGTCAAACATTCCCATAGACACACTCCTAAACCTCGTGGACAGCCTTCCCAGAAGAGTTGAGCTGTTATAGATGAAAAGGATGGGCCAACTCAATATTGAACCCTACGGACTAAGACTGGGATGCCATTATGTGCGGGGGTCAGCATTGATCCCAACTTTTGGTAATATAGGGCCAGATTCTCAGAGAATTGCCCAGGCGCAGCGTATCAGAGATATGCTACGCCGCCGTATCTTACCTGGCGGAATTTCGAATCCAGGAAGATTTTGTGGCGTAGTGTATTTCTCGGCGCGTATTTCAAATTGGGCGGGTAGGGGGCGTGATTCATTTAAATGAAGCGCATCCCCACGCCGATAGAACTGCGCATGCTCTGTTTTGAAATTTCCCGCCGTGCTTTGCGCGAAATGACGTCGCACCAACGTCATTTTTTGAACTTCGACGTGAGTTACGTCCTTTCCTATTCACGGACGACTTATGAAAAAAAAAAAATTAAATTCGACGCGGGAACGACGGCCATACTTTACCATGGCAAGTCTATCTATACGCCACAGAATAGCAGGTTTAACTATACGCCGGGAAAAGCCGACTAGTGACGACGTAAGAGAATGCGATGGCCGCGCGTAGCTTCGTGGGTCGACGGAAAAAGCTAATTAGCATGCCCAACGCGAACTCTACCCAGCGGGCACCAAAGTATTGCACCTACGATCCGAAGGCGTACGAAGCCGTACGCCTGTCGGATCGAAGCCAGAAGCCGTCGTATCTTGGTTTGAGGATTCAAACTAAAGATACGACGCGGCAAATTTGAAAGTACGCCGGTGTATCAGTAGATACACTGGCGTACTTCTTCTGTGAATCTGGCCCATAGTGTATATATGTATCATCTTCGACTTATCAATGTCCATTATTGTTTCGAAATATTTACATTTACTGATTTGATGATTGAATAGGCAACTGTCACAAACATATTGATAACTGTATACCATACAACTTTTTTTTCCCATGGTACTTTCAATTGCAAAGTAACACAAATTTATATAAAGTGATACATTTTTTATTTATACAAAGACTTTAAAAAATCTTCTCAATCTCATGTGATCCCTTGTGTACTCATTTGAGTTTTTTTTTACTTCTGGGATCAGAGGATCTGAGGAGATGGTACCCCCTCTTTGAATCATTCTGGCTTGTATGTAGTGATGCTATATGGTTACGTAAGTATGTACTCTTATGCAAAGAAGAGATATATGAGATTATGTAAAAAAGTCCTTTATGATGTATTATAATTTATTCATAGATCTACATACCCTTCCCCTGATAAAAATTTGCACAGACGGAAACATGTTGGATATCCCCTGGCGGGGGGAGAGGACAAATTCTACAGTTGATATGTACATATATTTTATTTAACTCTGCCAGTGGTCAAATGGGTATAGTAGTATTTTGTTGCCAGAACAGAGTTGTTTTATGTAAAGATGTTTTAAAGTCTTTGTATGAATAATATATGTATTGTTTTAATGTAATTTAATTTGGGGTACCATTTAAAGTCCCATGGGAGAAAAAGTTGTATTGTATGTAATTGCAATAGGGATGTTGGTAAGATGCAACTCTATACAGGCTTATCTTGTGCAGTAATTGATAGCTTTATAGGAAGGATTGATGCATATAATGATAGTATTTGATATACCAATTACTTTTTTTTCACATTATTTTATTTTTATATGTCTCCATATTTCTTATGGCTTGGTTCCCATGGGTTCCCTCCACTTTTTGTTTTTCTCATCCAAGCAAACCATTGCGTTTATTTAACTTATTTAAATTTGGTAATTATATCTTTATATTATGATGGACTTTTTCTTTCTGATATGTTTATGTTTCTTCTTTGTTAGATATATGTAGTCAGAGCCATATATGAAATATATGTTACATGGTCCTGAAGAAATGGGGGCTCCCGCAAAACACGTAGACCAGATCAACTTACTATGCAATTTCTGATCAACTGAATTTAGGTTTGTACCAATTTTACTCTTGTAATGCTATACTGTATGGTATACTTGTTGATATGTTTATGTCTTTTAAATATGCAATGTAATAACATTTTGTACAAGTTTTTATACAAGTGACGGTTTAGTTCTCAAAGGCATATTTAAAATCCTGCTATTCTTGTGTTTAATTTTTTCTATATTTATGTTTAGGAGGATGCCAAAGAGAACTTTATCATTTTTTATGAATGGTATACCACCCCAGACTTACAAATTAGTGATTAACTCTATGGACCCAGTCCCACCACTTTATAAGCTATAATTCCTGATAGTTCAACCCTTGGCTTGCAATATGAACCACCATCCATCCTTTTTGCCCTATAGGGGCTACTCTCCTCCTGATTCCCCAGCCCTTGCTACCTCCTGTCTCTTATTTTCTGTTACGACACCCTATATTATACCTCAATTGCTCTGCTTTTAGTTTTGGAGCAGGAGGGGAAATTTTCGCACGACAGAATAAAAATTCAGAAATAATGTATTACATTGTATTTGTATTGAAATTTTGAATGAAAACTGTATGATCATACGTGAAACATTTGTCCCTTCAGATAATATCGTATGCCGTGATCGGCTCTCGAAAGCTGTGTACTAACGGTCAGATTATCGTACGATCCCTTCAAAAGCGGTAACTGTCATCCAATTTTCGGATTGTGTGTATGGGGCATTACACTCAGCATAGCACTTGAAGCAAGGACTACCTCCATATTCTATCTCTAACCCCTAGGTGGTCCTTGGTTTCTGGTACTGTACAATTCCCACATTGTAACCTCTCTTTTTTTCTGCTTTATGTGTCTTACACCTTTCTAGACCATTTTAATATTATACTTTTGAATTGTGCTATGTCCTTTTGTTGTTCATACTTTTTTTTTGGAAAATTCAGTCAAAACCTTTGACATAGAAAAATTACTATAACAGATGTTATACAATATAACAATATATTGTGTATACAGTATATACTGTATACACAATACAATATACAATAACAGAGGAAACTCTGTCACTGCTAGGGGCACTTGCAATGGTCACATTGACGTAGCAGTTTTTTTCCTGAAGAGTGTAGCTTCCTCTATATTTCTCTCTGCTAACCTTATCATCAATCACATTCAAACTTTTAAAGCTGGCTTGAATCGATTGGTGAGTTGAAGAATCTTTTTAGTACTCAAACGGGCAACCACGCCTATCATGTGACCCTACGGTAAATTGCCTTGTTCATAGGAATTAAAAGGATTTACGTTCTAATTCTAATGTGCAGAACACCTTAGGACTGTCTGGTAGAGCATTGGTTGGTTGCCTTGTCCCTATTACATTTTTAAATTATATTTTGTTTAATAAAACAAAAAGCACCTCTGTGTTCCACAAAGTGATTTTCAAATACATTTTCAATGCAGAATGTGCTGTCGCTCCCTAATACCAACCCCCCCCCCCCAAACACACCCACACACACACAACCTGGCTTGTCCAGTAGCCCTTAAACTCCTTCACACCATCCCTCTCTGTATCTTGAACCCTCGCACTAATCCTCTCTGTTTCCCTGAATTTAATGCTAAACCTCATTCTAATGCCGCGTACACACGATCATTTTTCGGCATGAAAAAAACTTTTTTTCAAAAACATCATTTAAAATGATCGTGTGTGGGCTTCACATAATTTTTCAGGTTCTGAAAAACGACAACATTTTTTTTCGAACATGCTGCATTTTTTAACGTCGTTTTAAACTATGTTGTTTTTCGGATTGTAAAAAATTATCGTCTGTGGGCTAAAACTACGTAAAAAACCCACGCATGCTCAGAAGCAAGTTATGAGACGGGAGTGCTCGTTCTGGTAAAACTACTGTTCATAATGGAGTAAGCACATTCATCACGCTGTAACAGACAAAAAAGCGTGAATCGTCTTTTACTAACATGGAATCAGCTAAAGCAGCCCAAAGGCGAATGGAACTTCCCCTTTATAGTGCCGTCGTACGTGTTGTACGTCACCGCGCTTTGCTAGATAATTTTTTTTAAATGATGGTGTGTAAGCAACATCGTTTTAATGATAAAGTTGGGAAAACATGATCGTGTGTACGCGGCATTAGGCCTCTGTGACTCAGGATAGCACTTGAAGCAAGAACTACCTCCCTATTCCAATCTCTAATGCGTCACATTGCAACCTCTCTTCTTTTTCTGCTAAAGGTGTCTTACATCTTTCTAGATCATTTTAATATTGTACTTTTGGATTGTTCTATGTCCTTTTGTTGTTTGCACTTTCTTTTGAAAAACCAATCAAAATGTTGTATAACAGATGTTATACAACATATTGTGTATACAGTATATACTGTGCTAAGTAAGATTTTAAAGTATATTTTGAATGCAGACTACCCCCCACCACACACACACAGCTCTTCCAGTACCCCTTAAACTCCTTCACACCAACCCACTTTTTTATCTGGAACCCTCTCACTAATTCCCTCTGTTTCACCAAATTTAATACTAAAAAACTGAAAAAAATGCACATGCGCGGAAGTTATGAGACCGGATCGCTCGTTCTGGTAAAACTAGCGTTCGTAATGGAGTAAGCACATTCATCACGCTGTAACAGACCGAAAAGCGCGAATCGTCTTTTACTAACACAAAATCAGCAAAAGCAGCCCCAAGGGTGGCGCCATCCGAATGGAACTTCCCCTTTATAGTGCCGTTGTACGTGTTGTACGTCACCGCGCTTTGCTAGAGCATTTTTTTTTTCATGATCGTGTGTAGGCAAGGCCGTTTTAACGATCGAGTTGAAAAAAACGTTGTTTTTTCTAGGGCTGTTACTGATCAAAATTTTTGTGTTTGATTAATCGATTTTTAATCGATTAATCGACTAATTTTGATTAATTATAACGCACATACAGATCCAACTACTTTTAGCTGATCTCCTCCTTGCAGGCTGATTCCCAATGCAGCTACCAACCACTGGAAAAATGGATAGCAGGATACAAAAAACACACAAAGGCAGCGCTCGATGGAAATAGCATTAAAACTTTTATAGTCTTCAAGTAGGTAACAAAATAAATATTGCACTGGAGATAAAATCGATGTAGCTACATAAACTGTAAAAATGAGAAATAAGAATCTAGCTGGATTCCCCCATCAACACAGACAGTGTTGATGCGGGAATTCCTCCTGCCAGGCCATTGTCTTCTCGATCAATCAACTTTGTCCATTCAGTCTACCTATTAATGGCTCGAATCTCAGCCGGTTCCTGCTAAACTGGTCGAGATTTGAACAATGTATGATCAGCCTAACCCTCTCTGTATCCCCAAATCATCCCACTAGCCCTCCCTGTATCCCCAATAAAAAAAGTAATTCTCACACTAACCATTCCTGTATACCTTACCCTAATACTGTCCCTTGTACCAAATCTGCCATTATCTCCAACACTATTAGAAACCTTACAATAACTCTCCCCATATTCTCAATGCTAACACTAACCCTCACACTAACCGCTATAAGGTTCACAACTCTAATATTAAACCTCACACTAATCCATTCTTATCCCCAACCCTATTACTAATTCTGAAACTAACCCCCTACCCCTTGTATCCCCAACTCTTAACACTTTTGTAGTAAAATGTATGTACATCCCAAATATTAAACACATATCATGTTAATTTAGGTATTGTAATTCTTACTTCTTAGCTAATCTCGAGACAAAGAAAGTTAACTGAATTTAATTCAATAATTTCTACCAAATCCTCACAACTTCTGACTGCTAAGCAGTTAATAAATTCCAATTACCAGTTTATTCTATAATTTTCATGTATGTGATTTTCTTTGCTCTTATCTAAATTAATACTTAGGGTATCTGATTTATTTATGTTAATTTTGATAATTTTCCTAATCCCTTTATTGAATTAATTAACACTGCAGGTGACTTTTTAGGGGAACACAGGGCAACTAATAGATCATTTGTGCACATACTTTAATACCTTGTCTCTAATTTTAATCTCTATTATGTGGGAGTTACTTTAAATGGCAGATATAACATTTCTATGTGCAGATAAAATAAAAACATCTAGAAATTCGAAAACCTTGTCATGTCATCCAGTTCACTTATAAAATGGTTTATTGAAACATTGCCGAAAGGTTGACATACAATTCAAATAGTTTATCAATACAATGTAAAAATTTGTCCTGTGTTAGGATTCATTTTTAAAGGTCATCTCTTATGCCGCATACACACGGTCGGAATTTCCGATGGAACTTTTTCCGTAAAAATTTCCGACGGACTTAGATAGAGAGCAGGTTCTCAATTTTTCAGACGGAAAAAAATCCTATCAGAAAATCCGTTCGTCTGTATGGGATTTTGACGGGAATAAAAACCATGCATGCTCTGAAACAATTCGACGCATGCTCGGAAGCATTGGACTTATTTTTCTCGCCTTGTCGTAGTGTTGTACATAACCGTGTTCTTAGCGCTTGAAAGTTCAGAGAACTTTTGTGTGACTGTGTGTATGCAAGCCAAGCTTGAGCGGAATTCCGTCGGGAAAAAAATATTCAACTTTTTTCCGACGGAAATTCCACTCGTGTGTACAGGGCATACGTTTTGGATAGAATCTAGATTGTGGAGGGGTTAGTTCCTCTTTCAGGTTTGTATTGCTGTCTGTGTCCCTATTGGGTGGATTCTCCCCTCTGTTGTGTACCGGTGACCATTGTCACTGAGAAGGAAAGTGAGGAAAATCCAACATTTCTTAAATACAACTCTGAAGGTGCATATCTTCCAATGGGCACAGCTGTCCTGGAGATAATTGTCTCAGGAGATTTCCCTCACTTTTAGAGATGTCTTCTAACTTCACTTTGTATCTCTGTTTTCACTAAGGGGAATAGGGTGGAAAACGGTTTTTATATAATTGGATAATTTACTAAAGCAGATGACTTGCGCCTAATATAATGAATATTCACATGCTCAGTTTGGTGTGTATTGCTAGAGAGTTTTTTTTTTCTCTTGGGAGAGTGCATGTGATCAGCACATGGCCAATCAGCACTGTCCAGACAGATGGCCAGGTTAATGCAGCCTCATAGGAGAATTAGGGGAGAAAAAAAAAACCTACAAGCTTTAACCAGTGCTCACCGGACACTGATCAAAGTCACTGTTCTAACTGCTGAGAAAAGGTATTTAGCAGTTGATATTTACTGAATCTATTGCATTTCCATGTTCTGTGTACTGTGGGAGACCAGATATAGTGAATACAGAGTGTAGCATGTGTGCTTTGGGGACTGTGGGAGAACGGGAGGGTCAGAGAAGACAGGATCAAACTGCCATTTTACACAATGTGGAGGAATAACCGCTTAGGTTCCACAGTGAGTATAACAACCATGCTTTACTGCATATACAGACTGATTTTACTGTTGTGTCCTCTCAGACATGAGAAGTGAATCTGCAAAGTGACAGGATTGGGCTGAGAGGTTCTGAATCGAGTCCCTCAGCTATACCAATAGCCATCTAGACTAGGCTCTGAACAAGAGGGCAACCTCAAAACGCATTAGCTAATGTGTCTACAAGCATTGCAAATTTACGTATATGGACTTAAAGGGGTTGTAAAGGTTTGTGTGTTTTCACCTTAAAGCGGAGGTCCACACAAAAATGGATCCTACGCTTTTTTGAACCCCCCCCCCTCCGGTGTCACATTTGGCACTTTTCAGGGGGAGGGGGGTGCAGATACCTGTAAAATACAGGTATTTGCATCCACTTCTGGGCATAGACCCCTGCGGGGGTCACACCCCGTCCCTCCTGCTGTCTTCTGGGAAACACACGGGTTCCAGAAGACAGCGGGGACCAGTTAGGATTTGCAGCGCGTCTAGGGTTGCCACATTTTCTTGAAGCCAAACCCAAACACTTTAGCGACCTGGGACACCTGTGGGTGCCCCAAGGAGAGTAGTAATGCGGTGCGCATAGGGTGCAACAGCAAACAGTGGGTGTGGCTAAATTGCTCTTGCTTACATCAACACCCTGCCCCCCAGTGATGCTGGACCTGCCCCCAGACAGCTGAGGGCAGCTGTCGGGCGGCAACAGATTTGTGTGTGACTATCTGGGTCACTTGCGGAGCCACAGCCTGGTCTGAAAAAGGTGTCAGGGTTTTTGTCCACCTGAAACCCGGACACAAGATTTAAAACCTGGACTGTCCGGGTGAATCCTGTACAGGTGGCAACCCTAAGCGCGACTCACACATGCGCAGTAGGGAACCGGGAAGTGAAACAGCAACTCTTCACTTCCTGATTCCCTCACCGAGGATGGCGGCAGGGGCAGCCGAGAGCCGAGCGATTGATCGGCTTTGGCTACCGACATCATGGGCACCCTGAACAGGTAAGTGTCCATTTATTAAAAGTCAGCAGCTGCAGTATTTGTAGCTGCTTGCTTTTAATATGTTTTAGGCGGACCTCTGCTTTAATGCATCCTATGCATTAGCGTGAAAGAAAACCTGGCAATGACTGCCCCCCTAGCCTCCTGTTTACTTACCTGAGCCCATTCACCTGCTGAGCACGTCCCCCGGCATCCTCTTCTCCACAGAGTCTGGCCATTGATTGGCTAGATTGGATAGATCAATCACATCCAATGACATGGCCGCCAGGGGCGGGACCGAGTCATACACTCTGTGTCTATGGACGCTGCGTCCATAGACACAGTCTGTTGTGTATGACAGGGAGTGTGCCCGCAAGCTAACCCCCTCGGGATAGAGCTTCCCAGAGAGGGGGTTAGTTATTGTGGGAAGGAGCCGCAAGAGCCGCGAGGGACCCGAGAACAGCAGGATCAGGGCCACTCTGTACAAAACGAACTGCACAGTGGAGGTAAGTATAACATGTTTTTTTTTTTTTTAATAAAATAAAACTAACCCATACAATCACTTTAAGCAGATGCTGTTATGTCTAAGCTATGATGCAAGCATTGGTTTGTGATACATTCACCTCCGTTTTACACTATTCAATAAAACATGTTTTGAGGATAATGCGCTAGACCCACGCGCCTTCTTTGTTTCCTATACCTGCCCATTAGATTTACACCTGCCTTGGAAGTTGAAATCAGATTACTGAAACATAAATGGTGGACGAGGTGGGGGGTTAATACAACAGACTTCAGGACCCAAGCACCCACTACACATGTTAGCAGCTGCCTGGAACATGGCTGGAATAGTTTAAAGAGAATTTACATTAAAGTGACTGGCTTTGTTTGGCTTCAATACTTTTGAGTTACAGATCTGGAACAGGTATGCTGTAGATGTGTCAGTTTTCCCTATGTCTACATACACTATATTACCAAAAGTACTGGGACGCATGCCTTTACATGCACATGAACTTTAATGGCATCCCAGTCTTAGTCCATAGGGTTCAATATTGAGTTGCCCCCCCCCCCCCCCCCCCCCGCAGCTATAACAGCTTCAACTCTTCTGGGAAGGCTGTCCACAAGGTTTAGGAGTGTGTCTATGGGAATGTTTAACCATTCTTCCAGAAGAGCATTTGTGAGGTCAGACACTGATGTGGACAAGAAGGCCTGGCTTGCAGTTGCTGCTTTAATTCATTCCAAAGGTGTTCTAATGGGTTGAGGTCAGGACTCTGTGCAGGCCAGTCAAGTTCCTCCACCCCAAACGTACGTATCCATGTCTTTATGGACCATGCTTTGTGCACTGGTCCAAATCATTTAGTGGAGGGGGGATTATGGTGCGGGGTTGTTTTTCAGAGGTTGAGCTTGGCCCCTTATTTCCAGTGAAGGGAATTCTAAAGGAGTCGGCATACCAAGACATTTTGGACAATTTCATGCTCCCAACTTTGTGGGAACAGTTTGGAGGATGACCCCTTCCTGCTCCAACATGACTGTGCACCAGTGCACAAAGCAAGGTCCATAAAGAATACATATTGACCTAATTGAGGAAGAAATTAGATTTTCTGAAAAAAAAAAAATGATTGTTCATGTTTTATAGCAGAAAGTAAAAAATATTGGGCCAGATTCATGAAGCACTTACACCGTTTTTTTGGTAGATGTGCGGCGTAAGTGCAGATTTGCATCGGCGGATCGCTGCGCTGTACCCAGAGAACCAGATTACGCCTCCAAATAGACTTCATCGCCTCGGTGTAACCTTTCCACGCCGGCGCGGCGTTGGCGCAGATTTACGCTGGTCGGATCTGGCGCGGCCATGGTTTTTGTGTTTTAAATATGCAAATTAGGTTTTTGGGCCGATTCATCAACTTAAGCTTGACCGGCGCAGGCTACTCCCGGTGCGCGGAGCTGAAATTTACGGCGCCAAGTTACACCTCATAAAAGCAGGGGTAACTTTGCACCAAACTTGCAGAGGTCAGCTGGAGAGCAGCTAAAGCAGAAGCGTTACAAACGAACTGAGCAACAACACTTGCTGGACAACACATCTGTGTGCCAACATGCCAGGGGCAGCCACTCTGTGGCCCATAGAGGCGGTCCCCATGTTGGGAGAGGCCCTCAATAATTACAGCCCTCTGAAATTGGTCATCCGCCCACCTGAGGATTCCTCATCAGCCATAACTGCCCCACCACAATGCAAACGACCTAGCTTGGAAAAAAAAAGCTTCAGTACATTTGCACCTGTAGGGCGGAAGTCTGGGCTGATTTATGGACTGGGCGTTGGTAGTGGGCCGGCGGAGCTCAGGGCTCACGCCGGGGCGCAGTTCTGAGCATGTGCGGCATTTACCCCTGGATGTCACTGAGCATGTGCGGTCTAAAATGCGCCCGGCGTGACCCCTGCGCCACGGTCGGCACTTCATTAGCATAGGGTGACTCCCATTTGGCCTTACCCCGCCTTACGCCGTCTAAAATCTGCCCCGCTGGGGCATCGTAGACAAAAAAAGTTTCTTGAATCACCTAACTGCCGCTCCGCGCTGGACCGGTGTAGTCTAAATATGATGCACCACGCCGGTGCAAATCTGCACCATTGTACATGAATCTGGCCCACTGTTTTTTCAAAATTGACGCTCTTTTTTTGTTTACAGCGCAAAAAATTAAAAAAGAGGTGATCAGAGGTGATCAAATACCACCAAAATTTGTGGGGAAAAGGGACATCAATTTTGTTTGGGTACAGCGTCGCAGGACCGCGCAATTTTCAGTTAAAGTTGGCTTGATCATTAAGGGGGTTAAACCTTCTGGGACAGAAGTGGTTAATCCGTTAAATATACCATTGGAAGCATTTTATTATATATGTAAAAGCTGTCTTGTGCCATCTGCACACTTCCTGTGGTATCTCAAAGAGCCTATTTAGCCCTCCTTGTTTTGGACTTCAGAATGATTAGCGTTGACATTGTAGCAGTCTGAGAGTGGGAGTGGTTGAGTTGTGTAGCAAACTGACAACATTCAGTGCGCAAAAATGCTGCTTGTTGCCCAGTGCCGGCCCAAGACATTGTGCTGCCTGGTACCAAGAATGAAATGCTGCCCCCCCAAAAAAAAATTACGCCCACCAAAATGTCCCCACATCCATTATTTTATATCATGATAACTAAAGTGGACCTATCATGGCTCTATACATGTATATAGGAGTATAAAAAGGACCTGTTATGGCTCTATATATGCAATTAACCCCACAGTGGAGCGGAGAGCGGAACGGGAGGAGCAGGCGGGCGGCAATTAGCCCCACAGTGGAGTGGAGAGTGGAGCTGGCGGAATGGGATGGCGTGCAGGCAGGAAATTTGCTGCCCCCCTGAAAGTGCTGCCTGGTACAATGGTACCATCGGGTCCCATGGTAGGGCCGGCCCTGTTGTTGCCAGCCAACAAAAGGACCCAGGAAAGCATTTTTGGAGAACCAGCAAGTTCTTTTCTGTACTTGCAGAGTTCCTCAAGGGATAAAACATTGGAAAAGGTGTAAACATTCTCCCTACCTCTTTGTTCATTCTTTAGCTTAGTCATTGTGAGACCTCTGTGGCCACACAGAGCTCTTTGTTCTTGGGTTGGTCGGTCCCTTTCTTGGCAGTGGTCCCTACCGGAAATCCTGGTGTGGTAAGCTCTCTTCTCATTGGGGCAATTACTGGCAATCAAATGTGAATTTTCTCTCATAATGTCATATGAAATCTTTATTTACACTCATTCTCTTTTGTATTTCTGTACAGTTTTAAGCATACCTTGACTGATTTGTATATCCCCTGATGAAGCTATTAGGTGAAACATGTAGGGTTAATATATGAATTTGAACTTTCTGCCAAAAACGTGAACGTCTGTGTCCTGACCACCTTCATCATAAATATGTTGAATATTTTTGATTAATTCAGCTCTGTTGTGCTTTTTGAACATTATTCAAATTATATACCAATTGCTTTTAATATTTGGTTTTCATTATTATTTGTAAGCACCGCAACAATTCCCTTTTCCCTTTCTACCTTATACATAGGAAAAAGTGTACGTATTACAGAGATGTAATGCATGTGTTTTTTTTTGCCTTGACATACCCTTTAAACAAGCACAATTTCCCTCCCAAAAAAAAAATATTATGTACCAAGACAGGAATATTTCAGGGCTCTGTTGTTACCACGCTTAGCGATGAGATCAATCTGCAGCTGAAATATTCCTTTGTATCCAGAGACGGTCCAACAATAACAGTACAAACCCTCCCACCACAGCACCTGTTTTCCTCTTACATTCCTTCTGTTATTACCATTTTAAGAACTGTGTCACTGCCTTCTTTTGTTGTCTGCACTGCAACAAATTAGCTTTAACATGGATAATTTGTTTTCCAGATTTCCTCAGATTTATTTTCAGTAAGTCCCTGAATGCTCATATTTCCTGAAAACTATTCTCTTGCCTTACAATCCCTATCAACTTACTAAATTAGTGTTTCCCAGTTTATAGAGGAATTTTTTCTGGCATTTAACCACTTACCCCCCGGACCATATTGCTGCCCAAAGACCAGAGTACTTTTTGCGATTCGGGACTGCGTCGCTTTAACAGACAATTGCGCGGTCGTGCGACGTGGCTCCCAAACAAAATTGGCGTCCTTTTTTTCCCACAAATAGAGCTTTCTTTTGGTGGTATTTGATCACCTCTGCGTTTTTTATTTTTTGCGCTATAAACAAAAATAGAACGACAATTTTGAAAAAAATGAATATTTTTTACTTTTTGCTGTAATAAATATCCCCCAAAAATATATAAAAAAACATTTTTTTTCCTCAGTTTAGGCCGATACGTATTCTTCTACATATTTTTCGTAAAAAAAAATCGCAATAAGCGTTTATTGATTGGTTTGCGCAAAAGTTATATGCAGGATTGTGCCTGCATGCACATCGGACAGGAAATCAATAGTGAGCCTCAATACCAGGGATTCCAGATGGGATATATAATAAAACAAAAAGGCAATGGAGATGCCAATAGTGTGATACCACTTTAAAATTTATTGTACATAAAAACAGAAAAACCAAAAAAACAAATGGCCCAGATGGCCTCTTACTTCTAAAAGTGCACGACCGGAGGGATGCAGAGTTATTCATTTACCCTAGTTTATGTCACTAATGTTGTGGACCATTCATTTAATGTCTACAACTCTTTTTTATTTATTTTTATACCCATTCTCCAGTCATTCTTTATGTATTAGTTTAGCCTGCGAGATGGTTTTTTACTATATATTGTTTTCACGATGGAGATTCAGTTTGCACATCCGGAGGGATGCGAGTGTAGTATTTTTCAACATCCCCCGGCTTTCTGGTATTTGCTAGATTTCTTTTGCGACTCTTTTTTGTCTTTGGTGTGTTTTTCTTGAGTCTATCTAGCAAATACTGAGGCATCTGCTGCTGTATAGTTAATATTCCATGATTTATTAAAGAATTTGACTGTCATGCCTTGATATATGGCTTAAACGGCACCGCGGCTGCTTTCATTTCACCGTCTTAAATTTGGACCAATCAGTAGCCTCTATGAGACTACATATACCATCATGCAACAGTGATCGGGCACGCCCCCCTGAAGACGTTATACCTGACGAAACGTACGTCGGAGGCGGACCCGATCACGAGACGTGCCTCCCTGCCCATACGAGCTGCCAGCTGGGACGCCAAGCCGTGCTGCGGAGACAGCACCGGATTAGACGACCCGGTCTATTACCGCACCGCAAGGTAGCGGTGACACGCATGCAGCCCCAGTGCCGGGTAGGCACTTTTAGAAGTAAGAGGCCATCTGGGCCATTTGTTTTTTTGGTTTTTCTGTTTTTATGTACAATAAATTTTAAAGTGGTATCACACTATTGGCATCTCCATTGCCTTTTTGTTTTATTATATATCCCATCTGGAATCCCTGGTATTGAGGCTCACTATTGATTTCCTGTCCGATGTGCATGCAGGCACAATCCTGCATATGTCTAGCTGACTATTGTTTAAGTATAATAGTCCACTTATTCTGGTAAGCACATTTGTTTGCTTTAACACCAATTAGAGGGTAATTAAGAAGATTGGATTTGTTGGTGACGGCTTTCCTTTTTTTGCACATAAAGAATATTCAAGAAAGAAGATTTGTTTTCTCTTCGTTCACATGTGATGCACTGATTGAACACTTATTGGGACTTTTTTTACAGATTCCTTTGGACACAGAGACACTTTTGGAATTTTGTATTTTTTATTTATGTATTAGAGTTGGTTTAAATTAATCTAATTCTCATTCATTAATTTGGTTCACTATTCAGTAGCACTGAGTGGTTTAGCGCCCTCTACACGTTTTTTTCATTTATCACAATTTAGATTGTTTTTTGAGGAGCAGCTTTTATTTTATTTTAAGATTTTCTTTCTTTTTATTTAAATTTTGTTGTTTGGCGCTGATTATTATTTTTCTACTGGCAAAAGTTATAGCGTTTACAAAATAGGGGGTATTTTTATGGCATTTTTATTAATATTTTTTTTTACTAGTAATGGCGGCGATCAGCGATTTTTTTTTCGGTATTGCGACATTATGGCGGACACTTCGAACATTTTTGACACATTTTTGGGACCATTGGCATTTTTATAGCGATCAGTGCTATAAAAATGCATTAGATTACTATAAAAATGCCACTGGCAGTGAAGGGGTTAACACTAGGGGGCGGGGAAGGGGTTAAGTATGCCTGGGTGTGTTCTTACTGTGGGGGGGGGGTGGCCTCACTAGGGGAAACACTGATCTTCTGTTCATACATTGTATGAACAGAAAATCAGCATTTCCCCTGCTGACAGGAACGAGAGCTGTGTGTTTACACACACAGCTCCCGTTCCCCGCTCTGTACCGAGCGATCGCGTGTGCCCGGAGGCGATCGCGCCCGCCGGGCACACGCACGGGAGTCGGGGGCGAGCGGGGGGCGCGCGTGCGCCCCTAGTGGCGGCTAATAGGCAGGACGTCATATTACGTGCTCTCGCCTAGGAGAGCCACCTTGTGGACGTATTTCGACGGTGCGGCGACGGCAAGTGGTTAAAGAGAAGACTCTTCCCTTTTATATGAAAAGCATGTATAAGTCTTGCCGATTAACACTGTGAGCAGGCCTTATTCAGGAAAACTAGCCACCAACGGCTTGATTTTCTCCCATTCAGCCTGCGAGCTAAACAAATGGAAATCAATCGATTCACTCATCCACCCTTTACAGGGTGAATGGAGGAATCTACACTGATGGATATTGTACTTAGCAGTAGGGATGAGCCGAACACCCCCCAGTTCGGTTCGCATCAGAACATGCGAACAGGCAATACATTTGTTCAAACATCCGAACACTGTTAAAGTCTATGGGACTCAAACATGAAAAATCGAAAGTGCTAATTTTAAAGGCTTATATGCAAGTTATTGTCATAAAAAGTGTTTGGGGACCCGGGTCCTGCCCCAGGGGACACGTGTCAATGCAAAAAAAAAAAAAAAAAGTTTTAAAAACGGACGTTTTTTTTCGGGAGCAGTCAGTGATTTTAATAATGCTTAAAGTGAAACAATAAAAGTGAAATATTCCTTTAAATTTCGTACCTAGGGGGTGTGTATAGTATGCCTGTAAAGTAGCATTTGTTTCCCGTGCTTAGAACTGTCCCTGCACAAAGTGTCATTTCTGAAGGAAATACAAAGAAAAGTAATTGAAAGTCATTGATAAAAAAAAAATGCGTGGGGGTCCCCCCAAATTAAATTACCAGGCCCTTCAGGTCTGGTATGAATATTAAGGGGAACCCTGCATCAAATAAAAAAAAAAGAAGTGGGGTTCCCCCCAAATATCCATACCAGACCTTTTTTAAAAAAAAAAAAAAGATTGCAGCGGTGGTAATCCACTCTCGGTCTCCACCCCAACGCTGTCGGTATCCTGCGATAGATACTCTCCTCTCCGGGGTCCAGCAATGGATGATCTCCTCTCCATCCAGGTCCAGGCTTCAGCGATGAGATGTCCAGCGCAGCGCATCCTGTCTCCACCGGAGACACCCCAGGAATATCGTCGCGGCAGCCTGAAAGGTCTTATGTAGCTGAGGACAGGGCCACCCGTCACGTGACCCTGTCCCCCTCTGACGCAGGGGGAAACCCGGGCTTACCCAGTGACGTGACAGGGGACCCCGCCCCTCTCTGATGTAATGCAGGTTTCCCATTGCATCATCTCCGCCAATCAGGAAGCGCGGGTCTGTTACCCATTTCCCGATTGGCTGAAAGGTTAGATGATCCTATCGGATGCCTAGAAGAAGGGGAAGCCGCCGTGATCTCAGAAGGACATGGAAGATGCCTGCCGCCTGTCCCCCTGCCCGATGATCTCCGATGTGCTTGCCGATCCATTAATTGGACCACCAAACAGCGCAGCAGGGTTGATGTCCCGGGGGGGGGTGGTTGCTTTCCACCCCCCAAACAAAAAAACACCAGCTGCCACTGCCCATGGCTGCCAGAATACTATGACACTACCAACTGGTGACTATACTTGATAGGATTTAGTCACCATTCGACTGATAATTTTCCACCCAGCTCAGTAGACTTTTGATGGATCTTATTTCGGCTGATTCAGCGGGCAATTGGCCGAAATTTAAAGCCATTTTTGGCCAACTGTGTTTTTGTGCATTTTTCAAACATTTCTGCCCATTGCGCATAGAGCAGCCTATTCACTTGAATGGGTTGCCCTAAGCTCTCCAAACACACAAAAGAACCATGTACCAAATTTTGGCACTAGGTCAGGCACATATTTTTGCACACTGTTATACAGTACAGAGTTACAGAATACAGAACTAGTTGCAGACTACCTTGCAGTCAAACAGTCCCAGGACCCTCCCACAATTTCCATATTGAATTTCCCTCCTCTTATAACTATGTGAACTTTAGACTCACAGAAATGTACAAATCAATAGATTTGCGACTGACCCAGAGTGTTGACTATTCCTCTCCCAGTCGGAATGATGTCGTGCATGGGATTACTGGCAGCTAATTTAAAGATGTAATTAGGAACTTAAGCCTTGTACACACGATCCGATTGTTGGCCAAATGAGAGTCTGATTTTTGTCTTAGGCCTCGTACAGACGAGAGGATTTCCGCTGGAAACAGTCCGCCGGACCGTTTCCAGCGGACATTCCTCCTCCGGATTTTGATCTGATGGCTTGTACACACCATCAGATCAAAATCCGCGTGGAAAACATCCGTGGTCACGTGGCATAAGGCCTCGTACAGACGACGGGATCTATCCGCTGGGATTGATCCGCGGATCAGTTCCAGCGGACAAATCCGGTCGTCTGTACGGCCTAGCGGATATTTATCTGCGGAGATTCGTCTGGCCGATCGATTTCAAGCGGATGGAAATTTCTTAGCATGCTAAGAAATCTATCCGCTTGAATCGTGTCCAGCGGATTGATCTGGTCGTCTGTACAGACTCACCGGATCAATCCGTCCGCTCCCATCCCTCACATGCTTCGTAATGATTAGACGCCTGCGTGGAAGTAGTTACCCTCCAGCGTCGCGCACGTCGCCGCGTCATCGTCGCGGCGACGGCGTGACACGTCACAGCGGATGTATTCCGCGCGGATTTCAATCTGATGGTGATTACAGCCATCAGATCCAAATCCGCCAGAGGATTTATCCGCTGGAAACGGTCCGGCGGACCGTTTCCAGCGGATATCCTCTCGTGTACGGGGCCTAAAGGTGTCAACATACCCAGACATTTTGGACAATTTCATGCTTCCAACTTTGCGAGAAAAGTTTGGGGTGGCCCCTTCCTGTTCCAACATGACTGCACACCCGTGCACAAAGCAAGGGACCATAAAGACATAGATGAGTGAGTTTTGGGTGAAGGAACTTGACTGGCTTGCACAGAGCCCTGACCTCAACCTGATAGAACACCTTTCGGATGAATTAGATCAGAGACTACAAGCCAGGCCTTTTTGTCCACATCAGTGCCTGAACTCACAAATGTGTTCTGGAAGAATGGTCAAACATTCCCATAGACACACTCCTAAACCTTGTGGACAGACTTCCCAGAAGAGTTGAAGCTGTTATAGCTGCAAAGGGAGGGCCAACTCAATATTGAACCCTACGGACCAATACTGGGATGCCATTAAAATGTATGTGTGTGTAAAGGCAGGCGTCCCAATACTTTTGGTAATATAGTGTACATTATGGTTTTGTCTCGCATAAGTCACTGTCAGAGATGTCAGCTCTCCATTCCAATACCTATAACAAGGAATGTTATGGTGACCTGAAAGTGCATGTGCCTGACACTTCAGAAAAAAAAAACATCTGACTGTCATACAAGGTCTACAGCCTAATCTACCACAGTAATCTACTGTTGCATCAGCAGCTTCTGATTTTCAATGCTTGAGCATGCTGGAAAATGCAATTCCCTGAGAACCAGAGAATGACCCCAGGATCAGTCTAGATAAAGTAAAAACAGGATTTAAGGTGAAACTAATACAGCCTTTCCTATAATCATAGCATTTCTCCCCTGCCATTTCCCAGCCCTCTTTATGAACGGCAGAATGGTAATGCCGTGGTGCTGATAAAAAAATAAAAATCATGGGTTGCAAAGGTTAGCTTTAGAAAAGCTTAGGATGTGTACGCCGTACCACCCTATTACCATCCACAAAGAAAATTGATAAGCATAGCTTATTAAACCTGGCGCCCCACTGTTTCAGATTGCAGTATTTGGACAGCGCCTGAGTTGGTCATCTTCACACTATCTCTCAAACCCGAGGGAGAGTACATTTATCCGTAGACAGATTTTGTTGTCACACTGTGTTGCCATGGAAACGCGGGTAATGAAAATAAGTTAAGAGCTGCATAGGTTTCCATAAAACATACGCGTGATAGCACCATTACTTGAGTGATGGCAAAGTGTAATTGAGAGGATTGTTTATACAGAGATTCCACAGTTGCGATACATTAACTGGAACTCATTGACATATTCTAAAGCTTTAGTTAGCTAGCTCTGTGTTTGACTTAGTGATGGCTCACCAGTCTTGTTTTTATACTGCCTGCTTACAGTATACAGAAACAGCAAGCTTTAAACACATATTACATAGTAATGTTTAATCCCCTTGAAGTGGTCATAGGTGAGAAGCAGAAAACAGAATCGTACACACAATGGGATTTCCATCGGACAAATCCGTGGATTTTTGTCCGAAGGGCGTTGGCCGTGAACTTTTTCTGCATACAGACGGCAGAAATTTTCAACCAACATACACAAAACTACATAGTTTTTCTGCTCTTTAGCGCCACCCTTTGGACAACTTCTGCGAATGTTGTCTGATGGTTAGCATTGGTTGGGAGCATGCGTGTTTGTACTTTGAATTTTAGTCGGATAATCTGACGTAACACATTTGTTGTCGGACAATTTAGAGAGCATGGCTATCCAACATTTGTTGTCGGAAATTAGGACAACAATTGTCCGATGGAGCATAAAGACAGTCGGATTATCCGGAAAAACCCTGCCATCACACATTTGTTGTTGGAATATCCGATCGTGTGTACGGGCCTTAAGAAATAAGAAATAAATACTAGCACACAATGGTAATGGCAAGAGGTCTGAGATCTGCCCATAACCACCATTTCCTCCTTGGCAAATCTACTGCAACCTTTATTTATAAATCCATGGGCATGTTGCTGTGGGACAGCCACACAAGTAGGCTCTTTTCTATGAAGGGAAGGGCAATGTACCTACCCATCATTTGCATCAGAGATTGTTTTAGATCTTGGCATACTATCATGTTCATGGTACAATCCAATGAACTGTTTATGGGTGATGGTTATCTACACCCCGTCGTAGGGAACCTACAGTATAGACCAGGGAAATGCAATTAGCGGACCTCCAGCTGTTGCAGAACTACAAGTCCCATGAGGCATTGCAAGAGTCTAACAGCCACAAGCATGACACCCAAAGGCATGATGGGACTTGTAGTTTTGCAACAGCTGGAGGTCCGCTAATTGCATATCCCTACTATAGACTGTTGAATGCTGGTATGTAATAACATACCAGCATTCAACAGTCTATAGTAAACGTGAGACCTATGCCAAGAGAGTAAACGTGAGACCTAAGGGTCAACTATGCCAAGAGAGTAAACGTGAGACCTAAGGGTCAGAGAGGGAAATTAAGGTGCCCAGAGGTCAAAGAAGGAAGATACGAGGCCCAGAGGTCAGATAGAAAAGATGAAAGAACCTGAGTTCAGAGAATGAAGATGATTTACCTAGAAGCTAAAATAGAGGGATGAGAGGCCCAGAAGTTGGAGAGGAACAATGAGTGGCCCAAGGGCAAGAGAGGGGAGAGACCAGAGGGGAAAAAAGTGGCACAGAGATTAGGGAGGGAATATGACAGTCCCAGATGTTATAGAGGGAAGATAAAAGGCCCAGAGGTCAGAGTGGAATGATGAAAGTAAAACTAGTACCAAGATGTCAGCTTTAAATTTGAGTAAATTTGAAAGTTTTCACCACACTAAAAAAACTTTACACATTTCAGTTCAAGTCATCCGAGTCAATAGTCGTAAATTAAATGGGTTTGGCTGGTTTTCATGGGTGAAATACGCTTTCAATGGCTCCTACAAGTTAGGCGGTACTTCCTTCTAGTTGGACAACAAGTGCACGTTAATATTGCTTAACGTGCACTTGTTGTCCAACTAGAAGGAAGTACCGCCTAACTTGTAGGAGCCATTGAAAGCGTATTTCACCCATGAAAACCAGCCAAACCCATTTAATTTACGACTATTGACTCCGATGACTTGAACTGAAATGTGTAAAGTTTTTTTAGTGTGGTGAAAACTTTCAAATTTACTCAAATTTAAAGCTGACATCTTGGTACTAGTTTTACTTTCATCATTCCACTCTGACCTCTGGGCCTTTTATCTTCCCTCTATAACATCTGGGACTGTCATATTCCCTCCCTAATCTCTGTGCCACTTTTTTCCCCTCTGGTCTCTCCCCTCTCTTGCCCTTGGGCCACTCATTGTTCCTCTCCAACTTCTGGGCCTCTCATCCCTCTATTTTAGCTTCTAGGTAAATCATCTTCATTCTCTGAACTCAGGTTCTTTCATCTTTTCTATCTGACCTCTGGGCCTCGTATCTTCCTTCTTTGACCTCTGGGCACCTTAATTTCCCTCTCTGACCCTTAGGTCTCACGTTTACTCTCTTGGCATTAATAATTACATAAATCACCAATAGGAAGTTGTGCGCTTAACATCTGAAGTTCCATAGTGGAAAATGTTTTATCACTAACATTTATATGCACAATGCCCTGGTCTTTGCCCAACCAGACAGTCAGATAGTGATAGTAAAGATTTGTAATTGCTCTTATTTTTATCTATTGCTTTTTTCCAATATGTTATTCAGCAAGGCCAGATTTACACTACCTGTACCCAGTGGCATAAGAACTGAGGCATGCACAGCTGTGGCTAGATCACTGATCTAGACAGGGCTCTATCAAGTTTTTATGCAACTTCACTACCTGTGGACTCACCAATAAAAAGTCCCTTATCTGTGTGTCTCTTGTGCATGGTTAGAGGACATAAGATCAGGTTATGTGCAAGGTATGTATGGTGAAGTGTGGAGTGATTAAATCTACAAGCCAGGCCAAAGCACAGAGTTGCTCCATGGCCCTTAGGTCAGTAGTTAGACACAAAAAGGAGAAAATAAAGCACAAACTGTGTAAAGCTGGAGTTTATGTATTTAATAACTTTTGGGATACAGCACTAGACACAATAGTTATGTGTTGTGGTGTGTATCCCATTACCTGCATGTGGCTGCAACAATAACATTTTCCTCATAGCTGCTGGATACTGCCCTGAGTGACTGTCTTCAAGTGCTATGTAAGTTAAGAGATGCCTCTGCTACTGAGAAAAGTTGCACCTTTCTCCCGTCCCTTTAAGCCCTCTCTGCCATTCATATTGCTTATTTTACTACACTCCTGCAGTGCATCATGCTCTGTGAATGGAGGAAGAGCAGCTGAGTGATGGGATCTCCCCTCCTCATTCACAGAACATGATGCTTAGTGGGAGTATAGTTATACGGACAATATAAATGGGAAAGAGGGCAGAAGGGGGGAAGCAAGTGGAACAACTTCTCTCAGCAGCAGTGGCTTCTATTAAAGTAGTAATCCAGACTAAAACTAACTAGTATTAAAAATGCTCCTCCTCCCTCTGATCATCTATGCTCACTAACCTGTGCAAGAAAGATTTATACACTTACCGTATATACTCGAGTATAAGCCAAGTTTTTCAGCCATTTTTTTTGGCCTGAAAGTGACCCACTCGACTTATACTCAAGTCAGTGTACCGTAACATGCAGACGTGGCCGGGCAGTGTTAAAAAGTTGTGCTCCTCCTTGTCCTGTTCCGTGACACTCAGTTTCCCAGCAGACACTGTGTTCAGTGTTCTGCCTATCACGGACGCCCTCTCGTCCTCTCATCTATAACGATCTCCATTATAGGCGGAACACTGAACATAGTGTCTGCTGGGAAACTGAGTGTTCTTCCTATCACGGAACTGGACAAGGAGGAGCGCGACTTTTTAACACTGTGCCGTCTGAATCTGCATGTCTTGGACTCAGGTACACGGCAAAGTGATTCTGCAATGGCCACAGTGAGGTCTGGCTCCAATGGGCATGCTGAGGTCTGGCTGCAATTGGCACGGTGAAGTCTGGCTGCAATGGGCACAGTGAGATCTGGCTGCAATGGGCAGGGTGAGGTCTGGCTGCAATGGGCACAGTGAAGTCTGGCTGAAATGGGCACGCGAGGTCTGGCTGCAATGGGCACGCGAGGTCTGACTGCAATGGGCATGGTGAGGTCTGGCTGCAATGGGTACAGGGAAGTCTGGCTGCAATGGGCACGGTGATGTGAGTGAGTGAATAACTTATATAGCGCTACAAATGCGAACTAATTCGCCTCATGGCGCTTTGCATCCAGTGACATCCTAATCCTTCATAAGAGGTGGGTCTTACGTTTTTTCCTGAAGGTCCGATGGTTTTCCTCCATGCGGATGTCCGTGGGTAGAGCGTTCCATAGCCACGGTCTGGACTGCAAATCTTCGTTCTCCCTTTGATTTGTAGTGGGACTTGGGGATGTGGAGGAGGTTTTGGTTGGTTGATCGGAGAGCGCGATTGGGGGTGTAGTGTTTTATTTTCTCGCATAGGTATTGAGGAGCGTTTTCTTGTATGCACTTGTGGGTGAGACAGAGGGTCTTGAATGTGATCCGATCCTTTACGGTTAGCCAATGAAGTGTCCTCAGTGAAGGGGTGATGTATTCCCAGGGTTTTTTATACGGTACCTATTTTCAGGACAACACAATGAAAAATGGCACTGGAGGAACACTTTTAGCTAAAAGTCACAATAAAAAGTCCATAAAAGTCCATTCATGTGACATGAAGATATAAATGGTAGGTGGGTGATAAAACTCAGCATCAGTGGCAGCACCCTTGGGAGTGAAGCATAACTCTGCAGATAATGCAGAAAAACAGGAGGGGCCCCAGACTAAGTGCAGCAGTTAAAATACTTGGATTTATTAAAAGCACAACAAATTGGCAGCTCAAATTTAGTAGATCATAACAAGCATGTAGATGGGGAGTGTGATGTTGTGGTCAGTCATTGGTAGCTGCAGGGGAGAGGAGGGAGTGCTGATATCAGATGGCTAATGGGAGCTTATGGGTGATGTCACTCCTTCTGGAATACCCAGCCATTGTCGAGCACTCTCTCCATACAGGGATCACGTGACCAGCCCAAAGTGAAAATAGGTAAGTATATTGATCTTTCTTACACAGGTTAGCCAACATAGGTGCTAGGAGGAGGGAAGCATTTTTTAAGACTAGTTAGGTTTTATCTCAAATTCTACTTTTACCCCTTGTGCCAGGAGCGCACAGTGCACACGCTCTAGGCACTGGTGAATTGGCAGTAATTCACGCAAATATGCAGCCCTTTCTGCGCCAAGAGGCTGCATATTTGCGTGAATTGCTGCCAATACAGCTGCACACACCTGACACAGTTACCGTCATTAAACTAAAAAAGTTTTCGGGTTATGTGACTGCCATGATGGCCAATCACAGCGGTCACATGGCCCTGCCTCCCAGCATCACAAACCTCTTAAATGGCCAGCGCTAAGAGGTTAAACTTCACAGGGGAAGACAACTGCTTAGGGCAGTATCCAATGGGTATGAAGAAGGCATAGAAATATGTTTTTTTTTTATCAGAAGCAGCCATCTGCAGATAATGGGGCATACATATAACTAATGGGACATATTACACATAACTAATGTGTATGGCGCTGTATCCCTCTCTCCAAAAAAAAATAAAAAAATCTGTTTTAAATACCTTTCTCTTCTATGTACTGCACTGCCTGTTAGCATAAATATTTAAAACAGCAAGCATATAATCTATTTATCTATATATAAGCTTGTCTTTTTTCATGCGTTATCTGTAGATGTTACATCTTCAAGTACCACACAGTGCTGTTGAAACGCGATACTGCTGCTGGACTGAAGCTGAGGCGCCATTCTATTTTAATAAGTGTCATGCATGCTTTGGGGCATATCAAAAATAAGTGACTGTATCTAGGTAAAAACAATCTTGCCTGCAGACCTCCGTGAAATGCTACACTGATTAACCTTAGTGAAATGACAGAGAACACTGGCTGCTTATAGGGGAAGGCTGCAGGATTGCTGGATTAGGTGGCTACTTCATACTTTGTACAGCATGAGCTGCCAGCTAAAATATTTTATATATAAAAAAAAAGACATATAGAACAATCAATAATTCACAAACACGATTACTTAAGTAAAGTGAATATTTTATGTCTACTAAAAGAAACTTAAATCAATGTAGTTTGGTCTGAGCCTCGCATGTGTTTCTGTACATTCAAGGTGCCCACACGTGGATCTTAAATATATTATTTAATATAAAGATCATATCTACAAAACTTAAGCTGTGAGCGGGCATTTTGAAATCAATATTATTGAACTGATTTTTAAAAAAAGGTCACAGTGGAAATAGTTTTGATAATTTTTTAGCTAGTGTGTTATCTTGAACAATTTTTTTATGTAGGGAAAAAAAAATAAAAAAAAATAAAAAGCTTATAATTTCGATTGTAATTATGATCATTATGATCATAACTAAGATCAAAATGAGCAAATGCCGAAGGAAAAATACTTCAAAGTACTAATAAAAATGTTTATCTGATTTTTTTTTCTTTTGGTTTAGTAGGGAAAGGGTTAGAACCCTGGTGCCCAACCAGCAGCCAGAGGGCCACCTGCTGAACGTTAGCACTTTATTGTGACCATCATAGGCCCTGCAGACAGTAATCTATATTTTCTGTATCTACTGTAGATGCTCACTCAAGCCAATAGTAGAAAGATTCTCTTTAGAAAGTCATCTGATTGTTAATGGTTTGGTCTATCTATTTCTTTCACACTATCGTGCTTCTTATGTACTGTTTTTTTTTTTCTATCTTGCTTCTTATGTACCTTTTTTTTCCCTGCAGTCTTTTACTGTATTTTGCATCTTGTTGAAAGATCAAATGTGGCACATGTAATTTTTAAGGCTGTAAAGGGCACAAATGTGGAAGCATTCATTTGTAAAAGGGTTGTAATAGCAGTGATCTCTAGCAGTCTTGTGTAATATGTTTACAGAAATGTGTTTACAGTCTATGGGTTTGATTTACTAAAGGGAATAGACTGTGCACTTTGCAAGTACAGATTCTCCAGAGCTTAGTAAATGAGGTGAAGCTTGGCTTTGAAAAAAATACCCAATCACATGCAAAGAAAAAACAGCCTTTTCCATCAGATGACGGAATTGAGCAGAGCTCTCTTTCATTTACTAAGCTTTGGAGCAACTGCACTTGCAAAGAGCACAGTAAATCAACCCTTATGACTATCTCCTAAAGCATGAGTCTCCAAGAACTCCAATATGCTATGTCCACAGTCTCTGGTCATCGTCTGTTGCATGTCTGCAATCTCTGACAGCTTTCTGTATCATTACATTTACTGACAATTATGTGCAACCCCTAAGCGACGTCAGGGTCTGCATTTGATGCTGTCTACAGTATATAAAATACTGTATTTTCCAGCGTATAAGATGACTTTTTGGATGCAAAAAAATGGGTCGTCTTATACCTCGGTGACAGTCTCCGTGCTGCGAGCGTCCATGATTTAAAAGCCGCTCCTTCTTCTCAGCGTGTCCTGTGATTGGCGGAACACAAATCTTCCCAGCAGCGTCTCTGTTCTGTGTTCCTCCTATCCCAGATGCCTTCTCATCCTCGGACGAGAGGACGTCCGTGATAGGCGGAACACAGAACAGAGGCACTGCTTGGAAAATTTGTGTTCCGCCTATCACAGGACACGCTGAGAAGAAGGCGCGGCTTTCAAATCATGGGCGCTCGCAGCACGGAGACTATCAGCGTCCTGGAAACAAATCAGCAAAACGTGAGTGGATGGCACTGTTGGCACAGTGGGGGCAAGTGATGGCACAGTGGGGGCAAGTGATGGCACGGTGTAGGCAAGTGATGGCACAGTGGGGACAAGTGATGGAACAGTGGGGGCAAGTGATGGCACAGTGGGGGAAAGTGATGGCACAGTGAGATTTGAAAAAAGCCTGTTTCTGTCAGCGGTTCCGGCTACCCCTCAGCTTCCAGAAAGACTAGAAGGAAGGGGGTAGTCTTATATGGCGAGTGTATCCCAAAACCAACATTTTTCCTGGAAAATTAGGGGGTTGTCTTATACGCCCAGTCATCTTATACGCCGGAAAATACGGTACATTGACCACCCCTAGGTTAGAGCATCTTTATATTGTTCCTCATAGGAGAGACCTTCCCTCATTACCTGTCCTGGTGACATTCATTCATTTTTCTTTTCTTGTCCTGGTGTCAAAAAGTTGAAAAATTAAGAAAAATCTTCCAAGTAGACTCACAGACAGCAGTAAAAACCTGACAAAACTTCTCATCCTACCATATTCAAAATTTAATCAAAAAATCCAAAAGAGCCCAACTTCTGATGCCGCGTACACACGATCGGTCAAACCGATGAGAACGGTCTGATGGACCATTTTCATCGGACCAAACCAATCGTGTGTAGGCCCCATCGGTTATTTATCCATAGGTTAAAAAAAAGCAATCTTGTTTTAAATTTAACCGATGGATACCTAACCGATAGAAAAAAAACGATTGTTTGTAGGCACATATCGGTTAAAAATCCATGCATGCTCAGAATCAAGTTGACGCATGCTTAGAAGCATTGAACTTCGTTTTTTTCAGCACGTCACCGTGTTCTGACACGATCGTTTTTTTAACTGATGGTGTGTAGGCACGACTGACCATCAGTCAGCTTCATCGGTTAACCGATGAAAACGGTCCATCAGACCGTTTTCATCGGATGGACCGATCGTGTGTACAGGGCATAACATGTATAAAGCAGAAAAGGGTTAGAGGATCTGTCAGGACTTTATTGCTTTCTTTATCCATACTTGATAGGGAAAGGGCCTCATCCCCACAACCCTGGTGGTTGTCGTGGTCTGCGGGGGGGGGGGGGGGGCGCATATAATAATCTGGAAGCTCAACTTAATAATAGGGGGCCTCATATACTGCCACCCCATGTGAATGAGTATGGGGTTCACTGTACCCTACTCATTCACAAAAAAAAAAATTAAGAGAGACAGTTTTTGACAAGTCCTTCAATAAAAAGGATATACACCTGTTGCCAATCACATTGCACAGATATGTAGATCCATGTCAATCACGATGACAGATGCCTATCGACCCGCTGAAAAAAAAAAGAAACACATCCCTTCCCTCCTGCTTCACTCCTGCCAAATTTTTGGTACGGGTATTTTGTGTCCCTTACTCATTCACCAGTATCTGGTTGTCCCTTTATTGGTAAAGGGGGTTTCCAGATTCCAATAAGCTCCCCATACACAAAGCCCTGCAACCACTGGGCCAGGACCTTGTCCTCATCGGAAAAAATTGGCTCATGTGTAGAGGCATGACGTTGCCATCATCCCTTTATCAATAAGAGAATTGAATACCTCCAAGTAGGTGGGATTTTCGGGGAAACAACAATTGTGAATGACAACTGAGGTCATAAAAAATACAAAATTTATTACAAAAAATGGTTGACATACTAAATATCACAGTAACAAAATATCAAAATACACTGTAAAAACATCGTTCTAGAAAAGTACTGTAGGTCACCACACGCCCCAGGGCAAAGCTAAGGGCAGAGATGATTCTTTCCAACGCGTTTCAAATGTTTCAAAATGACATCCTTCTTCAGGGAAAATTGTGCAGTATAATTCTTCTAAAACATGAAAATAGAAAAACAGAGTTTTGCATGATCAGGTATAGACACAAGGGCACACATAATGCAGACACATTGGGCATGAGGAGGAAAAAAGCAGTAACAGGTTCATTGTCCCAAGAGGGAGGAAAAACCTCCACCATGAACTCACCCTCTCCTAGATAAGGAGTGCCTGGATTCCCCCAAGAAAGCCGTGGGTGCCCCAAAACAACCGCCGTGGTCAGACCGGATGACACATCGAGTGTCCAGAAGGGATCCTTCACCTCTTAGGGCTCCAAACCATAGGGGGTGGACAAGGAGTGATATATTCCACTATTTCGTCAGCAACCAGCCGCAAAATAGACAATCCCAGCTAGAATGGTCAAGTATATATATAGGCAGGTGAGAAAGCCGCCGCTCCAGGTGAGCACCTCCAGGCAATCACTGTCTGCTCAGGAACCAAATGGGTGCTGGCAATGCACAGGACATGCGGATAGAGAAAAAGATGGACAGCCGCACTCCAAAAAGTCTTGAAAAAAGACGTGCTCTTTATTGATGGAAAAAATGCACAGCATACAATCAGCATACAGTGGGGAAAATAGCTGACGCGTTTCGCATTGACTTTCAATGCTTAATCATAGCTAATTATAGGCAATATATGAGTAATTGTCACTTATAAAAATAAGGAACAAGATAAAGAAAGGAGATAAGGACCAAAGGTACACTCACCAATCCTAAAGGACAAGCCCCGTTTGCTGAGAATTTAAATAAACCGCAATTCCAAAAAAAGCAAAGATACATGAACAAGACCAACGCCATATATACTCCCACTCCTTCAGGAGATGGGAGAAATGAGGATGCTGAACCAACCCCCCTGACGTCCTTAAATACTCACCTGGGTGGAAGTGATAGGCCCCTTAGCTAAAGATCCTCCCCCTCAGCAGCATGAATGGCGGCAAAATAATATATATATAACTCCTATCTGGTTGGAAGGTGGAATAGTAGGCATAATGGAAGGGAATGAGGCGCCATTGCATTTCCTTCCCTGCAGCATGGGGCACGTCATACACGAAAACATCGCACATAAGAATTGCATCAATGCGCCGTGCGTCACGTGACCCCAGCACGTCGCATTTGACCAAGTGCGGCGTGACCACGGCGCTTACCTCCGCATCATCAATGATGCGTCCAAGTCTTCTGGTGTCCGCACAGGCGAGGAGATAGCCACAGTTCGTCATATGCGAATCAACGCAATATGACGGCGGTACCCGCGTCTGCATCAATACTGATGCATATGTGCTTCCAAATGTCTGCACAGACAACAAGCACCTCAAAATCAAGTTGGAAATAAGGGTCAAACGACGAGGATATAAAACCGGGGACCCTCCACTGGATTGGCCACACATTTAAAGGAATTTGGTTAGTAATAGTTTATTTAATAGAGGAAGGTTTTCCTCAAAAATTAACTAAACCACCCCTCAATAGGGAGCTGCTGGGGGTGGGAAAAGAAGGAAAAGGAGGAAAAAGAAGAGAAGGGAGAAAAAGGGAGAGGAAAGAAGGGGTAGAGAAAAAAGGAGAGAAGCGGGCTACAATAAAAAAGTCTCAACAATTTCCAACATTTCCCGATAGGGAGGGAAGAAAAAGGAGACTGATGTACAAAAAGTTCCTAAACACCCATGACACGGCAATGATGGTTAAATTGCCAAAAAAGAAAAAAACGGGACTGATGGGCAGAAGGCCCCTCAGTAAAAAAAAAAAGGGGATAAAAAGTCACCACTGCCGAAGGAGAAACATACTCCCAGGACGTACATGTCCGGGGAGCAAGAAGCACCTAAGTGCTGTTCTCTCCCGGCAGTGGATGGAGGAGCCCTTTGGAGGGAAAGAGAAACCAAGGGCACCAATGGGAACATCCGGAAACCACCACACACGGAATCGGACACTCCACGTCTCCTGGATGGAGGCCCATATGTCAGCAGATATGTACCCATTCAGTGCTACACATGATCATAATTAAAGCATATAATACAAAAAAATGTCTTAACAATATATACAAAAATACATTTCAATTTACAAAATTGCAAATAAAATGAGAATACAATATAATGAAAAAATCCTATTTTCTCAAATCTCAGAAATATCCTAACCCCCTATATTTAGGTACCAAGAGGGGGAACCCCCCAGGGGAGCGAGTCCACAAACGGGGGGGTAACAAGATGGAGGGGTGGAAAAAACAGAAAGAAGGTTCATACAGTCCACCCAAGATGGGAGTAAGAACAGGGAGGACAAAAGACCAAAAGGTTGAGATGGCAAACAATATTAATCCGTTTTACCAGAACTGAAACCCTCAAGGAAAGGTCTGAAACTTTCCATTTCATTAAGTCCTGGAGGAGTTGTAGCTTTAAGGCGTCTAATCCAGCGCATTTTGCGCTGGAGTAGCACCTTATTCCAATCTCCCCCACGAAGGGGAATATGTAACCTATCCAGGACTGTGAAGTTCACATTGGGCATGTGATACCCATGCTCCTTGGCCACGTGTCTTCCAAGGGGCAAATAAAGGTTGCCTATACACATTGAATGCATATGTTTTTTAACTCTCTTATGGAAGAGTTGTTTAGTCTTCCCTACATAGAAGGAACCACACTGGCATTGCATGAGGTAAATAACCCCCCGGGTCTTACAATTTGCATAATGTTTTATTGCAAAAGTTTCTCCATTGGGCAAAGCCAGTGTGGTCCTTCTTCTTATGACCTCACATTGTGAGCAATGCCCACATGGGAAAGTCCCGTAGATTTTGCAGGGGTCCTTATTAGAGTTTCCTTTATACTCACTTTGGACCAACATGGTCCCAAGTGAATCAGCTTGCCTGAAGGTTAACTGAGGTTTGTCTAATAGGAGATTTCTGAGAATAGGGTCCTCCGTAAGTATAGGCCAGAATTTCTAAACTACCTTCCTTATCCGTGTATGTTCATTGGAGAATCCTAAAATTATTCTCAAATTATTCTCTTCAGGTTTGGTCTTATGAAGTTTGGTTTTGAAGATCAAACTCCGCCTGTTTGTAGCTTTAACTCTATTAAAAGCTTTTCTAAGGCAAGTTTTTGTGTATCCCCCTGGCGAACAGGCGAAGAGCAAGTGCATCACATTGTTTGTGAAAGTCATCATCTAGTGAACAATTCCTCCTAATCCTAATCCTTGTCCTCATCAACATTCAAAAAAAATGTTTGCTTTGTTACATGTCCCCCAGGACACTGCCCAGCACTCCATGTTTGTTGGACAATCGCTAGCATATTAGCCTAGAATATGACCTTTGTTGTTTCTTTAACATTTGGCTCCAATTGACTTCAAAGGAATTTGGATTTGGCACCTGAACTTTAGTCACATTCACTGCACCTGCCCTGAACCGTACCCTGGTATGTCCCAAGGTACTCATCGCTACTAAGGAAAAATGTCAATGTGCCCTCTGCCATGGATGGACTCTGGGCACCCTCTTAGGGAAAGCTTCTGTCCCATAGAACACAGAGTTTCCTCAAGATTTTAGCAGAAATCTTGGATACAGGGAGGCTCTATGTTGCCCAGCCTGCCTCACTCAAAACAAAATACACAGGGGTAGATTTACTAAAACTAGAGCATGCAATATCTGGTGTAGCTGTGCATTGTAACCAATCAGCTTCTAACTTCAGCTTGTTCAATTAAAGGGGTTGTAAAGGTTCATTTTTATTTTCTAAATAGGTTCCTTTAACCTTATACTACCAGCCGCTGTCAATTGACGGCGGGAAGGTAGCTCAGTTATTCTGACAGGACGTCATATGAAGTCTTTTAAAGCCGTCTCTTAAAGCCGCTAGGGGGCGCGTGCCTGTCGCGTTACTGGGAACACGATGCGCGCGCCCGGCGGCCGCGATGGCCTGCCGGGCACCTGCGATTGCCCAGTAACTGAGCAGGACCGTGGATCTCTGTGTCTAAACACAGAGATCCATGTCCTGTCAGGGAAAGGAGACCGATGCTGTGTCCCTTGTACATAGGGACACAGATCGGTCACTTCCCCCAGTCACCCCCCTCCCCCTACAGTTAGAACACTCACATTTAACTCCTTCCCCGCCCCCTAGTGGTTAACCTCTTCCCTGCCAGTCACATTTATACAGTTATCAGTGCATGTTTATAGCACTGTTCACTGTATAAATGTGAATGGTCCCAAAAATGAAAAACAATTTGAATTAGGCGGGCTTACGCCGGCCTATTTACGCTACGCCGCCGCAACTTTCTTTTGAGAATACGGCACTTGTAAATAGGATACGTTACACCCACACAAAGTTACCCGCATCTACGTGAATCTACCCCATTGTGTTTTTTTTTCAAAATTTACGCTCTTTTTTTGTTTATAGCCCAAAAAATAAAAAACGAAAAGGGCGATCAAATACCACCAAAAGAAAGCTCTATTTGTGGGAAAAAAAGGATGCCAATTTTGTTTGGGAGCCATGTCGCACGACCGCGCAATTGTCAGTTAAAGCGACGCAGTGCCGGAAGCTGAAATTTCGCCTGGAAGGGGGTATATGTGCACAGTAAGCAAGTAGTTAAGCTAGTGCATTGTTGGTTCACTTACGTTTTCCTTCGATTTCCCTTCTAAATTGTTTTTTTCTTTGTCTGAACTTCTCACTTCCTGTTTCTCCTCAGTAAACTTGCCCCATCATCTGAGCGGTGGTTAGTCAGCCAGAACAGCTTACTGAACAGCTTACTGAGGAGGAACAGAAAGTGAGAAATTCAGACAAAGAAAACAAAGAAAAAAAAAACATTTAGAAGGGAAATCGAAGTAAGTAAACCAACAGTGCACTGGCTTAAAGGAACCTATTTAGAAAATAAAAAACAAAGCTTTACAACCCCTCTAAGCTCTGACAAAAACCCTGTAAGCTGAGGTTTCTATACAGAGCTGCACCAGATTTTGCACTTTCCATTTTTTTCGTAAATCAACCCCATTGTCCTTGTAAAGATTTATCAGTATGACCTAGAAGAAGAACAAGTAACAAATCATTCATGCAGAAATCAAGAAAACTCCTACAGGTTCACCAACTTTTTCTCACAGCAGCATTTGTACAGTTTGTAAATCTGCCTACAGGCTGTACTGGATCCATTCCAGTTCTCACCACTACAGCTATACGCAGCACACAGGGACTGTAGGAAAGCCCTCCAGGCTGGAATTATAAATACCTTAATAAGCACTATCAGACCCTCCAGATATCTTTGTGTGCTGGCTACCTGCAAATATCACAGTTTTCTGATGGAATTACATCACTGTGAGCTCCGCTGATTAAATGTGAAGCTGTCATTTAGAGGAATAGTGGCAGTTAATCAGCAGTCTACTTACATCTAGACAGCAGTCCCAATAGAATCAGGCCAGGTTTAAAAAAAAAAAAAAAAGAAGAAGTTACAAATTAAAGGCTGCATATATTGTCTTTCATTCATTGCAATTTAATTCTAAAAGAGATTTTTTTTTTCAGTTTAAATCGATATTAACCACTTCAGCCCTGGACCATTTGGCTGGCCAAAGACCAGAGCACTTTTTGCGATTCGCCACTGCGTCACTTTAACTGACAATTCCGCGGTCGTGCAACGTGGCTCCTAAACAAAACAGATGTCCTTTTTTCCACACAAATATAGTTTTCTTTTGGTGGTATTTGATCACCTCTGCGGTTTTTACTTTTTGCGCAATAAACAACAATATAGCGACAATTTGGAAAAAAAATGCAATATTTTGTGCTTTTTGCTCAAATAAATATCCCCAATTTAAAAAAAAAACATATTTTTTCTATCAACCTAGGTCGGTCCACCCAGGGGATTTTTACAGGGAACAGGGAAATTTTTACAGAGGGATAGAACAAAACAGGGCTCGAGAGGGGGGCGGCGCGCCCAGAAGAAAACGAATAAGGCCTCGTACACACCAGCGGATCTGTCCGCTGAAAACGGTCCACCTGTCTGATTGTTGTACACACCATCAGACAGAAATCCGCGCGGACACGATACACGGTGACGTGGCCGCGCCGTCGCAGCGACGAAGACGCGGCGACGTGCACGGCCCTGGAAGGTCAATGCTTCCACGCATGCGTCGAATCACTTGGACGCATGCGAGGGCTTTCGGCCGATCGGACATGTCCGGTGAGTCTGTACAGACGACCGAACATGTCCGACGGACAGGCTTCCAGCGGACATGTTTCTTAGAATGCTAAGAAATATTTGTCCGCTGGAAACTGTCCGATCCGCCGGACAATTGTCCGGTCGGCCGTACACACGACCGAACATGTCTGCTGAAACTGGTCCGTCGGACCAGTTTCAGCGGAGATGTTCGGTCGTGTGTACGGGGCCTTAGAGTATAACAGCAGCAGGTATTTTCAATCTTAGTACGGTTGAATTCACAGACGCAGAGAAAGTAGTTCTAGATAAGGGACTATCTAGATAAGGGTTCCACCCAAAACTCTCAATAAATTTACCACCTTCATTGACGTACATAAGTATGTACGCAAATTGAATATTCAACGGTATTTTATTACTAATTCCACTAGGCCCAGTCTCCCTGAGATTTCTTCTCAGATTAGACACACAGGACTTTCCAATCCTTCTTTATTTAATCCTCCCTGTCCGATGACTCCTAGCATAAAGGTATTTAGAGACTTGGGGGCAGATCCACATACAATTAGATGGGCGCAGCGTATGTGAGATACGCTACGCCGCTGTAACTTACTTTTGGCAGCTTTGAATCCACAAAGAATTTGCGCCGTAAGTTACGGCGGCGTAGTGTATCTCTAGCGGCGTAACGGCGCCTAATTCAAATCGGCGAGTAGGACGCAATGACGTCATTTTTTGTGACGTGGACGTAAATTACGTCCAGCCCGATTCACGGACGACTTACGCAAACAAAAAAAAAAATGAATAGCTAATTTGCATACTCAACGCGGAAAACGACAGGAACGCCACCCACCGGACGCCGAAGAATTGCATCTTAGATCCGAAGGCGTACGAAGACGTACGCCTGTCGGATCTAACCCAGATGCCGTCGTATCTTGTTTTGAGGATTCAAAACAACAATACGACGCGGGAAATTTTAAAGTACGCCGGCGTACTCTCTCTGTGGATCTGCCCCTTGGTCTTAAAAGACCTGGATGAACTCCCTTTAAACATAACTTATTTCGATCCAAATATAAAAATTGGTTTGAAATCTTTATGCGAGCGGAAGGATCTTGTAATACGGGAATTTTGGATAAAAAGGAATGCAGTTACCTTATACCTAAGGTTCCTCGCATTCCTGTGATGTACTATTTACCAAAAGTACATAAAGACAGTGTATGTCCTCCAGGAAGGCCCATTATAAGCGGTATTAACTCAGTCACTTCCCGCTTAGGTAAATACATTTTTTGTCTTTGATTTTTATCTACAGCCCATTGTCAAGGCTATACCATCATATTTAAGGGATACACGTCATACTATCTCCCGTTTACAGGAGGTTAGGTATAGTGAGGATATCCTGCTGGTAACGGCAGACGTTGCCTCTCTATACACCAGCATAGCCCATGACCTGGGATTTCTGGCTGTAGAGTCCTTCTCGGGTAGGGTCACTGACCTTTCCAATGTCCAAAATAAATGTATTATGGACCTGTTGGAGTTCACTACAAGACATAATTACTTTTGGTACGATAAAGAGTTTTACCTTCAACAAAAAGGGGTAGCAATGGGGGCTAAGTTTGCCCACAGCCTGGCCAGATTTCCATATTCAAGCACAGATTTTAAAGGCCAGATTCATAGATAAAGGCTATTATGGCCATGAAATAGATCAGGAGATCGATAGGATTACCACAGTTGATAGGAATACATTAACAGTAGAACGCCCAAAAATCTTTCAGGAACCTAAATATAAAAACTCTTTTATTACTACTTTCTCCACTCAACATAAACAAATTAAGGAAATCATACGGAAACATTGGAAAATTTTGAAATGTGACCAAGTCCTGGGACCTTCTCTCCCGGCTGATGCTGGGGGGATCTATAGAGGAGCGATGTCCCTAAGGGGTCAAATCGCACCTAATGTATCAGACCCCCCTATCAAGCCCTCCTTTTTCCTCTATCAAAAGGATTTCATCCTTGTCGGAGATGTAAAGTCTGTATACATAATGTATGCGGGAGGAAGAAAACTGTACGTTTTAAGTCTACCACCACCTCTCTGGAGTACCCTATGAAACATTTTTTCACTTGTGCCACCAAGCACATTGTTTATCTTATCACCTGCCCCTGTGGAAAACAGTACGTTGGTCACACCATACGGACCATTTCCACAAGGGTAGGTGAACACATCACTAGCATTAGGAAAGGCCGCACAAATCACACGGTGCCCAGGCACTATCTTGAACGACATAATAAAAAAGTAGAGGGTACCAATTTTCAGATCATAGATAAATTCGTTCCCCACTGGAGAGGGGAACCTAATGTTAGAGGTGTTTCCAAACTTGAAGTATTTTGTATATACCAGCTCAAATGCTATGTGCCTTATAGCCTTAACGTTGACTGGGATATCAATGCCTTTATTAACCAATCTTGAATTCAATTTAATTTAATTTATTTAATACATGGTTCTTGTTTCTTGCCTAACTGTTTTTGGGTAATTATTACTCATTTTTTCGTTCCTTCTGTTTGTAGGACCCACATTGTTCCAAGCATTTGGACTTACTTGGGATTATCAATGCATTGTATATTTCTACAATTTACATTTTCCGCGAGACCCATCTCATATCTAAATAATTTCTGGTATGTTCCCCCACAAATACTAATGACTGTTAGTGGCTGGGCAGTCTGTTTTTGGGCTGCATGTCCCCACTATGGGAGGTTTTGGCGGTGGCTGAACGAGTTACTCCCCTATTGGGAAATGTAGGCGGATCCTTTGTCCTCTAACATTGGCATATGATCTGTAATAGGAGGTGGTGGCTGCCCTTTAGAAAGTGACAGCGTGGACCGCCTCCTTATGGCCTCAGGATGATTGGCCGCTCGTCCGTGGAGCGCACGACATCACATGTGGCGGTGTTTACTTCGCCGCCGCATGATGTGATTGGTCGTGTGTCTGCATAATGGGAGGTCTTGCTGCGAGTGGGTGGTGCACACGTCTGTGCGGTGCGCTCCACTGTTCGTTCCCCACCACTCCAGTGAGGTGATTGGAGGGGGACCTAGCTGGCATCCTCCGATGTGGAAACGAGGATGGGGCGTGCAGTGACCCAATAAGGATTGGAATAGTCCCAATGAGGGGATGGATCCACCGTCCTGACTTCCGGCCCCTGGAGCGCACGCTTCAGACGTAGGGCGGAAGTAGGAAGAGATTTGGTACGCACGCCGATTCGGAGGTGTGCAGGAGAAGGGGGTCTCACATGAGTGTAATTGTGACATTTATTTAAGCGCAGGGGAGCTGGTGGACCAGTGTATGCTCCCGTAGAAGTCTTTTGCAGACGAAACCGCGGTCGGGTACACTGGTCCTACCCATCTCCTCACTGCGCAATTTGTATGACATCCTCCATTTACTTATATTTTTTGTGGATGTTTTTGCTGATATGGATTTGGATGTGGTTATTGCGGGATTTCAGTGTATATTTTTTTGGAATTTTATGATTACATTTTAACATTTTTACACTATGAGGAGGTTTTTTCTCCTTTTTTTTTCCTTTTTTGCCCTCGATTTGGAACTTATTTGTCTAAGCAATCTGTTTCCATTGGAATCCAGATCGGAGTTTGATATCTGGCAGCAGTCCCATCCAGACGCAGTTTGAAGTGAATCACGTCTAGTACAAACAGCGAATTGAACCGCGGCAGTGACCAGACAGGGCAATCGGCCCATTTTGACTTTTTGACCCCCCTCCGTATGGTGTGTTGTGGGTCCCGGCCGTCCGGTAAGGGTATTTCATATTTTATGAGTTCCTGGGATTGTATCATTGAGGGGAACCTTTCATACTGACCTTTTGGGGATTGTTTTATCATCACTTTTCACAGTGTATGGACATTTAGCATTGATTTGAACTGGATTGATGTCGTGGGTTTAACCCCTGAACTTCACATGAACATTCATTATATTTTGTAGGAATACACTCACCGGTTATGAATATTTGGTGTTAATATATCTAGCGGGTGTTCTTGCTTTGAATACCCCAACTATTATTTTTCACAGTATATGTTACACATATTAGGTTTATATCCTAGATTTAATATTTAGAACCCGTTTTGGGGCGGGTTCCATATTGGCGCTGCACTTAACTTTTCACCTTTTCACAATATATCCTTTGTTGTGTTGGCTGCCTATCTTTTTGCTACTTTGGATTAGCGCAATATATTTATATATATTTTTTCTACAGTCTAGGCTGATATATATTCTTCTACATATTTTTGGTAAAAAAATAGTTTTATGGCATTTTTATTATTATTTTTCTTTTTCACTTGTTATGGCGGCAATATGCAATTTTTTTTGTGACTGCGACATTATGACGGACACATCAGACACTTTTGACACTATTTTGGGACCATTCACATTTAAACAGCGATCAGTGCTATAAAAAGGCACTGGTTACTGTATAAATGTGACTGACAGTGAAGGGGTTAACCACTAGGGGGCGGAAAGGGGTTAAGTGTGTTCTAGGGAGTGATTCTAACTGTTAGGGGCGTGGCTTGCTGTGACATGTCACTGATCGCTGCTTTCGACGAGAGGAAACAGACGATCAGTGACATGTCACCAGGCAGAACAGGGAGATGCCTTGTTTACTCAGGCATCCCCCGTTCTGCCAATCCATGACCCGATCGCAGGACACCAGCAAACATCGAGTCCGCAGTTTCCGCGGGGGCACGGTCACAGAGACTGCAGTGGGCGCGCGGGCGCCTGCAAGGGGGCAGGTTTAAAGTAATGTATATATACATTGCTTTGCCTGCCCGTGCCCTTCCTCCGACGTATATCTACGTGAGGCAGTCGGCAAGCGGTTAAAGTCTTGTTTTTTATTTAAAAAAAAACATGTTATCTGTAACATCTGTATAGTGGTTTTGAACAGAGTAGCTCCGATCCTCCTCTTCTCGGGTCCCACGCTGACAATCCTGGCCCCTCACTCTTGCCAGGTGCCCCTACAGCAACCTGAGCCACTGAGAGGGGTGGAGAGTGGGCGGAGAGCAGGCTGAGAGGGGCTGAGAGGGGCGGAGAGGGAGCGGAGAGTAGGACGGAGAGCAGAGCAGTCCTCGGGTAAGTAAAATAGAATGTCAATGTGTGAATAATGTCACTAATGGGGAAGAGAGAGGAGAGGAGAGCTGCTGCCGCTGCCGCCGTCTAGTTGATCAGCACGCGGGGAACATAACAGCATTCATTTCAATAGCTGTGTGTTCCCCGCTGGCGCGTCGTCATATATAGCCCCTCCCCCTTGTCTGGGCACTTTGATAGACAGATCACCCGTCCCAGGATTGGATGGGTGATCTGTCTATCAAAGTGCCCGGACAAGGGGGAGGGACTATATATGACGACGCGCGGCGGGGAACACACAGCTATTGAAATGAAAGCTGTTATGTTCCCCACGCGCTGATCAACCAGACGGTGGTGGCGGGGGGCTTTCTCTTTGCCTACACAGGTAAGCCACTGGGGACCTACACATGGCTGCATTTGGGGACACATGACTGCATTTGGGGACACAATTGGGGACACAAGGCTGCATTTGGGGACACAAGGCTGCATTTGGGGAAACATGGCTGCATTTGGGGATACAATTGGGGACACATGGCTGCATTTGGGGACACATGGACACATTTTAAAAAAAAGTATCGGTAATCGGTATCGGCAAGTACATGAAAAAAAGTATCGGTACTTGTAATCGGTCCTAAAAAAAAGGGTATCGGGACAACCCTACGATGCACGTTTAGGAGATATTTACTGTACCTATTGATAAGCCTTACTTCAGAGTTACCTATAGGTAAAAGTCATGCATGGGAGTTTATTTCCACTTTAAGGGGGAGCTATTAGGATAGAAATACAACTCAACTGAGTGTTTACTGCCCCTTAACTGCAAGTGTAAACAAGATCTAAGTGGGGAAGGAAAATCAATTGAATGGGTTTTATTTGGCATGTAGTACTGTCCATTGAACGTTACAGGGGGTATCATTCTTGCAGCGTCAGGAAGCAAAGCATTGCAGCCAGTTTACAACCCCATCTGGCTGCCTTTGCAGCTTAAGAGGGATGTGGATTCGGCTCAACCACCTGTTTTTACCATCCCCCAACCACAAATGTAAAGTAATCCTTAAAAAAAAAGAGATTTTACAAAAAAAAAAACACAGCTCCCATGTGTGTATATTATTTGTCTATATAGTTGTTTTCCCATAGTCCAGCTTTAAGAATAACTTTAGGAAATGCTAACTGTATATTGGTATTGTTCGCGCGGCACCAAATAATTGGCCACAAGGCAATTTAAATAGCATCAATACCTTAGGCACTACAGTTCTGCCTAGATAAAGAACCAAAGCCCTTAAGTGAGGGCTGGGTCCGTTGTAGGAATTTCAAGGCTTAAAGGCATTTTTGACTTGATTGGATCCTTAATTTACCCGTCTGACTCTACAGGTTTGTAATTGTACCTCTACACTCATTTTTCAAAATGTGTATTTTCTTATTAAAGAGGAGGGAGTAGATGATAACATTTTAGAGATACTGCAGGGTTCTTTTTATGGTAAAGCTGAGCGATGAGAGCTTTACCTTCGCATTCACAGGTTTACACACAAAACACTTTTGGATCTAGAAACCAAGAAGAGATAATTAATTCCCTTGATGATTTTCAGGGAAGTTGCAAACAGAATGCACCATATATATCACAGCTGAGAAGTTTCCTCTTTCCAAGTGTGTTGGGCTAAAGAAAAAAAAAAAGAAAATTCTCCCTGTGAAAGATTTGAAATTCATTGTGATCTGCAGAGTTATAATAAGGCATCAGTTTGCCATCACAGCTCTACAGTGACTTGAAGCTCATCTATATCTTTCAGGAACATCTGATTATGTAAGGACAGAGAACAAAACTTTTTAAAGTTTTCTATCTTGCTCTATTGTATGTAGAGGTTTCATGAAGTATATCTGTGGAAAACGGTGAATGCATTTTATTTGTTCTTATATTTGTTATTATAAGTGAATTATACACAGGGGGGCAGATCCACAAAAGGAATACGCCGGCGTAATTTTAAATTTCCCGCGTCGTATCCTTGTTTTGTATCCACAAAACAAGATACGACGGCATCTGGGATCGATCCGACAGGCATACGTCTTAGTACGCCGTCGGATCTTAAATGCAATTTTTCGGCGGCCGCTAGGTGGCGTTTCCGCGTCGAGTATGCAAATGAGCTATTTCTGATGATCCACGAACGTACGAGTGGCCGTCGCATTTTTTTACGTCGTTTCCGTTCGGCTTTTTCCGGCGTATAGTTAAAGCTATATGGTGGCATACTCAATGTTAAGTATGGCCGTCGTTCCCACGTCTAATTTTTAAAATTTTTGCATCATTTGCGTAAGTCGTTCGTGAATAGGAATGTGAAGTCATTTACTTTCACGTTGAATCCAATGACGTCCTTGCGGCGTACTTTGTCGCAATGCACCCTGGGATATTTTAAGGACGGAGCATGCGCCCTTAAAAAAAAAACTTTTTTTACGTCGGGTCACAACGTATTTGCATAGAACACGCCCCCATCACTTCCATTTGAAATTGCGCGCCCTTACGCCGCAATAGATACACTACGCCGCCGTAGCTTACCGCGCGGATTCTTTGAGGATTCACAAGAAGAAAAAGTAAGTTACAGCGGCGTAGTGTATCTTAGATACGCTACGCCTGCCTAAAGATAGGCAGATCTTTGTGGATCTGCCCCAGGGCCAGATTTTGGCATCATCATCATCATGCTCTCGTTAGGGCCGCACACAGCCACCAGCACTGTTAGTAACTAGGGATGAGTTTGGACATCTTCTGAACCCATCTCTAATCTAAACACCAGCTTTCTAATATTCCAATGAGCTGCACAACAGATAATGATCTGGCCCACAGCTCATTGGAGTACAAAAAAGTGGGAGTTTAAAGTCTGGGTTAGAGATGAGTTTGGAGACACACAACATAATCTCTACTAGTAACACTGTCCTATACACAGGGCTTTTTTTCAACGGGAACGTGGGGGAACACAGTTCCAGCACCTTCAGCACTGAATGTACTATTTGTAATGGTAAGGGGTGCTGGGGTGTGCTGGAAGGTCTATTGAAGCTGACTGCTGGGGGATATATAATTGCTGGAGGGGAGTCGATTTTTGCGTGTTGGTCTATTTTTTCTGGGAGGTCTATTGTTGCTGGGGGGGTCAATTGTTACTGGAAGGGATCTACTGTTGAGGGAGGGGTTTGGTTGTGGCTGCTGGGAGATCTGTTGTTGCTGCTGGGAGGTCTTTTGTTGCTGGGGGGGGGCTATTGTTGCTGGCTGCAGGGGATCCATTTTACTGCTTTTCTTGTTATCATTAACAGATTCCATACAAATTACTTAACACCACAAAATGATACTTGGCTCAGTGCTAAGAGATGGGTAAGGGACAGAGACAAGGATTTTATCAGAAGGGGGGCTCCTATTCTCTGAGAAAAAAAGCCCTGCCTATACATAATGAAAAGTTTTAGCTGTCCTTCATGGGTCCTCATTGTTTCTGTCCCTGCACAGCTTGAGCATCATTGTTGATTTACAAAAGAAATGGAGAATGTTGATTTAGCATGTAGACAGGTTGAAGTATGAGGTTCCAGTGAGTTAATGGCTGACCCAGGGTAAGGGTAAACTGTTGTACACTCAGTTCCCAGTCCAAAAAGGGGGTGGCTGAGGTTCAGGAGAGCGGAGAATAGGTTTTGGTGGGTCCAGAAGTGACAGCATCACTGGTGAGCACAGTCATTGGCACCATTCAAAGGGGTGCATGTTGGTACCAGCGTATTCCAAAACAACCTGTGTGTGTAAAGCTTCATAAATGGGGTATGAAGGAACACTGTTACAAAAAGGTTTAACTCAGCAAAACAAGAAGAGGAGAGTAGTTGCTATGTGTAACCTAATGAAGGAACAAACTACCAGTCATTTGGTGTGGTACCTGGTAAGGTGACCAGTCCTCCGGTTAAGAGGGGAGGGTCATTGTCTGTCTCGCTCTCTAGCAGATGGTATCCAACTGAATCCAATGCGGCATTATGGAGATCTATGGCCAGGTTACGAGATACAGGAAGAAAATAACTGAGTTAGAGTGCCCATGAGGTGCTAGGTGCTCAGCGGGACCCTAATCTGTTGGTGGGAGTGAGGTAAAAGAGGTGTTCTTGAATGGTGGAGTGGGCGCAAGCTCAGCATGTCATTTTGAATGTAAACATACAAATTATAGTGTGCACATTCTGGCCCGGATTCACAAAGCACTTGCGCCGACGTATCTCCAGATACACCGCGTAAGTGCAAATATCTGTGCGCCGAGCCCACAAAACTAAGATACGCCTAAAAACAGGCTTCATCCCACCAACGTAACTTGCCTATGCCGACGTAGAGTGGGCGCATCTTTACGCTGGACGCATTTGGCGCTCCCATTGATTTCCTATTCAAATATGCAAATGAGGGATATACGGCGATTCACGAACGTACGTGCGCCCGGCGCAGTGCGCTTAAAGTCATATACGTCTGGCGTAAAGTTATGCCCCATAAAGGAGGTGTAACTCAGCAGCAGACATGCAACGGTCTGCACCCGGAAACACAAGCCGGCATATTTTGCGTAGTTTACTGTCACGTACCTGGTTGGCGAGCCCGACGTGCAAGGAGTGGCTGCCCTTGCTCCTCTGACCACGAGACCCCTGATAGAGCAGACAGGGGGCTCGGGGGTACAGAGTTGCACGAGTGCCGGTTGCAGCGCTGGTGCTGAGCTGAGAAGAGCTCCAGAGGTCCCGGACAGCGTAGGGAAGCAGGTGCAGGCTGGCAGACCCAATAGGCAGGTGAAGATGCAGGAAGCAGATGAGGCAGCAACAGCGGGGAAGGTGTATTGTAGTCCAGTGGGGACAAGTCCCAGCAGAGGGATCCGCTGATGGGTATTGGATCCGGTACAGGTGCGGAAGTTCAGCAGAGTCAAATCCAGGCAGAGTCGGCAACAGGCGGGCAGCAGAAGTACAGTGGGTCAGGCAGGAGAATGGTCAGGCGATCCGTAGTCAGGGCAGGCAGCAGGCAGGGAGAGACAGGTACAAGCCGGGTGATCAGGAATCAGGTATAACAGGAACAAGGGTACAAGGGTCACAGGGGGCGCTGTAGACAGGTCAGCAATGAGTGCAGGGGTCAGGATCCTTTTGAACCCGAGTTTGGCGCCAAAACGGCGTCCTCACGTGCACGCGCGCTGCCGCCGCTGGTGCGCGCGCCCGTGCGCATTACGGTGCGCGAGTGTGCCGCGATTGCGCCGCGATTGCGAGTGCGCGCGCCAAAGTGCCGCTGCTGCCATCTAGTGGCCGAGATTGTTCATGACATTTACGTTGGACGTGAATATGACTAGGCGTAGGTTACGTTCACGCCGTAGGCAGTGATCCGGCGTATCTTAGGCAGTTGTTCCGACATGATTGTGAGCATGCGCACTGGGATGCGTCCACGGGACGGCGCATTCGCCGTTCGTGATACATATATGTCTGGCGCTCGGCCCATCATTTGCATTGGGCCATGCCTCATTTGCATGGCTCACGCCCACTTACGCCGACTTACGCCTTGGAAACCCAGTGCAGTTTTGGGTGCATTGGCTTTGTGAATTCAATGCTTGCCTATCTGCGCTGCGTGGGCGTAGCGTACAGGAGATACGCTACGGCAGCATAAATGTGCGCCGCTGTCTGTGAATCCGGGCCTATGTCTTTAGCTTGCCAGAATGAAAAAAAAAGCAACCAAAGAATTTGATTAAAAAACAGACACCAATGTCTAGTGATCTGTTCAGTATAGAGAGAGGCTGCTGAGGACATAAATATATGAAGTATTTGCATAGTTGGACATTACTGATAAGTGTTGGTACTTTCTCAATGTGAAGTATCTATAATCTAGCATTGGAAATAATGCTTTTATAAAAGAGGACTCAATCCAATCACATTTACATTACTTTACATAATGAAATATGTGGTATGACTACAGAATACAGCACTTCAATGCATTTCTAGTAGTATATTATAGCTGTACTTGCAACAGAAACCATATGTGCATCTTAAAGTGATTGTAAAGTCTGTTTTTTTTTTTCCTGTAAAAATAACAAACGTTATACTTACCTGCTCTGTTGCAGTGGATTTGCAGAGAGCAGCCCAGATCCTCCTTTTCACGGGTCCCTCTTCTGTGATCCTGGCCCCTCCCTCCTGTTGAGTGCCCCCACAGCAAGCAGCTTGCTTTAGGGGCACCCAAGCCAAGTCACAGCTCCCTGTGTCCATTCAGACACAGAGCCCCGCCCCGAGCCGGCCCTGCCCCCTCTCTCTCCTGATTGGCTAGCTGACTTTGATTGCCAGCAGGGGAAGAATCTCGGATGGCTGAGACACACGAGCACATTGCTGGACAGATAGGGACCTCAGGTAAGTGTTAGGGGGACTGAGGGTGTCTGCTGCACACAGAAAGCTTTTTATCTTAATGCATTTAGATTAAAAAAAAAAAAATTCTGCCTTTACAACCCCTTTAAGAAATGTTAAGTAAATAGATTACATTGAGCTACTTTGAACGACATTTCATGTGACTGATTTTTTCCTAACTACCAAACGAGAACAGCCAGAGGTGCAAACATGTTTTTGTGCATGCATCATAAATATGAATGCTCCAAGGTAGTGCCTACCATGTTTTAGTATCAATGTTTAGTAACATTTTGGGGGTTTATTTAAAGGAGAAGTCCAACCTGAACTTATTTGTTCCTGTTTTCAGCAGAGCAGACTGAAGTCCACTCTCTGCTGGCGTCACTAGAATCAGTCCAGACACCACCCCATCCCAACAATAAAGTCTGGATTCGGCAGGTGCCTGGAGTGATACTCACCTCAGCCTCTCCAAGAGCCTGAGACGGCTGCTACCCCCCCCCCCCCCCTCCACAGCTTAGCTCTCCAGTGAGCAAGGAGGGAGAAAAGCAGAGAGTTGCTGATTGACAGTCAGCAGCTCTCTGCTCAGGGAGCTGAGAGAACTGAGCCATCAGCAGTGTTCGATCGCTCGGGTCTCAGTGTAGAAGCGCCGGGGGACAGATGCAGCATCACCACACTGGGCTTTAAAAAAATGCCAGTTACCTTGGAAGAAATAAAAAAGCTCATATAGAGTGTTTTTTGTACACAGTTTAGAAACGTTTAGGATCTCTAAACATTGAGCTTAAAACAGGCAAATCACAAAACTGTACACACAACCATTTTTCAGGTTCTAAAAAATTAAGTTTTTTTTTAACCACTTAAGGACCCCTTTACGCCAATATACGTCGGCAGAATGGCACGGCTGGGCACATCCACGTACCTGTATGTGGCCCTTTAAGCCCAGCTGTCCGAAGCTCCTTGACTACGCCCGCGGGATCCGTGGCCCCGATCGCCATCGGTGTCCCACGATCGTTCCTCCGGAGCTGAAGAACGGGGAGAGATGTGTGTAAACACACCTTCCCCGTTCTTCACAGGACCGTTTCCAGCGGATAAATCCTCTGGCGGATTTGGATCTGATGGCTGTACACACCATCAGATTGAATACACCTGCGGTGACGTGGCCGCGCCGTCGCCGTGACGATGACGCTGCGACGTGCGCGACCCTGGAAGGTAAATACTTCCACGCATGCGTCGAATCATTACGACACATGCGAGGAATGGGAGCGGACGGACTGATCCGGTGAATCTGTACAGACGACCGGATCAGTCCGCTGGACTGGATTCCAGCGGATAGATTTCTTAGCATGCTAAGAAATTTTCATCTGCTGGGAATCCGTCAGCTGGATTTTTATCCGCCTGAAAATGTCCGCTAGGCCGTACACACGACCGGATCTATCTGCTGGAACTGATCCGCGGATCAATCCCAGCGGATCGATTCTGTCGTGTGTACGGGCCTTACAGGCTTTCTTCTAAGATTGCCCTGTATTTGGCTCCATCCATCTTTCCATCGACTCTGATCAGTTTCCCTGTCCCTGCGGAAGAAAAGCATCCCCACAACATGGGGATGTTCAGGGTGATGTGCAATGTTTGTTTTCCGCCACACAGAGCGTTTTGCTTTTAGGCCAAAATTTTTAATTTTGGTCTCATCTGACCAGAGCACATTCTTCCACACTTTGCTATGTCCCCCACACGGCTTCTCATAAACTGTAAACGGGACTTATTATGGCTTTCTTTCAACAATGGCTTTCTTCTTGCCACTCTTCCATAAAGGCCAGATTTGTGAAGTGCACAACTAATAGTTGTCCTGTGAATTGAACAGTGGTCTGTGAGATGTTCAATCAAAGATGCTTGGAATATTTTTTATACCCTAACCCTGCTTTAAACTTCTCCACAACCTTATCCCTGACCTGGCTGGTGTGTTCCTTGGCCACAATGATGCTGTTTGTTCACTAAGGTTCTCTAACAAACCTCTGAGGGCTTCACAGAACAGTTGTCTTTATACTGGGATTAAATTACACACAGGTGGACTCCATTTACCAAATAGGTGACTTCTGAAGGCAATTGGTTTCACTCGATTTTAGTTAGGGGTATCAGAGTAAAGGGGGCTGAATACAAACGCACGCCACACTTTTCACATATTTATTTGTAAAATATTGTGAAAACCATTTATCGTTTTCCTTTCACTTCACAATTATGTGCCACTTTGTGTTGGTCTATCACATAAAATCACAATAAAATATGTTTAAGATTTTGGTTGCAACATGACAAAATGTTGAAAATTTCAAGGGGTATGAATAATTTTTCAAGGCAATGTATGTATTATTTATGGCGATATCTAATTAACTTTTAAGAACTGCTTACCTTTATCAGACCATTTTGGTCTAGTAAATATTCCTACTGTATAATAATATGTTGTCTCACATGTTTTTCAGGCTTACAAATCTCAATAGTTGAATCTAAAATTTAGACATTGAGCTGAATGACCCCCTACCACTCTATTGATCCGGGGGTTCCTGTAGAAGATTTCATTTTGAAATAAGACGCCTGAAGGTAAACGGCTCTCAATTTAGAAAAACCATGGTGCTCATTAACCCCTGGCTCATTTTTATTATTTTTATTATTATACAGAATTTATATAGTGCCGGCCGGATGCAGGAGGGTCGGATGCAGGAGGGAGTGAAGGTGGTAGTGTGAGTGAGTGTCTCCGCTCCACCCCCCCCATATGGCAGGAGATCCCCAGAGACCGTTACTATAGACCCGCATTTGCATTTACATATATCCGTGTGAGCCTCTCAATTCTCGCCCGCTGCCCCTACCTGGCGTGGGGAGAACAAGGGTGTGTGGCGTCCCTGTTGGTCGGAAGTAAGCGTGCATCGGGTGTTGGGGTGCCCCTTGGACGGACGCAGCTGAAGCGCTCCATTGGATCTGCCTCGGTGGTGTTGGGCCGGCGGATTGAAGGATTGAAGGACGGACTGAAGGCGGCTCTGAGGCTGTACTGCGTGCAGAGTGCAGAGCACGGAACTTGTGACTACGGACATCTTGCAGGCCTCACGTGAGTGTGGGAGTCTGTTCCTCTGGTGCCTCCTCACCCCAAAGCAGGGTTTGGGAGCTGGTGTGAGGTGTTCAGGAATACCGAGGAAGGACAGTGATGAAGGTAACGATAACTGACCACCCTTACCCCACCGCCCCCATTCTGCAACATTGACAAAAGGAACTGTATTTTCCCCAGGAAATAGCTGGAGGAGTAGGATGATGGGACAGGCCTAGCCATTGCATTATTAATAACGATGAACTAATTTCAGCAATATTGGGGGACAGGTGGAGACTGCTCCCCCCTTCTTTTTTTGGGGGGGGGGGTTGTCTTGGTTTCCCAGCAACAAAACTTATGTGGTGGAAGACGAGAGGCATTTGCTGTATGCTTTAATTAGATTGTACGATATAGACTCAGCTCCAAAAAATCAGGGTGAGAGACTGGGAGCTGGTCTTTGGGATTACTTCAGCGGCAGCAAAAGCAGTAGCAAAGACATCTGTGGTTTGAGATTTAAGACGTTGACTGGGAGATTGAGTGGCCTTTCGCTGGGGGAGGTATAAATAAAGAAAGAAATAATAGTCTGGAGACCTGAGAACTGCTAGCTACCTGGGAGGAGAGGTGGAGAGAAAGAAGAATATTTTTTTTTATATATATATACATTTTTACCTCCTCTTTCCTCTCGTTTTCCCTGGTTTTGAGAGGCGGGAGGGGATAAACAACACAAAGGAGGCTCCCTAATATGCCTGGAAAGAGAGGAGTAGAAGAACAGATATTACAGCCTCAGCATCAGTTACCTCAGGAAGGAGCTCAGATTACACGTGCAGCAAAGAATGAGGCAAATCAAGTAAAGGCAGCAGCAAAATTAGAACGCTTTGCCCGAACCACCTTGTCGCCAGCAAAGCTCCAACAGTCGGCCCAAGCAGGACCTTCGGCGGCAAGAAAAAGCCAAGGCAGTGCTTAAGTACCAGTGAGCCCGGGAATGGCGTTAAGCACCAAAAAAAGCAAATACTAAAGGGCCAGGGGAAGCAGGAAAATCCAGTGCAGTAAATACTATCACAAGCCCCCCCAACCTAGTCGAGGTGAGCATGAAAGGTGGTTCGATAGGAAGTGAAGGGAGCCTACATTGAGGGACCTTTTGCATGCTATAAATGCCTGTAAGGAAATGGTAACTAGTATGGACATACAGCTGAAAGGCATTAAAGAAGAACTAGTCTCAATGGGGGGGAAGTTGAGGGAGACAGAAGAAAGGACCACTGCGTTGGAAGAGAGAGTTAGTGCAGCGGAAGACACTCTACTTCCGCTCAGAAAAGAAGTCTTGGAATTGAAGAAACAAATGGGTAAACAGGCCGCCAAAATTGATGAATTAGAGAACAGAAACCATAGAAGTAACGTTAGAATAATAGGCATGCCTGAACGGAGTGAGGGAGCCGATCCGGTAGCATTCCTGAAGGGATGGTTTAGGGAGATATTCGGGGGTACATCTTTTTTTGTATTGAAAGAGCCCATCGAGACACCCCACCCAAAAAGCCCCTCCAGGCAAGTGATTATCCGAGACCCCTGCTGATAAAAATGCATAATTATAGAGATAAAGCGACCCTGCTCCAGAAGGACAGAGAAAAGGGGGAAATTGTTTATAATGGGGCAAGAATCTCATTTTACCAGGACTTCTCTCCAGATCTTCAGAGACAAATAGCAGCCTTCAGGCCGATCAAACAAATTCTTCAACAACAAAAGATGACATACGCGCTGTTGTACCCTGCCCGTTTGTGAGTAACCACATTGTACGGCACACATTTCTTCGATTCACCAAAAAGTGTAGAAAAATGGTTGGAGGATAACAAAAGAGGGACATAGAAATTCAAATATTATGAGTCAAGAGACTAAGGCCTCGTACACATGATAGGTTAACCAGGGGACAACGGTCTGAAGCTGACTGATGGTCCATCGTGCCTATACACCATCAGTTAAAAAAACGATCGTGTCAGAACGCCGTGACGTAAAACACAATGACGTGCTGAAAAAAAACAAAGGTCAATGCCTCCAAGCATGCGTCGATAGTCATATTCAACTGGACTTGTTCTCTAAGTTGTACATAACTTTCAGTGCTGGGGTAGGTGTCTGATACTAATTGGTCACAGAGGAAACCACTTGTATAACATTACAGAAAAGATCTATTTACATGTTCCTAACATTTTAATAACTACTAGTAGCTATATTATGACATGAATTATTAAGAACCTACACAATGTAAATGTTTGAAAAAAAGTTCCAAGGAATTTTAGATTTGAAAACGATATGTATGTACATACAGTATATGGATAATGTTAAGTAGGAAAATCTATTAGTTATGTTATTGTAAGGTAAATGGTAAGTTTTGTTTGCAGATCTAAATGAAAAGATAAGCAATTATACAAATAAATGCAATACTTGATGGAGTAGGTGGAACACACTTTGAAGTAAATATTACATTGAAAGCCTTGCTTCCCTTAAAGATTATAGTATGTGACAGATGGGGACCTTGACCTTTCCACTCCTTAGAAACCCATCCCAAATAACAATATACTTGCTATATTGAGAGGATTTAGATGGTATACGTTGCCTAATACAAACAGAGAGGAGACTGCTGATCCCAGCTACACTCCAAACCATTAATGGTTACCAATAATACAGAGATGGAGACTTCTGATCCTAGCCGAACTCCAAACCCTTAAAGCTTACTTGATCACATGATCTAAAGCAAAGACTTGCCAACTTATAGCTAAGACATTCATTGGAAATCAATAACATATATAAAAGCTCTTTAAATAAAATAATTAATATAGCAACTGTGCTAATATCAGAAAGTTTACTCAGATTATCTTCATAGGAATTCTGTGTTATCAATTTATAGCCTTCCTTGCATTCTCAGTGGGATGGCAGTAGGACTGTACTTTGTCGCATTGTGCAACTTCCTGTATCACCAATTAAAGTGAAAGTAAACCCCTCTATCGTTTTCAGCCATGGAAGCTGCCATCTTTGCCTCTGTTTAATCTACAACTGCCATGATGCTGCACATGTGATTAGTTATGACACCAGCCATTGGATGGTTTGACAGTTTGGTTGAGCGCACAACCAATGGGGAGTGTTACATTTCCGGCGCATGTTGGAAATGAAACTGTTTTATGGGTGGGTTTATTTCCGCTTTAAGCTTGTAAGGCAGGTTTGAATGTAATTGATGGCACTGACAGATTTCTGGCATTTATGGCTGTTTGTTGAAGGCAACAAGGAGACTTCAGCATATTTTCCAGCATTCCAACTTTTTAGGCCCAAAAGCTTACCAACAAAAGGGTAGGCTGATGTAGTACAGCAATCTGTGGATAAAAACCACAGAAATAACGGTAACCAAAAATACTGATTAGAAAAGTAGTGCTCCCTGCTTACTTTTTAGATTTGACTTAAGTATAATGTTAATTGTTCAATAGGCCGGAAGGTGTTTTCTCACAAAGTGGAGTGCCCGTGCATGATTATACATTTGTGCCTATAGTTGAGGAAGTCTTTTCAAACTGTGGTATTTGATTGCCAACAAATAGTACGGGTATTACTTATTTATTCCTACTTTTCCAGCTTATTTATTGTTCTCTCTCTCTCTCTCTCTCTCTCTCTCTCTCTCTCTCTCCATATATATATATATATATATATATATATATATATATATATATATATATATATATATATATATAATCTCTGCTAAGGTGGATTGAGTTTTAACATTAATTGGAGACACTGTACCTCTGAATCACATTATATGAGACTAAAGCCTGGACTGAATGAATGTTTTCACCTTTAATTACAGCAAAGTCAATTTCCTGGCCAGCCTCCCTTGCCCTTGTTCCTTTTTTTTGGTCGGACTCCAGGCCACCAGACACACTGAAAGAAAGAAGCTGCAGACAAGAAAAAAAAAACCCTGCCGAACCAACCCACCCAGGTTCAAGCCTCTCCTGGGACTGGAAGGTCCAGAATAATAAAGGTAGTACCTTTTTCTTACACTGGACGCTCTATGTGCAGGAGCTATTCGGGCAGATTAAGGCTTAAAGAGCTTACCATTTCCTGGGCTGTGGTGCTGCAATATTATCATACTCTCGAAATATCCGTGCCTTAGGAGCGCGCTGGCTGCCTTCTCTTTGTTTTTCTGTTGGGCGGGTGTCAGGTATAGCCTGAATATAAAACTTAGAGAGCCAGAGGATTCTGTGCTGTTTGCTACAGCTAGTAAGAAGAGTTTTTCTGATGAGTCTCCTTCACAGAGAGGGAGGGGTGGCTGGGCTGTGTCAGTGTGCACTAGGCTGTCTCCACTAAATGATTAACCTCATTTGTTCACACCTGCTCAGATATTCTCACAAATCCACTGCCACCCTAAGAGATTCCGTTACCAATGCAAGGTAAAATTACTCGGAAAAAAAAAGAGAAAAGGGGCTATATCCCGTCTTTCATCAATACAGCATGAGCTCACCACAGCCCCAAAATGCATGAAGATCGTTGGAAAGGTAGGAGGGGTGTATGGGGGCCACAAAACAAAAGAGTGCGACACCAGGAGGTGTTTTGTCTTTATAGGAGCAGAAGCCCTAAAACAAGACATTTGCGGAACAAAAAGTCCCGCCACCGTTCAAAATCTCTGCATGCGTCTGGGTCACGCACAGTACATAGATCCAAATCAATGGCCAGTCCAGGCCGCAAAGCTGATCAGACCGCGATGGCGGTGGGAACCTAACATGACAAGAGCCTGTCCTGACAAGGGCCGCTGCTGGGCATGTTTATCTTCCCCTGGAAAACTCTGATGTGCAGATCCACAGATGATTCTATGTTTCTGGCATCACTGCCATGATGGCCTTGTAGCAGTATGAAAATCTTGCAAACTTTTTTTTCTCTTCTGGAGATTTAGTGAACATAAAGTGGATGAATTAAGTGGTCTACTTTGGAATTCTCCACTGTGATCTGTTAAATCTGCAGCCTGCACCTTCTGAAGTTTGGTGGGCTTGAGTGAAGGATGGTGGCTTCCTCTTACTAGTCTGTGGCCACCGCCTGGACTTTTCCTCCAGTCATTCGCTTAATTGCTTTGTTCAGTGTTTCGCCAAAAAATAACCTCCCATTATAAGAAAGGTCGAAGGCTTGTGTAGAGGTTCAGCCTGCCCTCCAGTGGCATAGCCATAAGGCTCTCATAGCAGTGACTGAGTGCGCCAGCACTTGTAACAGGTCTACCAAAAGCATCAGCCAGAAGTCAGTTACTAGATTCAACTCTTTCTATGCCAAATCTTGTAGTTTCATGTGTTGAATGCAATACCATTCCTGAAGTGTATATATATATATAGCGAGTTTTTCTCTGTTGCTGATTGGTAGGTAAAACCTGTCACTGCATAGGTTTGGTGCAAGTCTTATGGCCAGATTGCCACAATTCCATTCTTCATGAATGAGCGATTTACGCTCTGCCAGTATGGCAAAGGACCATCCTTCATGAACGAGCGATTTACACTCTGCCAGTTTGGGAAAAGACCATCCTTCATGAAAGAGCAATTTACGCTCTGCCAGTATGGCAAAGGACCATCCTTCATGAATGAGCGATTTACGCTCTGCCAGTATGGGAAAAGACAATCCTTCATGAACGAGCGATTTACGCTCTGCCAGTATAGGAAAAGACCATCCTTCATGAACGAGCAATTTGCGCTCTGCCATTATGGGAAGAGACCATCCTTCATGAACGAGCGATTTACGCTCTGCCATTATGGGAAAGGATCATCCTTCATGAACGAGCAATTTACGCTCTGCCATTATGGGAAAGGACCATCCTTCATGAATGAGCGATTTGCGCTCGATCGTTAGGGGTGTTGATTGTTGCGTGGATATTTGGCAGCATACTTTCTGTTATAGCTGCCTTAATAGGCCTTATGCTGCGTACAGACGGTCGTTTTATGCGATGTAAAAAAACGAAGTTTTCTGTGAAGTAAAAAACAACGTTTTTGAAACTTCAATTTTCAAAAACGATGTTGCCTACACACCATCGTTTTTTCACAATGCTCTAGCAAAGCGAGGTTACGTTCACCACATTTTTCCATTGAAGCTTGCTTCATAACTAGCTTCTGGGCATGCGCGGGTGTAAAAACGTCGTTTGAAACGTCGTTTTTTGCTACACACGGTCAATTTCTGTGAAGTAAAAAACGACGTTTTGAAAAACGACACATAAAATTGAAGCATGCTTCAATTTTTTTTTGTCGTTTTTTACAAGACATAAAGCGACGTTTTCCCCCACACACGGTCAATGAAATTGACGTTTTTAAAAACGTAGTTTTTTTACATCGCATAAAACGACCGTCTGTACGCGGCATTAGAGTTTTGCACAACCACATACTTGTGAGGTAACCTGTGCGATTTAATTTCTCTGCCACTGCAGACTGCATGCAAGCTCAAAATGCACCCTGAGCTTGGCAAGGCATCTTCTATCATGCTGCTATAAATGCATGGACCAATCTTCTTTACCTGGCAGGACTGAAGAGTGAGAGAAGCCTTCCCAACTGCAGACCTCCAAGATCATTTACCCCATGGGGACTGGTGATTCATGGTACGGGAAGACCATTTCTAATTCAAATGTCTACCCTTCAGGATCAGCACAGCACCTCGAGTCTCTCCAAGATCTTGCCAGCTATCATAGCCGTTATACGTTTGAGGGGCATAAAGATCTTCCACTACCTAGATGACGTTTTAGTAGTGGCCCATGCAAGCGAGGAGTGGACAGTACAACGCGAGGTGGTGCGGAAGATTCTATCCGAGTTTGGCTGGATTGTCAACAAGCAGAAGAACCAGTTGATTCTCTCCAAAGAGATGGAATACCTAGTGCTTGCATTCGATACACGCAAAAGGCCATGTGTCGCTACTAAGATGCAAAACAGCTGAGCTAGTAGCCCGTGTAAACAGCTTGAGGGAGTCCTCATCGCTGTCGGCAATGGACTGTATGATGCTTCTGGGAATGTTCATTGCAGCGATCCCAGCTGTCCCTTGGGCAAGATTCCATGCAAGGGCATTCCAGGTGACTTTTCTGAGCCCACATTTGGAGGCCCTGACAGCAGCCTACATACCAGGCAGCCAAAATTGCATTGCAGATCATCTGAGTTGGGAGTTCCCCAACAAGAACGAGTGGCCACTGAGCGAAAAGGTCCTGGAAACAATCTTTTGCAAATGGGGGACACTGCAACGAAGCTATAGCCCAAGATGCCTTCTCTATTCCGTGGGATTTTCCCCTAGTTTACCTTTTTCCATCGGTACCGCTAGTACTGAAAACCGTGTTGAAAATTGTGAGGGAGAAGGGCCATGCAATTGTAATTCTACCCTCTTGGCTACGGAGACCGTGGTCCCCTCTGCTCCTACAGATGACGGCAGTTCCCCCAATACGTCTGCCACTGAAGAGAGACCTCCTGCAGCAGGGCCTGTGGTATCATCCCAATCCGGGCAGGTTGCAATTGACGGCCTGGTTGCTGAATCAGCCAGACTACAGGCGCAAGAAATCTCAGAAGAGGTAATCCCAACTTTACTGAAATCTAGGAAGGCCACGACCAATGTTAATTACAACAGAATTTGGAGAAAATTCACATTTGCTTTACAACAAATTTTTTTCCCCATTGGACCCAAACGTCGCACAAGTGCTGGACTTTTTACAATCGGCTCTAAAAATGGGCTTAGCCTATAACACAATAAAAGTACAAGTGTCAGCCTTAACATGCTTCACGGGGCACAGATGGGCAGACGAACCACTAGAAAGACAATTTTTTAAAGGCGGCCATAAAGTTGAATCCACCAAGAAATCTCTGTTCCCAGCCTGGGACCTAGGCACGGTACTAAAAGCTCTTCTCCTACATCAGAGGTGTCCAAACTTTTTTCAAAGAGGGCCATATTTCATGAAGTGAACATGCGTGAGGGCCGACTATTTTGCCTGGCATTCTTTGAACCATTAAAATTCTGTCTAAGTGTGTTCATCTGAGCACTAATACACTGCCCAACAAGAATTCTCTTGCCTTTGTGGCTGTGTGTGGTGAAGAGATAAGATTGGGCATGTTATTTGCATATACCGTATAAACTGGCGTATAGGACGCACCTTCACTTTAAGATGGAAGTTTTAGGAAAAAAGCTTACATTTGAAATAAATAACTGTGAAACAAAATAAGGGTCAGTGCACATCAATGCAGCCCAATAAGTGCCTATCTGCAGCCTCACCATTGCCATGAATGCAGCCTCACTATTGCCATTAATGCAGTCTTACCATTGCCATTAATTCAGCCTTACCATTGCTATGATGAAAGCAGCCTTACTATTGCTGTCAGTGCAGCCTGATCGATGCCCATTTGCAGCCTCGGAAGGGACAGGGTGGGACGAGCGCCAACAGATTACATACAGGAGAATCTCCTGTTTACTCAGCTGCCTCTTTAATACAAAGTTCCGCCTCCTATATTAGACATAAAAGTCATCCAATGGCAGCCCAGGAGACAGGACTTCCTATTACTTCCTGTCAGCGCCGATAAATATGGTGTATTTCTTTTTGGCCCTGGGGGCCACAAAAGATATATATACCCAAATCACCAGGGGGGGCCGTATTAAACTGGAATGCGGGCCGGACTTTGGACATGTCTGTCCGACATCCATTCGTGTCGGCGGAGACATGTCTGCTTTGGTTCTTAACAGTCAAGCTGATTTTTTCTCACAGCCATAACGTCATCAGGGAGAGTCTCCGAGCTAGCAGCTCTATCCTGCAAGGACCCATATTGCATCATTCTCCCGAATAGAGTAATCCTAAGGCCCTCATCGGCCATAACTCCTAAGGTGGTTTCCAAGTTTCATGTGAATTGGGAGGCGGTTCTACCTAGCTTCACACAACCGCCAAGGCAAGAAGAGGAGCTAGACCTCAGACCGTTAGACATGGTCAACCTGTTTTCAATGTATCAACACCGCTCTCTACAGGTGCGCAAAATGGATTCCACCATAATTTGCAAATAAATTCTTTCCAAATCAGACAATGTGATTGTCTGGATTTGTTTCCACATTTTGTCTCTCATAGTTGAGGTATACCTATGATGACAATTACAGGCCTCTCTCATCTTTTTAAGTGGGAGAACTTGCACAATTGGTGGCTGACTAAATACTTTTTTGCCCCACTGTATATCGATAACAATTGTCAAAAGTATTGGAACACCTACCTTTACATTCACGTGACCTTTCACAGTGGAGGAACTTGATTGACCTGCACAGAATCCTGACCTCATCACGACAGAACACCTTTGGGATGAATTAGAGTGAAGACTGCAAGCCAGGCTTTCTCGTACAACATCAGTGCCTGACCTCACAAATGCACTTCTGGAAAAATGGTCAAACATTACAATAGACACACTCCTAAACCTTGTGGACAGCCTTCCCAGAAGAGTTGAAGCTGTTATAGCTGCAAAGGGTGGGCCAACTCAATTATTGAACCATACGGACCAAGACTGGGATGGCATTACATTTCATGTGCATGTAAAGGCAGGTGTCCCAATACTTTTAACAATATAGTCTATATAGATATGTCACATAGTTGCATTTATACATTTTATTCTAAAGTAACTAAAATATATATATATATATATATATATATATATATATATATATATATATATATATATATATATATCATCCAGGAACAGTTTTGATAAATAAAATGGGTTCTAAGAAGGGTTTATTTTTTATAAAGAAAAATTGAAAGATTATTTTCTTTTAATTAGAAGAAGGTTTTTCTAAAATGTTAAGGTTCACCATTTGACTAATTAGAGAAAGAGCATGAGATGTAACCAATTTACAGGTTCATCGTTTCTTCTCAAGGCAGACCACGATCAAACTGAAATGTTAAGTACACAAGTAAACAGTGAACAACCAATATTTGCTTTTGAACTTGTCTTTTTTTTACACTTTTGAGTTACAAATCAACCTTGATTCACCTGGACAAACATCCCAGGGCCACAAAATGCTGCAAGGTTTCCAAATAAACATCACAACTACAAGGAAAACCACAGACATGACTGTCACATTTAATAGCCCACAAAACAACATGTTAACATAATTTCTTTAACAGAGCTGTTAAACAACATTAAACGATGTACTGTAAAGGCTTCATGAGTTTATATGAAATTAACATTTAAGAAAATTTAAGAAATTAGGAAATGGCGCATGCATCGAGAAACATGATTGTTTGCTAAGTGGTAATCAAAAGTGTACAACTTTGCTTATAACTGTTATACCCATTTATTATAGGGCATCAATTGACTGTTTTGATTGCCAGTCCCTCACACAAACACAAGATGTTAACCAACACTCTCTTTCTACATTCTCTGCAGCTGGTGTAAAGCCGATTGTTAATATTTCAACAGTTTTTAGATTTACCAACAAATATGGAGTGCAACGGCTTACTGAGACAATGCATTCAGTTTACATGCATTCATGGACACCCACACACTGCATAGCTATTAGTATATCTAAAGAAGATTGCAATGCAGGTTCTGCAGTAACATTGTAATATCTAAAGACGATTGTGATGCAGGTTCTGAAGTAACATGTGAAGACAGTTTAAAGCTGACCTCCAGGCAATCAGCTTAAAGTGTTACTAAACCCACAACAGTAAAATCAGTCTGTGTATACAGTAAAGCATGCTATACTCACCATGGAAGGGGTTAATCTTTTGCATTGTGTATAAAGGCTGTTGATCCTGTCTCTCTGATCCTCCTCTTCTTCCATTGTCTCCAAAAAATAACCTGACATTTACAGAGCTAGGGGAAGGGCTGCACATGCCCTGTTTGGTGCGTATTGCTAAAGAGGTTTTTTTTTTCTTGGGAGGGTATATGTGATCAGCACAGGGCCAATCGGCACTGTCCAGACATGTCCAGACAGAGGATCAGGGGAGATTGAAAACCCCTCCTACAAGCTTTACTAGGAACTGATAGAAGTCACAAGGCTGCTATATACTGCTGATGAGAAAAGGTATTTATCAGTTAATATTTACTAATATAATTGCATTTCCATTTTTTGTGTACTGTGGGAGACCATATATAGTGAATGCAGGTTTTAAGTTTAATAATTGAAATCATAAATAAATATATTTAAAACGTTTAAAACAAAATCTAAACACGCTCAGTCATCGAGCTATAATGAATAAATTGATAAACCAAAGTCCCCACCAAGCCGGGTTTGTTGAAAACAAAAACGACTACCCCAGCACCGCGGCCTGTTCAATACAATTTTGAAGGTCTAAATTAAAAATGTCCAACCCGACATCCGAAAGATGAACACCGTCCTGTCTATAAAGACCAGGGAAACCTTCCAGATCAATATGATGGAAAGAGACCCCCCCAATCAATGGTAAGAACTTCTCAATGGAGTGGTTAATCCTCCTTTTTATTTTTTCAAGTGGTTTTCCGCCTTTAGCATATAACCAGCAAACCATTTCAGAGAAAATAATATGTGTGTCCGGAAAAGCTAATCTCAAACGCTGAAAATCCTGTTTCATTAAAAACATTTCAAAGCCACTGTATCTAATATTTAGGGACTCATTAATGACAGAAATAGTACCACTGGATTGGCGCAGGGCCAATGTGGTGCCCATATTTAAAAAGGGAACAAAGTCTTTACCAAGTAACTATAGACCTGTTAGTTTAACTTCTATAGTTGGGAAGATACTGGAACGTTTAATAAAAGACCACATGGATGAGTTATTGCTGGAAAAAAAACTATTTAAGCAACAGACAGCATGGATTCATGAAAGACAGAAGTTGTCAGACAAACCTGATTTCTTTTTATGAAGAGGTAAGTAAAACCCTGGACAGAGGCGTGGCTGTGGATGTGGTATACTTGGATTTTGCAAAAGCGTTCGATACAGTTCCGCACACACGGCTCATGTGTAAGGTAAGGTCTACAGGATTGGATATATCAGTTTGTAAATGGATAGAAAACTGGTTAAAAGACAGAATTCAAAGAGTCGTGGTTAATGATTCTTATTCTGAATGGTCAAAGGTTATCAGTGGTGTACCCAAAGGTTCAGTGCTGGGACCTTTACTTTTTAATATATTTATAAATGATATTGGGTCTGAGATCAAAAGTAAAATTTCTGTCAGGATCTTGTATTAAGAGAGGTATGGACTCCAGAGTGAGATATATAATTTTGCCCCTGTACAAATCATTAGTAAGACCTCATCTGGAATATGCAGTTCAGTTTTGGGCACCAGTTCTCAAAAAGGATATCGGAGAACTGGAGAAAGTGCAGAGAAGGGCAACCAAACTGATAAGAGGCATGGAGGAGCTCAGCTATGAGGAAAGATTAGAAGAACTAAATGCATTCACTCTTGAGAAGAGGAGAATAAGGGGGGGATATGATCAACATGTACACATATATAAGGGGTCCATATAGAGAACTTGGTGTTGAGTTATTCACTTTACGGTCAACACTGAGGACAAGGGGGCACTCTTTATGTCTAGAGGAAAAGAGATTTAATCTCCAAATACGGAAAGGTTTCTTCACAGTAAGAGCTGTAAAAATGTGGAACAGACTCCCTCCAGACGTGGTTCTGGCCAGCTCAGTATATTGCTTTAAGAAAGGCCTGGATTCTTTCCTAAATGTACATAATATAACTGAGTACTAAGATTTGTAGGTAAAGTTGATCCAGGGTAAATCCGATTGCCTCTTGGGGGATCAGGAAGGAATTTTTTCCCCTGCTGTAGCAAATTGGATCATGCTCTGCTGGGGTTTTTTGCCTTCCTCTGGATCAACTGTGGGTATGGAGTTGGGTCTATGGGATTGTACTGTGTTTTTTATTTTGTTTGTTTATTTTTTTTGTGGTTGAACTGGATGGACTTGTGTCTTTTTTCAACCTGACTAACTATGTAACTATTAGGTCCAAAGTTTTTAATCTACCAACATCGTTACCTCCCAGATAAAGAAATAAAATAGATGGAGAAGGCCAATAATGGAATAAAACAGAAAGGTGAAAGAAAAGCTCAGTCCATTGCATACCACGAATACCTTTCCACAGAATATGAAATTTATCTGATGGTAACGATAGGTTGTAACCATAGCAGCGATGAGAAGCTCTTTTATGAGCCCAATATACATAGGAATGGCCAACTAGCCATATGCAAGCTTTTTCACCTATAAATTAAAGTGATAAATTAGGGCGGACATAACTATTAAATCTGCTAGAATCCCATCTACCCAATCTCATAATAACCAAATCAGACAAACCCTAGCAGCTTCTGTGGCGGCTCCGATCCTGAAAGAATGAGAGGAAAATTTAAAAATGGAGAGACCTAAATGAGAAAAACATTGTTTCAGGACTGAACTGAATTGAAATTTTGTAATAGGTTTAACCATAACCCCACGTCCTTATTTCCCCATTTAAGATTAGGGTAAATGGCGATTTTTTGGCGGAAGGACTCATCGTAACTAAACCAACCCATACCTCCAAAATTTTTATAAGCTTCCAGAACATGCTCCAGGTGCTGGAAGAGCCCTGTGCATTTTTCCGGATGCTTCTCACCCAAAACTGAAGAAAATATGCAGAAAGCCTGCAACCAGTTAAAAAATTATCTAGACACAGGACGGCGTCTAACATCAGAACCCTCCTCAGATTTCTTATCTATTCTGAGGAAATCTTTAGCAATGGGTAATAAGGATAAAAGATCGACAAATTCACCCTTCCATATTTTTTTTTTGGTTGACAAAGACAAATAAAATCCTAAAGGAGACATTTCACAAGGAAGCACTTCCTTAAATCATGTCTCAGAAACCGAAGCAGGAATACAAGAAGGAATACATGTATTGACAGTATCAGTATTAACAGGATTACCTGACCAGACATTTGCTGGGGTAGGAACTGATGTTGAATGAAAATTAGATACATTGTCATTAAATTTATTTAAAAAAAGGATCAATTGATAAATTAAAACATTCTGAGATTACTCACCCATCTGGTTAGGCACATTAGGACTAGATAGAACAGGGATATGAAAACCTTGCATCGATAACTGACTGTCATCAGGACCTGTGTGGGAGGAAGGAGACAAAGTGGCTAATGATGTCATAGGAGTGACCTGAAGACTGTGCCTGGGATGAATACCCGTGGAACTAGTGGCCAATGATTCCCTGGACATAGCTAGTTTAGCACTGTGAGAGGCGGCAGGTGCCTCAGCTGGTCTAGGTGGAGACACGTCTCCTATGCCAGGATTGTTAATAAGAGACAAGGGCGGACGAAGACCCCGGCCCCTGCCTGCTCTGCTGCGGGTGGGAAATGGAGACAGCGCCCGCTTGTTCCTCTTGACACGTCGGCTCGCTCTGGCAGACACTGGCATCCGCTCTGTTAAATCCCCTGTGGAGCGGGACTTCTCACTACTCACCGCTGCCACCTCTGTCCTTTGTCGTTCCGGCGGTAAGCTTCTCTGTAAGCCACGAACCGTAGAGTGCTAGGTAGCAGTGAAGGTGCTTTGAGGAGACCCGCTCATTGGGAACAGCTGCTCCGCTGACACTGTAACCTGAGCCGGGTCCTCTCCTGCAATGTGTAAACAGCGCTGGAGCCATTCATTACCGCCCTCAGCTTCAACCCTCTCAAGCACTCTGCGCACCAAAGACTTCATATTCCATAAAGGGGAGCTCCAAGCCTAATTTCTTCAGGGGCTGCTGTGAAGAACTCTGTCACACAGGTGGCTTATATAACCTCCAGCTACCTGTGCCCACACATTATTCCAGCTCAAAGCTCAAAGCCTGTGACTAGCCCACTCCTTTTTTTTTATAACTACAGTAAACAAAACGGCGGACCGTTTCCAGCGGATATCCTCTCGTGTGAACGGGGCCTTAGGGCTGGATTCAGGTAGATCAGCGCATCTTTCTGCATCTCATATGCGCTACGCCGACGTAACACAGAGAGGCAAGCAGAGTATTCACAAAGCACTTGCTCCCTACGTTGCGCCAGCGTAACGTAAATTATTCGGCTTAAGCCCGCCTAATTCAAAGTAGGTGGACGGTGGGCGTGATTCATTTAAATGAACCGTGACCCCATGCAAATGATGGGCTGAACAAACGGCGCATGTGCCGTCCCATAGACGCTTCCCAGTGCGCATGCTCAGAATCACATCGGAATGAATGCCTAGGATACATCGAATCACTGAACGTAACCTACGCCCAGCCCTATTCACGTAGTCCTACGTAAATGACATAAAATACGACGGCTGTTCCGTGGTCCATACCTTTGCATGGGATGTGCCTCCTTTAGGTGGCATAACTTTACGCTGGACGTACGCCTTACGTAAATGAGAGGGGGTGTGTGCCTTCCCTCCAATCGGCAATGTTAGCTCTGTGTTAACCAGGAAGAAAAAAATCTCCTAACATGTTCTCAACTTTCTAAACAGTATATACATGTGAAGACAGCAGATATACATATAAAACCTATGTAGGGAAATTTGGTCCATCCCTGTGTATCATCTGAGGCTGTTCACTTCACTGGGTGTATGGAGGGTTTTACATCCACTTTAATGCAAATCTGTTGGGGGAATGTATCAGTGTACTTTACCACTCCAATGTTTGTCAAAGGACAACTTACACCTCCTATAAAGAGAAATATTTCCTGTAAACAAGGGGTATTTAAGCTTAAGCCATTAAAAAAAAAAGTTCAGATTTTACTTTCCATCAATAAGGAAACAGAATATAAATAAATAGTTACACAGTTATCTTTATGAATTGGGAACAACCAAATAATGGATACAAATAATTTAACTGTAAAATACATATTTATAGTTCTATGTTTAGCATTAAAATAGTGTGCATAGTTATGCTAAACATGCATTATTTCTAGACCTTCTGCTATTCTTCCTTTTGAAAAATGGTTTTGAAATTACAAAAACCTAAAAGAAGTACTGATTTTCATACTGTGTGCTTTCCAAAGCTATAATTTGCATGCTTTTCTAAAGGTCTAAAACAAGCACTAGGTCTGTGGCAACATGTACCAAAACAGTTTTATGTTCTCATCTGAGGTAACCATCAGAATGAAAACATGCCATTCTTATTTACAGTATGTCAATAACCTGCCCAATAACATTCCTTGCATTTTAACAAAATAACGATAACATCACATTTTTACTGAATGAAACACTGAGAAATCTTCAAACTCTTTGGGTCATTACATTTTTGGGGTAATTTGAGATTTTTGGAATTGTTTCTGACTTGACACGTGCACCTGGGCCAGTTAGTACCTCGAGAGCATATCGGGACACCTCCAGCCAATGGTACATCCTTGACACCCAATAGTCCATCGTATGATAGCTTGTAGGCATTTTAGTTACAGCATTGACATCCCTGCCTCTGTTTGCTTGAATAAAAAATTAAATGAAAAATGTAAAAGTTGTAAATCAGCAAATGATGTTTGGCACCCCAGATGATGCCTTATTAGGAGAAACGTGTCGGGAAGGGCTCTGCTGATGCCACTGCGTTATTTTGATCCTATTTGCTTTTACTTGTCTTCTCAAATGTGAGTGACCATTTTATATTTTATTTAATAAATGACCACTTTTTAAATGGAATTATACTACGTGGCCCAATTTCTCTCATTAACATATGTTACACTGGGAGGATTTGTGTATGAAGTAACGTTGCTTAAAGGGTCACTAAAGGAAAATATTTGTTTAGCTAAATAGCTTCCTTTACCTTACTGCAGTCCTGGTTTCATGTCCTCACTGTTCGTTTTTGCTCTGATGTTGCTGTAATTCTTCTCTGTTCTGGACAATTCCTGGTTGGTGTTTCCTGATGACCACAGTACTGGGAGATTCTAGTTTCATTTTCCAAACCATCACTGCTCTATGGCTCTGTATAGCACAGAGGCAGGATAACATGCAAAAATGAAACTAGATGCAAAAACGAAACTAGAGGTACATTATATGATTGATTTTTATCTATTTTTAATCAATTTTAAAAGGAATCAGTTAACTATTATGTCTCTATACCCTGGAAACAGTCATTTCAGCAAAACATTTTTTTTCCTTTACAACTCCTTTAAACCTATGGTGGATAACCATTGATGTCCATATAGTGGAATATCGTCGCCTGGTCTCACTGCCTGGCTCCATTGGAAGCTGTGCTTGCTGTACCTCTCCCTGGGTGTGTTACACCAACAAGCTTATTCGATTCTTCAGGCATATGCCCTGCTGGGTCCATCTTGTCTGGTATGCCTTTGATCTTCATGGTGGTGGATTGCCTACAGACAACTATATACAGAGTCACTTTTATCACAGTGGATAAATTTTGGACTTTATATTTTATTTGTTCACTAGCACTTTTTTGGTTTATTTCCATCTTTGGTGCTTCACTTTGTATTTATAATATTTATTTATATAATATTGTTTATGTATTCACTATATTCATTTAGTGCATTTTCAACCTACACGTATTATTTTGGATCTTGTCCAAATTTTGAATAACACAATTTTGTTCAGTCAATTATTGCGTTATATTATCACTTTGATTAATCATTTGCATAGTTTTCATATTACGTGTGCAATTTTATTAATTTATTAAGTATAACACGGAGGTTATATGTACACTTATATCTTTTGAGCATGCCAAGAGTAATAATTTGAGCGCCACACTTTCTCTTTTCCAGTAAATAATGTTTACCATCACAAAATGTTATCAGAGTGGCATCAGTCAGCAAACATCTGTGCAGACTCAATAGTGCCCATCAGTGCAGGCTTATCAACACACATCTGTGCAGGCTCATCCCCACCAACAACAACAATGTCTAAAAAATAATTTTCCGTTGATGAGGTGTACCAAATTCTTAGTGCGGTCAATGAGAGCAATGGGGAGCTGTTAGCGTGCTTCACTTTGTCAGGCAGCTTCTATTTATGTGATTTCTTGATTCAACAGGTCTGGCAGTAATCGGGCCTGGGTGTGACAAGTGAAATTTAACTCAGCTTTCATTTATTCGTTTATTCATGATTCAGCATGGGAGGGGGCACTTACCTTTTTTTTTTTTTTACATAGGGCCAGGCAGGTTCGAACAGCTTTTTTCCCTAATAAATGAAATAATAATAAAAAAACTGCTTCTTGGATATACTCGGGTTATCTTTGTATAATATAAAAATTAGTTTAATGATCTGAATCATTTAAGAGTGAGAAATATGCAAAAAATATAAATAAATCAGGAAGGGGGCAAATACTTTTTCACGCAACAGTATATCCCTGTTTTTACAATTTCCCCATTTGACATGGTATACCCTAAACCTCTGAAACCCATTGTGAGTCTTGCTTTCATGTCACTAGAGCAGGGGTGTCAAACTCAAATTCATCGGGGGCCGCATTCGCAGTATGGTTACCCTCAAAGGACCGGTTGTATCTGTAGGACTAGGTGTCCACTATTCATTATCATAAATAATTGTCACTGCATTTTTTTATTACTGGTTTTATGGGGTGCAGGGTTCAGGAGTTTGATGCGAATGGAGCGCAGGTTTTTAAGGAGTTTGCTGCATATGGGGTTGGATGGAATGGGGTCGGGATAGGGGGGGATGGGATTGGATGGGATGGGGTTTGGTGTGTGTGTGGAAGTCTTGCAGATCTCATTGGGTGAGGGATAGAGAGACGGGGAGTGGGAGAGTGAGAGAGACTGGTGGATGAGAGAGAGAGAGGTGGTGGATGAGAGAGAGAGAAAGGGGGGTGGATGAGAGAGAGAGAGAGAAAGGGGGGTGGATGAGAGAGAGCGAGAGAGAGATAGGGGGGTGGATGAGAGAGAGGGAGAGAGGGGGGTGGATGAGAGAGAGAGGGGGATGGATGAGGGAGAGAGAGGGGGATGGATGAGGGAGAGAGAGGGGAGAGAGATGAGAGAGAGAGGGGGGATGGATGAGAGAGAGGGGGGGATGGATGAGAGAGAGAGGGGGATGGATGAGAGAGAGGGGGGGATGGATGAGAGAGAGAGGGGGATGGATGAGAGAGAGAGGGGGGATGGATGGATGAGAGAGAGATGATGAGAGGGGGAGAGAAGAGAAAGGGAGGGAGGGATGGGAGAGAGGGAGGCATTGGAGAGGGGGATGGATGAGAGAGAGAGGGAGAGATGGATGAGAGAGAGAGAGAGAGGGAGGGATGGATGAGAGAGGGAGGGAGGGATGGGAGAGAGAGGGAGGGATGAGAGAGAGAGAGGGAGGGATGGGAGAGAGAGAGGAAGGGATGGGGAAGAGAGAGGGAGGGATGGGAGAGAGAGAGGAAGGGATGGGAGAGAGAGAGGAAGGGATGGGAGAGAGAGGGAGGGATGGGAGAGAGAGGGAGGGATGGGAGAGAGAGAGAGATGGATGAGAGAAAGGGAGGGATGGCAGAGAGGGAGGGATGGTAGAGAGAGGGAGGGATGGATGAGAGAAAGGGAGGGATGGTAGAGAGAGAGGGAGGGATGGGAGAGAGAGGGAGGGATGGATGAGAGAAAGGGAGGGATGGTAGAGAGGGATGGATGGATGGATGAGAGAAAGGGAGGGATGGTAGAGAGAGAGGGAGGGATGGGAGAGAGAGGGAGAGATGGATGAGAGAAAGGGAGAAATGGTAGAGAGGGAGGGATGGATGAGAGAAAGGGAGGGATGGATGAGAGAAAGGGAGGGATGATGAGAGAAAGGGAGGGATGGTACAGAGAGAGGGAGGGATGGATGGGAGAGAGAGAGGGAGGGATGGATGGGAAAGAGAGAGGGAGGGATTGGAGAGAGAGAGAGGGGGTGAGTGAAATTGACCCCCCTAGCCTGGCATGCAGTCCTTCCTGTCCCAGCCCCTGTCTGTGGTGGGTGTGTGCGATGCACCTACCTCCCGCCCATCCTGGGCACTCGGCCAGACGCCGGCTGGTCTTCTTTTTTAGTTCCAATGCAGTGAGTCGGGCCGCTCGGGCGGGAGGAGGAGGAGCCTGCCTGGGCCCTGGAGGTGGTCGGACCGTCGGAGATGTCGCGGCCCGGGTCTGAAACTCACTGCAGGGCAGGCAGCGGGGACGGGACAGACCGGGTCCAGCTGAGCAGCGGAGGCCACTCACTGGGCTGCTGCTTGGCAGAGGGGTGGAGCCGTGGAGGAGGTCAGAGTTGACCTGTCTGACGATGCTGAGCTTCTCTCTGCTGCAAGAACCGCGGCTGGAGGAGGAGGTGGGGGTGGAGTCGGGAGTCTCAGAGAGCGGGGCACGGTGACGTCACTGGTTGCTACACGCCAAGCGGGGTGGCCCTAGCAACCAGTGATTTCAACCATGTTAATTACAGCGCGGCCTTGTGTTTGCCACCCCTGCACTAGAGGCTCCAGATGTTGTGGCAGATGCAGCAGGAGAATGTGAAGGCAGGAAGTAGAAGTTGAGGACTTGAGAAGGAGGAGTCTTTTCTGCTGACTTGTCTCATAAAGGTGCTGTTCCCACCAATCTCATATGTTTCCTTATATATGTGGCCGGTACTTTTAATACGGCTGATATGTTGCAGGCAGAGTTTGCAAACCACAATGGTGTATAAGGGGGGAACTAATGCGCAAAACCAATCTAACCAAGGGCACTAAAAACTGGTATACATAACCATTAAAATAATACTAAAATATAGGCAGCAGCCAAAACTAAATGGTGCTCACACACCGATGATAATAGTAGACAGAGGGAGTGTAATGGCGCTTGCCAATTAAACAATAATAAATAACTAACCAGTTCTTAATTTAAACACACAAAAACATGAATAAATGAACAATAAATCCAGTTGTAAAACGTGTTTCACTCCTTATTTCTTATATCCCACCGAACATCAATAACAGTGATGTGGGGGATGAATACCGTGATATTAATGAGATCCAAAAAATGATTGACTAAACATGTTATCAATCTTCAATAACTTCCAAAAATGTGTGAATAAACATCCAAATGAAGTGATGGGATAAAGAAATCCCTTAAATGGGTAGAATCAAACGTCCAGTGAAAAAGTATGCAAAATGTGAATAGAATTTATTAATTAATAAAATATTGAATATATAATAATTAATAAATACATAAATAATTAAAAGTCTCAGTGCACAGACTCGTGCTGAATAATAAATTAATAATGACAGTGTTCAATCAGAAAAATGGTGCTTCAACAAATAATCCAAAGTGCATAGTGCTCCAAAATAGTCCAATACTGAAGTGCTTGAATAAATGTTCCCAAAGTGCAAAAAGTGCTTGATAAATAATAACTGCAATCCACCGCACGATCACTCAGTGTAGCTGTAAAGAAAAACACCAGTGTATGTTAATACAAGCCTCCAGCCCACACCATGCACCATACACACCCCCCCCCCCCCCATTGGTCACCAGCAAACTCACCCTGTGCTGCCCCTGGACTGACAGGTGAAGATGGCGCGACTTCCCCCCTCAGTCTCCTTTGTGTCCCAGCTCCGTCGGTAGGGCTTTCAATGTGTCTCCTCGGCATCAGGGTAGCCGTACTACTCCTCCGTCCACCTCCTTCTTCCTCCTCTAAGGCCAAAAGGATGGCTTCTCCTTTCAGCGGCCAATCGGGAAACAGGTCTCACGACCCACTTCCTGATTAACCGGGAGGAGAATCAGAGTGACAATAGCGAATAGTCATTCGTTATTGTTACACAACTGGGTGGGTTCAGTGCAAAATGCTCTGCGCCCAGAGCCCACCCTGTTTTAAAGCCTATTAGAGCCTCTGGCTGTAATCACATGCTTCAAAAAAAAAAAAAAAAACCCACATTGGAATTTATGCGTCCAGTGTCCTACATATAGATAAGGGGGCTGGACGCATGGATAGGGGGCTGCGCCCCCAAGCCCCTAATGGGTGGGCCGCCACTGATGCAGTGTGGTACTGCAAAAAAGAAAACCACAAACTATAATATTAAACCGGTTTGCCACTGGCCACTTTTTACAAATTTGAGGGCTTTAGCTTTATTTTTTTAACTTCCCCATAGGTTTTAGATCTGTTGTGGCTGCTACTTCCACCAGTCAATTCAGCCTAGAATGCCGCGTACACACCATCACTTTATGTGATGAAAAAAAACGAAGTTTTTAAAAACGCCAATTAAAATGACCGTGTGTGTGAAACATCGTTTTATGTCTTGTGAAAAACGACAAAATAAAATTGAAGCATGCGTGTCGTTTTTCAAAACGTCGTTTTTTACAACGTTTTTAAACCCGCGCATGCTCAGAAGCAAGTTATGAAGCGAGCTTCAATGGAAAAGAGTGCTGAACGTAACCTCGCTTTGCTAGATCATTTTTAAAAAACGATGGTGTGTAGGCAACGTCGTTTTTGAAAATGAAGTTTCAAAAACGTCGTTTTTTTTTACTTCACAAAAAATGTCATTTTTTTTCATCACATAAAGTGATGGTGTGTACGCAGCATTACTGTTTGATAAAAAAAAAAAAAAATGGTGTTGCAACTAAAACTTGCCTTTTTTTTAAGTTTCAATGAATCAGATTGATGATTGATGTACTGCTGCTGTAATTAAAGGATCACTAAAGGAAAATATTTGTTTAGCTAAATAGCTTCCTTTACCTTACTGCAGTCCTGGTTTCATGTCCTCATTGTTCGTTTTTGCTTTGAAGTTGCTGTAATTCTGCTGTGATCTCCACACTTCCTGCTAATGAAAAATTTCATGGCAGCTTTTCACTGTGGTCCAAGCTGTGTGTCTAAAACTCCTCAGAACCAATCAGATTCATTTAAAAAACAAAACACTGCCCTGGATTTGTTTGTTTTTGTTTGGTGTCTCTCTCTCTCTACTTAACAGAAACATGAAACCAGTTTAAAAGTGAAAGTGAAACTAGAGGCACATTATATGATTGATTTTTATCTATTTTTAATCATTTTTAAAAGGAATCAGTTAACTTTTATGTCTCTATACCTTGTAAACAGTCATTTCAGCAAAAAAAATATGTTTTTCCTTTAGTGACCCTTTAAGCAAAGCTAGATATAAAATCTAAAAATCAATAACATATCCAGAATATGTGGTGCCAGAATACAATATCTCTGCCATTGTCCATGAAAATCGTATTGTTCTGTAACACTTCATGCAGCTTACATGCATCTCCCAAGCATGTAATTTGAAGGATTTGTGTTTTTTTATATCCCTTAAGGTCTCATTAAAAGGACTCTCTCTGCAGAAGGATATTAAAAAAAAAAAAAAAATCTTTGCTAAATATCCCCATAGCAGTGCCTGGCTCCCTGCGCTTATCTGATAATAGCTTGCCTATTGGCCTTGAATATTACCAGAATTTAACAGCAGGACTCACTGACCCCCATAGACTTTATTGGATTATGTTAACCACCGCACCCCCTCAAATTGAACCCAGGCAGATTTGCTTTTCTCTATTTATTCATTTTACTGTTTATTACCCTTGATTATGGTGGTTATCTGTATTTTCTTTGGAGTGTTTTTTTCTCTTCTTCCAGCTGTGGCCAATAAATGTATCCATCCAATGAGATAAATGGAGTATCTGGTTTGGGGAAGGTGTAGTAGATGATATATGGAATTAATGTGGAACAGGTGAGCACTGCCCCAATCCATCACCAAAGAACTGCTGGTAAATATAAATCTTTCATAGGCGAGTCTGCAAAATTGTAACAATGTTCAGATACATACAAAAAGTGGTATAAACACAAATAAAAAAACACAGGGTATTAAAATATTTTATTAGTCTGCTCCGGAGGCCGCCCCCTGTCTTCTTTAGCTCTTTTCACCAGGGGGGGGCTTCTTCTTTGACGTCTTCGGGTGGGGGCCGCTCTTCTTCGCCGCCGTCTGGTTCTCTTCTACCGCCTGGGGGGGGGGGTCGCTTTTATAAAAGCGCCCACCCCCCGGCGGGTTTCCTCCGACGTCTTCGGCGGGGGGTGGTGTGCTTCTCAGGGGGGGCTTCTTCCGCTATCCGGGGGGGTCTTCTCCGCTATCCGGGGGGTCTTCTCCACTCTCCGGGGGTCTTCTGCTATGTTCGCCGCTCTCCGCTGTTGACTCGGCGCACCCCGGTTCTTCCTCCCGCTGTCTGGTGCCTTCTCCTTCAGCACTGAACGTCTTCTTCTTCTTCCGTGCTGTGACGTCTTCTTCTTCCGGGCTGTGACGTCGTCTTCTTCTCCCGGTGTTGACACGCCAGCTCTTCTCGTTGCAATGACAGGTGCGCGGCTTGCATCGGACTTATATAGGCCTCACAGTCCCATCATGCTCCGTACCTACCCATGTGATACCTACCCACGTGGGTAGGTACCGGAGCATGATGGGACTGTGAGGCCTATATAAGTCCGATGCAAGCCGCGCACCTGTCATTGCAGCGAGAAGAGCCAGCGTGTCAACATCGGGAGAAGAAGAAGACGACGTCACAGCCCGGAAGAAGAAGACGTCACAGCACGGAAGAAGAAGAAGATGAAGACGTTCAGCGCTGAAGGAGAAGGCGCCGGACAGCGGGAGGAAGAACTGGGGTGCGCCGAGTCAACAGCGGAGAGCGGCGAACATAGCAGAAGACCCCCGGAGAGTGGAGAAGACCCCCCGGATAGCGGAGAAGACCCCCCCGGATAGCGGAGAAGACCCCCCCGGATAGCGGAGAAGACCCCCCCGGATAGCGGAGAAGACCCCCCCGGATAGCGGAAGAAGAAGCCCCCCCTGAGAAGCACACCACCCCCCGCCGAAGACGTCGGAGGAAACCCGCCGGGGGGTGGGCGCTTTTATAAAAGCGACCCCCCCCGGCGGTGGAAGAGAACCAGACGGCGGCGAAGAAGAGAGGCCCCCACCCGAAGACGTCAAAGAAGAAGCCCCCCCCTGGTGAAAAGAGCTAAAGAAGACAGGGGGCGGCCTCCGGAGCAGACTAATAAAATATTTTAATACCCTGTGTTTTTTTATTTGTGTTTTTCTTTTCTTGCAGGTGAATGGGTAGGGGTACGATGTACCCCATACTCATTCACTTAGGGTGGGGGGCCGGTATCTGGGGGCCCCCCTATTAAAGGGGGCTCCCAGATTCCGATAAGCCTCCCGTCCGCATACCCCGACAACCAACGGCCAGGGTTGTCGGGAAGGGGCCCTGTCCTCATCAACATGGGGACAGGGTGCTCTGGGGTGGGGGGGCCGCAGTGCGCCCCCCTGCCCCAGAGCACCCAACCCCCCCATGTTGAGGGCATGCAGCCTGGTACGGCTCAGGAGGGGGGGGGGGCGCTCGCTCGTCCCCACTCCTTTCCTGGCCGGCCGGGTAGCGTGCTTTGGATACGGGTCTGGTATGGATTGTAGGGGGACCCCCCTACGCCGTTTTTCCGGCATAGGGGGGTCTCCTTACAACCCATACCAGACCTAAGGGCCCGGTATGCTCCCGAGGGGGGAACCCATGCCGGATTTTTAGTCAAAATCCGGCGGGGACTTCCCCCTCAGGATTCATACCAAACGCCGCACACGTGTAGAATTGGCGGGAATCCAAGTCGGATCTCCCATCGCTTCTATGACACGCTTGCTGGGATGTGCTTTTACTATTCCAGTGAGTGCGAGATGTCGGCACCCTGTCGCCGAGAATCAGCGCGATGCCGTCGTGCTAAAAACACATTCTCGGCGGCAGGCACTGTACATAAAATCCATTTCAGAATAAAAGGTTCTCTTTAAACAACAGACATTTGGATAAAATTACAGATCTATTTTTCAAACTCCATAACTTGCTTATTGAAATCTTCTATCCCAATTTTCAGTTTGTATTCCAGTAAATGTGTCAGTAGAGCTTTTGGCAGTGGGATGTGTTTAAAATGTAAATTCTGCTTATACCTTGAAGCTAAAGAGCCTAATTTCATATAAAGAAAAAGATATTCCTCCGACTCTTAAATCAGGGAAATAAGATGTTCAAGAAAAAAGATGCTTTTTATTTTTGCATATAATACACAACTTATTTCCATAACAGCTCATGTATTTTACTCTTTATTTATGACTAAATATTTTTTTTACAGATTTGAATGCCGTTGAAAAAGAAATTAATTTTGTGAGCATATTGCAAAACACACTTGGCTCTCCGTGCCTGCAAGCTATTTTACTGGATGTCTTATTTCAAGGATATAAAGATAGACTGTGCCATAAAAGCATTAAACATTATATCTAACATAAATAACGCACTATGTGAAAGCAATGTGGCAAAATGGAACTAATAAAACGTGTCGCTCTTGATTTGTGGCTGAGAAGTGAGGAGAGGGAGAAGCGGGCTGTGTAGCTGCAGACATGAGAAGTACCAAGATCTAGAATTTGTTTTTGGCAAGCAAAGGAATACGGAAGCACACGGGTCAGATGAAAAAGAGCATGAGGGATTATTTAATTACACGGAGCAAAGAAATATTGTAGCCACTCCTGAAATGGCAATTTGTACATTTTTGCTTTTTTTCAGAAATCCTTGTAATTAGGGCTTTCTTTCTTAGAGAATAGGTGCAGTTACTCCTACTTTCTGAGTCACTCAATTGACTCCGCCCCCTACCCACCTCCCAGTACCACCCCTTTTAGAGAATACAGAACCAAGTATCATTTTATAGTGCCCAGTATTTTGTATGGAATTTGTTAATGATAACAAGAAAAGCAGAAAAAGGATCTAGCAACAATGGACACCCGAGTGACAATACACTCCCAACAGCCAGCATCAATAGACCCTTCAGCAGCCAGCAATATAAGACCCCTTCCCTCAACAGCAGATCCCACCATCAATGATTGACCCCCTGCAACATAAGACCCACCCCAGCAACTATACAACCCCCACTGGCAACAACAGACTTCCACAGCAACAAAAATAAGTCCCCTCCAGCAAAAATAGATTCCCCAGTAGCCAGCATTATTAGACCCCCCAGCAGCCAGCAATATAAGACCCCCTCCCTCAACAGCAGATCCCACCATCAATGATTGACCCCCTGCAACATAAGACCCACCCCAGCAACAATACAACCCCCACTGGCAACAACAGACTTCCACAGCAACAAAAAAAAGTCCCCTCCAGCAAAAATAGATTCCCCAGTAGCCAGCATTAATAGACCTTCCAGCAGCCAGCAACAAAGACACCTTCTTCAACAGTAAATCCCCCCCAGCAACATAAGACTCACCCAGCAACAATAGATCCCCCATGAACAACAGAAGACCAACCCAGCAACAATAGATCCCCCGTCCTCAGCAAATAGATTCCCTCCAGCAACAACAGATTCCCCAGCACCAGCATCAATAGATCCTCCAGCACTCCTTTCCATTACATATATGCAGTTCTGGAGGTGCGGGAACTGCGTTCCCCGCGTTCCCGCTGAAAAAAAGCCCTGCTTGTAATAATGAACACTGAATAACATAAAGATCCACTTTAACAGCATCATGTAAGCTAGTAAAGACATCCATTGGTCCCTTTACTTCTTCAATTTGCAATCCATGCAGAGTCCGCAACACCCATCATTGTCCTTTATTGTGCCTATATATGAGGGATACCCTTCGGACCTCACTCATACTAGTGAAAAAGGGTTCACTAGTAAAGAATAGGGAGCCTATGCACCCCAAAAATGTGGACTTCCTTGCTGAGGAAGTGTCAGAAACCATGAATCAGACAGAGACAGAAGTACAGTTAAATCACACTTGTTTAATAATAATAATAAAAAGGCAAACAGAGTAAGCGTAGTCAAAACATAGCCAGAGTTCAGTAACCGGATCTGGTAGTCGGCCAAGCCAAAGTCCAAGAGCCAGCAATAAAGGTAGTAGTACAGCAAGCAGGATCTGTAGCCAGAGGGGACGTCAGTCAAGCAGGTCTTCAACAGGAACGCAGGAGAAAGTCTCTTGTGATGTTAAGAGTCCTTTCACACTGGAAACGCCTATAGCGGAGCATTAAAATAGCGGTAAAACACCGCGATTTTACCACGATTTTACTGCGTTTTTACAGCGTTTTCAATTCATTTAAATGGAGAGGGCGTTTTTGGAGCATTTTAATAGCGCGATTTTTAACGCGAAAATGCGGCAAAACGCGGCAAAAACGCTCCAGTGTGAAAGGGCTCTTACACAGGCGAAGACGAAGAACTGGAAGTCATTAACCACTTAAGGACCACCTCCTGCACATAAACGTCGGCAGAATGGCATGGCTGGGCACAGGCACGTACCTGTACGTCGCCTTTAAGAGCCCAGCCGTGGGTTACATGAGCTGAAGAACACACCTTCCCCATTCTTTTGTGTGGCAGTGTTAGTGATCGTCTGTTCCCTGTTATAGGGAACGACGATCAGTGACGTCACACCTACAGCCACGCCCCCATACAGTAAGAATCACTCCCTTAGGGCACACTTAACCCCTTAGCGCCCCCTAGTGGTTAACCCTTTCACTGCCATTGTCATTTTCACAGTAATCAGTGCATTTTTATAGCACTTTTCGCTGTGAAAATGACAATGGTCCAAAAAATGTGTCAAAAGTGTCCGATGTGTCCGCCATAATGTCGCAGTCACGAAAAAAATCGCTGATCGCTGCCATTACTAGTAAAAAAACAATATTAATAAAAATGCCATAAAACTATCCCCTATTTTGTAAATGCTATAACTTTTGCGCAAACCAATCAATAAACGCTTATTACGATTTACCAAAAATAAGTAGAAGAATACGTATCGGCCTAAACTGATAAAAAAAAAATGTTTATATATTTTTTGGGGATATTTATTACAGCAAAAATAAAAAATATTGAATTTTTTTCAAAATTGTCGTTTTATTTTTGTTTATAGCGCAAAAATTAAAAAACGAAGAGGTGATCAAATACCACCAAAAGAAAGATCTATTTGTGGGGAAAAAAGGACGCCAATTTTGTTTGGGAGTCACATCGCACGACCGCACAATTGTCAGTTGAAGCGACGCAGTGCGGAATTGCAAAAAGGGGCAAGGTCCTTAACCTGCATATTGGTCCGGTCTTAAGTGGTTAAAGGATCACTAAAGGAAAATATTTATTTAGCTAAATAGCTTCCTTTACCTTACTGCAGTTCTGGTTTCATGTCCTCATTGTTTGTTTTTGCTTTGAAGTTGCTGTAATTCTGCTCTGATCTCCACACTTCCTGCTTGTCTGGCTCCTTATGAAAAATCTCATGGCAGCTTTTCACTGTGGTCCAAGCTGTGTGTCTAAAACTCCTCAGAACCAATCAGATTCATTTTAAAAACAAAACACTGCCCTGGATTTGTTTGTTTTTGTTCTGTGTCTCTCTCTACTTCACAGAAACATGAAACCAGTTTAAAAACAAAAGTGAAACTAGAGGCACATTATATGATTGATTTTTATCTAGTTTTAATCATTTTTAAAAGGAATCAGTTAACTTTTATGTCTCTATACCCTGTAAACAGTCATTTCAGCAAAAAAAAAATTTCCTTTAGCCTGGGTTCACACTGCTGCGAATTCAAAATCGCGGTAAAATGCGCAATTTTACCGCGATTTTGCGGCCGCGATTTTGCCGCAATTTGCCGCGATTTCGGCCGTAATTTAATGTAAATCGCGGCCCGAAATCGCAAAAAGTAGTACAGGAACTACTTTTTGAAATCGCAGATGCGGCGTCGCACTGATTAGGACAGTGCTATTGCCGACAATTGCCGCCGATTTGAGATGCGATTGACATGTCAAATCGCATCTCAAATCTTTCCAAATCGTACCCAGTGTGAACCAGGGCTCAGTGACCCTTTAAGTAGTCAGAGCTGACAAGCGGATCATCAACAGGTGGATCACTGTGGAGAGATGGAAGCTGGCAATTAGCTAACAGCTGAGCTGCCAGAACAGAGAAGGAAGGGCTTAGCCCAGCCCTGACAGGGAGGTTCTTTGAGCCACTTTATTAGCTTACCAAGCAAAAGGAGGCAGGTGAAACATAGATTGGCCAACTTACCTCACCAACCTAAATTTGGAGGGAAACAGCCCAGTCCATGTGGAGTTCTAAGTCATGAGATTTGGTTCACCCATCTCTAGCTGCTATGATTAAATTTTTTTTTTTAACCCTACCTCTAAAAGAAAGCAGTGAACATTCAGCTTTAGCACTAGCTGCATCAGCTTAACTCTGCTCCAAACACTAGAACTGGTTCCCCAAAGTCTGCTGGAAAAAAGAGACACTTCTGGAGATGCTAACCTCCTGAGACCCTCATAGGTCTTCTGACCTCATGTCACCACTTTCTCCTGCAGTGATGTAAGATCAGAGGGAGGAAGTGGTGAGTGCTATAGGGCAGTGGGCATCAACCCTGTCCTCAGGGCCCACTAACAGGCCAGGTTTTGTGTATTACCATGGGGAGATGCAGACTAGAATACTGCAATCACTGAGCAGCAAATTATATCACCTGTGATATATTTCCGTTATCTTGCAAACCAGGCCTGTTAGTGGGCCCTGAGGACAGGGTTGATGACCACTGCTATAGGGGACCCAGGAGATCAACATCATTGGAAGTGTCAATTTCCCCATAGATTTTGGGAGGACCGCTCCTAATGATCGAAGTTCAGCATCACAGGAACTGGACTGTTTGAGATATGACTGCCTTCCTTCAAATATATGAGGGGTGCTAGGACAAATAAAAAATACAGCAAGGTTGTTTTAAAGTAGAGCTGTGAATGACTGTCATTGCTTACCTCCTTCAGAAAATGCTAGATGCACAGATTTGTATGGCTTTCATAATTCTGAGTCGCTGCCATTCAACCAGCATTCAAAAAATAAAGAAAAAGGTAAGAACCAATGATGTCTATACTTGTTCAATGCCAATGACTCGAGTATACTGTACTAGTGCAGAACTGACACAGCCAGCTTCAGCATTAATTTTGGTTAAAAAAAGGCATTAACTGTGAAAATCCGCATGTTATATCAAAAGTGTTTCAAATCTTGACAGAATTAGATTCACAAGGAAATCCATATTTTATAGGAAAATGGGAAAAAGAAATAAACAGGAAGTTTGAAGACCAACAAGTAGAAAGAATAATAGCATCCGTACATAACACCGCAACTGAATTAACTACAAATAAAATGAATTATAAATGTATTGCGAGATGGCACAGGACACCTGAAATTATGCATAAATTCAGTAAAGATAAACGCCATTGTGTTGGAGAGAATGTGGACAGATAGGAACAACCAGAGCTTTTTTTCTCAGAAAATAGGTGCAGGAACTCAACCACGACCCCGTTCAGATTTCACAAACAGTAGAAGGGTCTTAAAGGGGCATTAAATACCAGGATTGCATTACATACAGAATGCAGAGTTCAGAAGGGTTACACAAAGAGTGCAGAGCTGTCACTTGTAAACACAGAAACCAGACTTCTGTGTTTACAAGTGATTGTGGTGAGCGGGCACCAAAGGGTCTGAGCCAGAGGTGGTGGAACCGAGTTCCCCCCAAGTTCCCCCTGAAAAAAGCCCTGGGAACAACTACACACATATGGTGGGACTGTCCAAGGATAAAGGAATATTGGAAAGAAATTCTGGAGTATATTGAAGTGATAACTGGGAAAAAGGTACCTAATACCATACAAGCTTGCCTGTTCCATGAATCAAAAGAGTAAAATAGTAGCTATAAGAAAACATTAATTCCACCATTGATAAATGCCGCAAAGGGACTGATACCAAAAAACTGGTTAAGTATTAGAAAACCAGACATAAAAGAATGGTTCGAAAGGGTGGAAAACTAAAATAATCTAGAACATCTATGTAGCTGTGATGAGGGCCAATTTAATACATATAAAAAGAGATGGAAGCCGTGGAAAGATTTTAAATTAATGGAGCAATATCTGGAGAAAATCACAGTAGACAGCAGCTAAAGAAGAAGATTAAAAAAAAAAAAAAAAAAAGTAAAAAAGTAAGGGACAAACCATCAGGGGTGGGGGTGGAAGAGGGTGGGTAAGGTTTATATCAACTGAATTAAAAGAGATTATGTAAAATAACTAATAATAATGAAAAAAAAGTAAAAATATATATAAAAAAACATGTGAAAATCCAAAATGGCCAGTTTCAGGCTTGAGTGCCAGCTGTGGTCTAGGGGTATCCAAGAGTAGATATAAGAGTGGTTTATAATTCTGCCTACTATAACTAATGATCTCATGTTTGTGCTATTCTTTACTATTTGCAAAGTAGAAAAGCAAATAGAGTTATAAAAAAAAAAAAACATTACTATGTAGCCGGATGACAGGTACCTGTCCATGCAAAGCAACCTCCAACACAATAGGTGTTGCTTAAAAATGAATACAAAAACAACAAGGATTATTGAACAGACACTGTACTCACCCATCATTCCCAGCATGCCAGCCATTTTTGTGCTCAACCAACAAACTGGAAAGTGGTATGTCAACTTTTTTGTGATTTTGGATTTGGCAGCCATTCTACACTGTGGCCATTCGATAAGTATTTGTTTGCAGATACTGCAAGACAACAAATTGCATAATTTTTCGTTGGCTAATCAGTGACCTAATACATGGAATGTAACTCTCTGCATGAAACACATACTTGAGGGATCTTGAGTCTGAGACAAGTATGTGACAGGAATTCTAAAACTCTAGCTCTCAAACTAAAATGGCTTAAAGAGTGCAGTCATTCTTACAAAATGACAGGCATTTATTTTGTACATATTTTTGTCATCTAGTCCAAGACACTAACTGCAGAGAACATAAGACAAGACGTACATGCTAGTGCCAAGGTGCAACCTGGACAGAGCACAGCATGATGAGGACCTGTTTCTGTACCTGAAAGAAAATCCAGGTGCAGCTATCCTGACTGACTTTGTTCCACAACACATTCTAAAAACCCCAGCTGGAGGGCATAACTAGAAATCACAAGCCACCAGAGGAAAGCTTTCATGGATCCCCCATCAGTGGCAAATGGCCTACAATGCACTCCTACTTATACCTTCTTAAAGCGGACCTAGCTGCAGATATATTTTTCATATTAAAGTGATATTAAAGTCTTGATTTTTTAGTTTAAAAATAACAAACATGTTATACTTACCTGCTCTGTGCAGTTGTTTTGCACAGAGCAGCCTAGATCCTCCTCTTCTCTGGTCCATCTCTGGTGCTTCTGGCCCCTCCCTCCCTCTTTCTGAGTGCCCCCACAGCAAGCAGCTTGATATGAGGGCACCTGAGCCGCTGCTCTGTGTTCATTCAGACACAGAGCTGCGGCTCAGACCCACCCATCTCTCTCCTCATTGGCTCACTGACTTTAATTGACAGCAGGGGGAGCCAATGACGCCCGCTGCTGTGTCACAGTCAATCAGGATGGAGAGGCCCCCGGTAGCCGAGGTTCTTGTGCAACATCGCTGGATCGAGATGTAAGTATTAGGGGGGCTGAGGGGAGCTGCTGCACACAAGAGGTTTTTATCTTACTGCATGCATTAAGATAATCTGTGTTTGAAATACTTATGCGTTGCTATGTCCAAAAAAATATAATAGTGGTTATAAATAATTTAGAAAATAAATAAATTCCAAATGATTAACCGACGACACAGCTGCAGCCATTAAATAGTGAGCTCATACACTATAGATAGGGTATAGTATTTGTAAAAATGGAGTGCTTGTTCAAATCCCCTTACATAATATTACATACATTTTTTTTTAAAGATATAAACTTATATAAATAAAATATTCACAGAGCAAAAAAATTACACAAAGGGGTCCAATCAGAAGTGCACTGGAGACTTCATTTAAAGTAAAAAAAAATGTGTTTAAACAGTGCTAAACAATCGTAAATGTCCACTATGCATACCGGTGCACCATTCAAAATAACCCAGCCATTGCAAGATAGTTGTGCCCAAAACATAAAAGAAACTGTTATAAGGATGAATATATGGCCTGCACCAGCCACCTTCATATTTAAGTAAAGATCTCTGCGTGACTTCTTCAGGGATCCCAAAAGAAGTCACATGACCAGCGACACAATGCGTCGTGTGAAGCCAGTGACGTCAGTTCCGATGACTCCGTTACTCATAAGTGTGATGAGGAGGTTACCTATTGAGCCTGATCTGTTGATATGTGATGTTGAATTTGTCTTAATGTGAGCGGATATTTACTTTTAAATACATTTGGATGTTTTTTAGCAGTATTGTGCTATGAATTTCTTTCTCTGGATGGTGCAGGCTATATATTCATCTTTAGGCCCCGTACTCACGACCAAACATGTCTGCTGAAACTGGTCCGCGGACCAGTTTCAGCAGACATGTTTGGCCGTGTGTAGGCACGAGCGGACCATTTTCGGGCGGATCGGACAGGTTTCCAGCGGACAACTGTTTCCTGGACTTGCTTTAAAACAGTCCGCTGGAAACCTGTCCCCCCGACATGTACGGTCGTCTGTACAGACCTACCGTACATGTCCGGCCGCCCGCCATCCCTCACATGCGTCGAATGACTTCGACGCATGCGTGGAAGCATTTAAAAGGCAGGCCCGCCCACGTCGCCGCGTCATTGTCGCGGCGACACCGCGGACACGCGTCGCGTATTGTTTACGCGCAGAGTTCTGTTCGATGGTGTGTACAGCCATCGAACAGAAGTCCCCGGGCAGACATGTCCGATGAAAACGGTCCGCAGACCTGTTTTTATCGGACATGTCTGCTCGTGAGTACAAGGCCTTAGATGTAGGGTAAAAGTATATAACAGATCTTTATAAAAGTTATATTTTAAGTAACATATATACTTAGGGTAATAAAACCGGTGTCTAAAACATAAACTGTGATAAATATAAATTTTGAAGCTAATATTGTTAGTTTAATTACTAAATAAGGGAGACATAGTACAGCTAGGGGAAAATAGGTCATTTTTCCAGGGCCAAGTTTCGGCAATATGACTTGGCTTTATCTGGAGCTGTAGATAGTAATCCTAACTATCTCATATGTCACCCATAAAAAATGTAAACGAATACATATAGAAATATAAGTTGACGTAAATAATCAGAAAAGAGGAATGGAAAAGAAAGGAGAGCGAGATATGTGTCTGAAGGACCGTTGTCATTGGTTAACCGATGAAGCTGACTGATGGTCCGTCGCGCCCACACACCATCGGTTAAATAACCGATCGTGTCAGAACGCGGTGACGTAAAACACAACGACGTGCTGAAAAAAATGAAGTTCAATGCTTCCAAGCATGCGTCGACTTGATTCTGAGCATGCATGGATTTTTAACTGATGGTCGTGCCTACTAACGATCGGTTTTGACCATCGTTAAATTTAAAGCAAGTTGGCTTTTTTTTAACTGATGGTTAAATAACCTATGAGGCCCACACACGATCGGTTTTGACCGATGAAAACGGTCCATCAGACCGTTGTCCTCTGTTTAAACCTATCGTGTGTACGAGGCCTAAGGGGTATCCAGTAAACTAAATAATATTATGTGTAGTATATTTTGGGGCGTTAAGGGTAATAACAAGGTATCAAACCCTGGTGGTAGGAAATGTTCTGTCCATGGCTTTCATATTCAAATTTTGAGATGTTATCTAGGTAGATAGCATCTGTTTTTGCATGGATTAGAGTTTGGGTAACTCTTTGTTTGACTGATACAATACTACAGTAAGTGTGTCTGTTTTCCAGGCTTTCGCTATGACTTGTTTCGCTGCAGTAGTTACAAAAAGCATTAACTGGAATTGGCGACAGGATAGGATCTGGGGTTTACAATTAAGAAGTCCGAAAGTTGAGTTAGGTAGTATTGTCACCTTAAACATTGTAGAGAGCATTTTAAAAACTTTTGACCAGAAGGATTTGACCTTTAGGACCACTTTAAGTGTGTGTTTGCTAAGTAATATGTAAGAATACCAATAACAGTTCTTTATTTCCTCACTCCTCATTTCCTTTTTTTTTTAATAAAGATTTATTCAAAAACAGAGATTTTTGGGGGAGTAATTATACTGAATAATATTGTGGCATGTCAGTAATTTGTCCCATGTGAATTTTAAAAAGTTACTTAAAAGTCTACTTTAGAATTGGTGGTCAGAGCCTATAATGCACATAGTTATATAGTTGGTGAGGTTGAATAAAGACACCAGTCAATCCAGTTCAACCTGTGTGGGTGTGTGCACCCCCATAGAGTTTCTATATAACCTATACCCCTTATTATTAAGGCACCATGAATTAATAATTACAGCATTCAGACATTCTAAATGCATTACTCCAGGTTGTGTAAATAGAGGAAGGGCTGCTACTTACAGACTCTGCATTGTCCTTGACCTGTTGCTGATCTGAAATCATTCTCTATTGTCAGCTGCCTATTGATGGTAAATTAATGTGATCACAGTACAGAAAACGAATCTGCGCTTTTCAAATCCTGACACAGTGATCAGAGAGATCCTTAACTGTGAGGAGTAAAGTGATAAATATTTTAAGAACATTATTTTACAATGCCTTTTTAGACATATATCAGGCTTTCTGTGTTGATAAGGCTGTAGTTATGGCCTTGATCCCACCCTATGGGTGCAAATTAAATGACTGCTAGACAGCATTGCTAACCCCTCAACAATCTATCCACAAATAACCAAATCTTAACCACTTGCTTACGTATACCCCCTTCCTGCCCAGGTGAAATTTCAGCTTCCGGCACTGCGTCGCTTTAACTGACAATTGCGCGGTCGTGCGACGTGGCTCCCAAACAAAATTGACGTCCTTTTTTTCCCACAAATAGAGCTTTCTTTTGGAGGTATTTGATCACACTGCGGTTTTTATTTTTTGCGCTATAAACAAAAAAAGAGTGACAATTTTGAAAAAAATATATATTTTTTTACTTGTTGCTATAATAAATAGCCCAATTAAAAAAAAAAAAAAAAAAAAAATTCTCAGTCTAGGCCGCTACGTATTCTACATATTTTTGTTAAAAAAAAAAATCGCAATAAGCGACTGGTTTGCGCAAAAGTTATAGCGCCTATAAAATAGGGGACAGAATTATTATTTTTTATTATTTTTTTTTACTAGTAATGGCGGCGATCTGCAATTTTTATTGGGACTGCGAAATTATGGCGGACACATCGGACACTTTTGACACCATTCACATTTATACTGCACTAATTACTGCACTAATTACAGTATAAATGTGACTGGCATTGAAGGGGTTAACACTGTACCCTGCATAGTGTTTCTAACTGTGGTGGAAGGGGACTGACTGGGGGAGGTGACCGATCTGTGTCCCTATGTACAAGGGACACAGATCGATCTCCTCTCTCCCTGACAGGACGTGGATCTGTGTGTTTACACACACAGATCCACGTCCTTGTCTCTGTAACTGCCGATCGCGGGTGCCTGGCGGACATCGCGGCCGTCAGGCAGCGCATCAGCATTTCAGTGATGGGGCGGGCACGCGTGCGCGCCGCCGGTGGCGCTCACGCACCCCCCAGTGGCCCGGAGTGGAGGCCGTAAAAAGACGGCGAGTCAGAGATTTAGAACCACCCTGCGACCGTATATAGTCGTACAGCCGTCAGGAAGTGGTTAAATGTTTGTTTTTGCATTCACTTTCTACGCATGTTGATGTTTTTTAGCACTAAAGAATGTACTAATAAAGATCTAATCTTCAGTCTCAACATTGAGTGCTGATCAATGATTAGCTTTATATCTAGCCCATTAAATTACTGTAATAATCGGCATATAACATACACTTTTTTACCCTGAAAATAGAGGGTAAACCATGCCTGCGTGTTATACGCCGATATATCTACATTTTTTACCAACGGGGGTGGGGATTGGGCGGTCCGCCCCAGGTGCCACCCACTGGGAGGGTTTCAAGCCAGCCAACGCACCTCTCCTGGCCCTGGGGCAGAGCTGTCGAAAACATTACTGCCAGCCCTTTCTCTTAAAACGCTCCTCCTGTGTCACTTTCAATATTAATCAAAGCCTCCAATACCTGAAGTAAGGACGCTCCTTCTGCTCCACCTCCTCCTCTAGTTGAGCTTTTGATTGGAGGAGGAGACCGGTCATGTGACCATCAATGAAACAGCAGTGGAGAGTCACATGACCGTGTCCACGAGAGAATGGCATTAATTGAGGTATGTAGAAGCTTTGCAATGAGAGTGACACAGGAGCAGTGTAGAAGGGGCTGACAGTGATGTTTTCTATACTTTAGAGTATGCTGGCAATGCTGTCTCAGGAGACGGGAGTCTCCTGGGAGTGCAGAAGAGGAGGGGGGACTTTATAATGAAAGAGGGTCTGTGTGCTGTGCAGGAGTTCCGCACACTGTGCAGGGGGTCCGTGTGCTGTGCAGGGGATCTGTGTGCAGTGAAGGGGTTCCATGTGCTGTGCAGGGGGTCCATGTGCTGTGCAGATGTTCCATGTGCTGTGCAGGGGGTCCATGTGCAGTAAAGGGGTTCCATGTGCAGTGAAGATGTTCCGTGTGCTGTGCAGCGAAGGTGTTTTGTGTGCTATGCAGGGGGTCCGGAAAGTTTTTTTACTGAAACTTACCTTTTAAAATGAGGGTGCGCGTTATACACCTGTGCATGTTATACGCCGATAAATACAGTAAATAGGTTTCAGTTCACAAGACATCCAATTTTGGATTATTTGATGAAAAAAAAAAATAATCATACATAATAATAAAATGTATTTAATCTTTTTATACACTGTTCTAGTCATAACAGTATTATGAAGTCAGATAAAACATATTTCTGTATTTCATTTATCATTCCTGAGCCTTGATCCTTTTAGCTACAGTATGTGTCTGCAATCTGAAATCTGCCAGTTCCACCAGATTTGAAATTTGATTTGGCAATTCTACTTTAGAGGAAGCTAACTTGAAGACCTGCAAGGCAAGGATTTCCCATGTAAATCATTCATTCATTCTGTAGATCAATGCTTTCTGAATGTCTCCCACTATTTTTTTGATATCCCCTTGATGTTTTTAACCACAGGTTTCACAATTCTGGTAGTGGCATATCTGGAGCAGGAAGAGAGATTTGGTCTACATCAAGTATAGCCAACTGCAGGGTACAATGAAAGTGCAGGCGTGGATAGTAGGATTGATAACTTGCTTGATGGTGCCTTCGCAGGACTTTTTGATTAGGTGACAACTGATGGCTGATGGTACCATGCGGCAGGGATGGCATTTAGAATCAAGATTGACACACATGGGGAAAAATGGTCAATGCCAGAGTCAAATGCTGTAAGGAGATGCTACAAGCTGAAGTAAGGTGGGAATGGGTGTGTGTCATTACTCACTCTGTCTCTACTTATTGTCTGCCCACATATTGTAATGATTGTCCATTTTACTGCCCGCTCATTATCACCATTGCCCATGACAGTTTAATAAAAAAAATAAGCGTATATGTTAAAATACAACAGATATACCACTCTTGAGAGGTACATCATAGGAAGGTTCTTCTCTGGATTCCATGATTCAATTCCATCTCCAGTACACTGGAGGACACCTGACTGCTTGGTTTTCCCAATTGGCAATTTCCCATTGCCATTTTTTGTTGTTGCTTCTCCCAATTGGCAGCCCATTTGAGAATAGAATCCTCTTTTTTTTTTTTTTTTTATCAATAAGGGTTCCTCAAACCATCAAATACAAGGCAAACATACATAAGATATATTTCAGTCATTTGGTAAGATCGCACCCATTGAAAAAATAAATAAATCCAACTGGTCATGTTTCTCAAATCTGTTCACAGAACCACAGGTAAATCGGTCTGGGTCATTTAAATTGTAACTAATAAACAGTCTAAGAAACATAACCTGTTGAAATAAATGCCTGGAAGTCTAAAGAACATGACTTAGAAAATGTCACCAAAGCCGCGTACACATGACCATTTTTAATGTCCTAGAAAAAAACAAAGTTTTTTTTGACGTGATTCTTGTCAAGCCTGTCTTGCGTACACACGATCGTGAAAAAAAATGCCTGAGCAAAGCGCGGTGATGTACAATACGTATGACGGCTCTATAAAGTGGAAGTTCCATTCAGATGGCGCCATCCTTTGGGCTGCTTTTACTGATTTTGTGTTAGTAAAAGTTTGGTGAGAGACGATTCACACTTTTCAGTCTTGTGGATTTAACCAGTAATTTTTGGCATATTAGTTATTTTATTTATGGTCAGTGCAGCTGGGGCGTGGTAGTGAGGTGTCTTTTGCCCAAATACTTTGTGATTAAAGAGCTCCGTCTTTCTAATACCAGAAGTTGAAAGATATTGATTAAATCCCAGTGCTTATTACATATAAAAACTCTAACAGCGTCTGACTCTGGAAATCCAGGGAAAATGTGTACATTGCAATTGCTTGTACACTAGATAAAATGTATGCCATACTTTCTCATCTAAAAAGGGGATTCCAGGCATAATTATCCCTTGTGGTTTCTTATAGCTCTGCTCCTAAAGAATGTTAATTTTCTTCTAGGCTTTGGCCAAATGTAATTTACAGATAAAGCTTCATCATTTCCGTTTATATAAAATTAAGGAAGTATGTCCTGACATTTGCATTAGATTAACTATTCCTGCTTGTTTATTGAACGGTTCTATATATAAATTTTACAGCACATGTGCTAACAGAGGAGCTTAAAATAAATTACACTGTATCTGAATTACCCAGAATTATTACATGGCCATAATTCTCAATGTTTTAATTGCATGGGAAAATGTGGTGAACGGGTGGTTTTTCCTCCTCTAACACATTGAAGCCGTGATGAAAGTGGATTTCAATGCAGCTGGTAGATGGGAAGCAGATGGAGAACATTTCTGAAATATTCCTAGCCAACCACGAGCAAACACTCTGGGAAATCAGCATCCTTACAGTGGAGTCTCAGAGGAACCAAATGTAATTTGTACACGTAACAGTATGTCTTAAATTGTTGCTTAGTCGACACAGGCCACTGGTGCATCCAGGTCACAGAATAAAGCACAGAAATGTGTTTCCTTGTGAGAAAGGAAGGCATCCCCCTCCCTTCCCACAGGCATATATCCCACTGCTGTTTTACATACATTAAATACCATTGTCCATTGCTGTTTCTTCTCCAATAAACCAGACCAGATCCTCCTTTGAAAATTCCTTCATTGCATCTCCCTCCTGGAAAAGACATACACAGATATTACATCCTTTCACTTTGATCATCTATCTAATCAGTGTTGTAGATAAACAGCATATAAAAACTGGAAAGATTAGAAATCACAGCACAATAGCCCTCATCTTGGTATGTACAGTATAGCGATATATATGACATGGATTTAGTTCAAAGCTTTTTTTTTTATTCTTTGCATTACTAAAGAGAAAATACTTGCTTCCAAAATATATCACGTTTAGATTGATATCTCAATATATAATCTCAAGAACTAGTTTTAGACTATTGAAAACGAATGTTGTATTATACTTTTAAGGCACTTTCACACTGCCCTGAGCGGGAGCACGGTAATGTACTTGCAGTTTTGTGTTGGTTGACTGTGCTTTCCCATATGCCGCGTACAGACGATCGGACATTCCGACAACAAAACCGTGGATAAATTTACAACGGATGTTGGCTCAAACTTGTCTTGCATACACACGGTCACACAAATGTTGTCGGAAATGTTGAAGTAAAACGCGTACGATGGCACTAAAAAAGGGAAGTTCAACACCAGTCGTGTTAGTAAAAGTTTGGTAAAAGGCGATTCACGCTTTTCACCCTTATGCTTTTCAGTCCGTTACAGCGTGACGAATGTGCTATTTCCAGTTTTACCAGACCGAGCGCTTCCATCTCTTACTTGATTCATAGCATGAGTGAAATTTTGTGCGTCGGAATTGTCCACACACAATCAGAATTTACGGAAACAAATTTTGTTGTCGGAAAATTTGAGAACCAGCTCTCAAATTTTTGTTGTCGGAAGTTCCGACAGAAAATGTCCGATGGGGCCTGCACACGGTCGGAATTTCCGACTAAAAGCCCCCATCGAACATTTTTTTTCGGAAATTCCAAGCGTGTGTACGCGGAAAAATACTTCTATTATGTCCTGTGGTTTTGGTGTGTTTTGCGAAAGCACTCAGGACTTTTGGTGCACTTTCCAAAAGTGCACCGAAACCATTAGACAGAATAAAATGTAGTAGTAGGAAACATAAATATAAAAAAAAAATACTTCTAGAAAAACACAGCTTTCGTTTGATAGAAATCTGTAGCTTTTTGTCAGTGCTTTGAGCATATTATAAGGTTGGCATGATTTCAATTTGTGATGTATGTCTATTATTTATTTTATATAATATGTATTTAGGTAGATTCACAAAGAGTTAGGCCGGCTTATCAGTAGATAAGCCGACCTAACTTCGAATCTACGCCGCCGTATGTTTAAGCGTATGCTCAAACAGAGATACGCTTAAACAAAGCTAAGATAGGACGGCTTGCGCCATTCTATCTTAGCTTGCAATTTTTCGGATGGCCGCTAGGTGGCGCTTCCATTGCGGCCGGCGTAGATTATGTAAATGAGCTTGTACGCCGATTCCCGAATGAACGCCAGCCCGCCGCAGTCGAATTACGTTGTTTCTGTAAGGCCTTAGGCGGCCTAAAGTTATTCCACCTATGAGGTGGAATAACAATGTTAAAGTATGGCCGCCGTTCCCGCCGCGAGGTTCGAATTTTTTACGTCGTTTGCGTAAGTTGTCCGCGAATCAGGAGTTACGTCGTTTACGTCTACGTCTAAATCAATAGGCCCGTACGGCGTACTTAGCCGCAATGCGCCCTGGGAAGTGTAGGCGCCCGGTGCATGCGCAGTGTGAAAAACCGTCAAAAAACGTGAGGTCAAGCCTCATTTCCATACAACACGCCCCCCTCCAACCCATTTGAATTAGGCGCCCTTACGCCCGCTCGTTTGAGGCTACGCCGCCGTAGATTAGCAGGTAAGTAGATTGAAAATCACTACTAGCCTAGCTAATTTACGGCGGTGTAGCCTAAACAGGCTAGGCTACGCCGCCCTAAAGATAATCCAAAGTACCTGAATCTACCTAATTATGTTCAAGTAGTTATTTTATTACTGTATCCTGGACTCCCTAAGAAAACCTAACAGCAACATAAAAACTATATTAAAGGGTCACTAAAGGAATATTTTTTTAGCTAAATAGCTTCCTTTATCTTACTGCAGTCTTGGTTTCATGTCCTCATTGTTCGTTTTTGCTCTGATGTTGCTGTAATCCTTCTCTGTTCTGAACACTTCTTTGGTTGTCTGTTTCCTGATGAAAAAAGTCATAGGAGCTTTCTCTCTGTGGTCACTAATCAAGGAGGTGTGATTACTGTGTGTCTAAAACCCCTCAACACCAATCAGTTTAGTTTTACAAACCATCACTGCCCTGTATTGGCTCTTTGTCGATGTACATCACAGAAGCAGGAAACAGCATGCAAAAACGAAACTGAAACTGTAGGTACATTATATGATTGATTTTTATCTATTTTTAATCATTTTTAAAATAAATCAGTTAACTATTATGTCTCTATACCCTGTCATTTCAGCAAAAAAAAAAATTCCTTTACAACTCCTTTAAGCTGGCCATACACTAGTAGAATTATGTTTGAAACTTTCTGTTTCTTTTGTTTTTCTAATAATTATTTGAGTCAAATTGGCGTTTGTTTTTGTCTGCTGTGACAAGAAACGTTGAAGGAGCAGGACGGAATAATTTGTTTTCAATGAACAAATTTCTAACAGCCTGTAGCACCCTCTAGCTTAGTGTGCTAGATGTAGATAGTTTTTTTTGTCAGTTGTAATGTAGGAAAATTTGACCTGGCTCAGGGCCAGGCCCGGGTTGAATCTGGGTCAGGTATGAGTGACTCAAGGGGGCTGGATGACACATTAAGTAGCACCTCTCCGCTGGGAGAAGCTTCCAGAAGTGAAAGGTGAATCTAGGAGGAGCTTCTTGGAATATTGAGGAGGGCCCCAGCCAATCCCCAGAAAGTGGTCTGGCAAGGGGTGGGCACATCTTAAATACACTTGGGTCATGAGCGCAGGGGCAGTCGGGTGGAAGATGGAGATGGAGTGCTGAGGAGGCTGTCAGTGGCCCTTGAGGGTGCCCCTTAATCTGAGAGGGTGACCTCAGGCCTGGGGCTCAGGCGCTGGAGGGTACCTCTACAACACACAGAGGAACTCTTGCCTGGATGCATAGGAGCAGGTCAGAGGATAACAAGAGAGAGTCAGCATGTCCAGGAGATCACCTGAGAATCAGTCTGGGAGGACTGGTTAGAGTCCATCTGCAGGACTGGGAGCATCAGTCAGGAGGACTGTGGTGGATTAGCCAGAAGGGCTAGTGAAAGATGCTGCTCCAGGAGGGCAGGCAGGGCCTGAAGAGGTAGACATACCATGATACCCCTACTCCCCATGCAAGTTGTATCCCCTCAATAAAACACAAAAAAAGTGCTGAACTGTTTCTTGACTCAAGTGTGCCTCTAGAAATTTGGTGTGTCTGGCTGTGCAAGGTGGTGGATCCATTTTCATCAGCGGCTTCTACGTGGTTTTCGTTTGGTAAAGTCCATTCATTCCAAATTTTTACCCAATTCCCATCTTCCCTGGAATCCCTTTAAAAAGTTCTGAAACGCCCAAGGGCTGGAAGGGTCAGCATCAGCAATCATGTGACCACTGTGGTTGGCTCTCCTGCTGTATACTAATGGTTCAGATCAAGAGCTGTCTTTGTTAGATCACTGAGTTCCTCGATCCGCACAACTCTTGTGATCATCATGAGAAGTTGTCACTCTTTCTGCTGGATTTTATTTTTATTTTTTATTATACATTATATAACACAGACCATCACAGTAGCTTAGTGGTTAACACCAATGCCTTGTTATAGTAGGATGCTGGGTTTGAATCCTAGACAGCGCTGAGTAAATTAACAGGGCTATATACTGTAAATGCCTGTAATACACAGAGTTTTAGCATTCAATGGTGAAAGGTCAGTCAAGAATTATGACAGTAAAATCTCCCCATTGGATATCCATAATTTAAGAATTCAGGAATTTACTCAGCCCACCAGTCTCTGCATATAACTATAATAATCACTTTTGATCGCAATCCTCCTTTAACATCCAATGATAAGATTATTTCCAGGAAGCCATCCTTAGGAAAAGAAATGCCATTGTCTGTTGGTGTTTCTTTATCCATATACTAAACCAGATCCCCTTTAAAATCTCCATCTGTTGGAAAAAAGGGACAAACAAATACATTCTTAACTTTGATCATCTATCTAATCAGTGTGGTAGATAAACGACACATTAAACTGAAAAAAACGTAGAAATCACAGCACACCAGCCCTGGGACTTCTGTGTGTTTGGATATAAATGACTTAAATGTCATGTTTTTCGAAGCAGTGCCTGTAGCAAGGGAGTCGGCGACATTAGCAGGAATGTTACCTTTGAGAAAAGAAGCAGGCTGTTGATTTGAGAGGTCAGAAAATATAGGAAGATGTCTTGTTTCGGTGACCGTGATCACTGAACACATTTGCCCTGGAATGAGAACTTAGAAATTTAACAGGTAGTAAATTCCCAGTACGGATCTATTTTTTTTATTATTATTTCAAAGAACAAAATATTGTGCATTAACCCGTACCCCTACAACAGGCGCTCGTAGAAGCGAGGTTAGAAAAAGACTTCCCTGCTGGTTTCTGTAAAGATGGTCAAATACATTACAAAGTGTTAGGATGTTATAAAATATTCTGGTACAGTCACTGACTTAGGACATGGCTTGGTTTTTGTGGAACCCAATAAAAAAATATATCAATAGCATTGCCACAGTATTAAAGTGATACTAATTTTTTTATTTTTTATTTAAAATATGTTAAACTTACCTGATCTGTGTAATGGTTTTGCACAGAGTAGCACAGTCCTCCTCTTTGAGGGTCCCCCACTGGAGCTCCTGGTCCCTCCCTCCTGCCGAGTGCCCCCACAGAAAGCAGCTTGCTATGGAGGCACCCTAGCCGAGCTTCTTCTCTGTGTGTCCATTCAGAGATTGAGCCGAGGCCTGGCCCTGCCTCCGCACTCTCCTCATTGGCTCAATGACTTTCATTGACAGCAGCAGGAGCCAAAGGTTGTGCAACATCGCTCGATCAAGATGGGCTCGGGTAAGTATTAGATGGGCTGAGGGGGGCTTCTGCACACTGAATGTTTTTTTTTTTTTTTATCTTAATGCATAGAATGCATTGGAATGAAAAAACTTCTGACTTTAGAACCACTTTGAGGCTGGGTTTACACTTGTGCGATGCAAAGAACCCTGCAAATCATGTGCGGGTTCCTGCATCGCACCTGAATCCCTGGCGGTTCACGTTGCCCTCTGCAAACCGCTGCAGGTGTCAATGTAAAGTTAACCACTTCAGCCCCAGAGGATTTGGCTGCCAGGCTCAGTGGTGTATTTAGGTTTTGTGCTGCCCTAGGCCTGACTAAACTCGTGCAACCCCTAATATAAATATGATACATCCCTTCCTGTCAAGGTCACACCCCTTCCTGTTTTCCAGTGGGGACACTAGTTATGAGGGCTTTGGGGGGGGGAGGGATTCCCTTAATCTGCAGAGATTTCCTCTCACTTCCTCTTTGGCTATGGGGTAAGAAATGAAGGGAAATGAACGGATGGCAAAAAACAGGGTCTATAACGGTTCATTACTCTATCCAAAATGAAAAAAAAAGTATTGCCTATAGTTTTATTTCAAGCACAAATTTCTGCTAAATTTATGGAGGACTAAGAGGATATAACCATGCCAGTGGTGCAGCAGAAAACATATAGCACGGTGATGAAGGTATAAAGTAATGAAGGTATGTGGTCCAGGCAGTGAGCAAAGGAAGGATTGGGGGCAGGAACAAATAAATCCATCTGTTTATTTTTCAGAAATCCACAGAAATAAAATTAAGATTCCTTAATTACAACTGACACAAGCAAAGCATTGCAGGAGAGTTCTACTACCTACCTGCCAGGTATAGGTGATCATGTCAGTGTCCCTTGGGTCTACACCAACCCTATCATACTGGCAGCAGTGCGGCCGCTTTATGTGGGCGCCAGACTGGTTTGTCCCAATCCACCTCATAAGACTGGCACTACACTAAATGTGTAGCGCCAGCCGGCGGGGACTCTTTTCATGCTGCCCCCTGCAAAGTGCTGCCCTAGGCCTGGGCCTTGTTGGCCTAGGCCAAGATACAGAATTGGCCAGGCTGCCAAATGACCGGGCCACTTTATGCTACAATAAACATCCCCCAAAAATATTAAAATGTATTTATTTTAGGCCGATATGTATTCTTCTACATATTTTTGGTAAAAAAATTGCAATAAGCGTATATTGGATGTTTTTTTACTAGTAATGGCGGCGATCAGCTGTGATATTGCGGCGGACACATCGGACACTTTTTACACTATTTTGGGACTATTGCCATTTATACAGTGATCAGTGCTATAAAAATGCACTGATTACTGTGTAAATGATACTGGCAGTGAAGGGGTTAACCAGTAGGGGGCGAGGAAGTGGTTATGTGTGTCCTAGGGAGTGATTCTAACTGTGAGGGGCCTGGGCTACATGTGACATGACACTGATCACTGCTCCCAATGACAGGGAGCATTAGATCAGTGTCATGTCACTAGGCAGAACAGGAAAATGCCTTGTTTACAAAGGCATCCCCCTGTTCTGCCGCTCTGTGACACAATTGCGGGATACCGTCGGACAAGTCCCCCGACCGCGGTCAAGTACCTGTATGTTGCTTTGCCTGCCCGTGCCATTCAGCCGACGTATGTGTGCGTTAAGCAGTCGGCAAGCGGTTAATGACACTGCCAGATCGGTTCGCAAATCGCAGTACCAACTGTGAAATGGTGCTGGAATTGGGTTGTGCATTTTATCCGATTCCAGTGTGGACCAAAAAAAGGGTCCTGCGCCATTTTGGTGTGAATGAAATGCGATTTCAGCCATACAGTTTGTGGTCCAAATCACGTGCAATGTCTGTGATCGCGTAAGTACAAACCCAGCATAATAAGGCATTCTCACACAATACAAAACATAATGACCTTCTAGTGTGTAGGTACAATTTGATCTTCTTTATGTACCGCTGTCCGCTTGCTGCTCCATAAGTATGGATGCTCACAATGCCTATGAAAAGGTAGTATACATGAATATAATGTTCTACTTAGGGTAAACCCTGGTCAAGCAGTTGTTTAAGCAGTTGGCCAGCAGGTATGTGCAGGACTCATGAATGTCGGATCAGGCAACTGTCATGTCATATCTACAGAATTCTTAACATAAACACATTACGATGATTCTTAAATTGGTGTAACATAAATAATGCATAGAAATGTTATATTGTATACAGTATATAAACTCACTGGCCACTTTATTAGGTACACCTGTTCAATTGCTTGATAACACAAATTGCTAATCAGCCAATCATATGGCAGCCACTCAATGCATTTAGGCATCTAAATGTGGTGAAGACGACTTGTTGAAGTTCAAATTGAGCATCATGCTGCGTACACACGACCGTTATTCATGTCTTGGTAAAAAAACAAAGTTTTTCTCAATGTGATTCCTCTCAAGCCTGCCTTGCATACACACGATCGTAATAAAAGGTTCGAGCAAAGCGCGGTGACGTACAACACGTTTTCCCCCTCATTAAAGCCTACACACAACCGTTTTTCACAATGAGAAAACGATGACGTGAAAAACGACAAGAAAAAATAGAGCAGCTTCTAAATTTTAAATGCCCATTTTAAAGTACAACGGCACTATAAAGAGGAAGTTCCATTCGAATGGCACCACCCTTTGGGCTGATTATGCAAATTTCCCATCTCATAACTTGCTTCTGAGCATGCGTGTTTTTTTCCCCCTCGTTAAAGCCTACACACAACCGTTTTTCACTATGAGAAAACGATGACGTGAAAAACGACAAGAAAAAATAGAGCAGCTTCTAAATTTTGAATGCCCATTTTACTCGTAGAGAAAAATGCTCAGGAGTCTACACACGACCGTTTTTCACGACCAATTTTAAAATTGCAATTTTTCTCATCATGAAAAACGGTCGTGTGTACGCGGCATTAGAATGGGGAAGAAAGGACAATTGTATGTGTGACAGTAAAGGTCCCTGTTTTGAAATGACCATCCACAATGTACTGAGTAAAGGATTCCACATATGAATGTGCTGCCTACATAGTACTGTTACTGTACTGCAGACATGGTTATTTTTGGATAGTGAAACTGAATCAGATTAAGGAGTATCGGTCAGCTGGGAAGTTAATCATTGACAAAAAATGATGTCAAAGTCACTAGTTATAAAGGTACAAATAAAGGTATAAGTCACAATAGACACCCACATTGTATGAATCACAGCATGCAGGTCCGATAAGGCAAAGACAAAACAACTTCATAAAATCAGACAGATTCTTCAAATTTTTCTCAGACATGCAACCAGCAGGCATGCAGAATGTGGCACTCAGGGCCGGCCTTTGCATTGTGCGGGTTGTGCGACCGCACAGAGCGCCATGAACTAGAAGGGCGCCGTGCGGCCGTCACAGCTCGCAGTTCATTTACCGTCCGTGATCGTGAATGATGTGTGCGGCCGGGGATGTGTCCGGGTTACTGCTCAGCAGGCAGCCAGCACGGCACCCCTGCGCTGCAGAGGGGGGGTGGCGCCGACGTGCCCGAAGTGTCTGACACTTCTCCCCTTGGCACGCACGCCCTTCCTTCCTCCCTCCTCCGCGTCTCAGGTCAGGTGGTACTGTCTTGGGCTGGGTAGCGCGGCGCCGTTGCGTGCATGCGTAAGGCATGCAGTTCAAATTATAACGGCGGGACCAGAACAGGACGGGACTGACAGACTGCCGCCTTACACACTTGATGAAGAAAAGTAAAGGTAAGGCCGCCCGTCCCCTCCACCTTATCTAGCAGGCTGACAGGTGTCATCCCTCCTCCCACCTCACCTGTACTCCAATGAGAAGGGCGGGCACCAGAGCCAGTTTATAAAAAAAACGTTAAAAAAAAAAAAAAATGTCAAAATTGGTCTTTTGTTGAAAAAAAAATAAAAAAAATAAAACGCAGAGGTGAAAACCAACGCGCAGTTGTCAGCTTAAAGTGGAGGTTCACCTAAAAATAAACTTTTCACATTGCATTTATGAGATTAATGACAATTAGAATCGGCTGTTTTTTTTTTTTAAAAAATACGTCCGTACATACCGTTTCCTATATGTGTTCTCACCGCCGCTTCCGGGTATGATGGTCGGGGCTGGGCGTTCCTAATTGATTGACAGGCATCCGACCGACGCATACATCGCGTCAGGAGTTGCCGAAAGAAGCCGAATGTCGGTGCGCAGGCGCCGTATAGAGCCGCACCGACGTTCGGCTTCTTTCAGCAAGGGCAGGAATAACAGTAAGCTGAACACAAAATTCCATATTCTAATAAAACCACAATTAATTCAATAGCAAAATTAATAGAAAATATAACATAATAATAAATTGAAAAATAAACAAATCAATAATAGATGCACATAGGAGTGCTCTATGTAAAAAAAAAAACTGCTAATAGCACATATATAATAAATCATAAAAATCAAATAAATCAGATAAAATCACATAAATATCAAAGTAATATACTTATCTCTGCCATGAGCAGAAAGAAAGAGGAGGATTTACAGTGGGGCAGTCCTAATTATAGGCTCGGACCCCTAAGGGGGGGGGGCTAGATGGACGCTGGGACTGATGGGAAACGTAGTTTTTTCAGTTCATTTAAATGTAAATATGTTTTCTGCTATGAGCATTAAAATGGAAAGATTAATGCAAGATACTCGCCTCCTGTCATCATATAATCAATATTTTCCGTCCCTACACTAGGAAAATCTAGAACTAATGATAATTATTACTAACTAATACATTATAGGTATTGGAATTTATTTTAAATGTGGCTGTTAGTGAACATAAGGAATACAAATTTATCCAAAGTTACGAATTCTCCAAAATAACGAATGCTAAACAAATGAAACGTAATTAATTAATAATAATAATAAATAATAATAATAAAAAAAAACATTTTATTATTTTATTATTTATTATTATTCATTTGTTACATTCCATTCATTTAGAAGCAGCATTTGTTTCGGATAATTCGTAACTTTCGATAAATTCCGTTATCGTTACGTTCATAAACAGACTAATTTGAAAGAAAATTCCAATACCTATAATGTAATAGTTAGTTATTATTAGTTAGTTACTAATTCAGATTTTTGAATTTCCAAATTTGGAAATTCTCTAAATTTACGAATACCACATCTAAACGAATGGAACCTAATGAATAAATTTTTTTTTTAAATCACGAATTTATTTGTGATAACGAATTTCGATCATAACGAATGACCCGAAAAACGAAAAAAATAAATAACCCGAAACGTAACACATTTTTCGGCAGTGCAGACCTTTTGGGCCTGTGTCAAAAGATTCTTGTTCAATTCAATTCTTGCATTCAAGTCCATGGTAGGGCCAAACCCACTTCAAGCAGGTCAAATGCAGATTGAGAGGTCAACTGCAAGTCATCAAATTCCCCTGTCAGTAAATTCCGAATGGCCTTAGAAGCATCTCAGAATGATGTCAAACTAATGCATTGACACAAGCCTAAAGCCTGACCACACAGGCCCTGAAGCTGATTTCATGAAGATTAGATGTCTGTATAGACACATGTACTGCATATTGCCTTGGATCCTAGGTCGTTCTGGTTCCCATTATCCTGTTTATGATTAAATTGAAAGATGATCGAATGTTATTTTCAAAATGTATCCTAAGGCTAGTCATGGATGGATCGGTTTTATCAGCTTGTAGGCAGTTGCCTATTTTTGGATCTGCTTCACTTGTAATATTCTGTGTCTTAAAGAGTGCTTTGTGTTTTCAGCTGTTTTGGACTGTATTATATGACTTTGTCAGGTTATGGTGGTTATGGTTACGAAAGATCGGGCATGTTGCTGACATGGAAAACATGATCTATCAAACTAAAGATTCTCCCGCTACATTTTTTGATACTTGGGCCTGTTGGTTGAATTTTAAAAGCACTAGGGAATTTCTTCAACTGTCTGGTACTTCTTAGTTGTCTTACGAATTCTATTTTATTTATCATAGACTGATGCATAATTTTGTATGCGTCTTATCATCGATATTCCTCTACTACCTTCACACCTCCTTCTACCCCATTTTGTTTCAAATTATTTATTTTTTTCTCCTTCTTCTGGCTGCATAACTATATATGTAATAGCTTTCAGTCTGTTGACTTTATGTTTCTGTAATGCTTATTGCACCCATTATCTTTTGTTATACATTGTGATTTAATTGTATGCAATTTTATTTATATTTAATTAATTCAATAAAATATTTGAAACGAAAAGTTGTGTGAACTTTAGAACCCTATTAAAGTCTATGGGATTCGAACGTTTGAAATCTAAAGTGCTAATTTTAAAGGCTAATATGCAAGTTATTGTCCTAAAAAGGGTTTGGGGATCCGGGTCCTGCCCCTGGGGACATGTATCAATGCAAAAAAAAAGTTTTAAAAATGTCAGTTTTTTCAGGAGCAGTGATTTTAAATGACTTTTTATACTTCAGAAATGACACTTTGTGCAGGGACAGTTCTAAGCACAGGAAACAAGCGAAGCTTTACAGGCATACTTTACACACCCCCTAGGTACGAAATTTAAAGGAATATTTCACTTTTATTGCTTCACTTTAAGCATTATTAAAATCACTGCTCCCGAAAAACTGGAGTATTTTTAAAACTTTTTTTGCATTGATATATGTCCCCAGGGGCAGGACCCAGGTCCCCAAACACTTTTTATGACAATAACTTGTATATAAGCCTTTAAAATTAGCACTTTAGATTTCTCCCATAGACTTGTCCAGGGTGTTCTGCAGCTTTTCGAATTTGACGCGGACACCCCAAATTGTTCGCTGTACGGCGAACAGGCAATGTTCGAGTCGAACATAAGTTCGACTCGAACTCGAAGCTCATCCCTAAATACCAGTGGAGGCAAGCCTGGGGACACGGTCCGTGTATGGGAGAACAAGCAGGATCTGTGTGAATATGTGATTGGACTTTTGCACTATGCAACCTCTTTTTATGTATATGTATATAGAAATGAAAAAAAAATTAAGGTGTACTGCGTGAATGGGAACAAATTTGACTGAAAACGTAGAAATATGCTTTAAAAATATAAACCAAGAGGAGTTTTTAAAGTCCAGGGGCCGGATTCAGAAAGAGATACAACGGCGTATCTCCTAATACGCCGTCATATCTCTGCATTCGGCCGGTCGTATCTATGCGACTGATTCAGAGAATCAGTTACTCATAGATATCCCTAAGATCCGACAGGTGTAAGTGACTTACAGCGTCGGATCTTAGGCTGCAATTTCAGGCTGGCCGCTAGGTGGCGCTTCGTCAGAAACGAACGACCACCCGGCCCTTTTTTTACGTCGTTTGCGTTCGGCTTTTTTCCAGCGTATAGTTACCCATGCTATATGAGGGGTAGCTAATGTTCCCACGCCGAGTTTTGAAATTTTACGTCGTTTGCGTAAGTCGTTCGCCAATAAGGTTGGACGTAATTTACGTTCACGTCGAAACCAATGACGTGTGCATTTAGAGCAATGCACACTGGGATATTTTACGGACGGCGCATGCGCCGTTCAAACAAAATGTAAAGAACGTGGGGTCAACACAAATTTGAATAAAACACGCCCCCTACATCCCCATTTGAATTACGCGGCCTTACGCCGCAACACAGGGCGCAAGTTCTTTCTGAATAAAGAACTCGCGCCCAAAGTTAGAGCGGCGTAACGTATCTCAGATACGTTAAGCCGGGCAGACAGACACGCCAATGTATCTGAATCCAGCCCCAGGTATTTTAAAAACGTTTGATTTTGTTAGTTCTGGCTAGAGTGTACGAATGGAAACCTCTGCCAGGAATTCTTATATTTGCCTGTGATCCCATTAGGCAGATTATCTGGAAACATCCTTCATTGAGACATAAAAGAAAGGAGAAATCTCCCCGATAGAGGCATACAGAAAAATACTAATATATAATCCTAACTCATCCCAATTCTTCTATAAAATGTGTTGTTATTGCTGAGTCCCCTTGGTGAGATTTCCTTCTTATTTCCTGTTCCAGTGTAACATTTCAATATGTTAGATTTTTTTTTTAATTGAGCCTTTGGAATAGCCTATTAATATTTAAAAACATTTAAGTAGAGTCCATGCTTGAGCAGTGACCGGATTTTCAAGCAAAACCAGCGGAATTTAACTAATTTATGCCAACCACATTGTCAACAGTTATTGCCAAGATTAAATAATTAGCAGCAATTTACTGACATTGAAAGGCATTAAAAGACAAGAACATAGCTGGAAGCTAGGTTAAAAATGGCTGTTCATGATGTTTGAAGATACGGTGTGGGAAAGGAAATGATTTTGAGACTGGGGGGAAAGAAGAAAGAAGAGGATTGTTTTACTTCTCAGCATCCTCAGCAGGAGCTCCAGCCAGATGAATCTAAGCAGCTCGCCCACATCTAGGTCAATAGGGCGATTCATGAACAGCCATTCTCCACCTGATGTGAAGTGAATGTGAAAGTCAACATTACACAGCAAAAAGAGTCCAGGAACAATCCGAGAGTCCTGTGATTCACTGCTGTAAAATGAACTGGTGGGTTCTTGAAACGGAACAGACCTAATCTCCTTGACATGACTCAAAACTTTTTGTCCCTTTTCTCCCTTTTCTGGGAGAAAAGGGACAACCACAATCTGTGGGAAGATTCAGCAACAATCTCAGCTCTAATACAAGCCAGGTCAAACGGAGTGGGAAAATCACTAAAGGACTTCACTAAGCACCAAACTCCAGGCAGATCTAAAAAAGACAAATTTCGGCAGCTTTAAAAAGAAATGGCAGAGCAATGCACTGAGGTTTGTGTTTTGCCATGTGTTACAACAATGTGTGTGTTATCATAACGCTAATACCTGGAGCTGATCTATTTATTACAGATATTCATATAGCAGTGGCAATTTTTGCAGTGCTTTACATATTGTACATTAACAATAGTCCCCGCCCATGAGGAGCTTACATTCTTAGCTCCCTAGGTCACATGTATACACATACTAGGGCCAATTTACACAAGAGCCGATCGACCTAGCACCATATCTTTGGAGTGTGGCAGTAAACTCACAAAAGCACAGGTATAAGGGCCAATTTAGACAAGCCTAGTAACCTACCAGCATGTCTTTGGACACAAGTACAAATCGTAAACTCCATACAGATGGAAATAACTCCAGTGTTTCAAGGCAGAAGTGCCAACCTCTAAGCCACTGTTCTGTCCCGAAAACACAGGAGGCCAAGTAGACAAAACCTTGCAATATTTAAGTGTACAAAATATTTTTTTTTCCCATATGATAAATTTTATTATTTCACATATCAGTAAAAATTGTTACCAATGTTCTCTGTGATATGGTGCAGTGTAAACTTGGGCATTATACTTTAACCCATGGAATAAATATTCTTTGTGCTAAATATAGAATATATGGGGCAAATCCACAAAGCAGATGCGCCGACTTAACTCGAGATTTCTAATTTTACTCCGCGCGTATCTTTGCGCCCGATCCTCAAAACGAAAAATCCGGTTTTTCCGTCCTACTTAAAATAATTACTCCGGCGCATCCTCTGACGCAAATTACGCTAGTCACGCCGCTTTATTTGATAGGCAAAGATGCAAATGAGGGAGATAGGGCGATCCTCAAAATTAAGTGTGTGCGCCGTAGATTACGCCCTGTGCGCCGTAGATAACGCCCTGTACGCACCTGTTAGTTTTCTGGAGCAAAATTAGACTTTATAAAAGCAGCCCTAATTTTACACCAGCCCTGTAAAGGTCTGCTGAAGCAACACCATTTAGGAAGAGCTGCCAAGACTTCTTTGCTTGACTTCATTGTGACTGCCAAAATGCCCGGGCCATCAATGATTATAACGGCACTCGCAACTTTACAAGCGCAGAGAAGGAGGAGGGCACAGAGGAGGAGGAGGAGGGCACAGGAGAGGGTATACCGCCCACGCCAAGATCTCTTTGGCATGACTGCGTCTGAGGTCATTGGCAACTTCAGATTTAACCAGGAAGCCATCCTGGACTTAACCAGGATCCTGCAGGATGATCTGAACACCCCAACCCAACGATCCCATGCCCTGCCAGCTCACATTAAAGTTATGGCCACCCTGCATTTTCTGGCCACTGGGTCTTTTCAGAGAACATGTGGAGGTCTGGCTGGGATGGTACAGTCCTCGATGAGCAGGTGTGTGCACCAGGTTGTCCCTGCAATACTGAGACGCATGGGCAGTCAATTTGAAAAGCCCACCCAGGAGGACCAGCGAATGAAGAGCATGGCCGACTTCTATCAGATTGCCCGATTCCCACGGACCATCGGGGCCATTGACTGTACCCATGTGGCACTACAGCCCCCCCATGATACTGAGCACCTCTTCAGGAATCGCAAAAACTGGCATTCCATCAATGTGCAGGTAATCGTAGATGCCCAGGGCCTCATCTGGCATGTCTGTGCCAAATTTCCAGGTTCGTGCCATGACAGCTACATCTTTAGGCAGACCAACATATCACGTGAATTGGAGCAGAACGTGTATGGAGACAGCTGGCTGGTTGGTGAGTGACATGTGTGTCAGGTATGACTGTCCCCCCCCATGATGCAGACATCACAAGGGGCACATGCATGACTAATATCCTCCTGTCTTTTCCCTTCCAGGTGACTCTGGATATGCCCTGGGACCTCACATGATGACCCCATTCAGGAACCCCCAAACCCCAGGAGAGCAACGCTACAACGAGGCTCATATTCGCACCCGGGCAGTAGTGGAGCGTACTTTTGGGCTGCTGAAGTCCCGCTTCAGATGCCTGGACAAGACTGGGGGTACACTGCTGTATTCCCCAGACTTTGTGTGCCAAATAATAGGGGCTTGTTGCATTCTTCATAACTTTGCAATGAGAAGGGGACTGGAGATTAACTTACGTGCTGACCTGACCCCCCACCCAGGCAATCCCCCCCTAGCCCACTCTACCCGGTCTACTGAGGGCACAGTAGCCAGGAGACGCCTCGCAGAAGGCATCTTTTCTCAGTAAATGGCCAGAAATCATGTCACAATGATATTATTTGTTTTCAATGCAAACGCACATGAATTATGTGACAATGATATTATTTATTTGTACTGCAAACGCACATGAATTATGTGACAATGAGAATGTTGCTTTGCACAGTAAACGCACATGTTTAATGACACATTGAGAATGTTTTTGTCTCTGGAAACGCACATGATTTATGTCACAATGAGAATGCATGAATGCACACCACTGTGGTCCCTAGCACAGACACATCACATGCACATCGAATTGGATTAGATCCAAGTACCCCCCCCCCCTTTGGTACTTGGGAGCAGTAACGCCCCGCCACGGCTCCAATTATGTCACTGTGCATTCATACACCATTCAGGAACCTAGGATGACTTCTCCCTGGTCCTGGGGATCCCTTCTCCACCAAAACTGACGGTGACACCCTTATTTTGTCAGGAATGCCACCCCCCCACATTCACACATCATTCACACACATAAACCAAATCATAAGTACAGTATAATAAACAAAATTTTAAAACCAAAAAAAAAAAAGTACCCCTGGTATTTAAGTCCGGCGGCGAGTGCTCCGTCTAGGCTGCCCACGGGCAGGGGCACGGGCACGAGCACGGCCACGGGCACCTGGAGGATCTTCACGGAGGGGGAGCAGGGGAGGGAGTATCTTCATTGGGGGGGGGAGCAGGGGAGGGAGTATCTTCATTGGGGGGGGAGCAGGGGAGGGAGGAGCCTCCCCTGGTGTCTGACCTCCGGCTGGCCTGCCCTCCAAGGCCACTGCTATCCTGGTCAGGCAGTCAGTGATGGCAGCCGTATTGGCCTGGCCAGTCCGTGTGTTGTCCTGCACAGACCGGGTGTTGTCCTGCACAGCCCGGGTGAGGGCAGTCACCTCCTGGCCCACGCCTGTTGTGGCGGTATGCAGGGACCACAAACAGGTGATGACACCCAATGAATTGGTGGCCACATCACTGAGTGACTCCCTCATTACATCCAGGCTGTGCTCCATCTTGGCCATAGTTTTTTTGATGTAACCCAGACTGCGGGTCTGCTGGGCATTGTCCCTCAGCAGACTGGCCGGCATATGCTCAGACCACACCCTGGTCTCCTGGGTCGCCATCCTGCCTGCCCTTGAGGCTTGTGGCCAGGTAGGAGTGGATAGAGTGACCCTTGTGGGTTGCGGCATGTTGTGGGAGGAGTGGGGGGGGCTACCCCTGAAGGTGGCCTGACTGGTGCCAGCCTCTGGGGGAGCCTCTGGGGTAGCCTCTGGGGGATCCTCTGGGGTAGCCTCAAGGGGAGCCTCTGGGGTAGCCTCAAGGGGAGCCTCAAGGCTAGCCTCAAGGATATCGTCAAAAGTCATCAGATCTGTGGCAATAATGATTTCCCGGCCAATCTGGAGATCTTCTTCCTCCTCCCCCTCATCCTCCTCCCCCTCATCCTCCTCCCCCTCAGCCTCCTCATGAGGGGAGGTTTGGCCACTCCCCTCCCCTGGGGACTCCTCAGCAGCCTCCTGTCTTTGGGGTGGTGCAGCAGCCTGGCCTGATGGCCCAGCAATCTCCTGGTCATCTGTGGAAGACACCAAACAATCACAGGTTTGAGGATCCACACACTTGGCACATGTTCCCTTCCCCCACCCACACATGCTAATCACCAAATAAAAAAACAAAAACCTTACCTGGCCTCACATGAACATCAGACTGATAACCAGGCAGGCCCACCACCTGCTCTGGCTCGAAACACCGGGCCACTGCCCATTCCTCCTCAGTCAGCCGGATGGGGCATGGTCCCCCTCCTCCAGTGCCCCTCCTATGCGCAGTGAGCTTGGCTACCTTATTGCGGACCACGCTCCTCAGATCATTGATCTTTTTCTTAATGCCAGCGGGGGTCCTCGTCTCCCCTCCCCCCGCCGCATTTATGTGATCTGTTATTTTGGCATAGATCCTCTTCCTTTGGGCCGGGGAGGTGTTCCGGCTATCAGGCCCATGTAAATATCTTCCATATTGGATGATATACCTGGCAAGGATTTGCTTTTCAACATGGGAAAAATTCAGCTTCCTGCGTTTGGGAGCCATCACAAACACCACACAGCAACAAGAAATCTCACAGGACAAACACACAAAAATACACACCAAACAAATACACAAAAATACACACAGACGCAGACAGCTACTACAAAGTCAAACACACAAAAACCAAACACAAAATCCAAGCAGAAAAAAAACAAACAACAAAATTAGCAGAAACAATCAAACAAAAATTACACTTATCACAAACAAACAACAACTACTATCTACTACTCCTCCAACACTTCTCTATCACTCACAACTTACCAACAAACACTGACAAACTAAGAGCAGAAGCAAATTGCTCATGGAAGGGAACACAGGGAAATACTTTTGCAAATGAAGTGTGTTTGACTGGAGCTAGTTAAGCACAGGGCGATCCTCAAACTAAGTACACTTGGCCTTTTACCTATCTCACTGATTGCGCCAAGCAAAGTTCTGCACATGCGCAGTGAGCAGCAGATTCCTGCGCGCATGCGCAGTACGGCCGGACCTTCATTTGCATGGGGTCACAGCTCATTACAATGAAGCACGCCCACTTCCTTCCCACTTGCCATAACCCCGCCTTACGCCTCCGAATTTAGTTTACGGCAGGCGCAATTTTGTGCGCAAATGCGCTGTGGATACGGCAATTACGACACCAACTTAGGGCGCCGTAACTTAAATGACATAAGTTTGAAAAAACTTATTTTGCGCCGCTGGCTGTGGATTTGGCCCTATGTTTCTAAAAGTCTATGATATCTATTAAACACAATTTATTGTGTTTTAAAATTAAAAAATTAGGTAAACTTTTACGCTACTGAAAGGGTTGTCATGTTAGGCTGGCCGAACATTTTACAATTTTCTTTAGCTTTACCTAACCATATAATATAAGGGTCAAACCTAAACACTTTCAATTTGTATGCAATCAGATAGGCCCTTTCACTGCACAGTTGAAGGTAAATTTAAAGGAAAATTAATTGGAACATTGTATAATGTATGGCCAGCCTTACTGTTGGTGTGGATAATTAACCACTTGCCGCCCGCCAATGACAAATTGACGTCGGCAAAGTGGTTGTAGAATCCTGAGTGGACGTCATATGACGTCCTCAGGATTTTAAGCCGCTGCGCGCCCCTTGGGGCGCGCATCGCGGCGATCGTTGTTGCAGGGTGTCAGTCTGACACACCGCAACACCGATCAAGGTAAAGAGTCTCTCACGGAGACTCTTTAAAACATGATCAGCCATGTCCAATCACGGCTGATCACGATGTAAACAGGAAAAGCCGGTAATCGGCTTTTCCTCACTTGCGTCTGTCAGACGCGAGTAGAGGAGAGCCGATCGGCTGCTCCTGTGACAGGGGGGGGGTTTGTGCTGATCGATTATCAGCACAGCCCTCCCGAGGATGCCCACTGGACCACCAGGGATGCCCACTGGACCACCAGGGATGCAAACAAAATAAAAAAGGTATGCCACCCTAGACCACCAGGGATGACAATGACACAAAAAATGGATGCCAATCAGTGGCGCAATGGATGCCAATCAGTGCCCACAACGGGCATCACTGATTGGCAGGCATTGTTTGGCACTGATTGGCATCCATTAGTACAACGCATACGATAGTGCCCATCTATGCCCATCCGTGCCACCTATCAGTGCCCATCCATGCTGCCTATCAGTGCCCATCCGTGCCGCCTATCCGTGCCCATCCGTGCCGCCTATCCGTGCCCATCCGTGCCGCCTATCCGTGCCCATCTGTGCCGCCTATCCATGCCCATCTGTGCCGCCTATCGGTGCCCATCCGTGCCGCCTATCCAAGCCCATCCATGCCGCCTATCCGTGCCGCCTATCAGTGCCCATCCGTGCCGCATATTAGTGCCCATCAATGCCACCACATCAGTGCCACCTCATCAGTGCCCATCAGTGCTGCATTATCAGTGCCCGTCAGTGCAGTACCATCAGTGCCCATCAGTGAAGGAGAAAACGTATTTATTTACAATGTTTTATAACAGAAACAAAAACAATTTTTTTTTCTAAATTTTCGGTAATTTTTTTATTTTTTTTGCAGAAAATAAATATCCCAAAGGTGATCAAATACCACCAAAAGAAAGCTCTATTTGTGGGTACAAAATTATAAAAATTTAGTTTGGGTACAGTGTAGCATGACCGCGCAATTGTCATTCAAAGTGCAACAGCGCTGAAAGCTAAACATTGGTCTGGGCGGGAAGGTGTATAAGTGCCCTGTATGGAAGTGGTTAAAGTATAGTAGGATACGTAAATCCCCTACAGTTATTTGTCTTTAAACTCATACGTGAAATTGTTATCTATACAAGAACCCAATCTACCAAGCTTACATTTTTTAAAGGGTATCTAAATCCAGAAAAAAAAAAAGTAATGTATTAATGGTTAGCTGTCCTTAGATGTAATAGCTGCATTTGTTTTCTTTTATTTTCATTTTTTTCTTTATTTTTCACTCTGGTGATCCTGCCAGTAAAATACTTCCTTTTCTAGGATGACAACATCCACTTACTTTACAAAATCAATGGATGAGCAATGTTGGTACCCTGGGCTGATCTCCTGATATTGACTGCAAACATTTTCTCCTCTCCTCTTTTCCACTGCTTAGGAAGAAGGATCACCATAGAGTTGCGGGGAAAGCGGTACGCAATGCTACCCCGCAACTCTATGGTGATCCGAACCTGACAGCGCCGAGCCCAGGGTGCAACATTTCCTGATCGGAGGTTACACTGTGGAGGCTCCTGTTAACTCAGCGTCTAACCTGTGGACGGATACTATATATATTACTGCTGGTTTTTACCTGTCAATGTGGTAAGTGGCTATCCATGTGGTGGCAGTTTTCACGGATGTCAAGTGCACTGTGGTGTTTGTTTTGATTATGGATACCAAGGGGATATATTCAGCACATTTTTGGGACATTACTTATTTAATTTAATCAACTCAAACCAATTTATGTATATGCTTTGAGTTTGTATATCTACATTCGATTTTTTATTTAGTCTTGGTTGCTACTAATTTTTGCTGGCGCAGTTATTTTTCTTATCATTAACATTAAGCTATTCACCGGATACAGAAGTCAATGTTGGCCATTACAGGCCCCACAAATTAGCCCACAGGCGTTCATCTGACAGCAAACAACCTTGTATTCTGTGGCTGGTGGTACATTAGGCATTTACCGGATACAGAAGTAAGTGTCGGCCATTACAGTCCCCAAAAATTTGCCCACGGCGACTGGCGTTCACCTGACAGCAAACAACATTGTATTCTGTGGCTGGTGGTACATTAGGCATTCAACAGATACAGAAGTAGGTGTCGGCCATTACAGGCCCCAAAAATTAGCCCACGGCCACAGGTGTTCACCGGACAGCAAACAACCTTGTATTCTGTGGCTGGTGGTACATTAAGCATTCACCGGATACAGAAGTAAGTGTCGGCCATTACAAGCCCCAAAAATTAGCCCACGGCAACAGGCGTTCACCTGACAGCAAACAACTTTGTATTCTGTGGCTGGTGGTACATTAGGCATTCAACGGATACAGAAGTAAGTGTCGGCCATTACAGGCCCCACAAATTAGCCCACTGCCACAGGCGTTCACCTGACAGCAAACAACTTTGTATTCTGTGGCTGGTGGTAAATTAGGCATTCAACGGATACAGACGTAAGTGTCGGCCATTACAGGCCCCAAAAATTAGCCCATGGCCACAGGCGTTCACCGGACAGCAAACAACTTTGTATTCTGTGGCTGATGGTACATTAGGCATTTACCGGATACAGAAGTAAGTTTCGGCCATTACAGGCCCCACAAATTAGCCCACTGCTATAGGCGTTCACCGGACAGCAAACAACCTTGTGTTCTGTTTCTGGTGGTACATTAGGCATTCAACGGATACAGACGTAAATGTCGGCCATTACAGGCCCCAAAAATTAGCCCACGGCGTCAGGCGTTCACCTGACAGCAAACAACCTTGTATTCTGTGGCTGGTGGTACATTAGCCATTCAACAGATACAGAAGTAAATGTCGGCCATTACAGGCCCCAAAAATTAGCCCACGGCCACAGGCGTTCACCGGGCAGCAAACAACTTTGTATTCTGTGGCTGGTGGTACATTAGGCATTCACTGGATACAGACGTAAGTGTCGGCCATTACAGGCCCCAAAAATTAGCCCATGGCGTCAGGCATTCACCTGACAGCAAACAACCTTGTATTCTGTGGCTGGTGGTACATTAGCCATTCAACAGATACAGAAGTAAGTGTCGGCCATTACAGGCCCCAAAAATTAGCCCACGGACACAGGCGTTCACCGTGCAGCAAACAACTTTGTATTCTGTGGCTGGTGGTACATTAGGCATTCACCGGATACAGAAGTAAGTGTCGGCCATTACAGGCCCCAAAAATTAGTGCATGGCGACAGGCATTCACCTGACAGCAAACAAGCTTGTATTCTGTGGCTGGTGGTACATTAGGCATTCAACGGATACAGAAGTAAGTGTCAGCCATTACAGGCCCTACAAATTATAACACAGCCACAGGCGTTCACCGGACAGCAAACAACCTTGTATTCTGTGGCTGGTGGTACATTAGGCATTCACCGGATACAGAAAAAAGTGTCGGCAAGTACAGGCCCAAAAAATTAGCCCACAGGAGTTCACCTGAATTTGAATGAAACATGGTCTACTGGTCACATGTGTTGAATTCCTCCGAAATCCATGCTTCATTCATTTTTATAAATTTGAGGTAGTCAACACTGTTGTGAGCTAGGCAAGTGCGCTTATCTGTCACGACCCCCCCTGCTGCGCTGAACGTCCTTTTGAACAGGACACTGGATGAGGGGCAAGCCAACAGTTCCATTGCAAATTGTGCAAGCTCTGGCCAGAGGTCAAGCCTGCCCACCCTGTAGTCCAGGGGTTCATCACTTCTCAGTGCGTCCACATCGGCCGTTAACCCGATGTAGTCGGACACCTGGCGGTCTAGGCATTCCCTGATGCTGGATCAGGAGGATAGCTGTCGATGGGTCGGCTGAAAGAATGATCTCATATCATTAGTGACTAAGACATCTTCAAACCGCCCTCTTCTTGCAGGCGCTGTTGGATTGGTACCCGAAACTGTTTCTCTGTGAGTGGAAATTCCTCTGCCAGCGGACGCAAAAGCAGAATGCAGCATTTCTTGAAGCAAGGCCTGGAGGTGCTGCATTCTGATAGGCCTCTGTGATGGTGGTAAAATTTCTGCCATTTTTTTTGTTTGTACCGGGGGTCCAAGTACGTTGCCATCCAGTACTGGTCCTTGCCCTTTATGTTTTTTATACAGGGGTCCCTCTTAAAACACTTGAGCATGAAGGCCCCCATTTGCACTAAACAGGAAGTGCTGTACCGGCCTGGCTCCTGCTCATCATTCAGGATAATGTCGTCCTCGTTCTCCTCCCCCCATCCACGGACAACACCAGGGATCCCAGAAAGGTTTAAAGCATGCTGTTCTTGCTCCTCCTCCTCCGCCCACGGCACCATCCTCCTCTGACTCTTCTTCAGAATCCCGTTGTTGACTTGTCTCAGGTGGAGTAGCCCCCCTTGGGAATTCATCCAGCATTGCGACTTCCTCATCTTCCTGCTCCTGCTGCTCGACGGCTTGATCAATGACACAACGCAATGCACACTCCAGAAAGAAGGCGTAAGCTACGATGTCACTGATGGCACCCTGGCTGCGACTGACCAGTTTGATGATCTCATCAAATGGCCGCAGAAGTCTGCATGAGTCGCACATGAGCAGCCACTGGCGCGGTGAAAAAAAACAAGCTCCACAGAACCTGTCCTGCCGCAGAGTTCGTACAGGTAGTCGCTAACTGCACGTTTCTGCTGGAGAAGCCTATGAAGCATATACAATGTTGAGTTCTATCACGTCGGGCAGTCACAAATAAGACGTCTGAAGGGCAGGTTGTGTCGCCGCTGAATGTCAGCAAGGAGAGCCATGGCCGTGTAAGATCTTCTGAAATGGGCCGAGATTTTCCAGGCCTGCCGCAAGACATCCTGGAGCCCAGGGTATTTGGCAACGAATAGCTGCACGACCAAGTTCAAGACGTGTGCCATGCATGGCACGTGTGTAATTTTGCACTGTTTCAGCGCGCTCAGCAGATTGGCACAGTTGTCGCACACCACTTTACCAACTGTAAAATTAAACGGTGTTAGCCACTGATCTGCCTGTGAACGCAAAGCTGAAAGGAGTGCAGGACCAGTGTGGCTCTTGTCTTCCAGGCACAACAGACGCAGCACAGCATGGCAACGTCTCACCTGGCATGTCGAATAGGTTCTGGGGATCTTGGGCGGTGCAGCGGAAGAGACGGTAGCATTGGAAAATGAGGAGTCAGCCGAGGAGGAGAGGGAGGATGGAGTAGGAGGAGGAGGAGGAGAAGAAGAGGCAGGCCTGCATGTAATCCGTGGAGGGAAAACCAAATCTACATGGGTGCCACGGGTTACATGCTTGACGGCCGTCAGAAGGTTCACCCAGTGGGCAGCGAAAGTTATATACCTTCCCTGCCCGTGTTGCTAGACCACGTGTCTGTGGTCAGATGTATCTTGGCACCGACACTGTGTGCCAGAGATACATTTACTTGCCACTGAACATAGCTCTGAGATGCCCTTCTGTGAAAACATTTCCTTCCTGGGACCTTCCATTGTGGTGTTCCGATGGCCACAAATTTTCGAAAGGCCTCCGAGTCCACCGGTTTATATGGCAGTAGTTGGCGGGCTATCAGTTCCGACAAGCCTGCGGTCAACCGTTGGGCAAGAGGGTTATCCGGCATCATCGTTTTTTTACGATCAAACATTTGGGCCACGGAAGCCTGCCTTTTTGCAGAAAAACGTGAGGAAGGCATGATGGAAGGTGGAGTGGAGGACAATTGTGAGCATAGAGGGGAAGGAGAAGAGGCTGGATGGTGAGAGCCTGGAGTGTGGCTTTGTGGGTTCTGATGGCGTTGCTCCCACTGGGCTCGGTGATGGGAGGCCAGGTGCCTTCTTCAGGAGGTCGTCCCTAGGTAAGTGTTGGGCTTACCGCGACTTATGCGTTGACTGCAAAGGCTGCAAACTATTGTCTGCAGCGGACACGTTAAAAAAAGCCCACACCGCGGAGCCATGGGCTGGCATCCTGGGAGCGCCAGATGTGACCGTACATGGTTGATGGCTCGCTCCTGATAAATTAGGAGTCTGGTTTGTCCCTCCTGTGCAATGTAAGTTCGGCCTGCTTTTCCTCCCTATCTGCTGGTCCATCTCTCCATCTGAACTCCCCTCCTCTTCCTCTCTTGTGGGCACCCACATGACGTCTGTAGACACGTCATCATCGACGTCACCTTCCCCATCACTAACATTAGAGATCTCGGAGTAGGCAGCAACAGCGGGCACCAACCTCCTTGGGCTGTTCTGAGTACTGTCATCAGACTGCTGAGTGTTGGCTGTTGCTACCTCCTCTTCCTGATCCAATGCCAAGAATGGCTGCGCATCCGAAATGTCTTCTGATGGATCGGAAAATAATTCCTGTGACTTAAGCGGAGGGTATATGGTGGTGGTGGTGGTGTTGGTGGCAAGCCACTCAACCAAGTCTGGTGCGTCCTTTGACGTAATCGAATGCACCTTGTGCCACTTCCCACTTTGGCTCCGGCCTGGTGCTCCTGCCCTACCCCTACCACCCCTGTAGAAGGGCCTGCCTCTTCCTCTGCCTGTCATTTTTTAAATGACCCTGTGACAACCAAAGTCTCTAGAGAAGCGCAGTATATGTGGAAGAAGGTATATAACACCCCGCTTCAATCTGTCGTTTTGGGGGGCCACTGGTTTATCGCACCAGTTATGAAACTTTTTTTTCAGGAATTTTTTTTAATGTGTGTAGCAGAGGTAATGCAGCGAAAGAGGCAAAAATCCAGCAGTAATCAAATACACCACCAGTCACAATGCTGCACAATACAAATCCACTATAATATGCTTTCTATATTCGAAAGTATATTATAAGTGTATATTACACCTATATACTGCAGAGCAAGTAGCACACCTATACCAGTGCTTGAAAGGACTTGTGTGGACCTGTTAGGTAGCGATTTGTGTCGCTAAACTCTGTCCCTGCTGGAAAGGCCAACCTCGCCCTACACTGACAAAAAGTATATGAATGTATTAGACACCTATATACTAGAGCAAGTAGCACACCTTTACCAGTCCTTGAAAGGACTTGTGTGGACCTTTTAGATAGCTATTTGATAGAATACAGCCTGTCCCTGCTCCAAACAGCACCCTCTCCCTACACTGACAAAAAGTATATGAATGTATTAGACACCTATATACTGCAGAGAAAGTAGCACACCTATACTAGTCCTTAAAAGGACTTTTGTGGACCTTTTAGATAGCTATTTGAATGAATACAGCCTATCCCTGCTCAAAAGAAGCACCCTCTCCCTACACTGACAAAAAGCAGAATGTAAGATGGCCGCCAGATCAGGTCTATTTATAAGGTAGGGGGTATGTCCATGTGCTGAAATGTGGCTGTCCTGCACCACCTGATGGATGTGTCATAGGTCAAAGTTGTTACCCATGTAGCATTGCGGACCGCCGCGAACATCGCCAGATGTCCGCCTGTTTGGCGGACCGCGAACGACCAAAGTTCGCCGCAAAACGACCACCGGGCGAACCGGCAGGCCAACTCTACACACAAACCTCCTTAGAAATTGGCTTTCTATAGGAGGCACCCAAAGAAGGGGAGTAGCTAAAAGGCAGGGATTGCTAAAAGAGGACAAAAAGCAGTGATTCTATGCAATATCATTGCAAAGAGCAAGAGTAAGAGGACACAGGGCCACATGACGACATTGGAAGTGAAGCAGTTTAACCTTAAGCTGCGTAGGGGGTTCTTCACTGTCAGGGCGGTAAGGATGTGGAACTCTCTTCAAAAATCTGTGGTGTCAGCAGGAAGTATTGATAGTTTAAAAAGACTCTGGGGCGTGCATCTTAGCGAACACAATATACAGGGATATGGGAAATGATTATCTACCTAAACACATACACACAGGTTTAACTGTATGGACTGTTGTCTTTATTTAGACTTACCAGCTATGTAACTATGTAACTACAAAATGGCCCCTAAAGGGTTATAAGGATTGTCCCAAAGAAGATCCAACCAATGGCATTGTTTCATAGCAGTAGCAATTTTAATCAACCACTTATTATTGTTATTCCAGCATTAACTACCCAAAACTGAGAGTATGAGGTTTCCCCATACAGTGCCTTGAAAAAGTATTTATACCCCTTGGAATTTTCCACATTTTGTCATGTTACAACCAAAAACATAAATGTATTTTATTGGGATTTTATGTGATAGACCAACACAAAGTGGCACATAATTGTGAAGTGGAAGAAAAATTATAAATGTTTTTTTTACATTTTTTACAAATAAATATCTGAAAAGTGTGGCGTATATTTTTATGCAATTGCTGCAATCACAACAGCTTTAATTTTTTCAATTTTACCAAATGCTTAGGTAATATATTTGTGTGTCCCCATGCTTTGTCAACACATGTGGCTTCTACCACCAATTGAGTGGTAACCAAGACAACAAAAACTGTAAATGTCTACCATTTCTGTAGGTTTTTTGAACCGTCTGTTCTTCTGTGGTTGAAACTAGAAGCTAGGTGAAGTTCTAAATCACCTAAATTCAATGAATCAGAGTTGCTGCTGATTCATCCCCTCCATGTTTCCTTGTTGATGGGTGTCAACAAGGTAGCTCTGCTGCAGTCTCTTAGTTCTCTAAGAGTCAATGATATTCAAATTAGGTCACTTCTGTCTTGGGATGTGCCTTGCAAACTGGTACAAAAACTGCACTCATAACTACAATTAATCAACGGTGTAAACAAATGGCAAAAACTATTTAATAAATTGGAAGCTAAGTATACAAAAAAACAAAAAAGAGCAATGCCCATCTAACGGAAAGAAAGCTTCTTAAAAAAACCTGCACATATTTGTTAGTCAGTGGTTTTCGTGATTTTGGGATTAGGAGGTTTCACAATAGGATCATTGGGCAGAATGATGATACATTTAAAGGATTATGCTGGACTGAAAATAAGGGCTACTGGAAAATAAGGGAAGCCATTGCGTTGGTTGGCAGCACTGCTAAAATTATAGGCGATTACACACAGGCAATTTGTTTGCATTGATGTGGAGGGAAGTGAGTAGAAGTATTTCTACTAGACTACTTAATAACCTAAGCAGATGGGTTGGGGGCACCACTAATAGCCCACATACTAGATAACCCAGAATGTTTTTTTTTGCTAAAAATAGAAAAATATTTTAGGGCTATACAGTCTGGTCTTATTAATAGCAGCTCCTTAGGCCCCGGACACACGGTCGGACAAAACCGATGAGAATGGTCCGACGGACCGTTTTCATCGGTTCACCTCTGAAGTGGCCGTACGGCCTGATGTGTGTACACACCATCAGTTCAAAATCCGATCGGGTCAGAACGCAGTGACGTAAAACACACAACGTGCTGAATAAAACGAAGTTCAATGCTTCCAAGCATGCGTCGACTTGATTCTGAGCATGCGCGGGTTTTGAACCGATGCTTTTCTGTACTAACCATCGGTTTGGTCCGATGGGGCAGCGGTCCATCGGTTCGGTTTTGAAGCATCTTTTAAAATTTTGGACCGAAGGAAAACAGACTGATAGCCTATACACACGGTCGGTTTGGTCCGATGAAAATGAACTTTGGTTCATTCTCATCGGACCAAACCGACTGTGTGTACGGGGCCTTAGAGTCTGCTCCCTATTCTACATATGCTGAAGATGTAAAGTTTGATGCACACATGCAGACTGGACCACCCAAAGCTTATCTGCAGGCAACCTTACGTATTACAGATTCTGCCATTAACTTCAATGGCCAAGTCTGACAGATACAAGCAATTTATATACAGGTAGGTACCAAACACTCATATTGGAACAGGAAGCAACAGAAAAAACTGTGCAAGAGCAATATATTTACTTGCTGACCAGGTCTTTTCTGAAACTTTTTGTTTACAAGTTTAAATTAGTATTTTTTGCTAGAAAATTACTTGGAACCCCCCAAACATTATATATTTTTATTTTTGCAGAGACTCTAGGGAATAAAATGGTGATCGTTGCAATCTTTTATGTCACACTGTATTAGCGCAGGGGTCTTTTAAACTATTTTTTTGGGGGAAAAATACACTTTAACAAATTAAACAAAAAAAGGTATACATACTGGCACTGAATGGAGTGGGAGGGAACAAAGATAAGTATATTCCGGGGAAGAGTGATTAAATGTCAGGGTCCAGATCTGAACCTGCGATCTCTACAGTGTCTGACTGTGGCTCTTTTCTCTGTGCCACCTGAAATTCTGGACACCTCCCTGTCGGGTCCCATGGATATTCCTGTTTTATACCTTGTCTGTGTTGAATTTTGAGCTCTTTGCTCCTCCCATGAACTTCCTGTGCTCTCTCCAGCTGGTATCTAGTTCCTTGCATTTCTGCTGCTGCCCTTTTCTCATTAACACTTGTTGCCAAACGTTTGCTTGTCATTGTCTATTCTTTTGCTTGTTCCCTAAACGTTTCCTTTGTTTTTTGACCCCCTTCTTGCTCTATTTCTAGTGGGGCTATTTGGAGAGCCACAACCTGACATTAGCATGTAGTGAAACCCATCTCCACCTGTAGGAGCTTAAGTGAAGATCAGCTAGTGCTTAGACCTTGTGCATCAGGTGCAACATCTAGGGGGACCTACTTGTGTATTTATCCACATTTAACTCCTCTGCTGCCATAGAGCTTGATCCCAGACATTGACAATAAAGCATAGCATAGGGTTTCTAAGAACAAACCTTTCCACTCAAAATATTTTACAAAAATATATTTGCAAGAAAAAGCAAGCACTGCCTGCATGTATCTGCCACTATGTTCTTTGCTGGCTCACCCCCCCCCTCCCCCACACTCATTCACCTAGCTTCTAGTTAGAGTCCACCCATGCTACTCAATAAACAGTAGCTATAATTAGGAAGACAGAGTAGGCATGCCAACCATCAGCTTTGTGGGAAAAAAAATGATATTTCATTGTAGCTGGAGTGCAGTGTGGTGCAGAGGCAATAATTTATACAGACAGGTGAAACAATTCACAACAAAACTGGGAGCAGGCTGCCCAACTGGGTGCACTCCCGATTTCAAACAACAAAGAAATAGCGGGTACCAGACAGAATGACAGCATCAGTTGAGAGGGGCAGAATGTGGCCAGGCCATCTCGTGCCCAATCGGGAAGATGTCCAGAAGAGTAGAGACCCCATGCTTATCCATCCTCTTCAGGAACCTTTCCCTATCACTATTGTTGTCTGTAACAGGTGGGGTACCTTTCCCTGCAGAAACTCACCCAAGCGCTGTATTGGAAAGTATATGAGCAGAGTGTCGGTGCTCAGGCTGTGATGTTCACTGCAAATCCATAGCAATCATAAGCCAGCAAATCACTTCCACATCAAAAAAAAATTATGGTTGCACTACAGCAATAGCAAAATTCAATAAATGCTCATCTACTGGATTTTGCTATTGCTGTAGTGCAACAATAACGTTTTTTGATGGGGAAGCTATCGAGTTCCCAGCTTATGATTGCTATACCTTTACCTGCACCACCCACTCGCATTAAAATGCCCCAACCCAAAGGCCAGGGTTTTAAATAGACTTTGCCACACCTAAGATAGCCACCAGCAGGGGCGGACTGACCATTGAGTCACTCGGGCACTGCCCGAGGGCCCCATGCCTCTAGGGGGCCCCATCAGGGTTGCCAGGCCCAGTAAAACCAGGGACAGTATGTATAAATCTATGTTTTTATTACATCTGTCCCTGATATGTCCAAAACCGACATGCTTTTGAAGTGAAAATCCTGATATTTTAGCTGCCCCGCCTCTGCACTGCCTCCTGGCGTGGTGGCCATCTGTAAGCCCGGCAGCCCCCATTATCTTCTATTGCCCGGGGGCCCCATGAGTTGTCAGTCCGCCCCTGGCCACCAGTGTTACATGAACAGCCATTATCTAATCAGGTTGCTTCCCCAGTGATTCAGGAAACCATACAGGAACCATGTTCCTTATGACTTCCTCTCCCTCTGCACTGCCACGGCAGTTGAGCGTTACCTGCAGTGGAGACAGCAGACTGCACCTGCCTACATCATTTTAAGAGCACCCTAGGCTTTAGGAGGCCCCAAATGTTGGAAAGCAGTGTTACATGCATTGCCCTTCACGACTTGGTTTTCAATAGTATTGCTGTTTTTTAATAAAATATTTCAGCTGAATTGGTAAATAAACTCCTTGGGCAAACTCATCCACACATCCATAAAGCAAATAATAACTCAGATCAAGTGCAAATATTCTTTATAACTTATAGAAAAGAATACTGTACTAATGTGCTTTATGCAGCGCAACTCTCTATAGATTTATAAAAAATATATTGCAAATATTTTCTAAATTACTGTACATGTCTATGTATCTTTTTATACCTCCTAGAGTCCTAGACTCGCTATATAAAATCTAATTTAGGTCTTTGCAGCAGTGTAATGGTTACTGTCTGCACAATTTCCAACAAATCAAAATGTCTCCCTCTAGAATGCACGGAGTAATATATTAAGTCAATTGTAGCCATTTTCTGTAATTCTGCTTTGTGTGATAAATCCTTTCTCATGTAATGCTTTTAAAATCTCCAACAGCTTTGACTAATGATGTTGAAATTGGATGCTTTCAGACAAATATTCCAGAGGATCTTTGATGCCAGTCGCTTTTAGAGTATTGCTTTCATATTATTTAGAGAGAAAAAAAGCCCTGAAACAATTAAATGTACACCAGATTTTTCAGAGAGAAAAATAATTAGAAGGTTTCTCATTAATAATAAGTATTGCTTTTTGGCACGACTGAGTGTCACCGCCACAAGGTCTTGATAAATAATCTCATTTATGCTTTAGTGTACAAACCATGATTCTCTGTCATTGTTTAGACTAATAATAATGCCTTTACCTTCAATCACTTATTTCTTTCTCTGAGCTTTGTTTGTTTCTGTGATGTATGTGCCACCAGCTTGATACTGGGACTGGTTGCAAGGATAGAAGGGCACAGCTTTGCTTATGTGTCTAAAGTAAACTCAGATTAAATAATTAACGACAGAAAAGGTAGAGTAGAAGTGGGACACCATTCCCACACTTAGGGTGATATTGGCCTCGGTGCAATCCATGGCCTGGGTACAATCCATGAAAATGTTGAAAATGTATGTAAAATATTAAGGCAGGGTGCAGGTGTACTCTGACATTTTAGGTTTCTAGCAACAATGTGCCAGATTCACAAAGGATATACAACTGCGTATCTCCTGATACGCCGTCGTATCTCTGTTTCTATCTATGCGACTGATTCATAGAATCAGTTACGCATAGATATTCCTAAGGCCCCATACACACGATAGAATCCATCCGCAGATAAATCCCAGCAAATGGGTTTCTGCGGATAGATCCTATGGTGTGTACACGCCAGCGGATCTGTTTCTGCGGAGAAATCTCCTCTGGGATGGATTCCAGCAGATCGGATATTTGCTGACATGCACAACAAATCCATCTGCTGGAATCCATTTCAACGGATGGATCCGCTCGTCTGTACAGACTTACCGGATCCATCCGTCCAAAGGGATTCCCCGCACGCGTCGTAATGATTTGACGCATGCGTGGAATTCCTTATATGACAGCGTCGCGCCGTCGCCGCGTCATAATCGCGGCGACGGCGCGACACGTCATCGCCAGAGGATTTCCGCGCGGATTTCAATGCGATGGTGTGTACACTCCATCGCATAGAAATCTGCGGAAATCTTTGAGAGGATTTATCCGTGGAAACGGTCCGCTGGACCGTATCCGCGGATAAATTCTCTCGTGTGTATGGGGCCTAAGATCCGACAGGTGTAATTGTTTTACACTGTCGGATCTTAGGCCCCATACACACGAGAGGATTTATCCGCAGATACGGTCCAGCGGACCGTATCCGCGGATAAATCCTCTCGAGGATTTCAGAGGATTTCTATGCGATGGCGTGTACACACCATCGCATTGAAATCCGCGATGAAATCCTCTGCCGATGACGTGTCGCGCCGTCGCCGCTATTATGACGCGGCGACGGGCGCGACGCTGTCATATAAGGAATTCCACGCATGCGTCAAATCATTACGACGCGTGCGGGGAATCCCTTTAGACGGATGGATCCGGTAAGTCTGTACAGACGAGCGGATCCATCCGTTGGAATGGATTCCAGCAGATGGATTTGTTGTGCATGTCAGCAAATATCCGATCTGCTGGAAATCCATCCCAGGGGAGATTTCTCTGCTGATAAATATCCGTTGATGGGATTTATCTGCGGATAGATTCTATGGTGTGTATGGGGCCTTAGGATGCAGTACCGCGGCCGCCGCTGGGGGGAGTTTGCGTCGTAAACCAGCGTCGGGTATGCAAATTAGCAGTTACGGCGATCCACGGCGGTTTTTCGCGTTCGCTACATCGCCGCTAGTCTAGTTTCCCGTCGCAAAGTTAGTCGTCGTTTTTGGTGCCCTAACTTTAGTCAGCAAGCGTATTGCTGTCTAAAGTATGGCTGTCGTTCCCGCGTCGAAATTCAAAATTTAACGTCGTTTGCGTAAGCCGTCCGGGAACACGGAAGTACGCAACGCGCGTCGCCGTTTGAAAAAATGACGTCACTTCGCACAAAGCACGGCGGGAGTTAGGAATCGGAGCATGCGCAGTAGGTCCGGCGCGGGCGCGCGCCTAATTTAAATTTTATCCGCCCATTCGCTTTGCGCCGGACGCATTTACGATACACCGCCGCAAGTTTCCAGGTAAGTGCTTTGTGGATCGGGCACTAAACCTGAAAACTTGCGGCGGTGTAATGTAAATGGCTTATGTTACACCGGCGGAAATGTACGTGAATCCGGCCCAATGAACCTAAACTATCCAATGAATCTCCACTCAAAATGGATTTCTTTGTTCTATATTGGGTGGGGCAAGGTTTGGTTTGTTTACCAGATCATCACTGCTATCCACAATCCCCAAGTGGGATGCCCCCCCATTGCTATTAAATGTGGCAAAGTTTATTAGGCTGTCAGTACTTAAAGGACAATTTCTGCATCTTCTATAGCAATATATGAAAAGCTTGTCATGGTTAAAACAGCTGATGAAGAAGCTGAGGATGTGCCTTCGAATTGCGTTCTTATTGGCCAGACGGCGTGTGGGTGGCTCCCCAGTTTGACAGCCCTGGACCAATCCCACCCAGAGACACACAGCCAACGTCTCCATGAGACTGACCGAGGCTCCAGCTGCGGCTAACACATGGGGCTCGTGGATCCCTCAATAGAGACTTCCCGGCGGTCCTCCTGTGCTCCTGTGACACTGCACGTGGAAGCTCCCATCCGCTCTAGCACTCTGCAAGTGCTCCAACATTTTTCACGCAATATTTTAGTGTAGTTTTATACTTATATACTGAATATATTCCTAAGCTGTTTATTGGCTTGGCGCTTCTCTCTTCTCCTTTTGCTTTCCTTTTGTTTACAGTAGATTCGATCCTATGGAGCTGCCCAATACTCCATGGTTTTTGGAAGGAAACCTTCAGTCTCATCTCAGACATAACGCTCCAATTTCCCCATCACCTGTTCTATCCCTACTCAACCTATCTATAAAAACTATACCCTCACCCCTGCGCACAGTAGTTACCCACATACTGCTGGCAGCGAGACTGTCGATTACCAGGTTGTGGAAATCTAACACACCCCCATCGTTAGTGAACACAATACAACAGAATCAAACCCACTGCACCTATGAAACATTGCAGTCTTCTGATAGGAAAGCTTACATCAACATCCAAAAAGCCTGGAGCCCAAGGTCCACTGGTATATACAACACTTCTGTAGTAATACTGTTCCGTAATACTTCATCTTGGTGCATTTCCCAATGTTTGACTGTTTCATTTTTTCCTTCATCTTTGGTATTAAAGTGATTGTAAAGGCTCACTTTAAAAAATAAAATAACAAACATGTTATTCTTACCTGCTCTGTGAAATTGGTTTAGCCCAGATCCATCTATTCTCTGGTCCCTCTGTGCTGCTGCTGGCCCCTCCCTCCTTTGAGTGCCCCTCAGTCAGCAGTTTGCTACAGGGGTCAACCAAGCCGAGTCAGAGCTCCGCGTATCCATTCAGACACGGAGCCCTGACCTGGTCCCTCCCCCTCTCTCCCTGATTAGCTGACTGACTTTGATTGACAGCCACGTAAGCCAATAGCACTGTTGCTCTGTCTCAGCCAATCAGGAGGAGTGTACTGGATGGCTGAGGGTATCGTAGACATTGCTGGAGAGAGAAGTGGCTCAGGTAGGTAATTGGGGTGTGTTGGAAAGGCTGCTACACACAGAAGGTTTTTTATAGAATGCATTAAAGCGGAGCTTCACCCTCAATTTAACTTAATTTTTAATATTACTAACGGTACAAATCAATGCTACATCCAATAGTTTTATATAAAAAAAAATTACTGTACCATCTGCACTGGTATGTCTTCCGGTCTGCATCCCCTCGGGTTTCCGAAATATCTCCATGGGAGTCGGGATGGTAGTTAATCAAATACCCCCTCTCCCCCACCCAAGATTGAGAGTGTATGTTTGGAAGATTGTTTATTTAAATAAACGTGTGCTATACCTATAGAGAACAAATCATCATCGGGTTTGCTTTAACATCGCAAACCTTTCCATCATTCCCCTGTTGCTCCATGGCAGTCCCTCTTTGTCAATTTGCCATGACATTGCAAGGTCAGTTCACACCAACTGCAGCTCTGAATGCACGCAGAAGGTTCATGCAACCCCCACGCTTCTAGCAAATGTGCGTTCGCGACCACCAAATCGCATGATACCATAATACCAAGCAGTTTGGTCAGATACTTTTTTTAAAATCGCGTCTGCAGTATTCTTTGTACGTTCCCGGGCGTTCAGCGGCCCACTGAAATTATTGGGGTTCCGAAAACATACCACGGAAAACACAGATACACATGATGAGCCAATATGGTGTGAAAAGGCCCTGAGTCTTATGTACATACCCTAAAGATGATTGAGAGTCAACCCAGACTGCACTGATTTGTATGTTTTTAGTTCATTTTTAGATAAAAATGAATAGTGATCTGCAACTATATTGCATTGGACAAAGATTTGAATCCTTACACCCTTCCTGTCCAGGCTAATTTTCAGCTTTCAGTGCTGTCGCACATTGAATGACAATTGCGCAGTCAAGCCACACTGTATCCATATGACATTTTTATAACTTTTTTGAGACAGATAGAGCTTTCTTTTGGTGGTATTTTATCAGTACTGGGTTTTAAATATTTTGCTAAACGGAAAAAGACCAACAATTTTGAAAAAAACAACAACCTTTTCTTTATTTCTATTATAAAATTTAGCAAAAAATACATTTTTCATCTTCATTGATGTTTACTGATGAGGCTGTACTGATGGGCACTGATAAGCTGCACTGATGACTGATAGGCTGCATTTACGGGCACTGATGAGGCTGTACCGATGGACACTGATGGGCACTGATGAGGCTGCACTGATGAGGTTGCACTGATAGGCACTGACGAGGAGGCACTAATGAGGTGGCACTGATAGGCTACACTGATGGGCACTGATGAAGAGGCACTGATGAGGCTATACCGATAAGGTGGCACTGATAGGTGGCACTGATGCACACTGATTGGCACTGATGGGGTGGCACTGATGATCAGTGCCCTAATTATCAGTGTAAATGCCCCGGTCACAGGAAAGCCAGTCTTTGGCTTTCCTTTTCACAGACAGTGACATATGCATCATATGACGCCCTCCCTCTTGCCTAGCCGTCACTGTACTGGTTAAAAAAAAAAGGCACTTTGGAAATGTTTAGTGATGACACAGATACTTCCATAAATAAATAATTCCACGCTTTTTATTTTTTCCATACTTAATTTTTATTTTCCTCCCTATTCTCCTCACGGTGGTCTTTCTTCTTTTTTTTTTTTCACAAAGGACAGTTTAATTCTTGATGCAGCTGTGAGGTCAGGGTTAGATCACCAGTGCCTCACTCAACCAGGAAGTGGAAAAACAATAATTGTAAGTAAAAGTAAAAAATGTCAGTTGTTACAAAACTTGCTGACAGGCAGGGTTTATATAACAAAAGTGACCCTAGAGGTCTCTTCTGTCATAAATCTCCCCTTACCTGTCAGCGAGTAATGTGATCTGAGCCACCCATGCGTAGCTCAGAACACATTTATGGCCCGCTCTTTGTGCCACTGCAATGTGACTCTGTGCAGGAGTGACGTCACCCCAGCACAGCCAATCAAGTGGCCAAAGATTGCAAACCCAGAACAAAGACTGGGCGAAGATGGAAGCTTCCAGGGATGAGGGAGAGCGGTAAGAGCGCAGAGCTGGAGGCATTTGTAGGTAAGTCTGTCATAATGTACTAGTATGCTGTTCTTACTAGTACATTTTGGCTTGAAGCTGCCGGGAGACCCATTTACTACCCATTTACATTCTATGCCCTGGGGGCACTCTCCTACCCGGCAGTGGTGATTTTATTTCCCTTCTTCCAACTGTCAGACTTCTCATCTGCCAGTTCTTAAATATTCAGGCATAGTAAACATCTTTGCCCTGTTTCTAGGAGTTCTTTCGGGAACATGATTTCCCCTCCCTTCCCTTGGTAAGGTATTGTGTGGAAACCTGTGGGCCCCCCTTTTCCTTCCCATTCCACATATGCAGCGTCCCTCTAATGGTCATTTTCCATTATAAATGTATTTATTTTTGATTTTTCTATTCTCCCTGGTCCCCTTGTCCCATGACGTCCTGAAATTGCATTTTTAATTGCTATTTTTTTAATCCCACAGGCTACCCTGCCCTTGTGAGTGGGCAGTGGTCTCCGCTCCTTCTGTGCGGACACTATTTTAGTTTCCTGTGCTGGTTAGAATCCGGTTACTGAGCGCCCTTGGCTCGCGTCGTTGTGACGCGCACAATGGGCGGTCCCAATGAGTGCTTTGTGCTCCGTTGTAGTCGTATGACATCTCGCGCACCTGATTGGGTGCGCTGCGGTCACATGATCCTTGGGATGCCGGGACTGCACCGGACGTCTCGGGTCATGTGCTGTGTGACGCGCAGGATGCGCGTCACCAGCGGCCTGGCCATGGTGCTGTGCTCTGATTGACTAGAGCCCGGCCACCTGACGCTGATGTCAGTAGTGGGCGCGCTGTTTGCACGCCTGACACAGTGGACATGGAGGATAGGAGTTCTGCTTGTTTGTTTTTAATGCGTGTTTATCGCTCCTCCCACAAGCAATTACCCCATTCAATCTAAGGACAGCTGTTGTATTGTTGGAGTGAGTGGATCATTTACACCTGAGGCCCATCATCCTTTAATTAAGTATAAAGGGGAGTCAGGGGGGTTCTGTCAGCACTCATTTTCCTCCCATCTCCTGTTGGAGTGGGAGGCTATTTTGATTTCTGGTCTTTTCTTATTTGGTTTCCATGACTGGAGTGTTCGTTCATTTCTATTTGAGCTGATGTATTGGGAGTGGTGAGTACACTTTAAGGAGATTTTCTTTATTTTACTCCTGGCTTCGCCTTTTCAGTGAAGAATCTAATAGCCTCCCTGTATACATTTATCTAAATTTCTCCCCAGCCATGGCACTTCTTATTCTTCTCTGACTGCTGAATTTGTTGTGGATACTCATGTTATTCCACCCCCCCATGGTTATGGAGCCCTCTGGAGTGGTGGATCGTTATGGACATTGAGCATATCATCTGGTTTGACCGCCCTGATCGCGGCTCACATACAAGCTCCTTGGGGATGATCTAGGCGCTCTGGGCCAGATCCACAAAAACCTGGCGTAACTTAAAAAATCCCATTTAAGTTACACTGCCTTAAAGTTTCTACCTAAGTGCCCGATCCACAAAGCACTTATCTAGAAATTTCAGGCTGTGTAACTAAAATTCCGCCGGCGCAAGGCGTTCCTATTCAAATGGGGCGAGTCCCATTTAAATGAGGCGCGCTCCCGCGCCGGCCGTACTGCGCATGCGCGAATTTACTTTACGCCGAGTTTTGAGGATCGCGACGGCTTAAAAAAGTTGCGTTGGGAAAAAAAAAAAATGACAGCGTCGCTCGGCATGCATTCCTGAGGGAGAACTCCATGCCAATTTTCAAATAAAAAACCGGCATGGGTTCCCCCCCCAGGAGCATACCAGGCCCTTAGGTCTGGTATGGGTTGTAAGGAGACCCCCCTACGCCGAAAAATCGACGTAGGGGGTCCCCCTACAATCCATACCAGACCCTTATCCAAAGCACGCTACCCGGCACGCTACCCGGCCGGTCAGGAAGGGAGTGGGGACGTGGGTACCTGCCGGAGCATGATGGGACGGTGATGCCTATATAAATGGGATGCAAGGCGCGCTTCCATCATTACAGCGACAACAGGCGACGAGTCAACATCGGAAGAGGGGAGAAGAACAGAAGACCCTGACGTCACAGAAGACCGCGCCGGCTGCCTGTTTGAAATCGAGCTAACACACAAACATAGCAGGCAGCCAGCGCTGAAGAAGAAGGCACCGGACATCTGCAGAAGAACCGGGGTTCGCCGAGTCAACAGCGGAAGAGGGGAGAAGATGGAAGAAGCCCCCCCCGGAGTCCGGAGAAGCCCCCCCCGGAGAGCGGAGAAGACCCCCGGAGAGTGGAAGACCCCCGGAGAGCGGAAGAAGAAGGCCCCCCCTGCTAATTGAGCTAATAACGAAGACAGGGGGGGCATCCGGAGCAGAATAATAAAATATTTTAAAAAGCCTTGTGTTGTGTGTTTACTAACTAACTTTTTGCCTACAGGTGAATGGATAGGGGTACGATGTACCCCATATCCATTCACTTAGGGTGGGGGGCCGGTATCTGGGGGCCCCCTTATTTGAGGGGACTCCCAGATTCCGATAAGCCCCCGCCCGCAGACCCCGACAACCAATGGCAAGGGTTGTCGGGAAGAGGTCCTGTCCTCATCAACATGGGGACAGGGTGCTCTGAGGTGGGGGGGCCCGTAGTGCGCCCCCCTGCCCCAGAGCACCCAACCCCCCCATGTTGAGGGCATGCGGCCTGGCACGGCTCAGGAGGGGGGGGGCGCTCGCTCGTCCCCACTCCCTTCCTGACCGGCCGGGTAGCGTGCTTTGGATACGGGTCTGGTATGGATTGTAGGGGGACCCCCTACGTCGATTTTTCGGCGTAGGGGGGGTCCCCTTACAACCCATACCAGACCTAAGGGCCTGGTATGCTCCTGGGGGGGAACCCATGCCGGTTTTGTCTTTACAAATTGCCGTGGAGTTCTCCCTCGGGAATGCATACCAAATGCCGTCGCTGGAATGGGCTTTTACATGGTGTGACTAGTTTACACTTTGTAACATCAGCCCTAGTTTTACACTTGCAAAATAACACTTACGGCGAAAAAACGAAGCTGGAAAGCTTTGTGGATCGCCTTAAGTGCTAATTTGCATACTAGCAACGGCATTTCGACTCGAAATGCCCCCAGCGGCGGATGCGGTACTGCATCCTAAGATTCGGCAGTGTAATTCAATTACACATGCCTGATCTTCTGCCTAACTTTGGAAAAAGCCTTTTGAGGATCGTTTCCAAAGTTAGACACAGACTGAACAGCAGTTAAGTCTGCGTATCTCTTTTGAGGATCTGGCCCTCTGTGTTTGGAAAAGGGTGAGTCCCATTCCTTTTACATATTGAGCTCCCCACCTCTTCCCTTGACTTTCCACATGCTGCAAATGTCAATGTCTGGTCACAGGTATATTCTATATGTATGTTATTATATACCCTTTTTTATTTTTTCAGAAAAAAATTTCACTGCTTTTTGTTCCCTGAAGAAGGATGTATTACTGAGACATCTGAAACGCGTCGGATAAACGACCATCCATGCCCTTAGCCTTGTCCTGGGGTGTGCGGTGATCCTCTAGCAGTAATTTTTTCAATCTAGAAATGTTTCATCTTTTTAAATAATGTTGTCATTATGAAGTGTTTATGCTTTGAACAAATGTATTAAAAATGTATACTTTTATGACCTAGTTGTCACAATTGCTTTTTGGTTGCCCGAAAAATCCCACCTCGCTTAGAGGTATCCATCTTTTTCATTTAATACAGGAAAGTTGGCAACTTCATGCCTCCATACATGAGCCAAATCTTTTCATTAACTAATGAATGTAAGAAGATTTCATATCAGCATGGGGGAAAGATAAGAGGCTGGTCAGATATTTCACAAATTTCTCCTGTATACTGGTCCTACACATGAGATTTTGTGCTGACCCCATAAACATTTCATTCATCATTTTGGATCTATGGGCAGTGAATCATTAAAGGGAATCTACTATGGTTTTAGGTCATCTTTAGCCCCATACACATGGGGCAGGCTACATTGGAGTCTGCCTGCTCAGCGGGGAATCTATCATCCAGTTTGGGTTTAGATCGACTTCAATCTTTCACAGCCCTAGTGTCCCTTTAAGTTAGGGTGACCGGACACCTTCGATTTCCGGGGACAGTCCCCGGATTGAGTACACTGTCCCTGGACCAAGTCTTTCCCCCGGTTTTGTCCCCGGATTGGAATTGAACAGGGTCTGGGGCAATTTCAAAGACAGTCAGTGCAGAATTAATAAAAAAAAATCTGAATTACACACCTCCGCTCCACCACTCCTACTAGCTTAGGGGGTTCTATTTTTTTTTCCATTATCTGAGTCCCTTTCTGATGATCATTTGCTGGTTGGAGCAGAGGGAATATTTCTTCAGTTTCGGGTGCATGCCCGTTCAGCTCCGCTCGTATGTTCTCCTGCCAAGGCTCAAGTCCCGGCCAGCTGCCTGCCTGTTTATCTTCTTGCCTTCCCTGGCGGAGTGATCTTCCTCCGCTCCCCACCCAGTAGTAGCTGGGGCCCGGAGCTTAAGATTTGACAGGCTGTGAGGCGGGCGGCAGTGGCGACGGGCAGAGGGACGCTGATTGCCACCATTACTAGTAAAAAAAATATGTCCCCAGATTTCATTTTTAAAATCTGGTCACCTTACTTTAAGTGCCTATACTCCTGGAAGTCCATGTAGGATGGACTTCCAGAATCACATTACCACTGTGCTCGGTCACTGTGCCGGGAGCACACAGCACAGAAGCCTCGAGCGTACACGGACACATGGATGCAATAAACAAACAAATGTCCACTGCCCTCACCTTTAACTGGCCTTTGCAGCATGGAGCATATGGAAGGGCATGCGTTAAAAACAAAGCTTTGTCTGCACAAATTTGCAAATACATGTGTAAGCTGCAGAGCCCCGTCAAAGCACCCCAGTATTTTCTGTAGTCCAAACTACTAATATTTTGAGAGCCTCCACAGTGGAAGTATATGCATTATAATAGATAAGTGGAGGGCAGGTGAGCCTGGGGGGAGCCCACATCAACTTAACCACTTCAGACCCGGAAGGATTTACCCACTTCCTGACCAGGCCATTTTTTGGGATATGGCACTGCATCGCTTTAACTGACAATTGTGTGGTCATGCCATTCTGTAACCAAACAAAATTGATGTATTTTTTACCCACAAATAGAGCTTTCTTTTTGTGGTATTTGATCACCTCTGCAGTTTTTATGTTTTTGCGCTATAAACAAAACAAGAGCGATAATTTTGAAAAACAAATTTTTTTTTTCTGCCATTAAACATTTCCCTGACTGACATTTTTTTTTTTTAGGGGGAACCAGTGACATTATTACAGTGATCAGTGCTAAACATATGCACTGTTATGACACGTACACACGATCGGTTCATCCAATGAAAACGGACCGATGGATTTTTTCATCAGATATCCGATGAAGCTGACTTTCATCAGTCTTGCCTAGACACCATCAGTTAAAAATCCATTAGTGTCCAACACGGTGACGTAAAACACTACGACGTGCTGAGAAAAATGAAGTTCAATGCTTCTGAGCATGCGTCAACTTGATTCTGAGCATGCATGGATTTTTAACCGATGAATTTGCCCACAGACAATCGTTTTTTTCTATCGTTTTTTTAACCATCAGATAATTTTAAAACAGGTTCTAAGTTTTTTTACCAATATGAAAAAAAAGGATGGGGCCTACACACGATCGGTTCGGCCGATGAAAACGGGACCGTTTTCATCAGACAAACCGATCATGTGTACAGGGCATTACTGTACTGACACTGGCAGGGGCGATCAAGGGGTTAAATGTGTTCACTGTTTGTGTTTTCCAACTGTATGGGGGACTGTGTGACTGGGGAAACATCCAGATCCGTCTTCCTGCTTAGCAGAAAGACAAATCTGTGTGATCTCCCCCGTCAGAACAGAGATCTGATCACAGGCAGATCCCCGTTCTGTCACTTTGGGGAACGATTGCTGGTGGTCGGCGGACATCGAGTCCGCTGGACCCGCTGATTGGCTCCCCTGCTGGCCAATGCGCACCCTCAAAATCGAATTCCCGAGCCGACGTACAGCTACGGCAATTTGTGAGAACGAACCAACCTTCCACAGTATAATGACGGTGGGTGGTCGGCAAGAGGTTAAAGGCACAGGGACACCCAGCACATAGCACTATGGCAGCAAAGGTGTCCAGTTCATCCCCTCACCAATATTTCAACAGTACAAACAAATGCCCACTGCCCTTACCTATAACTGGCCTTTGGAGCAAAGCCCATATGGAAGGGAAATGCATGCAATACAAAACCAAAGAGATTCCCAGCTCAACTTACCGATCAGCCTGCAAACAACTGAATTGTCCTATTTCACAGTATGCGTTAAGAACATACTGCAAATACCGTGTTTCCCTGAAAATAAGACCTACCCCGAAAGTAAGCCCTACTGTCATTTTTAGAGAAGGCTGCAATATAAGCCCACCCCCAACAATAAGCCCTAGTTTGGGGTTGTGTGGTCTAGACTGTGTATGTTTCTTTGGTGAATACCTTAGTTGCGGCGCTACTCAGCTGATCCCCGCTGCTCTCCTCCTCTTCTTTCAGCGGGTATCTCAGCCCCCCTCCCTCTGTAGTGCTCAGAGCAGTTAAAGACCATTCAGGCAATACATGGAAGCACCAATCGTCGCTCAGCTGATTCTCCGCTGCTCTCCTTCTGCCAGCTGTCAGCGGGGGATCCCGGGGCCCCCCTCCCTCTGCAGTGCTTGGAGTGGGAAAAGACCGTTCAGGCGGTACATGAATGTGCCGAGCGGCTCTCAGCTGATCCCCGCTGCTCTCCTTCTGCCAGCTGTCAGCGGGGGATCTCGAGCCCCCCTCCCTCTGCAGTGCTCAGAGCATGGAAGACTGATCAGGCGGGTCACGGAAGGACCAAGGAAGGCGCTGTAGGAAGGTACGGTGCACACTTTACATTGTATGGGGGCTCTAATACAGTGCATTTTATGATTTTACAGGCACTTTTAACTCCGTTCCAGGAGATGGGGAGAGAAGACAGCACATGACAAGCCCTACCCCGAAAATAGGCCCTACTGGGTCTTTTGTCAAAAAAAATAATATAAGACCCGGACTTATTTTCGGGTGAAACACGGTATATGTGTAAGCTGCAGTGCCCTGTCAAGGTACAATTTGGTTGTTTGCAGGCTGGTTGGTAAGTTGAGCAGGGAGTCTCTCTGATTTTATTTTGCATAGATGCAAAAAAGCCCATCCTCTTTGCTGCCATACAACATGGGCAGCAAGAAGATATTATTCAGTCATATTTCTAACCCCCCCCCCCCCCCTTCTTTTTGCTGCACTGTAAGGTGTCTCTGGCAGAGCAGCTCAGAGAACATTGTAAAAAGGGAACGTGACTAATCTTTGGCTGCAGCACCCCAATTTCTGAGACTTGCAGAGCCCAGAAAGATAAAATATAGTTAATTGCAGGAACATCCTGGAAATCTGCCTTTGACTGGTTAATTTAGTTTGATAGCTGTAATCAAAGGACAGGATTACTTTAAGAAGAAGAAGAAAAGATGATTCATTAGCACTGGGAAATGTAAGCTGCAGAACAGGATTGGCCAGTATGACCACAGGTGATATTATGTCATCCTCATTTACAGCCTAAGGACTATTGTCATTGTGGTAAAACAGGATATTAGAACTGATGGACAATACGCTTCATTTAATTGTTAGAGTCATGTGAAAAAAAGCTGAATGCAAAGTAGGTGGAATTTATGCTGGTTAATTTGTCTCTGTCATTAGGCAGAGAGGAAGAGAAATGACTGCTGAATTGCAAGAGGGAAAGATACATATCTAGAGGAATAGTAATAATCGCCATTATTCTTTATTTTATCTTAACGCATTGTTAAAATGGAACAGAAACAATATAAGCAAAAGGATATGTACAGCGAGCAGGAAATACAAAGGCAGCCTAAAAACCAACCTGATCAAAATGCATATTTTGCTCATTGGACTGAACACATTCACTGACACACCACTTCAAGGCACTTTCACCCCCTTCCTGCCCAGGCCATTTTTTTTTTTTAGCTTTCAGCGCTGTCACACTTTGAATGACAATTGCGCGGTCATGCAACACTGTACCCAAATCACATTTTTCTCATTTTTTTCCCCACAAATAGAGCTTTCTATTGGTGGTATTTGATCACCTCTGCGATTTTGATTTCTTGCGCTATAAACAAAAGAAGAGGGACAAGTTTGAAAAAAAACACAATATTTTTTACTTTTTGCAATAATAAATATTAATTTTTTTTAAAACAATTTTTTTCCTCAGATTAGGCCGATACGTATTCTTCCACATATTTTTGGTAAAAAAAAAAATCGCAATAAGTGTATATTGATTGGTTTGCACAAAAGTTATAGCGGCTAGAAAATAGGGGATCGATTTATAGCATTTGTATTATTATTTTTTACTAATAATGGCGGCGATCAGAGCGTTACCTCGAGGGGTGTGGCCGGATGTAGGAGTGTGGAGTGTGGAGTGTGGAGAGTGAGCGAGGCAGAGATGTGAGAAGTGGAGAGGCGTGTGCCTAAGCCTCCCATGTATCTCTCCCCCCCTACAGGCATATGAAATGGCCATGCTGGGAGCGCTGCTTAAATTGCTGGAGTCTGGTTCCCCTACCTGCTGAACTTATTTTTCTTCCCTATTACGCCGTATCTGTTCCATAGCCTATCTGACAGAGGCGGTTTACCTGCATCGCTGGTCGGGAGCTGTTGATGTCCTGTGCCCCTTTTTTTTTTTTTTACCTGCTCGTTTTCCGTCCCGTCTGGGGAGCTTCTGGAGCCAGGGAGAGAGCGGAGGAGACCTGGGGTGGAGGCGTAGCTGCAGCAGGCGAGCTAACCGCATGATTGGACGGCGGTGGTCAGCTGACTAGCCCATGTGACCGGCCGTGTCAGTCCCAGCGCGAATTGGCGTTTCCTGGCTGCTGGAGGCTTGAGGAGACACGGGAGATAGCCAGGGGGTCTGCCTTACCCTGCAGAGCTGAACCAGATTGATAAGGAGGACTTACTCCCCCCCTATACCACTATACTAAAAGCCTCACAGTCTTGTTTAAAGGAGGAGAAGCAGTGGGGAAAACCTGCAAAAAAAACACCATAAAAGTGAGTAAAACTCTGCACAAATAGTGACGTATGGATTACATTGTGCCTTGAATGGGCCTGTACTGTGGTATGCTGTCTGGACTGGATATATATCAAAGGTACCAATAGTGCTGTGCGGTGCTGTGCATTGAGACATGGTTTGGCTATATGCCTAATGAAGTAACTGCTCAGTGAAGTAAAATGAAGTAATGTGAAGTGAGAGTATATACATTGTACACTGCATTGAAGAAAACTGAGACTTCTCCACTTTACACTCGTGAAGCAGGGCTACTGATCATTATCTATTTATGACCTCTGGCACACGGCTGGTGTGATATCCTGCCTTTGAACTGCCTTTTGGACTTGTTGTTTTAGCACTTCCAAACAATTGAACACTGCGCCATTGATAGGCTTTGTTGCTACCTATGGAGGCCCTATGTGAGTTGCTGGACTTACGCTGGTTTTAAATGAATTAATGGTGCTGTACTGTGCGGTGATGTGCATTGATAAATGGACTGATTAAAATCCTAAAACTAAACGAATTCAGGTGCACAAGGAAGTAAAGTGAAGTAAAGTGAGAATACGCATACTGCATACTGTATCGAGGATAAAAGAGACTTCTTCATTATACGCTTGTAAATACAGAGTTATTGTTCTAATGGCCATTACTGGTCTCATTGTGACTATATACTGCCTATCAGGATCAGGATCAGCTGAAGATTGAGCATTAATGGTCAATTTATTTTGTTTTTCCTTTTTTCTTTAAAGGGGAGAGGGAGGGAAGGGGGAAAGAAACAGAAGTTTTTTTTTTTTTTTTTTTTTTTTTTTTTTTCCCTCTCTAGAATGTCTGGGCCGCAAGCATTAAGGTCAGCAAAAGACAAGGTGGGGGTAGCTGCGGTAGCAGCAGCCAAATTAGAAAAATATGTTCTTTTATCAGAACAGACCCCCATTAAAAATGGCTCAATGTCCCAGGCCTCTGCCAAAATAAACACAGAGAGACGAAGCCAAGGCCAAGCAGCGGCAGTAAGCAAAACTGCAGTTAATAAGAACGCAGCGCCCATAGTTATGGATCCAAAAGTAACCCCCAGGCCTGAAGATGCTCCCACAATAAAAGACGTATTCCTAGTGGTGAATGAATGTAAAAAGGCACTGGGAGAACTGTGTGACCAAATGAAAAGTGTCAAGGAAGAACTGGTCTCAGTGGGACAGGAATTAAGGAAAACTAATGAAAGGATATCAGAAGCAGAAGGGAGGATCTCACAAATGGAAGATGAAATGCACCCTCTCAAACAAGATGTTAAGAACATGAAGACCCAAGTGGAGACATTAGAAGAGAAAATGGATGAAATAGAAAATAGACTCCGGAGGGACAATGTTAGGCTGGTGGGGCTACCGGAGAAATGTGAGGGGGCTAGACCAATAGAATTTTTGGAAAACTGGTTTGTAAAACTATTTGGTAGAGAAAGCTTCTCACAAGCATTTACAATAGAAAGAGCGCATAGAGTCCCCTTTAAGCCTCCCCCCACCGGGGGGCGTCCAAGATCAATGCTACTAAAATTTTTGAATTACCGAGATAAAGAGTCCCTATTGAGAAAGAGTAGAGAAATGGGAGAGGTTTTTTTTGAAGGCTCTAAAGTTTCATTTTACCCTGATTTTTCTCCCCAGTTACAGAAGAGGAGGGCGGGGTTTCTGGAGGTTAAACGGAAAATGCAGAGGGCTAAACTTCCATATGCTTTATTATACCCAGCGAGGCTACGGGTGGCTGCGCTGGGAACGACATTATTTTTTGATAAACCTGAAGATGCAGCATTATGGATGGAAACGCAATTAAAGGAGGGAGGGGGGAGCTAGGAGTAAGGGGTTTAATTTGTAACTTGCACGGATAGGGGGGGGGGAGGTGGGAGGAAAGGTGCACACTTAAATGAGTGAGAGGAATTGGTCAAGAGTTGAATAGAGAAGGGAGGATTGTGAATGAGGAGGGGTGGGAGAAGTGGGGAGGGGGGGGGAAGGGGGGAGTGAATGAAAGTATGTTAAGAGAGGAAAGGACGATATGGGAAACGGCCATAGGAAACCCCTTAGGGGAACACCTGGGTAGGTGCGGAGGGGGGGGGGAAGGGAGGGAGGGGGAGGAGAGGGAGGAAGGGTGGGAGGGGAAGGGAAGACAAGCACATGATACACAGGGAAAAAATGTTCACTGTAATAAGTAAATTATACGTAAAACACGAACCAAAGAAAAGTATAGAAGGTAATGATAATGCACAAAGGATTGGGAAAAGGGGAAAACGCTAAAGTATTTCATAAGGGGTATAAATTTTATATGGGAAAATAGAGCTTGAAAACCTATATGGAAATAACACTAAAATAGCACATATATTTCTTGGGGATGTCAGTTCACAAGTTCTAATAGACACGGTAAAATTAGTAAACACTATTTATACACATAGATAACTAGGGTAATGAATAGCTACATAAATTATTTTCTGGGATGGATGCCCCTATCCCCCTATGGTATATCCGTGGTTGCTAGATATAAAGTAAAATGTTAAACTTAAGCTCATGGAATGTTAGAGGCCTGGGAACTGCAGCTAAAAGGGCTGCAGTCTTTGCCACGCTGGAAAAACATGGAATAGGGCTGATGTGTCTGCAGGAAACCCATTTAATGAAAAATACAAGTTACTTATTACAGAGTAAAAAATACCCTACTCAGTACCACTCAGTGCACTCTACATATTCTAGAGGAGTGAGTATCCTGGTGAGAGCTGGAGTGGGGTTTTCCTGCAGACAGGTCAGCATAGATGAATATGGTCGATTTATTTTTTTGCATTGTATAATAGACAACAAAATGTATATAATAGCAAATATATATGTCCCCCCGCCCTTTAGGATTGATATTATGCTCAGATTAAATGAATTCATAATGGGGAAGGAAGAGATACCGGTGTTGGTGGTAGGAGATTTTAATGAGGTCTTGGACCGAAGAGTGGATAGGTTTCCCACACCGTTGGTCCCAGACCTCATGAAAAATAGCCGCCTGGGTCAATTTTTGGAAGAGGTTGGTCTGTTAGACTTGTGGAGAGTGAGGAACCCGGGGATTCAACAATATTCTTGTTATTCAAGTACACACAATACACTCTCGAGGATTGATATGGCCCTGGGGAATTATTTAGCACTACAGAGGGTGGGAAAAGTAATATATTTGCCAAGAGGAGTGTCTGATCACTCTCCTATGGTTCTTACCCTAAATCAAGGTGGACAAAAAATTCAGAGAGATTGGAAAATTAATGCACACTGGTGTGAGTTAATAAAAAAGTCGGATGAAGTTCTGCCCAAACTGAAGGAATTTGTAGATATCAATGAAGGCACCTCGGGCACTGGGATATTATGGGACACCCTGAAGGCATACCTACGAGGAGTCCTGATCCAGCAGATAGCAAAATTTAATAAAAAAGCAAGAGAGGCGGAGGAAAATTCCCGTAGAGAGGTGTTAGAGGCAGAAAATAACTATGTGGGGGACCCAACGCCGAAGGGAAAGAAAATATGGCTTGAAAAACAACAAGCGTATAAATCGGTAATTACAAGGGAAGTAGAGACCAGACGACTTTTTTTGCGACAATCCTCATTTGTAGAAGGGGAAAGTGTTGGAAGGATGCTGGCGCAGGTGGTAAAATCTAACTCCTCCTCCTCCGGCGTTCGGTCCATCAGATTAACAAGTGGTGCGATAACTTCGGACACCTCAGAGATAGTGCAGATTTTCTGGGCATATTATCAGAAATTGTACACTACACAAAAGAGGGGAATGGAGAAAGAAATGGAGGACTTCCTGGAGAGACTAGAAATCCCGTTTATATCCCAATTAGAAAGGGAAGAACTAGAAAACCCAATAACACTTGGGGAGTTACAGGTGGCAGTAGCAGGTATGGCGAATCAAAAATCGCCAGGACCAGATGGGCTCCCACTAGAAATGTATAAATATTATGGAGATATATTGTTACCTCAGCTTATAAAAACATTAAATGGAGCGGCGGTAGAAGGTAAACTCCCTGCCTCAATGCTGGAAGCAACGGTTATAATTATACCAAAAGATGGGAAAGATCCACTGGACCCTGTGGCATATAGACCTATATCCCTTTTGTGCTCTGACGCCAAAATTATAGCAAAGGTCTTGGCGACAAGGCTTAATAGGGTTATTTCAAAATTAATTCACCCAGACCAGACGGGGTTTATAGCCAATAGATCCACCAGTATGAACATCAGGAGGACATTTCTAAACTTACAAACCCCAACACAGAATGAGGGAGCAAGGGCCGTATTGTCACTGGATGTGACCAAAGCCTTTGACAGCGTAGAATGGGGGTATATTTGGAGGGTGCTGGATAAATTTGGGTTCGGCCCGATTTTTTCAGGGTGGATAAAAATGCTCTATGATAATCCTAGTGCTAAGTTAAAAATAAATAATGAATTCTCAAAAAAAATTGTCCTCGAGAGGGGGACGAGACAGGGGTGCCCCTTGTCACCCCTGCTCTTCGCCCTAGCGATGGAACCTCTGGCAATTGCTATTAGGTCAAATATCGAGATATCCGGCTTCCAGAGAATGACGGGAGAAGAAAAAATCGCGCTTTATGCCGACGATATCCTGCTCTTCCTGGGAGACACGGAACAATCTCTGACAAAAGCAATGAGCTTGGTGGAGGAATTTGGGAGTTTTTCGGGATTAGAAATAAACTGGGGGAAGTCCGAGTTACTGCCGTTAGATCCACTGGGAGAAACGGCAATACGTGGATTGCCACAGTTATCAGTGGTGGACACAATGAGATATCTGGGGATATTGGTGACGAAAAACCCTAATCAATACATTTATAAAAATCTCATCCCTCTACTTGCTAAGTTCAAACAAAAAATTTATATTTGGAAACGTCTCCATCTGTCAGTGGCGGGCAGGTGTAGCTTAATCAAAATGATTTGGCAACCACAACTTTTATATATAATGCACAATTCCCCAATATGGATTGGAAAAAAATGGTTCAATAAAATTGAATCTCTCTTTAGGGAGCTAATTTGGAAAGGGGGACAAGCTAGGATACGCCTTCGCACATTACAACTCCCGGTGGGGGAGGGAGGACTTGCAGTGCCCCAACCCGAGATATATTATTTTTCTGCACAACTGCAACAAATAGGGGGAGGTAATATCCCAGGAGGAGGTACCCCTAATGGGATGATAATGATGAACGGGGTCTCTCACGACACTATCTTTGAAGCACTAGAGGCTGATTCCTTTAGATATAGGAATCCAACAACAAAAATGATAACCAAAATATGGAAATCGGTTAAAAAATTGATGGGCTATACCGGGTTTTCTGAACTCTCCCCTTTGTGGAATAACAATAAACTGAAGGAAGTCCTCCAGATAGGAAAGGTCAGAGCATGGGAAATAAACGGTATTAAAAGGTTGAAACAACTGTATAAAGAGGATAAATATAGGAAATTTCAGGATTTAAGAGAGGAATTTAAGATACCTCAGTATTCATTTTTTACTTATATACAGGTGGGGCATGCCCTTGAAGCCCAGTTCAGGACACAAACACTAGTGTGGTGCGAAATGCCCCTTCTCCAAGAACTAGGCAAGGTAGGACCAACCAAGGGACTCATCTCTGAATTATACAAACAGATGGGTAAAAAGGCTAATATGGGCCGGCATCTGTTAAAAACAAAAGAGAAATGGGAGGAGGACTTGGGGGAATTGACACAGGATCAGTGGCGGAGGGTTCTGGAGATGGTGCCGAAAGTTTCGGTCTCACCCCCACAGAAGGTCTCCCATCTGATGCTGATGAATCGTGCTTACTATACACCTAAACGTCTGTTCAAATTTGGGAGAAGAACAAATGACAAATGCCCTAGATGCCAGGGGACCGGAGACCTAGTACACATGGTGTGGCGATGCCCAAAGTTGTTTCGTTACTGGGAGGGAGTCGTAGATGTCATAGGGGAGACATTTGGGGTACCTCTGGAAGCAGAAGCCACACTATGTGTACTGGGATATAGAAGGGAACGGAACGAGAAGAAAAGCACCACAGTAGTGTTATTGAGATGTCTGTTCCAAGCAAGGAAATTAATAATGTTAAGATGGCAGGCAATAACACCTCCAACAATAAGGGAATGGGAGGGAGCAGTAAATGAGACAATATGTAAAGAAAGAGCAGTCTATACAAAAAGAGGTAACCTTAAGGAGTTTGAGGAGATGTGGAGACCTTGGCTGGAACAGAAGGACCTGCCCCTCTAGTGGGTAAGAAATATAACTGGGATGAGGTAGAAATAAAATAATTCTTAAAAATAAAGCTAGACATGTGTCATTTAGGAAGGCCGGGGCTGGCTTCGGGGCCCCACCAGGGGAGAGAGAAAAATGGAGGGAGGGTCTAGATACATAAAGTTAAGAACGAAAATTTTAGGCACCAACCATATTGTGAATAGATATAAGAACAGCCCCCTGTAATGGGGATGATCTGAGCATTTTTATCTTTCTCTTTTTTCTTTTTTTTTTTTTTTTTTTTCTCTCCCCTTCTCTTTCTCATCCTTTTCACGGGATGTTGTTTCCCTTTCCCTTTATATAAATAAGATGATCAATGTATATTCTTAATTTTTATAATAGATGTATCGCACACTAAGATTAAGTGACAAACAAGTAAGGATGTTGGTTCTTGGAACTTTTTTGATATGAAAGATTTGTTTAAATAATCAAATGTGTATAAAGAAAAAAAAAGACAAATAAAGAATGAAATTTAAAAAAAAAAAAATAATGGCGGCGATCAGCGATTTTTATCGTGACTGCGACATTATGGCGGACACATCAGACACTTTTGACACTATTTTGGGACCATTGGCATTTATACAGAAATCAGTGCTATAAAAATGCATTGATTGCTGTATAAATATGACTGACAGGGAAGGGGTTAACACTAGGGGGTGATCAAGGGGTTAATGTGTTCCCTAGGGAGTGATTCTTACTGTGGGGGGAGGGGACTGACTTGGGGAGTTGACCAATTGGTGTCCCTATGTACAAAGGACACACCATCGGCCTCCTCTACCTGACAGCTTGGTCCTTTTTCCCCCATGTACACACAGCCGGTTTTCCCGACATGTTTTCTCTTGGTCGAGAAAACCGTCCGTGTGTAGGCTCCATCACAGTGTTTCCCTTATGGGAAAACTGCGACGAGAAAAATTAAAACATGTTCTAAATTTTCTCGTCGTGATTCTCTGCGGTTTTCTCGTCGGGAAAACTGTTGGAGAGCCTACACACGACCGGTTTTCTCGTCCAAGAGAAAACATGACAGTTTTCCCGACGAGAAAACTGATTGTGTGTAGGCTTTAGGATTAGAAGAAACATAGGACAAAATACTATGTGTACTTTGTCCTATATTGGACAGAACTGTAAAATAACCATTCAAATTGTAGATCTTCTTTAACCGTAAATAAACTGAGTGTACCTTATGATTTTAGCATAGCTGTTTGCTGGACAGCTCTGCAATTCACTAGTTTCACTTGTTCCCTGTGATTGGTCTTTAATTTATGTTCTATATCAGTGGTCATCAACCCTGTCCTCAGGGCTCACTAGCATGCCAGGTTTTATGTATTACCTTGGGGAGATGCAGACTAGAATACTGCAATCACTGTGCAGCAAATGATATCACCTGTGATGTATTTCAGTTATCTTGCAAACCAGTCCTGTTAGTGGACCCTGAGGACAAGGTTGATGACCACTGTTCTATATTATCAATATTGGCTAGATTAAGCATTATTTTCACAATACTTATGGTTGGTACTGTAGCCTCTTCCTACATTTCTGCTCAGCCTCTCTCCAAGTGAACTAAATAGAGCACCGCTTAGAGGAGCCAAAGGGATTTGGCAAGTAAAAGAGTCAGCTTATAGTGGTTGTAAACCTAGTTATGCCACTTTTCCCTACAGGTAAGCTTATAATAAGGCTTACCTGTAGGTATTGGAAATATGTCCTAAACCTGCATGGTTTAATAGATATTTAACATATTAGCTTGTCCCGACATCATTGGTACATGCGTACTGAAGAAAGGGCACAATCGTGCCGTTTCTAAAGGGTCTGTGCTGTGACCGGCTGCTCAGGCGAGCATGAGTGGGAGTGGTATACAGAATAATTCTGCGCTGCCTTAAAGGTAAGCTGCTGACACACCAAGTAGACAAATTGCAACAATGTGGAAACAAGCGCTACACTTTTTTCCACATGCGTGGGAGTGAAATCACGCAACTCCGGATAGTCACAGAGCCAGAGTCCACGGCCCCCTGGAAAGAAGAGGGGTGAATATGGATGTGGCCACCAGCGGGGACATTGTGGGCTTCATTTGCAGGTAAGTGCAACATAATGGGCTAGTATGCAGTGCATACTAGCCCATTATGCTTTTACTTTGCAGAGAACAAAAGAGGAAGTAAAAAGTGATGCTGCTTTGTTTAGGGATGTAGGACTAACCTCTTTCTTCCACACTGTTTTTGAATGGTAGTCTTGCAGTTGTCCTAAACGTCTTATTACTCTGATAACTATACATTTAAAGTAAACTAAATGTGCTAACTTGACAGCAGATGACAGTGGAAGGTATAATCTACAGAGCAGGGTTGGCCAGTCTGACCATGGGTGACATTCTGTCCTTCTCCTTCTCATTGTCTATTGACCATCAAAGTTGAGGAACCGGATATTGTACTCTGAGGACAACGTAATCTGTTTAGATGTTGTAATCTCCTGACAAAAGACAAGAAAGTGTAATTTTCTGTGTGCAATTTATCTTCTCGTCAAAAGGAACAAGGAAGAAAGAGAACCCAGAAAACACCTGATTTAGAGGATGGGGAGAGCTATCAGCAGCAGTACAGATATATCAATAGACAGGCAGGCAGATCCAACTTTCCATGCAAGTATTTTTTTTTTCAATCTGATCTAAATAACTTGCTCTTTTTGAAAAATAAAAATAAAGTAATTTGAACAACCTCTTCAGCATGCCATAAAAGATGTAAAATGATGCGTAACCTGCCTGATTGTTTCTGTTTATATATTTTTTATTTATTTTTTTACCATTGTAACTCAACAAAGTTTCAGGTGATCTAAAAATATCCATACATTGATTTCTTATAGCTATGTGTTGCACCCTCCTGGTTGCTAGATAGTGAGTAGGATTTTTTTTGTACAGGATAGGTAAATTATCAGGCTTGGCTAGCAGCAAAGCCTGTGTGTTTTTCTTCTGGGTCAAGGCTGAGTGACTCAGGCAGAGCTGGTGACTTACAGGCAGCATCACCAAGACCTTCCACTTCCTTCCAGAACATTCTAGCATCTTCTGGAAAGAAAGGAGGAGAGGAAAGGTGGAGTTGCCTGGTATTCTGAGGAGCCCTGACCAATCCTCAACTTAGATTGGCAGGGGACAGGACTCCTTATATACCCAGGGTCAGCCCAGCTGGGGGAGGAGTTGTTCAGGAAGAAGCTGGAGTTGGAGTGCTAGGCTGTCGTGGCCCTGAGGGAGCTCCCCAGTCTGGGGGGAGGATGCCCTTGGGCCTGGGGCTCAGGTGCGGCCAGGACCCTTCTCACGAAACATGGAGGTGTCCTGGACAGGTGGCAAGGGAGCAAGGAGAGGACAGCAGGAGAGCACTACCAGGCAAAATCTCCAGGGAGGAACAACAGGTCGCAGACAAGAGGGCTGTGGTGAGTGACACACAGCCGATGAGGACTAGGGAGGTACACCTGACAGGACTGGGAGATTGCAGTTTGGGATGGGTGCAGAGCCAGTGGAGTGGACTGTGGTGGCATGGGCAGTGGAGAAGTGGAGAGAGGCAGCCAGGAGAGCTGGCAGGGCCTGAAGAAGTGGTGTTGGGACCAGTAGCCATGTGGACAGCGGGAACTAGGACTACCACTATTTTTCTGCTACACCAGAGGGGTCCACAGTTCCTGCCTGCAAAGGGCATTTGCTAAGGCCTGGCTGAGTGTCAGGCCTAAAATATAGTGCTAGCTGGTCCTGGAAGTCTGCAAGCAAGTGATGTGCTGGAGGTGTTGAGGAGAGATAGTCTGCAAGCAAGTTCTGTGCTGGAGCTGAAGTGTAGTATATACAGGAAGTGCATATAGTTGTGTCCAGTATACATTGTACTTCAATCAAGTGGGCATCCCATACTCCCTTATCCCATCAAAGTTTAATACTTCTCAATAAAAACAAAAAAGCAAAGTTTAAGGACTGTTTTTCAGCCTGAGGGTGAATGTGAACTGTGTGCCTGACTGTGCCCGACAGGCCACAATACTTAACAGTCTTTACGGGGGTATCGCTACATGTGATTGGAATATTAAAGGAATCTGTTTATTTTACGATTGGATTAGATATGTGTGTGCATCACACTGTGGCCAGTCTCAAGGCTAAACTATCTAGTGTACAACATATTGTTCCATTAACAGAAATGTTCTCTACCTTTCTGTACATTAACGGTGCTTCCAGATACATGAAATTAACATATGTATGGTATGTGACTAATTATTTTAAAGATGTGAAAAAAATCTAAAGAACTTGGGACTCAATCCTTTTACTCCAATGTACCAGCACTGCTTCCTATTGATTTGAATGTTCTAGACTCTAGCATTGTCACATGGGGATAAAATGGGGGAGCGATCCTGTATAAGTTGTAACTCATAGTAGCTAAATGAAGCAGCAGCAGAGCAAATGGAAACCCAAGTCCAAAAATTCTAATTTTCTGTTCATGATTCCTTAATGTATACATGTGTTATTATTTTTTTATAATGTGGCCAGCAAGTAATATAATAACAAAGCAGGGGGCGCTGAACTATCTACAAGTGCATATAACATATAATAATATATGATGATAATTAAATAAATAAGTATATATGTACCAACAGTGCAGTGGCTAATCACCACCCAATTGAGTGAATGGTTGCCAGTTGTGCATCAGAACATAACATGCATTATTCAAACACAAATAAATCTGTTGCAATATAACAATGAGTTAATAAATTGTCCATAAAAAGTGCATAAATGATATTGATAGTGCTCAGATTTCCTTCAATTCACGTTGAGCAAGAAAAGAGAGGGTTTCCACCTTCACCAATTAAGGTACACCGCAATTGTGCATAGAAAGGATGGCACCTTACCAGATGTCGTTGACCCTTTTTGTTAGAAAAGAGGTCAAATGGAGCTTTGTTGTCACAAAATGGACAAACTGTGGCAAATGTTCCCTTAGTTCCTTGAGTGCAGCTTAACTTGGAGCGTCAATAAGCGTGGCAAAAAAGAAGAAGAGACCGCCATAGTATAATACCATGTATTAAAATAATTAAAATAACACAGTGCTGAGTGGCTCATTACTTGGAAAAGTGCCCACGTCCCGGCACTGAGGCTGTACGGCTTAGGTCGGAAATGAAGATGCGTCCTCGCTGGGGAAGCTGGCGTGCATTCCACCTCTGGCGTCAGAGAACCAACGGGACCGGAAGTTGATGCTGTGCGTGCCCAGGTACCGCCTCAACGTACGTTTCGTCTATAACATCATCAGAAAGCGTACCTGGTGCACGCACAGGACCCAAATTATAGGTCCTCTGTCAGCAAATTAGGAGGGATTTAGCCTATGACAGCCTCCGTCCCGGTTACCGTAGCAACTATACACAAACCTTCGGAGCAATAATAAACAAAGCTATATAACAATAGCGAGAATTGCTTACTAGATAAAAATTTTAAATTTAAAATTTAACATAACAGACAAATGCCCAATGAGTTAGCACTATATCCTTGCATTAATAATTAACAACCCCACACCTGATCCGTGGCTCTGGATCAGATACCAGCCATAACATGGTATTTTAACATAGGTCGTTTTCAGTTTACTGAATTTTGGGGAGCAGCTCTTATTTAATTAATTTTCACTAGAATTTATTCACTGTTTTTTAAATATTTGGCGCGAGATCCTTACCTTCCAGCAAGTAATATACCCTGGGACTTCTGTAAATAGGATCACAATGTTCACATATTCTTCCTATGTTCCTGATGGAGGCTACGGTGGGTGTGCCGGAGAACAGGATGCCTGTCTGCTCTGCCTAGTCTCCATATTTAGAACTGCCCAAGTATGTGACTCAGTAGCGCCTCTTGTTTGGCATGGGAAGGATACCTTGATATAAAGCTCTCTGACTTTAAATGGAAATCCATATGTACTAAGGGATCTCGGAATGTTGCAACTCAGGAATGTGGTTTCAAAATACTCACAAGATGGTACAGAACTCCAGCCCTACTTCACAAATGATCAAACCTAAATTCCTAATAAATGTTGGTGATGTGATGAAGCCGAGGGATCCATGCTACAAATCTGGTGGAACTGTTTCAGAATTCAACCATTTTGGAAGACAGTACATGAAACTATCCTAGCTGTTATTTTTGAAAATAGTGAATACTTACCCACTCAATATCTTCTCCATCACACCACTATATGGAGAGAAAAAAAAAGTATCTCAAATCCCTTGCAATGTTTATGATAAATGCCGCTAGACACTGTATTTCCTGCCACTTGCACTTTCCAATCACCCCAACAAAGAAAGAATGGTTCCATAGACTTAACAATATGAAAAAATAGAGGAACTTATTAGTTTATCACAGGAAAAATAATACACATGAACATGGTATAGCTGGCAGCAGTTTAAGACAGCACTACAATATTAGAGAACAGCTAAGTTGTCTTTATTGCCACCAACAACCCCTAGACATTACACTATACAGTCATCTTGGCCCCTTCTTCTCAATTCCCTTTGTCTAGATTCACACCTATGCAGTTTTAGTCCTCTGATTAACCTATCGTGTGTACGAGGCCTAAGTCTATTCACCTAAGCCTAAGTACTCCCTTGGTAATTGTTGCCATTACTGTTTTTCAAAACCAACATATACTTGATCTGTCGTTTTGTAATGATACTCTAAACACATCCAATGGTACCTGTTCCTTCAAGATGTTTTTGGCACTAATTTATCATTTATTTTGTTTCTTTAATTTTTTTTCTTGTCTTTATACACCTAGATTATATCAGTGGTATTCTAGCATTGTATACATTCCGTGATCACATTCAAATTGTATTCTATTTACAAATGTCTTGTATACCTTTTATTCTTTTCAATAAAACTTTCAATGAAACAAAAAGTATGTGACTTGGTTAATTGTTGTGCACAATTGCTGGAAGTTGCCTGCGAAAGAAAAGTTGATCTATACTGGGTATTAAAAAAACAATCAGGATGATCCTGCCTTCATAATAGTACATTACTAAACAAAGTTGTGTTTGTTGACAGTTGAGTTCTACTTTAGGTGATCCTGTTGCTCTGACTTACAAAGTACAGGTTTACTTTAAGTGTATATTTGCTTTGTATGGTATTAGTAAAGGAAACATAAAAAAAAGGCTCAGGGTGATGAGAGGTACTGCTGGTCACACTTCTCCGGTACTGACTCACTGAAATGTGACATACCTTAATAGCATGTTAACCTTTTTTTTAAACCCTTTCTGCTTGATCCACATCAGCGATCTCGACTGTTATATTTACCACTGTGCTCGTAAGATGCATTTAGATAGCTTGCACTCTGGTGTTAAAATCCTAAAGTAAATGCTACCAACTCACCCTTTCTCAGCTCAGGCATGAGTCAACCTTTCCAGAAAATTGACGTTCCATTTGTTATTCCTCTAGGTCTCTATGGAGAAGCCTTAAAGGAGTTCTCCAGTCATGAATCAAATACTATTAATATCCTATAATACATTCTACTTAGTTGGCATTATTGTTTTAACATAGGCTTCATAGGAACATTCCTGTAAGTTATATAGGTGTATATGTAACAATCTAGCAGGTGCTTGAATTAAATGGCATGATGTACAATGGCTATCTGAGCAGACAAGTATTTTTGGTCAGTAGGGCATTTTTGCAAAAAAAAAAAACTGTGATTAGTGTCACTTTTTCTACCAAACAGACCTTGCCAAAATAAAAAGTAGACAGCAATAACAAGCAGGAATTACTGTATGTTAGCTTCATTTTTTTCTGCTAAAATTAATAAAGGTCAAATATGACAGCTGCTGAACTCTCCCTTTAACCACTTCAAGACCAAGCCTATTTTTGACACTTGCTGCTTACAAGTTAACATTTGTATTTTTTTGCTAGAAAATTACTTAGAACCCCAAACATTATACATATTTTTATTTTATTTTTTTAGCAAAGACCCTAGGGAATAACATGGCAATATTTTATATCACACAGTATTTGCACAGCGGTCTTTGAAAAGCAATTTGTTTTACCATAGGCATGCGCACAGTGTCAGCTGGGTGTGCCTCGGCACACCCTATGAACAGGAAGCCGCTCAGCACTGAGCACTTCTCATTCGTTCACTGTACAGTGCAGCTGAGGTTGCAGAGAAAGGAACTGGGGAAGCTCTGTCCTCAGTCCCTTTGTCTCTGTTTATATTGTAATAAATATTGTATAATAATCTCGTGCTTCTAAAATAAAACAAAATAATAAAAATAAAAAAACATTGAAATCCATGCATCTGGCACATATAAATTAGGGGCTGGACGCATGGATTAGGGGGGCTGCGCCCTGTATGGTGGGCCGCTACTGCTCCCATCACAACTATCAATACTAGTAGGACTTTTCTTGTACAAAATTCTAGAAGGTAGAGATTCCAGCAAAAGGAATGACACATATGGATACCTTCTATTCTAAGAAGTCTTCACCAAGGCCAATAGATGGAACTGACAATCATAGAAAAATAAACAAATTCATATATATATATTTTTATGTTTATTATATTTGTGCTCTATGCATTCACAAATTCTATTTTCTTAATAGACCCCTATGTGTGCACTAGTTTATATACAACTGAAACTTTTTTTTTTTTTTTTTTGCTAAAGATACACTTTAACCTTGTGCACAGTTACAAAGAGAAGAAACCTTTGCATGAGTAGCTATTTATATTGTTGACTGTTTATGAAGGTTGATGTTCTGACTCTGTTCACTTAGGTGGCACTTTGAGAATAAATCTGCTCAACCTTCATGTGCACATCACCTCATTGGATTTATTAATGGTAATTGTGCCTGAGGTCATAAGTCATAATTGACTGCAAAAGACTTTACAGGAAGGACAATGATCTAATAATGCAGAACATTGTGTGTGGTTCCAGTATATATGATCCACAATGACATAGCAGTACGGGCAGAATAATACATACATTGGGGCAATGAGAAAGTATCCATGTAATTGTAGCCAATGTTTTTAAATGAACAAACACTTGTTTGTGTTTCACCAGACCATCACTTTTATATCCAGCTCTGGCATATCTGTGAAACGGAAGATGTAATATTAGTAGCTTCTAGAAAACCTCATGTTAGAACTTCAGATTAACCACCTAATTTGAAGGGCCACTGGATTTAAAATGAAAAAAAAATATATACAAGTGATTCAATTCCCAAATATAGATTTAAAGCTAACCTGTACCCATATTCAAACTTCTACACATTACAGTCCTGTTTAAAAGCATACATAATAAGATGCATATAATTACCTTGGGGCCTCTTCTGTGTTCCTGTTTGATTTAAGGTGGACTGATACTGGCATTTTTAGCCAATCCGGGGCACAGTTCACCCCCCCCCCCCCCCCCCCATCTACAGTCTGGATCGTTTCCATGGTGTGAGTGTTCCAAACCATACCCTGGAAAGGTTGAAATGTACTTGTGTTCCAATATGGTTTGCTTCAGTTTGAGTGCCCACCATGCCCGAGCACAGAATTCTCCACACAAGACAGAGGACAGAAACAAGGATCACTGTGATCTGGTTGGCAGAACTCATGTTGTCAGTTTGCCTGGGAACACTTGCTTATAGCCCAGTGTGAGGGCAGACCAGTGGGTAGGAGGATCAATCAAACTGTGCTTAAGTTCAACCATCCCATGTGTGAGTGCACTCTTGGTTAAATGTTGTTACTGGGGTTAGATTTACCCAGACTTCATGGCTAAACTCCATCACTTGGTAACCCATTGTCCAATATGGACCTGCAGGCCACTGAAACAGTCTCATTGTTAAATTGTAGTTGGCAGAGCTTATTACTGTGTTTCCCCCGAAAATAAGACCGGGTCTTATATTAATTTTGGCTGCAAAAAAGATACTAGAGCTTATTTTCAGGGGATGTCTTATTATTATCAGTATTTTGACATAAATATAATCCCCCCAAAAAATCTTGGTTAAATTGCTTACTGTATAGGATTTTGCAGTCCGTTCTGTGGGAGGATTGTGCTGGTGTAGGGTGCAGTGTGTCTCCCTTTGTGGTTGATTTATGGGAGGTACCTTTTTTAAAGTACCCCTGTACGTTACGTGGCATCAGGAGGGGCGGAGTCACCAGTTTTTGTCACCGTGGGTGACCCCGCCCTCAGCTATATAACAGCTGTCACCAAGAAGAAGCGTCACTCAGCGTGAGCCTCCCAAAGGGCCTGGTAATGGACTGGGGGGAACCCATGCCATTCTTTTCAATACGTTTTATCATTACAGCCGCGTTCAGTTTTACATTTCTTCCTTTAGAAATTACGTTTTTCTGTAGGACTGTTGTAAACATGGGAAAAATCTGCCACTTCTCAGGCATACTATAGACACCCCCCAGGCACGATATTTAAAGGAATATTTCATTTCTGTTGTTTCACTTTAATAATTTTTAAAATCACTGCTCGGAAAAAAACTGCCATTTTTAAAACTTTTTTTTTGTATTGATACATGTCCCCTGGGGCAGGACCCAGGTCCCCAAACACTTTTTATGACAATACCATGCATATAAGCTTTTAAAATTATCACTTTTGAATTTTCATGTTCGTGTCCCATAGACATAACGGTGTTCGCGCTTTAGAACAAATTTTTTGCCTGTTCGCAAGTTCTGGTGCGAACCGAACCGGGGGTTGTTCGGCTCATCCAATTATATACATACAGTACATCCAGCGGGTGCATTGTCATGCCATTCTGAGCTCACAGTACTCCTGCGCACCACATGTCATTACATGTGACAATGAAATAGCTCTTCTGCACAGGAATAAGGCTATCCACCACTCGAGGGAAAAAAGACCAAGAAAAAAACCCACTCATCAGATGACCCAAGAGAAGATGCCTAGTAAAAAAGGTATTTATAACAAATTAAAAATAAATTGCAAGTGGTCCTGAGTGATTTTTCTAATATTAACACACTTGCAGTGCTTGCTAAATAGCTTTACTACCTCCCCAATTGCTTTCGGTCTTTGCCTGGAACCTCTTTTTAATTCTCCTTCCTGCATCGACTTGAATAAATTGCTACTTAAATCTCTTTTATATAAACAAGTTTGTAACTCATAGTTTTTTTTTTTGCATGCACAATTTGACTGCCTGTCCGTTCTGAATAAGAGCATGGATGACTATGTAGACCGCAAAGTCCACTGCAATGCTTTGATGTAGCTTAGTCTCAGAAACTGCAATTTCTGTTCAGAACATATTTTACTTGATGCTAGATAAATAAGAACATTGTACATTTTTATATAAAAAAATAAAATATTTGAGAAAAGCATCTTGTAAAATTACCAATGATCGGGAAGAATTGTGAGTCTCATGTACTGCCTATTATGTACAATCCTTTTAAAATGCTGTACATAATTTACCTACTTTAATTTACTATTTATAGTAATGTGTACTATGGCAAAACGGAAAGGCCTAAAATAGCCCCACATTTTATTATAATAATAACATATTTAGTATTGAGAATATGTTTATTTCTCTGATCCCAGCTAAATTTAATCTACCCCAAAGCGCCCAGATAGCTCCCAAATTGCTCATTATTTAAGACATATGCTTTCTATTTCATTGTTGACTACATGGCAGCAACTTCTAATAGGACATTAAATTTGTACCAGATGTTAAAAAAATCTATCTATCTATCTATCTATCTATCTATCTATCTATCTATCTATCTATCTATCTATCTATCTATCTATCTATCTATCTATCTATCATGTAAGTATCTTATGCTTTGTACATTACTGAAGCTTTACTGAAGCTATTTTAGTTTTGCATGTTAAAGGACTGTTCTCTTTTTTTGTTTTGTTTTTTGAAGGGGGGAAAAAAATATCTCCAGGGAGTTACAGAAACTTCAAACATGTTTGAAATTCATTGTTGGTGACACATAATACTTTATATACTCAGGTGCATTCTTGTAAATGGAAACCGATACTAATCATGTGTAGCACTTACCCCTGGAGAAGCCACTTGGTATACCAGATCCTATGCTCTTTGCCACGACTCTGTGAAACCACTTCATCCTCTCTGACACATCTATCTGGTTGAATAATAGAATACTGTAAAGACCTTTGTGAGCACAAGTATTACAATCCTACTCACAAATATATTAGGGTATCAGGAAATAAGCACCAGACTACACAATTAATAGTAAAGAAAGCATATTGACAAATGTAAGTAGCGATGCACAGATTTACATGAGCAGGTGGACCTTGTGGGTACATGTGCTTTCTTGAAAAGGGGGACCTTGCGGGCGCTGCAGGATTCCAGTCCTTCATGGCGTAGTGTGCCTTGAGATCATTGACAAGATTATCCCGTGTAGTTCTGGGCTGATTCCTTATCGATAGCTCTCATGATCATTGAAACTCCATGAGGTAAGGTCTTGCATAGAGCCCCAGACCGAGGGAGATAGACAGTTATTTGTTGTTTCTCCATTTGCGAATAATCGCACCAGCTGTTGTCACCCTCTCATCAAGCTCCTTGGGGATGGTCTTCTAGCCCATTCAAGCCTTGTGTGGGTCTACAATCTTGTCCCTTACATCCTTGGACAGCTCTTTGGTCATGGTCATGGTAGAGAGATTAGAATCTGATTGATTGATTGGTTGCCTCTGTGGACAGGTATTTTTTTATACTGGTAACAAGCTGAGATTAGGCACACTCCCTTTAACCCCCCTGGCGGTATTCCCGAGTCTGACTCAGGGTTAAATTTTTCAGCTACGATCGGTAACCCCGAGTCAGACTCGGGCTCGCCTCGCTGGATCCACAGGCAGTGTTTACTTACCTTGTCCCTGGATCCAACGATGCCACCGCGCTGTGTGAGCAAGTGAGTCCTCGCTCGAGTGCCTCTGTGTGCCGCCGATCTCCGTTCCCTGCGACGTTACAACGCACGGGAGCGGAGAACGGCGCCAAATTCAAAAAGGTAAACAAACACCTTACATACAGTATACTGTAATCTTATAGATTACAGTACTGTATGTAAAAAATACACACCCCCCTTGTCCCTAGTGGTCTGCACAGTGCCCTACATGTTCTTTTATATAATAAAAACTGTTCTTTCTGCCTGCAAACTGTAGATTGTCCATAGCAACCAAAAGTGTCCCTTTATGTCAAAAATGGTTTTAGAGCAGCTAGAAAACAGCGATAATAATTTATAATCACTTGCAGAATTGTGCGATAGCGATTTGTGGGGAAATTCATCATAAAAAAATAAAAGTAATGACAGCGACAATTCTGCAACTGAGCAAATTTAAGTGATTTTGAGTTGATTACATTATTGAATAATTTTTATTATAATTATATTATTATTTGTTATAATTATTTATAATTATTTATTATATTATAATTTATAATTTTGTTTTTAACAAAAATTCATACCCGGGATGCCTACTAGACTCTTGTTTGGACAGATTTAAGTGAGTTATTCCTAAGAATTACAGGCCTACAGTATAAAACGCCAAATTTTCTTGCAAATAATAGTACCGCTTTCAGCACCTTTTTTCTGAAATAATCATACCGCCAGGGAGGTTAAGAGAGTATGCCTAATCTCGGCTTGTTATCTGTAGAGAAGACACCTGGGAGCCATAAATCTTGCTGATTGATACCGTATCTAATATTTACTTCTCTTATTAAAATGCAAATCAATGTATAACCTTTTTTTAAATGTGTTTTTCTAAATATTTTTGTTGTTATTCTGTCTCTGACTGTTAAAATAAACCTTCCATTAAAATTAAAGACTGATCGTTTCTTTGTCATTTGGCAAATGTACAGAATCAGCAGATATCAAATATTTTTTCCCTCACTTTATATATATATATATATATATATATATATATATATATATATATATATATATATATATATATATATATATATATATATATATATATATATATATATATATATATATATATATACATACAGTACAGACCAAAAGTTTGGACACACCTTCTCATTCAAAGAGATTTCTTTATTTTCATCACTATGAAAATTGTAGATTCACACTGAAGGTGAACGGATGGACTCTACATGCCTGGTTCCCACCGTGAAGCATGGAGGAGGAGGTGTGATGGTGTGGGGGTGCTTTGCTGGTGACACTGTTGGGGATTTATTCAAAATTGAAGGCATACTGAACCAGCATGGCTACCACAGCATCTTGCAGCGGCATGCTATTCCATCCATCAGGACAATGACCCCAAACACACCTCCAGGCTGTGTAAGGGCTATTTGACCAAGAAGGAGAGTGATGGGGTGCTGCGCCAGGTGACTACCTCTTGAAGCTCATCAAGAGAATGCCAAGAGTGTGCAAAGCAGTAATCAAAGCAAAAGGTGGCTATTTTGAAGAACCTAGAATATGAAATATATTTTCAGTTGTTCACACTTTTTTTATGTATAATTCCACATGTGTTAATTCATAGTTTTGATGATTTCAGTGTGAATCTAAAATTTTCATAGTCATGAAAATAAAGAAAACTCTTTGAATGAGAAGGTGTGTCCAAACTTTTGGTCTGTACTGTATATTCTGAGAGAGGTACCCCTAGGTAACACGGTCGGGGTAACACGTCACTTCCGGTCACGTCTAGAACCTTACGCGTTGCGTCACGTCACGTGACGTGACGCAACGCGCAAGGTTCTAGACTTGACCGGAAGTGATGTGTTACCCCGACCGTCCCACCGGAAGTGCCTATGTTTGGCGTTTTTTAAACCGTTTTTCATGTAAGCAAGTTTTTAGCTTCATTAAACCATTTGAGTTTTACATGTTTCACGATGAGAGTTTGTATTTCTTTACTCCATCTATGATTCACTCATGGTTGTCGTGGTGAGCTGACCTTATCGTATTGAGGACCGGGACTGCTTCCATCTACAACGTACACATGGTCGGATTTTTTGGAAAACTTGCTCATTTTAAAGTTTGTTGGCAAAAAGTCTGACTGTGTGTACGGGGCTTAAGAGAAAGTCTTTGTAAATCTTAATATGGATTAGCCGCGTGTTGAAAATGAAACTAAAATACGAGATTGTAAATGACCGCGCTGCAATGTATTTACGAAAGTACAAAATTACAAATCCATTCGAAGCACGGTAATAGACACGAATCAATGAAAACAAAACAATGTTACGAATCAATGGAAAAGGCAATCTCACATAAGTAACAATTACTAAATTACGAATAGTGTACCGAATAAACGAAAATTATTATCTAACAAAATTATGAATTTCGAATCAACGAAAATAAATTAGACAGAATTCCAAATCATTCAGTATCAACGAAAATAAAACTGTTACGAAAATATGAACGGGTCCGAATAGGAAAACTTGAGTCTTACGAAATTACGAATCTTTACGAATCTACGGAACGAGACGAAACGAAACAAAAAAATTTAAAAGAAAATTGTTGTTCACATGTCTAATAGATTACAATGGGTTGCCTATGGAGGCATTCTGGGAATGTCCCATCAAGCTCTATGGCCAGTGATGCCCCCCCCCCAACATTATGACAGACGAAACGCATTTATGGGTTGTACAGCTGCAAGCCGTATTGGGTTTTGATGAGAAAACTGAGGATGGTTATTTTATATGCATTTGTGTTCTTTAAATGAGACCTGTGCTGATAAAATATGGCTGATATTCTTGACTTTCTTCTGAAAATATTAGTTGCCTGTATATCTCAGGCCTCATTCTATTTGGAGTCCCTGACCTGGAACAAGAACGCAACTAGCGAAGTCAGAGGAAAAACAGAACTTTTGATCTTGATTCTTGTTCTGGGTCTTTGGCTCAGAAAATATTGAAGTTTTTGGGTCAACTTATACAGGTAATTTAGCTTTTTAACTACATTACACAAAATCACGTACCTGTACCGGAGTTATACCTGCACCCACAGGAATCACCCCCGGTACCGTTTTTTAGAGCTAGTGGTCGGCTCTCTCATGATTACAACTGATGCGGCTAATGAGCCACTCGGCTGTTATCATAAGGAACTGAATTGGACATCCCCCCTCCCGCTGCCTTCTGCCGCTCTGTCCCATTCCGCTCTGTCCCACTGGGAGACCGGAATGACCATCCGGCATGTCCGCCGGCTGTGTGGAGTCTCCGATGTAAAAACACGGAAGCAACATCACAACGTTATTTTCAGTTTATTCGGCGCCAATTAAAAAAAAAATCTGAATTAAAAAACGACGATTTTGGCGTTATGAATACTTTGAAGTGCAAAGGAGGGATTTGGGGTCTTTTAGACACCCGATTCCTCCATAAAGAGTACCTGAAGAGTACCTGTCACTGCCATTTAGGTATCACCATGATTGTTAGTCCGAGAGCAATAATTCTAGCAAAAGACCTCCTCTGTAACAATAAACATTTTTAAACATCACCTATGAAGATTTTGTAGTACCGTAGTTTGTCGCCATTCCACAAGTGTGTGCAATTTTAAAGCATGACATGTTAGGTATCTATTTACTCTGCGTAACATCAAATTGGGATAACTTTACTGTTTTCTTATTTTTTTATTTAAAAAGGTGTATTTTTTCCAGCTTCGTGCTTCTAACTTATTGACCTAAAACAAGTATAAAGCGCACCAGTAACAGAAAGATCACTGATTCAAAAAAATATTGAAGCCCGAACAATTGCCATAACTCAGCAGAAGTGTCTACACAGTTTTCAAATGAGCTTTAATGGGGAACTACAGTATAATGTATCTTCAGTGTAGACACATTCTGAATTCTTGTTAAAGTAGATATAAACCTTAATTGCATCATAAACAGTTGCGATTATTTTTAATGGCTTTTCATCCTTTTTACATATCAGTGCTGCTAATCTCCTTCAGTCTTTTTCTGGCTACTCATGCCATACCTTTAGAGAGGCATGTGAATGGCCCTAAATTTATTCTACAGCAGTACAACAACCTTGACATACAGCCAATATCATTAAGATCTATCTTCAGTGTAGAGAAGAACAAGTAGTTCTGGAAGTGATAGTTTGGCTCCACCAGAGCCCTGATCGCAACATCGTGGAGCCTGTCTGGAAATACATGAAGAGAACTGTGTGCAAGAACTGGCACACCTGGCAATAATTTAAGTGTAAAGGCCAATAAGAAACACATATGTTATGATAAAACACAGACATTGCCTTTACTGCAATATTTTTGTGGAAAAGAGAAACAAACAGTAACAATCTATATATTCTAGGAATGCAATTGGAGAGCAATAACTGAGATTAAGTGCAATATCGCTCAATACTATATTCAGGCTTTTAGGGGATTCAAAACCTGAGAATAACCCTAAGAGCAGGGGCAAACACTTCAATAACAATAAATCACAATATGACAACGTGTACCAGATTGGTTACCTTTACTCAGGTCGGCTCAATGAGTCCAGGCAGGAGGAGAGCAGAGGGATGACCCTCTTTATGTCAGACCTCTCTATTCTGTCCCATGACACCACAGGCCCAACTTCAATCACTGTATTCAAATCAATATTTAATGGCTTAACTTTCCAGTTAAACTGTCTGCATTTACAGAGCCCTGAATATGTTTGTGGGCCTATATGGCACTAATAACTTCAGTCCCTTTGAAGAAAGATGAGGTTTTGTATCTTCAGCTAACCACTGTTGTTGGTGCACTTTAACTCCTGAAAAGCTGGCACAAACAGCACAACTGGCCCGGATTACCAAGGGGCAGGATCTACCTCAGCAAGCAGAAATGACAATGGTGTCTGTATAATGGATGGCCTTATTGTTTAGCACTGTGGCAGTTCAAGTGTCAGCAAGATGACTAACAGCAATGATATCTGTTCACAGTGTCCATTTAACTCAGAACCTCTCCCCTAGGTCTAATTTCTTTCCCTTTTTCCGCCTCATGGAGTCTGAATCCCCTTGGATAAACAAGATAGAGTCTTCTTTCCATTTTCTCCCAGAGTATGGTGGTCTTTGTAGTTCCTGCCCCCATTCAAGGCTATGGGGCCGTTTTAGTTGAAGACTGTACATCCCAGAATCTTTTGCAACTGCTCCTGCTGCTGTTAAAGTCCATCTCATTGGCTCCTTTAAGTAGCTTGCTCTGATTGGCTCCTGTACTTGGCTTCTTTCTTCTTCCGAAAAGGAGCACAGGGAAGGGAGCAGAGTGACCAATACCTGTGCGAGCATCAGTGAAAAGATGGAGGGGGGAAAAGACATAACATGTGCACTCTGCCTCTCCCAGGCTGTGTAATTCCCACGGCGGCCAGCTTGGTAAGGTGTGGGAGAAAGCTGGGCACCCGCTACACACACACATATATATATATATATATATATATATATATATATATATATATACACTATATATATATATATATATATATATATATATATATATATATATATATACAATCATTCTAGCAACCTACCTTGGAGATAGATAGATAGATAGATAGATAGATAGATAGATAGATAGATAGATAGATAGATAGATCATGTATATTAAACAAAACATACAGTATATTATAAACAATACATATTAAGCAACTCTCCTAATATGGAATTAAATGACATATGGCATTATAAAGTCCAAAGTATTCAAAGGAAATGTCCAAAGAAAAAGTCCCAAAGATGATACGTGATTTAAGAAGAGAGGAAGGAAGGTATCTCCTGTGAACCAGGACGAATATTATCCTTCTATTACTAACACCACCACTCGTGAGATAGGTAGGGAGAACTCTTACCAGACAATGCTGGAATATAAGCATTGTATAATCACAATGATCACAGAAATAGGTGTTTCGAATACTTGGAGTTCAATCCTCTTAAGCCACAGCTCCCATATGAGGAAGAAAACAAATAATGGCACATGGCATAATTCCGTTTGATTTTAATATTTAAAACATATAGATATTGGAAATGCACTTACAATACTTCAAATAAAAGCAGGCAACATATCATATGTGTGGCTCATCACACCTCAGATCACGGGCACACAGGACGGCGTCCACCAATTCCTTGTGTTTGTTTAACTGTACTCACACATGCCAGTACCGATCGAAGTGATGATGTCACTATGAGTGACAGTCGTTCTAACCAACCCAGACGCGTTTCGTCATACACTAGACATCATCTGTGGGCATGGCTATACGACTGTGTTTATATAACGCCCCTCTCACCACTAATTGGTATAATGCAAAGCGGGACTCACATGACGCCCGCCCTGATAGCTCCTCACCGGTTAGTGTGTGACCATAGTAGCAGTATAAACACTCGTTCTCGGCCCCCTATTGGGACCTTAAAGACATTACATCTTGTCAATTTAAAACAGGACTAATGTATAAAATGGCAAAATACCGGCCAACCATACAAAAGCACATTATTTAATAATATCATTAATCTACTGAGTCAAAAATGGATAGGTAAGCTACAAGCTTAATTGCTCAAAATATATATACAAGAATACAAAGAATAAGATTGCGCTAAAAAATGTCAAAAATAAGTTAGTGAAAACCCACAAACAAATATACAAGATTGTTCACTAAATGAACAAAGGAATAATTTTTAAATAAACATATTCAAAAAATATATACGTGTTTCAATATATCAGGTGTATATTTCACATATTAAAAAATAAAGCAGATTCAGTCCAAACTAAAAAAGTGAAAACTCAGGGTGATTAACCCCACACTTTAAAAACTCCCAAAGAAATCGTCCATGGATGAAAAAATAAATTTCACAGATGCAGGTTGAAAGGAATACAGATGAAAGAATTCCACCACCGATCGGAGTAAAGTTTGAGCAGAATGTAGAGAATCCACCAGGAAAAAGGTAAGTAATAAACTCTTACCAGATGGCCAAATATATACAGCATAACGATCCACTCCACCAGGGGAAAGGAAGAAGAGGCTGCAGCGCTCCACGGTAGTCAGCTGGTCCTAATTTGTACAGATCCCGGTTTTCCTTCAGCTCACCTCAAGGTTCCAATCACCATATAGTACCCAAAAGAATAAATACTCCAGACTGATGACTCACAAATTGCTCTCTGCGGCAGGCGTGAACTTTGGACAGAGTGGAAGGGTCTTTTAAGTTTCCGAAGAGGCTTTTTTTTTTTACCTTGTGCCAAAGATAACAATCTTCTACACCTGATTTCCTTTTATGAAGAGGTAAGTAAAAAACCCTGGACAGAGGCGTGGCTGTGGACGTGGTATATTTGGATTTTGCAAAAGCATTCGATACTGTTCCGCACACACGGCTCAGGTCTACAGTTTTCTATCCATTTACAAACTGCTATATCCAATCCTGTAGACCTTACCTTACACATGAGCCGTGTGTGCGGAACTGTATCGAATGCTTTTGCAAAATCCAAATATACCACAAAGTCCTAATCTGGCCCATCGTATCTATGCGACTGATTCTTAGAATCAGTTACGCATAGATATCCATTAGATCCGACAGGCGTAAGTCTCTTACGCCGTCAGATCTAAACTGCAATTATTTTTTTGCCCGCTAGGTGGCGCTTCCGTCGATTTCCACGTTAAGTATGCAAATTAGCTAGATACGCAAATTCCCGAACGTACGCGTGGCCGACGCAGTAAAGTTACAACGTTTACGTTAGGATTTTCCCGGCGTAAAGTTCCCCCTGCTATATGAGGCGCAGCCAATGTTAAGTATGGCCGTCGTTCCCGCGTCGAAATTTTAAAAAGTTACGTCGTTTGCGTAAGTCGTCCGTGAATGGGGCTGGATGTCATTTACGTTCACGTCCTTGCGACGTCATTTGGAGCAATGCACACTGGGATATTTTACGGACGGCGCATGCGCAGTTCGTTCGGCGCGGGAATGCGCTTCATTTAAATGATACACGCCCCCTACCTGCCAAATTTGAATTCCGCCGGGTGATTTACGATATGCCGCCGCAACTTTACAGGCAAGTGCTTTGTGAATAAAGCACTTGCCTGAAAAACTTGCGGCGGCGTAACGTAAATCGGATACGTTATGCCGCCGCAGAGATACGCCCAATGTACCTGAATCTGGCCCACAGTATCCTTTAAGGCCTCGTACACACCACCGGATCTATCCGCTGGGATTTATCCGCAGATCAGTTCCAGCGGATAGATCCGGTGATGTGTACGTCCGAGCGGATATTTTTCCGCGGATATATTTCCGGCCGATGGATTTCCAGCGGATAAAAATTTCTTAGCATGCTAAGAAATCTATCCGCTGGAATCCTGTCCAGCAGACTCACCGGATCAATCCGTCCGCTCCTCTCCCTCGCATGCGTCGTAATGATTCGACGCATGCGTGGAAGTCTTTATCTTTCAGCGTTGCGCACGTCGCCGCGTCATCATCGCTGCGACGGCGCGACACGTCACCGCGGATGGATTCCGTGCGGATTTCGATCTGATGGTTAGTACAACCATCAGATCAAAATCCGCCAGAGGATTTATCCGCGGGAACGGTCCGGAGGACCGTTTCAAGCGGATAATCCTCTCGTGTGTACGGGGCCTAAGTAGGCCTTGGTCTTTAATATGCTGGCCTGCAGAAAGGTGTCAAAATATTGGCCTAATCTGGCAGTGACAGAGCCTATGCAATTAACAATAGGCCGTTCGAATTATTGTTTTTAGATCATGTATATTGCTATATTCAGTAGCAGTACCTTGGTATATACAGTATGAAATATACTAGCTAGTCTGTATCTTTAGCAGGTGGAGCTCTTAATATATTTTACATATTTTCATCGCTTTACATCCTGTTGAAAAATCGTGTTATTTACAGGCCCCAATACCTCAAGCTGAAATTTGCACACTAAAGTGGATGACTCATTCCTTTAACTCATCACTTATCAGATGTATGAGAGTGATACCGTAAAATAAAAAAAAGAAATATAAATCAACAGTGTAAAACAACATTTAAAAAAAATAATAATAATAAAAGTTTTCTATCAAAATGCAAGGTCTTAAACTTTTAGATCTCTGTCATGTAAAAAAAAAAAAAAAACAGCATTTGCATAGTGCTGGATCATCTTCTTACACAGCTTTCCTGATTTTGTTAACATCACCTATGCACTGATTGCACTGCTAGAAGAAGCTGGTATGTAAAGCAAGTACATTTTGGCTATTTCTTTTAATGTTTGATCTCTTTGTTACTGATAACATTGCTTTTAACATGTGGGGGTAGGGGTCTTAAAGTTAAGCAGATCTCACATTTTGATACTTTACGTTCACATTGAAGTAATTTTGGTGTCAGTTGGGTCATTGGTTGCTGTGACAGACAGTACATCATTGCTCTTACCATTGCAATAGCCAGTATACATTCTATGGGGAACCACATGTGGAAACAAAAGGAAAACACTGAGTAATCAACTTTTTCAACAAGACAAAACACTGCATCTCAAGCATTCCACAACAGCTGGAAACAAGTCACAACTTACATGCCTGACATCAGACATAGCCGGAGTGCCGGAACATCCCGTCCACAAATAACTGCTTTAATGTAATTATGCACGGCTCTTCTCAAATTTCACAACACAAACCATTTTTCATATTCCCAACAATAGGCTCTGAATTTCTTAGGGATGGCCAGAATGGTATTTGGAAATGTCACAAAATGACAAAACAATCGTTAACCACTGGCTGATACATTAATCTATAGAAGGCTGGGCAAGAATAAAAACAATTAGTAATCATTTCTGGTCTACTCTCATGTTTGGCTAGTAACTTAAAAGGACCCTGCTGTATATTTTGCCATTTATTTTTTCTACAATATATTGCTAATGTTTAAAATACATAAATGAAAAAAAAGTGTTTGAAGTTGATTTATTATAAAGACTTTTTAGTAAAACCTTTGATTATTATTATTATACAGGATTTATGTGGCGCCAACAGTTTTCACAACGCTTTCCAACATTAGGGCAGACAGTACAGTTACACTACAATTCAATACAGGAGGAATGAGAGGGCTCTGCTCATTAGAGCTTACAATCCAAGAGGTTGATTTACTAAAAGAGTTGGAAATCAGGGAGCTGCGGTGGCTCAACGCGATTGGCACTGCGCTGACAAGCCATTCACCTCTGCAGGGTTCGGATCCCGGTCTCAGCTACATGTGAATTGAGTTTGGTGGTCTCAGCCCGGCTCCCGGTGGGTGTGCTATGCGAGGTAAGCCTGCGCTTAGTACGCCCACCCCCTCCCACAAAAACCACCACACTTACACGCACTCGAAATTGGGTTAACATGCACGCACTTTGACCACGCGGTCTCTAAAAAGAGAGGCGAAGGACTAACGGGGCTGGTTGAGCGGGCTAGATCCTCTCACTCCCTTATAGGGAGTCCCTCTGCCCCGTTGGGCTTCAAAGCGGAGCAGGTAGGGCAGGCTGTGTGGGAGGACCCCCTCACACACCCACCATTGCCACCCGGGGCATGGAGAAAGGTGGCAGATTGCCTCTGGGGGCGGCCTGCCTACTCCCAACTCCTGCAGTCCGGCTCCTCTCTCGAGTACACGCACAAAATACACTTTAAAAAAAAAAAAAATTGGAAATCTTTCCACAATTATTTCTATGAACATTCACTCCAATTATCTATTGCTATAAAAAGCGAAATATTGTTTACCTTGGCACAGTTGGGCATTCAAAGTGAACAGGAATTTGCTTTTCACATGACTGGATAATTTAAGTGAAAATTCAAATAATATATTGTGTGATGATTCTCAGCTTCTTTAGTAAATCAGCCTTTTTGTCTTTCTATTGTATATCTGAATGGAGACAGTTATTTTTGCTCTATTTAGAAATGTGATAACGAATTTTAATTTGGTGAAGTGACGTCAAAGGGTTTAGTCATCCCAGATGGAATACAATATATGTTTTCATATTTTGCAACACAAATTGAATAATAAATATTATTTGATTTATTTCGATTTTTTTATTAACTTTATAGTTTAAAGGCATAAAATATATATTTTATTCAACTCTTTTAATAAATTAACTTCTTTATGTCTTTATGATATAATATAAAATGTACACTTTATAGATATAAAATAAATATTTTATTCATATACATGGAGTCTGTTCTTACCACAATGGCTTTCCAGTGTATTCAGAAAATTTCAGATATATTTATTTATTCCTGCGCTCCGATGAGTATGTTGTTGTTATTTGGGCTGCTGCTGCAGTGAATAGATGTGTTGCCCTCTAATGACGATTCTGGGAATGATCACTGTATGGAACGCAAATCGTGAGAACATGATTCCAAACTGGCTTTTGCTGCTCATTTACTAAAGCATTACATGTGAGTCTAATTCACAATTAATATCAACAACACAACCATTGGTCCCTCCACACATGCCAGGGTGCTGGGTGTAATCCTTGACTCTGACCTCTTCTTCAGCCCCCATATCCAATCACTGGTTGAATCCTGCCGCCTTAACCTACGCAACATCTCTAGAATTCAACCTTTCCTGACTAATGATACCACAAAGCAATTTATTCACTCATTAAAGCGGGATTCCACCCGCAATTTTTTTTTTTAAAAGTCAGCAGCTACTAACAGTGTAGCTGCTGACTTTTAATAAGGACACTTACCTGTCCTACTTGCCCGTGCTGATGGCCCCCCCGATGCCGATCCCACGATCGATGCAGGTCCAGCACCGCCATTCACACTAGAGGAAACAGGCAGTAAAGCCTTACGGCTTCACTGCCCATTTTCTACTGCGCATGCGCGAGTCTCGCGCCGACTTGTGAATGGGCGGCTGCTCTCTGAGAACACACACAGTTCCCAGAAAGCAGCGCGCCCCATTCATTAGGAGAAGATGAAGAAGAAGACAGACCGTGGCTACGGAAGAGGCAGATTACGAACTTCCGCATAGCAACAGGTATTTCGGGTGAGTATAAAAAAAAAAAAAATCATTTTTTTTTAAGATTTTTGGGCAAATGTTGTTTTCCTGGGTGGAACTCCACTTTAATTATTTCCCGCCTTGACTACTGTAACTCTCTCCTTAATGGCCTACCCTTACGCAGGCCACCCCCCTTCAGTCTATTATGAATTTTGCTGCTAGACTAATACACCTCACTAGCCGATCTGTGACTGCTGCTCCTCTCTGCTAATCCCTTCACTGGCTTCCCCTACCCCACCTTGTAAAATTCAAAATGCTAAGCATAACATACAATGCCATTCACAACATCGCCCACTCACCTGCAGAGATTCTCAAATCATCCCCTCCGTTCCTCCCAGGACCTCCTGCTCTCTAGCTCCCTTGTAACCTCCTCCCATGCTCGCCTTCAGGACTTCTCCAGAGCCTCTCCTATCCTCTGGAACTCCCTGTATGTCCGATCAGCCCCTACCCTGTCCACCTTCAGGAGATCCCTGAAAACTAATTTATTCCGGGGAAGTCTATCCCACACTCACCTAACTGTCCCCGAGCCACCCCCATAAAATCCTTCTTTGCAGCTATTACCTTTTGTACCATCAACCCCCTTCCTTTAGAATGTAGGCTCTACGAGCAGGGCCCTGCTGTACCTTCTATATTGAATTGTACTGTAATTGTGTTGTCCCCCCTATACATTGTAACGCGCTGCGTAAAATGTTGGTGCTATATAAATCGAGTATTATAATAATAATAATAAAGTTTTAACATTTTTTTTTATTAAAATGAATGGAATTACGCTATGGATACGTTCTGATCTCCTTTGCATAATATCCACCTGAGATATATACTTCCCTGCTGGCAGGTTTTGAGAAATTGGAACTGCTCAACAGACATCCAGAGGAACTATCATATATCTAATAGGCAAAATTTAAAATAGGAGTCGGTGAGTGGGGGCACATAAGGAAAGGAGCACGGCACTGAAATTGCATAAAATGCTCACCAATGGCACCAGCTAATCAAGTTAATATCAGCACGGACTGCACTTTATGAAGATTTATGGATACTGCACTAGTATATGGACACTTGTTGAATCTATATGAACTTTTTTGTTATAATTTTTTATTTTTTAATTATCCCATATATATATATAGATAAATAAATATATATATATATATATATATAGATATAGATATATATCTATATATACCGTATATACTCGAGTATAAGCCGACCCAAATATAAGCCGAGGCACCTAATTTTACCACAAAAAACTGGGAAAACTTATTGACTCGAGTATAAGCCTAGGGTTTCCATCTGCATGCCTCACTGTGCCTCACTTTACCTCACTGTGTCCATGCCTCACTGTGTCCATGCCTCACTGTGTCCATGCCTCACTGTGCCCATGCCTCACTGTGCCCATGCCTCACTGTGTCCATGCCTCACTGTGCCCATGCCTCACTGTGTCCATGACTAGACTGACGTTTAACATGGGAGTCTATGGAAGGGGTGCCCGAATTTGAAAAATTGGTGCTCCCCAGCCGTAGGTCCCCCAGACAACAAACTTTTCACACTTGTAGAGGAAGAGTGGGGCTACATGTGTGCCAAGATTGGCCGTTACCGGGTCCCCAAAGTCTGGGAGATCAGGCGCAAAAATGTGACTCGAGTATAAGCCAAGGGGGGCATTTTCAGCACAAAAAAATTTGCTGAAAAACTTGGCTAATACTTGAGTATATACGGTATATATATATATATATATATATATATATATATATATATATATATTGTATTGCATTTGGTATAAGAAGCTTAGAAAAGCTAGCTTTTATTCACATTTGCAATTCATACATTGGGGCAGCACTGTGGTTTCACATATGCTTCCCAAATTTCCACGTATTGTGAACACTCACACTCGCTGTGTTAATGTGCAGAAGATCCTGTATGTATTTTCAGTGGGGTAGATTCAGAAAGCAATTGCGTCTGCGTATCCATAGATACGCAGCGTAATTGCTAATTTGCGCCGGCGTATCGACTTTTCTGTATTCAGAAAGCTCGATACGCCGACTGCAGCCTAAGATATGACTGGCATAAGGCTCTTATGCCGTAGTATCGTAGGCTGCATTCTTACGATGGCCGCTAGGTGGCGTTCCCGTAGTGGTCAGCATAGAGTATGCAAATTGCATACTCATGCCGATTCACAATCGTACGCGCACCCTGCGTTCGCATTTTACGTCGTTTGCGTTCGTCGGTTTCTGCGTAAGGCTGCTCATGCTATTAGCAGGGGCAGCCAATGCTAAGTATACCCGTCGTTCCCACTTTGCGATTTTTAAAAATTACGTCGTTTGCGTAAGTGAATCGTGAATGGCGCTGGACGCCATTTACGTTCACGTTGAAGCAAATGACGTCCTTGCGACGTCATTTACTGCAATGCACGTCGGGAAAGTTTCCCGACGGAGCATGCGCACTACGTTCGGCGCGGGAACGCGCCTAATTTAAATGATCCACGCCCCCTACGGGATCATTTAAATTATGCGAGATTACGCCGGCCATTTTTACGGAGCGCCCGCGCAAATTACGGAGCTACTGCTTCGTGAATGAAGCGTAGCGCAAGTAATTTACGGAGGCGCAGCGTTAAAACGGTACGCTGCGCCTCCGTAAGAGTGCGCAGCCCTACCTGAATCTACCCCAGTCTTTATTAGTGAAAATCCTTGATTGGATGATTAGAAAAAAAGCACAGCTTCAACTTGTTTACTAAGATAAGTGAATATACATTTTGCTAAATGCCAATTGCTTTATTAAATTTGCCACTCTGTTTGCAAACAACCTAAATGGCAAATGTGAAAAATGCAAGACAAGGCATCCAGTGTGAATAAGCCCTGGCAGTAACTCATGGCATACTGATGATCACTTGCAAACCTACTTACAGTTATTCAATTTGCTTGCTATGAACAGAAAAGCTCTTGATGATAAACTGACATAAAGAGCCTGAGTTGGGAATATTAACAATAAATTGTATAATAAATTGTATAATAAATTGTATAAATTCACTTTAATTATCCAATCATGTGTAGATCAAATAAGTAAACAGGAATTTTAAATTTAAGTCATTATTCACACAATTTACTGTGTGAACATTCTCAGCTTCTTTAGTAGTCAGTCTCAGTGTGTCATGGAGAAAGGGATGATTTGACACAGTGTAATCCATTATTTGTAAAGGATTTACACTACAAGAATTTTCTATCTGCTCCATTCAGTTCATTGATACAAACACTTGAAACATTGCATGCACACATTCATATTCATCCTCGTGTAGCATCTATGTGCCTTTGTTTAAGCTCATCTAATGTGGGTGCTCAAAAATCTGATCTTACATTGCACGGTGCAGATTTTCTACAGACTATAATGTAAATTTCCCAATGCATTCACCAATATGCATGCCATTATAGTCTAATTAAAGTTCCATCTTTACCAGCACGCACACACTGGTTTGGAAGGTTGCATTTTTGAGCAGAAGCGAGCATAGTCTTCATTGGCTGTTGAGCCTTGAAACCTCACCTTCTTCACACCATGGCCTGTGATCTTTTAGTGAAGGGGTAAAAATGCACTTTTTCAGGTAAGTACCTATCTATCTTTTAATGAGACTTTGTCTCTGGTCATCGCTGTAGGCATGAGATGTTGAACCAGCTGCTGGTCAGGTGGCATCTGGGCAGATCCCAACATTATTGTCAGGATCCCTGCAGAGCCTGGACCAGCTCTGTGATGTCAGCTGACAGTGAACTTTATCCCGCTGTCTGCTGAATTTGGGCACAGGAGTGCAGAACTAAGTGCACTCTTGTGACTAAAAGTGCTTTGGCCATACTTCTCCTTTAATAGTGCAATAATTCCTTGCTCAAGTATTTTATTAAAGCGGAGGTTTACCCTAAAAATAAGTATATACCATTCAATCCAGCATACGACATGTACAGTATGCTGTTTTTTTTTTTTCGGTTTACATACAGTAGTATAGGTATTCCCCCCCCCCCCCCCGGTTTCCGGGTAGTGAATCCCGCGGGAGTGGGCGTTTCTATTCAGAGACTAAGTGATTGGCGTGATGACAAAAGCTTCCATCCGGCGCATAATGAGCGTCACCATTTTCCGAAATATAGCGAAACTACGAGTCGGCTTTATACGGCGCTATACGGCACCTGTGCACCGACGTTCGACTTTTCAGTAACTGGTGATGGGGGGGAAGCTTTTGTCATACGTCAATCACTTAGTCTCTGAATAGGAACGCCCACTCCCGCGGGATTCACTACCCAGAAGCCGGGGGGAAAATACCTATACTACGGTATGTAAACCAAAAAAAAAACAGCATACTGTACATGTCGGCAGTATGCTGGATTGAATGGTATATACTTGCTTTTAGGGTGAACCTCCGCTTTAACCACTTAAGCCCCGGACCAAAATGCAGCTAAAGGCCCAGGCCAGGTTTTGCGATTCGGCACTGCGTCGCTTTAACAGACAATTGCGCGGTCGTGCGACGTGGCTACCAAACAAAATTGACATCCTTTTTTTCCCACAAATAGAGCTTTCTTTTGGTGGTATTTGATCACCTCTGCGGTTTTTATTTTTTGCGCTATAAACAAAAATAGAGCGACAATTTTGAAAAAAATGCAATACTTTTTACTTTTTGCTATAATAAATATCCCCCAAAAACATATATATATATATAAAAAAAAAAATCTTCAGTTTAGGCCAATACGTATTCTTCTACCTATTTTTGGTAAATAGCGTTTATCGATTGGTTTGCGCAAAATTTATAGCGTTTACAAAATAGGGGATAGTTTTATTGCATTTTTATTATTTATTTATTTTTTTACTACTAATGGCGGCGATCAGCAATATTTTTCGTGACTGCAACATTATGGCGGACACTTCGGACAATTTTGACACATTTTTAGGGACCATTGTCATTTTCACAGCAAAAAATGCATTTAAATTGCATTGTTTATTGTGAAAATGACAGTTGCCGTTTGGGAGGTAACCACAGGGGACGCTGAAGGAGTTATGTTTCACCTAGTGTGTGTTTACAACTGTAGGGGGATGTGGCTGTAGGTCTGATGTCATCGATTGTGTCTCCCTATAAAAGGGATCACACGATCGATGCAGCCGCCACAGTGAAGCACAGGAAAGCCGTGTTTACATACGGCTCTCCCCGTTCTTCAGCTCCGGGAAACAATCGCGAGGGGGCGGCTAGAAACGAATAGCCGTGCCCTCATCCCGGATCGCTCCCACACGATTTCCGCGGCATGTACCGGGGGGAGTCCCGATTGGACCCCTGACCTGCGGAAAGGCAGGGACGTACATGTACGCCCATCTGCCTGTACGTGCCATTCTGTGGACGTATATGTACATGCGGCGGTCGTTAAGTGGTTAAATAAGTAAAATGATGTTCAACAACAGAGTACTATACAAATAATGAACAATTTGTGATGTAAAGCATCTAACAGAGAAAAAACAATGTAAATGGGATCAAAAATAGTGCAATAATTCACACAGTTTACATATATACAAAAAATATAACCTAGTCCTTCATCAAATTCAGTCCATCTTCCAAAACACCAGACAAAATTCAAATGCATAGTAATCAAATGCAACATAATCCATATGCTTGTCAATCGGTGTTAATAACTTAGCTCACTCACCAGAATTATATGACCCATTATCTTTAAGGAAGGTCATTAAAGGCTTGGGTAGTGCTTACCCCCAAAAGAGCCACTGTTTCCTTGGATTCCCTGTTCCCAGAGCCTACGACTTTGTAACCAGGATCACACTGGGCGGATTTTTTATTGCAACAATATGTATAATACTTTGATAACCAAGAAATGAAAAAGGGCAATAAACTCTTCAAGTATGTGAAACAGTTGTAAATTAACTTATACATATGGTAATAAACAACCAGTAATGACTTCTTATCCCTATGTAGCGGCCTGCTCCTGTTGGCCTGGCGCTGCTTTAAATTTATAAGGGAGTTTAGTGACTCAGACACATTTTGGCTAAATTTGGCCTCTGTTCCAGCCATGGTTGTGCTGGGAGTGACCACCGTTGTTTTCCTGGGGGTGTCGTTACCACCCCAGGCCAAGGGTGGTAGCAGCTAAGTCAGGGTGATATTGGGTGTCCCCCCTCGGCAGCCAGTCAGTGGGAGTGTTCATCCCGCTGTGCATGCTGGGGAGGGGTACTTAAGGAACAGACGCAGTTGGACCGAGGTCATCGGTCGTCCCACCACCTCGTGGCCCTCCTGGCCGGGGGTGCATGCTCCTGAAATCCTGGCTCAGAGACCACGTTGGTCCAGGGTTGTGATCTGTCTAAGTAGGCCCAGTAGTCAGACTGGGTCTGCGCTTTCAAGGTGATCCTGTGCTGTCCGTCCTGGAGGGAGGAAGCCGCTTGATGAAGGACCTATCTTGGAGAGGACCAAGCAAGAGGCTGGTATCTTGGGGGGGGCCTGGAAACTTCATCGAAGGATGCACCATATACTGGGAGGCTTGATGGTGATCTCCTGTCAAACTTGAGTTCTACAGAAATTAATCTGATGAGATCCGGGTGCTAAATCCTGTGTTAGGAGATTCTGGACCAAAAGTGTCTCCATTTGAAGGAAGGTCTGTGGCACACACTATACTTTATTCCGTGCACCATTCCGGCTGCTAGGCCAGTGAGAAGGACCTATCCAGGTGAGCAAAACCCACTCTGGCTAGAGTGGCGACGAGAACTGTGTTGCTGGAAGCAGGAGTGTTTCCTGATTGAAATTGTGCATCTGAACCTATCTACCTGTTTACCCTTCCACCTCTTCAACCACTTCTTCTTTCTTTACCAAGTTCTGCAAATAAATCTTAGAAAGAGAAGTGTAAAGTGTGGACATTGAACTTTTTCAACTCTCCTCTACGACCCTGGACAGCGAGAAGATAGAGGTAACATGCTTGTCCGAAAATATTCAGCAGCTCCTCCGTTGGTAGTGCTATACCTATAATGGAAAAAGTCCTGTTTAAGGGGAGATGCTTTGACAATGGTCCAGCAGTCTTTGTCAAATCTTTCCCTACTGGCCAGTATGTTGGGGCCCAAATCCAGCATTAGAAAATGAAGTCTCTCCAAACTCATCTGTAAATGTTTGAATGGTATCCCCAGTAAGCAACACTATTCCTTACGCATTACCAAAAATATTTATTCAATAATGGAATCAATAAAAAATGGATACTCACAAGTAAATAATAATAGGCCATAAAAACACAATGCTGAACAGGGTGGACACAAATGTGCCATATTCACATCATGGAGTATACAGCTGATGCATTTCAGGGGAGAACCCCCTTCCTCAAAGCTAAGCTGCCAAGCTAAGCTGGTAGCTTAGCTCTGAGGAAGGGGGTGTGCCCCCAAAGCGCATCAGCTATATACCCCATGATGTGAATATGGCACATTTGTGTCCACCCTGTTCAGCATTGTGTTTTTATGGCCTATTATTATTTGCCATCTTGTGAGTAACCATTTTCTATTGATTCCATTATTGACTAAATATTTTTGGTAATGCACTAGGTGTGTGCACCTTTCATTTAATTTTTGTTTCTGTAGTATCTATCAGACCACCTCGTCTGAGGAGGGCAGCATCCGCTCAGTTCTGTGGGATTACTGTTGTCCTTGTTTTACATTAGGGAGACCTCATAGCACTGGAAATTACTTGTAAACTCTACTATTGACCACTAAGCCTGCCTACCATAATGAAGAACCAAAAGAAAGAAAAGCATTGTTAGGACTTGCCATTGCCAAAAACTTCTACAACTCTAGGTATCTGCACTTCATACCTGCACCAGTTTGTCACCTCCATAATAGCGTCCTTAAAGCAGGGGTAGACAACCTTGGCACTCCAGCTGTTAAAGAACTACAAGTTTCATGGGTCCAAAAGGCAGAGGCATGTTGGATTCAAAGGGTAAACACAGCGGGAGTGCTGAGGTTGCCCACCCCTGTCTTAAAGAGTAATGCCCTGTAAACATGACCGGTTTTCCTGACATGCCAAAACCCAATGTTTTTCCTCTCAAGCCTGCCTTGCCTACACACGTTTAGTCAAAAAAACGCTCGATCAAAGCGTGGTGACGTCCAACACATACAACAGCACTATAAAGGGGACATTCCATTCAAATGTTACCACCCTTTTGGCTGCTTTTGCTGATCCTTGTGTTAGTAAAAAGTTTGGTGAGAGACAATTCACGCTTTTCAGCCTTGTGCTTTTCAGTCCGTTACAACGTGACAAATGTGCTATCTCCATTATGAATGCTAGTTTTGCCAGAACGAGCGCTCCGTCTCATACTTGATTATGAGCATGCACGACCGGTTTTCCCGACCAATCTAAAAAATGGCAGTTGTGTGAACTAGGCATAAGGCTATACAAGAAGTTTTTCATGAGCAGCAATGTTCAAATAATGTATATTGCTGTAAAATGGCTTCTTGGTCTGACTCTTTGTGGTCTTTGGCACCCCAGTCCTGTCTGTCAGTACTCTCTTCTCTGAGCTCTTGCGAGTTCATATTCAATGCTCTAGAAATATTAAGCATCCACCTTGTCTACTGCTGTCCCCGTCTCTTTTTTCCTTTGATCTTTTCCAGCATCAGAATCTTCTCCTGTGAGTTCTTCCTTCTCATTATGTGGCAAGATTATTTGTCTAGTTTAGTGTCAGTACTTCCAGTGACCGTTTTGGATTCATTTCCTCAAATACTGACTGATGTGTTCATCTTTCATAGCAGGAAACTCTCAAAGCTTTTCTCCAGCACTACAGATCAAAAGCATCTATTTTCTGCTCCTTGGCCTTTCTAATAGTCCAACTCTTGCTGCTGCTTATTACTAAAGGGAAGGCCATAGTTGTGATCATAGGAACCTTTGTTGACAATGTTATACAGTATCCTCTGCTCTTTTCTATCTTGCCTAGATACACCACAACTTTGCTCGCAAGAAGTGAACGTCTTTTAATTTCACGGCTGCAGTCACCATCTACAGAGGTCTGGCAGCACAGGAATATAAAGTCCGTCAATGTCTCTACGTATTTATGTGTAAATATCAGTCTGCTGACATTACTGTCCTTGGGCCAGGTTATTTCTGATGCCATTTGTTCCTATTTAATACGAATTATAATGACTGCAAATCAAGAAAGATATATAACTATAAACAGCAAATGGATGGAGATTTATCAAAGTAAGTTTAAAAGGTGCTTAACTGTCAGAAGAATTAGCGATAATAATAAAGCAATACATCACAACTGCTACGGGCTTTATTGTAAATAACATATTATCATTAAGTATAGTAAAGATCAGTGACACTAGTATTTAATTAGAGGAAAAGAGCAAAGATCAAGCTGAACTACAAATGAAATTGTGTCTCAGTGATAGGGCACAATAGATGCATGCCCCCCCTGTTCTGGATTAGCAGCTGGGGGCATGGGCTGGTTAAAATTCCATTAAAGCTCTGTGTGGCCTGGGGCAGGTCACATTATCCTCATCAGCTGTGGGCACTAGAACATCAAATGTAATCTTGTCAAGGCATGAAGAGGTCAGAGTAGAGAAAGAGAATAAATTGTAATTCCCTAAATTCAGCAACCTAAGGGGCTGCTTATAAGATCAGTATTATATATGCTATTCGTTTTACAATAGATCACATTATTTTGCTTGTTTTGTTTTGCAATTTCTAAATAAAATGTTAAAAAATTTGGGAAAAATTATGACATTGAAAAAGTGAAGAAGAAAAACAAATCATACCACCTTGAGGAAAATTCCTTCTGCAGCTGCCTCCACTGACAGTGATAGGTCATAACTGTGTTAAGATGGCATATTTGGCAAATTTACAATGTAAAACAAATTGGCAAGGTTATTTTTTTTCTTTTTTTACAAATTGTAACAAAAAATAGTGCAGAGATCGTCCAGACCTTTATAAATAGGCAAAGCCACAAGAAACTGTATGTACTCTCTAGGAAGTTTAATATACAAAGTGTGGGTGCAATGGTGCTATAGATGACCACAAACTTTGTATGAACAAATTCCATTTTACATCAGTTTAATATGATTTGTTGCTCAATGCATACTTAACGATGGCCATGAACATACAGGTGATTATTTACTAAAACTGGAGTGTGCAAAATCCGATGCAGCTCTGCTTAGAAACCATCAGCTTCCATATTTTTTTGTCAAACATTTATTGAACAAGCTGAAGTTAGAAGCTGATTGGCTACCATGCACAGCTATACCAGTTTTAGTAAAGCAACCCCACAATGTTCTGCCACTGAAGTCGTTGACTTTTAAAAGCAGACTTTTATGCCTATAGATAACAGAAGACATTAAAAACACCATCTAGCTGACCATTTTGGGGGTTATAACATTGATATTTTGGACTAATAATTTCATTCACCTATTGATTTATTTTTTGCTGTTGTATAGCTGTCTAGGTTAGGCCACAATCAAGCTCGATCAATCTGAGCTTGTCTGTTTCTGAACAAATACATTAAAAAAATTCCAGCAGCTGGATCATGCCTACTTCTACTGTATATGGCCACCTCGCTTCAACCATGGAAAATTATCTGCCAGTCAAGGAGATTTTGCCAGATAAGGGATGATCATTTCTATGGGTAGTAGAGGACATCCTCCCAAAACTGTTCTAAAGAAAACAGTGAATTAGTTATTTAAGATGTTTCAGCTGACCATAAAGTGGTTGTGAAGTCATAAGATTTTATTTATCCTAATATATTCTATGCATTAAGATAAAAAGCCTTCTGTGGGTACTAGCCCCCCTAAAACCTTACCTTACCCCTTACCTGAGCCCCATCTCTATCCAGAAATGTCCACAAGTGCCTCAGCGGTCCGGGACTCTCCCTCCTGATTGGCTGGGACACAGCAGCGGCGCCATTGGCACATGCTGCTGTCAATCAAATTCAGTTAGCCAATGAGGAGAGAGAGGGGGCAGGGCCGAACCACGGCTCTGTGTCTGAATAGATACATGAAGCTGTGGCTTGGTTCAGGTGCCCCCATAGCAAGCTGCTTGCTGTGGGGGCACTCAACAGGAGGGAGGGGCTAGGAGCTCCAGCCAGGGACCCAAAAAAAGTAGGATCCGGGCTGCCCTGTGCAAAACCAATGCACAGAGCAGGTAAGTGTAACGTTTTTTTTATAGAAAAGAAAAAATAGACTTTACTTTAAAGTCTGGTACACACTAACTGACAGCTCCAGTCGAAGCTGCTGTACTAGCCCTCTGATATTAGTACAGCAATCTCCTCCGCTGAGCTGTTGTGTTCTGCCGGTGGGACGCCCCCCGCCAGAACACTCCGACCAGCACTCTCTGCCATCGACTTAGAGCGCTGATCAGGAGTCGGTCTGCTGCTGGTTATCCAGCATTTACGTCCATCAGACCTACATACTGTACATACGGGCCGAATGTTGTTGATTCTTTGAAATGTCTCCCGACTTTTGGGCCAAATGTCGTTGATATTTTAAAATGTCTCCCGACTTTTGGGTCGTGTGTGCCCAGCTTAAATAAGGACAGTGCAAGTAATATTCGTAAACTCCCGCTGTTTAAACATACATACATGGAACTGGAGAAAGAGCAGGGAGGGGCAACAAAACTGATAAAAGGCATGGAGGAGCTCAGCTATGAGGAAAGATTAGCTGAACTGAATTTATTCTCTCTTGAGAAGAGGAGATTAAGGGGGATATGATCAACATGTATAAATACATAAGTGGTCCATTTAGTGAACTTGGTGTTGAGGTATTCACTTTAAGGACATGGTCATCACAGAGGACAGGGGGGTACTCTTCACGACGCTTCATCTCCAAATACAAAAAGGCTTCTTCACAGTAAGGCCTCGTACACACGACCGAGGAACTCGTCGTAAATGAAACATCGTATTCCTCGACGAGTTCCTTGTTAGGCTTGTCGACAATCTTGACAAGCTTTCTTTGCGTACATACTGTCAAGACAAAATCTCGTCGTTCTCAAACGCAGTGACGTACAACATGTACGACGGCACTATAAAGGGGAAGTTTGATTCCACTGGTGCCACCCTTGGGGCTGCTTTTGCCAATCTCATGTTACTGCATGTTAAGTAAAAGTTTGGTGAGAGACGATTCACGCTTTTCAGTCTGTTACAGCGTGAAGAATGTGCTATCTCCATTACAAACCCTACTTTTACTGAAGGCACGCTCCCATCTCATACTTTATTCTGAGCATGCGCGGGTTTCTAAGCATACACACTAACATGTTTCTCGTAGTAAACCAGCTCGACGAGAAACACGACAAGGAAATTGAGACTCCCGACGAGGAAAAAGAGAACTTGTTCTCTTTTTTTCTCATCGATTTCCACGAGTTTTCTCGACGAAAAACATACACACGGCCGTTTTCCTCGGCAAAAAAGCTCTGCCACCAAGTTTCTTGATGGATTCTGTTGAGGAAAATGGTTGTGTGTACGAGGCCTTAGAGCTGTGAAAATGTGGAATAGGGTGAACAGTGTATATGTGTCACCTTGATTTTTTACTTACACACATGGTGAAGGACTCCAGGAGTTTTGATCAATATGGAGAAAACACAAATCACAAACTTAATAAGCTCTGCTCTGGCTTCTGGTGCCTAGAGCTTTGTAGAACTTTGGATGGCAATACAACTCCATTCCTACAGTAGGTCTACATCGTACTTGGTAACCAGACCTCATTATTATTCTTAACTCTGCATAGTCATTTACAGTATATATGTGAAATGACTAATGCCCATGGTTTTCTCTCTCTTGATCTCTTTGCTGTGAGAGCCTGCTGCAGGGTGAAAAAGCAGAGCACTGACAGAACAATAATAAAATACATGTGCTACCTGTTTGTTAGTTTAGTGTTTAGTTAGTTGATCGGACAAACAGATATTTTTGTTTTATGCAACTTGCTGTACAAAGCCCTTCTGCACTAAAACCATATTTGTTCGCTGCTTTACTGAATAAAAAAAGTGCAGGACAAACCTACTTGAACTGTTTCTGGGTATCCCTGTCTCATACATGGCTTACAACAGCCACTACCAGTTGAGCCTGTCCTCCTATATATGCGTTTATCAAAAATCTTGATTTAAGATAAACTACTCATGTGATTTATATATGAATGGTTGTGTTTTGTTTCTGTTCACCCATCATAGTTTAAATGTCTGTAAAGGGGTTGAAGAAATCCACAGTATGCTATGGTTATAACATAACATGGAGTTTTCCCTATACATGCTCAAACAGTGCCTTGGGCAACTAGAGTTTCATAAATAATGGTGATGTTTCCAGCAGTAGGGAATGAAAGAAAAGGTCATCTGACCACCTTCCCTTGGGTAAGATTTACTACTCAGATCTCCCACTGTTTACGTCAGTCTCTCAACACCACAGAACATGGCTAAAAATCATTGTAGCTGGTTAAAACAAGGTATTCAGATCTTATCTGATGATCTACACTGAGATACATGAAATGTGTATCCATTCCATATGCTTCTTTGCTCCCTAGTAGGATGGGGGCAGCAGAGTTAAAAAGAACATGTGAGGATAAAATATAAGTGTTGCTATTGTTGGCTTATTTTTAAGGATCCAGGATCTAAGACTGTTATCCTAGTGATGGCTATATTACCTAGGGATTGCTGATCTGGAATATGTATGCAGTGAAGTGACTGCAAAGTGTGAGCTTTCTTCCTACATAAGTGTTTCAGGTTACGAACCTCATGGTCAGGGCCGCCATCAGGGGGGTACAGGCAATACACCTGTAAGGGGCCCGGCGGTCCCCAGGGGCCCAGATGGCAACCCCTTTTTTTTAGGGGTCCGGAGGTTCCCAGGGGCCCGGAGGCCCATAGGGCCCCAGATGGCAACCCCCCTTTTTTTATATATATTTTTTTATTTTTTTTATTTATTGTATATATATTTTTTATATATTATTATTATTATTATTATTAAAGGGCCCAGAGGTCCCCATGGCCCCGGATAGCAACCCCCCTTTTTTTTATATATATATTTTTTTTAATATTTTATTTCTTTTTTTTTTTTTTTATATATATATATATATATATATATATATATATATATATATATATATATATATTAAAGGGCTCAGAGGTCCCCAGGGACTCATGTGGCAAACTCCCTTTTTTTTATAAATGTTTATTTTTTTTATTATTAAAGGGCCCAGAGGTCCCCCCCAGGGCCCTGGATGGCAACCCCCTTTTTTTTTTTTTATTTTTTTTTTTTATAATTTTTTTACTTATTTTATTTTTATATATATATTTTTTTATTTATTTTTTATTAAAGGGCCCAGAGGTTTCTTTTTATTTTATTTTTTTATTAAAGTGCCCAGAGGTCCCGGATGGCAACCCCCCTTTTTTTGTAATATCTTTTTATAAAAAATAAAAAAAATTGTGTGTGTGTGTATATATATATATATATATATATATATATATATATATATATATATATATATATATACATATATATATATACAGTATATATTTTTTTTATTATTAAAGGGTCCAGAGGTCCCCAGGGCCCCAGATGGCAACCCCACTTTTAAAAAAAAAAAATATATATATATATATATTTTATTTTTATTACAGGGCCCAGAGGTCCCCAGGGCCCTGGATGGCTACCCTCCTTTTCTTATATATATATATATATATATATATATATTTTTTTTGTTAAAGGCCCCCCCCCGCTTCTCAATTCACGGCAGCCCCTCCCTCCGCTTCTCAATTTCAGGCGGCAGCACCCCCCCCCCTTGGTTCTCTGCTCCAGGATAGCCCATGCCTGAAGCTGTGTAAGGAGCCCCATTATTCCTGATGGCGGCCCTGCTCATGGTAGTGGACTGATTGTTGCAGTTGATGTGTAAAATCGGGAGAATGGCATGCTTTTATTGGGCCAATAATGACCACATTTAGTCAAACACTATTAATAAGGGGGTTTTGTTCATCAGCTGATGGAGACAAACTGCTTACATAATTCATACCTTAAACAAGGGCACCTGCTTTCTTCTGCTCTCCTCACAAGAAAAAAATCTGAACGTTCCCCAAATACCTTTTAATCTGTAGTTGATGTTCCAGAGTCTTGTATTATTTTTTGAAATACATACTCTGGTTATCAACTAAAAGCCCCCAAATTATTTGTATCAACAATTGGACTTCATGTGCACATACCCAAGAGTCCGGCCCCCAAATCTACATGCGGAGCGCAGGACACGTGGATTTTAATAGGGTTTTTTTTTCTAGAAGCACATGATTAGAGCCTGAGGCTCCTTTTGATTTAAAAAAAGGGTGGGCTCAGGGCAAACATGGGGAGAGCCACTCCCTCCCTCCTTGTCTTGCCCGGCTCCTTTCAGCAGCAGGCATTCCCACGCTGTTCTGTGGATCTGTCCTCCCCAGGCTCACCCTCTGCTGTGATCCGGTCCTCTCTGTATCATTCTGTGTTGTGCACTGATGGAGGGGAGCTCCCTGCACCGATCACACAGGCAATCTGTTTGCTGAGCTGTGACCACAGTCATATGGTAAGTGAGCTGGGGAGGTGCACGGTGGCAGGCTGATACAACGGGGGGGTCCATGGTCAGGTCCGTCTACCGCCCCCCCCCCGTGACCAATGAAGCACCAACTGCCACTGCCCTAATACACTAAATCTGCACTATTTTCATTTCCTTAACTCAACTAACTAAAAATAGCAGTTCATTTTGAAAACATATGTTAATGTCCTTTTACCTGATTACTATTTTCAAATTTGCAGTCAAAAAAGCTACACATTTTGAGTTGAAAATTGTGATTTGTGTTGACAACATAGAGTATGTTGCTGATATTGTCTTGGGAGCTCACTACTTACAAACTTAGGCCCTGATTCTCAGTGGAGATACGACGGCGTATCTCCAGATACGCCGTCGTATCTCTGCGTTGTGCCGTCGTATCTATGCGCCTGATTCTTAGAATCAGTTACGCATAGCTATTTATTAGATTCGACAGGCGTAAGTCTCTTACGCTGTCAGATCGTAACTGCATTTTTATGCTGACCGCTAGGGCCGTGTATGCTGATTTACGCGTTGAAATATGTAAATCAGCAAGATACGCAAATTCACAAACGTGCGCCCAGCCGACGCAGTACATTTACGCCGTTTACGTTAGGGTTTTCCCGGCGTATAGTTACCCCTGCTATATGGTGGCGTAAGTGCGGCGTACCAATGTTAAGTATGGCCGTCGTTCCCTAGACGAAATTTGAAAATTTTGCATCGTTTGCGTAACTCGTATGTGAATGGGGCTGGACGTAATTTACGTCCACGTCAAAACCAATACATCCTTGCGGCGTATTAGGAGTAATGCACACTGGAAGAGTTCCACGGACGGCGCATGCGCCGTTCGTGAAAAACGTCAATCACGTCGGGTCACAGAAGATTAACATAAAAAACGCCCCCCTGTCCCACATTTGAATTAGGCGGGCTTACGCCGGCCGATTAACGCTACGCCGCCGCAACTTACAGAGCAAGTGCTTTGAGAATACAGCACTTGCCCGTCTAAGTTGCGGAGGCGTAACGTAAATCGGATACGGTAAGCCGCCGCAAAGATACGCTGCTGGGCGAGAATCTGGCCCAGAGTATTAAAGGTGAATTTCTCTAGGTTGTTTTTTTGCAAAGCATGTTGCTGATTTAGGTCCTAAAGCTGGCAATTTATTTCCAAACTCAGTGCAAAAAGTTGCACTTTTATTGAGCAAAATGTTAAGTTTGCTTAATATGTATAGAATTGTATTGTAACTCTACTATCTCCCCTTTTATTTCAAAGCGCTATATAAATCCTGTATAATAATATTCTCAGGAACTGAAAGTGTTTAGTGTCACTTTAATTTTCAGTGTTGGTTGGAGTGAATCTTTAACATTTTCAGATTGTGTTGTGTATTATATACTGTATATTTATTTACACTCTGTATTTTCTTTTTTATAGGCCTGAGGCCTAAAATTCATCTTTTTTATGTTTCAGTAAGTATTTAATTGTCCCAGAGAAGCAAAGACAGGAGTTAATTTGTGAAGCTTGTAAAGCCTCTAGAAACTTGATCCAGAGTCTTCATGCATTGCAGAACACGGCTTGGAGCTAATTAGAGTTACCCTGAAACAGCATGACATGCATTTCAACATTTAGACCATGATGTCATGCATAAGAAAAGTCACAATTCCTATGGATGTGCACTCTCCTTTATGAAGACAGAGGGAAAAAACTCTCACTGTGAGAAATGAAATGCTTTCACCACCACCAAATATTTACTCCAACCGCAATGCAGATTGATGGATTGCCAGAGGCCTTTTGAGAATCCGCTTTATGTAGCAAGTTTGCAAAAGTGAGATATTCTTGTAGCCTCTTTCCATCCGTTAAGTGGAATTTCTTTTAGCACGCTGGATGAGGAAAACTTTACACTGTAAAGTACAGTAAATGCAATGTACATGTTCCATTTGGAAAAAAATGAAAGTAGTAATTAATTTGTTCTGCAAGATAATAATCCATAGGTTACTTTCTCTATTTATGAGAAGGAAAAGAATGATATTTAGGGTGTTGGTTCAATTCCTAGAATTTATGGGTGTTGGTCTTTTCCCAGCTTTTTAAATTATTGGCTCTCTTCCCAGCTTCTTCATTCGTATTGGAAGCATTCCTAAATTTCAAAAATTGTCCATGTGTTTTATGTATTTGTGTTATAAGGGAGACTATCATGATTGTATGGACTTGCTCCATATTGCATTGCACATGGCAATGATAATATGCAAAGGGGAGTAAAGGTATCTACAGACAAATTTAAGAGCTTACCTTACAGGAAGCACTGAATATGATGGGTTCTCTGTTCTGCCATGACTCTTCAATCTGCTTAGAGCCCACTGACAATGGTAGTATGCTACCACTAATACACAGAAAACAGGCCACAACTAAGGCCCCGTACAGACGGGCAAACGGGCAAACATGTACGGACCGTTTTCAGCACACATGCCCGCCCGGGGGTTTCTGTATGATGGCTGTACACAACATCATACAGAAATCCGCGCGTACACGATACGCGGCGATGAGGCCCTGCCATCGCCGCGACGATGACGCGGCGACGTGCGCGGCCCTGGCAGTTCAATGCTTCCACACATGCGTCAAAGTCATTCGACGCATGCGAGGGATGGCGGCCGCTCGGACATGTACGGTAAGTCTGTACAGACGACCGAACATGTCCGACGGGCAGGATTCCAGCGGGCATGTTTCTAAACATGTTTAGAAACATTTGCCCGCTCGAAAATGGTCTGGCGGGCAAATGTACGCTGGAATCCCCTGTCCGCTCGGCTGTACAGACGACCGAACATGTCTGCTGAAACTGGTCCGCGGACCAGTTTCAGCAAACATGTTCGGTCGTCTGTACGGGGCCTTAGTTGTAGATTAAGTGGATGTATAGTGGCAATATAGTTAAATAATGCATGAATCAATAATCAGACAATTAAACAGGTTTAACCACTTCAGCCCCAGAAAGGTTTCACCCCTTCATGACTAGGCCATTTTTGGCGATACGGCACTGCGTGTCTTTAACTGACAATTGCGCGGCTGTGCAACACCGTACCCCCAAAAAATTCATGTCCTTTTTTCCCACAAATAGAGCTTTCTTTTGAGGGTATTAGATCACCTCTGCAGTTTTTATTTTTGCACTATCAACAAAAAAAAAAAAAGTCAATTTTGAAAACAAAAACAATATTTTTTACTTTCTGCTATAAAAACACATCCAATAAAAACATTTAAAACATTAAATGTTTTTATCAAGTTAGGCCAATATGTATTCTGCTACATATTTTTGGTAAAAAAATATCCCAATAAGTGTATATTGATTGGTATCTACAAACTATGGGATATTTTTATGGCATTTTTATTTTCATTAGTAATGTTGGTGATCAGCAATTTTTTGTAGGACTGGGACATTGCGGCAGACAAATTAGACACTAAGTGACACTTTTCAGGGACCAGTGACACCAATACAGTGATCAGTGCTTAAAAAAGGCACTGTCACTGTATAAATAACACTGGCAGGGAAGGGGTTAACATCAGGAATGATCAAAGGGTTAAGTGTGCTCCTAGGGAGTTATTTCTAGCTGTGTGGGGGATGGTTTAACTTTAAGAGATATATCTGTGTTCCTGATTAGCAGAAACACATGATCACTTTCTTCCTCTCTGACAGAATGGCGGTCTGCCTTGTTTACATAGGCAGACAGCCATTCTGCCTCTCCAGTGAACAATCAGTGGGTCTCGTGGCCATCACGATCGCTGGACCCGCTGTGTCCAATCAGAGTGGAAGTGGGTAGCCGGTGGTACGCGCATGTGTCCCTGACCCTGAGGGAAAAACAATGTACAGGTAGGTTGTTTTACGCAGCCGGGCTGCGCTGTCACAGTAAATGTGCAGTGAGCGGTTCAGAAGTAGTTAAATATGCTGTACTAGATAATTCAAACACTAACCCATAAAATGGCAACCAACTGAACTGTAGCTAAACCAAATTATGGGGTTACAAGTATTAACATCTATTAACCTCAAAATAAATAAATAAAGGTTCTCGTGTGCACACAATACACAAAGCCTCAATATCAGGTGGGTGTATACGTTCCTGAAAAAGGGGTACCCCTGAAGGTGACTACAAATTCTTTTGCACTTAATTGCCAATATTATCCAGCTATCATTGGGGCCCTTCTGTAAGGTGGTGCATGTGTAATTGCTTTTAAGAGTGTGTAATGGAACAGGTCTTCACAAGGCTCAGTCTCTCAGATATGCTAATTCACCCTTTCTGTAGGCACTCACAGCAATGGGTCCTTCCAGTTCTGATACCAGCTAAGAAAGCAATCTCTCAGTAGCTCAGTCTCACTGGAGATAAGCTCAGACACCAGCAAAAGGTCTATGTCTTTCCTGGCATAGGCACAGACACCCCAGTGGTGGGTCTGCACCCTCTGGTCTCCGCAATGCAAGAAACGTTGGTATTAGTCTTTACTGCTTGGCTTCCTCCCATAAAAGACCTTGATCTCTCTAAAACTGCCTGAGAAAAATTCCTGACTCTCTTTCTCTGTTCAATGAGTCTTGGGTATTTAAATCTGCAGCTCCATTAGCCTCCATTAACTTGTAATGTACTATGCCCCTTTAAGGACTACAGTTCCCATAATCCATGACGGCTGCATGGTAAATCCTCCTTCCCCCTGCTTGGCTCAGGTCCTCTGCTGCCAGGAGGAAGGGGGGTGAGGGAACAAGCAGGGAGAATCTCTCACAGACTCCGCTTCAATCACAGTGCAGGAAAGTGGCAGCAGGGAAGTGAGGGGTGAAAGCTGACTTCTGCCCACATAGCCCACTCAGTGAACACAGATCCCAGCAGCGGGGCAGACATCTGCCCATTTTGGATCTCAGTGGGAGCCACCACTATGTGTTTTGAAATATGGCTGATAGTCAGAAGTAGAGCATGTTTCATGCCCACTTATGAAAGAGTGTCAAAAAGGGATTAGATTTATAGGAAAAATAAAGTAGAACTAAAGTGAAAGTATGGATAAAATAATTACACATTATAGCAAACCTTCTCATTAGTTTAGCTAGTTCTAGCAATGCATGGTCCGAGCTCCCCTTCATTTCTTTGACTGTCAATGGTGCAATGTTCTTCTGGTCTTCTTCTGGCACAGCGTCTTCTTCAAATGGCCATTGGGAAGCCACTATGTGCTGAAGTTACATCTTTCCAGCATTCATTTTCTGAATCTTACAGCTGGCAGGAGTGTTCATGAATGTACCCTGCAATGAATGCGTTGCAGCAGTGTTCACAAAGAAAATGTGCTAGTAGACAGCTAAAGGGGTTTTATTTGGCACAAGAGACATACAAAGTTTCCTGCCAAAGAAGTTCTACCTGTTAGCCATTATTTTATTTTTTATTCTTGCTTAAATCTGCTTTTAAGTCAGCCACATTATTTATCAGTGTTATCGGGAAAAGATTTTGAAAGGTTCTTCCAATGACATTTACCTTTGCTGTGATTCCCACTGCTCTAGTTGTCTGTCGGAGCCCTCAGAATTACTAAGTACTTGTGGGTATGTGAAAGCATCTGACCTTTTTCAATTCCTCTCAGGTGGGGGGGGAGGTCATTAAAGTATATATAAAGCCTAGTGTTTTTTTAGTTTGTGTTAAGTAGGGAATGGTTAAACCCCATATTTATTTTCATTAGGGAGATTTCTTTTTATTTCCGGGCCTTTAGACACAACTTGAAGCATAACAAAATCTTTAAAAGTGAGGGAATTCCCTCTTATACAGATGTATTAAAGGAAGTGTTCCTACTAGAACACTTGTCAACTATTCCTGTTCTGAAGGCAACGCATGATTTAGAATTTTCTCTCCCTTTCCTGTTACAGTGGTTACTAGGATAAATAGAGTGAGCAAACCTCTCCAGCAGGGACATAGACAGTAATAGGAATTCTTTCCTGTTCTGTCAGAATTGGAAAGAAAAAATGTTTTGGCTTTAGGTTTTGGCATAGGTGCAATTACCAAGAGAGAACATCATGGAGTTTACAAAGACATTAGACCCTAGGAACAGGAGTCCATATAGACATTAAAAAATAAACTCATCCAGGTCCTTGGTTTACAGGCCCCTCTCCTCTGGGCATAGAGGCTAGGCACCTATTTCATTCTACAATAACTAATACTCTAATGCCGTATACACACGATTTAAAATTCCGACAAGAAAAGTTCGATGTGAGCTTTTGGTCAATAATTCCGACCGTGTGTACGCTCCGTCTGACATTGTCTGTTGGAATTTCCGCCGGCAAAAATTTGAGAGCTGGTTCTCAATTTTTCCGACAAGAAAAGTTCTTGTCGGAAATTCTGATCGTCTGTATGCAATTCCTACCCACAAAAAAACATGCATGCTGGGAATCAATCAGAAGAGCCGCATTGCCTATTGAACTTCATTTTTCTCGGCTCATCGTGCGTGTTGTACGTCACCGCGTTTTTGACGGTCGCAATTTCAGACAACATTTGTGTGACCTTGTGTATGCAACACAAGTTTGAGACAAAAAAAATCCACGGTTTTCTTGTCGGAATTTCTGATCTTGTGTACGCAGCAATAGTCTACCTTTGGTGATAGCCTCACTCCGGGTTCTCGGGGTTGGCTTGCCGGGCACGGTATGTTCCCCTTAGGCCCCGTACACACGGTTGGTTTGGTCCGATGAGAATGAATCAAAGTTAATTTTCATCGGACCAAACCGACCGTGTGTATAGGCTATCGGTCTGTTTTTCTTCGGTCCAAAATTTTAAAACATACTTCAAAACCGAACCGATGGACCGATGCCCCATCGGACCAAACCGATGGTTAGTACAGAAAAGCATTGGTTCAAACCCCACGCATGCTCAGAATCAAGTCGACGCATGCTTGGAAGCATTGAACTTCGTTTTTTTCAGCACGTCGTGTGTTTTACGTTACTGCGTTCTGACCCGAACGGATTTTGAACTGATGGTGTGTACACACATCAGACCATCAGGCCACTTCAGCGGTGAACCAATGAAAACGGTCCGTCGGACCATTCTCATCGGTTTTGTCCGACCGTGTGTATGGGGCCTTAGGGGTGCTGGGTGAGCCTCCCAGAACCGCAGGGTTGGGTATCCTAGTAGTGTTGGTATACTGTGGATAATTTAGTATCACCTCAGACCTCCTAGCTTACACTTACGTTAACTGCTTTTTTTGTATCTGTAAACGGTAGGCTCATTTGTTTTTTTAAACGAATACTTTGAAAGTAAAAAAATAAATAAACTCAACATACAATTTTACCTGACAGAAAAAACATACTTAATACACCTTTTACTGATCAAATACACTACCATAGTTCTAGACTGATGTGAGGAAAATTCAACCAGGCAGCTGAACTGGACACATTTCGATCCATGTATGGCTTTGTAGGACTTTAACCCTCAGCAACTAATCAGATTTCAGCTTAAAGCTGAACGCCAGCAAAATTTGAAAACTACCCTAGCCTCCCTTACACTGCTAAGTTTAAATACAATTGAAAATCACTTTTACTTACTTCATCCCTCACTTCTGCAGAGTTCCTCCTCTCTAGACTAGTGTTTCTCAACTCCAGTCCTCAAGGCGCACCAACAGGTCTTGTTTTTAGGCTTTCCATTATTTTGCACAGGTGATTTTATCAGTTTCACTGCCTTAGTAATTACCACGGCAGTTTCATCTGAGGGAAATCCTGAAAACATGACCTGTTGGTGCGCCTTGAGGACTGGAGTTGAGAAACACTGCTCTAGACGACCAGTCATCCAAATATACTTCTCTTTGGTTTTCTGATCATCGGTCACACTCTGACATCTGACAATGTAGCAAATACAGAAGTATTGCCCACCCATAACCTGTACCATCAGAGGTAAGAGGAGAGTGCCAGCTACTGGACGAGCAAGGGATATGATGTGTAAAACTGCTTTTTAATGTTATCCCTAGACAAATAAAAAGCATTTAACCCTTGCAGTGCAGGAAAAGGGCTAATCCAAGGGTAGTTATGACATTTCAATGTAGCCAGACCACTACTGAATATCTAAGCCCTTCTGTAAAGAGATTCCAATGAGAAAGCATAATGCTTTAAGCACTATGGCCTAGAATTGGATCTATTGGTGCTGGTTGTGTCACGGGTAGTGTTGCTAGTGTATCCAGTGATACCAGCTGATCCTAACTGGAGACTAGCTACACTTAAATGGGTTGTAAAGGTTTGTTTTTTATTTTCTAAATAGGTTCCTTTAAGCTAGTGCATTGTTGGTTCACTTACCTTTTCCTTCGATTTCCCTTCTAAATGTTTATTTTCTTTGTCTGAATTTCTCACTTCCTGTTTCTACTCAGTAAACTTCACACCCTCATCAGAGCGGTGGTTAGTCAGCCAGAAAAGCTTACTGAACAGCTTGCACTAGCTTAAAGGAACCTATTTATAGAAAATAAAAAAAGAACCTTTACAACCCCTTTAACAAAGTAACGCTGGAAGTAATAGTAATATATATTAGAGAACAGGCATAATGGGCCAATGGGCCTGCAGCGAGAGCATACTGTAGGTAGCCTGTAAGTCTATGCAAAGAGAGATTTTGGCCAGGTGGCATTTACAAATATAGAACCAAAATTAAATTACCTCTTAGACTGTAAGCTCTAATGAGCAGGGCCCTCTGATGTATACTGTATTAAAGTGTATTGTATTAGTACTGTCTACCCTCAAGTTGTAAAAAACATTGCGTAAACTGTTGGCGCTATATAAACCCTGTATAATAATAATAAATAATAATAACGAGCATGGAGAAAAAACTGAATTACTTTACACAGAGCCCCTATGTGACTTACTAGGTTTCTAGAATAGTCAGGCCATAATACAGTTGACGTTAATGAACATAATGATGCTTACTACATTTCTTTCAGGATAACTGTTTGCATTTCTATCATGTTTGCATGCATTCTCCATATGCTATCAAGATAAGGAAGCTGAACAAACGGAATCTTACTCCCAATAATGAAGGCATGCATGTTTGGTAAGTGTTTCGTACATTTTATATATCTATTGCTTCCATCTGATTGCTGTCTGTGTTTCAAGTACAACAATTGAATGTAATGCACTGGATGTAACTTCCCGAAAGTCTGTAAGTTGAAGCTTTAGAACATATATTAGTTGTTCAGTTAGAACTTGTTACTAAACCTGAGGCTAGAGTTTAGTTTTTAGATAACAAACTAAGTACGAGCCAAGAAGTATAGGTGTTATTACTGGGTAAATTGCTAGGGCTGCGGTTAAGCAAAATTCCACAGAATTTGTATCCTGGAGGCACCCTAAATGGAGGCCAGACCCCTACACCCATTTACTATAATAATGCCAGATGGACAGATAAATCATTACCACATCCAACAAGAATAATCCTGTATTTTATGTACTAATTTATTTAGTGCCAATAAAATTCTTTACAGAGAAGACTGAAGTGTACACATCAGTCCGGTTCCGAAGGATTAGACAATCTGATGTTCTTAATATAGACATACAGTCACATATACACTCCGAAAGATATGCTGCTAGGTTAATTGTCTCCCGTCTTAATTGGCCCCTGTATGTGTATGTATGCATGTAAGATGTATCTTAGTTTGTAAGGTCCTTAAGGGCAGGGACTGATATGAATGTATATTATGTAAAGCATTTCATAAATTGTTGACAGTGTATAAATACCTGTAGTAATAATAATAATAATAATAATAATACATCTGTGGGATGATTTGGGTAGATATCAATTACCCAGACAGTATTTTTGCTGAGCATGGAGGAGAAGCCATGCAAATAAGAGAAGTAAAATAAATAAATAAGTGGAGATGGTGTTAATAGAGAAGACCAAACCCAGGACCCCAGTTCTTTAAAAAAAAAAAGAGAGCAAACCACCATGCTGTCCAATTCTTGCTATTTACTGCAAAATACGGTTAATAATATATGAATTTTTTAAAAACAACAATGATTTTTTAAATGTAAATAAAATGTGTGGTTAATGATTGCAATCAAGAAACATAAATCAGTAATAAACATTTAAAATTAGAACAAAGGTTTAGAACTCTGGGCAAAATATGTTTATGTTTTGGATAGAGGGTGAGAAGCTCCAGCAGATATTTTTTGCTTTACGTGTCCCTGTCTTACTTACATTCAATACAAGAATAGTATAAGAGGGGAAATCACTATAATAGCGATACAGACTGCAAAAAAAACCTTACTTAAAATCTATCCTCCATTGATAGCTCAACTACTTCTGTACAAACAACGAGCGTCACGCCTCTGAAGATGGCGCAAAAATGAAAGTCCAAAAATGGCCAACACATCTGGAAGAAAGCTTTATCAAGCTCTTTTTCTTAAGGTATAAAGCCTCCAAATATATATATATATATATATATATATATATATATATATATACCACCTTGCACTTTGACCTACCTAATGTATACTTTTTTTTTACATATCTACAATTAGGAAACGCCTTTCAAATACAATTTAAACAGCAACCAGTAGCTTTTTATACCTCAACCCTAGAGGATGTACTCAGAGATGATACCCTCCCAAACCTCTCTACACTATTTATAGGACCATGTCTCCCTCTGTTCGCTCGGGGGTGGAAACTCTTAAGTCTAAATGGGCACTGGACGTCCCTAGCTTAGATGATGAAGATTAGGAGAAAATATGGGAATGTGCCTTTTTACTGCTGGTTTCCCCAAAGGACAGGTTGATTTAGTACAAAATCCTACATAGGATCTACCTCACATCTGCACGTTTACACAGAATATATCCCTCCATTCCTGCGGAGTGTTGGAGATGTACATCGGACTCAGCAGGCTTTATCCACATCTTTCGGCAATGCCGTTATATTCAAGCTTTTCGGTCATACACTCTGTGACCACTATTCATCTGCCCCAGACAGTGGATGTTTGTTTTCTGGGTTTGGTGGACACTCTGGCTCATCTTCAGGCCTCCAGGACGCTGATAGGATTATTATTGTTCTATGCAAGGAAAATTATTCTTCTCCAGTGAAAATGCTCATCTGCTCCAACCCTTATCTCGTGGAAAAAATGTATTAGGGCTCTTTCACATTGAGCGTCCGTACAGGTCCGCCTGTCAGTTTTTTTTTGCGGACCTGTACGGGCGATTCGTGCTCCTCTATGGAGCCGCGGATGTCAGCGGTGACATGTCCCATGACATCCGACCCGCTCCGATCCGCCAAAGTGTGACGGAGGAAAAACCTACTTTTCCATCTGTCTGGCGGATCAGATCGGGCGAACGCGGACATAAGACAGGGCGGTCATCCGCCGGCTCAGCGGGGATCAACGGAGCGATCCCCGATGAGCATGCGGCGGATCATTACTGATCCGCCCCGTGTGAAAGAGGCCTTAATGTTAGTTTGCCACTGTACAAGGCCACCTATTTAGCGAGAGGATGCTCTAAAAAATCCCAAAAGGTTTGTGACATTTGGGTAAAGAACCTGTCTGAACTAATACTGACCCCGAATCTATTAATTAGTGGATTACCTTACAAATGACTCAGTGAACATGTATACGTAGTTGAACCCACTTCCAATCGACATGTCTAAGAGTTGTGACTTCCATATTTGTTAAAGGTTGCTTAACACTACCCCTAAGTGGCTGATACCTACATATACTAACAATCTCAGAAGTTAATGGAGCATGTAGACTTGTTGTAGTGACAATAACAGCACTACTGTTAAAGTTTTATTTTTTTATACTGTTTGTTTTATTGTGATGTATGTGGACCAAGCCTGGGTATGCCTGATAGGCTCTGTTTTGTATCTAAATTTGAAACCCAATATGAAGGAAAAAAAAGCTCCTTCACTGTTAGCATAATTTAGCTATCCAACAATAAGTTTCTGTTGTTATTTGGCAATATTGCTACATAACTGTATTATTTTTGGTTTCGTTACTGCCAATTCCTTGTAAGCTCTTTTTCCTGTCTGAGCAGTGGGTGGGCTCTAAATAAGCTTTTATATCACCTCTCTCAAGCATTGAATAACATTCTAGATCCCCAGGGCTAACAATGGTGCAAATTCAGCTGCAGGACCCTGGCATTGTCAGCCCAGCATAGGAAATGAGGCCACGACGAGAGGATTGGCAGGATCAACAGTAAAATACTGGTAGTTAGCAACAAAGTGGACAATAAAGATAGCAGACCTAAGCTGCCGATAGGTGGATCGAAATTTGGCTGGTTCAGCAGGAACTTGCAGAATCTTGATCTAACCAAGGCCGTTCCTGCTTGGGGCTGTTGGAAAACTTTTGTCAATCAGCAGCTTTCAGCCAATTGTTGGTAGCTGATGATCAATGCATTCTGACAGCAGAGGAGTCCATCTGTCAGAATACAATGGCATAACAGGGAGGATTCCTCCATCCACCTTGTATTTGTATATGGGGAAATCCATCTATGGCCAGCCCTAAGATGGTACAAATGAAAGCGTACTAGTTGTATAGTCACTTGTAGTTGTATAGTCACTTGAGTCACTTGAGTGCCCAGAGGGGCCATTGAAAATATACCAAGGTCTTCTACAATAGTACAGAGGCTAACAGTCACAAGCACAGTTCCACGCACACCGACAATTTAGGCTAGGGGATGTGTTTTTAGTATATATTGCTGAAGAATTTTAACAGGAGAGGGGTTTAGGGAGACTCCAAAATGATCAGTAGCAATGACAGGAGGACAAACTTCTTAGTAGTTTTCCAATAGCAGCTTTTCTGGAGGTAATAGGGAATGATCAGCACATAAAAGACCCTACATCAGCAGTTCATATAGGGATGTCTGGCACTTAGTTCCCTTCTGGTACTTGGACAACTACCAGTCTCCACTCAGCAAGGTTTTTACTCACAACCTCTCAGGAGCTGACTACAACTCAGCATCCACAGGTAGATCCTCAGTGTGGGAGACAAAAGATCATTCTCCAGACCTGGACTTAGTATAGTGCCCTCTAGAAAATAATCCTGTATTTTCCCACTGACCTCCAATGAACTGATTTGAGCAGGTGTTCCCTGAGACCTGAGAATGAATTAAAGGGTTCTTCTGGAATAAAAAAGTTGGTAAAGGCTGCTATAGGGGATACATTCAGTGACATCTTAGAATCTTTTGGGGCTGCTGACATCACATCCAAGATGGCAGCATCTATTAGCAGTATCAGGGCTTTGAGATGTCTACACTTGAGGTGATTGAGAGTTTTTTTACAGGTAAATAACATGCATAAAATACATAACATGCACATAATGTATATTCTTAGGGAAATATATTTATTAAAATGAATGGTCAGGTGACAGGGTCTCTTTAAATATGAACTTGAGCATCTTATTGGTTGCTTTTGAAAACACAAAGGGGTGGATTTACTTAAGGCAAATAGACTGTCCACTTTGCAAGTGCAGTTGCACTTATTTTTCCCCAGAACTTAAAGTGGGGGTTCACCCGAAAAACACATTTTTAACATTAGATTGAGGCTAATTACAGGAAGCACAATCGGGTGGTTTTTTTTAAATCAATGCAGTACTTACCGTTTTAGAGATAGATGTTCTCCGCCGCTTCCGGGTATGGGCGTTCCTATTTGATTGACAGCCTTCCGAACGTCGGTGCGCAGGCGCCGTATAGAGCCGCACTGATGTTCGGCTTCTTTTCGGCAACTCGTGACGCGCTGTATGCGATGGTCGGAAGGCTGTCAATTAAATAGGAATGCCCAGTCCCGAAGACCATACCCGGAAGCGGCGGAGAACATCTATCTCTAAAACGGTAAGTACTGCATTGATTTAAAAAAAACCACCCGATTGTGCTTCCCGTAATTAGCCTCAATCTAATGTTAAAAAAAAAAAATTTGGGTGAAAATGTAGGAAATGTATGTAGGGAAAATGAGTGCAACTGCACCTGCAATGTGCACAGCCTATTTGCCTTTAGTAAATCCATTCTGTAGACATATGCTTTCAGACACTATTGTTACAGAAGACATTCAGACAGATATGTAATTCCATTTATACATTTAAACGAAATCCTCTGCGAATGCAATAAACTTATTAGAAAGCAAGACACGGCATGAGATTTGAGTGCATGTCATTTTAAATAAATGAAGAAGGGCCGCAGAGGCCAAATTTGAACATGAGCTAATGGTGGCTTGAATGAAACCTGTCAGGGGACTTCGGCAGCACATAATAAATTTTAACCTAAACGTCTCACTGGTGTAAGCTACATTTCGAAAACCTTTTAACTAACTCATATTTCCACAGCTATGATTTAATACCACTTTAAAGTGACCCTGCTCCATTCATTCGCTTACCATTTATTTTAAAACTACTGAACTAAATAGAAGGCTGTAAATTATATCAATAACACAGGAGCCGATATGTAGCCACTTCTAAGTTGCTTTATTTATTTCATTACTATCTAACTTTCTCTTGGCTGTAATTTGTCATCATGGGCAATGTACCTGCAAAGTGTAAAACAAGCACCATTCATCTTCCGGGCTCACTTCCATTTAGCTGTGACACACTGATAATATAAATGGTCTGTATGACAACTAATATTCTGCACATGAGATGAGCAAATTGCTTCTCCTGTCGGCCAGACAGATAGCCACCTGTTCAGACTGAGCCAGCATTCTCCATATTGTTTTTTAAAGGCACAGTATATTGACAATGGAAGCTTACATTGTGTGCATGGGGAATAGTCAGCTTGAGCAGGGCAGCTTTATCCAGTAGAGTACTAGGTCAGCCTGCCTAGTCTTTGTTTCTGATAACCTCCTGTTCTGGAAATGTCATCACTACTCCATGTCACAGTCAGGGGTCAGGCTTGGAGACAGACCAGTAGATATAGCAGTAGAGTGGCTCCCCACTGACCATCTGGATAAGTGCAGCAGCAGGTTCCCCTTGTGGATGACATGGGCTCACCCACCAGGAGGTGAGCAAGCCTGGGTCTGGTAGCTGATATTGCAGGCAGGGATCAATCAGAAGTGTAGTCAGTAAACCAGCCACAAGGTCGAAACAAAGTAGTTGCAGGTTGGGATTAAGCAGAAGCGTAGTCGAAGAACAAGCCTAAGGTCAGTAACAAGTGGTAGCAGAGATAGGGATGGCAGCAGGAGTGACAAGAACAAGATATTGGCTTAAAAGAGCACAGCAATCTAGCCAACAGGGAGTGCAGAGACATGGCTTGAATCTGGAAGTTTATGGGAGGAGCAAAGCATTCAAGGTACAAAAGAAGCAAGACATGAGGCAAGTTTGTCTAATCAATCAGGCATGGACCTGTCCAGCATCTAAGGTGGTTCAGCAAGAACAATCACTGTCAGACAGAAGTCCAGGGTTCAAGCCGAGTCCCTGACACTATGGTAAACAGGTAGCACACTTTTCCAAAACCTGCCAATATTGTGCTGTGATTCCCAGTGTACCCTTTTTCACCACTGACTTTCCAGCATTAAAACATTTCTGTGCCTCCATGGCCACACTGTGCTGTGACCCCAGCTTGGATCTAAGTGCAGGGATTCTGTGATGGTGTGTGCTTCAGCTGAGTCTCAGCCTGCACCAGCAGAACCATCCAGCGGATATTTGGAGGGACATCTGCAGGTAGCACCCCTTGGCTGTTCGATGGCAGCCTGGAGTCTGCTCCTATTCCATCTATCCTACAGTGACATCAGATTCGGGTGAACTGTAGTGCAGTGTGGTGGAGGCCGGAAAACATCCCCTGAGCTACATTTCTGAGACAGCCATCATCATCATCTCTTGTTCCAGTGTGGTGAGCAGGAAATATCCCAACATTATAGACACTGAATATAGACACCATTGTCTAATGCACCATCTATCATCCTTAGTGCCAAGGACTTAGGCCAAACATTATAGACACTATGGCCCGGATTCACAAAGCACTTGCGCGGACGTATCTCAAGATACGCCGCGTAAGTGCAAATGTGCGCCGTCGTATCTGTGCGGCAGACCCACAAACTTAGATATGCCTAAAAACAGGCTTCATCCCGCCGACATAACTTGCCTACACCGGCGTAGCGTGGGCGCATATTTAGGCTGGACGCATGTGGCGCTCCCATTGATTTTCTATTCAAATATGCAAATGAGGGAAATACGGCGATTCACAAACGTACGTGTTTTTTTCCCTGGAGATTTGCCCAGTAGTGTCCTGCTGTCCCCTCCTTGCTCCCGTGCCTCCTGGTCAGGATCCCTCCATGTGTCATGAGAAGGGGTCCCTTCCACACCAGAGCCCATGCCTGAGTTCAACCCCCCCTTCCCCAACTGGGGAGCTACTGTCAAAAGCCCCAACAGTCTAAAACTCCATCTCCCACCCAAACTCCACACTGCTCCTGCTGGGCTTACCCTGAGTATTTGAGGGGGCCTGCCAACCCTTCTGTTGGGGATTAGTCAGGGTCCTCAGAATACTGCAGCTACCTCTTCCTAGACCCCTTCCAACTGCTTCTGGAACCTTCCATCAACCTTCCAACTGCTTCTGGAACCTTTCATCAAGCAGAGAAGAGTTGCCAGAGAAGCTGCTGCTGAGTCATCCAGCCTACCTGAGTCACTCACCCGCTTGCCTGCCAGCCAAGCCTAAAAATGTACCTACATTAACATAAAAATACCCTACACTAGCAACACTAGGGGATGCTACAAAAGTATACAGTTATTTTTGTTTCAAGTGCTTATACGGATGCAATCACCTTATAACTAACAATCACCCTACAACTAACCCTCACACTAAGGGCCCTTTCACACGGAGCGGATCAGTAATTACTGATCCGCTCCATGTGTCCGCAAAGCTCAGCAGGGATCCTCCGTAAAATCCCAGCTGAGCTGGCAGCTGACAGGGCGGTCCCTGCACACTGTGCAGGGACCGCCCTGTGTTTCCTCCGCTCTCCCCTATGGGGGATCGGACGAACACGGACCGTATGTCCGTGTTCATCCGATCCGGCAGACAGAAGAAAAATAGGATTTCTTCCGTCCGCAAATGCGGATCTTTGCGGAGGCGGACAAATTATGGGTGTCAGCGGATGTTCATCCGCTGACACCCGTAATCTTATAGGGACCCATGTATGTCCCGTTTTCATCCGCAAATGGACAATTGAAAATGCGGACATACGGCCTGTATGTGTGAAAGGGCCCTAACTGTACCTATAACTCTACAACTAACCCTCATATCAACCATCTCTGTAACTTTACAACTAACAATCACACTAACAATCCCTTTAACCTTACAACACTGCAACTTACTCAGTATCTACTTATCCCAGAGTTCAGCTTTACCAGCCTTTACTCATTTAGTACATCAGTCTAAATAGTCCAATTTTTTCTTTCTTCAATCAACAAATTTGTAACTTAATGGCCCTTCTAATATCAATGAGGGCGCAATATTTTGTTAAAAACAAATAAAAAACTAGGGTAAAAACCTCAGGTCATGTCAGGTTTTACAGATCTTTTCTTGGCACATTATCCTTTATAATAGCACACACAGTATGGAACATTAATACCTTTCCAATCTGATAATTACCTACAAGCTAACAATGTCCAGAGCAGCAATTAGAGATGATCATAATGGTCATTCTTAAAAGCAGATTCCAGGTAATTAAACTAATACCCAGTGAATGCTAAGTGCTAACTGAGAATGTAAAAACAGATGTAGAGACAAATGTATTATACATTATGATATTCTTTTGAACAATCTGGGGTATATGAGATTGATGCAAAAATTGTATAGTGCAGCTGACTTGGCCAAAGTAGGGAAAGTTTTGATACTCATCTCTCTGATTGAGAAGTTCCTTCCCTTACATTCCAACACTGGGACATATTGTTAAAGGACAAAATAAAATAAAAAATAGGACATAGGAGAGTGAATGAATCACAGTTCCTGAGATTTGTCATCAAACATATTTGTACACTGACTGCTGAACTTTGAACATATTTAGTCAAAGTGAAATAAGGTATCGCATTTTTCCAGTGACATCAGCCTTCCCCTCCCAGTTTATGAGAACATTCCACAAACTATAATTAGTGGATTCTGAAAATCGACCGTTTTAGTAGCTGAATTACTAGCTTGGATGGCTAGAAAAGTAAGCAACATTGATTTATCAACAAAGGATTGGCTTGGTGACAGGACGTGGCAAATGACTTTTCATTTTCTGGGAGAAGAGTGGTTTGTAGAATAATAGAAAGAGTCGGGAGTGATTTCAGCAATATTGATTCCGGAAAAATATTAAACTTCATTGCAAATATGCAATATTATTGAAGCAAAGAAGATTGATGCAATTTTTTAAATACAAATAAATAAAATAACATTAAATAATAAAAAACAAAAAACAAATATGCTTTATTTTTGAAGTAAAGAAGATTGATGCCAATTTCTTTTAATAAAAATAAATAAAATAGCACTTAGAAAAAGAAAAAATGCAAACAGATGCAATATCCTCCATCACAAATAGAAATTCCGAATTACCAGATTATGTGGCCTCATTCTTGTGCTTGTGGTAAAGCACATACCTGTATATGGATCAATCAGAAGTGTTTCCGTACCTGATCTATCCTGGAGTGCTCCAGTGTGTTTCAACAAAGAATAAGTCCTGTATCAATGCATGAAATAAAAATGCATATCGTGCAGAAATATTCCAGCATTTATTAATATGTATATAAAAGCACACAATAAATCTGTGCTGCCTTTGCAATGTATATTACATGCTTGGCACTCTGCAGTGTCTGTTTCTTTAAGACCCTCCATTTTCTTGATGCCTAGAGGCGGGTCTTCTCTGTATGTCTAAGGCTTGCTGGGACATTTCCTGTTTCATTCCAGCTCTAGCTACTGTAGTGACCAGATCCACAAGACATCTTAAAGCTATCACAATTTGCAAACCTGACGAACACCAAAGCCTTTTTACCACTATCACATCACATCTCATCCCATATCATCATACTATTGTACACATTCCTGTTCATTATATCTCAGTAAAGATTGCATCAGTTCAACAACCAGCGCGTCTTTCATTGGGACTTGGTTTATACTTGATGTTAAGCTGTGTACCTAAAGCAACACACAGCCGAGGCATTACAGTAAAAAGGCTTTAAATCGTTGTCAGAAGCAGCTAAACAGCTTTGAATCGTCTTTCCGCAGTAAAAGAACTATTAACTCCTTTCAGCCACGTGGAGTGAAGCTAAAGTGAAACTAATTTCTCTCACTCACTACAACACTGATACTGCCTGTGTCCAGTCATCATCATTATCCACTCTGCCAGCTAAATCAAGATGCAGAACACAGAGAACAACACTCTGACAGTTAACCCTCAATGCTCCTATAAGGAGGATGACACACACAGCTTGCCAAGAATCAAGTCTAGATGCACAACATTGTCTAGAGCATCTAGTCAAACAAATCTGACTTCAGCTAGCGCAGATTCAGCAAGATCTAAGCGTACTAGTTCTAGACATTCAAGCATCACCAGTCTGTCATCGGCTAGCGACAAAGCGACTAAGGCAAGAGCAAAAGCAGAGGCAGCTTGCGCCATGGCTTCTTATGCGGAGCAAGAAGCTGAATTGATGAGAGAAAAAGCAAAAAGTGAATCCGAAGCACTCAAAAAGAAAGCAGAAGTGGAAGCATCTTTACACTTACTCAAACAGCAGAAAAACGCTGCAGCAGCCTTAGCCGAGGCAGAAGTTTTCACAAGGGCTGCCGAAGCTCAGTACGATGGCATAGAAAACCAGACGTCATCCCATAGCGCAATCCAGCGCACCCGTGAGTACGTACAGTCACAAGCAACCATGTACACCGACCAGCAATCCAATGACGCACCTAGGTCTTCATTGACTCCACTAGCAATAAGCAACTTTGATACTACGCAACATTGCAAGGCTGAATCAGGATCCCAGAGTGGGAAGTCAAGTGGTCGCATGCTCGGAGACCAATCTGCCAACCCTCCAAGAGTGCAAACGGATGCTCGCGTACTCCCTCCTCAAGCAAATACAAGTCTGGATTATAGCAGAAAGACTTACAACAGACGAGAACAACCACCTAAACAAAGTGGATTCAGTCAAGCGCTTCATCAGCCTTACCAGCAGCAGCCATACCCTGAGTTTACACCCGAGAAGTATTCGCCAGACGCAACAAGTGCTATAGAAGTGGCAAAATTCCTGATGCACCGTGAGATAGTAGGCGCTGGTCTCATGAAATTCGATGACCGTCCAGAAAACTACTGGGCCTGGAAGTCATCTTTCCTGAGTGGTACCCAAGACTTAAATCTGACAGAGAAAGAAAAGTTTGACCAGCTCGTCAGATGGCTAGGACCAGAGTCCACTGAGCAAGCCCAAAGGATCAGATCAGTACATGTTCATGACGCAGCAGCAGGACTTGCAATGGTGTGGCGGAGACTAGAACAATGCTATGGATCACCTGAAGTGATCGAGGATGCTCTGCTGAAAAGGATAGAAAACTATCCAAGAATAACAAGTAAGGATTACCAAAAGCTGAGAGGTTTGGGAGACCTACTCTTAGAAATAGAAGCCGCTAAGTCTAGTGGATATCTGCCAGGTCTCTCATATCTGGATACAGCACGTGGAGTGGAGCCCATAATCGAGAAACTTCCTTACAACTTGCAAGAAAGGTGGGTAGCTCAAGCTTCAAGATACAAGAAAGATCATCGAGTTGCATTTCCACCGTTCGCCTTCTTCGCTGAATTCATAGAAGACCAAGCTGAAATACGCAATGACCCAAGCTTTGCTTTCCTGAACAAGAGAACGGCAAGCTTCCCAAAGGTAGAGCAGAAACCTCCAGGGCTTTACAAAGAACGCAGAGCAACAGTTTCTGTAAGGAAGACAGAAGTTCCGCCTGAATCTGCAGCCAATCAGGAAGACAACACAAGGAAGAAAGTTGAGGAGCCAGACAAAATATGTCCTATCCACAACAAGCCTCATCCACTAAGAAAATGTCGCAGTTTCAGAAGCAAGACATTAGAAGAGCGCAAAGCTTATCTTAAAGACAATCGCATTTGTTTCAGATGCTGCGCTTCAATTCAGCATCTTGCAAAAGACTGTACAAAAACAATACAATGCGCAGAGTGTAACAGTGACAAACACTTGTCAACACTGCACCCGGGACCACCACCATGGAAACAAGAAGTTCCGGCAACTCAAGAAGACCATGGTGGGGAGCAAGGCGAGAGTACAATGCCAGCAGTAACCTCAAAGTGCACTGAGATCTGTACAGAGCAGGGCCGCTCAAGATCATGCTCCAAGATATGCTTAGTCAAGGTGTATCCAGCAGGTTTCAGAGAGAAGGCAATCAAAATGTACACAGTCTTGGATGAACAGAGTAACAGATCTCTGGCAAAAACAGAATTCTTTGACCTCTTCGGTGACAAAGGAAGTCCAACTCCATACACCTTGAAGACTTGTTCTGGAGTTGTAGAGACAATAGGGAGAAGAGCAAATAACTACATCATCGAGTCATTAGATGGAAAGACAAAGGTGACTCTTCCTACCCTCATAGAATGTGATGAGATACCAGACGACAGGTCAGAGATTCCCACACCTGAAGTTGCTCGTCATCACCCACATCTGGTGCGAATAGCAGACCAAATACCAGCACTAGATCCAGATGCTGCAATCACCCTTCTACTCGGGAGAGATATTCTCAGAGTGCACAAAGTCAGAGAACAGTACAATGGGCCACACAATGCACCATTTGCACAACGCCTTGATCTCGGATGGGTCATCGTTGGAGAAGTATGTCTAGACGGACTGCACAAACCAGCAAAGGTAAATGTCTACAGAACACATCTGTTGCAGAATGGTCGTACATCTTGTCTTTGCCCATGTACCAACAGTCTACACATTAAAGAGAGATTAGATAACCCAAAACATCATCGAAGTATACAGAGGTGCATGGAAGACTTAGCCTCAACTGGAAATGCAGATGAACTGGGTTGTAAGGTGTTTGAAAGAACACGAGACGACGACAAGCCAGCACCCTCGGTGGAAGATACCCTCTTCCTTGAGATCATGGACAGAGAAGTCTACAGAGACAAGTCAGGCAGCTGGGTAGCCCCTCTACCCTTCCGGTCACCACGCCATCGCCTTCCTGACAACAGGGTACAAGCAGAGAAACGCTTCAGTTTGTTGCAGCGCACTCTACAAAGAAAGCCAAATATGAAGAAACACTTCCAAGCCTTCATGCAAAAGATTTTTGACAACAAGCAGGCAGAAAGGGCACCACCACTACAAGAGAACCAAGAACACTGGTACTTACCAATATTTGGGGTGTGTCATCCTCAGAAACCAGGTCAGATACGTGTAGTATTTGACTCTAGTGCGAAGCACGAAGGCATCTCATTAAATGACGTCCTTCTCAGCGGACCTGACCTGAACAACACACTCCTTGGAGTACTCATCAGGTTCAGAAAAGAACTCGTAGCAGTAACAGCAGATGTACAACAGATGTTCTACTGTTTCTTCGTTCGAGAAGATCACAGAGACTACTTAAGGTTCCTGTGGTATGCAGACAACGACTTTAACAAAGACATCACAGCGTACAGGATGAAGGTACATGTGTTTGGAAACAGCCCTTCCCCAGCTGTAGCTATCTACAATCTGAAACGAGCAGCACAGCAAGGTGAAAGACATGGTCAAGAAGCCAAACAGTTCGTCATGAAGAACTTCTACGTGGACGATGGACTTGCTTCTTTCTCCAGCAACGAAGAAGCTATTAACGTCCTGAAAAGTACAAAAGAAATGTTGGCAGAATCCAACATAAGATTAAACAAGGTAGCTTCCAACAGCTACAGAGTCATGGAAGCATTTCCAATGGAAGACCGTGCTAAAGACCTCAAAGACTTAGATCTAGGAACAGAATCACCACCCTTGCAAAGAAGTCTTGGGCTTAGTTGGGACCTAAAGACTGACAGTTTCACCTTCAGGGTCTCCAGAGAAGAGAAACCATTCACAAAAAGAGGCGTCCTATCTACAGTCAACAGTCTTTATGACCCCCTGGGATTCGTAGCACCCATCATCATGCAAGGCAAAGCTCTTTTGAGACAGATCACTACTGAGCAAGAACAAATTGACTGGGACGTACTTCTTCCTGAAGAGAAGCAAATGCAGTGGAAGTTGTGGAAAGACTCATTGTTAGAGCTTGAACAACTCAACATTCCAAGACCGTACGTATTTGTTTCCTTGTCTGCTACAAAGAGGAGAGAATTATGCGTATTCTCTGACGCTTCCACTATGGCTATTGCAGCTGTAACTTACCTTAGGGTAATAGACACTGAGGGACAAAGCCATGTTGGGTTCATCATGGGAAAATCTAAACTAGCTCCCAGACCTGCTCACACTGTCCCACGTCTAGAACTTTGTGCTGCTGTCTTAGCGGTAGAGATGGCAGACATGATTACGACTGAACTGGACATTGAGATCCATGCAGTGAACTTTTATACAGACAGCAAGATTGTGTTAGGATATATTCACAACGCTTCAAAAAGATTTTACACATACGTGACCAACAGAGTGACACGTATCAGAAAGTCTACAAGTCCAGATCAGTGGCATCACATCAGCACAGACAAGAACCCAGCTGATCATGGGACAAGATTGGTGTCAGCCGCTGTACTCAAGCAAACTAACTGGTTCGTAGGTCCATCGTTTCTTGGTAAGCCAGAAACCAAAGAGACTACTCAGGTAGAGACCTTTCAGCTCATAGAACCAGATCAAGACAAAGAGGTAAGACCTCAAGTTGCAGTTTGTAAGACTTTAGTTACCAGAGACAGTCTGGGCGCCCATAGATTTGAAAGGTTTTCCAGTTGGAAGTCTTTAACCCGTGCAATCGGAAAACTTATCTGTCTAGCTAGATACTCCTGCAGAGCTACTAATACTGATCAGCGTAGCAACGACCATCTTGAACAAGCTAAGGTCGCGATCATCAAATGCATCCAGCAGGAAGTCTTTAAAGAAGAAATTCAAAGCCTTCTGAAAAAGGAAGAGATTTCTCGACTCAGTTCGCTCAAGAAGTTGAACCCTATCCTCGACGAAAACGGAGTACTAAGAATTGGAGGTCGTTTGTCGGCAGCGGATATGACTATCCAAGAGAGACATCCCTTCATCATACCTAAGAATCATCACATCGCTCTTCTTCTGGTAAGACACTATCATGAGCAAGTTGCACATCAAGGACGACACTTCACTGAAGGAGCAGTACGGTCAGCAGGATTGTGGATCATAGGAGGTAAGAGACTAGTCTCCAGCGTGATCAGCAAATGCGTTACCTGTAAGAAGATTAGAGGGAAATTTGAGGTTCAGAAGATGTCAAACTTACCTGCAGACAGACTTGCTTCAGATCCTCCGTTCACTCACGTAGGTCTAGACGTTTTTGGACCATGGAACATCTCTTCTCGCAAGACCAGAGGAGGCAGTGCCGAAAGTAAACGTTGGGCTGTTCTGTTCTCTTGCCTGAGTACTAGAGCAGTTCATATTGAAGTGATTGAATCTTTATCCACTTCAAGTTTCATCAATGCCTTGAGAAGATTCTTCTCTATCAGAGGACCAGCGAAGTTGATTCGTTCAGACCGTGGCACAAACTTTATTGGGGCCTGCAAGGAGTTGAAGATCATCTCTACAGACTCTGAAACAGGTTCCTATCTTCAAGATCAAGGATGCACTTGGACTTTTAATCCTCCACACGCATCGCATATGGGAGGAGCCTGGGAGAGGATGATTGGAGTAGCTCGTCGTATTCTGGATGCCATGCTCCTGAAGGTTGGGTCTACTCGCCTCACTCATGAAGCTTTGACTACACTAATGGCTGAAGTCGTGGCCATTATGAACGTCAGACCTTTGGTTCCAGTGTCTACAGATCCGGAGATGCCGTCAGTCTTGACACCCGCAATGCTGCTGACCCAGAAGATGGAACCAGTGACAGCTCCCTCAGGAGACTTTGACCTCAAGGACTTGTACACCAAGCAATGGAGACAAGTTCAAAGTCTTGCGGACATTTTCTGGAAGAGGTGGAGACAGGAATACCTGGTGACACTCCAGCCACGCAAGAAATGGCAAGATGACAAACCCAACTTACAAGTTGGAGACATTGTCTTATTAAAAGACACTCAGGCCCACAGGAACGAATGGCCTATTGGACTCATTGTGGGGACTGATCCTAGTAGTGATGCTAGAGTTAGAAAGGTTGAAGTTAGAATTGTTAGACAGGGCATTCCCAAGGTGTATGCTAGGCCAATTTCCGAAGTAGTTTTACTTCTATCCAAAGGTTAGTGGCATAACAGAAGGTATGCCAGGTGGGGAGTGTGCTGCCTTTGCAATGTATATTACATGCTTGGCACTCTGCAGTGTCTGTTTCTTTAAGACCCTCCATTTTCTTGATGCCTAGAGGCGGGTCTTCTCTGTATGTCTAAGGCTTGCTGGGACATTTCCTGTTTCATTCCAGCTCTAGCTACTGTAGTGACCAGATCCACAAGACATCTTAAAGCTATCACAATTTGCAAACCTGACGAACACCAAAGCCTTTTTACCACTATCACATCACATCTCATCCCATATCATCATACTATTGTACACATTCCTGTTCATTATATCTCAGTAAAGATTGCATCAGTTCAACAACCAGCGCGTCTTTCATTGGGACTTGGTTTATACTTGATGTTAAGCTGTGTACCTAAAGCAACACACAGCCGAGGCATTACAAAATCAATGCAGAATGAAAATGTACGATTATATGAACTCAATACTCATCCATGTAAAATGGAATGCTATCATACGCATTGATATAGGCTTCATCAGAGGTTTATAGATAAATTTCCGTTGATCCTGCTAGAAATCTGGTTCTAGAGTTCTGCTTGAAATGTGTTCCTTGTAAATCCCTCAACTGAAATCTCAAAACATTTTATCTGCCTTCCCAGTTATCTTTTGTGAACTACAGAACACATCCTTCCTATGCTTTAGAGATAGGGAGGGGGAGGTGTTTGTTGTCCAAATCAAGAAAGTATCTTAGGGTGACAACACCCCTCCTCCATAGATACAGTACAGTGAGTGATTGTTATCACCCTTGACCAAGTCAAAATAAAGGGAAAAAATGAAAAAAAAAATGAATGCAGCCACCGCATCTAAGCTGACTATATACTGTAATATTTAAAAAGGATGTAAACCCTCACATATACCCAGTGAAGGGAACAGCCTCAGATGATGCACAGAGATTAAAAAAATCTCCCTACATAAGTTTTAGATGTACAGCATCTCACAAAAGTGAGTACACCTCGCACATATTTGTAAATATTTTATTATATCTTTTCATGTGACAACACTGAAGAAATTACACTTTGCTACAATGTAAAGTAGTGAGTGTACAGCTTGTATAACAGTGTAAATTTGCTGTCCCCTCAAAATAACTCAACACACAGCCATTAATGTCTAAACCGCGGGCAACAAAAGTGAGTAGACCCCTAAGTAAAAATTAAAGGGGTAAGGGGGTCAACCTGTCAGTGCTCAGACCATACGCCACACACTGCATCAAATTGCTCAACATGGCTGTCGTCACAGAAGGAAGCCTCTTCTGAAGATGATGCACAAGAAATCCCGTAAACAGTTTGCTGAAGACAAGCAGATTAAGGACATGGATTACTGGAACCATGTCCTGTGGTCTGATGAGACCAAGATAAACTTATTTGGTTCAGAATGTGTCAATAGTGTGTTGGTCGGCAACCAGGTGGGGAGTACAAAGACAAGTGTGTCTTGCCTACAGTCAAGCATGGTGGTGGGAGTGTCATGGTCTGGGGCTGCATGAGTGCTGCCGGCACTGGGGAGCTACAGTTCATTGAGGGAACCATGAATACCAACATGTACTGTGACATATTGAAGCAGAGCTAGACTGGGCCGCAGGGCAGTATTCCAACATGATAACAACACCAAACACACCTCCAAGATGACCACTGCCTTGTTAAAGAAGCTGAGGGCAAAGGCGATGGATTGGACAGGCATGTCTCCAGACCTAAACCCTATTGAGCATCTGTGGGGCATCCTCAAATGGAAGGTGGAGGAGTGCAAGGTCTCTAACATCCACCAGCTTTGTGATGTCATCATGGAGGAGTGGAAGAGGACTCCAGTGGCAACCTTTGAAGCTCTAGTGATTTCCATGCCCAAGAGGGTTAAGGCAGTGCTGGAAAATAATGGTAGCCACACAAAATATTGACACTTTGGGCCCAATTTTGATATTATTACTTAGGGGTTCACTTTTGTTGCCAACGGTTTAGACATTAATGGCTGTGTGTTGAGTTGTTTTGAGGGGACAGCAAATGTACACTGTTATACAAGCTGTACACTCACTACTTTACATTGTAGCAAAGTGTAATTTCTTCAGCGTTGTCACATGAAAAGATATATTAAAATATTTTCAAAAATGTGATCAGTGAAATACTGTATATTTACCTAGAAATATTATATATATATGTTTATGCATTGGCAGCCTAGCTATTCAGATATTCATCTGTATTGGAGTAATGGACTTACAGGATAAATTTTCCAGAAAATGTTTTCAACTGAAACTACAGGAAAAATTAATTCCCCAAGCAGCTTAAACAAGAAAAACAACTGGATTCGTTTTTAAAGATTGTCTTAGTAAAACTGAAAATATAGCTATATTTGGGATTCCCCTCCAGACATACAACTAGTAGTAAAATCTGGTGAAGCTTAGCTTGATTGACTGAACTGAACTGTAAGATAATTAGTGACAGTGGAACATAACATGACAGCAAGTAGAGAATATGAATATAGTTTAAAAGGCAAATGACAAAATGATTACTTAGAAGACCTGTTGTACAGATCAGTCACTTTTACTGCTACATAGTACAGAACCCATTAAACATTAGTCTAACTATACTGTTATTATCTTCAGCTTAGGATAATGCCATTTTATAGGTAATTACTAACTATTTATGTTAAGCACCATAATTTCTTATGGTCTATGATGTCAGTGTGAAGAGATCTTGTAAATGGATAGTGCAGAATTGGTTTCATGTTTGTCTGACAGATCCATCTCAGTTAGTGCACTATAGTGTAGAAAATGACAAGGTCTAGGGTGAAACATTTGCCTACAAAATAGATTTAGCACCCTGAAGTTTAGGCAGGGTTGCTCTTAAATTTACTTGCCAGGTATACAGTACCTGACCGCGATATTGTACATAATCACGGTCAGGCAGTGCGACATTGGCCGCCCCGCGACCCCCGTTGCGGGAGCCAACACTGAGCTCTGTTGCTCCTCCCGCTCGCCGCCCACAATACATTCCTATGGACGTGCTGCATCTCGTGGGGGCAGCGAGCGCGAGAAGCACAGCCTCACAGCGGCGATATCCAGCACGGTCCCATCACGCTGGATGTACAAAATCGGCGGCACCTACTGTAGCTACTGTGGCCAATTGTTGAGGATCAATTGATTTCACTCTAAGTCTGTAATTGTTGCACTTCTCTCTTTTGCCGCTAGGTGGCTGGGTACTTGGTGGCATTAGATATGAGAAGGGCACTGCAAGGTCAGATTATGGGTATATGGGGTATTTCAACCAATAGGCAGGGGTTTTCTTAAAATCCCTTGGTCTGCTGGGAGAGCCTATATATATTTGGGTGAAGTCAGTTGATCATGGTTCGATGCCACCTGGACGGTTGTCTGGGTGGACTTGTGTTGTATTTCCTGGGCTGCTAGGCCGGAGATTGGGCCTATCCTGGGCACATCTGGCTGCTAGGCTGTCTGAGGGCCTATCCAGAAGCAAGAGAGCACGCAGGGTTGGGATTGCGGTTTGCAGTCCAACCAGAAGTGACGGTTCTGCCGCTTGGAGAACCTGTCATTGTCGGAGGTGGAGGGGAAGCTGTCGCCACTAAGGGACCAACCACCTTAATACCAGGAACCACAGTGAGTAACTGAAGCAAGTACCGGAGCAGTATTCTCACCAACCAGGGATGGTGAAAAATCATGAAACTTAGTGGGTATCAAGCCAGGGACCCAGCCAGCGGAGGTGACACTTGCAGAGCAGTCCTATGTGTCAAGTCAGGGACCAAGCAGGCCAGCGGTGGTGAAGCTTGAGAAGTATCTTGAGTGCCATGCTAGGGACCCAGCGGAGAAGCGGGGGTGACGCATGAGGAAGATACTACCGTGAAGATTGGAGGAGCTCAAGGGATTCAGTGGCAGTGAATCAGCAAGTCTAGTGAGAGACACTGGGAGCTCAGTGGGCTGAAGAACTACAAGGAGTGATTGTAGTGGAAGTGAAGGAACTGTTACACTTTATGTTAGGAGACTGTTAAAGACTGTTGCCATAGGAGACTGTATTCCTACACATGCAGATGTGGCATTTCGCTGGATGCCTTTCCCTGCATGGCTGTCCTCCTATTGAAGTCTCTGAGTCTGCCAATTAATCCTGCAACTACCTAAGGATGTCCTGGCCCTAACACTCTCTCCAAAAGTTCTGTTAAGAGAAATAAAATCTCTTTTGCATTCAAGACGTGTCTGGCGCCCAATTACTCTGGCTACTTTTCACCCACTATGCCTCACAACCCACCATATACAGAAGGATGTCAGCTCTCCCTGACTCTGGAGGTCACCATTAGGCCTCAGGGGCCCTAGGACTTTGCTACATAAATACAGAATACATTTTATTATAAGCTCAATTCACAAATATTTCACACCAGGAGAAGGACTCTTCTTTTAAAATAGTGATAGTATTTTTCAGCAGAGTCCAATGAAATAAAAAAATTACAATGATCTGGCCAAAATAAAGAACCCTAACCTTGTAATAGATGAGATTAAGAGGAGACCCCACCACTCTAAAGTCCACTACAGGTATCAGTTTCTGACCAAAGAAGTCCATCACCACTCAGTGTAATCTCTGCATGAACACAAAATGACCGCACACCATTGATGTCACTTCCTTTCACAAAGCTTTATTCTTCTAGGCATGTATGCTGCAAGTTTTGGCCTGCAAACCTCCCCTCTCTGCCAGGTCAGAAGAGCTGGTACCATGGTGTATTGCAGTGATACATATATTATTGAAGATCCAGCGGTACAGGGGAATAAAATCCACTCATATGAGTAAGGCCTGTAGGTGGCTGAAACACGTCAACTTTTTAGTGCTGAATTTTTTTTTCCCCTGTACTGCTTGATCTTCAATAAAGTATGTTTTACTGCAATACACCAAGGCCCCAGCCCTTCTGACCATGTTTAATAATAAAGGTTGCAGAATCTATGAGTGGGCACCGATGTGAAGGTTTACCTTGTGGGATCAGGTTATCAGCTTTTATATGCTCCCCTCTCTGCCTGATTGAATACAGCTTTATTCATCTAGGCATGCATGCTGCAAGCTTTGGCCTGCAAACCTTCCCTCTCTGCCAGGTCGGTAGAGCTGGCACATAGGTGTATTGCAGTGAAACATATATTATTGGTGTTATTTGGTGGTGGTGGTATTTGTTGTTGTACAAACCCTCTCCTGGTGTTAAAGCATTGGGATTTGAGCACCATGTGTAACCTGAACGGCACACCTATGAGAAAATTTAAACAAATTGATACCTGTGCCATGATAATGTAATTATTCCCAGCATTAGAAAATGTAAAATGGGTACCTTTTAGGTGGGCTACAAATGTTAAAATTCAGTTATACAATCAACAACAACAATGTAGTAAAAGGACCTCTGAGTGGATACAAACTGAAAGGTAGGCTTTCTCATTACATAGTTTTAGTAACTATAAAAGAGATCGTACAATATAAGCTAAATATGTATGGCCATCTTTATATAGTGCCACTGAACCACTCACATAATATATATGTACGTATATACGTTGTAGATCCAATATTGTGTAGGACCATCTCAAGACGATTGAAACAACAAATACTACAATAGTTTAGTAATCCTGCTCTCCCAAAGTAGTCTGCAAGTCTAGCCGCAACAAAACTTGTATAGGTCCTATATGGCATAGGGATACATAGTACAGCGCCATTGAACCACCCTAATACCATAACAGTTTAGTAATCCTGCTCTCATAGCGTAGTCTGCATGTCCAGCCACACCAAAACTCATATAGTTCCTACATTGTGTAGGGCCATGTTTAGACAGTGCCATTGAACCACCCAAATAGTTAATAGTTCCGTAATCCGGCTCTCCCAAAGTACTTTGCACTTCCAACCACACCAAAACTCTCCTGCCCAACTTAGGTAATCAAAGCTTAGTGACTTCTGCATGTTTACAAAAAGTGGTGGTAGGGCTAAGTAGGTGTTCTTATCTTAACAGCTGAGCCAGCCATGAGTCAGGTCTGATAAGGAAGAGGTGTGTCATGAACTAAAGTTGGAGGAAGAAGAATTGCCAGGTACTGTAATATGAACTGGTCTCAGGATTACATTGACTATGAGTAATGGAAAAATTATCAAGCCTCTTGGAAACGAATGTTATAAGCAGATTGTCATTGAAATTTGTCACAGTACTGTCATTGAAATTTCTTAGGGCCAGTAAATATTTTAGCTTCCTTAGAATATGAGATTAACATACTGTATGTACATAGAGATGATGTTGTATGCCAAGGGTATTGAATTAAAATTCACGGAGGTCCGGTCAATACAATTTTTATCCAGCAAAGGTCTGAGTCTCATGTCGGTACTATGACTTGGATCCTTTATATTACAACCCCACTCCCTTAGATAGGGCCTTTTTTTTGGGGGGGGGGGGGGACACTGTTTTTGTCTTAATTCTGTCATAGGGTTCCCCTTAACCACTTCAATACACTGTATTATATACTCGGCACTGCACTATATACCCTGCACTGTATTATATATACTACACTGACTGCACTATATACTCTGAACTGTATTATATATACTACACAGACTGCACTATATACTCTGAACTGTATTATATATACTATATGGACTGCACTATATACTCTGAACGGCTGACGTGTAAGTAGCAGCCTTATATAGTGTGTGGCGTGGACTTAGCCCTGAGCCCCTGATGAGCCCCTGATAGCTGCTGACTTTTACTATAAGGACACTTACCTGTCCAGGGATCCCATCAGCTCAGGTGCAGGCACCGGCATTGCAACCAAGGGAAACCGTAAGTGAAGCCTTCAGGCTTCACAGCCCACAGCCTGTTCCCTACTGCGCGTGTATGAGTCGCTCTGCGCTTTCTGAATGGCCCTGTCATCTTCTGGGACACACACAGGCCCGGATTCACGTAGATGTGCGTAACTTTGTGCAGGCGTAATGTATCCTATTTACGTTACGCCTCCGCAACTTTTACAGGCAAGTGTCGTATTCTCAAAAGAAAGTTGCGGCGGCGTAGCGTAAATAGGCCAGCGTAAGCCTGCCTAATTCAAATGTGGTAGATGTGTGTTATGTTAATTTACTGTGACCCCACGTAAATGACGCTTTTTTACGAACGGCGTGAACGTGAGCGTAAATGATGCCCAGCCCTATTCATGAACGACTTACGCAAATGACGTAAAATTTTCAAAATTTGACGCGGGAACGACGTCCATACTTAACATTGGTACGCCGCATGTACGCCTCATATAGCAGGGGTAACTTTACGCCGGGAAAAGCCTAACGTAAACGGCGTATCTGTACTGCGTCGGTCGGGCGTACGTTTGTGAATTCGTGTATCTTGCTCATTTGCATATTCGACGCTGCAAACAACGGAAGCGCCACCTAGCGGCCAGCGTAAATATGCAGCCTAAGATACGACGGTGTAAGAGACTTACGCCGGTCGGATCTTAGGGAAATCTATGCATAACTGATTCTATGAATCAGTCGCATAGATACGACGGCTCAGACTCAGAGATACAACGGCGTAACTGGAGATACGCCGTCGTATCTCCTACGAGAATCTGGGCCAAAGTTTGCAGAAGGCAGTGGGGTGAGAAGGAGGAGGGGCCAATGCAAATCCTGAAGTGACTTACCTTGCCACAGTGAGGTAGGACGGGAGTCCAGCTTGAGAACAATGAAGAAAGGTACAAAATGTCAAAAAAGAATATCCAAAAACGAGGGGGAGGACGGATTAGGTTGGGTGCTCGATTGATGTAAATCTAGTGTAATTTTAAATAAAGTCTAAAATCAAATTTCTTTGTTGATAATTGGTATTCCAATAGATGTCATATAAGATCTGATCTAAAATTGCCTAGGCAGCTATGATATGGATATGGCTATGGGTGTATTTCTAAACAGTATAAGAATTTTGGTATAAGCAGGTAAAATACTTATTCAATTCTCGAGTGCATAACTGAAGAAAGTTGCAACAGCTGAGATCTTACTAGTATCTGCCTCTTGGGTAATCCTGCTAAGTCACGAGAAACAGGAAGACCAGTCAGATGTTGGGGATGTGTTCTCTCACAGCCAGCTGAGACTTTAATGTAATACAGAGAAAAGTGAAATATTAAATTATTTAATGGTGCTGTACAGAGTTTAACCCCCCGCCCCCCCCCAATGTAAAGCAATATCAGTGAACACACAACGTTCTAACATATTGTCTGTTGATGTTTTTCCAGTGTCCTACAATGCAATGGGTTTAATTGCACAGATGGATTTTTTCATGTCTATGTGTTTTTCTGTGCTGGATAATGCATGCTAACACATCTGGTGTGAACAAACCTTGACAGTGGATGCTTTTTGTTTTCTTTATTTTTTATACTGAATAAATCTAACGACAGCCCTAAATGTGATCTGTGCATTTCATTTTAAGGAACCACACTCTTTCTCATCTGCTTTTTCTGTTGTACTCACAGACAAGTCACAGTCCTACACTTGCAATTTTTTTAAATTTAAAATAGGATCAGTTATATTAGCATGTGCGTAAACATGGGGGGGCACTGCAGGGTGAATTTTTAAGGCTACCCAGAATGTAAGGTAGCAGCATTGTTTTGCTAGGAAAAAAACACACACATATATATATATATATATATATATATATATATATATATATATATATATATATATATATATACATACAGTAATAGAGGAAATTTACTAAGACCCGAGTAGACAGAATCTGGTGCAGCTGTGCATGGCAACCAATCGGCTTCTATCTTTCATTTTCAAAACTTAACCACTTCATTACTGGGCACTTAAACCCCCTTAGAGCCCAGACCAATTTTCAGCTTTCAGCCCTGACGCATTTTGAATGACGGTCATACAACACTGTACCCAAATTATATTTTTATCATTTTTTTCCCACAAAGAGAGTTTTTGGTGGTATTTGATCATCTCTGCGATTTTAATTTTTTGCGCTATAAACATAAAAAGACAGAAAATGTTGAAAAAAACCACAATATTTTTTACTTTTTGTTATAATATCCCATTTAAAAAAAAAAAAATTCCCTCGGTTTAGGCCGATACGTATTCTTCTACATATTTTTGTAAAAAAAATATCGCAATAAGCGTATATTGATTGGTTTGCGCAAAAGTTATAGCGCCTACAAAATAGGGGATAGATTTATGTTTTTTATTTTTTTTACTAGTAATGGCGGCAATCTGCAATTTTTTTTTTTTGTCAGGCCTGCGATATTGTGGTGGACGTATCGAACACTTTTGACACAATTTTGGGACCATTCACATTTATACAGCGATCAGTGCTATAAAAAAGCACTAATTACTGTATAAATGTGACTGGCAGTGAAGGGGTTAACACTAGGGGGTGAGGAAGGGGTTAAATGTATTCCCTGGGTGTGTTCTAACTGTGTGGGGGGAGGGGACTGACTGGGGGAGGTGACCGATGCTGTGTCCCTATGTACAAGGGACACAGATCGGTCTCCTCTCTCCCTGACAGGACGTGGAGCTCTGTGTTTACACACAGAGCTCCACGTCCCTGCTGTCACCGCCGATCGCGGGTACCTGGCGGACATCGGCTCCCGAGCGATGCGCCGGCAACGTTGTTTCCCCGATGCACGCCCCCAGCGGCGCACACAGGGAATGACAACAACAGGACGTCCACTCGGCACTTGAGAGCCGCGCGGTGGACGTCTTTCGTCCATAGCGCGGATCCCTAGTGGTTAAAGGGGTTGTAAAGGTTTGTTTTTTATTTTCAAAATAGGTTTCTTTAAGCTAGTGCATTGTTGGTTCACTTACCTTTTCCTTCCATTTACCTTCTAAATGTTTTTTTTTTCCTTTGTCTGAATTTCTCACTTCCTGTTTCTCCTCAGTAAGCTTGCCCCCTGTTCTGGGTGGGGGTTAGTCAGCCAGCACAGCTTACTGAGGAGGAACAGAAGTGAGAAATTCAGACAAAGAAAACAAAGAAGAAAAAACATTTAGAAGGGAAATGGAAGGAAAAGGTAAGTGAACCAACAATGCACTAGATTAAAGGAACCAATTTAGAAAATAAAAAACAAACCTTTACAACCCCCTTTAACTAAACAAGCTGCAGATAGAAGATGATTGTTTACCATGCAGCTGCTCCAGTCTTAGTAAACTCCCCCAATGTATGCATAGGCAAAATTCTGTAGTCCTGCTGAGGAGAACATAGGTAGGGCCATAAGCATGTGCAGGGGTGTGCCAGGTGTGCCTAGGCACACCGGTCCCCAATCACTCTGTGCAGTCCCGATTTCCCCTACTGCCTGGGCTTCCCCCTGTGTTGTGCCCCTCGCAGTTCTGCTGACTTTCTTCCTCTCCCTCTGGCTGTTGCGGGGGATGTTTCAGGATGGAGAGTGGGGGAAGGGGTTAGTTTATATGTCATTTACCGGCCCCTTACTTTTCTTTTACTTTTCTAAATGAATATAGTGAACACACTCACTGCGTTCATTCATAACGGAAGCATAGTAAAGTGTTTTACAAATTAAGGGGCAGATCCACAGAGCGAGTACGTCGGCGTATCTACTGATACGCTGGCGTACTTTCAAATTACCTGCGTCGTATCTTTGGTTTGAATCCTCAAACCAAGATACGACAGCATCTGGGTTAGATCCGACAGGTGTACGTCCTCGTACGCCTTCGGATCTAAGATGCAATTCTTCGGCGTCCGCTGGGTGGCGTTCACGTCGTTTTCCGCGTCAGGTATGCAAATTAGCTATTTCCGACGATCCACGAACGTACGAGCGGACGGCGCATTTTTTTACGGCGTCTCTAGTCGGCTTTTTCGGGCATATAGTTAAAGCTGGTATTTCGTCGCGTATAGTTAGACCTGCCATGTTAAGTATGGCCGTCGTTCCCGCGTTTATTTTGAAATTTTTTTTTTTTCGTCCGTGAATCGGGATGGACGTAATTCACGTCTAAGTTAAAAAAAATGACGTCCTTGCGACGTCATTTAGCGCAATGCACGGCGGGAAATTTAGGGACGGCGCATGCGCAGTTCATTCGGCGCGGGACGCGCTTCATTTAAATGAAACACGCCCCCTAATCGCCGATTTGAATTCCGCCGCCAGAGATAGACTACACCGCCGTAACTCACGGCGCGAAATCTTTAAGGATTCTAAATAAAGCCAGGTAAGGTACGGCGGCGTAGCGTATCTCTGATACACTGCGCGGGTGCAGATCTCTGTGGATCTGACCGTAAGTGTTTTCTATGCTTCAGTTTGTGAATGAACAGGAAGCCGCTCAGTACAGAACATTTCCCATCCATTCACTGTCCAGTATAGCAGAGGCTGCATAGAAAGGGATGTGTGTTTGAGCTTTGGGGTGAACACCCTAATGCAATGTGCTGCGCACACCTATGGGTGGGGCTGACAATGCTGCTTGGGATTTTTGTGCAAAAGAGGCAGTGTTGGCAGCCAACAACAGTAAGCTAGGAGCTTACTGGATTTCTGCCAGGATCAACTTTTTTTTTTTACTTGCAGGGTTTGTAAATTAATAAAACATGGGCAAATGTGTATGTATTGCAGGGGATACTGCAGTTTTTTTAATTTCCTAATTCTGCCCAGGCATACACTTTACGCTGTCCCTGGGACATAAAATATCTGTTTTCTACTGCATTGCAATTTTGCAATCAGAGTTCAGCACAGTAAAGTGAATACTAAAGCTATATAATACAATGAATGATTGAAGGGTCCGCACCACAGGTGGTCCGCATTATAATGTCATAATTAATCATGAGTCTGTACTATGTCATAACATTTAATTTAGGATGATTTTTTTTTTTAAAACATTTATTTCTTTACAGAAGCAATAACATTCCCCAGGAAGGCGTTCGGCAAATAAGAAATCATGCAACAAGCAGAAGACCATCAAGACAGAATCATTTTAAGAAGAAAAGACTAGTAGCCAGATTCACGTAGAGTTATGCCGGCATATCAGTAGATACGCCGTCGTAACTCTGAATCTGCGCCGTCGTATATTTAAGTGTATTCTCAAATTGAGATACACTTAAATCTAGCCGGCGCCGTCGTATTTTAGCTGTCTATTTACGCCGGCCGCTAGGGGCATGTACGCTGATTTACGCCTAGAAAGCGTAAATGAGCGAGATACTCCTATTCACGAACGTACGCTTGCCCGTCGCAGTAAAGATACGCCGTTTACATAAGGCGTTTTCAGGCCTAAAGATATTCCACCAAAAAGATGGCGCAGCCAATGTTAAGTATGGACGTCGGAACCGCGTTGAATTTTTAAATTTTTACGTCGTTTGCGTACGTCGTCCGTGAATGGGGCTGGGTGTAATTTACGTTCACGTCGAAATCAATAAGTCTTTGCGGCATAATTTGGAGCATGCGCACTGGGATACGTCCACGGATGGCGCATGCGCCGTTCATTCAAAACGTCATTTACGTGGGGTCATGCTTTATTTACATAAAACACGCCCACCTCTTCACAATTTGAATTAGGCGTGCTTACGCCGGCACATTTACGCTACGCCGCCGTAACTTAGGACGCAAGTGCTTTGTGAATACAGCATTTGCCTCTCTAACTTACGGCGGTGTAGCGTATGTGAGATACGCTACGCCTGCCTAACGTTAGGCACGTGTACCTGAATCCAGCTTTAAAACAATTACAAATGTTGTCCTTTAAGTGTATGTAGGTCAAGCCATTTTTTTTTTTGGGGGGGGGATAGAAAGAGGAAGATTTAGAACTCTTGTATATGGGGTTCTATTTATTTCCCACACTATCCAAAAAAAAGGAAATAAAAAGTCTTGGCCGGATATACACTTTAATAACCTGTCCTCAACCACTTCAGCCCTGGATAATTTTAACCCCTTCCTGACCAGAGCACTTTTTACAATTCGGCACTGCGTCGCTTTAAATGACAATTGCGCGGTCGTGCCAAACTGAGCCAAAACAAAATTTTCTGCCTTTTTTTCTCACAAATAGAGCTTTCTTTTGGTGGTATTTGATCACCTCTGCGGTTTAAATTTTTACGCTATAAACAAAAAAAGTGCGACAATTTTGAAAAAAACATATATATTTTTTACTTTTTGCTATAATAAATATCCCCAAAAATGTTTTTAAAAAACGAATTTCTTCATCACTTTAGGCCAATATGTTACCATTAAAGGCTACCGTTTTAAGTTTTTTTTGGTGTGCGGCTGTCCATACCTCCTCTTCAAGTTTTGCTTTGTGCATTGCCAGCACCCATTTGGTTCTGAGAGGACATTGGGGCAGATTCACGTAGAGCCGCGTAAAATTGTGCGGGTGTAACATATCTGATTTACGTTACGCCTCCGCAACTTACACGGGCAAGTGCTGTATTCTCAAAGCACTTGCTCTGTAAGTTGCGGCGGCGTAGCGTAAATCGGCCGGCATAAGCCCGCCTAAGTCAAATTTGGATCAGGGGGGCGTGTTTTATGCAAAACTACTGTGACCTGACGTGATTGACGTTTTTTCGGAACGGCGCATGCGCCGTCCGTGGAATTTCCCAGTGTGCATTGCTCCAAAGTACGCCGCAAGGACGTCATTGGTTTCGACGTGAACGTAAATGACATCCAGCCCCATTCAGGGATGACTTACGCAAACAACGTAACTTTTTCAAATTTCGACCATGGCTCCCTCCATAGATACAGTGTGGAAGCAAGCGTAGCCACGCAGCAACAGTAAATGTGTTATTTGCAGGGTTACTGGGTAAAAATAAAGGAAAAAAAAGTCTAAATGCAGTCACCTGATCTAAAGCGTAGTAAACTGCAACTTATTACATTTATGTTTTTGGACTTATACATGCTTTAGGGCTAATTCACACTATGTGTGGTGACAGACGTTTTATTGCATTGTAAAATGTCTGTCACAGCAAGAACACACAGGAAACAATTGTTTCCTGTGTCACATTCACAGTGCCTAGGGCTGCAATAAAATGCAGATACTGTATGCTGCATTTTATCAGAGTTCACTATGCTAAATCGCATTGTCCTGCTGTACAGGTGCATCTCCAAAAATTTGAATATCATCAACAAGGTAATTTATTTCAGTAATTCAAATCAAAAAGTGAAACTCATATTATACAGATTCATTACACACAGTAGAGGTAAGTGATATATTTCAAGCATTTCTTTCTTTTAATTTTGATGATTATAGTGAAAACCCGAAATTCAGTATCACAGAAAATTAAACACATAAGACCAATAAAAAAGGATTTTTAATACAGAAATGTGGGTTTACTGAAAAGTATGTTCATGTATAGTATAGTATGCACCCAGTAATTGTTCGGGGCTCCTTTTGCATGAATTACTGCATCAATGCGGCGTGGCATGGAGGTGATCAGCCGGTGGCACTGATGAGGTGTTATGGAAGCCCAGGTTGCTTTGGTAGTGGCTTTCAGCTCTTCTGCATTGTTGGGTTTGGTGTCTTTCATCTTCCTCTTCATAATACCCCACAGATTCTCTTTGGGGTTTAGGTCAGGCGAGTTTTCTGGCCAATCAAACACAGTGATACCATGATCATTAAACCAAGTATGGGTACTTTTGGCAGTGTGGGCAGGTGCCAAGTCCTGCTGGAAAATGAAATCGGCATCTCCATGAAGCTGATTAGCAGAGCAAAGCATGAAGTGCTCTAGAATTTCCTGGTAGAGGGGTGCGCTGACTTTGGACTTGATAAAACACAGTGGACCAACACCAGCAGATGACATGGCACTCAAAATCATCACTGATGGTGGAAATTTCACACTGAATCTCATGTAACTTGGGTTCTGTGCCTCTTCACTCTTCGTCCAAACTCTGGGACCATGATTTCCAAATGAAATGCAAAATTTACCGTATTTATCGGGGTAAAGCGTGCACCGCCGTATATCGCGCACCCCCAACCTAGAAGGGAAATTTGAGGAAAAAAGAAAATACTTACAGTTTGAATGCCCCTCGTCGTTGTCTTACCCGGCATCCATCGGCGGCCTTGTCGTCCGTCTGCGGCCTCGGTTGTGTCCTCCCTGCTTCTCCCGCGCTGTTTCTGAGCCGATCCCCGCTTCCCGCACTGTGTTTGAACGCCGCCGCTGACATATACCGAGCGCAGTACACTCGGGCACCTTCGGCCACGCTCGTCTCCTCTCGCATAGGAGGCGGCACAGGGCGTGACCGCGAGGGGAGCCGAGCCTGGCCGAGTGTACCCGAGTGTACTGCACTCGGTATATGTCGGCAGCAAGGTTCAAACACAGCGCGGGAAGCGGGTATCGGCGTATATCGCGCACCCACGATTTTCCCCTTTTAAGGGGAAAAAATTGCGTGGTATACGCCAATAAATACGGTACTTTAATCTGAAAAGAGGCATTTGGACCACTGAGCAACAGTCCAGTCCTTTTGCTCCTTAGCTCAGCTGTATCAGGAGTGACTTGACACAAGGAATGCGACAATTGTAGTCCATGTCCTGGATACGTTCTTATGTGGTGACTCTTGAAGCACTGACACCAGCCATAGTCCACTCCTTGTGAATCTCCCCCATATTCTTGAATGGCCTTTGCTTCACAATCCACTCAAGACTGCTGTTATTCCTGTTGCTTGTGCACCTTTTCCTACCACACTCTTTCCTACACTCAACTCTCCATTATTATGCTTGGATACAGCACTCTGTGAACAGCCAGCTATTTTAGCAATGACCTTTAGTGGCTTACCCTCCTTGTGGACAACTGTCAAGTCAGCAGTCTTCCACATGATTGCGAGAGACCATTTAAAGGCTCTGGAAACCTTCACAGGTCAAGCCTCATTTCCATACAACACGCCCCCCTCCAAGCAATTTGAATTAGGCGCCCTTACGCCCGCTCGTTTTAGGCTACGCCACCGTAGATTAGCAGGTAAGTAGATTGTGAATCACTACTAGCCTAACTAATTTACGGCGGTGTAGCCTAAAAAGGCTAGGCTAGGCCGCCCTAAAGTTAGGCCAATGTGTGTGAATCTACCTATCAGTATACATACCTTATTTAAAGCCGATCCAACCCGATCCCACGCTAAGCTGTCAGTCGTCGCTTCGCTGTGGAGGCGGGGGGGCAGAGGATACATCCAACAATGGAAGCCCTATAGTTAGTCACTCCCCATTTATTTCACAGCCATTGTTGGCCGTGTCCTCTGCATAGGTTAGTGTTAGATCGTGGATGTCTGTAGATGCAGGGATTTTAGTGTTAGGCCTCGTACACACGACAGAGGAACTCGTCGTAAATGAAACGTCGTTTTCCTCGACAAGTTCCTTGTCAGGCTTGTGGAGAAACTTGACAAGCTGTCTTTGCGTACACACTGTCGAGACCAAATCTCCTCGTTCTCAAACGCGGTGACGTACAACACATACAACAAAATCACAGATCGTCACCATTACTAGTAAACAAATTAAAATAAATTTAAAGAAAATCTATCCCGTAGTTTGTAGATGCTATAACTTTTGTGCAAACCAATCAATATATGCTTATTGGTATTTTTTAACCAAAAATATGTAGAAGAATATATATCGGCCTAAACTGATGAAGTAATGTGTTTCCATGTTTCTTGTCTGGTCATTAGCCTGGGCTTATGACATCATACACAGCTCTCTCTCACTCTTGTGAGAGTTTGCCAGGAAGGGAGGGGGTGAGTCATAAGAGGGCCAATGAGAGCTGCAGAGCTAGAGGTGTGTGTCTGTGTAAATCCAGGAAGTGAACAGGCAGCAGCTTCAGCTGCCCACATTTAAAATGGATGCAGCCAGACTCAGTGGAAGGAGATTTCTGCAGTATATTTGGCAAATACAGAATGACAGTATATATAAAATAATATGCAAAGTGGCTGGAGGGAAGCTTCAGAATGCAGTTCCTCTTTAATCTTATGTAAACTATACTGGGAAATGAAACATGAAATTGGTTACTTGCTTTTAGGAAACGCTGCTTTTCTTTGCAGCAGTTTTTGTACATTTCATCTAAAAATTAGACGAATGAGGGAGAGTTTCACTTTTTTCTTAGAATAAATACAGTTTGTGAGGCATACAGTACAAAAGTCACGTAATAGAACAGAGCAAATTCCATAAAGAATGAACAGCTCACAGATTAACCATCGTTACGCATAAAAATGGTTTCAGTTCAATAAAAGATAAAAGATAACATAAGGTAACGTAAAGAAGGGAAGTTTTATGCCAGGTCAGTGGAATTCTGATTACGTCCTTGCTAGCGATATATTACATCTGATAAACACACCAATAAAATTGCTACAGAGCGGAAGCACGCTCCTTTTCCTTTCCAGTTTTCTGTCCCCAAAGAAGAATCTGGATCTTTTCAACTGTGTGTTATCTATTGCACAATCTGTATTTATGTCATAACAATACCTGGCGATGTCTAAGGTCATGCGAAGCTGTGACCGTGCATCAATCTGCTCTGCCGCCTATTAACGTTCTTCACAAGCCTTTGGAATGTTGCAACTGTACTTTCATCCTAGTTTTCAACCGGCCATTTCCAGGCAGTGATATGATACTGGTTATTTACTCCTGGCAGACAAGACAAATTTAGACTGTTGAGCGGCTGCCGATTTTCATAAACTAAATAAAAAAAAATTATATTTATAACAAAAGTTATTTCTAATATCAATGTGTATATGAGGATCAAAGATTGGGCATTGGTCAAAAGGCAGGTGGACTTACCAGTATTACAGATTTAAGATATGTTGCAAACATATTTTTTTCCAGCTTTCTTCACAGGTTAGAGATGGCTGTCAGAGGATGGGGAACGATCTTTCCACCGGACGATCGCTCTTTTTTTCAAATTTCCACAAATATGCCTGCTATTATCATTTGAACTTACTTGTTTAAGAACTGAGCAGGTAATGCGTGGATACACCCTTGACAACTTAAATAAGTGTTCCTAATCCTAAATTTATAGAGGGTGGGGTTATCCAGGTAAAAGCAGAGACTGCAAGGTAGGACCCAAATTTTATGCACCCAAGAAAAAAAAGTGGTGTAATATTCCATTGTGTGCAATAGCTCTGCGCATGCACGATCGCTTATACCCGTTTGTGGACTTTTTGCTTGTAAGGAATTCCTTTTTATTCATTTTGTACTGGAGACTCGTTTTTGAGCCAGAATATTTGTATGCAGCACTGCAATACTTAAGCCTCATACACACGATCGGACTTCCAACTGACTTTTCCATGGATTTTGCTCCTAAGGGTTTCGGCTCAAAGCCATCAACAGGGGCATCTAGGGTAGGCTAGGATGCCCCTGTTGATGGCTTTGAGCCGAAACATACTTAGTATCCAATACTGCTTTTAAATTTTTTCACGTGATTTTATCTATTCAATTTTAAATAAAGCCTTCATTGTTTTTTTTGATCTGCACCATTGGGAGCATTTCCTTTTTTGTTTCCATACAACCACACATGCTGTGTTGATTCATGAGCTTGGCCATTCCATCTTTGGCCTTTTCCATCCGGGTTCCTGTCGCTGAAGTGAGGTATCTGATCCAGACTGGTTCCACCATCCCAACCGGAGTGACCATCCTTACAGAGCCATCCGCACTGAGCCCAGGGTCCGCTGTGACCACCATGCCCGATCCGACTTGCTGTTAATATTAACACGTAAGTCCACCATAGCTGGTAAGAGTACCCATTTGCTTTATACGATAATTTGAAGATTGCTACAGACAAGCTATTATTGTTGTCTTCATTCATCTGAACTGACATCATACGTGAAGTGTTTCATTCATCCACTGGGAAGCATACCTATGAACTTTGTTCATTACACCTGGTTGGTGTTTCCACTTATTAGTTTGGAAACACATGTATGGACTTTAAGCAGCATTACTTCCATGCTGTGTGAATTTTGTCTTTCCACCACTTCCATATTTTTTTGTTTGATTTCACTTTTGTATGTCATGTGATTTTGGCAACATTTTCACAGATCAATTGAGTTTAGCGCTGCACAACATTTGTGTATAGATATAAAAACATTATAAATTGTTTTTTACCATGTCTTACATGGAGCTTAAAAAGGACCCTGAGGCCCCGTACACACGTCCGAGGAACTCGACGTGCCAAACACATCGAGTTCCTCGGCGAGTTCAGTGTGGAAGCCGCCGAGGAGCTCGGCGGGCCGACTTTCCTCATTGAACAATGAGGAAAAAGAGAAAATGTTCTCTTTTCGGCCTGACGAGTTCCTCGTCGGCTTCCTCGCTGAAAAGTGTACACACGACCGAGTTTCTCGGCAGAATCCAGCTCCGACCGAGTTTCTGGCTGAATTCTGCCGAGAAACTCGATCGTGTGTACGGGGCCTGAGACTTGCATCTTTTCTGAAAGCTTGTAAAACATCTGCAGCAACCAATTATAGACACCAGGCCCCTGTAAACATCCTCTAGTGATGAAACATGTTGGACGGAGCCTGAGTGACTGGTATTATTACATTTATCGACATATGTTACACTTCATTTTTCCTCATGTGAGCACTCATTGGTGCCTTTTATAATAAAATTGTACCACAGTATTTTGCTATGAGTCTGTCTTTTTCTTTTCTACTTAGTAAATTTATAATGTTTTAAGGATATGTAATGCCTGTCTGGAGAGGGGGGGTCATCTGAAAACTACCTTGGATAGTCCACATGCGTTTATGACCTTTATGTTAGTGGTCTAACATCTCTGGTAAGAGGCTGTGTTTGGTGTTGGAGCTCAGGAGTGATTATGTGAACATGTAACATCCAATGAGCACTTTTTCACCTGTTGTTGGACTCTAATTTCTACTGTTTCTACTGTGGAATTCTTTTCATTATATTAATATATTTGTTTGTGATTTTGGGAATCTTTTTATATGAATGAATTGTATTCACATTGAGACATTAAGGGGTTGATTTACTAAAACTGGAGAGTGCAAAATCAGCTTCTAAGTTAAACTTGTTCAATTGGGCTTTGACAAAAAGACTTGGAAGCTGAATGGTTTCTATGAAGAGCTGCACAAGATTTTAGTAATTCAACCCCATTATGAGTTAATTTTGGTTATCAATTGCACTTTTGTTGATTCATATACACTATGTTACCAAAAGTATTGTGACGCCTGCCTTTACACGCACATGAACTTTAATGGCATCCCAGTCTTAGTCGGTAGGGTTCAATTTCGAGATGGCCCACCCTTTGCCTCTATAACGGCTTCAACTCTTCTGGGAAGGCTGTCTACAAGGTTTAGGAGTGTGTCTATGGGAATGTTTGACCATTCTTCCAGAAGCGTATTTGTAAGGTCAGGTACTGATGTGGGCGAGAAGGTCTTGCTCACAGTCTCCACTCTAATTCATCACAAAGGCGCATCAGTGTACAATGCAAGGTCCATAAAGACATGGATGGACAGGTTTGGGGTGGAGGAACTTGATTGGCCTGTACAGAGTCCTGACCTCAGCCCAATAAAACACCTTTGGGATGAATTAAAGCAGAGACTGCATGCCAGGCCTTCTCTTCCAACATCGGTGCCTGACCTCACAAATGCTCTTCTGGAAGAATAGTCAAACACTCCTAAACCTTGTGGACAGCCTTCCCAGAAGAGTTGAAACTGTTATAGCTGCAAAGGGTGGGCCAACTCAATATTTAACCCTATAGACTAAGACTTGGATGCCATTAAAGTTTATGTGTGTGCAAAGACAGGCGTTCCAATAATTTTGGTAATATAGTGTATATTTAAATTAGTGTCTGAAACGACTTTCAACTGTCATCCCCAGCATCTTCTTACCCTTTAGACTAGTGGTGCTCTCATATGTACATTTTGAGAAATTTCAGTAGTGTAGAAATCTGCCTTGCCTCTCCTCCCCTCCCTGCATTTCCTATTGGCCAATATGGACACCCATTCTATTGATGGGTCAATAGAAAAATGCCAGAACTGGGACAGATCTCAGAACTACCAGGAAGTGTTGAAATTTGCAATGAAAATGCTGCAGAATTTGGGGGGCAACAAACATTGCATATGGCCTTTTAAATTACCGTATGTGGTTGTATAAGGCATTATAAAGTATATAGACATGCCAATCAGTTAAAGGCTCCAATGGTAAATGCAATAACTTAAAAAGAACCTGGATTGCCCTTAATGGGTACCTTCCTCGAGAACCATTTGAAATTATTAACCCAAGCTCCTGAACCTGCTCATTATCACTGCAGAAAGTTATAGGTGAAACACTTTGTGTGTCTTCTCATAACTATGTCATCTATTGATTGCAATCACGTTTCCGTGATTACACAGTTGAAATACAGGTTTGCAATATGTTCCTATCCATGTCTTATTTCATTTTACAGGAAATGAACTTGCTGACCTATTATGTGGCAACGAGTGAGCTACTTAGAGGGTCACATGACACCTATGTGTTTTGTCTTTGCCTTCAGAATGTTCAGGATTCCCGTCAGATCAAAGGCCACGGCTCTCCATTTGTGTTATTCACATTGTTCTCGGGCCTCGGACCAGAAGATTTTTTTGCTCTCTTCATAATAGATTTATTTCAAATGTTTTGAGATCTCAATCATGTCTAATGGATTGGCAGGAGTGGAACAAACTACTTTAGTGGTTTTTAAGTGCCTCGGTCATCATCATATTGTCGGAAAACATGAGAAAATGTTATGTCTGTAGCAGCACTAAGACTGAGAAACTAAAACTATACATATAAATCAAACATGAATATTACACCCTGCGAAATCTACGTAAAACAAGTTAAACATTGAATATTAAAAAAATATATAAACTCTTTTTTATTTCTAATATATGACCTGCTCAGAAGCAATATAATTTTATTGTGTGGATGAAAAGTACCATTTATGCAGATATGACGGTACGGACTGTATAAATATGTCACCATTTGAATTTTATAGGGATGTGAAAAGCATATTACAGGAAGAACTGATAAATCATTTTATGCCAGAGACACTCAATTTCAGTTAAAATAAACATGTTGAACCAAAGATGATAATAATTTTTTGCAAGGACAATGAAACAATTGTATAGGCTTGCTTTCTTAAGTATAGAATTAAAGTGCACCTGTCAAAAATCTAAATGGGTACAAAGATGGTCATTAAAGAGGAAGTAAACCTTCACCAATTCTTTAAAAAAAAAAAAAAAACACCTGCAAGAGAAAGGCATAATGAGCTAGTATGCACAGCATACTAGCTCATTATGTGGCACTTATCTGCGATCGAAGCCCCCATAGCCCCAGATTATGACAGTAGGAAGAGGAGAGCCTTTCTCCCAGTGATCGCCCGATGGCAGAGAGCATAGAGGAAGAGAAGAGCCGTGGGATCGCAGAGCGGTATAGCATGCTGTTTCAACTTACATTGAAATTTCCTCCGCTCTGCCCACATGCCCGCCTCCTCCTGACCCCGCGCCTGTAATAGACAGAATGCGGGTCCAATGCTGAGATGTGTTGTCTATCACAGGCGCGGGGTCAGGAGGAGGCGGGGCTGTGGGCAGAGCGGACGAAATTTCAATGCAAGTTGTAACAGCGGACTATACCGCTCTGCGATCCCACGGCTCTCCGCTTCCTCTGTGCCATCGGGGTGATCACTGCGAGAACGGCTCGCGATTAACCCTGATCGCCAGCGGTGCTCTCCCCCCACTCCCAGGCCGCCCAGCTCCTCGCCAGACCTCATTTTCCACTCGCAAAATGCGAGTAGGCAAGTGGAAATTTTGAGGTCTGTCATAAGTCATCCCCAGTAGCTTGGCACATTGGTCCATACACTGTATATTTTGTGTATATTTTTCTGTCCATCTTTTTACTGGTCCAAACTCTCCACCCATACAAAAATGTAGAAGGCTAAAGTAATGTAACAGGAGATGCTGAAAAGTAGACAAACTCCTGGGGGGAAAGGAAAAGAGTCAGAAAATAATGGCAGGGAGATATGACTGTGTGAGTCCAAGACACATAAGTTAGTGGCTGATCCGGCCATCCATGCTCTAACTATAGGTCAAACATAAATTTTGTGTGGGGGGATCCTTCATTTTTGCCAAATGGAGAACCGGTTTGGTGGGACATGGTCAATGCTTGAGGCATCTACACGGAAATACACTTTTTACTAAACATGAAACAACAGTCCAGCTGTGGACTGATAAAAGTTGGTATACATAGATGCAGAGGCAGCTCTAGGCTTTGTGAGGCCTTAGGCAAAACTTGACATGGGGCCCCACTCTCACCCATGAGAGTAAAAAGAATTTAAGGACAAGAGCCTCTTCCCCACAACCCTGGCCAGTGGTTGTGGAGGTCTGCAGGCAGGGGGCTTATCGAAATCTGGAAGCCCCCTTTAACAAGGTGGCCCCCATATTCTGCTCTTTAAAAACTAAGGGGCAGGGGCCACCCAGAGATGTCACCTGGTGAACCCGCCCCCTTGTGACGTCATTGACTGAGGCATGCTGGGTCATTGACGTCACAAGGGATGGTGTCACCGATATTCACTGGTTGTTAGGTATGCTGGCGGCCCCACTCCTGAGTCAGGGCTCTTAACTCTGCCTGAGCACAGCAGCTTTAAGATCCCCTGTCCCTTAAAACAGGGGAAATGCATAGGGTAAGTTAGGCGACTGCGAGGCCCCTGTGAGTGCGAGCCCTTAGGCACCTGCCTAATTTGCCTAATTAAAGAGCCGCCTCTGCATAGATGACTGCTGGACAACAGTTCTCAGTGGAAATAACAATGTTAGAAAACCTTTTTAGATTCCTATTATTTTCCCTGAGATATTCCAGTGGCAACAAACCAGAGAAAGGAGAGATAGTTGTATGTTTCTTGAACTCTGTTGAGTCTTCCAGCTCTTCTAAATATCCACTGGACACAATTTTTCCTATAGTTTGTTTGCTGAAATTAGCCAAACATATTCAGGAATGCAAGAAAAAGGAAATCATAAATGATGGTGTTGATTAACTAAAACTAGAGAGTGCAAAATCTGGTGCAGCTGAATATGGTAACCAAGCAGTGTCTAACCTCAGCTTGTTCAATTAAGCTTTGACAAAAAAAAACTGAAACCTGATTGGTTTCTATGCAGAGCTGCACCAGATTTTGCACTCACCAGTTTTGGTAAATCAACCCCACAATTTGTTTATTTTGAAACTACATAGGTGCCCTCCCCCATTACTCACCCTTCTAGCTCCCTTGCTGCCCCCAAGTGCCATTATGGTTTATACAGGCCTGACATTAAGCCAATCTAGTAATCCAACCATTCCCTTTTGGCAGTTTGGCAAAGTTCAAACATTTTCTCCAATCTACAGCTTTCTTTTTTCTTTTTTCTTTTCCTTTACTATTAACCTGCCGATACCAGTTCTTATTTTTTGCCATTATATGGATTAATGATTATTATGTAAAAATTTTGCTCAATGTTGCTTGACCAGTGTATTAAAAATTGCTATTTTTTTTAATGACAAAAAAATAAAAACCTGTTTACATATACAAAGCAATATCCTTCATATTTTAAAAGTTTTATAAAACCTATCAAAGGTATATAACATATTTTATTGATTGCAATGGGAAAACATGATTATCTAGCCTTTCTTTCATAATCAAACTAATCATAAATGTTTCTAGCATAGGCGTGCGCACAGGGTGTGCCAGGTGTGCCTGGGCACACCCTAATCACCCTGTTCTGAGCAGATTCCCCCTGCTGCTTGGCTGCAGAGAAAGGGACAGGAGAATCTCTGTCCTCGGACCCTTTCTCTGTCTCAAAAGTGAGACATCAGGGGCAGTGTCATCTTAAGAGCATTATAGGCCCCCGGGCAATACAGTGCACTGGGGCCCTGTCTACACAATCACGCACGAGAATTACTGACAAAAATCATAAAATTTACTGGCAGAACCACATTTTTTACTGCCACTGCAAAAAAAGTACCTAAAATTACAGTTTTCAGTGCCCAACAAGGCAAATGTCAGTATTTAAACTATAAACATATAGCTAGTGCTATTAGAAATGTGTTTAAGTTAAACAAAAGTAAAAAAAAAAAAAAATGTCTTCATTGACATGAAGGTCAGGTTACTATAACCCAGCCAGCACAGAGTTTCCTCTTACATCAGAGTCTGCAGGATTCCCCCTTACAGTGAAAGGGAACTCTTATGTAAAGGGGAACGCTGCAGATCATGATCTAAGGGGGGAACTCTGATGTGGAGGGGGGCTATGGTGACCAGAGACAACCTTATATCAGAGTCCACTGCTTTCTCTTTCCCACTTACATCAGGGTCCGCAGACTGAGTTCCCCCTTGCATTGTAAGGGGGAATCCTGCAGACTCTGATGTGGGGGGTACTCTGGTGACCAGAGACCACCTTCCTTAGATTAAATACACTAAGGTAAGGGGGGTCACTAATATAGGAGGGGGAACCTTTATATCAGTGCCCCCTTACATTTTTGCATTCACTCCCCCCTTACATCAGCAACCCCCCGCACTCGTGGAGGACCGGATCTTCTCTGTGATTTCCGCGAACTGGGCATGGGCAGTTCTAACCCGTCACTCTCCATAATTTTTTACTGGGGTTGCTGGGCAGCCGGTGGGGCCCCCCAGGCAAGCGGGGCCCCCGGGCAACTGCCCAGCGTGCCCAATGGAAAAGATGGCCCTGATCAGGGGTCTGTTTAGACCCCTAATATTTCACCAAAGCCCTCCAATGGGGCTCCTAATATAACTGTAAGAAAAAAAAATGATCGTATATATATATATATATATATATATATATATATATATATATATATACATATGTATGTTTCAATTTTGGGGTGCACACCCTAATGCAATAGGCTGCGCACACCTATGGTTTCTAGCAATATTCAAATCTACTGCCTGCAGCCAATTGTAGAAGTTCTATAGCAATGGACAATTGTGCCAGTTTTTACTTTGTTGCAGAAGTGCATTCACAATTGGAAATCAATAAGGAAATAGAGGAACATTTCAAAGCTTGCTGGTTAAATTACTGTATGAGATTTATTCTGCAAAGCTCATTTGCAGAGGTAGTCCCTGGCCCATACAGTTCACAACTGTCATACAAAGCTGTGCAATCCCTGATATAATTATCTCTAATACCAGGATTATTGTGCAAAGCAAATACGGTTGCCAATATCAGACTGAAAAGCTTTATTTGGTTATACTTTATATATTCTGAACCTTTGTTAGATCAGATGGCTGATATAATCTGACCTGACGATTTTTTGTTTAGTAACAGACATTTATCATATTACAATTGTATATTATATCAGTGCCTAAATCACAGACATGCAGACAAAATACCTTTGCAGAGTGTCTTTAATTATCACCATTAATTTGGACACAAGCTGCCACATATAAATCTCTGCGATTGGCAGTAAGCTGGTGTCCTCTAATTCCCTCTTTGTGTGTGAGAATTTTCAACTCAGAGAGTTCCAACATCTTCTATCCACCATTTTGTTTTTAATACCTAGCTGAATGACTCTGATCTCAGCGTTTAGTTTGCTACAATCATGTACAAAACTATTGGCACTCCTGCATTTCTATCAGATAATGCACCACTTCGCCCAGAAAGTTGTTGCAACAATTGTTGCAACACATCTAAATCCCATAGAGCAGCTGTATAGAGATCTCAAAACAGCAGTTGGGAAAATGAACTCTTCCAATCTGAGAGACCCAGAGCAGTTGGCAAAAGAAGAGTAGAGAGGTGTGAGGCCTCGTACACACGACCGAGTTTCTCGGCAAAAACCAGCAAGAAACTTGCTGTTTTTTTTTTTTTTTTGCCGAGTTCCTCGACAGCCTAACAAGGAACTCGACGAGCAAAACGATGTGTTTCGCCCATCGAGTTTCTCGGTCGTGTGTACGAGGCTTCAAAAACTCATTGATGGTTGTAGGAAGCAATTGATTTCAGTTATTTTTTTCCAAGGGTGTGCTACCAAATATTAAATTGAGGGTGCCAATAATTTTGGAGTTTTGCTTGGAATGTGTCAGATTTGGCTTTTTGTTTCTCCACTTTTTTGTGTCATACCAATACAAACATAAGAAATAAACATGAGAAATGCCTAAACATTTGTAATTGCAACAGTCTTCTTGGACGAAGTGGTGCATTATCCGACAGCAATGCAGAGGTGCCAATGTTTTTGGCCATGACTGCATTTGACCCCCAATTTATCATCATATAGCTACACACCTGCTAATTTTCTTTAGATTTGATATGACAGATCAGCAAAATTTACCAGTATGTATGCAGTGTAGGGTCGTAGCTGATTGAACATAAATGGAATTGATTGTTTATGTAAATTTTCAGTCTACATGGTTATTGGTAAGTTTTGCTGTACCAACAGTTAGATGTATGACTCTGTTTTTGCCGAGGTGGTGTTGACCCCCCTGGCTTATCCCCGAGCATGCTCTGCCTGAACCTCTGCTACCATATTTGCATATCTGGCCTGTCCTTGTTTGGGTCCAACAGTACTCTTCAACCTAGAAGTTTAGGAGCTCTATAATGAAGCATGCTGCTATACCTCAAATGTCCTGCAGTAGCAGTTAGCGGGGTTGGTTTACCAAAGGAATACAAGCTATTTACTGAGCAAAGTGAATTTCCTCCGAACCTAGTGAATATGACAAAGTTGTTTTGTTTTTAATCACCAATCACTTGTGTAGAACTACATCCGAAGGAGCCGCTCAGTAATTTAAGTTATCTGTTCTGCGCTTCAACTCCAAGAACAATCTCAGCCCCTATAGCACACCTGGTTAAGCAAAATGTACTGCACTCATTTATAGGAAAACAAGTGTGGATATTTTTAACTCAACTGTGAATTAATATCAGGAAATGGATGCAACAGAGTCGTTTTACTAAAAGCGGAGAGTACAAAATCTGGTGCAGCTGTGCATGCTAGCCAATCAGCTTCTAACTGTTTTCAATTAAGCTTTGTCAAAAACCTGGAAGCTGATTGGTACCTACGCAGGGCTGCATCTGATTTCGAACTCTCCAGGTTTAGTAAACCAGCTCCAATGTATTGGTAGGGGTTAGAGTAAATGGTGGTTTGAGCATAAATGAGCACACAGAAGAAAGATTAGGACACAGTCAGCTAAACAATGTGATCGCTAGGCTGAAGTGACTTAGGTTAGAGTTCTGTACCACTAGACTATCAACTCACAAATCAGCAAGAAGCAGTGCATATAAACATTAATAGCAATGTGAAAAATAATACTATAACTAATCTAGAGTGCACTCTAGGAGAATGGCTAGAATATGGTGCAATGTCCCCTGAAAGGTACCTCTTAGCATATGCAATAGGTGGAGGTCTCTGTTTAGCAGCTGTAAGGGGACAGCTTTAGTCCTAATTCTTCAGCTGGCTAGTGTTGGGGCCAAGTTGTACTATTGGTGTACATGAAAATAATCTTAGTCAATCTTAGTCAAGTCTGCGGGCTACTAGAAGGTATGGTCAGTTCCTGAAGGGCTCAGTCTCTCTTTCTAGCAGAAGATAGTAAATCTCCACAGCAGCAGCTTACCAGTCCCAGTGATAATGCAGCTCACCATCAGTCACACAGCGACTAGTCCACTCTTTACTATGCACCTAGGTGACTTTGGCTTTCGGCTCTCACAAACTCAGCACTCTGCAATCACACTCAAGACGCAGACATACAACAGTGATAATGCACACTAAACAGCAATATGCACTCTCAGGTCTCCATCGTGACCAAAAGGAAGCTGTAGCCTAAGAAGATGCAGCTTTTTCCCTTCCTCCTGGCAATCTCTCTTTCTCTGGGAAATGCACTTCAAAAGGTCCTAATTGCAGTAGAGTCTCTCTCCTCTGGACTACAGTTCCCACAATCCAGTGCTGACTGGCTCAGTTTATTGAACTCTTCCTGCTCAGCAGCTCCCTCCTCTTGCTGATCTAGCTGTTAGCTAGTTCAGCACTGCAGGGCAGAAGCTACAGAGAGCAGCTGCAGCCAGGGTTTCTCCCACTCTCTATTCTTAGCCAAGCACCTAGTTACACGTGTGTGTTACTTTTCCTTTAACATGATTGGCTATTTAAGGCAAGCACAGCTTCACTGTATTTACTAAGCTAAGTAAACCATTACTTTCCAATGTTAACATGTTCTGCTTACTTAGTAAATGAAGTGTGTATGAGCAGTGGCCTGATCCTTAAAAGGCTGGAAATTATTTAAAACACAACATTTATTTGAAATGTTTTATTTGAAATGTTTTAAATTGCTTCCCACATTTACGTTTTTTGTGGGGTGTTAAGGGGAAAAATGTATATATATATATATATATATATATATATATATATATATATATATATATATATATATATATATATATATATATATATATATATATATATATATATATAAAGATCTATCTATCTATTTATAAATATATATATATATAAATCTATCTATCTATTTATAAACATAGATAGATAGATATATAGATAGATAGATAGATAGATAGATAGATAGATAGATAGATAGATAGATAGATAGATTTATATATATATATATATATATATATATATATATATATATACACATATATATATATATATATATATATATATATATATATACACACATATATATATATATATATATATATACACATATATATATATATATATATATATATATATATATATATATATATATATATAAAAATTGTATTACATCTTGCACTTACTTTTCCAACTATGCAAGCTCTCAATTTAAAAGAATGCATTAACACATTCTTTCTTTTTTTCAGGAATCCAAATCCTATTAGGTTTCACTCAATTGACTGTTAAAAGAACCAGCATGAAGTGCACAAGAGGTTTATCTGTCCTATAATTTGTATACCCTTATACTCCTATGAATACCAGTATGACCCCTAGTCACATGGGGTCAGTCTGTCAGAGCACAACTTATAGTCATTCGAGAGGTTTAAATCAGTAGAAGTATTTTTTTTTTAAATAGCAAAAAAAATAAAAATATATATATAATTTCACTGAATTTTCAAAATATATCTAAAAATGATTGAAGAGCCCAATTTACACAGACTGTAAAATAAAATACAGCACAAAATCAAACTATTCTAAACATTTAGTGCGATAGTTAGTGTATACAATATGAATAAACCAAGAGAGGATTTATATTCAAAAGAGATCATTAGCATGTATTTACCAAACTCCAATCTTATCATATGACATTCTCATCTTATAACGGGATACTGTACTTGCAGTATTAGCATTTTTCAGAATCATTCTTAATATACTGACAAAGAATACAGACTACTATAACTATACTATGTATAATTTACATTTACTACAGGAAAGGGTAATGTGCAAAGTTCACCCAAGGGAACCAATGTGGACTTTGACATAGCTGTGATAATAGAAACCAATCTGATGGGTTGCTGAACTTTGTTCATTATCATTGTGAATTGTTTTATTAAATGTGCATTTTTTATGTTTGTAATATGCAAAGGTGGTCATCAATAACCTGGGGACTATAGCCACAGAGGTTATAACTGCAACAGGGCCCTTGCACCAGAAGGGCCTCAGATAAATTTCTGTGCCCCTTGTTTGCATTATTACCCCATATAATAAGACTTGTACCCAGAGTAAAATAGAAGAGAAGAAGCTGGGATAGCCGCACTCCAAAAACGTTCCTTTTAATAAAACTGGTCACAAAAATTACATGCCACAGCAAAAATTAGGACAAAAGCTGACGCGTTTCGCACTGTACTTCAGTGCTTATTCATAGCTATGAATAAGCACTGAAGTACAGTGCGAAACGCATCAGTTTTGTCCTAATTTTTGCTGTGGCATGTAATTTTTGTGACCAGTTTTATTAAAAGGAACGTTTTTGGAGTGCGGCTGTCCAGCTTCTTCTCTTCTATTTTGCATACCATTGCATTGCCGGCACCCATGGTTTGGATTCAGTGAGAAAAGTTCTTTGGTTCATCTGAGCGGTTATCTTCTTTCTGTACCCAGAGTAAATTGAGGGGGTTGGAAGGTCACTCTGTACCTCTAAAGCTGGCCATACATTATACAATTTTCCTTTACATTTACCAAAATCTTATAATATGAGGTCGAACCTAAACACTTTCGATTTGTATGCAATCAGGCAGGCCCTTAATAAGAACATTGTCTAATGTATGACCAGCCTGAGTGCCCGTTTTTTAGGCCTTGTTTACACGGGCATACTTGAACATACATCTGTTTGAGGGCCGTTTTTGCCTGCATGGGATGCACAGGTGTTAGATGTATGCAGGTAGTCCCACTCATGCCTATTGGGATGCACGACTGGACGGACATAGCCGCTGCATCCCAATTGACATCCGTATGGGTGCAGGTGGGTGTCCTCGAACTCACACTGTCTGCATTTGGGGACAGGCAACAACATGCTGTATCCATCCAGCTACTGCTCTCCAACTGACACAAATAAGACTGCCTTACGCGGATACACAGACTACTTGTGCATTCCATGCAGGCAAACACGGCCCTCGCACAGGTGTACTCTCAAAACTGGCCATAGATGGTTCAAATCTTTGCTGGTTCAACAGGAACCATCTGAGATTGGAACCAAGTGTGGGCAGGCTGATTGTCCCCTAGTCAATCCATTGATCGATTTGGGTCAACCATCATGTCAGATTTTCACATGCATATATTGCCTGCAGCTATAGCAGCTAACAATAATCACTGAGGACATAGTAGCTCCATGGGAAGAATTCCCCCATCAACACTGAGGCCCTGTACACACGATCAGTCTGAACCAATGAGAACGGACTGAAGTTCAGTTTCATCGGTCCAAACCGACCGTGTGTGGGCACCATCAGTCAGTTATCCTTCGGTCCAGAAATTTAGAACTTGCTTTAAAATTGAACTGATGGACTGGTAACCGATAGGTCAAAACCGACGGTTAGTATACAAAAGCATCGGTTCAAAATCCGTGCATGCTCAGAATCAAGTCGACGCATGCTTGGAAGCATTGAATGTTGTTTTTTTCAGCACGTCGTTGTGTTTTACGTCACCGCGTTGGACTCGATCGTTTTTTTAACTGATGGTGTGTAGGCACATCAGACCATCAATCAGCTTCATCGGTTAACCGATGAAACTGAACTTCAGTCCGTTCTCATCTGTTTAGACTGATTGTGTGTACAGGGCCTGAGCCATTTTCTTTCCTCCATCTATGTCCAGCCTTAAGCCTCTTAGGCCTCGTACACACGACCGAGTTTCTCGGCAAAAACCAGCAAGAAACTTGCTGGGAGAAATTTTTTTGCAGAGGAAACCAGTCGTGTGTACATTTTCGTCGAGGAAACTATCGAGAAACTCGACGAGCCAAAAAGAGAGCATGTTCTCTATTTCCTTGATGGGAATGGAGAACATTGGCTTGTCGAGTTCCTCGACAGCCTAACAAGGAACTCGACGAGGAAAACGATGTGTTTCGCACGTCGAGTTTCTCGGTCGTGTGTACGAGGCTTTACACACGACCGAGGATCTCAACGGGCGAAACACATCGTTTTGCTCGTCGAGTTCCTTCTTAGGCTGTCGAGGAACTCAACAAGACAATTTTCTCCATTCCTGTCGAAGAAAAAGAGAACATGCTCTCTTTTTGGCTCGTCGAGTTCCTCGACAGTTTCCTCGTCGAAAATGTACACACGACCGGTTTCCTCTGCAAAAAAAAAAAAACAGCAAGTTTCTTGCTGGTTTTTGCCAAGAAACTTGGTCGTGTGTACGAGGCCTTAGACTTGTGGTCATTGGGAAGAATTACCCTTAAAGATAACTAAAAAGATCAGTGGTGTCAGTGGGAACTTATCTAAGAGGTAGAAATTTGTCATTGTTCAAGGAACCACATAGCAACCTTTGGAGGAACCCTAGAGTTTCATGGAACTTTGGTTGACGAATCCTTGGGCTATACCCTTCAGGCATATGTCTCCATGCCATGCAACATTCCTTTCTCTCCCTTTCTCCCTCTATCTGTCTCTCTCTTTTGCATCATTGCTAGCTGGCTGTGAACTGTTACAGCAGCTTTGTTTTTATTTTAAAGATAGATTTTTATTCCATGAATCTTCAAGTAATTAAAGTGTAATATCACTCAAAAGTTTTTTGTGAAAAAAAAAACCTTCCCATCTTGGTGATCTATGTACAGTGTAAGGATTGTAGCAATCTTTGTAGAAGAGCCCTACTTTTTCTATTCTGAAGAAAAAGCTATTTTTCCAACTATGTCCTTGCAAGGCCAAATCTTGAAAGAGAGCCTTTGCACCCATTATAACCACCTAGTGCTATAATGAGGAAATGTGCAGGGTCTGCATTCCTTTAGAAGTAATTAGCCTCTAGGGAGCATCTCACCAAAAATGAAATTCCTATTGCAGAAGATACCTAAAATTTGAATTGAATCTTAGCACAAACATCTGGTAAAATCAGTTATCCAAGCGCACAAGCATGAAATTATATTTCTGGGTGAATTCTGTACATCATAGGTTTCTCAACCTGTGGCCATCCAGCTGTTGTGGAACTACAAGTCCCATCATGCCTCTGCCTTTTGGAGTCAGGCTTGTAACTGTCAACTTTGTAATGCATCATGGAACTTGTAGTTCAGCAACAGCTGGAGGGCCACAGGTTTAGCACCCATGCTGTACAAAAACTGTGCACAGAATGCCCCCAGGTTGCCGTAACGCATTGAATTTTTTTGACAGTTTTAGAAATTGACAGCGGCTTTAGACTAAAATGGAAAAGTAAATTTGCTGTCTGGCAATTTGATATCCTTTTCTTTCCCTTTAACCAATAGCCACATACAGTGTGTATTTAAGGGTGTTGTAAAGGAAAAAGTAATTTCACCTTAATGCATTCTATGCATTAAGGTGAAATAACTTCTGACTATACCGCCCCCCCCGGCCCCCCGTTATACTTACCTGACCCCTTGAAAGTCCCACACTCAGCCCCGACATCCTCTTAGCCGCTCAGCCTGGCTGTTGATTGGCTAGAGCGTATGGATTGAAAGCAGCACAGCCAATGGCTGGCGCTGCTGTCAATCACATCCAATAACACGGCGTGCCGAGGGGCGGGGCCGAGTGATACAGTGAGCGGGAGCGCGCCCGCACAATGCAAGGGAGCTTGCATGAATGTGTGGAGTTCTTGCGGGGAAGACTAGAGACAGCCACCGAGGGACCCCAGAAGACAAGGATCGGGGCCACCCTGTGCAAAACAAGCTGCACACTGGAGGTAAGTATAACATGTTTGTTATTAAAAAAATAAATACAATTCCTTTACACCCCCTTTAAATGGATTCACCAGTTTCCCAATGATCATGGACTCCTATTTAAAGTGGACCTTCAGTAATTTTTTCATCTTTCCATCTATTAAATCCTCTGCCCTTGTTGTTTTAACTTTGGATAGTAAGACATTTATTTTCTTCCAATAAATACCTTATACAACCCACTTCCTGTTTCTTATCTGGTAAAAAGCCTAGGCTTATGATATCATGCACAGCTATCTTTCTCTCTCTCTCTCTCTCTCTCTCTCACTCTCCTGAAAGTCGGCCAGGAAGGGAGGGGGTGAGTCATAAGAGGGTCAGTGAGAGCTGCAGAGCTGGAGGTGTATGTCTGTGTAAATCCAGGAAGTGAACAGGCAGCAGCTGCCCACAGTTAAAATGGCTGCAGCCAGACTCAGTGGAGATTTTTGCAGCATATTTGGCAAGTACAGAATGACAGTATATATAAAATAATATGCAAAGTGATTGGAGGGAAGCTTCAGAATGGCAAAGATGGTTTTATTACAAATCATGTGAGCAAACTGCAGTTCCTCTTTAAGTAAGGTGACCAGATTTTTAAAATGAAATCCGGGGACATATTTTTTATTTTTTTTACTAGTAATGGTGGCAATCAGCAACTCTCTGCCCATTGCGGCCCGCCTCACAGCCTGTCAAGTCTCACTCTCCGGCCCCCCGGTTACTACTGGGTGGGGTGTGGAGGAAGATCCCTCCGCCAGAGAAAGCAAGGAGATAGGCAGGCGGCTGGACGGGAATTGAGCCAAGGCAGAAGAACATGCGAGCGGAGCTGAATGGGCATGCACCCGAAATGGAAGAAATATTCCCTCCGCTCCGACCAGCACATGATCATCAGAAATGGGCACAGATAATGAAAAAAAATACCCCCCCCCCCAAGCTAGTAGGAGCGGTGGAGTTGAGGTGTGCCATTCAGATTTTTTTTTTTTTTTTTAATTCTGCACTAACTGTCTTTGAAATTGCCCCAGCCCCTGTTCAAATCTAATCTGGGGACAAAACCGGGGACAGATTTGGTCCGGGGACAGTGTCCTCAATCCGGGGACTGTCCCCTGAAACCGGGGATGTCTGGTCACCCTGGCCCAGATTCATGAACGAGTTACGCTGGCGTATCTCCAGATACGCCATCGTAACTCTGAGTCCGAGCCGTCGTATCTATGCGCCTGATTCTTAGAATCAGTTACGCATAGATTTGTATTAGATCCGACCGGCGTAAGTCTCTTACGCCGTCGTACCTTAACTGCATATTTACGCTGGCCGCTAGGGGCGTGTACGCTGATTTACGTCTAGAAATATGTAAATCAGCTAGATCCGCCAATTCACGAATGTACGCCCGGCCAACGCAGTACAGATACGCCGTTTATGTTAGGCTTTTCCCGGTGTAAAGTTACCCCTGCTATATGAGGCGTAGATGAGGCGTACCAATGTTAAGTATGGACGTCGTTCCTGCGTCGAATTTTGAAAATTTGACGTCGTTTGCGTAAGTCGTTTGCGAATAGGGCTGGGCGTCATTTACGTTCACGTCGAAAGCATTGGCTTCTTGCGGGTTAATTGGGAGCATGCACACTGGGAGAATTTCACGAACGGCGCATGTGCCGTTCGTAAAAAGCGTCATTTACGTGGGGTCACATTAAATTTAACACACACCCACATCTACCACATTTGAATTAGGCGGGCTTACGCCGGCCTATTTACGCTACGCCGTCGCAACTTTGGTTTGAGAATATGGCACTTGCCTGTCAAAGTTGCGGAGGCGTAACATAAATAGGATACGTTACGCCCGCACAAAGATACACGATTCTACGTGAATCTGGGCCCCTATCTTTAAGTTACCAAATGGCTTGTCTGGCATTTTGATATGCTTTTCTTTCCCTTTAACCAATAGCCACATACAGTATGCATTTAAATGGATTCACCAGTTTACCAGTGATCATGCACTCAGAAGACAGAAGACAGAAGACAAATAAAGATAGATTTTAAGATAGATCAGTATAGTTGAGGAAATGGGTAAATATTATTGAACTGATCAATTCAAATCCTGTTCCCTGTGGTTGGGATAGGCTGAACCTTATCACCTTCTTTCTTACCTGTGTCATATAACTAGACATTTCCCAATGCCAACTATGTGCAGAGTATGAGTAATTCTTATATCTCTAGCCTAGTACCTGTCTGCAGAGATACCTGTGATCATAATCTCTGTATAATGTTTATGTTTTATTATTGTGTCTGGCATGTACAAACAATCGCTCACATCCTGCAAGTTTAGTCAGAATTCTGCAGCATTGTAGCAACATAAACAAATATAATACAATCTATATCAGCGTGTTCAGCCACTGTTAGAAAGTTTAATGTGTCACAATGTTATGGTAACAGGAAATGATTCACCCCTGGCAACTAGGGAAGTGACAGCGCTTTAATCGTACTTGTAGGTTACCAATTACTTAAATCAGTATTAAAACTAAAAAACAAATCTTTTATATATTGTAGCCCAGATCCTTGTGATGCCTTCATTATTATTTTTTTCTTTTTTGTTGTTTTGGATAGTAAATCTATTATTTTTCAACTTCCTTTATCAAAACAAGCTGTTCAGCAAAAGTTACAGTTAGGCCTCATGCATACTGGACATTACAATAACGTTATAAAAACGGCAGTAGCTTTGCAGTGAGTTTTTCAGCATTTTTACAATAGCGTCTTTTAGCGTTTTTCAGTGTTTTTTAGTGTTAGCATTTTTAAGGTTTTTTTTTTCTAATGGGATCAAAAACACTGGTGAGCGTTCATCTGTGTGTAGCGCCTGTGTACTTTCTGTACAGGTGCTATTTTAAATTTAAGGTGGATGAGAGAGTTAGTTACCGTATTTATCGGGGTATTGCGCGCTCCGGCGTATAGCGCGCACCCCTAATGTGGACCCGCATTCCTGTAAAAAAAACATTTTAGTACTTACAGTTTTGGTGTCTTGCGCGGCGTCCATCGGCGGCCTCGTCGGGTCCGGCGTCCGTCTGCGGCTTCGGTGGTGTCCTCCTCGTCGGGTCCGGCATCCTTCTGCGGTGTCCTCCCCGCTCGATCCCCACTTCCCGCGCTGAGTTTGAACCACTGCGCCGGCATATACCGAGCGCAGTACACACGGGTATAGTCGGTCAGGCTCGGCTCCTCTCGCGGTCACGTCCTGTGCGTCCTGTACGTCCAGGACGTGACCGCGAGAGGAGCCGAGCCTGCCCGACTATACCCGAGTGTACTGCGCTCGGTATATGCCGGCGCAGTGGTTCAAACTCGGCGCGGGAAGCGGGTATCGGCGTATATCGCGCACCCACGAAAGTGCGTGGTATACACCGATAAATACGGTAACTGTCATCCAGTTGATTTGTCTAAATTGGGTCTCTGTTTCAGCTGGGCTGTACTGTGGGCTCATTCTGTTGTTGCTGGGATGCTATACCACCCCGCAGCGACGGGTGGCGCCAGTGGAGTCCAGGCTGGGGTGCCTCTTGCCAGCAGCCAATCAGGAGGGGTTTTCCCTCGCGGGGCATGCTGGGAGAGGGTACTTTTGGAGCAGACGCCATTGGGCGGGGTTCTTGTTCCTGGTACAGCACCCACCTTCAGGGTGACCACACATCCTGGCCCCCCGGCGAGATGGCCTACCAGGCCGGGGTGCGCGTGCCACGCGGAGTTCCTGGTTCCGGGACCATGTCGACCCGGAACATTTGAACCTGTGGCGGGGTCCAGTATTCGACTGGGTCCCCAATTCTGAGAGGATCCCAAGCGAGATAGCTGTTCGGTGGGGAGTCCGCCTGAGGAGAGCCAAGAGAGGCTGGCGATCCAACAGGGCCTAGACAATCCATCGGGGATCGAGGTAACCGGACACTGAGAGGTTGGATGTCAGCAACCTGTCAGTCGGTGACCTAACTGAGAAAACTACCTGAGGAAAATTCAAGCGCAAATTCTACCAAGGAGGATTGTCTCCATGATCTAAGTTCTAGGGAGGGTCTGTGGCAGAGATCCTTTCCCTCAAAGTTCCTAGTGGTTATCTGGCTGCCAAGTCGGTGTGAGAGGCCTGTCCAGGTACACTATACCCACTCCAGCTGGAGTGGCGACGGAAATAAAAGTGTTGTGGGAAGCAGGACTGCTTCTGTACTACTGAACCCGAATCTGCGATTTCTCCTCCTCATCCATCTTTGCTATCTACCTCAAGTTTATTGTTTACCGTGTTGGGTAAAATAAAAGCACAAGAAAAGACACCTGCTGTTTGGACATTCCATCATTGCTGCTCTCATCATCTACCCTAGACGCTCACAGAGGTAACACGCCATCCCAATCTATAACCAGCGGCTCCTTCGGGGGTGAGTGCTACATGTGTTTTTGATTTTTTTTTTTTGCATTTTTACAGCTGAAAAAGTCCTCTCAGAACCCACTAGTTTGGGGGTTTTTTTTTACGGCCAAAAAATGCCCCAGCTAAAAAAACAGTTAATAACAGCCTATGTGTGCATGGTCACATAGGAGAGTATACTGGAGAGTTTATTGACTGTAGAAAAAAACGTCTGAAGCCAAAAACAGCAGCTGTAAAAACATCCAAAAATGTGCAGTGTGCATGAGAATGAGATGAAGCTCTGCCGATTTCCATCATTCAATCATGTGCAGGCAAAATTACAGCTTCTTTTATTTTCCTTGCATGTGATTGAGTATTGTTTCCAAACTGAAGCTTCATCTCATTTAAGCCTAGTACACACAGGCCGAATGTTGGGCGGCATCGGCTGGTTCAATAGAAACAGGCCGACATTTGGTCTGTGTTTATGGCAGTCAGTCCAATAGAAGCTGGCCATTGAGCTGGCTTCTGTTGATGGGTCAAAACCGGAAAAGGTCTGCCAACCGGCTCCCAGTCAGCGCTCTCAGCCAATGTCTAAAGCCCTGTACACACGATCGGTTCATCTGATGAAAACGGACCGATGTACCGTTTTCATCGGACGAACTGATCGTGTGTGGGCCCCATCGATTTTTTATCCATTTTTGAAAAAAAATAGAACCTGTTTTAAATTTTTCTTATGGTAAAAAAAACGATTGAAAAAAACGATCGTCTGTGGGGAACTCCATCGGTCAAAAATCCACGCACGCTCAGAATCAAGTCGACGCATGCTCGGAAGCATTGAACTTCATTTTTCTCAGCCCGTCGTTGTGTTTTACGTCACCGCGTTGGACACGATTGGATTTTTAAACGATGGTGTGTAGGCAAGACTGATGAAAGTCAGCTTCATCGGATGTCCGATGAAAAAATCCATTGGATTAGATTCCATCAGATCTCCGATCGTGTGCACAGGGCTTTAGAATGCTGACGGGGGGGGGGGGGCAGTGTTCTGACGGGGGGGGTGTCCCCCTGTCAAAGCCCAATAGCACAGTGGGGGAGATCGTTGTACTAACATTAGATTGTTAGTACAGTGACTCCGAACCGAGCTTCCAACCCGCTGGGTTGAACGAAAGAAAACTAGCAGTGTGTATGAGGCTTTATTTGTCTTTAGTAAATCATCCCCCATAAGTCAGTAAGTGTGTTATTGGCTGGATAACCAGGTGAAAATAAAGAAAAAAAATCCTAAAAAATAAAACAAATGCAGCCACCACATATAAAATGGTTGTAAACCAGAAAATCGGAATTACAATGAACACACTACCTTATCCAGCAAAGTAGGACTCTGTCTGTCTGTTGTAATCTTAGTAATCTGTACCCAATCTGGCCAGAAAAGGAACAGGCACTCTTCTGCAATCTTCCTCGGTTTCCCCCCCAAAAAAGTGTCACCACGCCAGCTGCCATAACTATGGCTTTTCTTTCAGGTAAAAGTGGTCCAGCGGACGGATTCACCATGGGATCACTTTTACAAGCAGCGGGAGGGATGCACCTCCCACCGCTTCCCGGTCGTTCCCGGGCTTACCTAACAGATAAGAAAAGCCCGGGAGTGATCCGGTGTGGCTATTAGCCAAGATGCTCTATGCCCTTGGAGGACCGGAGTAACGTCTGACTTCACTTCTGGTTCCCGGGCCATAGTAAATCTGTTTTTTAAAGGTAAAGGAGAGATATGGGGCCTTTTTGACCCCAGATCCAGATCTCTTAAAGGGGTTGTAAAGGTACATCTTTTATTTTCTAAATTGGTTCCTTTAATCTCGTGCATTGTTGGTTCACTTACCTTTTCCTTCGATTTCCCTTCTAATTGTTGTTTTTCTTTGTTTGAATTTCTCACTTCCTGTTTCTCCTCAGTAAGTTTTCCACCATCATTGGAGCGGTGGAAAGTCATTTAGAACAGCTTACTGAACACCTTACTGAGGAGAAACAGGAAGTGAGAAATTCACACAAAGAAAACAAAGAAAACAAACATTTAGAAGGGAAATGGAAGGAAAAGGTAAGTGAACCAACAATGCACTAGCTTAAAGCAACCTATTTAGAAAATAAAAAACGAACCTTTACAATCGCTTTAATAAAGAGGACCTGTTGTCCTTATTTCTATTACAATGGATGTTTATATTTCTTGTAATAGGATTAAAAGTAAAAAAATAAAAATAAAGGGGCAGTGTAAAAATAAATAAGGAAAAAAAAGTAAAGCGCTCCCCTTCCCTCCATGCTCGCGCCCAGAAGCAAACGGATACGCAAGTCACACAAGCGTATGTAAACGGTGTTCAAACCACACATGTAAGGTATCACTGTTAACGTTAGAGCGAGAGCAATAATTCTAGCACAAGACCTCCTCTGTAACTCCAAATAGGTAATTTGTGAAAAAAAATGTAAGCGTATCCTATGGAGATTTTTAAGTACTGTAGCTTATCGCCATTGCACGAGCATGCGCAGGTTTAAAGCATGATAAGTTAGGTATCTATTTACTCGGCGTAACATCATCTTTTCACATTATACAAATAATTGGGGTAAATATTGTGTTTTGATTTTTTTTTCAAATTCATTAAAGTGTATTTTTCCAAATAAATTGCATTTGAAAGACCGCTGCGGAAATACTGTGTGACATAAAATATTGCAACGATCACTATTTTATTCTCTAGGGTCTCTGCTAATATATATATATATATATATATATATATATATATATATATATATATATAATGTTTGGGGTTCTAAGTAATTTTCTAGCAAAAAATACAGATTTAGGGCCAGATTCTTGTAGAATCTGCGGCGGCGTAGCGTAAGCGATTTACACTACGCCGCAGCAAATTACTGGAGCAAGTGCCGTATTCTCCAAGCACTTGCTCCGTAATTTGCGTCGGCGTAGTGTAATTGGCCCGGCGTAAGGCCGCGTAATTCAAAGGTGGCGGCCTGTATTTAAATTAAGTGCGCCCCCGCGCCGATCGAAATGCGCATGCGCCGGGTGGAAAAATAGCCCAGTGTGCATGCTCCAGCTCACGACGGAAAACGTCAATGACGCCGACCTGAGCGTCATTGACGTAAAGTCGTATTCGCGAACGACTTACGAAAACGACGTAAACGTTGGAAAAAGCCGACACTGACCCGACGCCATACTTAACATGGCATACGACGGACCTACGTAAACTTACCCCTCATTATAGCAGGGGCAAGTTTACGCTTACGGAAACGTCGTAAAATCACTGCGTCGTCCGCGCGTACGTTCGGGAATCTCGCGTAACTAGCTAATTTGCATAGACGACGGGGAAAACGACGATGCGACACCTAGCAGCGGGAAAAAAAATTGCATTTAAGATCTGACAGCGTAAGAGCCTTACGCCTGTCAGATCTAATGGGTGTCTATGCGTAACTGATTCTAAGAATCAGTCGCATAGATACCCTGGGCCAGATTAGGACTTACGACGGCGCAAATGGCGTTGCGCCGTTGTAACGCCTTTGAGAATCTGGCCCTTAAACTCTTAAACAAAAAGTTCCAGAAAAGGCCTTCTGGAAAATGAAAATCAGAGTGATGTACAAAGGTAACAATGATGCGACTGAATACATTATGGAACTGACTATGTACAGAGAGTAGTGTTTCAGGTTTATGGAACACGGTTTTTACAACCAGGACTGGTAAACTGTAATACATTCAATTTGTGTTTTTAGATTTAATTCTGCATTTCTGGGGCAGTCCATTATTAGTGGGTAGTCGGAAACGATTGAATTTCTCTGAATTGGTATCTTAGAAACATAACAAAACATAACAAAACATAACAAAAACATAACAAAACAATGTCTGCCTTTTTCTTGAAAAACAAACAAGATTACTTTGAATGTTTTTACGTGACTGTGCTAAATAGAGAATCTTTATTACACTTTCCTTTAAATGTTTCCTTGTGACTGCTGTAACGCTATATTGCTCAACTGGCAGCCCATGAGCAGCATGCGTCTCTGCTTGCAAGACCTTGTGATCCTAAATCATTCAATCTGCAGATATTGTTCCCCACTCCTGAGAATGTAGCTGACACAACATTCAGAACCTTCAGCAGTTCTGTAATATACAGTATATATACTACTGGTACAACTAGGGTTGCCACCTTTTCTTGAAGCCAAACCCAAACACTTTAGCGACCTGGGACACCTGTGGGTTCCCCAAGGAGAGTAGTAATGCGGTGCGCATAGGGTGCCGCAGCAAACAGTGGGTGTGGCTAAATTGCTCTTGCTTACATCAACGCCCTGCCCCCCAGTGATGCTGGACCTGCCCCCAGTCAGCTGACGGCAGCTGCCGGGTGGCAACAGATTTGTGTGTGACTATCTGGGTCATTTGCGGAGCCACAGCCTGGTCTGAATAAGGTGTCAGGGTTTTAGTCCACCTGAAACCCGGACACAAGATTCAAAACCTGGACTGTCCGGGTGAATCCTGTACAGGTGGCAACCCTAGGTACAACCAGGGCTGGACTGGGACAACAATTTGGCCCTGGAATTCATCCAGACTGGCCCACTTTGACAGGTCTCTCCCATGGCGGCCGGACAACTCCCGCACCCCCCCGGCTACCAAAGCCCCCTCTCCCCCTTCACAAGCCAATAGCTGTTCTACTTAATTAGAGACTGGTACTGGTACTCTTATAGGCAGTACCAGTGGGGAAGCTAGACAATATTTCACACGGGGCAAAGAATCAGTTTGGTGCCCCCCCTCATGGGACAAGATTAGGCAGAAGTGAGAAACTCCCAGGCCATAGCTGTTGAGTCAGCTGTCTGTCCCCACCCCCATGCTCCTCTGTCGTCCCCCCTGCTCGTCTGGTCCTCCCCCTGCTTCTTTGTTCCCCCCAGGTGAGCGCTGTGGGCAGGGAGAGGTGAGTGCTGCAGGAAGGGAGAGACAGAGGAGCGGAGGGGGGGCAGCGGTCCGCTGTCACTGAAGCCGGCCCACTGAGCCATCGGCCCACCGGGAAACTCCCTGTAGTCCCAATGGCCAGTCCATCCCTGGGTACAACTGACTGTCTGCTGGTTCACAGTGCTAGTGAAGGCCCTCTGTGCTAATGTGCAATATCAGAGTCTCACTTTACCTCCAAGGAAATGCTAGGATTATTGCAGGTGAGTTATTATAAAATGATGAAATCATTCCCTTATATATTTCATCTGATAAGGATTTACAGTCATGTGCCTAGTATGCATATTACACAATTGTGCCTAAAGAGGAACTTCATACCCCCCCCCCCAAAAAAAAAAAATACTTATTCTCTCTTACCTGTTTTGGTGGCTTATCCTCAGGATCCAGAGTTGTCCTGTTGCAATTCGCTAATCATCTGCCACAGGCTGGGTCCCGTGCTGCTATTTTCCTTAGCTACGTCATCCGAAGGATGTGGGCTTTTGCTCATGACACCAGGGGTGTATCTACCGCAAGGCAAACAAGGCGTTTGCCTTGGGCGGCATCTTTGAGGGGGGCGGCACCTGTACCGGGATGATGCCTGTCTGCAGTCATTTTTTAGAGCCAGGGTCCTTGCTAAACTGGCCAAAATACGATCCATCTATGACCGTCTTTTCATAGGTTCACAGGAACTGTCTGGCAGAAACTTATGGAACCTGCTGGGACAGACAAACTGCATTAAAGACAGACATATATGGGACCAATCATATTTAATTTATTCATAAGCGACCTGGAGGATGGAATAAACAGCTCAATCTCTGTATATGCAGACGATACCAAGCTAAGCAGGGCAATTACTTCTCCGCAGGATGAAGAAACCAAAAGAGGTATATAAACGCTATGGTGAGATACTGCTTCCAGAATTGCTGAGGACACTGGAGGAGGCAACAAGCGAGGGGGTACTCCCTCGCTCGATGTCGGAAGTGACCATTATTGTAATACACAAGGAGGGGAAAAACCAACTGGATCCTTCATCTTACTGTCCAATTTCCCTATTATGTACTGATGTAAAGATTCTAGCCAAAGTACTTGCCACTTGCTTAAGCAGATATATCAATAAGCTCATCCATCCAGACCAGTCAGGTTTTATACCAGGCAGGAGCAACAAGTACCAACATTAGAAGGACCTTTCTTAACTTACAGACACCAACAGTGAATGAGGGCTCTAGAGCGGTGCTGTCTCTCGACGCCGCAAAGGCTTTCGATAGCTTAGAATGGACATATTTATGGAAAGTGCTAGTGGACTTTGGCTTTGGACCTCATTTTATTAGTTGGGTCAAATTACTGTACAGTGAACCAAGAGCAAAAATTAGAATAAACAACGAGCTGTCAGAAGTGTTCCAGTTAGAGAGAGGGACGAGACAGGGGTGTCCCCTGTCCCCTCTTTTGTTCGCCCTCGCTATGGAGCCGCTGGCAATTATGGCTAGATCGAGGTCAGACAAAACAGGGTTTAGAAGACAGCAGGGGGAAGACAAGATTGCATTGTTTAAGGACGATGTTCTGTTTTTCTTAGGAGATGTTGGAACTACATTATACAGAGTGATGAAAATGGTTGGGGAATTCGGACAGTTTTCAGGCCTGGTCATTAACTGGGAAAAATCGGCTTTGCTGCCATTAGATCCACTTGATTCCCAGATATTGCCAGGTGTTTCCCAGTTAAGTGTGGTCAAAAAACTCAAATACTTAGGGATCTGGGTTATGAAGGATGTTACCCAATATGTCAACATCAATATTGCCCCACTTCTCCTTAAACTAAAACAAAAAAAGTGACATTTGGAAAAGACTCCCTCTGTCTGTCAGCTCAGAGACTGTCCCACCTGTTTTTATTGCATAGGGTATATCATACCCCCCCATAAGATGTTTAAAATAGGGTGGAGGCAAAACAACGAATGACCAAGGTGTAAAGCTAAAGGGGATCTCATACATATGGTTTGGAAGTGCTCAAGACTTTATGGCTACTGGGTGGAGATAATTGAGAGGATCAATAAGGCGTTTGGATCCACCCTTGACCCAGTGGCTATGACTTGCCTCCTAGGGGGCATGGAGGACAACAAAGTCCCTTCAGGCAATTTGGAAGCAGTATTGAGATGCCTATTTCAGGCACGCAAGACAATAGCCCAAAAATGGCAGGCACATGTCCCCCCGTCTGTAGAAAACTGGGCAGCGACCATTAACTTAACTATTTCCAGCGAAAGAGTGTGCCTCATTAGACAGGGAAATTATGGGTAATTTGTGAGACTGTGTGGACCCTGGTTGAGGGCTGTGGGAGACCCTTTGTAGGGGGATTCAGCGATGCTATCCACCTTGGCCCACCAAGACCCTACGTCCCCCGGTAATAATGGTCTTTAGTGATCTACCCGCCCCGGCACCTTGTATGCGGGGTCTCCTAGAGGGGCCTCTATGTACATTGCTCTCCTTGAAGATTTTCCCCGCCAACAAATTAAGGAGGTGCTGAGTACAGCGGTGTGGTCTACCTTCCTTCTCGGTTAGGTAATTATAAGGGAGGTACGCTCTTTTAGGATGGGGTAGAGAGGGTGGGGGGGGGATACAAGCAAATTGACATAGGGGGAAACGGGAGGAAGAGGATACCTTCGGTTGTCTAAAGTAACTGTATACTTTTTCCTTTAAGTTTACTGCTCACTCCTCGTTATCTTGTTGTAATTTGTAACTATGATATCTGTACTTGTCAATCGCTGGATTAAGAAAATAGGAATAAAAATAAATGAATCTAAAAAAAAAGAAACCTTGCAAGAAGATCTGAACAAATTAATGGGGTGGGAAACTACATGGCAAATGAGGTTTAATGTGGAACATTTTTAAATAATGCATTTGGGTGGCAAAAACATGAATGCAATCTACTCACTAGGGGGGGAACCTTTCGGGAAATCTAGGATGGAAAAGGACCTGGGGGTCCTAGTAGATGATAGGCTCAGCAATGGCATACAATGCCAAGCTACTGCAAGCAAAGCCAACAGAATATTGGCATGCAATAAAAAAGGGGATTAACTCCAGAGATAAAACGATCCCACTCTACAAGACTCTGGTCCGGCCGCACCTAGAGTATGCTGTCCAGTTCTGGGCACCAGTCCTCAGGAAGGATGTACTGGAACTGGAGAAAGTCCAGAGGAGGGCAACAAAGCTAATTAAGGGAGTGGAGGATCTCAGATATGGGGAAAGACTACAAGCATTGAACGTATTCTCTCTGAAGAAGAGACGCTTGAGAGGGATATGATTTCAATGTACAAATACCGTACTGGTGACCCCACAATAGGGATAAAACCTTTCTACGAAAGGGAATTAAAAACACACCCGGCCATTCACTAACATTAGAAGAGAAGCGGTTTAACCTTAAACTGCGTAGATGATTCTTTACTGTAAGGCCTCGTACACACGACCGAGGAACTCGTCGGAAAAGACACATCGTTTTCCTCGACGAGTTCCTTGTTAGGCTTGTCGAGAAACTTGACAAGCTTTCTTTGCGTACACACTGGTAAGACCAAATCTCCTTGTTCTCAAACGTGGTGACGTACAACACATACAACGGCAGGGGAAGTTCGATTCCACTGGCACAACCCTGGGGGCTTCTTTTGCTAATCTCATATTACTGCGTGTTAAGTAAAAGTTTGGTAAGAGACGATTAGCACTTTTCAGACTGTTACAGTGTGACAAATGTGCTATCTCTATTACAAACGCTACTTTTACCGAAGGTGCGCTCCCGTCTGATACTTTATTCTGAGCATGCGTGGGTTTCTTAGCATACACACAATCGTGTTTCTCGTTGGAAACCAGCCCGATGAGGAACACCACGAGGAAATTGAGACTCCCGTCGAGGAAAAAGAGCCACATCCCTGCTCGGCGCTCGGGCGGGCCGCGAGCGGCTCTCCTCTCCTCCTGGGCTTTCCTCTCCTCAAGGCTCCTCGGCTCTCCTCCCCTCTAGCCAGGCTCATTGGCTCTCTGACAGAATGACTGCTGTGACACCGCTGAGCTGAGGTAGGTCAGAACCGTCAGACAGTGTAATAATGTGTATGTAAATGTCAGTGTATGTCGGGTAGGTCAGTGTATGTCAGGTAGGTCAGTGTAAGTAGGTCAGTGTATGTCAGGTAGGTCAGTGTCGGTAGGTCAGTGTATGTAGGTAACTACCATCAGTTTCAGGGATCGGATGGGAGACTGATTTGATGAGGTCGGCCTCTCTTATATCTCCTGTCCTGGCTCCGCTGAAGATGAAACAGAGGAAGCCGAAGGACAAGAGGGACACGAGTGCCTGGAGCCGGAGGTCCCTGGGGAACAGCTTGGCAGGGTTCAGCGGCCTGGAGCAGACCGTGATGAGTTGCGCAGGAACAGGTGATAGCCAGGCAGGTAACCAAGGGTTAACAGTGTTCAGGGGCATAGACAGGAGCAAGGTCTCAGAGATAGCCAGGTTCGTCAGCAAGCGGGCAGTGAGGTACCGAATCATAGACAGAGCCAAAGTCAGGAACGGAGCCGGGTCAGAATACCGGGAAGACATACAGGATCAAGCAGGATTTCAGAAACAAGCTGAAGATCAGTCAGCAAGGCACAAGAGCCCAGACACCCTTTAAATAGGCTGTCTGGCGCCAAACTGAATTAGGCTCGTATGTGTGAGCACGTGCCCGTATCTGTGCGCATGCGTGCCCGCAATTGCGAGCTCTGGCGCGCATGCGCGTGCCTGTGAGCCATTTTATGGCAAAGGCTATGCGCTTGCGCACGTCTATGTCCAAAGCGTCTTACGGGAGTTCCCTGACAGTCAGTGCAGGTAGATCAGTGTATGTAGGTCAGGTAGGTCACGTGCTAGCCAAAACAAAAAGCCTGCGTCACATACATGTGAGCATCAGCTGCCACTGGATTTCAATGGTACAAAATAAAAATAAAAACACCGACACACCAGACAACAGTCGGCATGCTAAAATAGGTATTTTTGTAAAAGCAAAAAAAAATAAAAAATTTCAGCATGCCTTACATTTTAAAAATGCATTATGCTTCATACTGTAGACATAACCTTGCTACATAGGGATGAATGGGATATCTACTTATGAAGCATTTTGTGCACTAAAATACATTTTAGCAGAAAAAAAGTCTGGTGTGAACAGGCCCAATGAGTATTGGGGAATATCTGCATAGATATACGTGTGTAAATATAGAAGTAACAATACAACAGCTTTGAGGCAAGTACATTCAAATTGTATAGTTCCCCTATGCTTCAACATGCTTAGTTCTTATGAAAGGACGCCCAGTGGTTTTACAATGATACTAGTGCTGTTGTAATCTTTGTGGCCGCCTTGTGAGTCATTTGTTCCAAGAGACATCCTCTTTTTTCAAAAGTTACATTATATTGTAAGCATCATCAAAATAGCTGCCCGCTGCTACTAATCCCTTTTTATAATTGTTGAAACAACGCTGTTTTCCTAAACAGAAACTGCACTGTAAGCGTTTAAGAATTACTATGTTGATTGGATTTTTTTGGTTAATGTAAACTTTTCCTAATTTTTTTTTTTTTTTTTAAAGTAACACACTTATTGCTGGCAGAAAGAGTATAATGAACATAATAATTGAAAAACATTAAAGTTGCAACTACTGACCACCAAGGCTCTGATGAAAGAGGTTCGCCTCTGAAACGCGTAAGCCATAGATGTCGGTCTGATGCCATCTGATCCGTGTTGATACCGTGGTCGCCGGGCGATACTGTATACCAGTTCAATTGTCTGATAAGCGCTGTCTTTCAATTCCGTTTGTGAGTATGACCATTGTTTTAATTTATCTAATAAAATCCCTTTAAGTGATAATGCACTAGGACGGTGCGCCCTCCTTTTTCTTTTCTTCTATACCTTTGTATTCTTTCCTTTGTGTGAAATCCCTGATGTTTCTGCAGGTCCTTTGGCTTTACTACTAAATACTGACCACACTAGGTACATCGTGGTCAGTTCTCTGCTCCTCCAATGATCTGTTGTGTGCTGACACCCCCCCCCCCCCCCAATTCAATAGGAAGGCCAGTGTGCTACAGTTTCTCATCCCCTAGCTCTCTTAGATCTATATGCAGCTGAGAACAAAAGATATGTGATCAGTTATTAAAAAAACAGGGGGGGGGGGGGTATTTATATATATATATTTTTTTTGTATAGGCAAATGTTTTGCCTTTCTATTTAAAACTGAATAGGTTGTTTTACAAGGTGAGGTTTTACATCAGTGGTGGCTGGTGCTCCATTTTATTTGGGGGAGGGGGGCGGTAAACAAACTACCCGCAGACCCCCCCCAGTTGGGTCTGTCGGTCCATCATGCAAACCCCCCCCCCCCCGCTCACTCGTCCGCCCAATAGCTCCGCACTTACCCCATCTAGGTCGTGGGCAGCTTTGGCTCCTTCCTGCATCTTTTCCTCCTTGCCAACTTCCTCCTTGGCAGCCAATACGGGGGCTTCTCCTCTCAGGAGGAGAAACAGGAAGATAATACCGAATATTAATTCGCTATTGTCACAAACTGGAGCCTCAGGTTCTAATCATGTGCTTAAAAAAAAAAAAAAAACATTGAAATACATGTGTCTGGAACCCTGCATGTAGATTAGGGGCCGGACTGCCCGGGTACCCCTGCACCCCTAATGGAACAGCCGCCACTGGTTTACATATACTTTTTAATTGTAGAAGTGTTAATATGCACCATATTCACAAAGCTTCTCTGTCAATGTAACATTAAAGCTGATCTTGTGGTGCAATTAAGCCCTGGTTCACACTGGGTACGATTTGGTACGATTTGAGATGCGATTTGACATGTCAAATCGCATCTCAAATCGGCGGCATTTGCCGGCAATTGTCGGCAATGGCACTGTCCTAATCGGTGCGACGCCGCATCTGCGGCGCTGCACCGATTTCAAAAAGTAGTTCCTGTACTACTTTTTGCGATTTCGGGCCGCGATTTACATTGAACCCTGCACAGATGTCTCTTAAATCGCGGCCGAAATCGCGGCAAAATCGCAGCTGCGAAATCGCGGTAAAATCGCGGTAAAATTTTGAATTTGCAGCAGTGTGAACCTAGCCTCAAGGTCTGTATATACAGCAGCCCTGGCCCACTGTATAAATGACATCTAAAACTGTGTCCAAAATGTACCTGTAAAGGAATAAGTTCAATTTAATATCTACCTTACCCTAGACGTCTGTCCACATCCTCTATCTGAGAGTGGTACTCTTTCCGGCATGATCCCTAGAAAATACCCAGGACCGGCACAGGATCACATGCCTGACGAAGGGGTCCTGCACGGCCGCCGAAACATTGCATTTTGTCTTCTGTGAAGTGATCATTCTTCAATAAAGATTTGGACGTAATTGATGATCCGTGGTGCGTTGCCAAATATGTGCATTTGATCTGTGATGTCTCCAGTACCAGCTGGTTGTTGCTGCAGCACCCGTTACTCCTAAAGCCTTATCCAGGAAGGTGTGTGAATGGAATATCGATGGGGCAGCTCTGAAACAGAAAAAACAATTATGCTCCTAAAATGAAATAGAACAGAAGCTGTGATTTTTAACAGCATGATGTAGTGGTGGATGAGGTTGCAGGTGAGAACTTGGAACCTTTGTTCACTGGAGCAAACACAGCCAGTTATCCCTTTCATGACGGGGACAGAGTTCTTTAGCCAAAAAACGTGTATTATATAGCATGCCATGATGCTCCAGTGATTAGTGGAAATTATGTAAGGTGGGTATTCCTAAAGGACATGGTTTATTGTGACATGCGATGGAGTTCATTTACTAAAACCAGAGCGTCCAAAATATGGTGCGCTTGTGCATGGTAGCCAATCAGCTTCTAACTTCAGCTTGTTCAATTAACCTCCCTAGCGGTATGATTATTTCAGATTTTAGGTGCTGAAAGCGGTACCATTATTTGCAAGGAAATTTGGCGTTTTATACTGTAGGCCTGTAATTCTTAAGAATAACTCACTTAAATCTGACCAAACAGGAGTCTAGTAGGCATCCCGGGTATGAATTTAAAAAAAAAAAAAAAATGATAAATTATAATATAATAAATAATTATAAATAATTCTAACAAATAATAATATAATTATAATAAAAGTTATTCAATAATGTAATCAACTCAAAATCACTGAAATTTGCTCAGTTGCAGAATTGTCGCTGTCATTACTTTTTACGAATTTCCCCACAAATCGCTATCACACAATTCTGCAAGTGATTATAACTTATTATCGCTGTTTTCTAGCTGCTCTAAAACCATTTTTGACATAAAGGGACACTTTTGGTTGCTATGGACAATCTACAGTTTGCAGGCAGAAAGAACTGTTTTTATTATATAAAAGTACATGTAGGGCACTGGGCAGACCACTAGGGACAAGGGGGGGGGGGGTGTATTTTTTACATACAGTACTGTAATCTATAAGATTACAGTATACTGTATTTAAGGTGTTTGTTTACCTTTTTGAATTTGGCGCCGTTCTCCTCCCCCGTGCATCGTAACGTCGCAGGGAACAGAGATCGGCGGCACACAGAGGCACTGTGTGAATCGAGCGAGAACCCGCTCGCTCACACAGCACGGTGGCATCGCTGGATCCAGGACAAGGTAAGTAAACAATGCCTGTGGATTCTGCGAGGCAAGCCCGAGTCTGACTCGGGGGTTGCCGATCGCAGCACAGAAATGTAACCCCGAGTCAGACTCGGGAACACCGCCAGGAGGGTTAAGCTTTGACAGCTGATTGGTTTCTATGCAGAGCTGCACCCGATTGTGCACTCTCCAGTGCAAATCAACCTCTATTTCTTATTAGTTGAATTCTTAAAAAAGTAAAACCTACTGACATTTTCGTAAAGTGCCACAGTGCATAAAGTTGTTTTGTGACATTTCAATAAAGTTACAAAACAAATAAAAAAATAAACAGTATAATTCAAAGCATGTCTAATATATCACATTTTCCAGTGTCAGCTTTCCTTGATCATGTGAAAGACTCCCCTCTGCCAGGCACTGTGCTAGCAGGTCTGAACTGAGAGTAGGTGGCTATATAATGCCCAGCATATGTCACTGACTCAAATCCCCACTCAGGGCCACCAGCCCAACATATCTTAAGCCTAGTACATACTGATAGTTTTTTTTGTTCAACCCAGTGGGCCGAACAAAAAAAAACTGACAGCTCAGGTCGGTGCCGCTGTACTAACAAGCTGATGTTAGTACATCAATCTCCACCGATGTTCTATTGTGTTCTGACAGGGGGTGCTCCTCTCCCTCTCCAGAACACTCAGGTCAGCGCTCTCAGTCATTAGCTGAGAGCGCTGATCGGGAGCAAGTCGGCAGACTTTTTTCGTTTTTTTCCCCACGAGCCGTTCGTCCGGCTTCTGTCAGACCGTCTGCAGAACACACAGGCCAAATGTCATCCAGTTTCTATTGAATCGGCCAATGCTGCCCGACATTTGGTCTGTGTGTACGGATCTTTGTCAGAAGCGGCCTAGGGAAAGGGAGGCTTTGATCTTGACTTAACTACCATAAACTTAACTAAGCATAAACAAGCATCCAGCCAAGGAAGTGTAAAAAGTCTGATTTCCCATGCATGCTAATTCCAAGTCAGTAAATCAGTAAGTAGCCCCAGAGAGTGCACCTATAAAGGAAAGTCAGTAATGGCTGCTGTAATATTTCTGTTCTTACAGGTTCACTTAAAAGTACAAGACAAAATCCGAGAATTTAGCCGATACATAGCTCCCAACTGTCCCTGATTACGAGGGACTGTCCCTGATTTGGAGCATATCAGGGACAGACTGTCCCTCATTCCTCTTTATTTGTCCCTAATTTTGGTCTTATCTATATAGTTGTATATAAAATTCACTTTTTATTTATCAAAAAGTGCTTTCCAGCGCTAAACCTTTCATCTGATTTCTAAATTGTTGCATTTGTAAATTCCACAAGTCAATATAAAGGAATAGTAGTGGTAAAAAAAGCACTTTTGGGTTTAACCAATCTTGTTTTTTGTCCAATTCTCCTTTAAGAGGCGTGACAAAGGGCGTGTCCTATACCTGTATACTTTTGCTGATAGGTGTCCCTCATTCCCATCTCAAAAAGTTTTGGAAGGTATGCAGGTACAGTTCCAGGGAATGTTTTACTACCCTGCTTGAGTTCACTTTACATTTTAAATAGCGTCTAGGGGGAAAGGAAACTGACACTGATGACTGATGATTTAAAGCAAAATGAGGCAAGGGTGAAAATGAGTTTCTTAGTGGTCCAAATTTCCCAATCCCTGTTTTTTTTGTTTTTTTAAAGATAGGGAAGAGAAATCAGAATAGACACCACATCCCAGTATTATCGTAAAGAAGAAGGGAAGAAGGAACAAACCTCTGGACTTGGTGTCAAATCAAATAATTACAAAATAGATAAAATGTTATATTTTTATAAAAATATAGGGCCAGATTCATAAAGAATTACGCTGGCGTATCTATAGATACGCAGCGTAAGTGTCCAGATGCGCCATCGTATCTATGCGTGCTATTCTCAAAACTAGATACGCCTGAATTTTGCCAAGATACGGCCAACGTAAGTCTCCTACGCCGTCGTATCTTGGGTGCATATTTACGCTGGCCGCTAGGGGCGCTTAGGTTGATTTACGAACGTAAATGAGCAAGATACGCCGATTCACGAACGTATGTACGCCCGTCGCAGTAAGCTACGCCGTTTACGTAAGGCGTACGTCTGGCGTAAAGATAAAACACCTCTATAGGTGGCGCAACCCATGCAAGGTATGGACGATGGAACAGCCGTCGTATTTTACGACGTTTACGTAAGTCGTACGTGAATGGGGCTGGGCGTAGGTTACGTTCACGTCGAAAGCATTGAGCCGATGTATCTTAGGGAGTATATGAACGGCCCTTCATTTACATGGGGTCACGGTTAATTTAAATGTAGCACGCCCACTACCTGCCTACTTTGATTTAGGCGGACTTACGCCGGCCCAATTCTCGCTATGCCGACGTAACTTACGGAGCAAGTGCTTTGTGAATACTGGCTTTGCCTCACTATGTTACGTCGGCGTAGCGCAAATGAGATGCGCTACGCCGGCCAAAAGATGCGCCCTCTTCCGTGAATCTGGCCCATAACATTTTATCTATTTTGTAATTATTTGATTTGACACCTTAAAAGTCCAGAGGTTTGTTCCTTTATTAACTTCTTCTTTCTGGGTTATTTTAGGTGGTCAATTACAGCAACTAAAACCTTACTTTCTCTTCCCTCTGCAATGTTTATGAGAGATTCCATTCACATATAACAAATTTAACAGGTAATCCAAATGTTATGATTTGCTTCATAAGCTAGCTGTTAATGGTAGGCAAGGGTAATATCATTTTGAAATTAGTAATAACCACAGAGAAACTGAGGAACAGAGAAAATCTTTACTGTGTAGAGTTTGATGCCACAACTCCGTCACGAATGAGTATTCTTTTGTCAATGTAAATAACTATGGAATAAACCACAAGGGGTTTCATGAGTCCTTTGAGTGACCGATCCTCAGAAGACACATCTTCCACACATCTGATACTAATTTGAGGACATCTGTAGGACATTAGAGGGCTTGTTTACCAAAACCACTAGGTAGCAGGAACTGTAAGATGCATGTAAAGTTCGCTTTATTGGCATTCTTTTGTGTTTACTGTAAATTCACGTCTTCTTGATGTTTAGGTTTTGCTTTCGAAGCTCATTTCGCAAACATACTGCGTTGTCCGATCTACATTTCAATAAATCTGTTCTTTGCATTATCCCATGATCTCTGGTATCAAGCCATCCCCTAAAAAAATAACTATTGGAATTTAACCTTAAATTTCCCATACCCCAAGCTTTCCTCTGCCAGCTTCCTTTGTATATACAGCTGTCTCTTATTTTTTACACGAGAATTAGTGCCAGAAGGTAGGCCAGACGAAGAGCAATATTGCCCTGTTATGCTTGATGAGGTTCCATGCTTATATCTGTATTGTACTGAAATACTAAACTCTAGCAGCTAATCAGGAATGGGTATACATAATCATATCATTGTAATGTTATTTTCTTAGATTTATATCTCCTAACTTAATCATTTACCTCCTCTTCAGCATTACCAAAAGCAATTTACTGAATCACTGCTATGATGATTTACATATACTCATCATTTTATATACATTAGGAGGATCTTTAGTGTTCTGTTGCTCCCATGATGAAGGAAATAAATTGATGGCTGGACTCCTTACCCCTCCCACACAAATGTTTTAATTGTGATTAACCTGATGTTTTACTACTATTTCCAAGTCATACGTATTTCTCTATTAGAATTTATATTAAAAATGTTAGCAGAGAGAGTATTAGTGGGAATGAATGATATACAGTATATTCACACGACAAAATGTATGAAGATTCACTTCAATTATAAAATTATATGAATAGAAATTCTCTGTTTACCTATTTCGACTACATGAATTATGCATTTGATTGTGTAAATATTCTTAAATGTGTTAATAAATCAGCCACAAACATGTGCTTTCCCTTGTGCTCTTGTTTATATACTATATATTGTATATCCTACCCTTTGTACTTTATATGCTATGTTGTAGGGGGAGATTTACTAAAACTGGAGCTCTCAGAATCTGGTGCAGCTGTACATAGTAGCCAACATAGGTGTGTGCAGGCTATTGCATTATGGTGTGCACCCCAAAGCTCAAACACTGTGTTTACTATGCTTCAGTTTGTAAATGAACACAGTGAGTGAGTGTGTTCACTGTGTTTATTTACACTGAGCAAAATGATAAACGCAACCCTTTTCTGTTTGCCCCTATTTATCATGAGCTGAAATTAAAGATCTACGATTTTTTTCTATGTATACAAAAGGCCTATTTCTCTCAAATATTGTTCACAAATCTGTCAAATGTGTTAGTGAGCACTTCTTCTTTGCCGAGATAATCCATCCACCTCACAGGTGTGGCATATTAAGATGCTGATTAGACAGCATGATTATTGCACAGATGTGCCTTAGGTTGGCCACAATAAAAGTCCACTCTAAAATGTGCAGTTTTATCACACAGCACAATGCCACAGATGTCGCAAGTTTTGAGGGATTGTGCAATTGGCCTGCTGACTGCAGGAATGTCCACCAGAGCTGTTGCCCTTGAATTGAATGTTCATTTCTCTACCACAAGCCGCCTTCAAAGGCGTTTTAGAGAATTTGTCAGTACATCCAACCGCCCTCACAACCGCAGACCACATGCAACGACACCAGCCTAGGACCTCCACATCCAACATTTTCACCTGAAAGATCTTCTGAGACCAGCTAGCCGGACAGCTGCTGCAACAATTGGTTTGCATAAGCAAAGAATTTCTGCATAAACTGTCAGAAACTGTCTCAGGGAAGCTCATCGTCCTCATCGGGGTCTCAACCTGAATGCAGTTTGTCGCCTTAACTGATTTGAGTGGACAAATGCTTACATTCGATGGCGTCCTGCACTTCGGAGAGGTGTTCTCTTCACGGATGAATCCCGGTTTTCCCTGTACAGGGCAGATGGCAGGCAGCATGTATGTTGTCGTGTGGGTAAATGTCAACACTGATGTCAACACCTCATGTTGCAGCATTATAATGCACGTCCCCATGTTGCAAGGATCTGTACACAATTCCTGGAAGATGAAAACATCCCAGTTCTTACATGGCCAGAATACTCACCGGACATGTCACCAATAGAGCATGTTTGGGATGCTCTGGATCGGCGTATACAACAGCGTGTTCTAGTTCCTCACAATATCCAGCAACTTCGCACAGTCATTGAAGAGAAAAGGACCAACATTCCACAGGCCACAATCTACAACCTGATCAACTCTTTGCGAAGGAGATGTGCTGCACTGTGTGAGGCAAATGGTGATCACAAGAGATACTGACTGGTTTTCGGACCCCCCAGACCTCCCCAATACAGTAAAATGGCACATTTTAGAGTGGCCTTTTATTGTGGCCAGCCTAAGGAACAACTGTGCAATAATCATGCTGCCTAATCAGCATCTTAATATGCTACACCTGTGAGGTGGATGGATTATCTCGGCAAAGGAGAAGTGCTCACTAACACAGATTTAGATAGATTTGTGAACAATATTTGAGAGAAATAGGTCTTTTGTGTAGAAAATCGTCATATACCTTTGTATTCATCTCATAATACATAGGGGCAAACACAAAAGTGTTGTGTTTATAATTTTGCTCAGTGTAGAAAAGATAGTCGCTGGTAAGTTACGTATTGACTAGCCCTCTTCCCGCTCTTCATCCTGAAAAATCCCCCGAAGCAGCCGAGGGGAGAGGAGACACCTGGCACATCCCTTGCCCATGCCTATGGTAGCCAATCAGCTTCTAACTTCAGCTTTGCTCAATTAACCACTTGACCTCTGAAAGATTTACCCCCTTCCTGACCAGGCCATGTTTGCGATACAGCACTGCGTTACTTTAACTGACAATAGTGTGGCGGTGCGACGCTGTACCTAAACAAAATGTATGTCCTTTTTTTCCACAAATAGAGCTTTCTTTTGTTGTATTTGATTACTTCTGCAATTTTGAATTAAAAAAAAAAACATATTTTTTTAATTTCTGTTATAAAACATATCCAATAAAATAATTGAAAAAATCTAATTTCTTTGTCAATTAAAGGCCAATATGTATTCTGCTACATATCTTTGGTAAACAAAATCCCAATAAGCGTATGTTAATTGGTTTGCGAAAAAGTTATAGGCCCGGATTCACATACATCGGCGCATATTTATGCCTGTACCGAAGCATCGGCAGGTACTGGTGGACATCGAGTCTGTCGAACCTGCCGATTTACTCCCGCTGTGTCTAATTACAGCAGGAGCGGGCTGCTGGCAAAGTGTGCGCCTCAAACCCGGAAGTGCAGGATCACGTACTAGGTAAGTAATCCTGCGCAGCAGAGTTGCCTTGCGGTCATATATATACAGTAAACAACTGGCAAGTTGTGACAATAAAACCTGGAAGCCGATTGGTTTCTCTACAGAGCTTCTCCTGGTTTTGCACACTCCAGTTTTAGTAAATTTTCCCCATAGTCCTGACCGTTGCATTCTCTACACTATGAAAAAAAGAGGAATAATCAAGGCTTGTAATATACCATATAAATAAATAAATGCCAATTGTTGTTCAGCCCCTAACTGCATAAACAAGGTATTCCAATCCAAGATGATTGAAAAAAGGAGGGGGCTAAAGGACAACAAAATATGTGTGGTGTATCAAAAAGTATAAACACTTTATTAAATAATTTACATGGTTAGTGAATTAAATACATAAGGCGACTAAAAAAGGTGTTGTAAGATCTGAATGAAGAGTCTATCCAGATCCACAATCACTCACACATGACAAGGACATACATGACACAACATGTAACAATGAACGTCCGGACGCCAGGTAATTGGGGGAGGGGGGGCAACTCAAAACGAGGAATCCCATGAAAACAGCCAAGCTGTATGAGAAGTGAGACCTACCCCCAAATCCCCCTGGAGGCTCGAGCCAAAAAAGTGAGGGAGAGGGGGGACAAGGCTGAGGACGGATGATAGGGCTCCCTGGGGGTGCTCTAAACTGTGGATGATAGGGGAGTAGCGGGGAATCACGTCCATCAAAAAATCTCCTCCAAAAGTCCACTTTGTGTTGAGACCACCAATCTAGAAATGTCCGGTACTATGGGTGTCCATGTCCTAATAAAGATCATGCAGCATATGTGTATTAGCCAGCAAAAATTATTGTGGATGTCACAACGTTGTACATTAATACGTTACCACTCCCATGGTATCAGAGGACTCTATTCAGACCAATTGACATCTCCTAGCAATCTGTTGCAGGGAAAGTTCATGACATGGCCGTGTCTACGAAGGTGCTATGGCTGGAGTTTCTGAATGGCGTGTAAAGATGGCGTGACACACAGCTGACACACAGCTGGTAAAGATGACAAGGCAATGGATCCCAGGTCCGGGAACACCTGATGGATGTGTTCTATTCAGAAATGGTCTCCATCCTATGTCACCCGATACGCAATTGTATCACTTCCTCCTTCATGCGCTCGCCGTCACTATGGGGGAATGAAACCGCACCGTGGCAAGGCAGCCGGGCGGAAATGACATCAACTAGTTTCGCATTGAAGGTGCGTAGCTTCGTCTGGACGTCATGAACTTTCCCTGCAACGTTGCTAGGAGATGCCAATTGGTCTGAATAGAGTCCTCTGATACCATGGGAGTGGTAACGTATTAATGTACAACGTTGTGACATCCACAATAATTTTTGCTGGCTACTACACATATGCTGCATGATCATTATTAGGACATGGACACCCATAGGACCGGACATTTCTAGATTTCTAGATTCCAGTTTAGAGCACCCCCAGGGAGCCTTCTCATCCATCCCCAGCCTTGTCCCCCCTCTCCCTCACTTCTGCTTATTTGGCTCGAGCCTCCAGGGGGATTTGGGGGTGGGTCTCACTCCTCATACAGCTTGGCTGTTTTCATGGGATTCCTCGTTTTGAGTTGACCCCCCCCCCCCCCCAAATTACCTGGCGTCCGGACTTTGTTCATTGTTACATGTTGTGTCATGTATGTCTTTGTCATGTGTGAGTGATTGTGGATCTGGATAGACTCTTCATTTAGATCTTACAACACCTTTTTTAGTCGCCTTATGTATTTAATCCACTAACCATATACATTATTTAATAAAGTGTTTATACTTTTTGATACGCCACACATATTTTGTTGTCCTTTAGCCCCCTTTTTTTCAATCATGTTGGATTGGAATACTTTGTTTATTCTTTACACTATGTTGACATTTCATAGTCCTGATTGCTGCATTCTGTATGCTATGCCATATTCCTGACCACTGCACTACATACACTATGCTTTAAGTAACATAGCCTGCCTACTGCATTATACACAGTCTAAATATTCCTGACCCCTGCACGCTGTTGGGTTAAGGCAGAGGTTGATACTAATTATTTATCAATCCATGTGCCACCAGCTACAATTTATACATGAAATTTATGACATCCATCACTGGGTTTTGCTGATAGTAAATCCTTTGGTTGCTGGTCTATAATTGAATGTCATATACCCAGCAATCAATCCTGTTTTTAGACACATATATATATATCAAAAATGGCCCCATTTGCAGAGATCATTATAGATACACAATGTGACCGTATTCAGTTGATTCACTATAAAAGAGTTTACCCCCCCCCCCATGTTTTCCACTGTATCATACGTGGTCAGTTGTGTTGCATACATTTTATAGTTAGTGTTCCAAAAGCTAAAATGAAGTGTTTGGATGGGATGCAAAAAAAACTTTGAAGGACATGGCCTCCCTGAATTTTTTTTTTTTTCAGATATCTCCTTATTAATTCAGAAAAGGTCATCTCTTTTGTGTCTCAATTTCACCCGCCAGTCATTAAGAATCATTGCCATTTTTTGAGTAATAATTATTCTATTCAACAATTTCCATTACTGTCTTTTAGAAGATGTTTTTATGATCTGAAATGAGATTAAGAAAGCTGATTATACCAAAGCAAAAACTCCACATACTTTTTCAGGTCAACATCAGAGAAGTTCCTATCCAAGTTTACATTTAATTTTATTTTTTACAACATTCAAAAGTGATAAAAGGAATTGAATTTAGTCCTGCACATAAAGGGTATCCGATTATAATCATGCCAAAGTTCATTTGCAATTTAAATTCTAAGATGCCCATGTGGCTATTATTACGTGGGTAAAAGCACTCAAATGGTGGAAGAATTGCTACTCATAAGCCTTCAATTTGTAAGAAACAGACAAAATTACCTGCTGCCAAATATTTTATTGAATGTTCACATTCAGCGGCACGATTGCAATTTATGGTGATTGATCAGATTCACAGGCCGAGGAGAGGGGGTGTTGGTGGGAAGCTTCTAAAATATAAAGAGGTAAATTGGATTCATAAAACTGAATAGTTTGAGACTAAAATATCTCAAAATGTGAACATATATCTGATTGTATGTTGTTTTTTTCAGGAGGCCTGGAAACTTGTTCCAAGGGACAGGATGGAATATTTTTGGGCTCTGTATTTCTGTATTGATATTCCAGTCATTGGTTCTTTCCACTGATCTACTGTTATCATTAGGTAACTAAATAGTTGTCCTCCTGTGCAGTGTGCACTTTAAAATGAATATGTGCTTTGCCCATGCACAGAAAATCGACTCTCTCACAGCTCCATTCAGTCACCAAGAATGAAGTGAGGAAGCCACATATGTAACGCTGACCCCCACACAGGCTGCTGAGTTGTGTCCCAGGTTCTTCTCACATTAGTGCAGCAGCAGACAACAAAATCTACTTCTATGGCTCCTAAAACAGTCCAGGGGTTGCTTTATTAAAGATTATTGCAGATTAACTTGGATGGAGCTTAAAGGGGTTGTAAAGGTTCATGTTTTTTCACCTTAAAGCGGTGGTTCACCCTAATTGTCAAGTTTTTCTTGTTAAAACCAGCAGCCATTGTACTGTATCTATCCGTTTTTTTTATTTTTTTAATAGGCCTCCTTACCTTGGAATGAGGGCCTTTTGTGAGCTGTCACTCACATTTCCCCGCGGGAGTGGGCGTGGTTTCGAAAAATCCCCGATCAGCGCTATGTCTCCTGGGAGCGAGTCCTGAGAATCCCAGGAGACGCGCTGTGTTTGAAATCCCGCGGGTCACGTGACTAGTCTGGCTAGTCACAGCGGGGAGTGTCCTTTTCAGGACGCTGCCGGCCGTTGTCCTAGCAACTATGCAGTGTTGACGGCGCGGCTCGCCGTCACACTGCATAGTTGCTAGGACAACAGCCGGCAGCGTCCTGAAAAGGACACTCCCCGCTGTGACTAGTCACGTGACCCGCGAGATATCGCAAGATTTCAAACACGGCGCGTCTCCTGGTATTCTCAGGAGACACCGCATCCCGGAAGATAATACAGGAGGGATTCACGGTGCCAGCAGTTAAAGCGGGAGTTCACCCATTTAAAAAAAAAATAAAAATCTCCCCTTAGCTTCCTGCTCGTTCGGTCTAGGGGAATCGGCTATTTATATTAAAATATGAGCTGTACTTACCCGTTTTCGAGCTGCATCTTCTTCCGTCGCTTCCGGGTATGGGTCTTCGGGAGCGGGCGTTCCTTCTTGATTGACATTCTTCCGAGAGGCTTCCGACGGTCGCATCCATCGCGTCACTCGTAGCCGAAAGAAGCCGAACGTCGGTGCGCCTCTATACTGCGCCTGCGCACCGACGTTCGGCTTCTTTCGGAAAATCGTGACGCGATGGATGCGACCGTCGGAAGCCTCTCGGAAACCTGTCAATCAAGAAGGAACGCCCATTCCCGAAGCCCATACCCGGAAGCGACGGAGAGGATGCGTCTCGTAAACGGGTAAGTACTGCACATATTTTAAAATAAATAGCCGATTCCCCTAGTAATAACGAGCAGGAATCTAAGGGGGAAAAGTGCCCTCTAAGGGTGAACCCCCGCTTTAAGATGGCAATGTCCATCATCAGATTTTATAAAATCTTCTTTTGGGGGAAATCGTCCTGGTGGCGGCTGCGACTAGGAGACTGGTGAGTACAATTTTCGTTGTACCATCAGCTTTACAAAAACGTCTTTAAAAAAAAACGTTTTCCCGCGGAACTACCGCTTTAAGTCATCCTATGCATTAAGGTGAAAAAACATTTGGCGATTGCAGGCCCCCAGCCCCCCGGTTTACTTATCTGACCCCTCGAAAGTCCCGCATCGAGAACGTGCTTGATGTCGGCTCTTCATTGGATAGATTGATAGCAGCGCAGCCATTGGCTCACGCTGCTGTCAATCAACTCCAATGACGCAAGGGTTGGAGGGCGGGGCCGAGTCCTATAGTTGGCGGCTATGGATGCCAGATACAGGACTTGGGAGCGTGCCCGCAAGGTAACCCCCTTGGGAGAGCACTTCCCAGTTACCAGAAGTGGGGAGGAGCCGAGACAGCCGCCGTGGGACCCCAGAAGACGTGGATCGGGGCCACTCTGTGCAAAACGAGCTACACAGTGGAGGTAAGTATAACATGTTTCTTATTTTTTTAATTAAAAATTTAGCTTTACAACCACTTTAAACAAGCTGTGTGATACTCCTGCATGCTGAACAGGGATGTGAGGACACTCTTCCCTTTTGCAGTTGCTTCTTAACACAGTCCTTTAGGCAGTAAGACATAAAATGGACAATGCTGGGGCACCATTAGCAATGTTCCAGGCCAGGCTAGCCTTAAACTTAGTGCACCAGGGGTTGACAGGAGCAACAGTCACTAGGATCCCTCTCTCAGGTCTGTATTCATAGTGTTCTTCGGACTTGGATGTTTCCCTCCAGACTGGATCCTCAGTGAAACCCCTCTTCCAGCTCCCAAAGAATTAGCAGCAGAAAAAGCCCCCCAGTTATGCACAGCTGGGACCTCAATGAAACAATGAAACAGACAGGACTGCCAAGAAGGGCATCAGCTCTTCTGGCTGGGAACATATCCTCCTGTGTATGAACTGTGGTCTCTAAGACTCCAAACTATTTATGCACTCCCCAACCACCATTAGGGCCCACCTCCCCAGAGATTGTCTGGGACTGCATTAATATTCAGGCTTCTCATCTAACTCTGCTAAATACTAGCCTCCAGAAAACAGGGGAAGCAATCAAATTTGCAGCCTGCAGAGCCAAGAGCGGCCCAAAAGTAATCACATGCCGCTCTGCTGATCACAGGAGAGCCACAGAACTAAATTTGCCTAACCAAACCTAGCAGTCTACCTGGGAGGGTGCTATACTTGCATAAGCTTCAAGTTGCAAGTTTATTACAATGCCAACTACCCCACTCCAGTCTCACAAGTGACAATGCTGGGTGCTGTTATGTGGGAGGAAATAATTAGAAATATCCTAACCCCAGAAGTACCAGGTATTTCTCTCTTCTCCAGTGGCTGAACAGAAGGCAGAGAAGGGAAGGTGAATAAGTACAGCTGGGGTAAACAGCAGTTAAAGTATAATTTGTTTATAGTATTTGGTTCCCAATGGGAAAGAAAAACATGTTGTACTATTTTTATAAGTGTAGCGGGGTATCACCCTTCCTGATGTGATACAAAAGACTACATTTGCTGATCGTGAAGGATCTCAGCTCCCTCCTGTGGCCGAGTTGGGTTAGAGCCACCTGTTGTTTACAATTCATCCTGGTACCGCAATGAATGTTGGGGAATTGAGTTCAGAAGGAGAATCGACTCCATTTGCCCTGGCCTGTAATGAACTACATTACCCAGAGAGCAGCTGGGCCACCCCAAGATGCTTTGCCTTACGCATCGCCTGCTAAGGGAGGTAATTTAAGGGAGAGGACGTGTTTGGCGCGCTCTCTCGGGACCGCCTCTTCAACCCAGGAGGACACTGCGAGGAGTGTCTCCACGGGGACTAGGCCACGGTTGAGGCCTACAAACGCCCGGGCGGAGCAGCTTTGAGATGGGGGGCCGAAGTTTCTGCCGGAGTCATCGGATGAGATCCCAGTAACCCTGTGACCCGTCTGAGGACTGCTGACCGACCGAACGGTGTCCCGTAGAAGGACAAGACCTGAACCGGTTGGGTGAGACGGGCACAGTTTGAAAGTACAAAGTACAGTTTGTCTTGCAGAAGGGCGGATCGTTGACATCCATCTTTATGGTTTGACTATCCAGGAAACCTTTAACAGTTAACTATTACCCTTTCGGATTATAAGTTGTTCTTTGCGCGCCACCACATGCCAACAAACAAATGCACGAACTGTTAGCGGGAGACTGTATTGAAGTTTGGCCTGGGACGCCAGGCCATCCTAATTAGCTATAGCTATAATACCCAAGGGTTATCAATTTAGAGTTGTATATTCACTATATTCGTTGCATTGCTCGTTGACCGAGCAATCAGTTCTACTACTTTAACCACTTCCATACAGGGCACTTATAATCCTTCCCGCCCAGACCAATTTTTAGCTTTCAGCGCTGTTGCACTTTAAATGACAATTGCGCGGTCATGCTATACTGTACCCAAACAAAATTTGTATCATTTTGTTCCCATAAATAGAGCTTTCTTTTGGTGGTATTTGATCACCTCTGGGATTTTTATTTTCTGCAAAAAATAAATAAATAATTACCGAAAATTTAGGAAAAAAAATGTTTTTTTTTTGGTTTGGGTTATAAAACATTGTAAATAAGTATGTTTTCTCCTTCACTGATTTGCACTGATGGTACTGCACTGACGGGCACTGATAAGGCGGCACTGATGGGCACCGATAAGGTGGCACTGATGTGGTGGCATTGATGGGCACTAATATGCGGCACTGATAAGCGGCACGGATGGGCACTGATAGACGGCACGGATGGGCACTGATAGGCGGCATGGATGGGCACTGATTGGCGGCATGGATGGGCACTGATAGGCGGCATGGATGGGCACTGATAGGCGGCACAAACATACTAATAGTATGTGTTGTACTAATGGATCCCAATCAGTGCCAAACAATGATGCCTGCCAATCAGTGATGCCCATTGTGGGCACTCATTGGCATCCATTGTGGGCACTGATTGGCATCCATTTGTGATTGTCATTCCTGGTGATGGCATACCTGTGGTGGGCATCCCTGGTGTTCTAGTGGCATCCCTGGTGGTCCAGTGTGGGCATCCTCGGGGGGGCTGTGCTGATAATCGATCAGCACAAACCCCCCCTGTCAGAGGAGGAGCCAATCGGCTCTCCTCTACTCGCGTCTGACAGACGCGAGTGGGGAAAAGCTGATTACCGGCTTTTCCTGTTTACATCGTGATCAGCCGTGATTGGACACGACTGATCACACGGTAAAGAGTCTCCGTCGGAGACTCTTTACCTAGATCGGTGTTGCGGGTGTCAGACTGACACCCTGCAAAAACGATCGTCGCGATGCGCACCCCCGGGGGCGCGCAGAGGCTCAATATCCTGAGGACGTCATATGACGTCCACTCAGGATATTGAAACCACTTTGCATAAGGCGGGCGGCAAGTGGTTAATTCGTTCTACTACTTTAATCAGTTCTACTACTTTATATTGTATTGTATAGAGGCCAAGAGCTGGGTGAGGTTTGGCAAGAGGGCGCCTCAATGTATATGTTTTGTTGAAGGAGTTCCCCTTGCTGTGTGCTCACACAGGTCTATTTGACGTTGCAGCCTAACTTTCTCTAAAGCCTTAATATTGTTGCTGATACTGCAGGGATCTGCAAATAAAGTGTCACTGTGTTGCTTATGTTCTTTGTTCTTCCTTAAGTAAAGCATTATTTGGTTATCTTGAAGTCTGTGTGCAGCCTATCTTTCATACTGCAAGATCCTTTCATTTAAGGTAACCCCTTTTATTTGCACAATCTGTTGCTGTGTAGTGAGATCAGTGGTGTATTTAGGTTTTGTGCTGCCCTAGGCCTGACTAAACTCGTGCACCACCTAATTTAAATATGACCCACCCCCTTCCTGTCAAGGCCACACCCCTTTCTGTTTAAGACCCTCCCTGACATTTTCGAGTGGGGACACTAGTTCTCAATGCCTGGGTGGGGGGAATGGATTCCCTTCATTTGCATAGATTTCCTATCACTTCCTGTTTAGCTATGGGGCAGAGAGTGAAGAAAAATCTATGCAATGGGACAGGGATGGTAAAAAATACAAATTGACAGGGGCTATAACCCTCCCTTACTCTATCCAAAATGGAAAAAAAGTGTTGCCTATAGTTCTACTCTAAGCACAAATTTCTGATAATTTTATGGAGAGGACTAAGAAGATATAACCATGCCAATGGTACAACAGAAAACATATAGCACAGTGAGGAAGGTTTGTGGTCCAGGATGATAGGACAGTCAAAATTAGAAACAGCTTGCATTACACCAACAGTGTAGCACAAGCCAGCGGGGACACTTTCCGTGCTGCCCCCCTGCAAATTGCTGCCCTAGGCCTGGGCCTTGTTGGCCTAGGCCAGGATACATCGTTGAGTGAGATATTGTGGTTCCTCACAAGTTACTGGGGTCCACAACTCTCATACTACTAGGTGTGTCACGGGAGGGTTTTGAGCCACTTTAAGGGGTTAGTCACCGAGCGTAGACCCAAAACAACCAGCAGCTCCTCCGGGGGTATGCTACATAAGTGCCCTATAATACTAGCTGCAATGGTGGATTAAGTGCCCACCCTCTTGGTGCACAGCCACCCAACACTGGCACAAGAAATGCAGGAAGGAGGTGAGGCATGTCAGCTTTACCTCCCTTTGCATTTCTCATGCCTGTGTTTGCCTTGGGCAACTGCTGGGTGCCAGAGAGAGGTGCTCACTAGCAAAGAAGCCATCCCCTTGCTAGTTGCGATGTCAGGTGGTCAAAAAACAAGGTCAAACAGCTTGTCAGACAATGCAGCTAGTGTTCGTTATAGGACAACTGGGAAGATGTGAGAAAGTGTTATGTGTACATTGTCCTATCAGGAACTGAATACTGTAAAAAAGTGATACTTCTTTAAAGTATATGTAAACCCTAACAATGAACTTCTCTTATTTGCTTGCTTTTGATCTGTTACATATACAAGTGAAAGCATTTAGTTATATCTATTTATAACGTACAAAAGAATACCTGTTGATGCTGCCAAAATGCTTGTCAGCTGATAACTTCCTGAGTTTGCTGCATGTGCTGCCCTGTTATTGGTTACAATGATCCCAGCTCTCTCTGTGGACTACAGAAAACTTTACTCTTTTTTATGGAAATGAGGACAGGTATTCAGAAGACCTAATACCTTTCCTGTCCTTAGGTGACAATCCTGCCCCTCCATCTGGGGCGGCCCGCTAGGGCACACGGGCGTCGCCTCCCCTACCTATGTGTCCGGCCCCCTTTCAGGACACCGACGCATGGATTCAAACGGGAAAGGATTTTTTTTTTTTGAAGCACTGATTAGCCCCAGAGGCTCTATTAGGCTGCATTCACACCTTAGTGTAGCTTGTTTGGTCGTTTTTTCGGGCGTTTTTTCCGGCGTTTTGTATTCATGCGTATTTGCGCGTTTGCATACAGCGTCATCCGACGTTTTTGTACTTCGACGTTTTTTATTTTAGCCAATAGGATAAATTATCATCTTTGCATCACTTGTTGCTATGTTTGTAGATTTTATTTATCTTCTGCTGGGGAGAAATGTTCTATTGATTAAATCGACAAAACGCCTGTAGCAAACGCTCGTTGTCGCGCTAGTTGCTTAAATCGAGCGTTTCCATTTCTTTCTATGGGAAATACAAACACTCAAAAACGCCCAAAAACGCCCAATTCGCCCAACTTGTTTGAGCTTCAGGCGTTCGGCGTCAGGCGTTTTGGAGCGGAGATGTGAACCATCTCCATTGAGAATAATGTATTTTTTCCCCTTTAGCGTTTTGGAGCGTCGCGCTTCAGGCGACAAAACGCTCAGGTGTGAATGGGGCCTAAGGTTTCAATATAGGATGGGCTTAGGTCACAGAGAGTAATTCAATATTCGCTGTTGTAACACTGATCCTCTCCCGGCCAATCAGGAAGCGAGGTTTGACATCAGTCACCCAATTGGCTGAAAGGACAGGCGATCCTATTGGACACCTAGGAGGAGGAGGGGAGGAGCTGGAAGCCACCATGGAGGAGAGACGACATTTAGAGCCAAGTTGTTGCACCACACTGCCTGCCACGATGGGGTAAGGGTCCGGAACTTGTTTGAGCTTCAGGCGTTCGGCGTCAGGCGTTTTGGAGTGGAGATGTGAACCATCTCCATTGAGAATAATGTATTTTTTCCCCTTTAGCGTTTTGGAGCGTCGCGCTTCAGGCGACAAAACGCTCAGGTGTGAATGGGGCCTAAGGTTTCAATATAGGATGGGCTTAGGTCACAGAGAGTAATTCAATATTCGCTGTTGTAACACTGATCCTCTCCCGGCCAATCAGGAAGCGAGGTTTGACATCAGTCACCCAATTGGCTGAAAGGACAGGCGATCCTATTGGACACCTAGGAGGAGGAGGGGAGGAGCTGGAAGCCACCATGGAGGAGAGACGACATTTAGAGCCAAGTTGTTGCACCACACTGCCTGCCACGATGGGGTAAGTGCCGGACCGACCGGCAAACAGCTCAAGGGGGCGGGGTGGTTGCTTCCCCCCCATCCAAAAAAAAAACACCAGCTGCCACTGCCTTCCAAAGAAGTGGTACAATGAGTAAGCATAGGGGCCTGCAGCTACAGCACCAATAGCCCCTGGCCCAGATTCAGATACATTGGTGTATCTTTTGGCGGGCGTTACGCATCTCAGATACGTTACGCCGCCGGAAAATAGGGCGCAAGTTCCGTATGCAGAAAGAACTTACGCCCTAAGTTACGGCGGCGTAACGTCTGTGATCCGGCGTAAGCCTGCCTAATTCAAATGGGGATGATGTGGGCGTGTTTTATTTAAATGAATGGTGACCCAGCGTATTTTAAGTTTTTTACGAACGGCGCATGCTCGAAATTACGCTGCAAATCGTCATTGCTTTAGACATGAACGTAACTTACGTACAGCCCTATTCGCGAACGACTTACGCAAACGACGTAAACTTTTCAAAACTCGACGCGGGAACGACGTCCATACTTAACTTAGGATAACTCTCAAATAGCAGGGGTAACTTTACATCTGAAAACACCTAACGTAAACGACGTAAAAAAATGCGCCGGGCGGACGTACGTTTCTGAATCGGCGTATCTACCTAATTAGCATATTCATCGCGTAAATATACGGAAGCGCCACCAAGCGCCCAGCGTAAATATGCAGCCTAAGATACGATGGTGTAAGACACTTACGCCGGTCGGATCTGAGGGAAATTCTGATGTATCTAGCTTTCTGAAAATTAATGAGGCTACTACATCTAAAGACTGGTACACTGCAATATTTTACATTTTGTTCTTGGGTTGACGTATATTTTAAGTAAACGTGTGGCTTTGCCCTGCGTAAGCAAACAGCATAAACAACACTCAATTCAGGACTCAAGATGTACAGATGTCATAATATACTTCATAGGAAGGTAGGAAATATTAGAAACAGCAGGTGGAAAATAGTAAAGTCTGTTTTCAGTTACTGGATGGTATATTTTTAATCTAATTAAACCTTGAGGGTAAATGAAATCCTACATAAGGTATTTCTACTGAGACAGGCCATGGACAGCAGACAATGTAATGCTGGAGAGTGATGAGTAGTATAGCCTACCGAATCAGGAGTCCCGCTAGGTTAGTAAACTGTACTGACCTCAAAGGTCAGACTGAATTACAAGAACCTATGGGGGATGTACTCCTTCAGCTCTATTGATAATCAGTATGTTAGAGAACAACTCAGTGGCTTAGTGTTGAAAACAAATCCTGAATCTATTATCAAGTTATCTGCAGTATTTTATGGCTTTATTTCCAATAAATAAATGTACTGCACTTTTTCCTTGAATAAGTGGACCTGTACTTTGCTGATTCAGGGCAAAGTAACAGGTTTACCTAATTAAATGATGAGTCTGTTAGCAGGTGAGGCGGGTGTGGGGGAATTTTCTCTTCTCTGCCCGACGCTAAACCTGTGCAGCATTTAGAACCGGTAATGCAGAACACATCCCGGACTCCACCAGCTCATTGTAAACCACTAATGTCGATGACACAGTTGACAGACTTCTATCCATATATTAACCATTTCAATACTGGGCACTTATACCCCCTTTCTGCCCAGGCCAATTTTCAGCTTTCAGCGCTGTCGCATTTTAAATGACAATTGCGAGGTCATGCAACACTGTACCTAAACTAAATTATCATTGTTTTCCAACAAATAGAGATTTAGGGCCAGATCCACAAAGAGCCGGCGTAACGTAAAAATTCCCATTTAAGTTACACTGCCTTAAAATTTCTACCTAAGTGCCCGATCCACAAAGCACTTACCTAGAAATTTTCGGCTGTGTAACTTAAATTCCGCTGGCGCAAGGCGTTCCTCTTCAAATGGGGACGATTCCCATTTAAATTAGGCGCGCTCCCGCGCCGGCCGTACTGCGCATGCTCGTGACGTAATTTTCCCAACGTGCATAGCGCAAAATTACGTTACGCCGAGCTTTGTGGATCGCGCCGGGTCAATAAAGTTGCGTCGGGAAAAAAAAAAGATACGGCGGGAAAAAAAAAATTTAAAACAAAAAAAAAAAACGCGTCGCTGGACAGAAGGGTCTTCTTTTACAAGGTGTAAACAGTTTACACTTTGTAAAAGCAGCCCTAATTTTACGATTGCAAACTAAAACTTACGGAGAAAAAACGAAGCTGAAAAGCTTTGTGGATCTCCGTAAGTGCTAATTTGCATACCCGAGGCGGCATTTCGACGCAAAATGCCCCCAGCGGCGGATGCGGTACTGCATCCTAAGATCCGGCAGTGTAAGTCCCTAGATCTTCTGTCTATCTCTTGGAAACTGATTCTGTGGATCAGTTCCAAAGATAGAAACAGGGATACTGATACGCCGTCGTATCCCTTTTGAGGATCTGGCCCTTATTTTGGTGGTATGTGATCACCATTGGGTTTTTTATTTGTTGCTAAACAAATAAAAAAAGACCGTACATTTTGAAGAAAAAATTTTTTTTCTTTGTTTCTGTTATAATTTTTATAAGTATATGTAGCGCCCCCGTGCTTTCAGCATGGGCACTACGCTTAAAGTTAGTGGAAGTGGGAGAGTTACTTTGCTCCCATTCAGTGTTTACTTAAATTTGGGGACTTCTGTCATTCCAGAAAGTTCACTGGGTCAGTCTGCGGACAGGGGGTGAAATGCCACCTCTGGCCGGCAGTTGGCGCCAGAGGGGTTCTGGCGGAGCAATTCTTCCCCAGCAGCCAATTGGAGGAGTTTATGCCTCGCGGGGCATGCTGGGGGAGGATATATCTGGGACAGGGGTCATGTGTTCAGGAGTCTTCGCGGGGTCCCCGTTCCAGGTGCGGTACCCACCTTCAGGGTACGCGCATCCATGTACACCGCCGGCGCGGCCCACCTGGCCAGAGCTGACCTCTGCATCGAACCTCGTCCTGATGAGAGAAGGGACCTCAGCGTTTCACTGGGTTCCAAGGCCTGTTGACAGAATCCCCGTCTGGGATCGGGTGCCCGGAACACTGACAGGTATGCTTGCTGTCATCCGGGGACTCTTTATAGAAAAGTCTACTGGGAGGATAATTTTTTCCTTATTCACCCAAGTCTTCTATTGAAATTGGCCCGTGGCAGGGGCCCCAGAGTCTGGTCTGTGAAAGAGACCCGTTCCTCCCAGTATTATCCAGAAGTGGCGCTCCGGCTGCCAGGCCTATCATAGGGGTCTGTCCGGGGGCACTTTACCCACTCCAAGCAGAGTGGCGACGTGTAGCAAAGTTGGTTCTATACAGAGCAGTGTTGATTGCTCCATTCTATATCCAGGCCTGATACCGCATGGTTCTTTTCTTCCGTCATCAACCTTGACCTTCCCAATGTGTGTTGATGTTGGCCGTGTTTGTCCTGGGCAATAAAGCATTGAAAACTCTTTATTGAATGTCTGGACCTCCACTCAGTGCTGATATTCTCACAGTTACACCCCTAGACACTGCCAGGTTAATTTGGTAGGCCGGTCCAAAATCAAACAGCGGCTCCTTCGGGGGTAGCGCTACATATGTTTTATACTTCACTGACGGGCACTGATGAGGCTGCACTGACAGGCACTGATAAGGTGGCACTGATGGGCAGCGATGAGGTGGCAAGGATGAGGTGACACTGATGGACACTGATGAGGCACTAATATGTAGCACTGATGGGCACTGACAGGTGGGACTGATGGGCACTGATAGGTGTCATTCATGGGCACTTATAGGTGGCACTGATGGGCAATAATAGGCACTGATGAGGAGGCACTAACAGGCATTATTGATGTGCACTGATTGGCATCTCTAATAGGCAGTGATTGGCATCCTTGATGGGCACTGAATTGCATCCCTGGTGGGCACGGTTGGGCATCCCTGGTGGGTCTGCACTGATAATCAATGGGCTGATAATATAATGATTATCAGCACAGACCCCCCTTGTCAAGAGAGACGCTGATCGGCTATTTCCAGTTACGATGTGACCAGCTGTGATTGGACACAGCTGATCACATGGTAAAGAGCCTACGTCTTAGGCTCTTTACCAAGATCAGAAATGCAGTGTGTCAGAGCGATACAACGCACCACTGATCGCCGCTCTGCACGCCCAAACTGCTTATCTGCTGGACGTCATAGTACACCCAATTAGGATAACTTAACCACTTTGCGACCGTCATTCTGCTATATGGCGGGCAGAAAGTGGTTAAAGTACTCCGCCACTTCAGGCTTTTCCAGGTAACCAACACTGTGCTTCTCTTCGACAGGGCCTCTCATCCGTGACTCCCAAGCTAGGTCCCTAGGAAGGTCCAGTACAGCAGCTGGCCCCAAGATGGGGTCTGCACCGCTAATGGAAGAAACCCAAAGTACACTGGTTCCCTTTGCTACCAGGGCCCCTCCCTCACCCCCTCCAATTCAATTGCTTCCCATCCGACTGACTGCTGTGTTATCTGTTATTCTACCTCCAAATATCTTCAGCTATGAACCCACCCACAAGGATTCATTTAGCCAAATATATTTTTTTCAGGGTTCTCTCTTTCTAAGCCAGGGGGTTACGGTGATCTCTTTTCCAATGGATATTTTATTGTAATACACCTGAATACACCACTGTATGACTATGTTTACCTATGACTTTATGAGTAAAATTAGATCAGGAAAATACTTTTCTTCAACTTAATACTTCTACTGGAGACTTTTTCACAAAATGCAGAATGAGTACCTAGTCCTTTCATCACAGAAAATCATCAGTGGCAACATAGACTGGTGGTGCTGCCCCTGGTGCCTTGACCCGTGGTCCGAGTCATACGGTACGTAAATGTCAATAAATAGCTCAAATGTCCTGTATCCTGGAACCCCGACTAGGATCCTACCAGGAGGCTACAAACACAGTAAAGATAACATCTCTAGCCACTTGCCTACAGGGCACTTTCGCCCCTTCCTGCCCAAGTCATTTTTCAGCTTTCAGCTCTATCGCACTTTAAATGAGAATTGCGCGGTCAAACAAATGTACCCAAACAAATTTTTTATAATTTTCTTTACACAAGTATAGCTTTCTTTTGTGGTATTTAATCACTGCTGTTTTTTTTATTTAAAAAAAGACTAAAAATGTTGCAATTTTTTTCTTTAATTTAGTTTATGTCAGTTAATTTTGTAACTAAGTAATTTTTTTGCCTTCACTGATGTGCATTGATGAGGCAGCACTGATGATTACTGATAGGCTGAACTGGTGGGCATTGATGAGGTGGCACTTATGGGCACTGATGAGGAGGCACTAATATGCCGCACTTATGGGGACTGATAGGTGGCACTGATATGTGGCACTGGTGAGCATTGATAGGTGGCACTGTTAGGTGGCACTGATGGGCACTAATAGGTGGCACTGGTGGGCACTGATAGGCGACACTGGTGGGCACTGATGGGCGACACTGGTGGTAAATGATAGGCATTGATGGGTGGCACTGATGGGCGAAACTGATGGGCATTGATCGACAGCAGTGATGGACATTGATGGGCAGCACTAATAGGCGGCACTGACAGACAGCACTGACTGGCATAGCTAATGGCCACTGATTGGTGGCACTGATTGCTGCCACTGGTGGGCACTGATTGCTGCCACTGGTGGGCACTGATTGCTGCCATTGGTGGGCAATAGTGGGCCCTGATTGGTGACACTAAATTGCTATACAGTAATCAGGGCACTGATGATCAGTGCCTTGATTACATTCCTAGATGTCCCCCTGTAAGGAGATGCCGCTGATCGGATCTCCTCGCCACACTCTGTCAGTGTGAGGCGAGTAGAGCCGATTACAGGTATTTCCGTGTTTACATGTGACCGGCTTTCATTGGACACAGCCGATCACATGGTTAAAGAGCCGCGGAGGTGGCTCTTTACAGAGATCGGGGTCCCGTCGTGTCCTAGCAATATGGCCTGGCCAAGAATCGCTGCGCGCCCCTGCAGGCGCGCGAGAGCAGCCGTTCTGGGATGCGGTCATATGACAGCGTCCCAGAACGAGAGCCGAACCTCCCCACCTCCACTTCTAATTCACAAACTGAGAGCCCCTAGATCCATCTCTCCTGATATTTATATGCCACCCAGGGGGTAGTACAATGAATACCTTAAAGCAGTAATTAACCCCTTACCAACCAGAGTGCATCAACTACCACCATTAAATGTAGAACAAGTATGCAAAACATGGTACATCAAATGGGGCACATATGAGGTGGTACACATATGATGCAGTACCTAGTAGGCACCTGCATACAGGTCCACTGTTAATACTTACCCTTCTTGCACTCCCCAGCTGGCCTGTTTGCCCCCCAGAGCCCTGTGACATACCCAGAAGTTCTGTTCATGGGGAAGTATGTGACTCTCCCTCCTCCTTTCCACAATGCAGCATTCGGTACAGCAGCAACCAATTTCCAGGTCCAAACACTGTTAAATTGTAGGAAGTCACTTTGAAATGTTCCAACCCTAACCCTACACAGAACTTGTGCCCACGTTCCTGGCAGGTAAACATTAGGAGAGACCAGGGAAGATAAGAATTGACAGCAAAGCAAGCAAGCTACCACAAAATATTGTATGTTACCTTGCTTTTCAAGTGGAATTCCAGGCAACAGCTTAATATACGGTTTTACCTATCAAAGGATTTGTAATTTTGGCCAATCATTTTGGCACAGGGCCCAGGAGCAGAGAAGGGACTTTTGGTGCAGGCTGAGTAATCCTGAGGCTCCCGGTAATTAAATAAAGGACTCTTTCTATATTAATCCGGCAGGGCAGGTGCACACTATCTCTTTCTTCTCTTCAGGTAGGCTGTACAGATCCCCAGGATTTTCAGTGATGGCCCTGAATATACACCATGCTAGTTAGTAAGATTACTCTGCTACTTCTCAGCTTGGCATTACCGATCCTAGGTCAGCTCCCTGCTTACAATGATGCTAATTCCATTGAAGAGCTTGGAGGTGAACAGGTGACAGCTCAATTGCTGAACAAGAATAAATAAATCACATGATTACGCCGTAAACAAAAACCACAGTGAGAAATGCTAGAAATATAATTATAATTATAGAGAGGTAAAAATAAAATTTAGGAATAAGGGTAATATACTGTATATACTCGAGTATAAGCCGACCCGAGTATAAGCCGAGGTACATAATTTTACCACAAAAAAACGGGAAAACGTATTGACTCGAGTATAAGCCTAGGGTGAGAATGCAGCAGCTACTGTAAGTGTAAAAGTGGGTCAACAATGCCCATTTGCAGCTTCACTGTGCCCATTTGCACGCCTCACTATGCCCATTGCAACCTCACTGTACCCATTGCAACATCACTGTGCCCATTGCAACATCACTGTGCCCAACATCACTGTGCCCAACATCACTGTGCCCATTGCAACCTCACTGTGCCCATTGCAACCTCACTGTGCCCATTGCAACCCCACTCACCTGGAGGATGCAGGAAGCGTACGTAGGCCTGAGTGCAGAAGCCAGGAAAGGAGGGATGCAGCGCTGGTGGAGAGACCGGGAGTACCAGGATGGCTGCCAGAGCCTGGGACTAGGCCGAAGCCGCGGTCTGGATTTTGGGCTGCCACCACATGGAAGGACACCGATCCGTTCAGACCCCTGCCCGGTCAGAAGCCTGTGGAGCAAGATCTGCGAGCAGTGAGGGAGCCAGACACCAGGAGGGCCGGGATACAGTGCTGGTGGAGAGGCCGGGAGGATCAAGATGGTCGCCAGATCCGAAGACTAGGCCGAAGCCGCAGCCTATAGTTTTGGCTGCCGCTGTGCGGAGGAGCGTCGCACTGTTCAGGTACACTGACTTAAGTATAAGCCGAGGGGGGCATTTTCACCAAAAAGCTGAAAAACGTGGCTTATACTCGAGTATATACAGTATAATGAATGCCGGTAATTAAAGAGTGTTATAGTTTTCAGGCAGAAAGTGTGTTTTTGCCACAATTTTTGCCGCAATTTTGTACAGGTCAAAAAGATCACCAATGTAAAAAGCAGAAAAATGCCCAAATCTGCCAGAATTGAGCTACAAAAAAAGCTCCAGAACTTTTTTGAGCTTCAGGCGATTTGGAGTGGAAATGTAAAACATCTCCATAGAGAATAATATTTTTTTCTCCTCCGACGTTTTGGAGCTTCAGGCTTCAAGCTACAAAATGCTGAGGTGTGAATGGGGCCTTAAAATAAAATCTGCTATAAGTTTAAATAACCAAAGTTGAACTAAAAAATACAAATATATATAAAACGTCACATTCAGCGGAATTTGCTTTGTAATATCAGAGACTGCTTTATTAATAAAAGCCTGGCATGACAAGCCTTTGCTGTCAGTGTCTTGCAGTCAGTATAGGAGTTAGGGATGGTCATAACGCTGTTAAAAAAAGAATTAGACAATCTGCACCAACATAGAATAAAACTGCTTGTATTGAGGTTAACATACCAGAAAGCCCCATAACAGTGTTGACCTGAGATGCATTTTCTTTGTATAATGTCAATGAAACCAAGTTGAATACTGCTTGTTGGAGATCATATGATTCTGTTGTTTAATAATGATTAAGTCGTTGCCCTTATGTAGGATTTCACAATCATATGTACCTATTACATTCATACACACACACACTGTAGGGTCAAGTCAATCTGTCTTGTGTAAGATTGTGGGAAGAAACCAGCTCATCCAGAAGAAAAAGATGCAGACAAGTCGAGGTTGAACAAATGATGTGTTGTAGCAGGTATTGAACATAGGATTGTAGAGCTGCAAGGCCAGGGTGATGCCTATTTGGATATTGTGCGCTTCCACAGTCCAATAAAATGAAGTGATATGGCCATTTTGAATTATTGAAAAAGTTACTGTTGTGCTGGCTTTGTAAATAAAAGACCCAGAACGCAGAAGAAAAATGCAGATTAGTAATATCAGAGGACAGTCTGAAGACTTCATCTAAATGCTTTTTTAGGGTCAGTGGCCCAAAATATTGAGACACGAGGGTCAGCATAACAGCCAGGCAGCTAACATTTTCAATCACAAGTAATGGCGTGCTCTGTACGTCTTCCAATGACAGGTTTCCTTCAACGTATCTAACAAGATAATGAATTGATGGTTGTTAGTGCATTGTTGTCTAATACCTCAGACTTAAGCTGGCTACACATTATACAATTTACAATGTTCTTATACAAAAAAACATATAATATGAGGTTAAACCTAAACACTTTCAATGTGTATGTAATCAGGCAGGTCCTTGCACTACATAGTTAAAGGTAAATCGAAAGGAAACAAGAAAATTGTATAATGTGTAGCCAGCTTTCCGAAGGATTGAGTTAGGATTAAGCTATTGTGGAGCTACCCCCACAGGAGCTGCTTGGTAATTTGGGATCTTTATTCTGCGCCTCAACTCCAAGAACACCCTCAGCCCCTCTGACACACCTGGTTGAATGAAAGTTACACGCAACATGCGTGTTTATGTAACGTAAGTTACATGAACATGCAAAAGTTAGGTTCAGACACAGTTTGCTATGCAGCGTAATCACTATGCCAAGGTAACTTAGAATGGAGTTCTGCACCACTAGACTGAAATTACCACATAAATCTGCAAATTCAGCAATAAACAGTGCATGTAAGCATTAACTACACTGTGAATAATAATACTATAACTAGTCTAGAGTGCACTCTAGGAGAATAGTTAGTATAAGGTGTAATATCTCTTAAGAGGTACCCCTTAGCATAAGGTAAAGGTCTCTGTGTAGCAGCTATAAAGGGGCAGTCTTTAGTCCTAACTCTTCAGCCAGCTAACATTGGGGCCCAGTTTCAGCATTGATGCACATGACAATTATGCCAGTCAAGCACTAAGGTGGCTGTATGGTCAGTTCCTAAAGGGCTCAGTCTCTCTTTCTCTAGCAGCAGATAGTAAATAACCACAGCAGCAACTCACCAGTCCCAGTGATAATAAGTTTATCATCCAGTCACACGCAGTGATCAGTCCACTATATGCACTGCATCCAGAGGACACTCCAGATCCCTTATAGGATGCCAATATGCAGCCGTAATGGTGCACACTGGACAGCGACTTGTACTCTCCGATCTGCCTCAGGGCAAGAGGAAGCTGTGTCCTGTAAAGCCTGAGCCCTGCACTTTCCCATGTTCTTGCATAGGTGAAAATAATGTCACCAACATCTTCAGCACAAAGCACATGTTCTAGGCAATCTCCAGCATGCACCATTGTGAATCATCAGGGCCAAAGAGAAATTAAAAGAGAAAACTGGAAGTGAAGATATTATGGGACTGGACATTCATCAGTGGAGCGCTCGGTTAAACCAGGCAATGATAGATTCCATAGGACTGTAAGTCTGTTTTTCAAGGACAACCCCAGCGGTTAAGGGAAATGGAGAAGAACAAACAATGTAAAGGGGGAGTGAATTGCCTCTTTAACCTCCCTGGCGGTATGATTCTGTCTGGAATTACGTACCAAAAGCGGTACAATTATTTTGCAAGGAAATTTGGTGTTTTATACTGTAGGCCTGTAATTTTTAGAAATAACTCACTTAAATCTGACCAAGCAAGAGTCTTGTAGGCATCCCGGGTATGATTTTTTTTTAAAACAAAATTATAAATTATAATATAATAAATAATTATAAATAATTATAACAAATAATAATATAATTATAATAAAAATGATTCAATAATGTAATCAACTCAAAATCACTGAAATTTGCTCAGTTGCAGAATTGTCGCTGTCATTATTTTTTTTTTTATGACGAATTTCCCCACAAATCGATATCGCACATTTCTGCAAGTGATTATAATTTATTATCACTGTTTTCTAGCTGATCTAAAACCATTTTTGACATAAAGGGACACTTTTGGACAATCTACAGTTTTTAGGCAGAAATGACATTTTTTATTTTATAAAAGTACATGCAGGGCACTGGGCAGATCACTAGGGACAAGGGGGGGTGTGTATTTTTTACATACAGTAATGTAATCTATAAGATTACAGTATACTGTATGTAAAGTGTTTGTTTACTTTTTTGAATTTGGCGCCGTTCTCCGCTCCCGTGCGTCGTAACGTCGCAGGGAACGGAGATCGGCGGCACACGGGGACACTGTGAATCGAGCGAGGAGGACCCGCTCGCTCACACAGCGGGGAGGCATCGCTGGATCCAGGGACAAGGTAAGTATCTTGCCTGTGGATCCAGCGAAAGGTAAGCCGCGCCGCTGCACACTCTGCATGTCCACCCCGAGCGTGACTCGGGGATACCGATCCTAACATTGGAAACCTACCCCGAGTCACGCTCGGGTTTATCGCTAAGGGGGTTAAATGACCAAATACAATAACCTAAAAAACCGGAAGACGACTTTAAGGTAGAATTCCATCCTAAACCTAGCTTGTCTTCAAAGTGTCCCTTCCTCTCTCTTAACCTCCCTAGCGGTATGATTCTGTCTGGAATTACGTACCAAAAGCGGTACAATTATTTTGCAAGGAAATTTGGCGTTTTATACTGTAGGCCTGTCATTTTTAGAAATAACTCACTTAAATCTGACCAAGCAAGAGTCTTGTAGGCATCCCGGGTATGATTTTTTTTTTTAAAACAAAATTATAAATTATAATATAATAAATAATTATAAATAATTATAACAAATAATAATATAATTATAATAAAAATTATTCAATAATGTAATCAACAGTTTTTAGGCAGAAATGACATTTTTTATTTTTATAAAAGTACATGTAGGGCACTGGGCAGACCACTAGGGACAAGGGGGGTGTGTATTTTTTACATACAGTACTGTAATCTATAAGATTACATTATACTGTATGTAATGTGTTTGCTTACTTTTTTGAATTTGGCGCCGTTCTCCGCTCCCGTGCGTCGTAACGTCGCAGGGAACGGGGATCGGCGGCACACGGGGAGACTGTGAATCGAGCGAGGAGGTCCTGCTCGCTCACACAGCGGGGTGGCATTGCTGGATCCAGGGACAAGGTGAGTAACTTGCCTGTGGATCCAGCGAAAGGTAAGCCGCGCCGCTGCACGTCCACCCCGAGCGTGACTCAGGGATACCGATCTTAGCATTGAAAACCAACCCCGAGTCACGCTCGGGTTTACCGCCAGGGTGGTTAACACTTATGCTGACTAATCTGTGTTAGGAAAGATGTATATGCTTTCCTATTTTCAGCCTGTTATGGTCCGATCACGTGATCCCCTGTCAGCCAGAAGCAGCTGCAGGGGAGAGGAGCAACAGCAGGGAATTCCAGGAGTGGTGACATAACCCATAGCCACCCATAGCCCATCTGTTTTTAGTGCTCCCTCCTCTCCCCTGCAGCTGCCACTGGCTGACACAGGGAAGCCAGATCCTTTGACCAGACCTGAGCAGGCTAAAAATGGTGAAATATATACACCTTTTTTACATGGGTTAGTGAGAATATGTGTTAGGAGGGGGGAGGGAACCTTTTTAAGACTACTTAGGTTTAAGCAGGCTATACATGCACCATTTTTTTTTCCGGTCAACCAGCGGGTTTAACAAAAAATGACAACAGATCCACACAAGCAATGCAGATGCAGGGATCTCTTATGCTGTGCAATTGTATTCTGACAGTGGGGACTCCCCCCCCCCCCGCCCACCAGAATATACAGCACAGGGCTGCAGCCATAGGTCAATAGAAATTGGTTGTTAGAGCAGATAGGTTCCTTTAAGCTAGTGCATTGTTGGTTCACTTACCTTTTCCTTCTATTTGCCTTCTAAATGTTTTTTTTCTTTGTCTGTGTCTCCCCGCAGGGATGTAGTCCCAAGGGAGGGGGCGAGCATGCTGACTATCCCCCAGCCAGATCAGCTCGGATGATGGGGGCAAGCTTACTGAGGAGGAGGAACAGGAAGTGAAAAATTCAGACAAAGAAAAAACAATTTAGAAGGGAAATCGAAGGAAAGGGTAAGTGAACCAACAATGCACTAGCTTAAAGGAACCTATTTAGAAAATAAAAAACAAATCTTTACAAGCCCTTTAAATTCAGCAGGATACCAGGCTTTAGGCTAGAATCCTACCATAAAGGTTATGTCATGCAAGCAATTTTTGTAGCAGTGATTTGCAGCAGCTTCAGAATTGCTATTCCTAGCTTTTTAGGTACTTGGAATGAATGAATTGCAATCAATGAAAGGTCGGTGTTGTAGTGATTCCAGCGATTTGTAGCTCAGTCTCTAAGCAATTTACTTTTTGCTGTGAGTGAAATTAGCTACAAAATTACTGGCTTCAGTAGTAACTAATGTTAAGGATGACCCTAGTACACTAGCCATTCCTAGCTGCATAGACAGTCATTGCTACATCAGAAACTCTTCAGCCATCTGCAAATAACCAAAGAAAACACTAATGCCTTGTACACACGATCCTGTTTCTCGTCGGTCAAAAGACCGCTGGGAAACCCGAGGGGAAAACCGAGAACTGGCTCGGTCACTTTCCCCCGTGTACACACGGCCGGTTTTCCCGACAGGATAACTGCCTGAGAGCTTTGGTTGGGAAAACCGGCCGTGTGTATGCTTCACAGCAGTGTTTCCCCATAGGAAAACTGCTGGAAAAAATAGAACATGTTCTAATTTTTTTTTCCTGCAGTTTTTCTGCTAGGGAGCATACACACGTCCGGTTTTCCCGACCAAAAGAAAACATGACAGTTTTCCCGTCGGGAAAACCGGTCGTGTGTATGAGGCATTAGATATGTAACTGCTTCAAATTTGCTTGCGTAGTTTGGTCCCAACTCTAAATAAAAAAAAAACATGGTGCCCCAATGGCCTTGCTGGGTATAATTGCAAGCATTCTAAAATACATTTTTGTATGTGTCCCCTTCCCACTTGCTCTCACATGGCATAGCTGAATAGATTAGAAACAGCATAATGAGCTCAGCTTCAATGAGCTGTCAGCATTACATACTGTTTACCATTGAAACAAATATATTGCACAGGCATGCTGTCAGACTTCTGAGAATATAATTGTACAGAATCCAGATTATGTTACTTCATTGATTCAGTGAAGGAGACCAGACACCACCTCTCTTTTCCAAAAAGCAGTGTTTTCCCCATTAGAGCAGAATATGTATTATTTACAGCTTGAATGTTATGTAATTCTAAGTAAATGATGACAGGTGACACTTATTCTGCTTCCGCTCATCTATTCTACTTCAACTCATTATGAGACTGGTTTGAAGGATCCTTTACAGAAATATGTTCTTTTTACTGGTATCATATCATATATTGACCAGTATTGCACTGCTAATGTAACCCAGGAAACATTGCAACTTTATCTTTATTATACACTATATGGCCAAAATGTTGTAAACTCCAGACTACCACACCTATATGAGCTTGTTAGAGATACTATTCCAAAACCATGGTCATTAACATGACATTGCTCCTGCCAAGACCCCCCCCCCCCCACTTTTGTTGTGTCTACAAAGGTCTCCATTCTTCTGAGAAGGTTTTCCGCATGATTTAGGGGCAGACATGTGGGAATCTGTGGCCATTAGTCTACAGAGCATTCGTGAGGTCAAGTAGACCGGGCTCATAATCAGCATTGCAATTTATAACATAGGTATATTGTAGGGTTGAGGTCCTAGCTCTGAGCAAGACACTTGAGTTCCTCCACACCAAACTGGTGGAACCATGCTTGACTTTGTTTATAGGGGCACAGTCATGTTGGAGCAAGAAAGGGTCTTCACTAAATTGTTATCACCAGGGGTTGAAAGTGCACCATTTTCTAAAATTTCCTAATATGCTGCAGCAATAATAATACTGTTCAATTGAAACACCTTAACCTATTTAGTGTGACTAGAGTTAGAAGATCTCTCAATGCACTTTTTGGTAATACTGTTGTCAGGAATCATAAACCAGACGGAGAAAAAAGTGCAGTTAATATCACACCTTTAAAGAAATGGCAAAAATAACACAGTTCAGGAACGTAATGAAAAACAGAAGCCAGGGTTTGGATGCAAAAGTAGGTAATCAGACAAGTCTGGGTCAGAGAACCAGAAGTCAGTATAGTGAGGAGCAAAAATCAGGAACAGGAATCAAATGTAAGTCAGCCAGGCCAAGTCATACACAGGAGCAGAGGAAGGAATGCACTTAGAGATCTTAGACCACGCAAGGGCAAGGAGGAAATGAGCTAAGATGTTTAAATAGCAAACATGGGCTGGCTGTAGGCTGGACTAAAGAGGCAGGTTAATGGTAACAAGGTAAGTCATTGTGGTAACAATGAGTGGCTGGTAATTAACTGACAGATATGCAGCTTCTGAGCGCTGAAAGAAAAGAGCTGCTTGTAAAGTAGCAGGACCCGGCCCTGACAACTGCATCTTCTTGTCTCATGATTCCATTCTTTATGTATTTACATGGAATACACCTTTAGCATACAGAATTCTAAACTATGTTTCCAATCTATTCTCTTTCTTTATGATACATTCCAGAAATAAATAGTTGGTTTAATGTTTCTTCAAGCACTAACAGATTATGTAATATAATGATGTTTGTGATGCATGTCACGTCAACTGCTGGATTAATGAATATAGATCAGAGGTGATCAAAGTGTAAAGGCTGAAACGGGGTAAGAGGAATGAGGAGTACTATAAATTAGACACTGGAGTAGAAGATTCCTCTTAATGCTCTCTCGGAAGAATGCAGTCCTGACATGATAGGTGTATTCTTGTCATGGGTATGACACCAAGTTTAAAGGCTGATTATAAGGGTTATAAACTTTGGAAAAATGTTTTTGCAACAACACTGAGTTTACATTTTGCTTTAGCCAGGTATGCCTGCCAATATCACAGAGTAACACATTACTTGTCAGAATGGAGGACCATTGCTTTTGCATTTGTGTCTTTGCAGATGACAGGGATGAGCTATGAGCTGGGAGGGATTTGGCATCTGAACTTTTCCAAAACATGGATAATCCTTTGAGAAACTCTGGATAACTTTCAATCTCTTCTAAACCCCTTCAGTCCCAGAGCCTTTCCTTCCTTTAGGACTAGAGCGTTGTTTTCTTTTTATAGTTTTAAAGATGTGTTGGTTTTGTGATATTTCGATTGTAAGCTCCTACGAGCAGGGCCCTCCTGTTTTGAAACTGAACTGTCTCCCTTTATTGGCACTACATACAGTATCTCCTGAATAATAATAATAATAATAATAATAATAATAATAATATAAAAAATAATAATAATTTAACCCAATGTAATTGTAGCGGCTGCTGCATTAGTATTACAGTGCCAAGCTGACCAGGACTCTCATTAAACAGGGACATTAGGGCTGTCAGTTCTGTAAGAGTGATTTCACCCCTTCCTCCTTTTCTTTTCACATACATGACACAGGAGAGACAGCCTTCTCTGCCTTTTCCTCTAATTATTCATTGGCAGAATGAACTCAGAAATTAAGTAAAGACTGTAGAAGGAGAAAGGAAGAAGTATGGGATATGAAGTCTCAGCACAAAGCAGCCTGAATGACTTTTAAGTAACAGGACTGCAATTCCCAGGCTGCACTGCAAACAGTTGTGGGAGAGGCTATAAAAGTACAGGGCGGACTAGGCCCAAGTCTCTTTGCTTCCTGGATCCCCTGGTGTGGGCAACATCCCATCGCTGTGAGATGGGGATTGCAGCCTACCACGCGATGTACAACATTCCAACCCAGATGAGAGGGGCCTGGCTCTGTTTGCTGTTCGTTTGACATCCATCCAGTACTACTCTGTTCGCCTGCCAACCTGTGTACTGAGCTTCACATCGGGAGATTGATACGGTGGATCCACTGCACTAGTGTCGCTACATGAGCTCCTGTCCGGAAGGCATTGTATTGGCCTGGTCATTGGCGAGAAGGCAGTCGCCCACCTTTACAAATCCTTTCTCACGGTTTCACTGGGATATTGCACAGACATCTCTACCTTAGGAATACTTTACTGAACCTACTTTGAACACTGTGCAGAGACACCTTTAGCTTTCCTCATTTCAAGAGACCTATAATTTGCTACTACACCTTATTGGATAAAAGTTAATGAGCTCCTCCATGCCAGTGAAGACCATCAGATCTGCAGCGGGGACATTTCTTCTATAAGGGCCCTTAAACCATTACCTTTAAGTCAGATATCTCATTAGAGTTAACAGTTAATAGTTTGGCATGGGGTTCCTATAAGTATTCAATCGTTTTGAAGAAGGTATTTACGGATTATCTGTCACTTTCTGTATTGATGCTGTCTGTTGCATATCTTATAAGTTTGTTTGAGCACTATAAAAATCACTTCAAACAAATACTGGTTGTTTGCCCAGAATCTGGCTGACCAATACCATTTTGAGTTTCTTGCTACCTAAGTAAATTGAAGAAAACATTAATACTTGAACTGTGTCAGTGTGTTATTACTGTGTATTCTACCAATTACATTGCCAGGTGTGCCAGAGGGGCTGAGGCCATTCCTAGGGTTGAGAGGCAAAGTAACGGATTGAACAAACTTAAGCAGCACCTACGGGCGTATCGCTGAATAATATAGCAGAGTGTTAAAATCCAAAATTACATTTTTAATTTAAATATTTTTTCAAATATAACATACACTGTAGCTGTAACATTGAAGAAAGATTGAATAAGGCTTCATACATGGATGGTTGTATGCTAGCTGCAGTGGCGTAGCTTGGGGGGTGCGAGGGGGGCCACCGCCCCGGGCGCAAAATTTAGAGGGGCGCTGTCACGAGTGTGAAGAGGAGGGCGCGCCAACAACAGATGGGACATAGGAACATATGCATGATGTCACCACTCCAGGCTTTACCAGTCATTATCAAGCACGCTCTCCTCTTCCCTACAGCCACTGCTGTCTCACATAGTGGATCATGTGACCAGACTAAAGATAGCTGAAAATAGGTAAGTCTATGGGTCAAATGACTTGCCTCGCCCTAGGCGCTGACAACCCACGCTACGCCACTGGCTAGCTGTACTTATGTAAACTGGTACACAAGCATAAATCCCTGAGCACATTTGTGTTCAGGATTTTACATTCGTGTGCATGTGCAAGTTAACACAAGTGCATTGACTACCAGTGTAAAGCTTATGTATAGGTGGCTCTAGTCAATAAACAAATAAACTGTGCCATAGATGCAACAGAAAGTGGGAGGGAATGTTTACAGACAGAGGAATTCTTTCCTTAGACAGTTGTCACCTGAACAGGTTTCCTCAGAAGATTTCTCTTCTATATCATGCTTATACTTGTACCAATGCATGATTATTGCTACACCATTTTTATATATCACATCAGCTGATTCCAACTGGTAAAAAAAATGTACCCTGGCAGCAGAAGATATGAGGACAAGATTCAACAGAGCAATGATTTTACAAGATGAAATAACTGCGAAGCAGCATAGAATTGCATTCTTTCTTATCAGTTCTAAACTAGATTTGAACACAATTTGTCCTTCTTCTCAGATACATCTAATGCCCTGTACACACGATAGGTTAGTCTGATGAAAATGGTCTGATGAACCGTTTTCATCAGACTAAACCGATCGTGTGTGGGCCCCATCGGTTATATATCCATAGGTTAAAAAAATAGGAACTTGTTTTAAAATTATCTGATGGATAAAAAACCTATAGAAAAAAACGATTGTCTGTAGGCACGTCCATCGATTAAAAATCCACGCATGCTCAGAATCAAGCCGACACATGCTTGGAAGCATTGAACTTCATTTTTTTCAGCAGGTCGTTGTGTTTTACGTCACCGTGTTCTGACGCAATCGTCTTACCTCTCTGCAGGCTTCTTTCATCTGACATGTGCTGGCGGCCATATTGGTTCCTGGGCTTCTTATAACTTACCACACCCTGCGGCTCCTCCTTCCCACTGGGAGGAGCTGGATGCCTTGCATATATATAGGAGGTCTGTTGCTTCATTTCCCTGCTTGGTCTTCTTGTATACACATGCTCCTGAGATTGTGCTGCTGCTTTTGGTTACCGACCCGGCTTCCACGGACTATCCTTCTGGCTCCCGATCCCTGGCTTCGTTCGGACTACCCTTCTGGCTCCTGATCCCTGGCTTTGTTCGGACTATCCTTCTGGCTCCTGATCCCTGGCTCCGGTGGAGGGCTGTGCTTACTGTTTGATCATCCGTTTGGACTTTAACCTTGCTGTTTGGTTTTTAATAAAGCCTTCCTATTTCATTTATCTGTTGTTGTACATCTGATTCATGCTTCCGTGACAGGACCTCATCAGATTGGGGACCCAGTCGCATCACTGGGCCCCAGCCGCAGCTCAGTTGCTCTGGGCCAACATGGTCCCGGAACCAGGAACACTGCGTACCATACACACCCCGGCCGTAAGGCCATTTTGGTGGGATGCCGTGGTATGGCTACCCTGAATGTGGGCGCCACACGGGAAGAAGACCCAAGAAAAGGGCGTCTGCCTCATAAATACCCCTCCCCAGCATGCTCAGCAAGGAAAACCCCTCCTGATAGGCTGCTGGGAAAAGTATCCAAATCCTTGACTCTACTGCCGCTACCTGCCGGCATGGGGTGTCACCCGCACCCCAGAATGACAGAATGAACCCACAGCACAGCCAAAGCTGAGACAAAGGCTCCAAATGTAAACAGATTAACCTGGTCAGAGTCACTTAACTCTCTGACCCCCTCTAAATTTACACCAGCACCGGTTCTGAAAAGTAACCAGGCGATACATGAGTTAAAGGAGAAAAAAAGTAAGTGCACTCCTGGGACCCACAAGAGAATCATGGACAAAAAAACTTTGGCCATACTTCTCTTTTATGTAGGCTCTGGTTGGTTAATGTTAAGGGAGGTATTTTTCAACCCTAAATTACTGTATATATTATAGACTTTTTATTTTTGGCAACCTTTTTTTCTATGGGACACATTATGAGGTCAAAGGTCAACTTATACCGTCCCCACCTTTTACTTCTACAGAAAAATATCATTTTGAATAGTGATCAGTTGCTTGCTGTTTTTAGCAATATAAAGCAATAGGCATACTTAATTATATGCCCCATGTATCCTACCCCCACCCCATATGTATTTTGTTTTTAATTAACATACAGTGCATACCTTAACTTCAATCTCCTGAAGGTCATTCAACATCATGGGTCCTCTTCTTCTCTGTGGACAGCGGTGAGCAGTTCTTACTTCTGCACAGAATGGCGCTTCTGTGTAGTAGTATTGTGAGCCTAGGCTGTGTGATCAAGCACCCCCCAGGGATGACGGCCTGGGCTCACAAAAAAACAAGTTGAACAGTAGAAGATGATCTGTGCTGGATCTTGGAGTAGTAAATCTATGACGTACAGCACCAGAGAAGAGTGAGTAGTGCAGCAAACACAAAGCATACGTTATGTCATGACCAAATCTTGCTTCCCCCATGTACTTATATAAATAATACACATAAAGAAGGTTTTTAAAATGTTAAAGCCCAACTCTTGGAACATTTAAAATGATCCCTTGTGTTGGGGCTGTACCCTGCAAAGGTTATTTACTTTGTCTAAGGAAAAGGAGAAACACTTTTACTTACCTGATCCTCCACTCCCTTGGCAGATGGCACTTCCCCACTCTCCAGCAGTTGACTGTCCCTTGGCAATGAGGCTGGATTCACACGTATGCGAATTGGATGCGGGTGATCAGTTTTTAATAGGAAAGCAGAAGGACTGGCAGAAACACCAGGGATTTCACACAAATGAAACAATTCAAAGAGAACAGGATACTTTTTCATATAAGTACATGGCACATATCAGGAATATGAAATGTTGAGTTTACAAATGCTTTAAAGTGGAGGTTCACCCAAGAAAAAAAAAATTTAACATTAGATTGAGGCTAATTTTACTAAGCAGAATCGGGTGTTTTTTTTTTTTAAATGAATGCAGTACTTACCGTTTTAGAGATCGATGTTCTCCCGCCGCTTCCGGGTATGGGCTGCGGGACTGGGCGTTCCTATTTGATTGACAGCCTTCCGACGGTCGCATACAGCGCGTCACGAGTTCCCGAAAGTAGCCAAACGTCGGTGCGCAGGCACCGACGTTCGGCTTCTTTCGGCAACTGGTGACGCGCTGTATGCGACCGTCGGAAGGCTGTCAATCAAATAGGAACGCCCAGTCCCGAAGATCATACCCGGAAGCCACGGAGAACATCGATCTCTAAAACGTTAAGTACTGCATTCATTTAAAAAAAAAAAGATTCTGTTTAGTAAAATTAGCCTCAATCTAATGTTAAAAAAAAAAAATTCGGGTGAACTCCCGCTTTAAGGAGAGATAGAGGGAGGATGCTAAAAGCATAACTCACCTGGTCGTTTTTATCGTCCCCCAACAGCACATCAAAACTTAGCCTGTCCATGTTTTATAATCTTCTGCAATATAAATTAAAGTTGATAAGACTCTCCCACTTTCTTAAAGGAGCTATACACTTTTAAAGGTTTTTGTTGTTTTAACCAGGTACAGTATGGCTCCTGTTAGCATACTTCCCAACATTTTGAGATTGGAATGAGGGACACCTACTAGCAAACATATGTAGGCATAGGACACGCCCCCTGTCACGCCCCTTAAAGGGGACATAACCCCAAAAAAGGTTAATTAAATCCATAAGTGCTTTTTTTATGATTAATATTCCTTTATATTGACAAATGAAGCAATTTAGAAATTGGGTGAAAGGTTTAGCACTGAAAACACCTTTTGAAGAATAAAAAGTAAATTTTATATACAACTAGATAGATCAGACCAAAATGAGGGACAAATGAGGAGAGACAGAGGGACATTGCTCCAAATTAGGGTCAGTCCCTTCATATCAGTGACAGTTGGGAGCTATGTGTTAGGCCCCGTACACACGACCGAATATGTCTGCTGAAACTGGTCCGCAGACCAGTTTCAGCGGACATGTTCGGTCGTCTGTACGTCCGACCGGACAATTTTCCGGCGGATCGGACAGGTTTCCAGCGAACAAATGTTTTTTAGCATGCTAAGAAACATGTCCGCTGGAAGCCTGTCCGTCGGACATGTTCGGTCGTCTGTACAGACTCACCGGACATGTCCGCTCGGCCGAAAGCCCTTGCATGCGTCAAAGTGATTTGATGCATGCGTGGAAGCATTGACCTTCCAGGGCCGCGCACGTCACCGCGTCATCGGCGCGGCGACGGCGCGGCCACGTCACCGCGTATCGTGTCCGCGCGGATTTCTGTTTGATGGTGTGTACAACCATCAGACAGAAATCTCCGAGCGAACATGTCCGATGAAAACGGTCCGGTGGACTGTTTTCATCGGACAGTCCGTCCGTGTGTACGAGGCCTTAGACTTTAAAGAAAAATGTTCATAGAAACTAAATCTGTCAAAAAGCAGTAACTTTTACTATAGTACTGTCAAAAAACACAGTAGCCATAAACCTATAGCTGTTTTACTTATATATTGATCGGTGACACAAACTTCCTCTTTGAAATGAGTCAAAAATAATTAGAAAAACTGAGCCTGATATCTATCAACAGGAAAACGATAGCTGACAGGCACAGAATGAGCCACAGGAAGAACAAACAAATATCTAAGTATTAAACTGCAGTTCTAAGAATACAATGTATGCCAAACCACAGCAATGTTAATTACTGCATTAAACATGATCACCTCGAGCGGCACACTTTACTGTAGGCAGGGGACGAACAACTTCCATGTTGTATGCCATCCATCACCCTGCTACAGCATTTTATATGTTGCTCCATCCAGCATGGCTTGAGAAATATCGACATTATCAGATTTATTTAAAGCACAGATCCAAAAAAAAAAAAGAAGAAGCTTTGTCAGGTTTTCATTGCTGTTTTGATAATAGGTGTCATTGGCAAAGGAAGTGAGGGGAAATCTCACCAACGGAGACACAGACAACGATCTTTGTTCATGCCACTTACAATGCTCTGCAATTTTTTTTTTTTTTTTATTATTGTGATTGCATTTAAAAAACATTTTTATAAGTGCATTTCGTTAAGATTTCCAAAGGCACACTGTGTCTTCAGCCTTTTCCCTCTTCATCCAACATTTCAGATACAAGTTTTGTCTTCAGTGTGAGTTTATACAGGGCCTTGAAAAAGTATTCATACCCCTTGAAATTTTCCATTTTTTTCATGCTACAACCCAAAGCATAAATGTATTTTATTGGGATTGTATGTGATAGACCAACAGAAAGTGGCACATATTTGTGAAGTGGAAGGAAAATTATAAATGTTTTATTTTATTTTTTTACAAATACATTTCTGAAAATTGTGGCGTGCATTTGTATTCAGCCCCCTTTACTCTGATTTTTGGAGCACCAGCTGCCACTGGTTACAACTCTAGGGAAGTGTTTCTCAACCTTTTTCCAATCAAGGCACCCTTGATGCACATTCTGGAGGTATCCAATTCTAAAATGTAAAAAAACGAATGGTTTTACATAACACAACATCCACGCACATTGGACATGCAATGCAATGTGATTTATACTTCCAAAGCAAATACACCTTTGCACACTTGTACTGACTAGCATTGCAATGTTTCTCTCCCTCACTTAGCTAATGTGACCCCATTGCTGATAGAGAGGGGCAGGGGAGGGGCAAACAAGGATGCTGTACAGGGGCTCAATGTCCTCCTTACCAACTGATGATGCCATTGGTTGTTAGAAGGCCAGAAGCCATAAGGTTTTAATGATTCACAATAAAAACCTGTGACTTTGTGCAAATAAAAGCCAGGCTTGCCCCCCTCCCACTGGCTTGTAATACATTTTTGGGTAATTTTTAGGCATTTTGCCAAGGCATTACTGAAGAAACCTGAAGTCACCCCAGAAAGCCTGGGCACCCTGATTGAAAAAGACCGCTCTAGGGTGTTACAATTTTTTTTTCTTGTTTTATTTAAAACTTTCCACAGCTTACTGACTATGATAATGTGTAATCAGAAACAAATCAGATATTTTTTAGCAGGGGTTCCCTGGGACTTAAAAAAATAGGGTTCCTTTTGAGAAAGGCTGGTCTATGTACACTGGAACACACTGCAGAAATTGCTGGCACTATATAAATAAATAAACTAAGTCGAATTTTCTTATTTAGATCATTTCTGAACATTTTGTTTTCTGCTTTCATAATCGCAGAGACAAATTTAGCAGGCATTCAGCTGGTCTATAAACTGAGATAACACTTGAATCTGTATGTGTTATTTTAATATCCATATTGTTTTTGAAAGAATGTTCTAAATCTCAAAAAACGCAAGCAGTTTATCTGTGCTACTGCTCGCTGAGCTCTTCAGCCAGTACTAGCAAAGTGGCACATCTGGCCGTCTGCGCTGGTCAATAACCTGGCACATATGTACTGATGGAAGTCATCTGGTGACCTAATTTTCCAACCTTTTGAATCAAATCAGAGTTCTAAAAAGATCAGATTGTTATCTGACAAATTAAGGCCAAATGCCCAAACAGGCTGGTCTACATAACTTCAGACCGGCTCAACTGACAGGATGTCTCATGTGCATCAATCTTACGTGTTTCCCACAATGAAAAACATTTCTGAAAGGCAAAGGTTGTAGTGTTGCTGTCCTGTTTTATTTCAACCAAGGCTGGCCAAAACCCACATTAGTAGGTCAATTGACTTTGAGATTAAAAAGTGTATACTTGTGTGGCTGTCAAAGGCCGAAATGTGAGAATAGAGGGCATGGTGTCAGAAGGCAATAGGTCTGGCTCCTTCTGGCAAAATCCTTTATGTTTGTACCCCCACCATGTACTTATCACAGGGCACAAGAGCCAATTGGCTAAAAATTCCAACAAGCTTACAGCCAATTTCTCCAACAATGTACAGAGGTTCTGAGTAGTAACCGGTCTGTTCAGCATCGAAGCCTAATGAAAACACAGATATCAAGCTTATCTTCTGACGCCTATTTAAACCCAAGAATAAAAATGTAATATAATGTATACCAGTTCTTAAATGGTGTGGCTGCATTTGTTTCTTCTTTTATTTCCTCGTTTTTTTTTCTTTTATATTAGGGTTGTCCCGATACCCCTTTTTTAAGACTACATGTACCGATACTTTTTTTCAAATACTCACCGATACCAATTACCAATACTTTTTTTAATACTTACCAATACTTTTTTTAATGTCACGTGACAGTGTTTTGTTTTTTATTAAAAAAAATATATTTTTTACAATTTTTTTTTTACAAAACGTTCTTCTTCTTTTGGATGGTGTCTGTGTGTTTTGTTTTTTATTATTATTATTTTTTACAATAATTTTTTTTATTATTTATTGCAATACTTTTTTTTTGTTTTTTTTGTTTTTTAATCAGCCCTGTTTAGGGGCTTTGGTGGGATATCAGGGGGGCTTAACAGACCCCTGATATCTCCCCCTTGAGACAGAGAAAGAGACAGAGGACACAGATTCCCCAGTCTATTTCTCTGCAGCCTCAGCTGCACTGAAAATGAATGGAGAAAAGACAGCGGCTCCTCTCCATTCATAAACTGAGACATCGTAATCACAGTAGGTTAAAATGTTTCAGTTATGTGAATGGACAGAGTCAGTGATCACTGACTCTGTTCATACAGAAAAGGAAGGAGGAGGACATGGAGAGGGACAGCAGAATGGAAGAAGACACGGAGGAAAACTGTAGGGGGACAGCAGCAGAACGGAGTGGAACAGCAGCAGAATAGAGGGGGACAGCAGCAGAACAGAAGGGGACAGCAGCAGAACAGAGGGGGACACGGAGGGGGACTGGAAGAGGATGGGGGGACACTCAGTGGTGATCGTGTGTGGGGGAGTTAGAAGCACCAATCACCAATATATAGATTTTACTAAAGCAGCTGAAAGCCGTGGGGGGGGAGAAGCTTGTAACTCCCCCACACACCGATCACCGCTGACTGTCCAGGTATCGGGTGAAGCATCAGGAGCATTTGCCCCAGTACAAGTACTTTATATTTTACCTGGTGGTCCTGCCAGTAACATATATCCTATCTTAAGGCCCATACACACGATCAGACTTTTTGACAACAACGGTCCGATGGACGTGTTTTATTGGACAATCCGACCGTCTGTATGCTCCATCGGACAATTGTTGTCAGAATTTCCACGGACAAATATTTGCTCTGCATGCTCTCAAACTTTCCGACAACAAATGTCCGATGGAGGATCATCCGATCGTGTGTTCACAAGTCCATCGGACTAAAGTCCAAAGTACAAACACGCATGCTCAGAACCAATGCTAAACATCAGACAATAGCAGACAATACCAGAAGTTGCCCAATCGGTAGCGATAAAGAGCTGAAAAAACACGTGATTTGGTGAAAGTTGGCTGAAAATTTTCTGCCGTGTGTATGCAGAACAAGTTCACGGCCAACGTCCCTTCGGGCCAAAATCCACGGAAAAGTCAGATGGAAGTCTGATCGTGTGTATGGGTGTCATTGCTCAATTGCTTTATCTATGAAGGAGCAACATTGTCATTCTAGGGCAGGCCACAAGATAGGGGGAAGTTGTTCTGTAGTCCACAAAGACATCTTAACTGATAACATAGAAGTGTACAAACAAGATTTCTGGCTGATCAGCCTATTTTATTGTGTTATAGAACACAGATATAGCAAGACCCTTGCATTGTTATATTTAAGAGGCCAAACTGAAGCAATCAGAGAAGTTAATTGGTAAGGTTTACATGCATTATAATGTGTAATTTGTCCATTGCAGATCGTTACTATAAACCAACATGAATTTTATTTAAAAAAACATTATCCTAGAAAAAAGTACCGTTTATAACATTACACTTTTAGGATACTGGTTTTGCAAACTGTGGAAAAAAGATTAAAAGATTGTGATGTCTGCTACCTAAGAAGCAACAATAAAGTATGAAAAAAATCAAATGAGTGGAAAAAAAGGCCTACAAATGTATCAACCTAAAAATAACAAATAACAAAATGTGACTAATTAGGCTACATAAACCAAATATATATATATATATATATATATATATATATATATATATATATATATATATATATAAAAAATGTCCATATAGTTTTTCAACATAAACAAATACAAGGAGCACTTCTTCTAATGTTGAATTAAGTGCACCATGCATTTGTTTATGTTGGAACACTATATGGACACTATTTTTTATTTTTTATATATATATTTTTTTTTGTTTATTTAGCCTGATTGGTCACATTTTGTTATTTTTAGGTTGATACATTTGTAGGGCTTTTTTCACTCATTTAATTTTTTTCATACTTTATTGTTGGTTCTTAGGTAGCAGGCAGCGCACTCTTTTAATGTTTTTTCCATTATTTCTTATCCTGAATGAATGAATGAATGAAAAACGTATAAAGCGCGGCGCATGCGAACTGAATCGCTTCTGGGCGCTAGTTGTTCGTGTCTCATGACATCAAAAGAGCAGAGTTTTGATCTGTCTTCTGAAAGTCAGGTGGTTTTCCTCCAACCGAATGCTGGTTGGTAAAGCGTTCCATAGTCTAGGACCCTGAAAAGCAAACCTTCTTTCTCCTTTGGACTTGTATTTGGTTTTTGGTACCCTGACCAGATTTTGGTCGGTGGATCGCAGAACGCGATTCGAATTGTGAGGTTCTATCTTGTCGCAAAGATATTGCGGAGCCTTCCCATGGATGCACTTATGTGTCAGGCAGAGTGCTTTAAATGCAATTCTGTCTTTTACTGGCAGCCAGTGAAGGGTTCTCAACGAAGGTGAGATTGATTCCCATTTTTTTTTCCCATTCACCAGTCTGGCGGCCGTATTCTGAACGACTTGCAGACGGGAGATTTGGTACTTTGGGAGTCCGAGATACAGGGCGTTAGCATAGTCCAGTCTGGAATTCACGATTGTTCCCACCACGACTGCTACGTCTTCTTTGGGGATAAATGGAATAAGTCTGCGTAGTAGGCGCAACAGATGGTGCGTTCCGCTGACTACTGACCCTATTTGTGCGTCCATTGTCATGAAGGTGTCGAAGATGACCCCGAGACTTTTGACTTTGGAGCTAGGGGTGATGATTTGGCCCAGAATGGGCGGGGGTGTCCAGGTTGTTGCCAGTTGACTCTTTCGGCTGGCGTGAAACATAAGGAGTTCTGTTTTTGAACTGTTGAGTTTAAGATAACTCTTAGTCATCCAGTTTTCTATCAAAGAGAGACATTTTTCTAAACTGGGATGATGATCCTTTTTGTTGCAGATGCGAAAATACAGTTGCGTATCGTCTGCATAAGAGTGATAGAGTAGTTCTTGGCTACTGATAATATCAAAGAGAGGGCGAAGATAGATGTTGAAAAGCACTGGTGACAGGGGGGATCCTTGGGGGACTCCACATGACACCGTGCGCTTTTCCGACGTGAAAGAACCCAATTTAACTGTTTGTGATCGGTTTTCAAGAAAGGAAGAAAACCATGGTAAATCACCTTCTGCGACTTCTGCTACCTTGGCTAGTCGCATCAGTAACAGTTTGTGGTCTACCGTGTCAAAGGCTGCGCTCAGGTCCAGCAGAACCAGGAGACAAGATTCTCCTTCGTCTGCGGCCTCGAGGGCATCGTCCCATATTTTGAGTAAGGCCGTTTCTGTCCCGTGTCCGGGACGGAAGCCTGATTGTAATGGATCCAGTAGATTGTGGGTATCTAGATGCTGTTGCAGCTGTTGTACCACTACTTTCTCCATTATCTTGGAGAGAACATTTAGGCCTGTTATGGGACGGCGGTGAGTTGGGTCCTTGGGATCCAGGTTAGGTTTTTTCAAGATGGGCTGGATTGTGCCCTCTTTCAACAGGGATGGCACTGTGCCTTCCTTAAATGACTGGTTTATAAGCTGTGTGATGGGTGGTGCCAGGATGTCGGCACATTCCTTCAGCAGTTTGGTGGGGATGATATCATTGGGCGATGTGCTGTTCCGCAAAGCACCAATGATATTTTTTGTGGTATCGATGGAGATCGGTTCCAGAGTGAACTTTGTTGATTGTAGAGCGTTTCTGTGGGTGTTTTGTGGTTGATTGACGGTGGGGTTGAGGGGGGTATTGTTTTGCAAGATGCTTTCCCGGATTCTTTCAATGTATTCAGGATTTTAAAAGTGTGGCAGTCTGTATTCTTTCAGAGTGCAAGATTTACTAATTATATATGGTTTTGCAAACTGCTTACACAACAACAACTGTAAAATATGGCAAATAGTTTTATATTTCTCAAATGTTGTTTTTTATTTAAATCTATTTATTATCCAATTTTGTATCATGTGGTTGATTGCTAAGCCTGATACTTTTTCACCCACTACGCTGAGCAATAGACCTAAACGTCACATTAGAACAATAAGGAAATAAAATCATACCACAGTTGCATACGCATCTATACCTGTGTATAATATTACATTTTATTAAACCGGGCCCTAAGCAGACATAGTAAAAACAGAGAAAAAAATTAAAGTAGCATCATGGTTTTTCCAACTACCCCTTCATTAGTTTCGATTACTTTGTTTTCTGTCATCCTCATTCATGACTTTATCCATATCCGGGAGTCACGTTAATTCTAGTGGGAAGCATGAAGGATGCTTGACGAAGTTAATTATTCCAATTCAGTGTTCAATTATTGGGCTAGGTCTACTAAGCCATTGTATTGAGAACGGTTCTTTACAACTCATATTATGATGTCTTGCTGGGATGGATTACATAGGGTTTTGTATCACTAAATGATCCATACTATTCAGAGAGAGAGAGATGGCTGTATCCTTCATTAGATTACTGCGACTCTACCCCCTGGTGTAACTTATCTGACTTGGAGGATTTAAAAACATCAATTACTGAACAGCCACAACAGTCTACAGTGTTAGAATAGTTTTATACCCCACCATTACTAGAATTCTGAAAAATGATAGCCTTCCGTATAAGCATTTTATTGTAAAATATTACATTTATTTTGTATCATTCACAAGGCTTAAAGTGTATGTAAAGCCAAAACTTTTATTTTAGCTTTAGATGAACTCTTGTAGATTTTTTGTGCTGGGGAAATAAGAGGAAATCTCTCCAAGTGGCCTGCTTTTTCACATTGTACAGTTTCCTTATCAGTACCAACAAAAAACTAGCCCTAAGGCCTCGTACACACGATAGGTTAACCAGAGGACAACGGTCTGAAGGACCATTGTCATAGGTTAACCTATGAAGCTGACTGATGATCCGTCGTTCCTACACACCATCAGCTAAAAAAAACGTTTGTGTCAGAACGCGATGACGTAAAACACAACGATGTGCTGAAAAAACGAAGTTCAATGCTTCCAAGCATGCGTCGACTTGATTCTGAGCATGCGTGGATTCCATAGGTTAATTTTAAAGCAAGTTGGCTTTTTTTTAACCTAAGTTTAAATAACCTATGGGGCCTACACACGATCGGTTTGGACCGATGAAAGCGGTCCATCAGACCGTTGTCCTCTGGTTAACCTATCGTGTGTACGAGGCCTAAGAAATTATGTGCCTTTACATCATACCTTTAGGGTCTTGGCCATACGTATGGGTGGGGTCTACTCGCCCTGCACATAGGGGGACCTTTCTCATGGATGCATGCTCATCAGTACCCAGGACCAAGCGTGTTCATGTCAAAGTAAACATGGTGGTACCCCGGCTTAGAGATGAGCCGTACACTGTGTGTAGTAGTTAAATGTACAGAGCCCCTCTGTAAACCATGCTGTCCCAGTAAAACACACCTTGCTTGTTAAACGTTGCATTTAGAAGGGACACTGCTGAGCCTATGCCGCTCCACCAGTCCAGCCTATCTTTGCCACTCCCAGTGACAGAATGGGCCTCCTGCCATGCACTAGTGCTGAATTCATGCATGCAAAAAATTAACTCCCCCAAAGTCCCAGTTACTTTGGGGGTACTGACTGCTAGGGAGGGAGCCAAAACACTGACCCAATACTGGAGGACCTGTTGCCTACGCCAGGTACCACACTTTATTGTGTGGCTTCTGTTCATTTCTCACCAGTTCTTGGTTACCCATGGCAACTACTATCTTCCTCCAACTCTCCTGACAAGTTAACCCTTCATACTGGCCTTCCTTTTATACCCAATGTGCTATACAGGCCCTGTTCTTCTGGTAAACTATGTTCCACCATGCATCCCTCTCAATAACCTCAGGCTTGAAACAGTTAACAAAGCTTTACTAAAGCACTTGGAAGCATTACAGTATAAGTGCAACACAGTCCTATTGACTAACTATACTGTGGCTGCCCAGGCATACCTGTACGGGTCAGAGTCTATTTCTAGGGAATCCCCTAAGGGTGGCAGACAAAGGTTGCTTCAGGCTACATCCTTCATGGTGGAACGGACCTTCCTGCTTCCCATGCAGTTGGGCCAAAAAGCCCCCTGAGCTTAGCCTTGCTCTATTTATATATAGACCAGGAAGAAAGGCGGGACCCAAAAAGCCTGGGAAGCCGGCAAAACCCAGAGCTTAAAGGAGTTGTAAAGGAAAAAATGTTTTGCCTAAAATTAATGTCTGCAAGGTAGAATAGTGTAATGATTCTGTTAAAAAACAAGTAAATACCTATTAAATTCATTCATCTATATCACCTCCGGCGTTCTAGTTTCTGTTCTCTCATTTACTTCCTGGTTTGCGGCTCTCGTTCATGTAAGAACTACATTTCCCAGTATGCATTGTGGCACGCCCAGTAATTCACACCTCCTTGAAGTCTCTAACACGTAGAGAGCGTCCTGCCGCACAGTTGTAGTTCCCAGGAGGGGGCGAGCACGTCACTGACCACCGCAGTAAAGCCTCCCTTCATGGTGGTGAGTAACAATCAGACAAGCAGGAAGTGAACAGAACAGAGAAGAAATAGAGCAACTTCTGAGCAAAAACGAACAATGAGGAATTGAAAAGAGGAATGTCTGCAGGTAAAGGATGCTTATTATGAAAAAAAAAATTCCTTTACAACCCCTTTAACTCTTCCCTAAACTGGACAGTTTAATTTTCCTTGCTTACAGCAATATACCCTTAGTAGGCTCCTGCCTACACATGGACATTTTGTAGCTCCTGTGTGCTAAGGTGTAAAATCCCTGGCACTTCCTGGTGCCCGGGGAGTTACACATGTCGCATACAGCCGCCAATACAAATGGCTGTACCTAGCCATACTTGAGTAAATGCTCATTGCTTCAGTACCGGTGTCTACCCATGCATGCACATGCAACATTTCTTCCCAATGCCCCTGTTTGCATTTGGGAGGAAGCACCATACATGCATTCACAGGTAAATGAAGATGCAGAAGCCATCGGGATTTGCCAGGGCATGGCCACTCACAGTGATTCACTTGTATTGACGGTAATACGTGACATTCGAGGCTCCCTGGACGCCAGAAGGTGCCAGGGATATTATGCCACAGGAGCTTCTAAGCATCTGTGTGCATGAGGCCTAAATGTCATCTTCTTTTGTAATAACCCTGTCCTGTACCCTTAATGTTTACTTTTGATTTCTCTTAGATGCACTTAGTCCTGCACTCCTGTTCCCCAGATTCAGCTAAAGCCCACTGTCGGCTGAAGTCACAGAGCTGGTCCAGGCTCTGCAAGAATCCCAACAATAATGTCGGGATCCACCCAAATTCCTGACCAGCAGCTGACTCAGCATGATGCTGAGAGGTTGACCCAGCCGCTCCCACCCTCTTCACAGCCCAGCGCTCCAGTTTTGGCAGGGGAGAGCTTCAATATCGGTTCATTGCTGTAGCCATCTAGATGAGTATGTACTGTATGTTTTTTTTTTTTTGTAAACCTGCACTTCTATTTTAAGTAAATGTTGGATTCACTTGGTGTTTAAAACATATAGTGGCCTCTGCTGAACCAAAACACTCACCCGTGAACCCCCCATGAACAGTACTTCTCAGCTCCAGGGCACCATAAATCTAGTACCTTGTGTTTTTATATATTCATGGGTTCATTGCTATTATTTATATATATGTATTTTAGTGTACACAAATCTTGCACAATAAAGTACCGGTATTCATTTTATAACTGTCAGAATTATTTCATCTAGCCTTCAATGAAAATTGTACCATATAAATGAACAGCATGTATACAATACTTTATTTCACATAATAAATAACATATTGTCATAGCAGTGTGTATTTGTCCTTCATGAGTCCCTGCTAATCCCAAAAGGCACTTTTATAATACAACATCAACAGTTTTCTTTCCTGTAGCTTCTTCCTCTTCTTTCCACACACATCACTTCCCTTTACTTTTTAGATACAATGTAAAATGATTTAACATATTTAGCATTCTCTTACATACGCTTTAGATACCATTTTGAGTAAGATACATTTCAGGTCATTTAAAAGCGGAACTATACTTTCAAATCACATTTAAATAAATTAAATGTGTTAGCGCTGCTACTTACAGTTTGAAACACACTTTTCTGAAAAAGTGTAAAGCGTTTCCATTATTTTTCTTTTCACTTCTCTTTTTTCTTTGTCCACGCATATGCATTAAAGTGTTACTAAACCCAGGACCCTGCATTCACTATATCTGGTCTCTCACAGTACACAGACCATGGAAATGCAATTATTTCTGTAAATATAAACTGCTAAATACCTTTTCTTATCAGCAGTATATAGCAGTCGTATGACTTCTATCAGTGTCTTGTTAAAGCTTGTAGGAGAAATTTTCATTCTCCTCTGACTGGCCTATGAAGCTACAGGACCCCTGACCCTCTGTCTGGAAAAGTGCTGATTGGCCCTGTGTCGGTCACATGCACCCTACCAAGAAAAAAAACAAAACAATACACACTAAATTAAGCATGTGCAGAGTGCCCCCAAGGCTCTGTACTATTAGGAAATGGATTGGAGACTGTGGAAGAGAGGGAGGATCAGAGAAGACAGGCTCAATCAGGTTTTTTACACAACTCCTTAGAGTCCACAGTGAGTATAACAAGCATGCTTTACTGCATAAGTAGACTGATTTTACTGTTGTGGGTTTAGTACACTTCAACTCCCAGAATCTTAGCAAAGCCAAAAGAAGAGAGTCATTATGTTAGAAGAGGATGCTTAAAGTGATTGTTTGGGTTATTTTTTTACATAACAAACATGTTATACTTACCTCCACTGTGCAGTTCCTTTTTCACAGAGTTTCTCCGATCCTGCTGTTCTTGGGTCCCTCTGCGACTGTCTCGGCTCCTCCCCGCAAGAGCTAACCCCCCTCTGGGAAACTCTATCCTGAGGGGGTTAGCTTGCGGGCGCATCCCAGTCATACACGACAGACTGTGTCTATAGACGCAGCGTCCATAAACACAGAGGGCCGGATTCAGATACATTGGCGTACCTGTCCGGCCCGCGTAACGTATCTCCGATATGTTACGCCGCTCTAACTTTGGGCGCAAGTTCTTTTTTTCACAAAGAACTTGCGCCCTTAGTTAGAGCGGCGTAGCGTATGTGTTTTGGCGTAAGGCCGCGTAATTCAAATGGGGATGTAGGGGGCGTGTTTTATTTAAATTTCCCTTGACCCCGCGTTTTTTACGTTTTACTTGAACGGCGCATGCGCCGTCCGTAAAATCTCCCAGTGTGCATTGTTCTAAATGACGTCGCAAGAACGTCATTGCTTTCGTCGTGAACGTAAATTACGTCCTTCCGTATTCGCGAACGACTTACGCAAACAACGTAAACATTTCAAAACTCGGCGCGGGAACGACGTCCATACTTAACATTGGCTGCGCCTCATAGACCCAGGGGTAACTATACGCCGGAAAAAGCCGAACGCAAACGACGTAAAAAAAAAACGCCGGGCGGTCGTTCCTTTCTGAATCGGCGTAACTCCTCATTTGCATATTCGTGGCGTATACAAAGCGGCCAGCGTGAGATTGCAGCCTAAGATCCGACGGTGTAAGTCACTTACACCTGTAGGATCTTAGGGAGATCTATGCGGAACCTGATTCTATGAATCAGGCATAGATACGACCGACGGAACTCAGAGATACGACGGCTTATCAGGAGATACACCGTCGTATCTCTATCTGAATCTGGCCCAATGTGTATGACTCGGTCCCCCGGCGGCCGCGTCATTTAATGTGATTGACAGAAGCATGTGCCAATGGCTGCGCTGCTATCAATCTATCCAATACAATCCAATCAACGGCCAGACTCTGTGGAGAAGAGGATGCCAGGGGATGCACACAGAAGGTGAACGGGCTCAGGTAAGTAAACGGGGGGTGTTTTTTCACCTTAATGCATAGGATGAAAAAACATGAACCTTTACAACTCCTTCAATAATCACTCGTTTTCTGACATAGCATAAGAAACAATCACGTATAATAATATAGCATAAGGAACAAGACCAGAGCTTAGTGAACGTGGCAAAAATTCACTCTGTAAAGATTACCCAATCATGTGCGAGGAAAAAAAATTGCAGGTTATGGTATGTTGGAAGTTGGCAGAGCTTCATCTCACGTCATCTGCAAAAACAATCAATTTCAATTCATCCACCTTACCAATCATTCAGTGTCTGCTACTCCTCTCTGTCAATCTCTCTATTGGCTTCTGCTCATCCGAATTCAATTCAAAATACTAACAATTTACAAAGCCATCCACAACTCTGCCCCCAGCTACATCACTAACCTAGTCTCAAAATACCAACCAAATTTGTTGATCCCATGATCTCCTGCTCTCTGGCTCCATTGTCACCTCCTCCCATGCTCGCCTCCAGGACTTTTCCTGAGCCTCTTCCATCCAATGGAACTCCCTACTCCAATCTGTCCAACTATCTCCTAAACCCTTCTCTTCAGAAAACCGATTTCTGCCCCCAGCTACATCACTAACCTAGTCTCAAAATACCAACCAAATTTGTTGATCCCATGATCTCCTGCTCTCTGGCTCCATTGTCACCTCCTCCCATGCTCGCCTCCAGGACTTTTCCTGAGCCTCTTCCATCCAATGGAACTTCCTACTCCAATCTGTCCAACTATCTCCTAAACCCTTCTCTTCAGAAAACCGATTTCTGCCCCCACCTAACAACTGTACTTTTATTTTGTCCATCAGATCATACCCCACATTTATTACCCTTTGTATCACTTGACCCTCCCTCTTAGATTGTAAGCTCTAAGGAGCAGGGCCCTCTGAATACCCCTGTATTGAATTGGAGTCTAACTTTACTGTCTGCCCTCGTGTTGTAAAGTGCTGCAGCGCTTTATAGATCCTGAATAATAGTGCCAAAGGGAGCTACCTTAAAGGTAAAAAGGGGAAGATTGTTCAGTGTGTGTTAATGAATTGTAAATCTGCATGTTGGGTGAATCTCATAGTGTTTGCTTCCAAATGATTGTGCTGTCACATGTATTACCAACTCTTTACAAAGAGTGTTGGGAATTCAGCAGATATAAAGACTTTTGACCAAGGGAATAAGAATTCCCGTAGCAAATAAAATTATTATATTATATATTAAGTAGCGACAGTTTGATTTCTGCCAAGGACACTCCCTGCTTTGGGTTTTGTATGTTTTACAATCATTTCCCCTTAGTGCTCGAATTTCCCCTGAATCCATGTTGGTGGATTTGCTGGTTTCAACTTTCTTGGCCTTCTTTTATACATGTGTGCATGTATAAAAGATTCTGATAAGAACTAGGGTTGTCCCGATACCGATACTAGTATCGGTACCGATACCAAGCATTTGTCCGAGTACTTGTACTCGGACAAATGCTCCGATGCTTCACCCAATACCTGGCCAGTCAGGGTGATCAGTGCTGTGGAGGAGTTACAAGCACTGATCACCCTGTATAGATTTAAAAGTCTGACAGCCGGTCCTCTCTCTCAAACCCCCTGCCGCGGCTTTCATCGGTGATCGGTGCTTCTCTCCCACACACGATCACCACTGACTGTCCCCTATCCTCCTCCAGTCCCCATACGTCCTTCTCCATGCTGCTGTCCCGATCCATGCTGCTCCGTGTCCCTCTCCATGCATCTGTCCCCCTCTCTCCTCCGTGCATCTGTCCCCCTCCATGCTGCTCCGTGCATCTGTATTTCCTCTCTCCTCCGTGTCCCACTCCATGCTGCTCCGTGCATCTGTATTTCCTCTCTCCTCCGTGTCCCACTCCATGCTGCTCCGTGCATCTGTATTTCCTCTCTCCTCCGTGTCCCACTCCATGCTGCTCCGTGCATCTGTATTCCCTCTCTCCTCCGTGTCCCCCTCCATGCTGCTCTGTGCATCTATATTCCCTCTCTCCTCCGTGTCCCCCTCCATGCTGCTCGGTGTCCCCCTCCGTGCATCTGTTCCCCTCCATGCTGCTCTGTGTCCCCCTCCGTGCATCTGTCCCCCTCTCTCCTCCTGTCCCCCTCTTTCCTCCTGTCCCCCTCCGTGCATCTGTCCCCCTCTCTCCGCCGTGTCCCCCACCTTGCTTCTGTCCCCCTCCATTCTGCTCCATGTCTCCCTCTGTGCATCTGTCCCCCTCCGTGCATCTGTCCCCCTCTCTCCTCCTGTCCCCCTCCGTGCATCTGTCCCCCTCTCTCCTCCTGTCCCCCTCCGTGCATCTGTCCCCCTCTCTCCGCCGTGTCCCCCACCTTGCTTCTGTCCCCCTCCATTCTGCTCCATGTCCCCCTCTGTGCATATGTCCCCCTCCATGCTGCTCCGTGTCCCCCTCCGTGCATCTGTCCCCCTTTCTCTTCCGTGTCCCCCTCCGTGCATCTGTCCCCCTCTCTCCTCCTGTCCCCTTCCGTGCATCTGTCCCCCTCTCTCCTCCGTGTCCCCCTCCATGCTGCTCCGTGCATCTGTATTCCCTCTCTCCTCTGTGTCCCCCTCCATGCTGCTCCGTGCATCTGTATTCCCTCTCTCCTCCGTGTCCCCCTCCATGCTGCTCGGTGTCCCCCTCCGTGCATCTGTCCCCCTCCATGCTGCTCCGTATCCCCCTCTGTGCATCTGTCCCTGTCTCTCCTCCTGTCCCCCTCCGTGCATCTGTCCCCCTCTCTCCCTTGTGTCCCCCTCCGTGCATCTGTCCCCCTCCATTCTGCTCTGTGTCTCCCTCCGTGCATCTGTTCCCCTCTCTCTTCCATGTCCCACTCCATGCATCTGTCCCCCTCCATGCTGCTCTGTGCCCCCCTCCGTGCATCTGTCCCCCTCTCTCTTCCGTGTCCCCCTCTGTGCATCTGTCCCCCTCTCTTCTACCGTCCCCCTCGGTATCTCAGGATGGAGATGGTAAACGCAGCTCCTTTGTTTTCTGAATGGGCAGAGTCAGTGATCACTGACTATCCATTCACATAACAGAAACATTGTAACCTCCTGTGATTACGATGTCTCAGTTAATGAATGAAGGGAAGCCGCTGTCTTCTCTCCTTTCATTTTCAGTGCAGCGGAGGCTGCTGAGAAAGGTACTGGGGAATATGTGTTCCTAGTCCCTTTCTCTGTCTCAAAGGGGAGATGTCAGAGGTCTGTTAAGACCCCTGATATCTCACCATAGCCCCCCAACAGGGCTGATAAAAAAAAATTGCAATAAATAATAAAAAATAATAATAATAATAAAAAAAAAACACACTGACATTCAAAAGGTGGCTCTGCATAGAAACCAATTAGCTTCCAGGTTTTATTGCCAAAGCTTAATTGAACAAGCTGAAGTTTGAAGCTTATTGCCTACTATGTACAACTGCATCAGATTCCACCTGTTTTAGTAAATCTCCCCCAAATCTCCCCCCAATGACTCTTTAAATCACCTTTGGCTTAAAAGCAGAAGTAAACACATCCATAAAACAGTTTCATTTCCGGCATGTGCCGGAAAATGTAACACTCCTATTGGTTGTGCTCTCAAGCAAACTGTCAAGCCATCCAATAGCTGGTGTCATAACTGATCACATGTGCAGCATCATGGTAGTTGTAGATTCAACAGAGGCAAAGATGGCAGCTTCCTTGACTGAAAACAATAGGAGGGTTTACTAACATTTTAACCACTTAAGCACCGCCTCCTGCACATATACGTCGGCAGAATGGCACGGCTGGGCACATCCACGTACAGGTACGTCCTGTACTAGTACCCAGCCGTGGTCCGAAGCTCCGTGACTGGGACTGCGGGACTCACGGACCCGATCGCCGCTGGAGTCCCGCGATCGGTCCCCGGAGCTTCACTGTGGCGGCAGCATCGATCGTGTCATCCCTTTTTTAGGGGGACACAATCGATGATATCACACCTACAGCCACACCCCCCTACAGTTGTAAACACACTTCAGGTCACACATAACCCCATCAGCGCCCCCTGTGGTTAACTCCCAAACTGCAATTGTCATTTTCACAATAAACAATGCATTTTAAATGCATTTTTTGCTGTGAAAATGACAATGGTCCCAAAAATGTGTCAAAATTGTCCGAAGTGTCCGCCATAATGTCACAGTCACGAAAAAAATCGCTGATCGCCGCCATTAGTAGTAAAAAAAAATAATTAATAAAAATGCAATAAAAATATCCCCTATTTTGTAAACGCTATAAATTTTGCGCAAACCAACCGATAAACGCTTATTGCGATCTTTTTTACCAAAAATCAGTAGAAGAATACGTATCGGTCTAAACTGAGGAAAAAACTTTTTTTTATATATATTTTTGGGGGATATTTATTATAGCAAAAAGTAAAAAATATTGCATTTTTTTCAAAATTGTCGCTCTATTTTTGTTTATAGCGCAAAAAGGTGAGGTGATCAAATACCACCAAAAGAAAGCTCTATTTGTGGGAAAAAAAGGACGCCAATTTTGTTTGGGAGCCACGTCGCACGACCGCGCAATTGTCAGTTAAAGCGACACAGTGCCGAATCGCAAAAAGGGGCCTGGTCTTTTACCTGCATTTTGGTCCGGGTCTTAAGTGGTTAACTAAAACAGCATTATTTCGAAATGGTAATATGGTAATATGTGTACATACAATATGTGTACAGTTAGAATTCAACTGAAGTTTGATGTAAAATTCGATTTGAATTTCATTCCGAATTCCTGAAATTCTGACAAGTCGTGTTTCCTTATTCGGAGCATTCAATAAAATTTGTTTATATTGTAATTTAGGTCGAAATTTTGTGCAAATATTAATTCGGAATGCAACGAACCGCACATGTCTAATTTCTAAACCAATGGTCTCAGTAGCCATGGGTCCATTGCTGGCTGCTACCTCTGCTACCTTTGTTCCTACACCACATCACACTGACTATAGCTACCATTCATTAGCAGCCCTGATAAAAGCTGAATAATTATTGCGGTTTTCCCAACTCCTATGATAAAAAATGACAGGCACGTTGTGCTTTGTCAGCACTAAGTGAGGATAGTCATATCATGCACCGAGTCACAATCAATAAACGTACTTGTGTGTTACTTAATGAGCATCAATTATTAGCCTAAAGAAGAGATATTACATATGTCCCATCTAGTGCCTGTTACTACTGATAAATAAATGATAGACTAAAGTAGACATTTGGCGCTGAAATGATTAGGGCCTGTGCAAATTAAATGGCTACAAATATATTAGCAACAACTGAAGCTCCTTTCATCTGCTGTTTAGGATTACTGGGATGTCTTTTCCAGACGCTCGGAGAGGGAGGGGTGCTGCTGGGCCACATTCTTGCTGGACACTTTGTTGTTTGATGTAATGTGTCAGACGGTCTAATTAAACAATAATCTATGGTATCCTTTTAAAAATATGCCAGTGGGGTTTAAATATATTAAAATCACAGTTTGTAGTTATTTGCACATGTTTTTCTTTAAAAAAAATAAAATTGTATAGAAATGTAAAATGAAAATAATAATTAGTATTTTATGTAAAACATTACTAATAATTGAATTTTGTTAATTCATTAATTGTTATGGAAACCCAATCACTAAAATGTCTTCTTTAACTACTTGCCGACCTGCCGCCGTCATTCTACGGCGGCAGGTTGGCTCTCCTGCGCGAGAGCCCGTAGCTCTACGTCGGCTCTCTCGCAGGCCACTAAGGGTGCGCGCACCCCCCGCTCATGTGCCCGGCGTGCGCGATTGCCGCCGGGCACACGCGATCGCTCGTTACAGAGCGGGGACCGGGAGCTGTGTGTGTAAACACACAGCTCCCGGTCCTGTCAGGGGGGGAAATGCTAATCTTCTGTTCATACAATGTATGAACAGAAGATCAGTGATTTCCCCTAGTGAGGCCACCGCCCCTACAGTTAGAACACACCCAGGGAACATACTTAACCCCTTCCCCGCCCCCTAGTGTTAACCCCTTCACTGCCAGTGGCATTTTTATAGTAATCCAATGCATTTTTATAGCACTGAAATTTGTCAAAAGTGTCCGAAGTGTCCGCCATAATGTCGCAGTACCGAAAAAAATCGCTTATCGCCGCCATTACTAGTAAAAAAAATAATAATAAAAATGCCATAAAAATACCCCCTATTTTGTAAACGCTATAACTTTTGCGCAAACCAATCAATAAACGCTTATTGCGATTTTTTTTTAGGAAAAATATGTAGAAGAATATGTATCGGCCTAAACTGAGGGAAAAAAAATTGTTTTTATATATTTTTGGGGGATATTTATTATAGCAAAAAGTAAAAAATATTTTTTTTTTCAAAATTGCCGCTCTATTTTTGTTTATAGTGCAAAAACTAAAAACCGCAGAGGTGATCAAATACCACCAAAATAAAGCTCTATTTGTGGGAAAAAAAGGACGCCAATTTTGTTTGGGAGCCACGTCGCACGACCACGCAATTGTCAGTTAAAGCGACGCAGTGCCGAATTGCAAAAAGTACTGTGGTCTTTGACCAGCAATATGGTCCGGGGGTTAAGTGGTTAAGGGCTCATTCACTCATGTATTAGCTGTACTAGTACTAGTTTTTTTGCACTGTTAAAAATAATATGGGAAGTATTTTGCTTAAAGGGGTTGTAAAGGTAAAAGTTTTTTCACCTTATTGCATTCTATGCATTAAGGTGAAAAAACTTCCGACTATACCGGCCCCCCGTTATACTTACCTGACCCCTCGAAAGTCCAACGCTCGGCCCCGACATCCTCTTCGTCGCTCAGCCTGGACATTGATTGGCTAGAGCGGATGGATTGAAAGCAGCGCAGCCATTGGCTGGCGCTGCTGTCAATCACATTCAATGACGCGGCGCGCCGAGGGGCGCGGCCGAGTGATACAGCGAGCGGCTAGGCCGCTCGCTGTATCATGTTAGCGTGCCCGCAAGGACTCCACACAATTCGAGGGTGCTCGCATGAATGTATGGAGTTCTTGCGGGGAGGACCAGAGACAGCCGCCGAGGGACCCCAGAAGATGTGGATAGGGAACAGAGGCGTCTCTAGGCTTTGTGAGGCCTTAGGCAAAACTTAGACATGAGGCTCCACTCACAGCCATAATGGGAAAAATAATTCAAGCAAGAAAAATGGCTGCAATAAATGCATGTATCTAGCACACAGGTGATCAGCACCAGGGCACCCTCCTCACCCATCATATTCAACCAATGCAAGAGGGCAGAGAGAGGGGGAGATGAGAAAGAGAGAGGGGTATTAGAGAGATCCGATGACGCTGACATTAGTACTGATTACAGGAAAATTAGGTGGTCGTGAGGCCCCTGTGAGTGTGAGGACTTAGGCGACTGCCTAATTTGCCTAATTAGAGAGCCGCCTCTGATCGGGGCCACTCTGTGCAAAAACGAGCTGCACAGTGGAGGTAAGTATAAAATGTTTGTTATTTAAAAAAAAAAGGATTTTCTCACTTAATGAGTATGACCAGGCCATATTTTGTGTCGCTTTAACTGACAATTGCGCAGTCATTCGATGCTGTACCCGAACAAAATAGACGTTCTTTTTTTCCCACAAATAGAGCTTTCTTGTTGTGGTATTTGATCACCTCTGCGGTTTTTATTTTTTGAGCTATAAACAAATAAAGAGCGACAATTTTGAAAAAAAATGCTATTTCTTTTTGCTATAATACATATCCAACAAAATATATAAAAAAAAAAACGAATTTATTCATCAGTTTAGGCCGATATATATTCTTCCACGTATTTTTGGTGAAAAAAAATCCAATAGGTGCAAAATGATTGGTTTGCGCAAAAGTTATTGTGTCTACAATCTATGGGATAGATTTAGGGACTTTGATTTATTTTTTATTGTTTTTACTAGTAATGGTGGCGATCTGCGATTTTTATTGGGACTGTGACATTGCGGCGAAAAAATGTAACCCAAAATGACACTTTTTGGGGACCAGTGACATTATTACATTGATCAGTGCTATAAAAATGCACTGATCAATGTAAAAATTACACTGGCAGGCAAGGGGTTAACACTAGGCGGCGATTAAGGAGTTAAGTGTGTTTTCTAGGTGTGTTCTGTCAGGAACAGTAAATCTCTGTCATGTCCCCTGTGAGAACGGGGATTCGCCTTGTTTACAAAGGCAGATCCTCGTTCTGCCTCTGCACTATGCGATTGTGGGTCGCTGGCGGAAATCGACCCGCGGGCACGCTCCCACAGCTTGCAGCACGCATGCCCGCAACTGCGCCTGCGTGAGCCGATGTACACCTATGGCGATTTGCGCAGGAGAGTCAACCAGCAGCTGTATAATGACAGCGGCTGATCAGCAAGCAGTTAATCTGTGCAATAAGTGTGAAAAAAAATTAATGATAGTGTTAGAGCTGTCCTGTACACACTTCTGGTGTTATTTCAAGGCGTTCTCTCAGTTCTTAAACTACAGAACAATTACTCTCTATGCAGTAGAGGGTAGGAGAGGGATTCCGTAGTTTAACAAAAGACATCGGGCAGGGCTGACACCATTCCTTGCTATTTCAGTCCATAAAAAGGCATGTGTAGTCCACCACGATAAATAATTAGGAGCTAGGTGCATTTATGGTAGACCAACAGCTATTTTTTTGTACTTCTGTAGAAGGTTCTGTGACAAAGACGGAAGTGACGAAACACGTCGGGGATGGGAATACAGCAATCTGGATTGTCAGAATGGGGGGTGGTGAGACACAAACCAGCACCTTAAGCAATGCACCCCCATACAAATGTACTAAAAGGCTTGATTTATGTCTTTAAAATGTGAGTGGTTTTCCTATTTTAAATTAAGTCGTTGAACATTTGGTTACTGTACCATTGGAGGCATTTTCTTTATTTTTTATATGGGATACTTTGATACATCCGCCCCACTGAGGAACTCAATGAGATTTGCTTAGGGAGTCAATCGATTGAAAGTTCTATTATGCTTGATATGCCAACCATGAGAACGGAAGGAATATGTTTCTGGTGAGTTCCTGTCTATTGGGAGAGGGATCACGTTTGCGCACAGAAGGTGTTTTCTGGAAAGAATGCAAAGTGGAATACTGACCAATACGGTGGACTTTTTCAGCACATTGCACTGGGTGGAATTATTTTGACTTTTTATTTTAATACATTTTTTTTGTTCACTTTGGACTATTTTTTTTAGAACTGCATATATACTTGATGTTGATTACATGTATCACAGCGCTACTAACTTTGGGCCAGATTCACGTAGGGGAGCGGCGGCGTAACGTATCGTAGATACGTTACACCGCCGCAAGTTTTCATCGCAACTGCCTGATTCACAAAGCACTTGCGATGAAAACTACGCTGGCAGCCTTCCGGCGCAAGGCGGGCCAATTCAAATGGGCGTGTGCCATTTAAATTAGGCGCGCTCCCCCGCCGGACCTACTACGCATGCTCCGTTTCGCAATTCCCGTCGTGCTTTGCGCGCCGTGACGTCATTTTTTCGAACGGCGACGCGCGTAGCGTACTTCCGTATTCCCGGACGTGTTGCGCAAACGACGTTAAATTTTAAATTTCGACACGGGAACGACGGCCATACTTTAGACAGCAATACGTTTGCTGACTAAAGTTAGGGCACCCAAAACGACGACTAAATTAGCGACGGGAAACTAGACTAACGGCGACGTAGCAAACGCGAAAATCCATCGTGGATCACCGTAGCTCCTAATTTGCATACCCGACGCTGGTTTACGACGCAAACTCCCCCCAGCGGCGGCCGCGGTACTGCATCCTAAGATCCGACAGTGTAAAACAATTACACCTGTCGGATCTTCTGGCTATCTATGCGTAACTGATTCTATGAATCAGTCGCATAGATAGAAACAGAGATACGACGGCGTTTCCCTTTTGTGAATCTGGCCCAGAGTAGTGAATTTTGCACTGAGATAAGATTTTACACTTTATTGTATATTGTCATAAATATAGGGATGCCTGCCTTTACATGCACATGAACTTGCCATTTAACTTAAATTTTGATTCAGGAACATTAGTGGGCAGTAGGAACTCCCACATCTGTTAGTTAAAAAACAGGGGCCATGGCTTAGCACCACAAGGCCCCATGTACTGCCTAGGCATACTCTGTATTGTCATAAGTATTGGGACACCTGCCTTTACACGCACATGAACTGTAATGACATCCAAGTCTTAGTCCGTAGGGATCAATATTGAGTTGGCCCACCCTTCAACTCGTCTGGGAAGGCTGTCCACAAGGTTTAGGAGTGTGTCTATGGGAATGTTTGACCATTCTTCCAGAAGCGCATTTGTGAGGTCAGGCATTGATGTGGTTTGCAGTCTCTACTCTAATTCATCCCAAAGGTGTTCTATCGATTTGAGGTCAGGACTCTGTGCAGGCCAGTTAAGGCCAGTTAAAGGGTCACTAAAGAAAAAACATTTTTTAGCTAAATAGCTTCCTTTATCTTACTGCAGTACTGGTTTCATGTCCTCATTGTTCGTTTTTGCTTAGAAGTAGCTGTAATTCTGCTGTGATCTCCTGTTTCCTTATAACCATCGTACTGGGAGATTTTCACGGTGGTCTAAGCTGTCATTACTGTGTGTCTAAAACTCCTCAGAACCAATCAGATTCATTTTAAAAACAAAACACTGCCCTGGATTTGTTTGTTTTTGTTCTGTGAGTCTTCCCGACTCACCTCTCACCCGGAAATTCATGTATGTACCTTTAAAACCGAACGTGAAACTAGAGGCACATTATATGATAGATTAAATTCAATTTTTAATCATTTTTAAAAGGAATCAGTTAACTTTTATGTCTCTATACCCTGTAAACAGTCATTTCAGCAAAAAAAAAAAATCCTTTAGTGACCCTTTAAGTTCTTCCACTACAAACTCGCTCATCCATGTCTTTATGGATCTTGCTTTTGCACTGGTGAGCAGTCATGTTGGAACAGGAAGGGGCCACCCAAACAACGTAAAATACGATGGCTGTTCCGTCGTCCATACCTTGCATGAGCTGCGCCATCTTTTTGGTGGTTTATCTTTACGCCGGAAAAACGTCTTACGTAAACGGCGTATCTTACTGCGACAGGCGTACATACGTTCGTTAATCGGCGTATCTTGCTCATTTACATATTTGACGCGTAAATCCACGTACACACCCCTAGCAGCCAGCGTAAATATGCAGCCAAGATACGACGGCGTAGGAGACTTACGTTGGTCGTATCTTGGCAACAGTGAGGCGTATCTGAGTTTAAGAATGCGCGCAAAGATACAACGGCGCGCATTTGGACTTACGACGTCGTATCTACTGATACGCCGTCGTAGGTCTCTCTGAATCTGGCTATTAGAAGGGAAATCGAAGGAAAAGGTAAGTGAACCAAAAATGCACTAGATTAACCCCTTAACGCCCACCGCACGACTATTTACGTCCGCAGAATGGCACGGACAGGCAGAAGGACGTATATATACGTCCTTGCCTTCTAGCGGGTGGGGGGTCCAATCGGGACCCCCCCGCTGCGTATATTCGTTTATAGCCGCTCCGTCGCGATCGCTCCCCGAGGCTGAAGCACGGGGAGAGCCGTATGTAAACACGGCTTCCCCGCGCTTCACTGTGGCGGCGTATCGATCGAGTGATCCCTTTTATAAGGGAGACTCGATCGATGACGTCAGTCCTACAGCCACACCCCCTACAGTTGTAAACACACACTAAGTGAACACTAACCCCTACAGCGCCCCCTGTGGTTAACTCCCAAACTGCAACTGTCATTTTCACAATAAACAATGCAATTTAAATGCATTTTTTGCTGTGAAAATGACAATGGTCCCAAAAATGTGTCAAAATTGTCCGAAGTGTCCGCCATAATGTCGCAGTCACGAAAAAAATCGCTGATTGCCGCCAATAGTAGTAAAAAAAAAAAAAAAAATGCAATAAAACTATCCCCTATTTTGTAAACGCTATACATTTTGCGCAAACCAATCGATAAACGATTATTGCGATTTTTTTTACCAAAAATAGGTAGAAGAATACGTATCGGCCTAAACTGAGGAAAAAAAATGTTATATATGTTTTTGGGGGATATTTATTATAGAAAAAAGTAAAAAATATAAGTGAGGTGAACTCCTGCGCTGTCTAAAGTGAGGGGACAAGTGAGAAGTGGGGATACTGCTGCAAATAAAAAGGAGGTCTACCTCGATAGACAAAAGTGGTAAATGTAACAAGTGAAATATTTGCGCTGTAAAGTGTTATACAAATTAATGTGTGTGTGCATATAACCACATACATATACAAGTACAAAAAGGGGGTGGGGAAAGTCCAAAAAGGGGTGACACTAATATACCAGTGAACAATAATGTTGAATAGTCCTTAATCAAGGACACAGTGCTAAAGAGGTCCAGGTACAACACAGTCCAACCGTGTAAAAGTGCAGTTCATCAATACTTGATCCAATCAGTAGCGTTGTAAGATAAAAAATGTTGAAAAATATGGCAATAAAAATAGGTATAAAAATTCAGAATAAAAATAAAAATAAGGATCAAAGTAATTCAGAAGAAGGAGGCCTTGTATCCGAAAAGGGTGAAAGACAGAAGGTGAGCCGTAACCAAGATCTCATATATGCACCTCTTGTGATCCCAGCAGCTCACCTCGGATCTGGCAAGCTGGGCTTAATCAGCCTGGTCCTGATGGATATGGTCCGGAGTTGGATATCACATTCGGGTCTCCATAAAGTGTATTACATGAAAAAGTAGAAGGGGTAAAAGCCAAATGGTGTGATAACGTCACAGAGGGGGGTGGTAATGTCTATGATCTAAACCAGTGGAGATGCACTCACATGTGGGTGAAAAACTGGGGCTCTTATCCACGAACGCCGAGCTCGTCAGTCCCTCCTTCCTCTCCCTTACTGATTCTCCAGGATTGGGAGTCCCGTGTCCCCAATGGTTCGCGGATCAACTCTTGATGTGTATGAGGATCTCGGTAGTGTATGTGGGGTAAAAGAGAAGGACAAGCCTGATCGTGTGATATCGTGAACAACAACAAAACCCCAGGAATGCCCAGATGGTAATGCACTCACATAAACAATATGAAAGAAAGGACCTTCCTCCACGAGTGCGGACTCGCAATGAATCTATGCCTCCACCTCTTCCCCTCTGTCTATGGCCCGGGCTCGATGCTCAGATGTTGTAGTCATACATAGGGGGAAGTGAATAGACAACCATAGCGTAGCCCGGTCAGACGTGAAAAATTTATTAAAAACAATTAAAAACTCACATTTAAAATCGAAATTGCTGCATCAATCTGACGAGTGGAGAACTCGTATGTCCATTCGTCGGATGCTAGAGTGTGTCAAGCCCTCCAATCCCTATAGGGGATTATTGTTCACTGGTATATTAGTGTCACCCCTTTTTGGACTTTCCCCACCCCCTTTTTGTACTTGTATATGTATGTGGTTATATGCACACACACATTAATTTGTATAACACTTTACAGCGCAAATATTTCACTTGTTACAAAAAGTAAAAAATATTGCATTTTTTTCAAAATTGTCGCTCTATTTTTGTTTATAGCGCAAAAAATAAAAACCGCAGAGGTGATCAAATACCACCAAAAGAAAGCTCTATTTGTGGAGAAAAAAGGACGCCAATTTTGTTTGGGAGCCACGTCGCACGACCGCGCAATTGTCTGTTAAAGCGACGCAGTGCCGAATCGCAAAACCTGGCCTGGGCATTTAGCTGCAAAATGGTCCGGGGCTTAAGTGGTTAAAGGAACCTATTTAGAAAAAAAAGAAAACAAACCTTTACAACCCCTTTAAAAGCAAACAAAATGTTGAAGTACTTTTAAATGACACTTGCCAAGTCATCTAAAGTACTAATGAAAATCTTCGTACAAATGGCTGTTTGTATGAACATTCATCTGTAAATATACTAATGTATGGCCAGCTTTACATTGGATGATCAAAGTATAAATGTTTGTGCATCATGCTGGATAAAGATCTTCAGGTGGTCATTGTGTCTGTACAGCCTAAAGCTATGGTATTTGAGTGAAAGCAAACAATTAAGGGCTTTGTTATTAACAAACAGATTAAAAGAATACAGCAGGGGGTGGCTCTTGCCTTTGAAAGTGAAAAACTTGGAGAGGTGACTTCATCAACCGAGAAAGAGCAAGTGAAAGTGGATTGTGTGAAAATGAAAGTGATAACTACAGAATAGTTGTAAAAAAAAAAAAAAGCATTACCATTAAAGTATGACTAAAGGCAAAACTTGTTAGAGGGGAAATCTCCAATGGGGACACTAGTTCTGGTGACCTTGGGGTCCCCAGGGAATTCCCTTCATTTACAGGGATTTCCTCTCACTTCCAGTTTAGCTATGGGACAGGAATTGAAGGGAAATATCCCCAATGGGACACAGATGACAGGGGTTATAACTCTCCCATGCTCTATCCAAAACTGATTTATTTTTATTTTTTTGCCTTTAATTCTACTTTAACCACTTCCATACCAGGCACTTACGTACCTTCCCGGCCAAGCCAATTTTCAGCTTTCAGCACTGTCGCACTTTGAATGGCAATTGCGCGGTCATGCTACACTGTACCCAAACAAAATTGGCGTCCTTTTTTCCCCACAAATAGAGCTTTTTTTTGGTGGTATTTGATCACCTCTGCAATTTTTTTTTTGCGCAACAATTAAAAAAAGACTGAACATTTTGAAAAAAAAATCCTTTTTTTTTTTTCTGTTAATTTTTTTGTAAATAAGTAAGTTTTCTCTTTCAATTACAGGCACTGATATGGTGGCACTGGGCACCGATGAGATGGCACTGATGGACATCGATGAGGTAGTACTGATGGGCACAGATGAGGTGGCACTGATTGGCAGCGCTGGTATGCGGCACTGATGGGCACTCATAGGCGGCACTGATGGGCACACATAAGCGGCACTGATGGGCACTCATAGGCGGCACTGATGGGCACTCATAAGCGGCACTGATGGGCACTTATGGGCGGCACTGATGGGCACTCATGGGCGGCACTGGGCACTCATAGGCGGCACAGATGGGCACTCATGGGCGGCACTTATGGGTGGCACTGATGGATACTTATGGGTGGCACAGATGGGCACTGATAGGTGGGCACTGGGCATGGATGGGCACTGTGGGGTGGCACTGATGGACACTGTGGGGTGGCACTGATGGACACTGTGGGGCAGCACTGATTTATCCATGTTGCCAGTCAGTGCCCATTTGTGGGCACTGATTGTCATCTTTTTTATTTTTTACTGCTCTTTTTTTTTTTGCCCCCCTTTTTTTTTTTGCCCTTCCCTGGTGGTCCAGTGTGGGCTTCCCTGGTGGTCCAGTGTGGCGATCCGAGGGGGGGCTGCGCTGATATACAATCAGCGTGAACCCCCCCTGTCAAGAGAGCCACCGATCGGCTCTCCTCTACTCGCGTCTGTCAGACGCGAGTGAGGAAGAGCCATCAACGGCTCTTCCTGTTTACATCGTGATCAGCCGTGATTGGACACGGCTGATCACGGGGTAAAGAGCCTCCTCTTGTGGCTCCTGAAAAACATAATAGCAACTCTGGCTGCTAAACTCACCTGATCTCCAGCGCTGGTCAAAGACACCTGGAAAAAGGGACGTATACTAGTGTTGCCACCTTATTCTGACTGGACTATGGCTTCCAAGCAGGGTTGCTGTTGCAGTTATGTAATCTAAGGCCACGTACACACGATAGGATAGCCAGAGGACAATGGTCTGAAGAACCGATTTCATCAGTCCAAACCGATCGTGTGTGGACCCCATAGGTTATTTAACCATAGGTTAAAAAAATGAGAACTTGCTTTAAAATTTAACCTATGGACTGATAACCGATAGGTCAAAAATGATCGTTAGTATGCAAAAGCATCGGTTAAAAACCTGCGCATGCTCAGAATCAAGTCGACGCATGCTTGGAAGCATTGAACTTCGTTTTTTCAGCACGTCGTTGTGTTTTACGTCACCGCGTTCTGACACGATTGGTTTTTTAACTGATGGTGTGTACGCACGACGGACCATCAGTCAGCTTCATAGGTCCTTCAGACCGTCGTCCTCTGGCTATCCTATCGTGTGTACGAGGCCTAAGAGTGTCTGTTACACTCTCTTTCACACTGCCCAAAGCCAGCCCTAAGGCCGCGTACAGACGAGCGGACCTGTCCGATGAAAACGGTTTTTACCAGAACGAGCGTTCCCGTCTCATAACTTGCTTCTGGGCATGCGCGGGTTTAAAACATTGTTTTTGCCCACACACGATCATTTTTTACAACCCGAAAAACGTCATTTTTTCAGAAGCCGAAAAACAATGTGAAACCCTACACACGATCATTTTAAATGACGTTTTTAAAAACGTCGTTTTTTTTCATGCCGAAAAATGATCGTGCATTAGTCTCCATTAACATCTCACACTTTTTTTCATACTTTTTTTTTTAACATGGGTTCCTATGGAACACGTTCACATTAATGCATTTTTGTGCCTCTGCATTTTTGAAAAGGGTCAGGGACTCTTTTAAACGCAAAACAGTGTTTTGTTTTTTTTTTGCTTTTTTTGGTTGAATAGATTTCCATGGAGAAGCTGCAGAAAAGCGTGTAGTGCGTTTGTACTGTGTTTTTACTACAATTTTGCTGAGATTTGTCTTTTGTAATCAGCTAAACAATACGTTTTCCAAAAAAATAAAGCATTACAAATGCAAAACCCGGCAAAAACTACATAAAATCGATGTAAAAACCGAAAAAAGCACTGCAGAAACACTCAAAAGCCTTATGCCGCGTACACACGACCATTTTTCGGGATGTAAAAAATTACTGTTTTTTTTAATGTCATTAAAAACGATCGTGTGTGGGCTCCAGAGCATTTTTCATGACGTAAAAAATGGCCATTAAAAATTAAGAACATGCTCTAAATTTTCACGTTGTTTTTAAGGTCGTAAAAAATAGTCGTGTGTGGGCTTTAACGACGTGAAAAAACCGTGCATGCTCAGAAGCAAGTTATGAGACGGGAGCGCTCGTTCTGGTAAAACTAGCGTTCGTAATGGAGATAGCACATTCATCGCGCTGTAACAGACTGAAAAGCGCAAATCGTCTGTCACCAAACGTTTACTAACACGAAATCAGCAAAAGCAGCCCCAAGGGTGGCGCCATCCGAATGGAACTTCCCCTTTATAGTGCCGCCGTACGTGTTGTACGTCACCGCGCTTTGCTAGAGCATTTGTTTTTCACGATCGTGTGTAGGCAAGGCCGGCTTAACAATAATCGGTTTGAAAAAAACGTTGTTTTTTCTAGACCATTAAAAATGTCATGTGTACGCGGCATTAGAGAGAAAGAGGCAATTGAACCAGTGAACGCGCTTTCCTGCAATTCAGATTTATGGTGAAGAAAATTACAACTATAGGACAGCCAGGCATACAAGATGAAAGTCAAGATGAAAATTACACCCACTCAGCTGATTGTCTAATGCCGCGTACACATGACCGTGTTTCGGGTTGAAAAAATTTAAATTTTTAATGGTCTAGAAAAAACTAAGTTTTTTTCAACCCGATCGTTAAAATGGCCTTGCCTACACACGGTCGTGAAAAAAAAATGCTCTAGCAAAGCGCGGTGACGTACAACGCATACAACGGCACTATAAAGGGGAAGTTCTATTCGGATGGTGCCACCCTTTGGGCTGCTTTTGCTGATTTCGTGTTACATAGTTACATAGTTAGTCAGGTTGAAAAAAGACACAAGTCCAACCAGTTCAACCACAAATAAATAAATAAATAAATTAGTGTTAGTAAAAGACAATTCGCGCTTTTCAGTTTGTTACAGTGTGATGAATGCGCTTACTCCATTGCGAACGCTAGTTTTACCAGAATGAGCGCTCCCGTCTCATAACTTGCTTCTGAGCATGCACGTTTTTTTCACGTCGTTAAAGCCCACACACGACCATTTTTTACGACGTTGAAAACAACAACGTTAAAAACACCGTGAAAAATTGGAGCATGTTCGAAATTTTTAATGCCCATTTTTTACATCGTGAAAAATGCTCTGAAGCCCACACACGATCATTTTTAATGACATTAATAAAAAAAAATTTATTTTTTACAACCCGGAAAACGGTCGTGTATACGCGGCATAAGACAGATTAAATGCAAAGGGCCAGATTCACAAAGAGATACGACGGTGTATCTCCTGATACGCCGTCGTATCTCTGAGTTCTGCCGGTCGGATCTATGCGCCTGATTCATAGAATCAGGTTCCTAATAGATCTCCCTAAGATCCGACAGGTGTAAGTGACTTACACCGTCGGATCTTAGGCTGCAATCTCACGCTGTCCGCTAGGTGGCGCTTCCGTTTGTATACGCGAGGAATATGCAAATGAGGAGTTACGCCGATTCAGAAACGAACGACCTCCCAGCGCTTTTTTTTTACGTCGTTTGCCTTTGGCTTTTTCCGGCGTATAGTTACCCCTGGGCCCCAGCCAATGTTAAGTATGGCCGTCGCTCCCGCGACAAAATTTTAATATTTTACGTTGTTTGCGTAAGTTGTTCGCGAATACGGATGGACGTAATTTACGTAAACGTCGAAACCAATGACGTCCTTGCGACGTCATTTGGAGCAATGCACGCTGGGAAAATTTCCGGACGGCGCATGCGCTGTTCGATCGGCGCGGGGACGCGCCTGATTTGAATAGTACACTCCGCCTAGCCGGTACGCCGCCGCAAGTTTTGAGGTAAGTGCTTTGTGAATAAAGCACTCGCCTCAAAAACTTGCGGCGGCGGATCGTAAATCGGATAGGTTAAGTGAATCTAAAGATCCGCTAACCTATCTGAATCTGGCCCAAAATGTCCATATATGATTTGATTACGATGTATAAGATGAAATATAAGTAAATTATCAATCAACACTTAAAAAAAGAAAAAAAAATCATTACCCTACCACTCTAAAAAAAAGGAAGTTAAGAAAATCTAAGGCAAACTGGTGTCTCTTTAAACAGGATATGGTTGAGTCAGCCCAGTATGACACAATTCTATTATCTACTTTATAACTATTTGTTCATTGTCCTGCGAGTGACAGTTCAAACAACATTATTTACATGTCTGGCACATACGGTATCCAATGATATCATAATGACACATGAACACTTACATAAACATGCTGACGAGTGTGGTTTGTGGTTCTCCTGCTTCTCATGTGGATTGAATAGTGTAATTTAATAACTCTACCAACACAGGTGGACAGTGACTTAGACATCTGCAGAGAATAAAGGGTAATTAATGAGAAAAATGAAGTAACTAAATTAAAAACAGACTGAAACCAAATATGTGACATCCCATCCTTCAATAAAACCACTTCAAATACATGTTTGCTATTTGAGCACACGCCCTTCCAGAACCTCCATTTAGAATGATTTAGCTTTTATTTTTAAATAAGATTACATTTTGAAAGTGCTTGATTGGTACACTCGGTCTGACTATATATGCTAAATTTGAAGACAGATAAATCTTGTCAGCATCATTAATGACGTATTAATAAAAAAAAAAAAAAAAAAAACTCCATCAGAGGAGCCTGCCTGGCCAAGTATGACAAAATATGGTGGCTGTGGTCAGCGGCTATTCCGAACCTAGTTTAACTTCTTGCAGACTACGTAATACCATATGCACTAAATTACCAAAAGTGTTGGGATGCCTGCATTTACACGCACATGAACTTTAATGGCATCCCAGTCTTAGGCCGGGTTCACGCTGGTATGACACAACAGTCGTACCACTTTGGATCTGACTTTGCCCTGCGACTTGAAGTCCAACATGCTTCTGACTTCAATGAACAGGGATCCAACGTTGATACCTGACAATCCCAGGGGAACTGTGTCTGGTATGAATCTTTAGGGGGAACTTCACGAAAAAAAAAAAAAAAAAGAAGAAGCATGGATTCTCCCTCAAAGAGCATACCAGGCCCTTCGGGCTGGTATGGACCATGCCAAACCCTTATCCGAGTGCACAGCCTGGCAGGTCAGGAAAGGGGGTGGGAACGAGCACGTGCCTTCCCCACCTCCTGAACGTACCAGGCTGCATGCCCTTAACATGGGGGGGTGGGTGCTTTGGGGGCAGGGGGGACCTGTGCCCCCCACCCAAAAGCACCTTGTCCCCATGCTTATGAGGACAAGGGCCTTTTCCCGACAACCCTGGCAGTTGGTTGTTTGGGTCTGCGGGCGGGGAGCTTATCGGAATCTGGAAGCCCCCTTTAACAAGGGCGGCCCCAGATCCGGCCCCCCACCCTATGTGAATGAGTATTTGGTACATTGTACCCTTACCCATTCACCTAAAAAAAAAGTGGCAAAAATAAAACGCAGTACACAGGTTTTTAAAGTAATTTATTATGGCAGCTCCTAGGTGTAAACGTGTTGTTTCGGTATGCGATCTTTATTGTTGGCTTTAAAATATTGTCAAAATAAATTTGTAAATAAAACACCTTTAAATATGAAAACAGTTGGGTAGACTAGATACATTTTTCCTTTTGAATAAATTCTAGGAGAGTTTGTTCATTGTATGTGGCAATTTCAAAATAATTTCTGACATTCCAAAACGGACATTCTCACATTCTTAACCCTCTTGTTTTGAATTGTATTGTAATGGTGTAATGGTACTATCTGCCTTCATTCTGTAAAACACTGCACAAACCAGTGGTGCTATATAAATCCTGAATAATAATAATAATAATAATAATAATAACTGCACAAATTACTATATATATTACTATATACAGTAAATGCAAATTAAGAACTCACAATCTTGTTCACATAAGAAATAATGTACGGTATATACTCGAGTATAAGCCGACCCGAATATAAACCGAGGCACCTAATTTTACCACAAAAAATGGGAACACGTATTGACTCGAGTATAAGCCTAGGGTGAGAATGCAGCAGCTACTGCAGGCACAACAATGCCCATTAGCACGCCTCACTGTGCCCATTTGCAAACATCACTGTGCCCGAGTCAGTGTACCTTATATTCCTGACAGGCTGTGGGCGTCCATTGTTAAAAAGTCGTGGCCTCCTCCTGGTCCCGTTCCATGATAGGCGATTCCCAGCAGACACTGTGTTCCGTGTTCCACCTATCACGGATGTTCTTTTGTCCTCGGATGAGAAGATGTTCGTGATAGGCGGAACACTGAACACATACAGCCAGATTCACGTAGAGCGGCGTATGTTTAAGCGGGCGTAGCGCATCTCATATGCGCTACGCCGACGTAACATTGAGAGGCAAGAGCAGTATTCACAAAGCACTTGCTCCCAAAGTTACGTCGGCAGTGGGCGTGTTGTATTATAATGAATCGTGACCCCATGTGAATGCATGGCCGAACGAACGGCGCATGCGCGCGCATGCTCAGGATCACATCACAAATACTCCCTACGATGCGATGGCTGAATGCGTACAACGTGAACCTAACTTACGCCCAGCCCCATTCACGTACGACTTACGTAAACGACGTAAAATCCGACGGCACTTCCGACGTCCATACCCTAAACGACTTAGACCAGCTTTTTGGTGGTTTAACTTTACGCCAGAAAAACGGCTTACGTAAACGACGTAGATTACAGCGACGGGCGCAAGTACGTTCGTGAATTGGAGTATCTAGCTCATTTACATATTCAACGCGTAAATCAACGGAAGCACCCCTTGCGGCCAGCGTAAATATGCACCCAAGATACGACGGCATAGGAGACTTACATCGGTCGTATCTTGGCAAAATTCAGGCGTATCTCATTTTAAGAATGGGCGCAAAGATACGACGGCGCACATTCGGACTTACGACGGCATATCTACTGATTCGTCTTGCTGTATGTCAGGTCCTGCTAAGAGAATGACCGGGGGGCAGAGGATGGGAGGAGATTCAGCTCCCATTCAACCCTGCCTGCCACCGGCACCGGCCCCATGCCCCACCTCCGATGCGGCTCCACACTCGCGCTTCACATATTACCACTCGTCTAATGCGAGCAGGCGAGTGGAAATTAGCAATACATTACATTATTTACGAGTTTTTTTTGTTTTGTCGTATGAGAACTTTAGTAAGCTTTTCATTTTCGATATGAGATTAACATGCAAAAAAAAAATTGTCCGATAATCTCATCATGTGTACCAGCCATCAGCAAGGACCATGGTTGAGAAACATTGGTCCATTATTTTTTGAAAGCTCTCTAAACGCTCTGCCAAGTTTTATTTGCTGTCTGTGTCCAGATTGAGGAGATTTTTCCTAACCTCCTGTTGTATCATTGATACAGGAAGTGAAGGAAAAACTCCCAAATAGTAACCCAAGCAGCAATAAAAAAAAACACTGGGCCAGATCCACATAGAATTGGATAGGCGCAGCGTATCAGAGATACGCTACGCCGCCGTATCTTACCTGGCTTTAAGTCAAATCCAGGAAGATTTTGCGTCGTAAGTTACGGCGGCGTAGTGTATTTCTGGCGGAGGAATTCAAATCGGCGGGTAGGGGGCGTGATTCATTTAAATGAAGCGCGTCCCCGCGCCGATTCAACTGCGCATGCTCCGTTTCGAAATTTCCCGCCGTGCTTTGCGCGCAACAACGTCATTTTTTTTAACTTAGACGTGACTTACGTCCATCCCTATTCACAGGCGGCTTACGCAAAAAAAAAAATTCAAAATTTGACGCGGGAACGACGGCCATACTTTAATATGGCAAGTCTATCTATACGCCGCAAAATACCAGCTTTAACTATACGCCGGAAAAAGCCGACTAGAGACGACGTAAGAGAATGCGACGGCCGCGCGTACGTTCGTGGATCGTCGGAAAAAGCTAATTTGCATACCCGACGCGGAAAACGACGCAAACTCCACCCAGCGGGCGCCAAAGTATTGCACCTACGATCTGAAGGCGTACGAAGCAGTATGCCTGTCGGATCGAGCCCAGAAGCCGTTGTATCTTGGTTTGAGGATTCAAACTAAAGATACGACGCGGGTAATTTGAAAGTAAGCCGGCGTATCAGTAGATACGCCGGCGTACTCGCTATGTGGATCTGGCCCACTTTCTTTTGGCTGGAGTTGGACTTTATTATATTTACTGTAGCTATTTAGTTTCAGTTTTCAGCATAGTTTTTTTTTAGCCCGTGGCAAATCCACCCCTAGAGAAAAGATCAGGATGCGTTGCTTCCAGAGTGATGTTTCATTTATAAATCTGCTACTTCTGCCACCTATTCAAATGAACAGCAGCCCCGTACAGTCACTGGATATTGCATTTCCATATTCTAATGGTGCAACTACATGAATAAGTTCAAAGGTTCAGACTTTCATTTTGGAGGGCAGCCAGCGCTAAAACCGTTTTCATATGGCTGTGTAGCAGTTTATTTTATCCATGAAACGGAAAGTGAAATAGGTTTAAACATTGCTACAACAATAAACAGGGCTTCAGCCTGGCTTGATGGCTGAGCAAAGTTTTGGGCAAGCAGATGGAATTTCTCTTTATTACAAAAATACGTTTGGAGCTATTTTGGAAGGCTGTCTCTACAAGAGGAAATAAAACGTGTCGAGATGATGGATAAATCTGGAATGTAATATATTAACAATGTACACAGTTCTCTTCTTTCTTTCTTTTTCTTACACAAACAGCATCTTTCTGAAAGAGGGAGATTTATGCTAAATATTCAAAATTTCAATTAGCCTGATAATAATAATTAAAGCGTACAGCGATAATGAACATTAATAGCATGAATGTAGATATCATTGTTATCTTTATAAAGCATGCCAAATTCATTTGGCAATGAACAGCTAATCAAAAAAAAAAAAATTAAACAATCTGATCTGAGACTCAAAAATAGAGATTTAAATTAAGTATTGACTAGTAATTAGTTGTGGTTAGGGCTTTAGCTGGTAAAAAATATCCTAATGTAAATATGGAACATTGTACTGCACCGATTAAATCTAAATGATAAAAACTAGGGGCCAGATCCACGTACCTCGGCGCATATCTAAGCCCGGCGCAGCGTATCTCAGATACACTAAGCCGCCGTAACTTACAGCGTATTTTCCGTATCCACAAAGAATTTGCGCCGTAAGTTACGGCGGCGTAGTGTAACTGTGTCAGCGTAAGGGCGCGCAATTCAAATGGATAAGATGTGGGCGTGTTTTATGGTAATTCATCTTGACCCCACGTAAATTACGTTTTTTTTAACGGCGCATGCGCCGTCCGTGGGGGTGTCCCAGTGCGCATGCTCGAAATCACGTCGCAAATAGTCAATGCTTTCGACATGAATGTAATTTACGCAAAGCCCTATTCGCAAACGTTTTACGCAAACGACGTACACGCTGGCCCGACGTCCATACTTAACATTGCGTACGCCTCATAGAGCAGGGGTAACGTTACGCCGAAAAAAGCCTTACGGAAACGACGTAAAAAAATGCGCCGGGCGGACGTACGTTTGTGGATCGCCGTATCTAGCTCATTTGCATACTCTACGCGGAAATTAACGGAAGCGCCACCTAGCCCTGTGCTGATCACACACACTCTCCCAAGAAAAAACAATCTCTCTAGCAATACACACCAAACTGAGCATGTGCAGCCTGTCCCCTGGCCCTGCAAATATCAGGTTATTTTTTGGAGACGGTGCGTGGAAGAAGAGGAACATCAGCGAGACAGGATTAAACAGCTTTTATACAGAATGCAAAGGATTAACCCCCTAAGTTTCACAGTGAGTATAACAAGCATGCTTTACTGCATATACAGAATGATTTTACTGTTGTGGTTTTAGCAACACTTTAAGTTATTATTTGAATGTTTCTTGATATTAGCCTTCACCTGCACAGAAGACCTGGTACGGCATAGCCATATCTAAGGAGCAATCAGGCTCTGCTGCAGTACACATATGGAAGCAATGAACTTCCCAACAGAATGTGAGAACAGTGTAATCACATACACTATCCAATAATATCCTTAGTGTGCAGCTACTGTTCCTTTGTCCAATTAGCTGCTTGCATGTGTTCTTGACCAAGCTGCTCCTACCTATTAGCTGCTTGCGTGTGTTCTTGACCAAGCTGCTTCTGCTACAATGAAGTTAGAGAAGCTGGCTGTGATGTCTGGCAGGGGTGCATACAATCACAGGACTGACCAAAGCTGAATATGACTGGCTGTGGCTAAAGAAGTAATCAAGTACTAGGATGGCTGTACTGTTGGCGAAACTCAACTAGGGATGAGGGGGATAAGCCTGCTAGAGTGAACAATGTAGGTCAGGGGTCTCCAAACCAAAAGGACCAGTTTACTGTCCTTCAGACTTTGGTGGGGGCCAGACTGTGGTCGGTGGGAGTAGAAAATATCCCAGTGTTAATGGAAATAAACAATTCCCCAAGCTTGGTGGTCAATGAGAGTAAAAAAATGCAAATTGCCTGTGTTTAGTAAAAGGAGGAATCGTGCCCTATCACTGGTATTAGTAGGAGAAGTTGTGCCCCATTGTTGGTGTCAGTGGAGGGAACAATGCCCCATCGTTGGTCTCAATGGAAGGAATAGTGCCCCATCATTGGTGTCAGCGGAAGGAATTATGCCTCACTGTTGGTGCCCTATAATTGATGTCATCACGATGAATAGAGCCTCATCATTGATGTCAGTGGGAGGAATAATGGCGCATTGTTGGTGTCAGTGGAAGGTATAGTATCCTATTGTGTCCTGGAAGGAATTATAACTCACTGTTAGTGTCAGTGGGCGCAATAGTGCCTCCTCTTTGGTGTCAGTGGAAGGCATAGTGCCTCATGCCCCGATGGGAGACGTATTCTGCCGAGAAAACCGGTCGTGTGTACACTTTTCGCCGAGAAACCCGTCGGGAAACTCGTCAAGCCAAATAGAGAGCATGTTCTCTATTTCCTCGTTGGGCAATGGGGAAATTTGGCTCGACGAGTTTTCTGACAGCCGAACAAGGAACTCGATGTGTTTTGCCCGTCGAGTTTATCGGTCGTGTGTACGGGGCCTCAGTGTTGGTGTCAGTGGGAGGAATAGTGCCCCATCATTGGTGTCAGTGGGGGGAATAGTGTGCCATCATTGGTGTCAGCGGGGGGGAATAGTGCCCCATCATTGGTGTCAGTGGGGGGGAATAGTGCCCCATCATTGCTGTCAGTGGAGGGAAATAGTGCCCTATCATTAGTGTCAAGGGGGGGGATAGTGCCACATCAGTGGTGTCAGTAGGGGGGGTAATTTTACATCATTTATATTAGTGGGAAGAATTATGCCCCATTGTTGATGTCGGTAAAAGGAATAGTGCACCCATGGTCAAATAAAGGCAAGCAAATGGCTGCATCCGACTAATGGAGACCACTCATGTAGGTCATTGGGCTTGCAGTGGTATAGGACGGACTGATATAAATCATTCGTTAATCATTGGAGCCTACTAAGCTATTCACTATATACAGCCTCAGTTTAGGGAGTACTTCTAAGGAAGCACAAAGCATCCCTTTCAAATCCGATGTAGACAGTCTAAGAATTTTATTTTCTATGCTCAAAAGATTGTAATTGTTAATTCCTAAAATAAGTTTGAATGAAACATCCATGGAATTTCAATTGGTACATTAAAGAGCTTAATTTGTCTTTGAATAAAGAAAGAATTCATTAGTTCTTATCCAAAACGAATCAGTGTGTGTGTATCTCCTATAGCAACCCGGCAACACACAAGAAAGCTTTGCATAAAAAAGTAACATTTTGCTTAAAAGGGTCATGAAAGTGTTTGCCAGAAACGACTGCTTGAAAATGCAGCAATAAAAAAGGAAGAGTGCATATCTGAGACAGCCTTGCCCTTCTCATCATTTCTCCAAGGTTATCCTTAGAGAGATTTCCTTTAGTCAGTTTTAAACAGTAAAGATGAATCAAAAGTAGAAGTACACAGTGATTACTCACTATCTCACTATCTGGAGAGGTATTATGCAGGTGGGCAAACCATGGCTATGCAATTTATACTTTTTATTTACAGTTTTATAGTCTCAAGTGGGTAGATAGTTGCTTATGGCCTGGAAGGCAGGTCAGAACATGGAGCAAGGAAGGATGTACTACACGTACGATTGCACAAGGGTTCCAAGGAACAAGATAGTTCTTTGGAGGAATACAGGCAGAGCTAAGGCCGGGCATACACTAAGGGCTCATATACACTTGCTTCAGCTTAAACACACATTAACGGCTAGTTTACATTTTAAAACAAGGCTTCGGACAGGCTTTGATAAAGCTCTCTGAACGCTATTTAAAGCAGAGGTTCACCCATAGCTTACACTTTTTAGCCTTAGATTCCTGCTCGTTTTGTCTAGGGGAATCGGCTATTGGTTTTAAAATATGATCCGTACTTACCCGTTTACGAGATGCATCCTCTCCGTCGCTTCCGGGTATGGGCTGCGGGACTGGGCGTTCCTTCTTGATTGACAGTCTTCCGAGAGGTTTCCGACGGTCGCATCCATCGCGTCACGATTTTCCGAAAGAAGCCAAACGTCGGTGCGCAGGCGCAGTATAGAGCCGCACCGACGTTCGGCTTCTTTCGGCTACGAGTGACGCGATGGATGCGACCGTCGGAAGCCTGTCGGAAGATTGTCAATCAAGAAGGAACGCCCGCTCCCGAAGACCCATACCCGGAAGCGACGGAAGAAGATGCATCTCGAAAACGGGTAAGTACGGCTCATATTTTAAAACCAATAGCCGATTCCCCTAGACAAAACGAGCAGGAATCTAAGGCTACAATAGAAACAAAAACCGAATTGGGTGAACTCCCGCTTTAAAGCTCCAGTCACTAAATAAAATGGTTAGCTTACAGTCCTGTTTATACCTTGCTTTTGCTTTGCTTTTCCTTCAAAAATGATACCCCATGTAGCTTTAGTGGTGCTTCAAAGCATCTTCAAAGCCTCCATAGAAGTCTATGGCAAAGCTCGCTTGAAGCACCACTGAAGCCCCACCAAAGGCTCATTGAAGCACCACCAAAGCCTCATCAAAAACCCCACCGATGCTCCACCAAAGCCTCATGGAAGCACCAAGCAAAAGTAAGGTGTAAACAGGACTGTAAGCTAACCATTTTATTTAGTGACAGGAGCTCTGACTGGCATTTGGAGAGCTTTAACAAAGCATGTCCAAAGCCATAGTATAAAGCAAGTGTAAACTAGCCCTGAATTATTTTCTTTTTTTCAGTAAGCCTACAAGCTGAATAAAAAAAGATAACAAATACAACATCTCAGGCCTCATACACACGACCAAGTTTCTCTGCAAAAACCAGCAAGAAACTTGCTGGGATTTTTTTTTTGCAGAGGAAACCGGTCGCGTGTACATTTTTCGACGAGGAAACTGTCGAGGATCCCGTTGAGCCAAAAAGAGAGCATGTCTTCTTTTTCCTCGACGGGAATGGAGAAACTTGCCTTGTCGAGTTCCTCGACAGCCTAACAAGTAACTCGACGAGGAAAACGATGTGTTTCGCCCGTCGAGTTCCTCGGTCGTGTGTACGAGGCTTAATGGGAAAATCTCCCTTCTGAACTATTGTATCTGATTGGATGCAGCTGCTAGTTGGTTGACAATTTTCTGCTTGGCTCCTTTGATTTTTCAATTAAGGGATTTTGGGTGGGAGAGGGTCAACAGGGCCACCTACTAAGTGAATTTCTGCCCATTTATCAGGAATCGGACAAAATCTGAGCAGTGTATGATGACTACACTTGTGCTAAAATAACAGGCTTTTCTGCAACTCTTTGGCCATACTTATAGGCAGATTCAGAGAGACTTACGCCGACGTAAAAGTAGATACGCCGTCGTACGTCCGAATGTGCGCCGTCGTATCTTTAAGCAAATTCTGGAAACCAGATACGCCTGAATTTGGCCAAGATACGACCGACGTAAGTCTCCTACGCCGTCGTATCTTGGGTGCATATTTACGCTGGCTGCAAGGGGCGCTTCCGTTGATTTATGCGTCGAATATGTAAATGAGCTAGATACGCCAATTCACAAACGTACTTGTGCCCGTCGCTGTAATCTATGTTGTTTACGTAAGGCGTTTTTTTCGGGTTTTTTTAGGTTCACGTCGTACGCATTGAGCCGTCGTATCGTAGGGAGTATTTGCGACATGATTCTGAGCATGCGAGCGCATGCGCCGTTCGTTCGGCCATGCATTCACATGGGGTCACGATTCATTTGAATACAACACGCCCACTGCCTTGCTACTTTGAATTACGCGGGCTTACGCCGGCCAATTTACGTTACGCCGGCGTACATATGGGAGCAAGTGCTTTGTGAATACAGTACTTGCCTCTCAATGTTACGTCGGCGTAGCGCATATGAGATGCGCTACGCCTAACTAAAGATGCGCCCGTCTCTCTGAATCTGGCTATTAATATCTGAAACCTGGCTAGATGCCTAGTGGGCTATCTAGATGACTCCAATATACCCAATTGCACCAAACTCCTCCTCCACCTACTATACTTTAATGTGAAGAAAGTCATAGATCCTGTGGAGTTTGTCTAATGCTCCCCCAACTGATTACTGGCTTAGACTCATCAACCAAGCATTGCCATTATAAAATTGACCTATGAGGACCTTGGCTGTCCACAAAAATTTGATAAGCTATAGTACCCTTGGTTGGGATCACATTATACTACATCTCAGGAGAAATAATCACCATGGTGTAGAAGGAGACCTGGAAAATACACTGTATATGCAGGAGGAAAACATAACAAAATGGGCATAGATGTTGCTCGATTGTAACGACTACATAGGTTTAGTTATGATACATGAGCCCAACACTGCTGTAAATTTACATTGCAATGACTAAATGTTGTATAACCTCTTTGGACAAAACATTTGAGGCAAAATATCAAATGTTTAGATTATTATTTATTATCAATATGATGTACAAGTTTGCTATATCCTTGACCTTTAATGAATGACTATGTGTTGTTTGTATTTGCTCCATTGCTTTCTACTTGAAAATAATAAATCTTACTATGAAAAAAAGAATGTACCGACTGATGTCACAAGAGCATGCAGGTCTGGCAAAGGTTTGCAGGAAACAGCCTAATAATAGTGGGCCGGATTCTCCTAGAATCTGCGGCGGCGTAGCGTAAGCCATTTACACCACGCCGCCGCAACTTACTGGAGCAAGTGCCGTATTCTCCAAGCACTTGCTTCGTAATTTGCGGCGGCGTAGTGTAATTGGCCCGGCGTATGGCCGTGTAATTCAAAGGGGGCGGCTTGTATTCAAATTAAGCGCGCCCCGCGCCGATTGAACTGCGCATGTGCCGGGCTGAAAAATAGCCCAGTGCGCATGCTCCAGCTCATGACAGAAAACGTCAATGACGCCGTCATGAGCGTCATTGACGTAAAGTCGTATTCAAGAACGACTTAGGAAAACTACGTAACTGACGGAAAAAGATGACACGGACCCGACGCCATACTTAATATGGCATACGGCGGACTGGCGTAAGGTTACCCCTCATATAGCAGGGGTAACCTTACGCTTAAGCAAACGACGTAAACGACGAGTACGCGACGCAAATTTGTTCGGGAATTGGCGTATCAGGCTCATTTGCATAGTCAAATGAGACCTGAACGTAAACGCCACCTAGCGGTCAGCGTTGTATTGCATTTAGGATCCGACGGTGTAAGTGACTTACACCAGTCAGATCCTAGCCGAATTCCGGCGTATCATGTTTTGCGAATACAAAACAATGATACGCCGGCGGGAATTTCGAATTACGCCGGTGTATCAGTAGATACACTGGCGTAACTCTTTTGAGAATCTGGCCCCCTGTGTGTACTTTTTGAGTCAGTAGTGACAGGCAGTGATGGGGGCCCAAACCTCTTTCCTTACCATGGGTTCCAATCCACAGTCTATGGTTCACCAATCACCATCACCCAGTTATAGAAAGAACCAATTTGGTCAGATCAAATCAGACTTGGATTGCATGCTTCAATTTATCGGCTTGCCAATTGGGGCTTAACCAAATTGTCAAAAAATCATTCATCTATTAATATATCAGAAAGTTTAATAACAGAGGATTATTTATAAGAATGCAGATGCAGCAGCCAAGATGGTTCAGCTCTGTAAACTGATAACTTATTATCTTGACCAAGTATGTCAACGCTGTAAAGGGCCCAGTCACACTCATCAGTGTGAGCCCAAAACTGTAAAATCAGGAAACTAAATCAAATTAGAAACATTGCAATAGTACCAAAGTCATGAAGTTCAAATCTGGGTGACTTTGTTATGTAAATAGTGATCAGCGATTGTTGGTTTTGGCACACACTCTCTTGATTTGCATGCCTTAGGCTGGCCATAGATCGATCCATTTTTTTCCTTGTAAAAATATTTTATTGAATAGTACAGAAGTAGTGTACAAATTGCATAAAGTAAATACAATATCATACAGTCAGGGGTGAGAAGCTCAATGTTAATTAATTGAGAATGTAATAATAACTATTAAATAATATTGAAACAAGATCGATTAAAACTTTAGAAGGTATTTACAGTTCTTCAAAAGGTGTCAAGCTTAGAGGTATTGTAAGAGTAACCTTCTTATTTGCATTCTTGAGTAATTCAGATTATCATATAATTAAAAAAACAGGAGCTTCAAATCATAAAGAAAATTTCTAATTATTACCAGAAAATAAAAAATAAGTAAAAAAATAAAGAAAAAGTAAAGAAAATGGAAGGACAGAAGAATGGAATGGAAGGGGTCTGCGATGTCAGGCCAAGAGCCTCCACCACAATTAAAGAGAGATGTGTTTGTTCCTATTGTTCTAGTCATCATGGCAAGAGTACCGTATTATCAAAAGATGATGGCATAGCATATGCGATCCAGGGTTTCCACATTTTCTCAAACTAAGGGATCATGTCCGTATCTATAGCTAGCATATTGGCATGAGTTATAGGGGGGTTATTTACGAAAGGCAAATCCACTTTGCACTACAAGTGCAAAATGCACTTGGAAGTGCAGTCGCTGTAGATCCAAGGGGGACATGCAAGGAAAATAAAAAACAGCATTTTAGCTTGTTCATGATTGGATGATAAAATCAGCAGAGCTTCCCTTCATTTCAGATCTACCCCTCAGATTTACAGCGACTGCACTTCCAAGTGTACTTTGCACTTGTAGTTTGCACTTGTAGTGCAAAGTGGATTTGCCTTTCGTAAATAACCCCCTTAGTGTCGTTCATTTTAGTCATTGTTTCATTTACCACTAACTTTGAAGATCTCCATGCTATTGCCAAAGTCTGTTTAGCTGCTGTGAAAAGCTGCAATAGCAATTTAAATTGAGAATGCAAAATACCTTCTGGTTTCAAGTTGAGAAGTGCCGTGGCAGGATCTAAAGGAATATTCTTTCCACTTAGTATTGATGCAATCTTGAATATCCCTATCCAAAATATCTGAGCTTTCGGACATGACCACCAAGTATGGAAATGTGTACCTATGTCAGAACAACCCCTGAAACATTGTGCAGAGTAATTCTTTGCGTATTTAGCTATTCTAGCAGGTACCAAGTACCATCTCGTTAATACTTTATAGTTTGCCTCTACCGCCTGTATGTTGGGTGAAGCTGTTTTTGTGGTATTCCACATCTGACTCCAATCTGAGTTGTCTAGTTCCCGCCCTAGATCCTCCTCCCATTTCCGGACATGAGGTGGTTTATCTATTCCAGATTGGAGTAATGCATGAGAATATAAGGTAGATATTATGCCTCTTGCATGGGGGTCTTTCTTGCAAAACTGTTCAAAACTAGTCAAATGAGTGAAAGATATTTCGGTATCTTTGAAGATATCTAAATAACTCCGATTGTGGTGGGCCATATGTTTCTCTTAGGGTTGGTAATAGAATAAATGAGGATGCGTTTACAAATTTATACAAATATAGGACATCTCGCGAAGCCCATTCTCTAAAGGATCTAGGGGAGGATTATGGAGAGATTGGAATCCGTTTTTAATTTTGAAGGCAAAGAAAATGCTTAATAATGGGGTTTTGTAGCCCTTTACGGTCTTTTGGGGAAGTCCAAAGTAATTGGAAATTGGTATCGGGTCACATTCAGTTGCTTCTATTGACACCTATAGTGAGGTTTCATTTTGCGCATGGTATGATCCATTTTTTTCATCCATTGGGCTAAAAAAAAAAAAAAAAAAAAAAAGATTTTTCCATCCACACAATCAACGTAAATAGAGGAATTCGCCCTGCTGAGACATTGTATTTTGACAGCGGGGACTCTCTGCTGTCAGGATACACTAAGTAGTGGCCGCAGCCCATTGGCACTGCAACCACTGGTCAAAACATTTTTCCAAGCCAGTTTGACAGAAGCCAATTGTTGTGTCAACTTCTGTTGAGTGGGAGCAGCCACACGTGGATCGCAATTTGTCTGGTCCTTGTTGAACTGGCCGAATTTTGATTCATCTATGACCATCTTTACTTTTAGGGGACACCCATTACACCAACCTTTCTCAACCTTGTATTGCTGAGGATCCCTTGAAATAATGTTTAGGTGGAGTTCCACCCTATGGAGTTCCACCCTATCTTACACTCATGGCCCCACTGATAGCTGATACCTGTGCCTTTTTTTTGTTTAGTTTCCTTTTTTTATAGAAAAATCCCCCCACTTCTGGTCCTAGTCGCCGTGGCGATGTTTTGTCATATCTTGTCCCACTTTGACTCCTGGGGTATTAGTGTCATGAATCCCAGGAGTCAACGGGCATCCTCTGTCTCTGGCATTGCGTTATTTTAAACTGGAAATTACACAATGCCAGACGGCACTTCCCTTCCTTCAGGATTGTGTTGATTCACAGGTTGTTATAACAATGGGGTGAAAAATTCTGCTGACACCACCATTGCAACCTACAATCTACACAGTGCACCACACTGGGTCCTGACTGCACAGGCGCAAGATCAGGAGGTACACGATGGATAGCCTGCTTCACGAAATCCTGGAAACAAGTACGAGCGGGTTTCAGATGCCCAAAGTAGCAATGGCCACTGTTTGCATACCTGGGACACTGAGTAAATGTAGATTTATAAGCAACATTAATTATTATACTGATAACAGTATCCATTTTCGATTGTACTAGGGAGAACACAATGACTACGCGGGAGGGATTCCCCCATCAACACAGTCAGTGTTGATGGGGGAATCAAGCAATTTTCTTTCCTGCAGCCTGCTCTATCTATGACAGGCCTTAGACTTGTGGACAAAAAATTACCCCCTTACGGATAACTAAAAAGATCATTGGTTTCAATAAGAAATTGTCTGAGAGACAGAACATGCTCATTGTTCAAGGAACGCCTAGCAACCTCTGGAGGAAGCCTTGGGTTTCATGGAACCCTGGTTGAGAAACCCTGGTCTATACTCTCCTGTCATATCTCTCTATGCTATACGACGATTATCTCTCTCCCTTTATCCATGTATCTCGCGCTCTCCCTCTCTTATTACCTAAAGCTGGCCATACACTAGCCAGGATGGAAGAATCTCCTTGCTGGGCTTTGGTACACCAAGCAAATTTCAGCCTATTTATCAGTTACCGATCAAAATTTTAACAGTGCAGGCTCAGCTTTAGAGACAACAAGCTGCTTAAATAATGCAAGGGAATGCCTGGCTTGGATATTTATGTGAAATGGTGTTTCCAGGTCCATTACACCTGTGTGTGTAAAAAAAAAAAAATATTCCTGAGCAAGTCCTCCTTCTCTATGCATATTACTGCTTTGTTTTTATTTTTGACTGGAGTGTATGGTCCTTCTTCTGTAGAGTTCTTCTTAAAGCCAAGTTTCAAGGCACAAAGTGTCCATTGACAGTCATATCAGATAAGAAACAAATCTCTTCCATGTTTTGAATGGTTTTCATATGAAAGCAGACTGAGATCCTGAGTAATAGAAGAGTAATCAGAACGTAACGTGTGTCAACTGCACCACAGAAAAAATCCTTAAAGGGGTTGTATAGGTTTATGTTCTTTCACCTTAATACACCTGATGATTGCCCCCCCATTTTTACTTACCTGAGTCCTGGAAAGTCCTGCATCGCGAACGCACTCTTCCTTTGCTCGGTCTTCTCGGCTCTTCGTTGGATAGATTGATAGAAGCGCAGCCATTGGCTCGTGCTGCTGTCAATCAACTCCAATGACCCAAAGGCCAGAGGGTAGGGCCGAATACCATAGTTGGCGGCTATGGACAATGAATACAGGACTCGGGATTGCGCCCGCAAGATAACCCCGTTGGGAGAGCGCTTCCCAGAGGGGCTACTCTGTGCAAAACGAGCTGCACAGTGGAGGTAAGTATGACATGTTTGTTATTTTTATTTTATTTTTATATTTTAAGCTTTAGTATCACTTTAAATGATGACTAGCTTCTGGATTATAAATCTGCTTTGCAAGAAGAGAAGTTGGTAACTTTCTGTATTATACCTTGACACACACACATAGCTGAAGCCATTACTGACTCTTCTACTGTTCCCAGCATGCAACCAGGCTGTCTAAAGAAACTGAATGTGGTCTAAAGATAGACTCGCAGATGATACCACCTGCAGTTCACATACTGCTTTGCTGCAATAGTCATGACAGGGACCCATTAAAAGTATAAAACCGTGTCAGATTATGGCCATATCTTTATTTAATGAACGTTAAAATATTTAAGCAAGTGGATATTGTGGGCATGACATACAGTATATGCTATTTGCAGATTACTGAGGAGAGAGAGCTCTGTTCTAGAATTCATCAATCTATAGCCATTCGGGATACTAGTAGTAAGCCACTGCTGGTTACTAGGCAATCTAGATAATCAGCGAGTCAATAAACAAGCAAGATACCATAATATATGGGGGAAATGGACAGAGTTTAAAAAATCCTGTGGATATATGACCATAATGGAGGCTTAGGGGGACCAGATTGTCTGGGGGATGGTGGTCCCTTTTTTTCTTTCTTTTTTTTTCTTTTTTTGGGGGGAGGGATTGGAGATATGTGGAGAATAAATGAACTGATGTAACTAGAAATTTGAATATAGAAATGTGATATTCAATGTATACTTGTTAATTCTTTTGCATAATAAAAGAGAGAATATATAAAAAAAATGATAATAAACAAGATATATTGCAATATATACAGGGCCAGATTCAGAAAACACTTATGCTGGCGTATCTACAGATACGCAGCGTAAGTGTCCAGATGCGCTGTCGTATCTATGCGCCTGATTCCTAACACTAGATACACCTGAAATATGGCTTCAGCCGACCGACGTAAGTTGCCGTACGCCGTCGTATCTTGGGTGCATATTTACGCTGGCCGCAAGGGGCGCTTCCGTAGATTTACACGTTGAATATGCAAATGACCTAGATACGGCGATTCACGAACATACTTGCGCCCGTCGGATTTAGCTACGCCGTTTACGTAAGGCTTATGTCCGGCGTAAAGTTACCCCTGCTATATGAGGCGCAGGTAATGCAAAGTATGGACGTCGGAACAAGCGTATATTTTTACGTTGTTTACGTAAGTCGTACGTGAATGGGGCTGGGCGTAAGTTACGTTCACGTCGTTGCCATTGAGCCGTCGTATCATAGGGCGTAAATTTGACGTGATTCTGAGCATGTGTGCGCATGCGCCGTTCGTTCAGCGCTTAATTTACATGTGGTCACGATTCATTTCAATACAACACGCCCACTACCAGCCTACTTTGAATTAGGCGGGCTTACGCCGGCCCATTTACGCTAAGCCGCCATTACTTAGGGAGCAAGTGCTTTGTGAATACTGTACTTGCCTCTCTATGTTACGTTGGCGTAGCACATATGAGATGCGCTACACCCGCACAGAGCTACGCCGATCTCTGTGAATCTGGCCCAGTGTGTTTATATGTATATATATATATATATATATGTGTGTGTGTAGCACCTGCTTACTTTTATGGCAGGTGCTATTGTAAATTTAGAAGGGGGTCAGAGAGTTAATTTTTATAGGCTTCTTTTCCAGCCCTGGCTGTGCTGTGTGCCTATCCTTTTGTCTGGGGACTCCCGTCACCCCCAGAGGGCTGGGGGCAGCAATAGAATCAGGGTAGTGTGGATACTTCTCCTCGGCAGCCAATCAGGAGGGTTGATCGCCTCGCTGTACATGCTGGGAAGGGGTATTTAAGGGGCGGACGCCATTGGTTCGAGGTTGTCGCCTCACATCCTCCACCTGGGCAGTCGTCCCACCACCCCCTGGCTGGGGTGTGTGTGAGTGTTGCTGTGTTCCTGGCTCCGGGACCACGTTGGTCTGGAGCGCCAATTTACCTCGTAAGCTCAGTAGGCAAACTGGGTCTACAGATTTGCAAGTGGTCCTGTGCTGTCCGTCCAAAGTGGAGGAATCCGGTCGATGGATAACCTGTCTGAGGGACACCGAGCACGAGGCTGGTGTCGCAGGGAAAGCCTATCTTCTCATCGAAGGACACTTCGTACCTGAGAGGCTGGACGGTGGTCACCTGTCAGTTATTGGTGCAATTGAAGCTGTTTGAAGGAGATCCGGGTGCTGAATCCTGTTGAGAGGGATTTTGGACCAAGATTGTCTCCACCTTTAGGAGGGTCTGTGGCAGAGACTTTAACCTAAAGTTCTGAGTGACACTCTGGCTGCTAGAGAGAGAGGCCAACAAGAAAAGAAAAGAAAAAGGCGCACCAGCCTAGTGTATTACCGTTATAGTAAATTTCTTGAAATAAAATTTAATCCAGATTGGATACGCGCTAAAGCTGACCATACCCTGAGTGGAAATCGACCAGGTCAGCAGGGACCAGCTGAATTTCAATCAGTGTGTGGCTGTCCCTGATCAACAGAAGTTGATTGTTTTCTTTATTTCTTGTAAAGGAGTTGTAAGGGCAGAAGTTTTTTTTAATCTTTGCATTCTATGCATTAAGTAAAATGCCTTCTGTGTGCAGCAGCCCTCCTCAGCCCCTCTAATACTTACCTGAGCCCCATCTCTGTCCAGCAATGTCCACGAGTCCCTCGGCCATCTGGGACTCTCACTCCTGATTGGCTGAGACACAGCAGCAGTGCCATTAGCTCCCGCTGCTCTCAATCAAAGTCAGTTAGCCGATCAGGAAAGAGAAAGGGTGGGCCGAACTGAAGCTCTGTGTCTAAATGGACACATGGAGCTTCAGCTCAGTTTGTGTGCCCCCATAGCAAGCTGCGTACTGTGGGGACACTTGACAGAAGGAATGGGCCAGGAGCACCAAAGAGGGACCCGAGAAGAGGACGATCCAGGCTGCCCTGTACAAAACCAACTGTACAGGGCAGGTAAGTATAACATGTTTGTTATTTAAAAAAAAAATACAAGACTTCACAACCACTTTAAAGAAACATGTTGGACCTTTTTCCTCGGCCAGTGGCTGCAGCCAGTATAGTTTGCATCTTGTCTATTCAGCAAAATCATCCCTGATCTTCAAGCCCTGATGAAGGGAATGTTTTCTGGCCTCCAAAAAATGTTGGCTCTGTCATGACGTCTTTTATCCTAATTCATATTGGAATAAATTTATACCTGAACAATCACTTCTCAGTCTGGCCCTTTGTCTTAGGACCATCAGTTTAATCTGATGATACATGTCCAGAATCCACCACAATAACCATACTAATAAGACATCCCTCAGACATCACTCCAACATCCCTCAGTAGACGTTCTGTTGGACGTAACGTGTAAGACCTGAGGGAAGCAGTGACGTCATCACGCCGGCTCAGACAGCTGCGTTTGTCAGTGTTTTGCCTGGTGTATTTTCCTCGCTTGTGAGTACTTACCCTTTTTTAATAAATCAATTGGAAAAACTGCTAAACTATGTAGTTCCTTATTTCTTTCTCTGCAAATCAGACGGGATATGCTATATGGTGGACCTTACAGGAGGGGAAAAGCCATCCAGCCTTCTAGAATCAGAGTCATGTGAGACCTCTTGTGTGATAAGGTCTAACCTTCTGGTAAGCAGATTTGTTTGGTGGTGGCTTGAGCACTGAAACTGCTTACAAGATTACGTTTCACAGTGGACTTCTCTTTGATTTTTAATGTATTCTGGACTTTTTATTACTATTCACAGTTAGTCTTGCTGCTTATTTAAATGCAATATACAATTTAAAATGTATTTCTAACAGCGCAACACATTGTTTGTATATTGTAATAAGATAACCTTAGGGCTCCAGTGTTACTTGTGGTTGAATAGTTTAGTAAGAGACACTGGGCAGGGCTGATACCACTCAATCCACAAAAATGCTGTGTTGTCAGACCATAACAGAATTTAGGAGTCCATATCGGGAAGATCAACAGTTATTTTTCTGTATTTGCAGGACTCGTTTACATTGGCTAAAACAAGTCCAGGCTGGAGTCCCATATGTAGGAGTGGTGGCTTGTGTTGTTACAACACAAGGTATTGGTTACATTCTGTTTAACTTCATTGAAATGTCACAAAATGACATTTCCATCTCTGCCATGCACTGCAGTGGGGAGGTGAGTTGCACTGTGAAAAAATGGCAGCATTTGTACATAATGCACAGCAACCCACCTCAACACAACATTAGGGTGTAAACAGGGCACATAGGGCAAATATGCAACTGATAGGGTGTGAATCCTAAGGGCTTGTACACATGGTGGCCAAGGGGCAGCAAGAGCAGGAAGTTGAGCTATGGTTTTTACCACCCAACCCCCCACCACCACCACCTCCTATCCTGACCAATGACCTTAAAAAAGGGTATACAGCTGCTCAGGGTTGTACACATGCTGCAACCATGACACTTTGCTATTGCTGCTAAATGTGATACGTCAATGGGAATTCAGGACAACTGTTGTGCGGTTGATCGGCATAATCAGGGTTACGGGCTGGTTCACACCAGATGCTTTCCAATGCGTTTTTAACCTCTTCGCTCCCACGCTGTAGCCGAAAGACGACTACAGCACGGGCCTAAATTTCCGGAAGGGATGTCCATGTGCGTCCTCCCGTGCATGAGCTGCCTGCGCACCCCTTTGCATGCGGCTCGCTCTCTGATCAGCGAGTCAATGAGACTGAGTGAGGAGGAGTGAGACTCAGAGTGAGACTCAGAGTGAGGAGGCCAGTCGTGGCCCCTTATCATTTTATCAGCTGTCAGCCAATCACAGCTGATCACGTAATGTAAACAGAGCCGGTAATTGGTAATCACGCTGACAGCGTGGGCAGAAAAAAAAAAAAAAACGATCACCGCCTGGAGTAAACTTGACATTGGTCCTGCACACTCCAGACCCACTGCTTCTAAGCAGTGCCCACCATTGCCACCTACCAGTGCCCACCAGTGCCACCTATCAATGCCATCAGTGCTGCCAATCAGTGCCCATCAGTGCCACCTGTCTTTGCTGCCTATCAGTGTCACCTACCAGTGCCCATCCGTGTCACCTATCAGTACAGCCTCATCAGTGCTGCCTTATCAGTGCTATGGAAGAAAAACAAAGTGCGCCAAAAACTAAATGCAACGAATGGTATATTTAATTAAAATCACCCAAATGGCTACTCACACTAATATAAAGATAAATATGCATATAACAGTATAATACTGTGGTCACTTAGCAGGTCCACTGTGGATGGTGGTGTGTAGATGTTAACATGAGAGGTGAGAAGAGGAACAACCAGCCAGACATCCATCTCATTGTCTCAGAACAGCATTGCAACACACTCAGAGTCACATCAGAAGTGACATCAGAACACAACGCTAACACTTTAAAGCACCCCCTTCTTCATCAGATCTAAATGGCTATTGATCTAAACCAGTGGTTCTCAACCTTCTAGTGCTGTGACCCGCTTGATAAAATTTCCCAAATCGTGGGGACCCCTAACAGTAAAATCATTTTCTTAGCGTGGGTTGTCAGCACCCAAGGCAAGACAAGTAATTTGCACCCCTAACCCACAGGCATTTAGTGCTACCTGAGCCCTTTTAATGGCAACTATAATCACAGGTAGTGTTACTCATTGTGTCTCTGGCTTCACTGTGTCTCTGACTTTGTGGTGTCTCATAGCAGTGACACCTATGTTGAAATCAGGAGATAGGGTCTCCTCCAGCCTCTCCCACTTCACATTCCTCACCAGTCAGCTGACTTCTAGTCTTTGCCCCCCAGCCATGCTGTGAACTGAATGGGCACCTGTGAAGAGGCTGAGGCTCCAGAAACAGCCCAGCTGGGCAGCCACAGGCTCCAGGGATAGCCCTGCTGGGTGGCCACAAAAAGGCTGGGCAAGTGGTGCAGGCTTTAGGAATAGCCCAGGATTCAGTGACAACCCCCAGGTTGCGCACCACTGATCTACGCAGTCTATACAGAGATCTACACAAAGCGTGGAGGCCATATAACTTATTATGAGAAAACATCTAAACAATTAAAATACATGTTTAATTAAAATACATATTAAATATTAACATTACAATATCATGAGTCAAAACAAGGTATATCTCTAAATGTGGGTATTGTTATTTGTTATTGTCTCTTGTAAGACAATCAGTAATGATCAACAATAAATTAGCTAATGACTGTGGGTATGAATATATTTAAATAAGGGGTGTGTTATGTGAGAGAGCTATATTTACCAAAATTGTTATATTTATATTAGGTCATATTAAAATAAGTAAAGTTAAACAGAGAACATTATTTATTTTAAAATGAGGGGAAAATTATTTAAAGGAATTTATTATGGAAAAACAAAGTTCCACTCAATATCAGTCTCATTGAGGTGATTCAGGTTCCATTTGTCAGTGGTTAAAACTATTTTAAAAACAGTGATTTTATTGTTGTTAGTGTAGTTATAATCACAAAATTCCATAGCCACATCAGTCTTTTGGTTGAGATCAAGTGTAGGATCTGTTCTTTTCATTTACCAAGTAGTGGTGCTGTGGCTCCTGTTCCTGATCTATGGTGGTAGGTTAGGGGTGGTGGTGGCTATGCAAATCCATTTGGTGCAATAGTAAACCTGGAAGGTTAGTATTGTTGGGAACTTAACCCAGACTGCTCAAATTGAACTGAGGGCTGGCATTAGGTTCCCCTCTCCAGAAAGCTGGTAGGGATGGAGAGGCACTGGGGCTGTCCGAGTGGCCGGTGTTCTTGGCCTTCTGGTTAAGATCGCGCGTGGTGCCTGTCCTCATTAGTCTTTTGGGAAAGAGCACTGACCCCTTTTTCCTGGAGGAGGAGTTAGTTAGTACCTCCTGAATGTAATTAGGTGGGAATGGTGGGGGCAAGAATTTTCCTCCTGGGTTGAATTTGGCTTGTCCCCAGTTGTAGGTAAGGCTCTCTCTAAGCTCTCTAAGTTCTGCCGCCTTCCTGGTGGGGATGAGCCTGCACCGGTCTGGCTGGTTGTGAAAAAAAAGCCTGTGGGGTATGTGGCACTCCAGGGGTGCTGTAGTCTCACTTTGAGTTATGGTACCAAGGTCACTGCACAGCCACACTTTTTTTCAGCACCTCTCTCTAGGGCCGAGCCTTTTGGCTAGGACCAGAGGAATTTTTTATTCCTGGCTGAAAGGCTGGCTACTGTTTCACATAATCTCTGTCCTTTGTAGGGTGTGCCCTGAACATCTTAAGAGGGATTGGACATGACCTTCTGGCTTGGTTTGCCCTCTCTTATGAGGGTCTTCCTTTGGGGAAGCCCCACCTAGTACTTGAGTGGGTCTGTTATGGTAGACCTTCTAGAATGGGATCCATCTGGTTTTGGACAGAAGTACCTCAGTCCATTGTCTGGAGCCTAATGCCCTGGGGGGGGGGGGGGGGGGGGGGGGGGTTTAAGGTCCTTCTCCTTTGGAGGACTATGTGTACACTCTGTGCACGTTTTGTGTCTCACATTTTAGCGTTCAGTTATTGGAGTGGGTTCACACACCACAAGCGCTAAAAAGAAAAAAAAATACCATATCCACAAACACATACCGGTATATATCAAGGCATTTAAATAACTGTATTTATTAAAATTTCCTCATTAAGGCCTTTGGGCTCCAAAGTATCGATGAATCTTAGTCAGGCCTTCTGGCTGGTCGGTGTAAGTGCTGTCCCTGTCGGCGATCTGGTGGAGGAGCTGGGTGGCACCATGCAAATCCGCCGGATTGATGGGGCCTGCAAGGGTTAGTACCAGTGGAGGCTGTTAAATGGGACGGCTCTCCCTGAGAAGACCTTGAAGGGCTCTCTATCTGGTAGGGACGGAGGTCTGCACTGACCTTGTTGGGGGATTGAATATGGGACTAGAAAACCTATGGTGTATGTGCCCCTGGAGTGGCAGTCCAGGGGTGCCATAAAATCACTGTGAGTGAGGATCACTTTGATTTGTGGCACCATGGTCACTGCACCAGTGCATGCTTTTATTTTTTAGCACCTGCCTTCTGGGCTGGGCATTTTGGTTGGGACTGGTGGAATTTTTAATTCTTGCCCTTCAGGCCTGACCATTGTATTGCACAATGGCCACTTTTTCACGCTCCTCTCCACTTATTCCTCCCCCACTTTCTTATTATTTATACTTTGTTTGACACTTTTTGTATTTTTGTTTGTACACGGTTTTGCACTGTGTGACTGGTAGGGTGTAGGTCCTTGGGCCTGTCCTGAAAGTCTTGGGGGGGTGGACATGGCCTTCTGGCTTAGTTTGTCCTCTCTCATGGTGTCTTACTTCGGGGGAGACCCACCTAGTACTTGGGTGGGTCTGTTTCGGCAGACCCTCCAGAGCAGTGTTTCTCAACTCCAGTCCCCAAGGTGCCCCAACAGGTCATTTTTCAGGATTTCCCTCAGATGAAATGGCTGTCATAATTACTAAGGCAGTGAAACTGATCAAATCACCTGTGCAAAATAATGGAAATTCTGAAAACACGACCTGTTGGGGCGCCTTGAGGACTGGAGTTGAGAAACACTGCTCCAGAGAAAGGGGTCCGTCTGGTTTCGGCCAGATGGACTGTAGCCTAGCCACATTTAGAGCTGATGAAGAAGCAGATGCTTTGAAACTTCATCAACTTGTTCTGACATCACTTTCGATGTGATTCCGAGCGTGTTCCATGCTTGTTCTGAGATGATAGGACGGATGTCTGGCCGGTTGTTCCTCTCCTGTCCTCTCGTGTGTTAACATCTACACACCACCATCCACTGTGTACCTGCTGATAGACCACAGTATTATACCTATTGACTATTATGTTAGTGTGAGTAGCCATTTGGCTGATTTTAATGAATTGCACCATTCGTTGAATCTTCTGCTGCACTTCGTTTTTGGCGCAACTTGTTTTTCTCCCATTCCAAAGACTGCTTCGCTCTCAAGGGAGCTGCCACTAATGGTACATACGTATACTTCCTGGACTTTTAGTTGTGTTATCAGTGTGTTTTAGTACCCTTTTGTGCGCCATTCTGTTTTTGCCTATCAGTGCTGCCTATTAGTGCCCATCAGTGCAGCCTTATCAGCGCACATCAATGAAAGAGAAAAATTTATAACAAACTTTGAAAAATGTTTTCATATGGGCAGTGTAGCATGACCACGCAATTGTCATTCATCGAGTGACAGCGCTGAAAGCTGAAAATTAGCCTGGGCAAGAAGAGGGTTTAAGTGCCCAGTAAGCAAGTGGTTAAAACATATCCGGAACACATGTACAGTAATAGCCATGTACGCCTATGGCCCTACTTCACACCAGTGTGGTCAGTTCCAGGGCCTTTCAACAAAAGTACAACCTGCTGCAGTTTTTTTTTTTACCTGGAAGACTTAAAAAACGCACTGGAATGCACATAAGAAACCATTATCCTAAGATTTTTCAAGTGTCAAAATAAAAAAAGGAAAACCAAAACAGGCCGACACATATCAAAAACATGTAAACATGCATGTAAAAACGCATTCAGAACGCTAATTGTGGTGTGAACCAACCCTAAGACAGGCTGTGGAGAGGTGACCTGTCCGCCACAGAGGGGTGCCAAGGGCTGCTGTACATACGAATGGGCCTCCTATTGAGCATCTTCAAGTGCTTTTGGAATTTTTTTTTAATGCTCATTTGTACACACGTTTTTTTCTGGGACATTTTCAAGTTTGAGTGTTTTTAATTTAGCTAATGGAAAGCTAGTTACTAGGAGGAGAGGCAAGGAATAGCGCAAGAAATGTGTATTTTCAGGTTTGACTGGTTGAAGTCTATAGGGACCAAAACAACATGACTCTGCCCCTGGCCTTAGGCTTAATGTACACGGGACGTTTTAAAGCCTCTTCTGAATGATTCAACTTGACAGATAGTAACCGAGATTTAAATGTTTTGCTGCGTTTACCTGCCGCGTTTAGAAGCGTTTTTTTTTTTTTTTGCAAATCTACAAAAATGTATCTCCATTAAATATGCCTGTGAACGAAACGCAGATAAACGCAAGTTACCGCATTTATAAGCCGTTACAGGAATTTGGCATTTCAAATGCCTCTAAACATCCGTCCTGAATTCATTTTTTTTTTGCTTTACCATTTTTTTTCTAATCTCAACTCCCTAGAAAGGACTATAAACGACCCAGCGCAGTGCGGCACATACTAGCACATTATGCTATTATTTTGCAGGGGAAATTTTATTTTTTATTACAGCGTATTACTACCACTTTACCTACTCCCTGCCCATGCTACAGCATGGGCTTACTTTCCTGGGAAGGCATTCATAGATATCCTCCTGTGATTGAGATGCCCGTGTGCCCCCTGTGTACTCTGTGATTTCCGTGTCCTTCGGAATGAGCTGTTCACAAATTGGGGTAAAGAGCCAATCACAGTGGCCCTTTATCATGTGATGCGCTGTGTCCAATGAAAGCTGATCACGATGTAAGCACAAGCCGGTTGTCGGCTTTTTTTTTACTCGCGGTGAGGAGAGAAAAAGAGAGCCGATAACTGGCTTGTGTTAAAGGGACATCAGCACTGATAGTCAGGGCACTAATTATCAGTGTCTTGATTATCAGTGCAGTCCCAACAGTGCCCATTAGTGCCTCCTCATCAGTGCCCTTCAGTGCTGCCACATCAGTGGCCATCAGTGACACCTATCAGTGCTGCCTCATCAGTGCCACCTATTAGTGCCCATCAGTACAATCTATCAGTGCCCTTCAGTGCCAGCTATCAGTTCCCATCAGTGCCGCCTATCCGAACCCATCAGTACCATCTATTAGTGCCGACTCATCAGTGCAGCCTATCAGTGCCTATCAGCGCACATCAGTAAAGGAGAAAAATTACCCGATTGCTAAATTTAATAACAAATTATGAAATATTTGTTTGGGGCTTTTGGGGCTTTTTCTGTTTGCTTAGCAAAAAAAAAAAAAAAATAGGTGATGAAATACCATCAAAGGAAAGCTCTATTTGTGTGAAAGAAATTATACAAATTTAATTTGGGTACAGTGTAGCATGACTGTGCAATTGTCATTCAAAGTGTGAGCGCTGAAAGTTTAAAATTGGCCTAGGCAGGAAAGGGGTACCATTGCTCAGTAGGCAAGTGATTAATATTGACCCCCGCTGCAGATTGCAGCTGCAGTGCATTTTGAATGCAGCGTGAGAAACACGCATGCAAAACGGGTTTCCTGCACTGCATTCTGGTGTGAACCGGCCCTTAGCTCCCGCCTATCAGGAGGAGGGGAGGTGACGAATGGAGGACACAGGAGCCGCTGTCTGACCTGCTGCAAGGTCCCACCGATCGCCACTGTCACCCGCATGCCTGACCGCCACCGAGACAGGTTAAGTTCCGGGCGGACGGCAAGTGGGCAGGGGGGGGGGGGGTCACAGTGGCAACTTTTGATGGACACAGTGGCATTATTTGATGGACACAGTGGCAGCATTTGATGGGCACAGAGGTAGAATTTGATGGGGCAAGAGTGGCTGCATTTGATGGTGCACAGTGGCAGCATTTGGGGCACAGTGGCAGCATTTGATGGGGCACAGTGGCTGCGTTTGATGGGCACAGTGGCAGCATTTGGGGCACAGTGGCAGCATTTGATGGGGCACAGTGGCTGCATTTGATTGGGCACAGTGGCAGCATTTGGGGCACAGTGGCAGCATTTGATGGGGCACAGTGGCTGCGTTTGATGGGCACAGTGGCTGCGTTTGATGGGCACAGTGGCTGCGTTTGAAGGGCACAGTGGCTGCGTTTGAAGGGCACAGTGGCAGCATTTGATGGAACAGTGGCTTTGTTTGATGGACACAGTGGCTGCATTTGATGGGGCACATTGGCTGCGTTTGATGGGCACAGTGGCAGCATTTGATGGGGCACATTGGCTGCGTTTGATGGGCACAGTGAGGCTGCAATTGATGTTTTTTTTTCAGAATTTTTTAGCTTGTTTGCGCCCTCCAAAAATGTTGCATTTGTTTTCTTTCTTGCATATCTTGAAGACCGCTTCTACTTCCCTGCAAAAGGCTGCCCTGAATCAGTGGACATTACTCTGCAGCTATTTGTATGTCCCATTATTGTCTATGGGGCCCATTCACTGCACGTATGCGACACACTTCTGTGCGACTTGGAGAACGTTGCAGGGCTTATGTAGTGTGTTTTTCAGCCCCGTAGACTTCAATGGGAGCGTGTGAAAATACAGACGCACAATTGTGAACCTATTCGCAGTGTTTTTATTTCAGCTTTTCTGTCGCTATTTATTTTTTCTTTATTGCTGTTAACAAAGCGTTGCCATGTTTTGTGTGTTTTTTTTGTAGAGGTGAGAACCTGCTCCTCCACACTTCACAGAGCTATGTGGTGGGGGGAGGGAAGACACAGGCTGAAGAATGTGAGGTGAACTCGGCTCTGTCAGTCTTATTCTTCTGCTGCTGTCACTTCTCTATATAGACGGGAATGGATTTCCACAGAACTGAGCTGGGGGGTGGGAGCGGCCCGCCTCCTGCTGGAGCCAAACCGAGTAAACAAGAGCGACTCCATTTTGTGACCTGAGGGGAGGGGGGCGGGGCGCTCACACATTAATAAGCAGACATATCAGCTCTGTGAACGAGCCGTAATGCAATGCCAGGGACCGGGCGGCCATTGAACCGCCAGGAATGTGACCTCTCGCATACATTTCACTGAGCGGGCACATACACAAAATGTCCGCGCCGGGCGCACACCCGGAACGTATCTTTTGACATAGTTTTATTTTAACGTGATTTTATCGGCAAGAAACAGGCAGCCGCAGCTCTTGTCATGTTCACCAGAGAACCCACAGGCGCTCGCAGCGGCCATCGAGCGCACTGAAGCCGTCTTGCTCTCCGCCGCCGTCTTATATACCTAGCTAAAAATAGCTGGCCCCGTCCGGCCCTCCCGGGGGCGGAACGAAATTTCGAATCTGGCCAATGCCGGCGCGCGTTAGGGAAGGATTTCGTCACGCGAGAGACCTCCCCGAAGCGCCGGGCGCCGTGATTGGGCACATCTGACATCATACAAACAACGGGGCAAGGAGTGACAGCTGATTGGGCGCTGTACTGAGCCGGCGTAATGGGATCACGTGGGGAAGGAGGGGGGCAGGCTCATGGGTTGTATAGGGAAGTTTTTGCAGTGGTTTACAGTTGCAGTCACTTCAGTGTTTGCAAATATTGTCTGCACCAGTGAGCAAGCCCTGAGCTCCAGGAGGAGGCTGAGCCCTGTGTGTGTGTGTCTGGCTGTGGACTGGGGGGCTCCTCTGATGCTGGCTTTTTTTTCTTCTTCTAATTGCTATGCAATGACATTTGCATGAAAACCTGGCGTACTTCTTCCATTCTACAGGGATCTATCCTCTGCAAGCTCTGGATTCTATCCTATTATTATTGCAGCAGCACAGACCTGCTCTGACTCTATGGTAGCACTTCTACTTTTATAGAATATTTTACCTATTAGAATTTTTATTTTTTTTTAATTTTTTTACATTTTGAATTTTCTGTAAATCATGGATGTTCTACCAATGTGCAGCATCTTCCAGGAGCTTCAGATTGTGCACGACACTGGCTACTTCTCTGCTCTGCCATCCCTGGAGGAGTACTGGCAACAGGTAATCCCCCCCAAGATCAGAGATCAGCTTCTTCTCCTCTGCACCCCCCCCCCAAGATCAGAGATCAGCTTCTTCTCCTCTGCACCCCCCCCCCCCCCAAGATCAGAGATCAGCTTCTTCTCCCCTACCCCCCCCCCCCCATTATTATTATTACTCTGATCATCTGTGCATTGCATATGTCAGTTTGTGTTCTGCTATGGGGGGGTACATTGCAATACATGCAGGATCCCTGTCTGGAGGGGGCTGTATATGCAATGCAACCCCCCCCCCCCCCCACGACATGGATCCTGCATGTATTGGATGTGTCAGTTTGTGTACTGCTATGGGGGGGGGGTGCATTGCATATACAGTCCCCCCAGACAGAGATCCTGCATGTATTGAATATGTCAGTTTGTGTACTGCTATGGGGGGGGGGTTGCATATACAGTCCCCCCAGGCAGGGATCCTGCATGTATTGTATTGGATATATGAGTTTGTGTACTGCTATGGGGGGGTGCATTGCATATACACCCCCCCCCCAGGCAGGGATCCTGCATGTCTTGGATATGTCAGTTTGTGTACTGCTATGGGGGGGGGGGTGCATTGCATATCCAGTCCCCCCAGACAGGGATCCTGCATGTATTGTATTGGATATATGAGTTTGTGTACTGCTATGGGGGGGGTGCATTGCATATACACCCCCCCCCCCCCACGCAGGGATCCTGCATGTCTTGGATATGTCAGTTTGTGTACTGCTATGGGGGGGGGGGTGCATTGCATATCCAGTCCCCCCAGACAGGGATCCTGCATGGCATGTATTGTATTGGATATGTCAGTTTGTGTACTGCTATGGGGGGTGCATTGCATATACACCCCCCCCCCCCACCAGGCAGGGATCCTGCATGTATTGGATATGTCAGTTTGTGTACTGCTATGGGGGGTGCATTGCATATACACCCCCCCCAGACAGGGTTCCTGCATGTATTGGACATGCAGTGTGCCAGTTTGTGTACTGCTATAGAGGGGGGGGGCATCACTGTGCATGGAGCTCCGTGATTTCCACTGACAGCTTCAAACAGCTTGGGTTTCACTAGTAACCGTGCAGCCATTTGGCAAAACTTTATGCTTGCGTTGGGTCCAAACTATACAGCTGGGGCTTGTCAGCTTAGCGACAGACTCTGCCAAAAGCTATTCCTGTCACTTCTTCATTTATTGTAATTTTTTTTTTTTTTTCATTTTTAAATCTGCTACTTTGAAGAAAGTTGAATGGCTGGCAGCTAATCTGGGTAATCTGTCAGCACAGATCCTATAGAGCGTTGGTATTATTAAATACATTTTTTAGTAGCTGTTGTTGTTTTCTTTATATTATTATTACTATTGTTGCTATTAATTTTTATTTTTTTTGCACTATTTTTTGATACTGATGGATCCAACTAGTGCTGCTGAACCCAATACTTAAGGGGGGGCAGGGTTTTATAATGCTGGGCTTGAAGTGTCTTTCCTAATTTTAGATTACCAGTAGAATATACGGTATGTAGGATTATCTCGAGGGCTTATTTTTTGGGGGTTCTTCATCTACAGGTTGCATACCCCACATTTAGACAGATATAGATATTTAGTAGAATGAATGACATGTCTTGTTATGGGGTTTCCATCCATGGGTTGCATAGCATACATCTAGGCAGCTACCCAATAGAATGAATGGTATGTATGACTATCTCAAGAGCTTGTTTGGGGGCGGGGGGGGGGGTCCCCATCTACAAGTTGCATAGCCTATATCTAGATGGTCATACATACCATTCATTCAATTGTATAGCCATCTCAAGAGCTTGTTTGGGGTTCTTCATCCACAGGTCATATATCCCACATCTAGGCTAGAAGAATGAATGGCACATTGCCATCTCGTATTTTTTTGGGGGGGCGGGGGGGGGGGGGTTGTATCCACAGGTTTTATACCCAACCAACCAGTAGAATGCATGGCATGTGTGACCATTTCAAGTGCTTGTATGGGTTCTTCACCCATAGGTTGCATACTCCACACCTGCATAACTCCCATAGCCTATATATAAAGAGCTTTCCAGTAGAATGCATGGCATGTATGACCATCGTAAGAGCATGTTTGGGGGCTTCACCCGTAGGCTGCATACTCCACAACTTCCATTCCCTACATTTAGACAGCTTTCCTCCAGTAGAATGAATGGCATGTGTGACCATCTCAAGCTTGCTTGGGGGTCTTCACCCATAGGTTGCATACCTCACACCTTCCATACCATACATCCAGACCACTTTTCAATAGAATGCATGGCATGTATGACCATCTCAAGAGCTTGTTTTGGAGTTTTCACCCATAAGTTGCATACCTCACATCTACACTGCTTCCCAGTTGAATCAATGTCAAGTCTGACTGTCTCGAGTGTCTATATGGGGTTTGACTCACAGGTTGCATAGCCCACATCTTGACAGCTTCCCAATAGAAAGAGCATCTCAAAAACTTTAAGGGGGGGGGGGGTCTCCATCCACAGGTTGCATACCCCCTGAGCTAGACAGCTACCCAATCAAATGAATGGCATGTCTGGCCATCTCAAGAGTTTTGTTTGGGGGGGTCTCATCCTACTGGTTGCATACCCCCAAATCTAGACTGGTTCCCAATCGAGAGATTTTATGGGGTCTCCATCCACAGGCTGTATATGCCACATATAGACAGCTTTCTAGTAGAATGTGTGGCATGTCTTGTAATTGTGAGTGTTTTTACGGGGGTTTCCATCTACAGGTTGTACACCCCATAGCTCCCGAGATGAATGAACCATCTTGAGAGCTTGTTTGAAGGCCTTGACCCAGAGTCTGTAGGCAGTGTATGAATGGCATGTCTTGTCATCTTGAGAGCTTCTTTAGGGGCTTTCACCTACAGGTTGCATGCCCTTCATCTGGACAGATCGGCTTGCCAACCTGTCAGAGCCCATTGATTCATAGAATGTGAATTAGTATAAAATGTTAATTGGCATGAAGGTTAACCCCCCCCCCCCCCCCCCCATGTTATGTGACAGTCGCTAATCACTGAAACAAAAGGCTAATTCTCCCCAACCAGACCTTTTGTATTCTCTATCCCCACACCAAACAAACCAGACTTTTATTATATGGTGGTATCAGCTTGCAAAGGCTACAGAGTGGTCGTGCCATTGTTTTCCCTGAGACTGTCATTGTCCTCGTCATTGTCCTCGTCTGCCCATCTAGTCATGTTTGCTTTTTTTTTTTTTTTAACCAAATGAATTAAGAGATCAAATGTCTGTTTGTTTGTGAGCCGAGCACTAAAGTGTTACAACCTTCACATTCCTGGTTAATTGTATTCATTCCCCTCCTCCTCTCCGCCATCAAAGAGGCAGATCTTCTTGTGTGTGATTGAAATTGATCTCAGTAGCTTCCTTCAGGCATTTTAGATCTTGGCACAGAGCCAGCTCCTCTTCCCAGAAAGCCTGCAGAGACATTTAAACTATCACAGGGCCCATCTCCTGGTCCCTGCGCTTATTTGCATAATGGAAAATTTAAAGTAGCTGGATTATTAAAGTTTAACAACATCACAATCAATGGCTGCCCCCCCCCCCCATTTTCAGGATCAATAGAATGCATTTCTCATCTGCACAGCAAAGCAATTGTCTAATTATAGGAAAATGTAATCATTGATTCGTACAGGTTTTTTTTTTCTTTTTGTGCTTTGCAACATTCTGCTAATTTGAATTGCCGTTCAGACCACAAGAGGAAATACAATAGTGCAGTATGGGAGTCGTCCTGGGGCTGTACGCTAGCTAGGGAAATATGTGTGGCACGTTGATGGCTTGTGTCTGCAGGCCATGGGGCCGAAGTGAGCTCCCAGGTCCATGGAAAAATAAGTGTGACATTTTATAGAGACCAAGGGGACACGGGAGATAAAATTCCGCTCTATGGTGCTTTGTATTATCAAATCAGAATGTTAAGAACCGTTGCTGTTGTTTTTTAAATTTTCTATGAGTTTGAACGTAGTATTCACCATGAGTGATCCGCTTTTACCAGTACAGTCCCTTTGGCTTCCCGTCAGCTTTTCAGAAGGAAGTCTCTCTTCTGGCTCAGCGTGAAAGGAATGCAGATGACTCATACAGTTGTACTATTGGCTAGCGGATCAAATTCTTTGTATGATTTCCAGAAATCTCTGAAAGAATTGTGGCCTCTAATCGGCCATTTATAATTTAGTCAATATCTGTAGCGTTGGCCACATCTTTTGCTTCCTTATTTCTTTTTGTAACCCCCCCACGGCTTCTGCATTTAGTTTCATTTTGCAAGCGCGGCAGTTCTGCATTTTGGCTTTTTACAAGGTTAATTTTTCACTTTCTGAAAGGAAACAACTAGCGTCCATTTTGGCCAGTTGCCTATTTATGGCTGCGGTATATGAACGAGGCAAAAAGAAGCACTCAACGTGCTGTGTCCATTTAGCAGCCAATCGGCAGTCGCATTTTGTCAGTTTTAATTCACTGAGGATATCTGATGACTAATGTGGGCTATCTGATGTCTTTGTAGTGTGTTGGGCCTCTCCTGCTATTCTGACTAGACTCTCATGCACTTCAAATGTCAGCTTAAGCACTTTGTGTTTTTCCAGTTTAGCAGATGAATGAATATGATTGGAGGTATTGGGCAATGACTCTGATTGTGCTTCATGCTTGTCACTGCATGTTGCTTGAAGACGTTAACGATGGTCATAGGTTGATCTGTGAAATCTGAAGACTTGGTATTGCCCATGGCAGCCAAGCCTTCGTGTATTATTTTCTAAGAAAACAAGACAAATGTTGGTTACAGATTTATTTTTGCTTTATTCTTCGCCACCAGTCTTCTACGTCAACCCCATAGTTGTAGCCTACCTAGGTTGTATATGGAATCTGGTTGCCATGTGTAATCACTCTGTAGGGTTTATTTACTAAAACTAGAGTGCAAAATCTGGTACAGCTGTGCATGGTAGCCAATAGGCTTCTAACCATAGTTTGTTCAATTCAGCTTTGACAATAAAACCTGGAAGCTGATTGGTTTCTGTGCTGAGCTGCACCAGATTTTGCTCTCTCCAGTTGTAGTAAACGAACCCCCCATGTTTGCTTGCAGTTTTTCGTAAACCAGGCGTTCAAATTCTCATCTTTTTTTTTCTCTCTATCTTGTTTTTTTTTTACAGACGTGCTTGGAACTTGAACGCTACCTACAAAGTGAACCTTGCTATGTTTCGGCCTCTGAATTTAAGTTCGATCGGGAAGAGGACCTTTGGACCAAATTTATCCTGGCATGTGAGAAAAAGGATGAGCCGGACTCGCAGCTGATCTGCATTAAAACCGAGGACATTTCTGACAGTCAGAATTTAGAGACAACTAGCCTGAACTCTGACATTAGTAGTGAATTGTCGGACAGCTCTGAAGAACTTTCCCCGACCTCCAAATTTACCTCAGACCCGATCGGTGACATGGTGATTAAAACGGAGCCATTTAGCTCATCGGTCACATCCACCCCACCTTCATCCCCAGAGCAAGGCAAGGAGTCCCCCACTCATTTGTGGAATGCTATCACTGGAGAGCTCCATTCCCCAGGGAAAGTGCGCTCCGGGTGCTTTGGAAAGACTCTTGAACAGGGTAGTCCGATCAGCGGAGAGACTTCGCCGGACGGCAAGAAACGTGTCCACAAGTGTCTTTTTAATGGCTGCAAGAAAGTTTACACCAAGAGCTCGCATTTAAAAGCACATCAGCGTACCCATACAGGTCAGTGCTTGTTCAATGATTGGGAAATAAAAGGGGCTTGACAGAAGGGAATCCCTTGCTGTCATGTCATTGCACAACCACAGGGTGGAAACCCAAAGTCCATCAGTGATGTCATGGTAAATCCTTGTCTTGGGGAAAGTCCTTCCTCATTCCTTCCTGCTGTGAGGATGGAGCTTAGACTACAGAGTGCGTCCAGGAAAAGAGATCGCATAATGCTTACCCAGCATGAGCTTCCTAAATATCCATTGTCTTTCCCTGACTTGTATTCAAAGGGAAATAGTAATGAATGAGCACATACACAAATAGCAGAGCATTTTCCTTCAATGGGTGTCATCTAACACCTGGCTGTCATGCAGTGGCTGGTGAATTTGTTGGTATGATGAGAGACCCATTACGTGCTCATAGTTCCAGTTTCTTCCTTTTTTTTTTTCATTACTCACACCGATTATTTTATTTTTATTTTTTATATATATATATATATATATATATATATATATATATATATATATATATATATATATATATATATATATATATATATATATATATATATATATATATATATATATATATATATATATATATATATATAATTAAATAAATAATATATTTTTTTGATGTGCAGATATTAAGTGATCCAATGTGCTAGAGGATATCTGCTCAACATTATACAATTTTTGACTTACAGAGAAGCTCCTCTTCAGTTGTGCGTTGCCCCTATTACCTGTAAAGGACACCTGCATGTTTTATATCCCTTGAAAAATGTAAATTTGTATGTCTTTGGCTCAAGACATATCTTTTTATATTTACATCTATTTGCATATCTTGTTCCCTTTTTTTATTTTTTTCATAATTGTTCTATAAATGGGCAAATAGTCAAGTTCAGTAGCCAATAGGATGTTTTCCCAAACTTAGCCAGAGAACAAAAAACTTGTCTACATTGACCTTCCTTCAGAAAGCTCTACGCTGACATTTGTCCAGCCTGATTTTTGTTTTTTTTGTTTTAGTGAATATATTTCACTAATAAAAAAAAAACACTAATAGTAGGCAAAACTAATTTCTAAACTCACACTATTGGTCGGTAGAGGCCATATGTGCATTGAGGTTGCTATTAGTCTTTGAACACAACAAGATTATAACTTTACTGTAAGCCTTCAAAATGTATTTATACAAACAATAGTGGTGTTTTTTTTTTAAATCAATAAGTGGAAAGCTAATGAATGTTTGCATTGTTTTGATTATACATTTATTCAATTTTTTTTATTTTTTTATGTTTTTATTGATTAAAATATTGCAGTTTGTCATTTAATTTTTTTTTTGTCACATTTTGGACACTGAACTAGACAACATTCCTTTGAGTTGTGTAAGCCTAATGATGTATAAAGTTCATGTGGTATGTAGTGTTTGTTTCCCAGTAGGGCATTCAAATTAGTACTTTAAAAAAGGCATTTTCCAATAATATTATTATAATTATTATTATAGTACTTTTTAAGCCTCTGGTTATTGGTTGAACTAGATGGATTTGTACTTTTTTTCTCCAGCTAGACTAACTATGTAACTATCAAGCACACCAATTAGTAGACATAGGGGGGGGGGGTTGATTTACTAAAACTGGAGAGTTCAAAATTTGGTGCAACTCTGCATAGAAACACATTTGTTTCCTGGTTTTTATGGCCAAAGCTTAATTGAACAAGCTGATTGGCTACCATGTCCAGCTGCACCAGATTTTGCACTCTTCAGCTTTAGTAAATTGACCCCGATGGACTTTCTTGACCTTTTTAGGACTTTTCATTCCTCTACCAGGCTGAGCATATGAAGGAAATATGTGTATGCACTGGCACCACGGAGTATAAGCTGCAGCAAATAATGTTATAAAATAGGGCTCTATTGGCCAACAACCCCCAAGTGAGTGAGTGAAAAACTTTTATAGCGCAACACATGCGAACTGAATCGCCTCTGGGTTAGTGCTAGACTTGCTAGATATCCATGCCTGATAACCAAGCCCGAGTCTGCTAAAACTGTTTGCTTAGATGAATCTTGCAAACAGCCAAATAAGAAACCCTTTTTAGATTGCAACACATTCAAGGAAACCTCTACAGAGAAGTATGTATAGACCACCATTGCTGACCACCTGAAAATGCTTGTTTCCTAGCTGTCTCTAACTTCGACACCTGAGACAGTGACCTGGAACAAGCAAGCGGAAAGCAAAATCAGAGTGATGTCAGGTCCCCCTGACTCTCATGCTTGTTCTGGCCATAAGAAATTACTAAAGCCATTGATTATTCATTGAAGCCAGGTAACTAGGATTTTCAGAAGTAGGGCAATTGCAGCCCTTAGGCACCTTTCAGACTAAACGTATCCGTCCAAGTGGATCCACTTGGTTAGCAGTGGATCTCTCCCCCGATTCCCGCTGAGCAGGCGGATGACAAGTCCCTGTCTGCTCCACTATGCAGAGTGGACACAGACACAGCCCACTTTCCTCTATAGGGGGGTCTGACAGATCCAGACTGCATGTCTGTTTCCATCCAATTGTCATCAGATCCGTATCCCCATCCGTCTGTTTTTAGCAGATCGGATGCCTGGCAGGTGTCAGCGGACACATTTCCACTGACATCCACCACCCCATAGAGAGCAAACGGTGGTCTGATCACGTCTGACGGGGGGAAAAAAAAGACAGGCGGACCTGTTTGGTCCACTTGTGTAAAAGACCTAATACAATATCCATGTGGATCATCTTGTATTGCTTGCAGTCTCTTTTTTTTTTTTAACTACTCAAATAATTAAAGGGGTTGAAAATATTCTCCCATCTAGCTGACATTGCTGACGTCACAGGGAGGGAAGGAGAAGGCTGCAAGAGAACAAACAAAGAAGTAATTGCAAATGGTGGTTCTTTAAAAGCTCAACCTAACTTTTGGTTTGAATCTGCCAATTACATACCAGGTGCATAAAAAAGGGCGCAAAGTCTTTGTTTTCCTTTATAAAGCAGCTACAGCTTGGGTGGAAAAGCCTGTTTCCTGTCAGCATGTAGAAGCAATGGCCTAACAGCCCCTGCTAAATCGGAGCTAGTGCTCTCCAGAGTGAGAATGAGTTTTTCACTTTGCAAAGCTATAGGTTTGACTTGGTTAGAACGTGTCAGACTGCTTTAGAGAGACCACTGCTTCCAAACTGAGAGCTATGGTCCTTCTCTATGTCAGCGGGCAGGCTTTTTTTACTCCAAGATGTGGTTGCTTTTTAAACAGAACAAACTAAGAAGACTTTAATCTCCTTTTTGTTTGATGAGACTGAAATGAATTCAGGTGATTCAGGCTGAAAGTACAGTTAAGCTTTAAAAGAACCGCCAAGATTTGTGATTACTTCTGCCACTTCCAGTGCTGCAAGTTTTCTTCCATGTACACGCCCATTGATTGTCAGGTAAAATCACATTGCAAAACAATGTCCTCAGCCTGTCACCAGCTCGTCATGTAAAATGCATTTTTTAGTTTCTCACCGTTTACAGTTGCCATTCACTATTCAGTCTTAGTCAGCTTAAAGACTATTGCTCATCAGTTTTACTTTCCCCAGGACTTGAGGAGATTTGCAAGTTGACTTTTTGATGAGCAAACTGAGGATAACAAATGTTTGTTCCATTGTGATTTGTTTAGTGTGTGCTTAATGGAATTACTCAGGCTACACAATGAACCATACACTGCCCCATTTGCAAAGAAACAGAACTAACCATTTGAATGCCAGGGACTGTACACCTTTTACAGCTGTGTGTAAATTGTGATTAGATTATTCTAAACCGCTTTTTTTTTTTTTTCTTCTTTCAATGGTTTCACAGAGTTGAAATTTATAACAACTAAACCAAATTGTTTTGTGATTTTTATCTTGCAGGAGAGAAGCCTTACAGATGTTCATGGGAGGGCTGTACGTGGCGTTTTGCACGAAGTGACGAACTGACCAGACACTTCCGAAAACACACTGGTGCCAAGCCATTTAAGTGCACACATTGTGACAGGTGAGATGGGGTGCAGTCTATACTTTACTTTGTTCGCTGTGGGCCCTTTCTTGTTCTGGAAGTTTAGATTGACTTGTATACTGCACATGGAGTAACCATGCATACAGATCAAAATGGCTGTTTATAATGCATTATTGTACACCAGACCTGGCCCCTGAAAGATTTAAATGCAGCCACTACGTACCTCTGTTGGACTTAAGGTCAGCTGCTGAGGAAACCCAGGACCATATTTGAAGATTGTGCCATTCAGATCTCAGAATTTTGTTGGGCAGTAGTTGCTCCAGCATTTGACAGCTGAATGGAAGTAGTGGGACTTAATGTAGAGAAACAGTGGAAATAATCTTGACCTGGGCAGAAGTATGGAAGTGGAGAGATGGGTTGTTATGTGTGGGTCTACTCGGCCAGAATGGGGGTATGTGTTCTACTTTTATAAAGGAATGCCTAAAAGTGGTTCTAAAGGCATAACGTTTTGTACCTTTAAAAGAAAAATCATAAATCTTGAATCCTACTTAACTAGCTGCCGATGCTGAATCTGTCCCCCCGCTGGCTCTAAAATGGAGAACCGCGCGATCAAACACAGCTGATTGTTCGATTCTCACAGCTTTGGCTGTACTTCTTTAATGCATTCTCTGCATTCATTTTAAAACTCGTTCCAAAATCAGCCTCCCTTTAAAAAACCTTACATGGCGGCTCCTTTTTTGGTCCAATGCTGGGCTTGTCCTCCGCTGCTCGCTCTTCTCTTCTCACAGGTCACTGTGGCAGCAGCAGGAGCTATTGGCTCCTGCTGTTCTCAATCAAGTCCTGTGTGAGGATCGTGACCAAGTAGCACTGTGTGTTTCTATAGATGCACACAGCTTGCTATGGGGGCCCGTGGAGAGCACTGGCTGGAGACTCCAGAAGAGAAAGTAAGGGGCCACTCTGCACAGAGCAGGTAAGTATAATCTGTTTTAGGGAAAAAAAAGATGCCTTGACAACCAATTAAATTCTACCTGTTCTAGCAGATTGTGTCAGCTGTAGTTTGTTTTAGTGGCTTCCTTCTCTTACTGTGATGTTTCTGGCCTTTATTCTGTCTTGGTAGATGAGGAGAGTTGCACCCACCACCTGATTTGGGCCCTGTCCTCATGTACTAGATGGCAGCTTTGGTCGATGAAAGAAACCTAGAATATGCCGACAACCTGATGTGTAAGACTATTAGAAATTATCTGGTAGCCATAGCAACCTCATTACAATTCTCATTTTGTAGTAGAGGTCGGAAAATGAAAGCTGAAGTCTGGTACTTTCCATGATCAGCCTGGTCAGTTCTAGCATCTCGTTTCTATGAATCTCTCTGTTGTTGCTACGGTTTCCACGTAAATTACACATTTCAGATGTCGGTTTCTGGAAAATGACAAACTGCCTTCTACTATACTTTTTTCCATTCCTTTTTCCTGTATCTCCTGACTGTCACTGTGTGAATGTGACTAGAAATGTTAGTGGCAGTAGTAAAATTGCAAATGCTCACCAAGGATCGCGATTGATCACTACAGGTAGAATAAAATCGCCCCCGCTGTGTTCATGTTGCATTCAGTGCAACTAAGCTCATTCAGCAAACCATTATTACCGGCATGTGCCAGGAATGTAACTGTCACATTAGCTGTGCTCTCGACCACACTATCAAAACATTGAAATGGCTGGTGTCCTAACTGATCACATGTGCAACTGAATATCAAAAAGAGTCCAAGCTAGCGGCTTCCTTGGCTAAAATTTAGGAGGGTTTAGTTCTGCAATAAAGTGGTTGTAATCCTCAGACATGAAATTTGAACACATCCTATTCCTCTATAGTGTGTACTTGTCTCAATTAAGAGCACTAAGTGTCATTTCTGTCTGCTGCCTCCTTCCTCTGTCAGCATGAGCCACTTCTGACAAGTTTTCCTGACACCGAGATAAAAACAATGACATGGGACTCCAGCTGATTAACAGTCTACACTCAGAGGCGCCTGCATTTGTGACGGCCTCAGCTCTGTTCCTGTGTGCAGTGTGAAAGGGGTTGTGTCCCTTCCCTCCAATCACCTCTCAGAGCTCTGCAGGGTATAATTTCTTTCTCCGCCCCCCCCCCCCCTTTTTTTTTTTTTTTTTTTTTTAATGCTTAAACTTTATAATTTAGCGCTTTGAATGGATGTAGAGAAGAGAGGGCTGCAGTTATACGGGTACAACTTATGTAGGAGGATTTGTTTAATCTCTGTGTATCACCAGAGACTAGTAACTCCATTGAGTATATGTAAGGATTTACAACCACTTTAAAATGGAACTAAACCCATCAATTTAACAGTTTCTAAAAACAGTTATATTACTGGCGGGAATGTAACTGTCACATTGGTTGTGCTCTCAACCAAAACTGTCAAACGGCTAGTGTCATAACTGATCACATGTGCAGCATCATGGCAGCTGAAGATCAAACCGAGGCCAAGATGGAAGCTTTCTTGGCTGAAAACCATAGGAAGGTTTAGTTCCACTTTAAACAAGCCATAGAGCATTTTTTTTCTTTTTCCAGCCAACTGACCCCCTAAGAAAAATAAAAAAAGGATTCCCCCATCCACACATTTGAGATAGATTGGAGGTAATCCTCCCAATGTGCTATTGTATTCTGACAGCGGGACCCCTCCACTGCCAGAATACCCTGATCAGCACTGCATCCGATTGGCTGCATGTGCCGATCAAGCACATACTTTCCCACATTCCTGTTTGAAAGGAGTGGATCGCTAGGTTGATTCTTGAACGGGAACAGCCATAGATGGATCGAAATTCTGCCAGTTCAGCAGAGACCATCAATTTATCTCTTGGCTGGTTTTAATCTAGCAAAATAATTGTTGCATGCTACTTGTTTAGCTTACACCATTTTTTATATATATTTCAGTGGTCAATTGCTACATTTGGAGGCTCCTATGCAACTGTGATTTAAAGCTACTATAAATGTAACTCTTGCTTAAGAAATTGTTAAAAACTTGCAAAACCTGCTGCTGTAAGTCCTAACCATAAACCTGTTCTGAGAATGTTGTATTCTTCTTCTTTCAGGTGTTTCTCCAGATCAGACCATCTGGCTCTGCACATGAAGCGACACATGTGAATGAATGCGGAAGTCACGTGATTTAGAGTAACCTCAAGGTTAAATTGCCTTGTGCGAGGGATGCGAGTTCCAGCCAAAGCATGCCAGTTTGCACCCTAACCAGTTGCCTTCAAGACCTCACTTTCTCCAAGAGGCTTTGCAGGGCTTATCAATCGTGTGAGATGCGGCATAGCCACCATACAGTGCTACTTCTGGAGCTGACCGGGCCTGTGCACTATTGGTGCTTTATCTTCTGAGTGGCTTGTCTAAGCCGTCGCCGTGAGCATGTGCACTGAGAATGTTAATGACTGGGTGACTGAATGGTGACCAGGAGCCAATGTCTGAATGAGGAAGAACTTTTTATTTTTTGTTATGGTTGAGTTCAGTTGTGAGGGATTTAAAAAAAAAAATAGTTATTAAAAAAACGGTTTGAATGTTTTGTATGCTATGGCATACTGAGTTATATGGGACAACCATCTGTCATTCTGCTTGGAAAAGGGGGGACCTTGCTGCTGAAAGGCGCTAAAGCCCCCCTCTGTATAAGCAGATGATCCCTTTCCTGTGTGAGAGGTGCTTTTGTTGTCTGGTGCAGCTATTAAACGTGCAATGTGTCAAGTAGCTCGTTTTGCTACAACGATCGTTTGTAATCCATTGTATAAGCTGTGTATCTACCAATTATAACACAACTATAACTTCATTATAATAGAAAAGGTATTGCATGGATCAGGGGGAAATGTGTACGCTTCTCCATTCTTTAATCAGGACTGCAGTTATGATTCCAGTTGAGAGCAGCTAAATACAATTGGTCTGTTGTTACGTTACTTATGTATAGAACTGAAAAAAAAAATAAAAAAAAATAAGAAAATAAAAAAAGGAAAAAAAAGTGGGAAAAACCACTATAGCTTATACTGATTTTTCTCATGCAGCTAATTTTTCTATTATTTATGCCTTGAGGACTAATTTCCGGTTTTCTAGCTGTTAACGCACTGTTGACCTTTAAAAATGGTGCCTTATGCAAGTGGCCTTCTCCTATAATGGGTGGGGGTCTGATACAGGGGTTTAAGTGATGTAAGCTTACTTAAGGCTCTGTTGTCACCCTAGAGTGTAGTTTTATTTTTATTTTTTTTCCCCCACCATGCTTGGGCCATAGAGTGCTGCAAGCAGATTAGTAAAGCCCTGACTGCTAACAGCCAATCGAATACAGCAGACCCTATGTTTAGAACTAAAAAGTAAAAAATGTGGAGGTGTCGCTCAGACTGACCAGTTAAAATTCTGTCGTCTCTAAAAGAGGTGGCTGGAATCTCGTGGGCAGGACCTCCCATTTTTTATTTTTATTTTTTATTCCATTTTTTATAGACGGTGCTTCGTCTTATCTGTCCCAATGATTGGCCTATACTGTTGGTGCCCACATTGTCCTTTTTTTATCACAGGATATTCATTGACCCATGCTCTGCTAAAAAAAACTTGCACACATCAAAACAGCCTGAAAAACACATTATTGTTGTTTTGGCCCTTGTGTGGATGTGTGTCCTTTTTTTTGTTTTTATACTTCCCCCCTCCTTTCCTGTACTACGTCAACCTCTCATAGTATAGTAACCTGCTTTTTTCAAAAGAACACTGATGTTCGGAGCTATCGCTTACACTTTCTTTACACAAAAGTTGCACAAATGTATCCATACATGCACTTAATATGTAAAATACTCATATACTTGTCAAGGTACAGAATGTGTTTTTGTTTAAAAATGGATATTATTATATTATATATATATATATGTTTTTTTTTTTGTTTTTTTTCCATTTTATTTTAATTGTCTGAACTTTATTGAAATCAGACATCCACCAAAGCAAATGTATCATGGGCAACAAATATTTTTTTTGTCTTCAAATTAGATTTTATTTGGGTGCAAACATTTTGTAGTCCTTTGTAGTCTTAGGTCACTGAGTGTGAAGAGCTGTATTAAGAGTTTGAAATATATTTTTGTAATATGTTATTTAATGTTTAAAAACAGATTCTGCAACTGTAGAATAAAAGTTTTAAAAGCTGATATCCTGAGCATTTTAGATTTTAGTCATCGTTTTTTTGTTTTTATATATATTTTTTTTTAATTTTTACTTGGAATAAAAACCCTGCATGGATTTGCAATAGACTGTGCACTGTACTGCCACACACGATGCTGAGTGAACACGACCTTAAGAGTGGTCATGAAGAATTATGTAAAAGTAGTACTGAATGCACAGTGTTACTTGCAATCTAAAAATTTCTATTTTGAAAAAAATAATTAAAGAAATTAAGGGGCATGCACATGTTTAGGACAGTACCACGCCTCGGTGAGGCTTTCTTCCAACTTTTGCAGAAATAACTCAGACAATTTCTCTCCCACTGTTGTGTCTCAGTGTGCTGAAATTCTATTAAAAAATACATTTCATTGGTAATAAATGGGCAGTAGAGAAGTGGCAACACTGGGATCCTTTTAAACTCTGTAGAGTAGCTCTTTCAGTTTAACCGAAATGCAGTTATTTCAGGAACACTAAGGCAGGCTATAGACCAGGCGTCTCCAAACTTTCTAAGCAAAGGTCCCGATTACTGCCCTTCAGACTTTAGGGGGGCTGGACTGTGACCAGTATGAGCAGAAAATGTCCCAGCATCAGTGGGCATGCCCCATCATTAGTTTGAATAGAAGGAATAGTGCACAATTGTTGGTATCAATGAGAAGAATAATGCCCCATCTATGGTATCAGTTGGTGGAATAGTGCACCAAGGGCCACATCCAGCCCCATGGCTGTAGTTTTGAAGACCACTGCTATAAATGGTGCAAATTTTCTTTCCTGCAGCCACGGGCTGAAATTCAAACCATATCCCCATCAACACAGACTGTGCTGACAGGGGAACCCCCTTGTGCCGGGCCATTGTATTCTCCCAGCAGAGACCGCTTTTCTCCACCCACCCTGCCGGGAGACATTGATTATTGCTAGTGGCTATAGCATCAAATCCATCAAGCTGGTTGTACCTAAGTTGATCGATGAACTTGGTACGTTCAGCCTGCCCTTACATGGTTCCTGCCGAACCGGCTGAGACTCAAACCATCTGTGGCTGGGTTAAAAGAGCGCCTACTTTTTCTCGCTACTTTTGGTTTGAGCTCCTGAGCTATAGAAGAGATGAACACATTTTTAAATAAATTTGCCCCTAAGGTAGCCATTTTTGCTGTGATTTAATAGTCTTAAAACTGACTTGCTGGAAGGCTTCTTGCCCTGTCTAGGCTATAATAAATCTTCCCCTTGTGTACAAAAGTGGGTGATTATGGTTTGTACTTTAGATTTTTTTTTTCTCTGCCGTTTTTAACCTGCCATGACAGAAAACAGATGGAAGATCATCAATATTGTCTGTCGCACGAAATGAGACTCCCATTTTTAGAGAGCATTTCAAAATACGCCCCGAAGGAAACCGTAAATAAAATGTTTTAAGTATTCTAGGGCTCGCAACATGTCCATTATGAGCAAGTGTTCTTAATTTTATAAACAATGAAGAAAATGTGAATAAAGCAAATGGCGTGCCTACGCCTTAAGGGGAGCATATGTGTTCTAGTCCACCGCTTGATCTGCAAAGCAGATTGGAATACTGGAGGAACAAACCTTTGTAGCCCATAGCAGCTTGCTATTCCATTAACCTGTTTAGCAGTTGCAATCGATTCCTGCACAGCTGCATTTTTGCACCAAGTGATTGACCATCTGTGGCATCTCGGATGCCGAACGGCAACAAACTTGGGGGCTGGTTTTGTAGGAGAGATGAGATGATGGATAAAGCGTAGCTAGTTAATTCCAAACTACTATTGTACATTCACATCAGCCCCTGCCCTCAAGGAGCTTACAATCTAAGGTCTCCAACTCTACATTCATACATACACATACTAGGGCAGATTTAGGAAGTAGCCAATTAACCTTCTACTGTATATGTTGGATTTGCAGCAAATGGAAAGTTCCAAGTGAAGCCATTTGCCATTAAGTAGTTAAATCACTGAGTTGCCTGAAATTTAAAACCTGTCATCTGCATTAAGTTTAGTTGCCACCGGAGCTGGCACAATGGAATGCCCTAATGAATTTGTGCAGTAGCTTCACTATTTTTTACTAGGACCGCAGTGGAAACTTGTCTGGTTATTTCATATATTCTGGAAGAAAGTTATTTTGCTTGAAGTATGTCTTAGTGTGTGCATTGCTCCTTATGACAGTATTTTGTATTTTTAAACATGCAGTTACTAAAGTTGTCTTAAAACTTGTTGGCCCAGAACTATTTTTTTTTTTTCACTTTTTTTTTTAACTTACTGTGTAAGTAAATTTGTCATTCTCTGTTTTGGTTTTGGCATAAAACCAGTTAAGCCGGCTCCTCCGTTTTTTTCGGTTTCACACGGACAAGGCTAGTAAATAGTCTTTGTATAAGCTGGAGAATGGTGGCATTTCAGAACGCCTCGTTTTGAAATGCTAAAAGTTCAGCCATAATAATCGCAAGAAGATAAACAAAAGTGCATAACTTGCACTGGCTTGCCTTGCTCGTAAAATGCCATCAGCATTCTTTTAGGGTTGGGTGGGGTTGTGTGAACCTCCTGTATATCAATGCTTATAAATTTTTACTTAATGAGAAAAACGCACTCTGTTCAGGTGATAACTGAGCCTCAGTCAAGCTGATGGGAGGGGGGGTATACACTTGCTTGAAATTTGAGGGGAGGGAAAAGTTTTATTCGTAGTTTTATTTTTTTCCTTTTTTATTTTTTTTTTTATTTTTTTTTTCGTTCTAATACCACCCGGTTATCTGAAAAATCTTTGTAAGATTTTTGTAAAGAAATTTTGTTTTACAAGATTTTATTTGAAAATTGTTTTGCAAGATTGTTATATTTCTGTATGAATGTATTTTTTATTGGAATAACATAAAAAAAATTCCTATCAGATTTCTTGTGTTTTGGTTTTTATTTCAGTTTCTTGCAATATGGTTTAACAACTCATTTGACGTTTTTTAAAATGTAACAGACATACCGTATAAGCTGAGTTTTTCAGCACTTTTTTTTTTTTTTTTGTGCTGAAAATGCCCCCCTCGGTTTATACTCGAGTCACATTTTTGCACCTGATCTCCTGGATTTTGGGGACCTGGTACCTGCCGGCCATAGGTCCCCTGGCGCACATGTAGCCCCACTTTTTTCCTCTACAAGTGTTCAAGTTTGTTGTCCGGGGGACCTACGACCGGGGAGCACCGTGTGTTTGTTTTTTGTTTTTTTTCTCCCAAAGCTGGGCACCCCTTCCATAGACTCCCATGTTAAGCGGTAATTTCTCCTGTGACTTTGGGGACCTGGTATTGGCCGGTCGTAGGACCCTGGACCTGCAAATTGGCACACATGTAGCCCCATCTCTCCTCTACAGGTGTGCAAAGTTTGTTGCCTACGGCTGGGAAAAAACGATTTTTCAAAGCCGGGCACCCCTTCCATAGACTCCCATGTTAAACGTCAGTCTAGGCATGGGCACAGTGATGCATGCAGATGGACACCCTAGGCTTATACTCGAGTCAATACATTTTCCCAGTTTTTTGTGGTAAAATTAGGTGCCTCGGCTTATGTTCGGGTCAGCTTATACTCGAGTATATACGGTAATCTATTCTTCCCCTTCTCTTTATTTTTATTTTTTTCTTTCTCGCTTGCAACCACAGGTTTTTTGGTTCACCCATCAACAGACAGTGTTGACAGGGGAATCCCTCCTGCTAAGTCGTATTTTTCCCGGCGGAGAAGACAGTGATTATTGCTAGTGGCTATACCAGCTGCTAGTGAAAATGGTATGTAAGATCCAGCAGTGTGGTTGTACCCAAATTGATCAACTTGGTATATTCAGCCTGTCCATACATGGTTCGAATCTCGGCCGGTTCCTGCTGAACTGGCCGAGATTCGAACAGTCTATGGCTGGCCCTTGGATGACAATGCTCACCGACTGTACTGTATATACGGAAGAGAAGCATTGTCACACTAGTCTGCTCTCTTGGTTTTTACTACAAACCCCTCCTTCTTTCCTCATTACATAGGAGGAGGTGTCCTGTACAGTGACTTTCAAAAAGTATTCATACCCCTTGACATTTTCCACATTTTGTCATGTTACAACCAAAAACATAAATGTATTTTATTGGAATTTTTATGTGATAGACCAACACAAAGTGGCACATTATTGTGAAAGGAAAATGGCAAATAGTTTTTTTTTTTTTTACAAATAAATATCTGAAGTGTGGCATGCATTTGTATTCAGCCCCCTTTACTCTGATACCCCTAACTAAAATCTAATGGAAGCAATTGCCTTAAGAAGTCACCTAAATAGTAAATATAGTCCACTTTGTGTGTAATTTAATCTCAATATAAATACAACTGTTCTGCAAAGCACTCAGCAAACAGTTTGTTAGAGTACCTTAGTAAATAAACAACATCATGAAGGCCAAGGAACACACCAGACAGGTCAGGGATAAAGTTGTGAAGAAGTTTAAAGCAGAGTTAGGTAATAAAAAAAGAAATATCCCAAGCTTTGAACATCTCAGGGAGCATTGTTCACCACATTACCTGAAAATGGAAAGAGTATGGCACAACTGCAAACTTACCAAGACATGGCTGCCCACCTAAACTGACAGGCCGGGCAAGGAGAGCATTAATCAGAGAAGCAGCCAAGAGGCCCATGGTAACTCTGGAGGAGCTGCAGAGATCTACAGCTCAGGTGGGAGAATCTGTTCTCAGGTCAACTATTAGTTGTGCACTCCACAAATCTGGCCTTTATGGAAGAGTCACAAGAAGAAAGCCATAAGAAGTTGCGTTTACAAGAAGCCATGTGGAGGACAAAGCAAACATTTGAAAGAAGGTGCTCTGGTCAGATGAGACCAAATTTGAAAGTTTTGGCCTAAAAGCAAAACGCTATGTGTGGCAGAAAACTAACACTGAACATCACCCTGAACACACCATCCCCACCGGTAAACATAGTGGTGGCAGCATCATGTTGTAGAGATGTTTTTCTTCAGCAGGGACAGGTAGGCTGGTCAGAGTTGATGGGAAAATGGATGGAGCCAAATACAGGGCAATCTTAGAAGAAAACATGTTATGCCGCGTACACACGACCATTTTTATTGGTCTAGAAAAAAAGTTTTTTCTACCTGATTCTTGTCAAGCCTGCCTTGCCTACACACAATCGTGAAAAGAAAATGCTTGAGCAAAGCGCGGTGACGTACAACACTTACAACAGCACTATAAAGAGGAAGTACGGTCTCTTAACTTGCTTCTGAGCATACGCGTTTTTTCACGTCGTTGAAGCCTACACACGACCGTTTTTCACAACGTGAAAAAAGAGAGCATGTTCTAAATTTTTAATGTCCATTTTCACGTCATGAAAAATGCTCTGGAGCCCACACACGATCGTTTTTAATTACATTTTAAAAAAAAGAAAATTTTCACGTCATAAATACGATTTAGAGGTAAATTTGAGTATTGCCTGAAGATACTTTAACTGCTTGCCAACCACCAGCAGTACATCTACTGTTGGTGAGTGGCTCCCCCAGGCACCGCAATGTACCTGTGTTCCGTCAGGCTAGACGACCCGTCAAATCTTGTAACAGAAGTGACATTCCGTCACGGCCATCTTGGTACACCCCGCACTCAACTGCAGTAAGCCTATAGTCTGAAGTCATCGAGACTGGAGTCTTGCATTCCACCCCTTTTTATTTATTTTTTACCACTAAACTGAGCTTATATCGCTTATGCCGCTGCTTTTAAAATTCAACATCAAACAATGTCACAGACTTCTAAATACTGTATTTCACGATATAAGCTCAGTTTAGCTGTAAAAATAAGATGCCACTGAATGTTTTTCAGTGGCACCTCATCAGTGCCCACCAGTGTAACCCATCAGTGTCCTTCAATGCCACCTCATTAGTGTCCACCAGCGGAGAGCTCCCAGCTCGCCTGGCACTTACAAGTGTCTGGGAGCCCAAAGCCAAATGCGGGAGACTCCCACCACTCATGGGAGACTTGGGATGTCTGTGTTTGTATAGTTCCTAAACCACCATCAGTTCTTTACTAAAGAAACAAGTTATTACTAAAATGATTATAAATGGTGGCTATAACTACACATTTTTGAAAGATCTGTCTATTGATATTAATATTTTGCACAGAGCCCATTTACTGTCCTTAGTGTACGGCCGGCCATACACGGTTCTAATTTCGGCCAATTTAGAAGGACCAGGACAAGATTCGAACCATTAATGGGAAGGCTGAATGTACCAAGTTGAGCAATTCTTGCGATTATTGCTGAAAACCATTCAAAATATATGAAAATCGGACGTTAAGTTCACATACAACAACAATTTTATTGTCTGCACATCAAGCTTTTATCTGATGAAAAAACAGAATTGGCTGTTGAAAGCACCATACTAACAATCTGAAAATCGGCAGATTGTTCGTCGGACAAAACTTTTCTTCCGATTTTCGTATTGTGTGTACTGGCCTTAAGGGAGGTTCACCCTCTATACTTATCCTGTTTACCATTATCATTGAAAGTGAAAGTAAAAAACAATCCCAAATTTTAGATTGTCCCAAGAAAAGTAGCATAGGGAAAATCTTCCAATGGTAATCTGGGGGTCCCCAATGAACTCCCTTAATTTGCAGGGATTTCTTCTCACTTCTTGTTTGGCTATGGGAGACCCTCCCTTACTCTATCCAAAATGGGAAAAATTAGGTTTTGCCTATAGTTCTAATTTAAAGTGTTACTAAACCTGGGACCCTGCATTCACTATATCTGGTCTCCCACAGTACACAGAACATGGAAATGCAATTATTTTAGTAAATATAAGTTTTCATACTGCACTGCACTGAGCTGTCTTATGAGGCTGCAACATGTCTCTCTGAACATGTCTGGACAGTGCTGATTGGCCCTGTGCTGATCACATGCACTCTCCCAAGAAAAAAAAACTCTAGCAATACACACCAAACTGAGCATGTGCAGCCTGACTCCAAAGGCTTTGTCTTATCCGGACATGTTTTGGAGTCAGTGGAAGAAGAGGAGGATCTGTGTATTCACACAATGCAGAGTATTACCTCTTTGGTTCCACAGTGAGTATAACAAGCATGCTTTACTGCATATACAGATTGATTTTACTGCTGTGGGTTTAGTAACACTTTAACCTCTTGCTGACTAGCCACCATATAATGGTAGCAGGTTGGCACAGGTGCGCAAACCACCGTAGGTGTATGCTGGCCGATTTAAGAGGTGTTGTTTTTTTTTGTTTATAGCGCAAAAAAAAAAACGCACAGGTGATCAAATACCACCAAAAGAAAGCTCTATTTGTGGAAAAAAAAAGACTTAAATGTTGTTTGTCACATGACCACACAATTGTCAGTTAAATCGACGCAGTATTGTAATGCAAAAAATGGCCTGATCATTAACCACTTGCCGCCCGCCATATTGCAGAATGACGGCGGTAAAGTGGTTGTGTTATTCTGATCAGACGTCATATGATGTGATCAGGATAAGAGAGCTGGCGCGCACCCACGAGGCTGCGCAGCGTGGCGATCGAAGGTGCTGTGTGTCAGTCTGACACACTGCAACTCCAATCGTGGTAAGAAGCCTCTGACAGAGGCTTCTTACCAAGTGATCAGCTGTGATCAATCACAACCGATCATCGCGTGAACCAGTAAGTGACTGTAAATGGCTTTCCTCAGTTCACCCTGACAGGTAGAGACGATCGGCGTCTCTCCCTGTCAGAGGGGGGAATCTGTGCTGATAATCAGTACATTGATTATTAGCACAGCCCCCATCAAAAGCTGCCCACTAGCTGCCTATCAGTGTATAACAACTGCCAGCCTGTCCCCGTCAAAAACAGATGTCAGTGCCGATCAATGCCCACAACAGTGCCCAAAAAAGTGCCAATCAGTACCCCATCAGTAATGTCTGTCAGTGCCCTATTAAAGTGCCACTCAGTAATGCCTGACAGTAGCTCCTCATCAATGCCGCCTATCAGTGCCCATTAGTTATTTTTTTAATTGTTTGTCTTTTTTTCATTAATAGCGCAAAAAGTTAAAACCACAGAGGTGATCAAATACCACCAAAAGAAAGTTCTATTTGTGGGAAGAAAATTATAAAAATGTTTGGGTACAGTGTTGCATGACCGCGCAATTGTCATTCAAAGGGCGACAGCGCTGAAAGCTAAAAATTGTCCTGGGCTGGAAGGGGGGAAAGTGCCTGGTATTGAAGTCGTTAAGAGGACAAATCCTTTCTGGGGCTGAAGTTATTAAAGGATCACTACAGAGAATTTTTTTTTTTTTTAAATAACAAACATTTTATACTTACCTCCACTGTGCAGCTCGTTTTGCACAGAGTGGCCCCTAACCTGGTCTTCTGGGGTCCCTCGGCTTCTGTCTTGGCCCCCCCCCTGAAGAACTTTCCACCTTCATGCAAGCTCTCTCGCATGGTGGGAAGTTCTTGCGGGCACGCCCCTGTGATACAGTCGGTGGTTATAGCCGCTCACTGTATCACTTGGGCCGCCCCCGGTGCGCCGCATCATTCGATATGATTGACAGCAACGCTAGCCAATGGCTGCCCTGCTTTCAATCAACCAATGAATGAGCCGAGAAGCCTGCGTGTTCACGGCGCGGGACTTTCGAAGGGTCAGGTAAGTAAACGGGGGCTCTGGGGGGGGGGCAGGGGGTGCTAATGCTGAGATGATTTTTCACCTTAATGCATAGAATGTGTTAAGGTGAAAAAACATTTACCTTTACAACCCCTTTAAGCTTTGACCAAAAAAAAAAAAAGTTGAATGGTTTCTATGCAGAGCTGCACCTGATTTAGCTTTCTCCAGTCTTAGTAAATCTTATATGAAATGATTTTTGAGCTTATTAATTAGATATAACAAAACATTGTCTATAAAATATTAAACAGACCAAATGGCACTATAAGACAAGCTCCTTGTTAGAGTTTACATACACTTATAGTATGTATCAGGGCTCTAGTCCTGCGGGAACGCGCGGGAACGGAGTTCCTGCACTTTTTTCACAGCAGGAACGCAGTTCCCTTTGCAGGACTAGAGCAGCCAAGAGCAGCCGAGCCGCCCGAGCCAATCCTTGGCTAAGCAGCGATGCCCAGCTCAAGTCACTGTCAGGGGCAGGCGAACCTTAGTAATCCTTTATGTTACTGGCCGCTTCCTGTATATGGATTCATCGGGTAGTGTGCGGGTATTCCGTCACTTCCTCGATGCCGCAATGTCTCCTGGGAGCTTTTGTCTTTTGTTCCCAGGAGACATTGCGGAGGTCTGCCGTGAGTTATCGCGGGATTTAGAAAGAACTTGCTTTAAAAAACATGCGGTTTAGTAATTATGCATATGAGCGTATCATTTTTTTTTATTTTTTGGTGGAGGAGTGGATCTTGGGTGGGAGTTCCCACACTTTTTTTCCCCAGGACTTGACCCCTGGTATGTATGGATATGCTGGATGTCCACTAACAGACCTTTCAATCTGTTCCTGGTAATAGGGGACAGTAACTGTGTAAATCACCTTTGCAGGCTTCTCAGCATTTGCTGGTCTCTTAACCCCTGCAGTGTCACAAATTCTCAAACTATACTTGCCATTTGGTCTCATGTAACTGTGCCCTGTGGACTTCTCTACACTAGTGACTTAAAAGACAGTTTGTGTCTCTTGGCATTCTAAATTTGGTCCATGCATTCTGCTAATGCAGTATGTTAACTTTCTATAAATATATATAGTGGGGAGCTGAGAACCTGTGAATCTGAAACCTCCATAAGGAGCCAAGAACTTAGTAAAGAAAAAAAAAAAACGAAGGTTTCATGGCATTCATGTTTCGACAGCCACAGCATCATCCCAAGATGTGCTGCTATATGAAACCAGCAATATCCCTGATGACGATATACTGCAAGGCTGCCCACGGACAGCTTGATCAAAGCAAGTGATGCCCCTGATGTCGATCATTGCTTGTGATTATCAGGGCACTTTTCTGCTAGAAGGTAATAAAAAAAGCCTCTGGCAGTAGAAACGGCCATTATTACACAGTGAGATGATCCAGATATGGTGAAGGAGAAAAGGGTTACATCAGGTGTGGCCCGCGGAGCCCTCTGAGGTGGCCCATGACCTCCTGCTCTGGGATGGGATGAAATAGAATAGAATACTGTTATTAAAAGGTACGTTTTTATTACTAAAATCACAGTGTGTGTATATATGGGCATATCTGTTCTGCAGGGGTTACTGGGCTGCTTTCAAACTGCTCCACAGGTACAGAGAAGTGCACCTGTTGGTTACCTGCACTGAGCCATAGACTTCTATTACCTGCGAGTTTGGTGTGCTGAGAGTAGAGTGGGCTCTATAGAGGGCTGCCATCCACCCACTGCACTCATTGCGGCCCGCGACCGGTTACCAAGTCGCTTAAGTGGCACTTGGTCTTTAAAAGGTTGGGCATCCCTGGGTTAGATCCTCGCCATGGATAGGATTGCCTGAGGATGGCCAGATATTTCTTCCAGCCTGTCTTTGAGATATCTGTCCATCTTTAGCCAACCCAAAACTGTACGTAAAAGCCACGGACTGATCTGAAATGCCTTTGCACTTTTTTATTAAGGTTTGATGCACTCCAGTCTATAGCATGAAATACAACATAATTCTGAGGCTGCATTCACACTTCGGCATTTTGAATTGCAGGCAGATTTTCCATGGTCCTGCCCCTGATGTGAATGACAAATCGCAGAACGTACATTTGAGAGGGCATTCATTTATAAATTGTGTTGCAATCACAGCAAACCGTATGCCATGAAGCAAGTTGCCCCCAAGAAGCTCCTGAACTTTTTTTGATCAGCGCAATGCGGTTTGCCGCGATTGCAGCACAATTTATCACGGCAGAACCGTCCCGCGACCTTAGGGGCCATTGAATGGCATCTCAAATGTGTGTTCTGCAATTTGGTATTCACACCTGGGCATTTTAAAATCACAGGCAAAATCGTGGCAAATCTGCCCGCGATTAAAAACAGGGAGGTGTGAATGCAGCCTGACTCCTAACAATTTTTTGCATGCCCTGTGTCTGTAAATCCAGTTAAAAAGAAAACTCCAAGAAAAATGGAACCACTATTTAAAAAAAGAAACATGTTTGAAGCAGCACAAAACACATTTATTTTAAGTGGAACTTCACTCTCCCAATCAACATATTTTGTATCCTCATGCTGCTAGCATTAGTAAATAAATGGGAAAGTATATTATATTTACTTGTTTTAAACTTTTTTTTTTTACATTTCTTTAGTTACTTCCTGGTTTCTTGCCTAGGCAAATGAGGAAATACATCCCAGGAGTCTTCAGGAGGGTAAGAGAGGGGGAGGGTTTTTCTCAGCTAAGCACACACTTTATTCTGAGCATGCGCAGGTTTCTAAGCATACACACGGACGCGTTTCTCGTCATAAACCAGCCCGACGAGAAACACGACAAGGAAATTGAAACTCCCGTAGAGGAAAAAGAGAACGGCCTCGTACAAACGACCGTTTTCCTTGACAGAATCCATCAAGAAACTTGATGGCAGAGCTTTTTTGCAAAGGAAAACGGTCGTATGTATGTTTTTCATCGAGAAAACTGTCGTGGAACTCAACGAGAAAAAAAGAGAACAAGTTCTCTTTTTCCTCGACAGGAGTTTTAATTTCCTTGTCGTGTTTCTCGTTGGGCTGGTTTACGACAAGAAACACGTTCCTGTGTATGCTTAGAAACCCGCGCATGCTCAGAATAAAGTATGAGATGGGAGCGTGCCTTCGGTAAAAGTAGGGTTTGTAATGGAGATAGCACATTCATCACGCTGTTACAGACTGAAAACCGCAAATCGTCTCTCACCAAACTTTTACTTAACACGCAGTAACATGAGATTAGCAAAAGCAGCCCCAAGGGTGGCGCCAGTGGAATCAAACTTCCCCTATATAGTGCCGTCGTACGTGATGTACGTCACCGCGTTTGAGAACAACGAGATTTTGTCTTGACAATGTGTACGCAAAGAAAGCTTGTCAAGATTCTCGACAAGCCTAACAAAGAACTCGTCAAGGAAAATGATGTTTAATTTACGACGAGTTTCTCGGTCGTGTGTACGAGGCCAACTTGTTCTCTTTTTTGCTCGTCGAGTTCCACGACAGTTTTCTCGACGAAAAACATACACACGGCTGTTTTCCTCAGCAAAAAAGCTCTGCCACCAAGTTTCTTGATGGATTCTGTCGAGGAAAACGGTTGTGTGTACAAGGCCTTAGTGTTGTGTACTAGGCTTAACACACAGCAGCAGCAACCCAATATGATTGATTTGCACACAAAAGCAGTCAAATTGGCCATTTACTTTTTAAGGGAAGTTGCATGGATATTCTTCCCAGAGCTTACTGAATGTGGTGTAATGTCACTGTGCAAAAGAAATACCCAATCAATAAAAAAAATATATATTTTTACTTGCACTTGATTGGATGGTGGTAGTCCACTGATCTACACCTCATTCACTTAGCTGTGGGAATAATTTCCTTTCAAAGTGAACAGTCTATTTGCCTTAAAGGGTTTGTAAAGGAATTATTTTTTTTATCTTAATAGCTTCCTTTACCTTAATGCAGCGCTGTTTTCATGTCCTCATTGTTCGTTTTTGCTCTCAAGTTGCTGTTATTCTTCTCTGATCTCCACACTTCCTGGTTGTCTGTTTCCTGATAACCACAGTACTGGGAGCTTTCTCTCTGTGGTCACTAATCAAGGAGGTGTGATTACTGTGTGTCTAAAACCCCACAGCACCAATCAGTTTTGTTTTCCAAACCATCACTGCCCTGTATTGGTTATGTGGCTCTGTACAGCAGAGAGGCAGGAAACAAAACTAGAAACTACAGGTACATTATATGATGGATTTTTATCTATTTTTAATCGTTTTTAAAAGGAATCAGTTATTTATTATGTCTCTGTACCCTGTAAACAATCATTTCAGCATACATTTTTTTTTTATTTACAACTCCTTTAAGGTAGGTTCAGGGTTTCTTTTTTTTTTTTTTTTTTTTTTTTTTTGAGTTTAAAGATATTTATTGGAAAGCAGTGCAGTACATTGCAAGAGCCGCCAGAATAGCCTGGGGCCGAATGATATACATACAATACAGAGGTAAAATTTTCAAACATTTTAGAGCAAAGACATCACTATGCGTAGAACAAAGTAATTTTTCCCCCACTTTTTTTCCCCACCCCCGAACTCGCATTGTTCAAAGGGAAGGAAAGGGGAAACGGATAATGACAAATAAATAAGGAAATAAGTTAATATTTATAAAATAAAAAGTAAATAGCACCTAATAGTGACTGTATTCCTGGCACCCTCAATGGGTTCACACTGTGCCGAAGAATCAGTTAATACGTCAAGCACATTAGATGTGCTAAATAAAAGTAAAAATTATCCCCCGGTCCCGGAATAACTGAAGTTTCCGGAGTCGTGGGCAAATCCCAGAGTAAGGAATATGCTACCGCGTAATCACATTTTCAGTGAGGGCTGGAGATTACAGAAGGAGACATAGTAAATGAGTAATAATCTCCAGTGGTACTTTAAGGCAATAAAAAGGAAAAAACAAAGAAAAAGAATATAAAAAGGCCAAAAAACACTCTGATGTAATCATTAAAGTTAAACTGACTACTCTATCTTCAACTCTATATGAAGATGTACCTGAAAGGAGGAAAAGAGAAAGAAAGAAGATAAAGGATCAAAGAGACCTAGAAAGGAAAAGAAAGAAGAATATAGGTTTATGTTGCCAGCTACGGACTATGCTGACCAGGCCGCAAACCCTGGAATAACAAGGTTGGAAGACCAAGGATAAGATGGAGGAACTCACCCTCTCTCATCCTTATATCATAGGTAAACCTATATATCTAGGCCAGGGTTCCCATACCGCCTCAAAGGTTTTGGTAGAATTGAGTATTGAACTGACCATCTTCTCCTGGTGCATGATCCAAGAGATTTTCCTCTTGGCCATCAGGACAGAGACAGAAGGTTGTTTCCAAGCACCCGCCAAAGTAATTTTGGCACCTGTGAGCATGAAGGCTACTAATCTTTGAGTATATTTAGACGTTTGGGGCACGCCTACCCCTAGTAATGCTATTAGGGGAGATTTTTCAACCGGTATACCGGTTACCTTCCTGATGAGAGAAAACATTTTGTTCCAGAATCCCCTAATTTTAGGGCATTCCCACCAGATGTGCAACATGGAACCCTGGGCTTGACAACTTCGGAAACACAATGAAGATGTGGTTGGAAACATAGCTGCTAGTCTGGAAGGGACCAAGTACCACCTCATTAATACTTTAAGGTTAGCTTCAATCAAAGAGATATTAATAAGACCTTTAGAAGATCTCGATCCTACCTCATGCCACTTCTCCAGAGTCCAGGATATCCGTAGATCTTTCTCCCACGCCTCCATGTAAGAAAATTTGGAAGTAGGTTCCGAAAGTGAGTTATATACAATAGAAATGCCACCTCTCTGTTCATTAGTGCTAATGCACCATCTTTCGTAATGGGTGAACTCAGGGGGATTTGGTTTATTTTTCCAAATTGATGTAAGAAAATGGGATATCCTGGAATATCTATCATTTTCAGAGTCGGGCATACCCAAGGATCCCACACAGTGTGTTAATGAGATCAGGCCCCCTGGGGAAAGAAAGTGTCCAATCCTATAAAGTCCCTTGTCCATCCACCATCGAAAAGTCGTAGAGTCTCTATTCGGATTAAAGTGAGGAATCTGGAACAGATTAGCTAAGGGTCGCATATCGGAGATTAGCGCAGGGGATTTCCGTAAGTCATCCCAAAGTTTAAATGCCTGAGAGAGAGTCGGGGCCATTAAGGCCGGTCTTAATTTTTGGGAGCACCAGAGCAGGTCGTCCAGAGGATCATTAGGCACTGCCTGACCCTCCATCTCAATCCAATCTGGTTTCTCTCTGCTGGAGTAGATGGAAGACAGTTGGGACAATCTTGCTGCCTGATAGTATCGATAAAGGAGTGGTAAACCCAAACCTCCTTTAGTCATGGGACCATATAAGACATTTTGGGGCAGCCTATATCCTCTACCATTCCAAATAAACTTCAACACTTTGCCCTGGAATTTATTAAGCTGATCTTTCCTAATTGCGATTGGGAGAGACCTGAACAAATATAGCAGTCTAGGTAGGAGAGTCATTTTGACCGAATTGATCCTTCCTAGCCAGGATATTTTGTGAGTGGCCCATGTTTGTAGATCAGTTTCGAGTTTGCGGAACATAGGCGGGAAGTTAGCCTGATAAAGGTTTTCAAACTTATTAGTCAGATTTATCCCCAGGTAACGAATAGAGGAGTCAGCCCACTGGAATCTAAACAAAGTCTTCAGTCGCTCTACTAGAGCAGGTTGTATATTAATGTTCAATGCCATTGATTTTTTCATATTGACCCTTAATCCCGAGACATGTCCAAATGAATCAAGCACTTTACAGATAGCAGCCAATGAGGTTCCCGGGGAGGTAACAAATAGGAGGCAGTCGTCCGCAAACAAAGCACATTTATGAGTTTGCTGACCACAAGAAACTCCAGTAATATCTTGATTGGACCTGATGACAATAGCTAAGGTTTCTATTGCCACCGCAAAAATGATAGAAGACAAGGGACATCCCTGTCTGGTCCCTCTTTTGATCAATATAGGATCTGAGAAGTATCCCTGCAATTTGACCTTTGCCTGCGGTCCTGAGTACAAGGAGCGCAGCATTCCCAGGAAATTCTCCCCAAACCCCCACCGTCTCAGAACCTCAAATAGGTAAGGCCATGATATAGAATCGAAGGCCTTCTGAAGGTCCAGAGACAGAAGCAGTCCTTCCTGGGGAGGACCTCCATCCCACCCCGACTGTAGTAACGAAACAACATCTATCACCCGCCTGATCTGATCCGGACCCTGTCTCCCTGGTATGAAACCTACTTGATCTTTATGTATGTAATGGGTAATAAATGAGTTTATTCTGTTAGCTAAGATTTTCGGGAGAATTTTCATGTCGTTATTGATCAATGAGATGGGCCTATAATTTTCTACCTGTTCCGGATCCTTATCAGGTTTGGGTATAACAGATATGAATGCCTCGTTCAGCTGAGGATGCAGGTCCTCCCCCGTTCTTTTAGAGTTGAACAATTTTGTAAGGTGAGGGGCAAGAATATCCGCAAAATTTTTATAATAAGGGGTCGAAAAGCCATCTGGCCCCGGAGCTGAACCTCCCTTCAAATTATTAATCACATCCAAGGTTTCCGTCACAGATATAGGGGCCTCCATAAGCTCCACATGATCAGTGTGAAGGTTAGGGATGGGCAATTTGTCCAAATAGGATTGAATCTCAGGAATCCCAGCTGAGTCGCCGGCTTGGTAAAGTTCAGAATAAAATCCTTGGAAAGTTTTGAGAATGATTTCGGGGTTAAGGGTAGCAGTCCCCTCACGAGTTTTGATTTTTGGGAGAGAGAATGTGCGGTAAGTAGGTGAAAGTTTGGTGGCAAGCATAGTACTCATTCGATCCTTATGTTGGTAAAATTTCGCTCCGCTCCATCCCAGAGACCTCTCAGCCCTTACAGTAAGTGCTAAGTTAAGAGCTAGTCTAGCAGCGTCCAGCTGAGAGATCTGGATCGTAGCTTGATCTTTCTTGTGCTGTTTGCACAAATCTGTAAATTCCCTATCTAATTTTTCAATTTCCAAAGCTTTATCCTTTTTTATTTTAGCAGCAATTTGTATGAGCTTACCACGGATCGTAGCCTTATGCGCAGCCCACAAAGTCTCAGCAGAGATCCCTTCCACATTATTTAGGCTAAAATATTCCTGAAGTGCATTCTTAATTTCCAAGACAACTATAGGGTCTTTAAGGAGGGTCTCGTTAAGCTTCCAGTGAAACTGACGAAAGACTCCTGTCCTTCCTTGAAGGGAACAGATCACCATTGAGTGATCAGAAAGAGCTGTCTCTTTTATGCGTGCTTTAGTGATCAGAGGGACATGTCTCGAGGAGACAAGGATGTGGTCTATTCTCGAGTAAGAGCGGTGAGGGTTGGAAAAATGGGTATAATCCCTTTTGGAGGGGTTAAATTCCCTCCAAACATCCACTAAATTTCGCTGAAAAATCAGTTTAGCTATTTGTGAACTAGTCCTTGTAGGACGGGTCAATTGTGAAGACAGAGGTCTGGATTTGTCAAGACTCTGGTCGAACGCCACATTGGAATCCCCCCCATATATGACAATCCCTTCCAAGAGTGTTTCTAAGGCATTGAACATTGACTGAAAAAATTTAAGTTGCCCTCTATTAGGAGCGTAATAAGACACAAAAGAAAAAAGTTGCTCATCTATCCACCCCTTCACTAGAATAAATCTCCCTTCCGGGTCCCTGTGCACTGATAATGATTTAAATTTGCACGATTTGGCGAAGAGCACTGCAACCCCTCTCGTCTTGTCCTCTGCATTTGCCAGGAAGAATTGAGGATAGTGAGTATGGATGAATGAAGGGGAATAACTTGTAGGAAAGTGGGTTTCTTGTAGGAGAAGTACTTCTAGTTTTTGGGAGCGATAGGATTGGAACACTTTCTTTCTCTTGACAGGGGAATTTAGACCTTGGACATTGTGAGATACCATTCGAAGAAGTGGAGATGGAGTGGAGTTACGCGACATGTCCAATAAATAGTAAGAGCATGTGGTAGCTATGTGAACTTACCCCAGAGGATAGGAGGCGTGGGATCCGAGAGCAGACGGCATATATAGAGCCTGGATCTGGAGAAGGGCTAATGAGGAATTCTGTCCGCAGCTTGGCAACCTTAGAGAAAAGACTAGAAAAGCAGGAGAAAAGAAAAAAGGAGCATAAGATTAAGCATAATAAATGAAACCGGCAAGAGTGGGGGGGAAGAAGTCCCACCCCCCTCCCGCCAAACAAAACATACACGTAACCCAAATCAAGGGTTACCAGTCCAACTCCCGATAGCGGATAATCCACAGTCGAGGGTTGGACGGGGGCACAAGGCAACTGCCCCGGTCATAGCCATCCCTGAGAGGAATAAGGCACATAAAATTATTAGTAATATATAATATCAAAAACTGTAACATTTTAGAACATGTAGAACAAGGGCAGCCGAAGCCCATAGATCAAAAAAGAAGGGATCTAATTAATACCTATCAGAATGAATTGTAACAGCACAAAAATACTACTAAGGTTAAGACTAGGTCGAGTGACCGTGAGTCCTTGGCTATATGTATGGAAACCTGAGTGGTTCAAAAATAAATTTGGGTTTCAGTAGTAAAACACCAAAGAGGCTTTGATCCCGGTCCCTCCCGCCAAACTGAGAAGGGTCCCGGATCAAAACCGGTGGCACCAGTAGCATACAAAATATAGTATAAGTCTCGCAAAAGTCAATCCTGTGAAGGAGAAAAAGACAACCCAAGGTGGTTGAAAAGGTAGGGAACCAAATGGACCAGGGATCTCCCAAAGTTGTTGGAAAACCCCGGTTAAGAAAAGCCCCGTCACGGGCATTCCAGGAACCTTAAAAGGAAAGCATATCTGATGACACAAAAAAAAAAAGTCAGGTTGTGACTGAATCCTTAATACGTCTGCTCTTATTGAATTTCCATGGCGGTGAGATAGGGCTGGTAGGAGTAGGTCGTTTGGAAGATCCTGCCTGTGGGGAGGAGGTGTCCATTGCTGGATCCAGCGTAATAAGCTTCAGGGCAAGTAGAATTTTTTCCACCTCAGGAAGAGATGTGAAGGAATACGTTTTTCCCTTAAGTGAGAACTTCAGGGCAAATGGGAAGGCCCACCAATATCGAATTTCTTTCTGCAGTAGAATGGATAGCAAAGGTTTCAGGGCCCTGCGCCTTTGGATGGTTAGAGGTGAAATGTCCGCAAATATTTGTACATTGACTCCTTGGAACTGGATGGAGGGATGTTGACGAGAGGCTTTCATTACTTCCTCTTTAACTGTGTAGTAATGTGGCTTTACCACAATGTCTCTAGGTGAACCGTCCTTTCTGAGAGGGCCAAGAGACCTGTGTGCCCTGTCCAATTCTAGTTTATGAGCGTTTATTGACGGTAGCAGGTGCTTTATAAGGTCCTGTACTGCTGTGGAAACGTCTAGAATGGATTCTGGGATCCCCCTGACCCTAAAATTCTCTCTCCTTGAACGATTTTCGAGGTCGTCAATTCTGTTCAAAGCAGTGTCAAGTTGTTCTTGCAAAGCATGTATATGGTCAGTGTTCTGATTAGCCCTAGAGACAGTGATATCCAATTTCTGTTCTATCACCTCCATTCTGGAGCCGAGGTTTTGGAAATCATTTCTAATGTCATTAGTTATTTTGTTGGCAGTGTTGGCCAGGCCTTTCTCCAGCAATTCAGAGAGTTTTAGAAAAAGTTCCCCTGCATTTTGAGGCATAATGGGTTCAGGGATGCCTGAGGAGAAAATGGCGCCTGAGGGGGACAGTGCAGCTCCCATGGGGGAGACAGGAGAGGCTAAGTGCTGCTGTGAGGGATTCTCCATATTAGGAGTTATGGTTGTTGGTGAGATAGACAGGAGAGCGGGAGCGCCATGGGCAGTCATGTCTGCATAGGAGATGGGTTTTTGTGACATACTTTGTCTGTCCTCCTTCTTTCCCACAGCGCTGGCGTCTATTACCTGAGGCGCGGTCGCCATCTTGGAATCGCTCGGTATCTCCACCGGCGAATAACGGGTCCTCGGGTCCCGCCAGACCGCACTGCTGTACATAGACAAGCAGTAGGAAGGTTCCCCCAAGTGTGTGGCCAAAATTCGGGCCGTCGGCTGCCTCTCGTTCCGGGCTACGGCGGCAAGATGACCGGGTCAGTGCGGAGCTCCCGGCTTAAGCAGCCATCACGGGTGCCTCCGCGCATGCACCTCCCAGGTTCAGGGTTTCAACCGCCAACCATGTATTGGCCGGCAATGTGCAAAAAAGAAACTAGAAACTGCAGGTACATTATATGATTGATTTTTATCTACTTTTAATCATTTTTAAAATGGAATTAGTTAACTATTATGTCTCTATACCGTGTAAATAGTCATTTTTAGCAAAAAAAAAATCCTTTACAACTCCTTTAAGCAAATCCTCCCCAATAGATCTAAAAAATCTTGACACTGTTAGAAAATAATAAAACTAAAGCCATTACCTTTGTATCAATTTCAAAACAGTGACAAACCAAGTTTGATAGCATAACTTGTGATCTGCTTTTCAGTACCACACTATTGTCTACAAAAATTAATAAAATGTCAACACAGCATGCATCAAAAAACGCAAACCCACATTCCAGACAAGTGGCACTTGTTATGCTGAACTAAAAAATGCAATGGCCTGCTGCAGAGACTGCAGCCAGACATATAGCACAGTGGCTGAAGTGTATATAAGCAGCTTGATTTGGCACTGGGCAACAGACTATAAGAAAGTGATGAGTAATTTTTTAACATGAAATTATTGTATGTAACTAATAAGTGTGTTATTTCAAAGACATAAGCCAGAAACATTGTATAGATTTTCTGCACATGATATAAGCAGTTTTTTAGTGGGTCAATGTGGGACGAGGCAGTGTTTATTGTAAAAAATTACATTTATTATGTCAGAGTCAAGAGCCATCATATTTTTACTAGGCTACAATGAAAGAGAGAGAGAGACTGGGCAGGTTTTATCATGAAATTGAAGATTTCATTTAGGTAGATTCACGTACGTTGGTGTAACTTTGCGGCGGCGTAGCTTAAGGAATTTAAGCTACGCCGCCGTAAGTTAGCTAGGCAAGTACATGATTCACAATGTACTTGCCTGCTAAGTTACGACGGCGTAGCCTAAATCGGTGGGTGTAAGGGCGCCTAATTCAAATGTGTTGGAGGGGGGCGTGTTTTATGTTAATGAGGCTTGACCTCACTTTTTTTATGTTTCTCTTTACTGCGCATGCGCCGGGCGCCTACATTTCCCAGTGTGCATTGCGGCTAAGTACACCGCACAGGCCTATTGATTTTGACGTGGATGTAAACAACGTAAATCCTGATTCACGGACGACTTACGCAAACAACGTAAAAAAATCGAATTTCGACGCGGGAACAGCGGCCATACTTGACATTACTATTCCAATAGGGCCTAGCTCTAACTTTACACGGCCTATCTCTTATGTAAACGGCGTAAAAGTACTGCGTCGGCCGGGCGTACGTTCGTGAATCGGCGTATCTACTAATTTGCATAATCTACGCCGACCGCAATGGAAGCGCCTCCTAGCGGCCATCCGAAATATTGCAATCTAAGATAGGAGGGCACAAGCCGTCGTATCTTAGATATGTTTAAGCGTATCTCTGTTTGAGCATACGCTTAAACATAAGTCCGCGTAGATTCTGAGTTAGGTCGGCTTATCTACTGATAAGCCGGCCTAAGGCCCCTTTCACATTGAGGAGTTTTTCAAAACTCAAAACTGAAAAACTCCTGCACTGCAGACTCAATGTGAAAGCCCGAGGGCTTTCACACTGAGGCGATGCGCTGGCGGGAGACAAAAAAATCTCCTGTCAGCAGCATCTTTGGAGCGGTGAGAGGAGCGGCATGTATACCGCTCCTTCACCGCTCCTTCCCATTGAAAACAATGGGAACCGCGGCAATACCGCCCGCAATGCGCCTCTATAGAGGCGCATTGCGGGCGGTATTAACTCTTTATCGGCCGCTAGCGGGGGTTAATACCGCACCGCTAGCGGCTGATACCCGCGGCAATTCCGGCGGTATAGCGCCGCTATTTTTAGCGGCGTTATACCGCCACCGCAGCTCCCGCCCCAGTCTGAAAGGGGCCTTACTCTTTATGAATCTACCTAATTGTATTTATTCTGAGACTCAAAACAGAAAAATGTGCACTCATTTGCTGGACAGCATGCACGGTTATTTTGTTAGGGCGCAGCATCCAGGGGAAGGAGCAAGCAAATTTATTTAAAAAATATAAAACTATGTTATTTTTTTAAAGACAGTAGACAGAAAAATTGTGCAGGTTTGCTAGAAGTATGTAATCCATTTTGCTATGATGCAACTTCAGAGGGAGGAGTCGAGCAGATTTCACCTGGCAGTAAAAAAATGGTGTCTGATTTGCAGTACAGTTTTTAATCTTATTTTGATAGGCTGCTATTTCATAGGGGGAGAGCAAGCAGATTTCATTGTGAAATATAAAATTGTGTCTTTTCTTTCAGACAGAAGGCAGAAAAATTGGACGGATTTGCTACATAGATTTTAAATCTTTTTTAATAGGATGCTATTTTAGAAGGAGAGGTTAAGCAGATTTTATCTTGAATTAAAAATTTTGTGTATTTTTTTGAAACTGAAAAAACCCAGTGTCTTTTTTCTGAGACTGAAAACAGAAAAAAATGTACATTATTGGAGAGCAGCTTTTAATCCTTTTTAATAGACTGGTATTTCAGAGGAGCAGAACAAAAAAAAAATCAACAGATTTGCAGTACAGAATGTTTTTGTTTGGATGCAATTTCAGAGGAATAAATAAGGCAGATTTAATCAGGAAATAATTCCAAATTCTTATTCCACACCGCCTGCAGAAACATTTATTGTGGCACCTTGCATGTGTGGTAGCAATGGACTACAGTTGTAGAAGCAGGATGAGATGGTAAATCTAGTAGACCTACAGTGGTGGCAGAAGATGGTTATGGTGTCAGGCATAGATAGAAGAATCTGTTAATGATGGCAGGATGAGCTTATAGTGGCAGAAGATGGTAATGGTGGCAGGAGGCAGTATTTGTTACAGGCCTGCAGCATTGGAGGGAGATGCTTAGGCTGCACTGTATAATAAAATTAGTGGGGTCAGACCTAAGCCAAAAATGTATTGTTAGCATTGGCAGCAACATGGTACTCATTGTTGATCCAGGACTGGTTAGTTTTTTCAAAAGTGAGTTGCTCAACTCTTTTTTTTCTGTCATAAAAGCCCTTGCTGTGCAAAATGCACATTCTAAAATCACACTGGTTGCAGGGTAGCCCAGCATTTTGAGCAAACTCTAACCAGCAGTCCATCCTTGTTACCCAATATTCAAAACCATTGTGCGTTTAGATGGTGTCGGCATCCACCTTTGACCCATATACTCATATACCCTTTGGATCAGAATGACTTTAAGCCTCACTTAGGCAGCCACAACCACCACTGTTCCTCCTTTCACCAACAGGAGATTCCAAGCCAGGTTAGCTTAGAAAGCCCTGCAAGACTCTGGAAAGGAAGTTAAGAGTTTCCTCTGCATCCTAAACTGATATTTTTTACTTCTTCTGTGATAGCAAGATGAGCTCTGCCATTTTCCACTTGCAATGTGGATCCAAAAGGGTGTTTTATCAGTATTGGTCCCTCTCCTATTTCAGACACTGGAGCATAAATGTACTCATCCACCACAAAATTCTGGCGGCAGAGGAACCTGAATCTCCTGCACAGACATACAACTTCTAAGGTTTTTAAAGTGTTGAAACATACCCCTGAAAGCCTATCCTGTATCTTCAATGCCAACACTGAAACACTCCTCCTCATGCTCCTCCTATGCCTGGTGCAGCCTGACAGGGACCGAATCAGCATAAAGCGGGCCTGAAACACAAGGAAATTCCCTCTTTTTTTCTGCTAGTGTGACTTCAGTGCACAGTCTTTTATACCACGCAGTGTGTGCTCTAGCACAGTGGTCCTCAACCCTGTCCTCATGGCCCACTAACAGGCCAGATTTTATGGATTACCTTGGGGAGATGCAGACTAGAATACTGCAATCACTTAGCAGCAAATGAGATCACCTGTGATGTTTATCAGTAGAGTTGAACCTGAACTCCGAACCCCATTGTAGTCAATGAGACACGGACTTTTAGAAAAAAAAATGCGCGGAGGTCCCCGCAAATTCAATAACCAGACCCTTTAGGTCTGGTATGGATATTAAGGGGAACCCCGCCGTCAATTTAAAAAAAAATGACGTGCGGTTCCCCCTAAATATCCATAACCAGACCCTTCAGGTCTGGTATGGATATTAAGGGGAACCCCGCCGTCAATTTAAAACAAAAATGATGTGCGGTTCCCCCTAAATATCCATAACCAGACCCGTTATCCGAGCACGTTGACCTGGCCGGCCGCAGAAAAGAGGGGGGGGACAGAGTGTGCCCCCCCCTCTCCTGAACCGCACCAGGCCACATGCCCTCAACATGGGGAGGATGTCCCCATGTTGATGGGGACAAGGGTCTCATGCCCACAACCCTTGCCAGGTGGTTGTGGGGGTATGCGGGCGGGAGGCTTATCAGAATCTGGAAGACCCCTTTAACAAAGGGGACCCCCAGATCCTGACCCCCCCCTGTGTGAAATGGTAATGGGGTACACTGTACCCCTACCATTTCACGAAGGAAGTGTAAAGTCTTGTAAAAAAAAAACACACACACCGTAGAATAAAGTCCTTTATTAATAAAAAAGAAAAAGAAAAAAACTCCAGCGGTGATAATCCACTCGTTCCCGGCTTCCTGCTTCAACGTTGTCCTGATCCTGCGACGGCTGCGGGTGATCTCCAGCGATGAGACGATCCTGCGACGGCCGGGTGATCTCCGCTCCAGCGATTAGAAGATCCATCCGGAGCGCAGCATCCCCGACCTCCTCCCACCGCTGGACACAGCCCAGCGAATGACGCGCTGGAGCTGTGACATTACTTATATAGAGGAGGCAGGGCCACCCGTCACGTGACCCCGCACCCTCTGACGTACCCTCTGCTACGTCACTGGGGAAGCCCATAGTCTTCCCTCTTCATGGCCTGATGACCACTGCTCTAGCAGACATTACACAAGGATTGTGTTGCTGATGCCCACACCCCTTTCTGGTTGCCAATATGGTGACAATATGGTGCATAGAGAAGCAGCCATTAAGGTAAAAAAAAAATAGCACATACCCTGAGCTTCCTCATGTCATACTTGCACAATTACACGTTGACAGTCAACTGATGCAAGTGCAGGACCAAGGTGTAGTTCTAGCGTGTGGGTGTATCGCATATCAGGCGGTTTGCAGGAGATTTGACTTATCACCGAATGTCAGTTAGCTTAACATTGGCTAGGTATGATAGTCTGAAGTGGCTATACTTTCTACTCTCTTCTGGCCTGCCTCAGAAGAATATGTATGCCAGCGTACCTAACTAGGAACCTCTGCACTACCAATTTGAGGACATGTGGCAGACAAGGCACATGTGTAAACTTTCCCTGCCGAAGGGTGGAGAGAAATTTGGTGTAGTTGCCTAGGCCTTATGCCTTGTACACACAACCGGTTTTCACGATGAGAAAAATGCTATTTTTTATATTGGTCGTGAAAACTGGTCGTGTGTATGCTCCCTAGCTGTTTTCTCGACGAAAAAACTGCCTGCAAATTTTTTTAAACCAGCTCTTTTTTTTCTAATCGTGTTTCCTGTCAGTTTTTTTCTCATCGCGAAAAATGGTTGTGTGTACGAGGCATTACAATTCCTATATGTTACTTGAGTGATGAACTGCCCTGGTATCCAAAGGGCAGACCTTGCTGAACCAGCTCTCTACATCTCTGCAAAAATGGAGCAATGATATCTGGACATTTGGGCTCCTGTGGACTTTAAGCTGGCACCTCAAACTATTTTACACTTCTTTTCCAAAGGAAAGCCTTGCTTCAGTGGAGATGGGGAAAAGAGGACCTAGTGAATATTATAAACAGGTTTGATAGCTTTTTGTTCACAGAGGCGGATAATACGAATGACCACATCTGTTGAATGATGCATGTAGCGTTCCTATCATATAAATGCTGGCAAATCCCATCTATAAAGCAAAACATAAATAGCTACTTAGTAGCCTTGGTTCCATAATGAAATAATTCACAAATGTATGTTTTTTTTTTACATACACAAACCAGACTTCAATATACTCCTAAATGACTGACAATCTGTGAACCAGTGTAAAGGGAATATTATTACTGCAGCAAATATGACAATCACCAAACACTAACTGCAGGTAAATCCTCCTGGGGTGTGTTTTAAATAACAGTGATTGATTCACCACCAGCAAAAAACAAACAAAACAAAAGAAATATATATATATATACCCTATATAAATTCAGCGCGTACCATTTGAAGTTACATTATTTGCCAGATGCTGAGAAATATACACTGTATTACACATCAGCAGCAGAAAGTGTATTATAAGGCTTCTTTTCCATGGACGTTTTTACAGCCAATTTTTTTAGCCTTTTTTACAGCTTAAAAACGCCTGTCCATGTTTTTTTTTTTTTTTTTTTTGAGCTGGAGCTCAAAAACGCAGCAGTAGCGGTTTTGCGCGTTTTTGAGCGTTTTTGAGAATTTTTTAGCGTTTTTGGGCATTTTTGAGCGTTTTTTAATGTCTGGCGTTTTTACAGCTCTGAGGCCTCATACACACGACCGGATCTATCCGCTGGGATTTATCCGCAGATCAGTTCCAGCGGATAGATCCGGTGGTGTGTACGTCCGAGCGGACATTTATCGGCGGAAAAAATTACAGCCGACGGATTTCCAGCGGATACAAATTTCTTAGCATGCTAAGAAATCTATCTGCTGGAATCCTGTCCAGCGGATTGATCCGGTGGTCTGTACAGACTCACCGGATCAATCCGTCCGCTCCTCTCCCTCGCATGCGTCCTAATGATTGGACGCATGCGTGGAAGTCTTTATCTTCCAGCGTCACGCACGTCGCCGCGTCATCATCGCGGCGACGGCGCGACACGTCACTGCGGATGGATTCCGCGCGGATTTCGATCTGATGGTTAGTACAACCATCAGGCCCCATACACACGAGAGGATTTATCCGCAGATACGGTCCAGCGGACCGTATCCGCGGATAAATCCTCTCAAAGATTTCAGAGGATTTCTATGCGATGGCGTGTACACACCATCGCATTGAAATCCGCGCTGAAATCCTCTGCCGATGACGTGTCGCGCCGTCGCCGCTATTATGACGCGGCGACGGGCGCGACGCTGTCATATAAGGAATTCCACGCATGCGTCAAGTCATTACGACGCGTGCGGGGAATCCCTTTAGACGGATGGATCCGGTAAGTCTGTACAGACGAGCGGATCCATCCGTTGGAATGGATTCCAGCAGATGGATTTGTTGAGCATGTCAGCAAATATCCATCTGCTGGAAATCCATCCCAGGGGAGATTTATCTGCGGATAAATATCCCACGGAGTGTACACACCATAGAATCTATCCGCTGAAACCCGTTTGCACGGATTTATCTGCGGATAGATTCTATGGTGTGTATGGGGCCTCAGATTAAAATCCGCCAGAGGATTCATCCGCTGGAACGGTCCGGAGGACCGTTTCCAGCGGATAATCCTCTCGTGTGTACGGGGCCTAAGACTGGAGCTTCAGAACGCACTGGTCCTGGTTTTTTTTTGCAGCTTAAAAACGGCTCAGCCATCTAAAGCTCAAAAACGTCATGGTGGGCATGAGGCCATAGACTAACATGGAGAGACGTTTTTAAGCTGCAAAAAAAGCTCAGAAAAGTGGCTGTAAAAACGTTCATGGAAATGAAGCCTTATAATACAGGATTTATAAAGTGCCAACAGTTTGCGCAGCGATTTACAACATATTTCAATACAGGAGGAATCAGATGGCCCTGCTCGTTAGAGTTTACAATCTAGGAGGGAGGGTCAAGTGAAACAAAAGTTTACTGATACTGGGAAGGACGATCTGATGGAAAAAATAAAAGTACAGTTGTGGGCAGGATAGATTTTTGGTAACTTAAAAACCTATAACCCTATAAAATATATACAATATATATATATATATATATATATATATATATATATATATATATATATATATATATATATATATATATATATATATATATATATTCAAAAGCTTTCGGTACAGCCCAGGATGTATATCTAGTTATATCTGTATAGGCATACCTGTAGATGGAAAACCTGTGACCACCTGTTATGAACAACTATGGCTTAATATACCTTCCCTAAGTGGTTGGTTGTGACAGTTATCTCCCACCAAAGCAGTGTTGTGTAATTGCTTCCTTCTCATTAAAATCTGTGTCTGCCCTGAAGTAATAAATACAGTTTAATGCAGCTTATCACTATGAAAAGGTTTTTTTCTTTTACCTCGGGTAAGATAGCAGCTCATGAAACTGCATGGAGTTGCTATATCGGAGTGTCCCCTTAAACTTAGCCTCAGAAAACATAACCTAAGGATCTACCCCGGTGGTTTAACCCAAATGTGCATTATTGTTCCCGTGGTGTTAGTTTGAATGTTTTTCTTTCTTCTTTTATAGTATGTTATTTTGTATGCGGTTATAGATTCACTGTACAATTACTATATTGTATAGCTATAAACAGAAAGTGTTATTCCCCCTTTAAGCATGTACATATGGTCAATGTATCCTTCTCGATAGTTCTGTGATATCCCATTGCAAAAGTTTCTAGTCTCTATACCTGTATATTGTGTCCGGATAAGACCATACCAATATTGGACCTGTAAAAATACTGTTATATAGGTGCCAGGATTTCTATAGCTGCTGCTTGGAAAAAAACGACAGTTTCGATATTATCTATGAAAAGGAAAGTTACCTGGATAATGGAACAAGAGAAAAGGATAAGCTTTCTGTTAGATTCTGATAATCAGTTTAATGAAATTTGGGATCCATGGTTGAAGTACTTGGGTATCTCAAATACCATGTGAATTTGGTGAGGCAATTCGCTGCTTACTGATGAATGCTTTGGCAGGTAGGCTGTCTACTCTTCTTTATCTTTACTTCTTCATTCTTCCCTGCCTTCTCTCTCTCTTCCCTCCTTTTTCTTTTGGTGTGATTTCGTTGATTTTTTTTTTTTTTTTTTATATTACATATATAATACTAGGAACCTTCTTTACATAAATATTATGTTTATGGTTTGGTTCCTCTTTTTTTTCTTTGTCCTTTCTCATATGGAATTTTATTTTATCCATATGGGTGCATTCTTTTGTCAATTTAGACACACTGAAATTTTTGATAGCAGTGTTTTTTGACTCCTGGAATCTAAGGAAAGAATATTAGAGATGAAATAGATTCCTCAAACAGACTTTTAAATTAATTGTTTGATTATATTTTGTGCTATCAAAATATTCTTTCCCTGGATCAAAAATATACGTATGCCATAATTTATATTTATTTTCTCATCTTCTTCATTTTATCCCTTCTAATTCACCACAAGAGACTGTTATGGAATTGGGGGGTAAGAATGGATGGAAAAGATGATATACTTCCCTTGAAACGACTCGACCCAACAATGGTGTTGTGAACTTAGGAAGGTTATTTATGTTTTGGCATATTTATGGAATCATATATTGTGATTTCTGGTGTGATTCGTAACGCTAGTCACATTGCATTTGAACACTTAGGGGATAATTGGGGATGGGACAGTTCGGGTGTTTACTCGATTTCAGTTTGATTAGTTCACTAGAACATGTGACATTTTTTTTTTTCCTTTCTTTTTTCTCGCACTTTTTGTTTCTGACTGTTGAGTGATTTTTTGATTTAGACCGCGGTATTGTCAGAGAGTACATAATACTAAATATGTCATTGTGTAACGCAGTGTATTGAATTCTTACTGTATGACATCAAATGTACCGTCTATATTTTGAAAATAAAATTAAACTTGAATGATAAAAAAAGTGCTTTAATAAAATGATTTGAAAGAAAATATGTGTCTGCCCAATACTGTCAAGGGCCAGAGTTAGAGCATGGTGGACCACAACATTGCATTTCGTAGCTTGCATCATGAATTCCATGTCTACAGTAAGGAACAGAAAATTAATGTATCTAAACTACCATGTGTCACCAAGATATGATGAGTAGTACCCGGAAAATACTACATTGATAAAAAGTGACATCTGAAAGACCTGGAAATGTGCTGGATGCTAGTAAACCGATGCTTGTTGGTCCCTGATAACTGCCTGTTTTTTCTAGATTTAATGGAGGAATTATTTATTTTAAAGACCATCACCATATATTTACCCAGCAGATTACTCGACCTTGTATAGTTATAGCTAAAGAGACCATTGTTTGCTCCACTTTTGATTGGGTTTAGATTTTCCATATTATCCTTCTTCTGTTTATGGCAAGATCATAAGATATAAACCATTGTTCTCAAATACAGCAGCCTACATAGTGGTCTCTGTATAGGTTTCCTTTAAAGCTGAACATCAAGCAAACACACAGATGAAATACATAAATAGGAGCCGTGTTCAAAATTCGATGCTGGCCCGACGTCCATACTTAACATTGGCTACGCCTCTTAGAGCAGGGGTAACTTTACGCCGGAAAAAGCCTTACGTAAACGACGTAAAAAAATGCGCCAGGCGGACGTACATTTCTGAATCGCCGTATCTACCTAATTTGCATATTCAACACGGAAATCAACAGAAGCGCCACCTAGCGGCCAGCGTAAATATGCACCCTAAGATACGACGGCGTAGGAGACTTACGCCGCTCGTATCTAGGCAACTGTGAGGAGTATCTGATTCTATGAATCAGGCGCCGAGTTGCGACGGCCCGCATTCGGAGTTACGACGGCGTATCTGGAGATACGCCGTCATAACTTCTTTCTGAATCCGGGCCAATTAGTGTACATGCATTACTCAGGGTAACCTGAGTGTTAACATAACAATTGGCCCCATACAGGAGCCCTATTTAGAGGATGTCAACCCCCATGTTACTAAATGTTATAGATGCCAGACCCAGAAACATATTCACATACACCGCAAATACCCACACGTTACATACACAAGCACCCCCAGTCCCCCCAAAACGCCACAAAAGAAGACCAAGATAGAGAATCCAGACAGATCTGAAAATTTACTGAATTAGAGCATCAATAATCAGATGTGTTGAGACGACAAGACCTCGCCCCAAAAGGACTCAGATACATCCAACCATGGTTGCCAAATTTTACCGAATTTCTTTGGACTTGCCCTACTCTTGTATATTAGTTTAAACTTAGACCGATCGCCATTTACCATACGATAAACTTGTTGTGCTGTAGGTGTATTTGCTTCTTTCCAGCTCAACAAGATTACTTTTTGTGTGTAAAACAGTAACATATGTAATAGAATTCGAGCATGAGTCCTAGGAACAAAATCATTTAAAATACCTTATAGTCCGACTTCCAGGGGCTACGGTACTAGGAGATTAATCTTTTGCTCAAAGAAAAAGAATAAATCACGCCAGAAGATTGTCAGTCCTGGGCAATTCTGAAACATATGAAGGCTATCCCAGCGAGTCCACAGGGAGAACACAAGGTCGCAGACCCCATTCTCATACGAGACAATTTGGCCAGTGTGTAATGAAGATGATGAATAAACTTAAATTGAATAAACTGGTCTGCTGTACTAATAATATCCTGAAAACACACATCTGTGGCCTTCTTCCAACCCTCCTCAGAGAGCCCAGGCAATAGCATAAGCCATTTGTGGTGGACTATCTGAAAGGGGATAGCCATAGCCAACTGAAGGCAGCTATAGTGGTGAGCAACTTTATAAGTTGTGTGTAAGATAACAAATCTTCCAAAGGGGATTCCGTGAGCTCCAGAGTCAGGGACCCAAACTGCGCCCAGATAGCATGACGGAACAAAATAAATTTAACCACTTCAATACTGGGCACTTATACCCCTTCTTGCCCATACCAATTTTCAGCTTTCAATGCTCTCAGGCCCTGTACACACGGTCGGACAAAACCGATGAAAACGGACTGAAGTTCAGTTTCATCGGTCCAAACCGACCGTGTGTGGGCCCCATCGGTCCGTTATCCTTCGGTCGAAAAATTTAGAACTTGCTTTAAAATTGAACCGATGGACGCCTAACCGATCGGTCAAAATTGACGGTTAGTACGCGAAAGCATCGGTTCAAAACCCGCGCATTCTCAGAATCAAGTCGACGCATGCTTGGAAGCATTGAACTTCATTTTTCTCAGCATGTCGTTGTGTTTTACGTCACCGTGTTGGACTTGATCGTTTTTTTAACTGATGGTGTGTAGGCACATCAGACCATCAGTCAGCTTCATTGGTTAACCGCATCGGATGGACCGACCGTGTGTACGTGGCCTCACACTTTGAATGACAATTACTCAGTCATGCTACACTGTTACACTGTACCCAAACAAAATTTGTATATTTTTTTCACACAAATAGAGATTTATTTTGGTGGTATTTAATCACTGCTGGGCTTTTTATTTTTTGTGATATAAGTTAAAAAAGAGCAAACATTTTAATTTTTTTTTAGTTTTAAATTTTTATTGTAACATTTTTGCAAATAAGTCATTTCTCTTGAAGACATTTTTTTTTACACAAACTTGTCATATTAACAAGTTATTTCTCACACACAGCATATGCAAACTTGCAATGACATCCCAAAATACATTCTGCTACTTCTCCTGAGTATGTGGCCAGGCTGTGTAAAAGTCTAACACATGTGGTATCACCATACTCACCATACGTCACTGTTTTCTTGCCTCCTATCCTTGTTAGCACATGGGTACTACAGCATAACTGATTTGCTCTTGCTACTGCAAATTATTTTCGCAGTCTGATCTCCACTGCACAGGAGACTGATACCAAGTCAAATTTGGGTACTAATGCCAGCCATAGACAGTTTCCTGCTAAACTGGCTGAATTTTGATCCATCTATGGGCAGGCTGGTTGTACTGAAGTTGATCTATAAATTAACATCAGTATAACCAGACTATTTTTTTGTTGGATCATTGCTGGTGGCTATCCTTGCTGGCAGTGATTGTGGTATTCTGAAGGCGGGAAACCTCCCGCTGAGGGAGGGATTCTCCCATCAACACTGACCACGTTAATGGGGGAATTAAGCAATTTTCTTTTCTTCAACTCATGGTTGAAGGAAAAAAAAACTGCATATTTTATGGCCAGCCATACAATGCCTGTCTTAAAAAAAATGCATGTAATGATAAATGAATGAATATAGAGCTGCATGGATTTGTATTTTAAATATCTGTCTGGGATCTGCCCTAACTTTGAAGCCAAGGCAGCACAACGATGACTTAAAAAAATGCAGCAGCTTGATTTAGCTGTTTTGTCGTCACTAGCCTCTTCTGTCATTGTCCTCGAAGGAATGTTGGAGACGGAAGTTAGATTGTAAGGGGGTCAATAAGACAATAGAAGAAAGCTACTGAGTCAACTGCTTGTTTACTACCAGAGTCAAGTAACTTCAAGATGTGGGAAGTAGGGATATAGGATGCTGAAGTAAATTCCACAAACCAGGAAGTGTGTGTACGATGGTCCCAAAAAATCTATTAAGTCTTTCAAGACTAGCTGTCATTTCCCTCTATAAACAAAGCTGGGATATGATCTTTAACCTTTAATGTTCTCTGTAAGTAATGCTTTTTCCAACATGTACTATCAGAGCCATTCAGAGGCAGCCCGGTGTTCCCTTTTCCAGTTGTAGAGTTCCATTGGATTCAGACACAAAAATGCGGCTCAGAACTTGGCTTTCTGTGAAACTCACTCTGTGATAAATGCACACTGATATTATCAATATAATGACTTTTTTTACTTTTCCCCTTTTGCTTCTGATAGATAAATATGTTCATGTTTTTATCAGTTTATTTATTTATGAACTTAGATATGTATTTCGCCAATGGTCTGTGGTATGTAAACTATGTGACTACCACTGTTTCCTCTTCTTTCCTTTCTCTACTTTAGTACTAAAATATAGTGAACTTGAACTGCCTTAAACAGGAGCTCCAGTCTTCTCCCAAAAATTTAAAGGCAACAGCTACAAATGTTGTAGCTGCTGACTTTAACCACTACCCGACGGCCGTACGACTTTATACGGCCTCAGGGTGGTTCTACTTCTCTGACTGGCCGTGTTTATACGCACGTGCTCGCCGCATCGCTGAGATGCCGATGCGAGTGCCTGGCGGCCGTGATGTCCGCCAGGCACTCAGGATCTGCAGGTACAGGGACAAGACGTGGAGCTCTGTGTGTAAACACAGAGATCCATGTCCTGTCAGGGGAGAGAGGAGACCGATCTGTGTCCCTTGTACATAGGGACATAGATCGGTCACCTCCCCCAGTCACCCCCCTCCACACACAGTTAGAACACAATTCAGGGTACACATTTAACCCCTTCCTCACCCCCTAGTGTTAACCCCTTCAATGGCAGTCACATTTATACAGTAATTAGTGCATATTTATAGCACTGATCGCTGTATAAATGTGAATGGCGCCAAAAATGTGTCAAAATATGTAGAAGAATACGTATCGCCTAGACTAAGAAAAACATTTTTTTTAAAAAAAATTGGGCTATTTATTACAGCAACAAGTAAAAAATATTGTTTTTTTTTTCAAAATTGTCGCTATATTTTTGTTTATAGCGCAAAAAATTAAAAACGCAGAGGCGATCAAATACCACCAAAAGAAAGCTCTATTTGTGGGGAAAAAAGGGCGTCAATTTTGTTTGGGAGCCACGTCGCACGACCGCGCAATTGTCAGTTAAAGTGACGCAGTGCCACAAGCTGAAATTTCACCTGGTCAGGAAGGGGTATATGTGCCCAGTAAGGAAGTGGTTAATGTAAGGATACTTAACTGTGCAGGGATCCAGCTCTGTCCCCACCTGAGCCAATTCTCCAATCACCTTTGGATTCTTACATCTTAAAGCAGAGTTCCGCCTGGGTAAATTCTTTAATATTTGGACACTTGCCTGTCCAGGGAGCCCACTATGTCGGCACCCGAAGCTGACCAGTCCCTCGGCTATGGGTGCAGGTGCCAGCATCCTTTTTTTTAAACCACAGCCTGCTTCTTTCTGTGCATGCATGAGTCGTGCTGCACTTTCTGAATGGTCCGTGCTGTCTTCTGGGACCTGTGTCCCTCTTCGAAGGCAGTGGGGGAAGGAGGAGGGGCCAGACATTGCGTAGTTCGTCGCACAAGATTTTGGCGATCTTTCCCTGGAAGTGGGAGCAGATACCTGGATCCGCTCCCCCCTGAAAGGTGCCAAATGTGGCTTTGGAGGTGGAGGGGGGGAGGAATCTGATCCATGGAAGTTCCATTTCTGGGTGGAATTCTGCTTTAACTAAGGGAACTGGCAGTAAAGCCTTCAGCTTCATAGCCAGCCTCCCACTTGCAGGTGCGATCTGCTCTGTGCTTTGTGTATGGTCCTGCAATCTTCTGGGAGCTGTGATGTGTCCCAGAAGGCTATGGGGAAGGATGGGGGGCCAAATTTCCGCTCAGATCGCAAGCCAGAAGTGGGAGTGAGTTTCTGTCAAAACCAGGCACCCCCCCCCCCCACAAAAAGGGCCAGTTTTGTTAAAGGGGGGATGCAGACAAGCGGAACATCAGCACTATTGGCTGGCTAAGGATCATATCACTCTTGTGCATGTCCAGCTTGCGCAGCTCAGGGAACATTTAAAAAAAAGTCAGAAAGAAGCAGGTAAGGCAAAATTGCATGTCTCTTCTGCACTAAAGAACCTGCCTACTCGCAGTTTTTGAAAGCTGGACTTTAGTTCTGTTTTTAAGCTGGCCATACAGAAGTAGATTTTTAAACAAACATTTGTTTGTACATTTATATGAAAATTCTCATCAGTGCATTCAATGACATGATGAATGTGATTCAAAAGTACTTCAAAATTACATTTGCTTTTAATTTTTTATTTTGAAACAAATGGACTTTCTTGAATAAAAACCACATCCACTGCTAGAAATTTGTTAGAGAAAAATTTCAAACAAAACTCCACTAGTGTATTGCCAGCTTAAAAGTCTATGTCAATACAAATACTTGTTTTATAATCTTGAATAGATTGGGTGAAAGATTATGGGCCAGATCCACGAAGCGTTTACGCTGGCGTATCTATTGATACGCCACGTAACTTCTAGTTTGCTCCGGCGTATCTTTGTTTTGTATCCACAAAACAAGATACGCCTGAAGCTGGGCTAGATCCGACTGGCGTACGTCTTAGTACGACGTCGGATCTAAGGTGTATATTTACGCTGGCCGCTAGGTGGCGTTTCCGTTGACTTCCGCGTCGAGTATGCAAAATAGCTAGATACGGCGATCCACAAACGTACGTCCGGCCGGCGCATTTTTTTACATCGTTTCCGTAAGGCTTTTTTCGGCATATAGTTACCCCTGCTATATGAGGCGTATCCTATGTTAAGTATGGATGTCGTTCCCACATCAAATTTTGAAAATTTTACGTCATTTGCGTAAGTCCTTCGCAAATAGAGCTTTGCGTAGAATGACGTTCACGTCGTAAACATTGGCTTGTTGAGGGTTAATTTCGAGCATGCGCACTGGGATACCCCCACGGACGGCACATGCGCCATTCAGAAAAAACGTCATTTACGTCGGGTCAAGGCGTATTACCATAAAACACGCCCCCATCTCATCCATTTGAATTGCGCGCCCTTACGCCGACACAGTTACACTACGCCGCCCTAACTTATGGCGCAAATTCTTTGAGAATACGGGAAATACGCTGTAAGTTACAACGGCGTAGTGTATCTGAGATACACTACGACGGCCGTAAAGAAGCTCTGGATCTGGCCCTATATCTGCTGTTGGTAATCACTGCTAACCAGGCATCTGTTGAAGAGATTTGCCCTCACTTCCTTTCCGGTTAATCATGCTTTTGCTAGAGTGAGAAAAATTTGAAATATCAACACATATATAAATATAAAACTAATAGGTCTAGCTAGCCTTCTAGTCTTTTCCTATGGTACTAAAGATTTTATTTTTTTTATATCTGCCTGTTACCTTTATACTATACACCAGGGGTGCCCAACCAGTGGCCTCTGATGTGGCCCGCGGAGCCCTTTGATGTGGCCTGCAACCTCCTGCTCTGGGATGGAATAAAATAGAATACTATGAGCTATGACTAAGCACTAGTTTCAGTGCGAAACGCGTCAGGGTCAGGTTTTGTTTTATTTTGCTGTGACTTGTAGTGCTGTCCTTCTTTTAATAAAAGGCTACAATTTGTTCAGAGTGCGGCTGTCCAGAGACAATCTTTGTTCCTGCCATACTGTTATTAAAGGTAAGTTTATTACTAAAATCACAGTGTAGATGTAGCACTACCCCCGAAGGAGCTGCTGGTTAGTTTTTGGTGGCATGTTACCTGAGAAGAACTGCAATGTCCACACTTTAGATGTCTTTTTCTATGCTTTATTACCCAACGGGGTAAAATAATAAAAGTAGTAGTAGTAGAAGAGGTAGAAAGAAAAGTAAATAGTAGGTTCAGGCGTATAACTTTGTTCGGAAACAATCCTGCTTCCAGCAATAAACCTTCGTCGCCACTCTAGCCAGAGTGGGCATTGTGCACCTGGATAGGCCTCTCTCACCAGCCTAGCAGCCAAAGTGTCAAACGGAACTTAAGCAAAGTCTCTGCCACAGACCTTTCCAAAGATGGAGATATTTCCGGTCCAGAATCCTTCCCAACTCAGGATTAAGCATTCGGATCTCTCTAGAATAAACTTTGGTCAATTCAGAACTGACAGGCGACCATCATCCAGCCTCTTAGTAATAGTGCGTCCTTCGATGAAGTCTAAGACCTCTCCTGAGATACCAGCCTCGTGCTCGGTATTCCCCCACACAGGTTCTTCATTGGGCGGCTTCCTCCCTCAGGATGGACAGCAGAGGACCAACTGCAGACCCAGTCTGACTACTGGGCCTACAAGGTAGATTACAACCCTGGACCAACGCGGTCCCGGAGCCAGAAACACTTGAACACGCACCCCCGGCCATGAGGGCCACACACGGGGGTGGTGGGATGACAGACCAGCGATCAACGACCCCGAACCAATGACGTCTGTCCCTTAAGTACTCTCCCCCAGCATGCACAGCAAGGCGACCAACCCTCACTGATTGGCTGCTGAGGAAAAACACCCAACGCGCCCTGACTCGACTTCTGCCACCCTTGGCCTGAGGTGGTACAGGCACCCCAGGCAGCAATAGTGGTCACTCACAGTACAGCCATGGCTGGAACAGAGGCCCAAATTTGGCCAAAATAACATTGTCAGAGGTAACTAAATCTCTGACCACCCTCTAAATTTAAAGCAGCACCAGCTATGAAAGTAGCAGGGCGCTACATATATATGGGCATATCTGTTCTGCAGTGGTTACTGGGCTGCTTACAAACTGATCCACAGGTGCAGAGAAGTGCACCTGTGGGTTACCTGCACTGAGCCATAGACTTCTATTACCTGGGAGTTTGGTGTGCTGAGAGTAGAGTGGGCTCTATAGAGCAGAGTGGGCTGCCATCCACCCGCTCTGCTCATTGTGGCACTGGTTACCAAGTCGCTTAAGTGGCCCTTGCTCTTCAAAAGGTTGGGCACCCCTGCTATACACTATCTGAGGAGAATCTAATCAATGTCTGAATAGCAGAGTGCCAGTAGTTCCACATTCCCTGTAATGTGTGCAAAAAGAAAAAACCTAACCAGTTGGGACTTTACTGGTACCAGAAAGGAATGATTACACAATGTACATGTATAAAAAAAATTGTTTTTATTACAAACATTTATAAAAGAACAATAGATAAAAACAGAGTTTACGGTATCCTGTGCCATTGGACATATAACTATGCCAGCCAAAAAAGCGCAATGGTGAAACACTGTGAGTAAACTTTTGCAGCCGTAATATATGAGGTTGACGCGTTTCACTCATAGCTTCATCAGAACCTTGTCATCTTGACTGCAAAGGTACTAAATAAAAGGCATGGCCAAGAAAAAGACACAGTAAGCAACCTGTAATATGTATATAGTATAGTTTTGTATTGATAGCATTTTAATCACAATCCTTGTGAGTTTACGTGTCAATCTTTTATATCACACCTGCAAGGTATACAGACAGTGTTTCACCATTGCTCTTTTTTGGCTGGCATAGTTCTATGGCCAATGGCACAGGATACTGTAAACTCTGGGGCAGATTCACAGTGAGAGTACGCCGGCGTACTTTCAAATTTGCCGCGTCGTATCTTTATTTTGAATTCTCAAACAAAGATACGACGGCATTTGGCTAAGATCCGACAGGCGTGCGGCTTCGTATGCCTTCGGATCTTAGGATGCAATACTTCGGCGCCTGCTGGGTGGAGTTTGCATTGTTTTCCGCGTCCGGTATGCTAATTAGCTGTTTATGGCGATCCACGAAGGTACGCGCGGTCGTCGTATTCTCTTACGTCGTCGCTAGTCGGCTTTTCCCGTCGTAAAGTTGCGACTGCTATTTCAATGGCTTATATTTAGACTAGCCATGTTAAAGTATGGCCGTCGTTCCCACGTCGAATTTAAATTTTTTTTTTTTTTGCGTAAGTCGTCCTTGAATAGGAAAGGACGTAACGCACGTCGCTGTTCAAAAAAATTACGTCGGTGCGACGTCATTTCGCGCAAGGCACGGCGGGAAATTTCAAAACGGAGCATGCGCAGTACGTTCGGCGCGGGAACGTGCCTAATTTAAATGATACACGCCCCATTTGAATTAGGCGGGCTTGCGCCAGACGGCTTTACGCTACGCCGCCGCAAGTTTACAGGCAAGTGCTTTGTGAATCAAGCACTTGCACGGAAAACTTGCGGCGGTGTAACGTAAATGTAATACGTTACGCCGACGCAGATGTACCTGAATCTGGCCCTCTGTTTTTACCTATAGTCGGTTTATAAATGTTTGTGATAAAATATAACTTTTTATACATATACATTGTGTAATCGTTCCTTTCTGGTTAGGTTTTTTCTTTTTGCACAAATTACAAGGAATGTGGCATTGCCTCAAACAGCCAAAAAACAAACCCTTTTTTGGTTAATATCTTTATTCATTTCATTGGAAGCATTCAAGCAACTTCTAGTCATACAATTGAATAAAAATGTTTCTTACAGATATTGAGCAAATATTATAATAAACTGATGTTGTAGGAGAACCTGGCTGGAATAGACAATGACAGTCACTTAAAGGGGAAAAGTATTTAATCTCTCTTTGCTTAAGCCCTCTAATAATTTTTGCCGTTTCACCTCATTACAACTTATTAACCTCAATTTCATGGCACTCTGTGTGCCCTGGTCAGGAGACTAGGTCAATATGTAGGAAATGGAAATCTCCTATACCCCGTATAATCGGAGGCCGGGAGTTTACACAGGTGTGCAGGAAACTGAGCCGCACTAGACAGTCCCAGAGCTCTTTATTTCCTGAGCGCATTTCCCTATAAACACAAAGCTAAGATCAGCTGGTAATCAATGAGGAATCTCTTAACCCTTTTATTGCTGAACATAAACATAATATTGATTTTTTATATGTAGCAATATATAATTTGTACCTCTGACGTGTCATACATTATAAAATGTTTAATTTAGTAAGACAACAACTAATGTGTTGATTAGTAAAACCTATAGGGCTAGATTCTTATAGAACCGCGTAACTTTGCGGCGGTGTAACGTATCCGATTTACGTTACGCCTCCGCAACTTAGACGGGCAAGTGCTGTATTCTCAAAGCACTTGCTCCGTAAGTTGCGGCGGCGTAGCGTAAATCGGCCGGCGTAAGCCCGCCTAATTCAAATTTGGATCAGGGGGGCGTGTTTTATGTAAATGTGCTGTGACCGGACGTGATTGACGTTTTTCCCAAATGGCGCGTGCGCCGTCCGTGGAATTTCCCAGTGTGCATTGCTCCAAAGTACACTGCAAGGACATCATTGGTTTCGACATGAACGTAAATGACGTCCAGCCCCATTCACGGACGACTTACGCAAACGATGTAACTTTTTCAAATTTCGACGCAGGAACGACGGCCATACTTAACATTGGTACACCGCACTTATGCCACCATATAGCAGGGGTAACTATACGCCGGGAAAAGCCTAACGTAAACGGCGTAACTTTACTGCGTCGGCCGGGGCGTACGTTCGGGAATTCGCGTATCTAGCTAATTTGCATACTCGATGCGGAATTCGACGAAAGCGTCACCTAGCGGCCAGCGTAAATATGCAGTTAGGATCCGACGGCGTAAGAGACTTACGCCTGTCGGATCTAACAGATATCTATGCGTAACTGATTCTAAGAATCAGGCGCATAGATACGACAGCGCAACGCAGAGATACGACGGCGTATCTGGAGATACGCCATCGTATCTCCACTGAGAATCTGGCCCATAGCAACCAATTAGCAATCCTCCTACACTCATTTGAAATCATTCCAAATCTGCTTGCCTGTTTCTTTGTCCATCATTCTTGCAATGGTTTATTAAATATAATAATATATCCAAAAGTATTTACAGGAACTAAATAAAAATAAATGTAAATAAATAAATTATGAAAAATAATAATAATAATGTTTTTATATATATATATATATATTACCAACGTTTTTGGGACGCCTGCCTTTACACGCACATGAACTTTAATGGCATCCCAGTCTAAAGCTTCGTACACTCGGTACGATTGTTGGCCAACCGAGCGTCTGATTTTTGTCAAAAGGGCGTGTGCCAGGATCTTGTCTTGCATACTAACGGTACACAATTGTCATGCCACAAACACGAACGTAGTGATGTACTATGAGGAATTTCAGCTCTTGAGCACCACCCTTTGGGCCCCTTCTGCTTTAGTGCATCGCATACTAGCTCATTATGAAATACTTACCTTAGAATGAGGTGTCGGTATCTAATCCCGGTCCACGCCGAGGGAGCTGACATTCTCCCCTCGGCATGTCTTCCTGGTTCGTGGTTCCAGCGCTGTGAGTGGCCGGAGCCGCAATGACGTCACTCTCATGCCATGTACACACGGTGGGAAAAGTCAGACGGAATTTTTTCATCGGATATTCCGACCATGTGTATGCCCCATCTGACTTTTTCTGTCGTAAATTCCAACAGACTTAGAAAGAGAACATGTTCTCATTTTTTCCAACAGAAAAAATTTCTATCGAAAATTCCGTTCGTCTGTATGGAATTTTGACGGAGAAAAAAACACGCATGCTTCGGAAACAATTTGTCGCATGCTCGGAAGCATTGAACTTTATTTTTCTAGGCTCGTCGTAGTGTTGTACGTCACCACATTTTTGACGTCGGAATTTGGTGTGTCCGTGTGTATGCAAGACAGCTTGAGTGGAATTCCATCGGAAAATCCTGTCGGAGTTTATTTCGTCGGAAAAACCGGTCGTGTGTATGCGGCATCACGCATTCGCACATGGGAGTCTTCTTCCCGGCAGCCGGGCATTCACAGTGCATGTGCCACTGATGTCAGCGGCTGCATGCAAAGTAGATATCTCCTAAACCTTACAGGTTTAGGAGATATTCATGTTACCTACAGGTAAGCCCTATTATAGGCTTACCTGTAGGTAAAAAATAAAAAAAAATGGGTATACAACCGCTTTAAGTAAAAAATATATTGCAGATTACTGAAATTTGTACATTGCTTTTTACCATATGGACTAAGTGTGTCTGTAATTAGTATGCTCTATGGTGTGTATGTATATATATATATATATATATATATATATATATTGCAGGAATGACAGACATCAAAAATAAGCCCATATGTCTCTGTACTACACTTTCTTGGCAGCATGATTATATATGTATTTATATTGTGGTCTAAGCGAACACTGAAGTTGCATGCTTAGGTTCATCTTTAAATAGAAACTATAGTTTATTCTCAAAGTACACATTTATATACCATAAATATAGCATTTAACTGTTTGTTGGCACGATTTATTTTTATTTTTTTAGAAAGGAATGAATGTCAAATACTATCCCACTCCTTCATAGACTTGTGTAATTGGAATGAGTGATCTTAATGGGTAAATGTAAAGCACAGGCAAATGGCAGAAGTTGAAAACAAAGGAATGCAGTGCTACTACCTTACAGGCAGTCCAAATCAGCTCTGAAGCTGGCAGGGGCGGACTGACAACTCATGAGGCCCCAGGCAATAGAAGACTATGGGGCCCTTGGGCTTACAGATGGCCACTATGCCAGGAGGCAGTGCAGAGGGAGGGGGCAGCTAAAATCTTGGGATTTTCACATCAGAAGCATGTTGGTTTCAGACATATCCGGGACAAATGTAAAAAAAAACATAGATTTTTACATACTGCCCTCGGGCAGTGCCCGAGTGACTCAATGGTCAGTCCACCCCTGGAAGCTGGTGCTCTGGCAAAAAGATAGTGTGTGGGCCCCATAGGTTATTTAACCTTCGGTTAAAAAAATAGGAACTTGCTTTAAAAGTTAACCGATGGACGCCTAACCGATAGGTCAAAACCGATCGTTAGTATGCAAAAGCATCGGTTAAAAACCCGCGCATGCTCAGAATCAAGTCGACGCATGCTTGGAAGCATTGAACCTCGTTTTTTTCAGCACGTCGTTGTGTTTTACGTCACCGCGTTCTGACACGATCAGTTATTTAACCTATGGTGTGTGAGCGTGACGGACCATCAGTCAGCTTCATCGGTTAACCTAAGACAACGGTCCCTCAGATCGTTGTCCTCTGGTTAACCTATCGTGTGTACGAGGCCTAATAGATGTATTTTTTTGCTATTGTGGAAATACAATCAACGGTAGCAGCTGCTGTGGTTTGGTTTGGTCACTGGTAGCGCAGGAGTTAAAGCGGGATTCCACCCGCAATTATTTTTTTTTTTAAAGTCAGCAGCTACTAACAGTGTAGCTGCTGACATTTACTAAGGACACTTACCTTGTCCTACGTGCCCGCGCTGATGGCCCCCCCCGATGCCGATCCCACGATCGATGCAGGTCCCGCGCCGCCATTCACACTAGGGGAAACAGGCAGTGAAGCCTTACGGCTTCACTGCCCATTTCCTACTACGCCTGTGTGAGTCTCGTGCCGGCTTGTGAATGGGCGGCTGCTCTCTGAGAACACACACAGTTCCCAGAAAGCAGCGCGCCCCATTCACTAGGAGAAGAAGAAGAAGAAAACATTCCGCGGTGCCGAAGAGGCAGATTACGGACTTCCGCATAGCAACAGGTATTTCGGGTGAGTATAATTTTTTTTTTTTTTTCACTTTTATTTTATTTTATTTTTTTAATACTTTTGGCCAAATGTTGTTTTCCTGGGTGGAACTCCGCTTTAAATCTATTCTACTTATTCATGCCATGAAAAAGGCCAGGGTGGCAGAAAGGCTTTCCTTTTGGTGGAAGAAGTTGGTCCAGCTCCTAATTTTTCTTTCCTAAAATCAGGATCTGCATAATAGAACAACAGCTTTGGCCCTTTTTGGTTGGTATAGAAAAAAATTAAATGTACCTAGAAACTTAGGGTATACACTACTGAGAGAACTGTGGCTATACTAGCAAGATCAGCCTGGTCGGGTGATATTGGGCCAATTTCAGATGAACAGTGGGCACAGGCATTGTCGGCAATACCTCAGTCCTCTCTATCTCCAAAACAAAATTGAACACAATTATTTATCCTCCACCGGGTACACTATACACCAGAGAAATTATTCAAATGGAAATGTTGAGATACAGACCAATGTCCAAGATGTAAAGGGAGAGTTGCTAATTCAATGCACATGCTATAGAGATGCCCTAAACTCCATCGGTATTGGTCTGGGGTGGTATCTACATCTACAGTGTACTTGAGATAGGGTTGCTTATTGAGCCTGGGGGATGTCTTCTGGGTATACTGGATGAATTTAGAATCCCGGTGGAATATATTATTTCAATAAATAGAAGTCTATTCCAAGCTCGCAAGCTTATTGCACAAAAGTGGTTATCACCACATCCACAGGGCTCAAGTCCTGCGGGAACGCGTGGGAACGGAGTTCCTGCACTTTTTTCACAGCAGGAACACAGTTCCCTTTGCAGGACTAGAGCAGCCGAGCCGCCCGAGCCAATCCTTCACTAAGCGGTGATGCCCAGCTCAAGTCACTGTTAGGGGCAGGCGAACCTTAGTAATCCTTTGTTACTCCCTGCTTCCTGTATATGGATTCATCAGGTAGTGTGCGAGTTTTCCGTCACTTCCTCGATGCCGCAATGTCTCCTGGGAGCTTTTGTCATTGTTCCCAGGAGACATTAGCTCCCAGGAGACATTGCGGCATCGAGGAAGTGACGGAATACCCTCACACTACCCAATGAATCCATATACAGGAAGCGGCCAGTAGCATAAAGGATTACTAAGGTACAGTGGATCGGAAAAAAAAAACATGTGGTTTAGTAATTATGCATATGAGCGTATCATTTTTTTTTTTTTTTTTGGTGGGGGAGTGGATCTTGGGTGGGAGTTCCCACACTTTTTTTCCCCAGGACTTGACCCCTGCACATCCACCTATGGTAGCAGAATGGAAAATACAAGTAAGGGAAACTTTAATTAAGGAAAAGTAGACTTTCCTACATAGAGGCTGTTTAGGGAAATATGAAGAAATATGAAAAAGGTGGTTTGATATTTTAGAGGTATGACGAGAAAGGAGAGGTTGGATGAGGGAGAGGTGGGGGTAGGGGGAGTGAGAGCATGGGGATCGAGGGGGTGGGGGTTGTGTTTTTTTTATTATTTATTTTTCTTCTTTCCTCTCAATACAGGCTGGGTTGTATGATGTTTTTGTTGTTCGTATATAAAAGAAATAAAAAGATGATTTGATTCGAGAGAGGTGTTGAAGTTTTACCATAAGTACAAGTATATTTTTAAAGTGTCCAGGCAAAACTAACTAACTATAAACCTGCTCTCTGCCCTCATTCTAAACCTGATCTATCTAACCCTGTAAAGCAAAAATCTCTGTACTTACCTATTCTGCAGCCTATCCAGTTCGGTTTCCAGTGGTGGAAGCTGTGTGCAGGAGAGGACCGACAACGGCTGTGAAATGACTGGTAAGTGACGTCAACCATACAGTCACTATTGGGCTTCCGTTGTCGGCTGCCTCTCCTGCACCTGCCCCCACACTGAAGCCTCCATTGACAACTGACGCTGGGACCAGACCGGATCAGCTTCAGAACAGGTAAGTATAGCAATTTTTGCTTTGAAGGTTTAGATACAATGGGCCAGATCCACAAAGAACTGCCTATCTTTAGGCAGGCGTAGCGTATCTCAGATACACTACGCCGCCATAACTTAGAGCGGAGGTTCCTTATCCAGAAAGAATTTGTGCCGTAAGTTACGGCGGTGTAGTGTAAATGTGTCGGCGTAAGTGCGCGAAATTCAAATGACTAAGATGTGGGCTTGTTTTATGTTAATTAATCTTGACCCCACGTAAATTACGTTTTTTTTAACGTCGCATGCGTCGTCCGTGGGGGTGTCCCAGTGCGCATGCTCAAAATCACGTCGCAACTAGTCAATGCTTTCGACGTGAACATAATTTATGCAAAGCCCTATTCGCAAACGTTTTACGCAAACGACGGAAAATTCGACGCTGTCCCGACGTCCATACCTAACATTGCATACACCTCAGAGGCAGGGGTAACGTTACGCCGAAAAAAACCTTACGGAAACTACGTAAAAAAATCCCCCGGGCGGACGTACGTTTGAGAATCGGCGTATCTAGCTAATTTATATACTCTACGCGGAAATCAACGTAAGCGCCACCTAGCGGCCAGCGTAAATATGCACCTAAGATCCGACGGCGTACTAAGACGTACGTCAGTCGGATCTAGCCCACATTCAGGCGTATCTTGTTTTGTGGATACAAAACAAAGATATGATGGCGCATCGTAGAACTTACACGGCGTATCAATAGATACGCCGCCGTAAGTTCTTTGTGGATCTGGCCCATTAGGTTTAGAATGTGGCAGAGAGCAGGTTTAACGTTAGTTAGGTTTTTCCTGAGCCAAGACATTTTGGTTGAAAACCAAAACCTTTAGGAAGGTAACAGGAATCATACTACTATCAGGCTGGATTCACGCTTGTGCGGTGCAAGTTCCAGCTCTTTTTTCTCTGCGAAGAGGTTCATCTATGTTGTAGCTGCGGATTTGCTGACCTGGGAGAGGGGATGGGGGGAAGTGTAGTGAGCAGGGAGAGAATTCCTGTTCAGAACGGAACACATCTGCGAATCAGATGCGTTCCCATAGAAGATAATGTGCAGACAATTTGCTCCGCAATGCCTAGAAAACGCACACGTTTTTTGGGCAATGCGAATGCATCGCACATATGTGAACCAGTCTCATTAAAATAAATGTATTTTAAAATGTTATGTGAATTGGATGCGGTGTAAGCCGCAACCAATTCGCATAGATGTGAACAGGGCCTAATACTAGTGGAGGTTTGAAAACATTATAAATACAATTCAACTCAACATGTTGGCCACTACCCTCCATGTCAAGTGCTGGCCACACTCTAGTCAGTGTATGGGGGCAAAGGGTAGGTTCTCCACCTTAATTTTTCTTTTTTTTAGGTTGTATGGGGGCAAAGGGTAGGTTCTTCAGCTTAATTTTTCTTGTTTTCCTTTTTGCTGCAGTGTGCATATACAAAACCAATGCCAGGTGAGCACACAAAAAAAGTGCGCAGGGTGTTACACATGGTCCTCCCTGTAAAGAAAGGACCCCAGCACTGAACCCCTAGGGCACAACAATCCTGACGGGGACAAGGTACTCGTGGTCCACTCAGCTGAAACAAAACAAGCCCTGTTCTTTGGGAGACCTGCTGAGACAAGGTCCACCCAAATACTAGATGGGGGTCCCCATGGGAGAGGAGAATCTGACCATAGGGCCATGTGCCCTCCTCCCAAGACTTTCAAGTCTGAGGAACTACACTCTACTAATCAGGAGTAAAGTGCTACATGCATCAGGCAAATACAGTGGAACCTTGGATTACGAGCATAATCTGTTCCAGGAGAATGCTCGTAATCAAAAGTACTTGCATATCAAAGCGAGTTTCCCCATTGAAGTCAATGGAAACGAAAATTATTTAGTTCTGCATTGACATCAATGGCATGCAATACCGCATGCGGCCAGAAGCGGGGGCACCGGAGAGCTTCCAAAATGGGCAAAAAGGCCAGAGGACACTTCGGCTGACCCCGGCAAACCTCGGAAACACTTTGTTCCAGAGATTTGCCGAGGTCAGCTGAGCTGTCCTCGGGCCTTTTCATGCATTCCCGAATGGTACCATTCGGCTCTGCTCAGCTCCGGCACCCCCCCCACCTCAGGCCAAATGCGGTACTGCAGGCCCCATTAACTTGAATTCTGCTCGTTTTGCGAGACAACACTCGCAAACTGAGTCAGATTCATTTAAAAAAAGTTGCTCATCTTTCAAAAAGCTTGTTAATTGAGTTACCCGTAAACTGAGGTTCCACTGTATAAATAAGTGCTTTAGAGTTCCAAAGTGCAGGACATTGGCTGGCCTTCTGGCTGGTATAAAAATTCCTCCTGTCCAAACCATTGAGTTCCTTTTTTATTTGCACAGACATACAATTTTTCAGGCTTTCAGGACAAGATTTCCAAGTATGTCTCCTTCTTCTTTACTGAGCCTGGCAACCCTCATGGGGCCCTCTAGTGGCATGGGGCCCTCGGGCAGTGCCCGAGTTTCTCAATGGTCAGTCCGCCCCTGACAGCTACAATCACCCCCAGTCCAAGCCGAAAGATCCAGAAATCACAAATGACCCAAAGTGAGTTTTTCTAGCACCCCTTGATTTTTCTCTGCCTGGCCACTGGGTTCTCTTTTTTGATATGCTTGCAAGTTCCATATTTCCATTCCACGATGCTGGGTAATGACTTACACCACTTTCTATTTGATGTACAGGACTTACATACCTGCTAGCTGTCTATTTATCTAAAAACTGAAAACAAATTCCCATTCCAATACTAACCATATATAAAGTCATACAGGGTTGCGAAGAGACCACCCAATGATAGCAGTACAATATGTTATCTGAAGTTGGAAGCCTGTTTAATTAAAGTGGAGTTCCACCCATAAATATAACATTACATCAGTAGTTTTAAAAAAAAATCATTAGCCCTTTACGAAAAAAATATTTTTTTTTAGATGCCTTCAAAGTGTTGTTGCTAGGCAGAATAGTTAATCTTCCCACTTCCTGCACCTAGGTGCTTAAGCTTCCTAACCTACACCGCACAGACTCCTGGGAATGTAGTGGGTGTAACTTTCCAGGAGTCTGTGCACTCCCCAGTCTCAAAGAATCATGTGACTTGGACAGCACAGGTGCTGAAACCTGATCTGACACTGCTTGTGCAGCACTGAGCATGTGCAAGGCTGAAATCCAGGAAGTCATACAGTCTGGCTTCATGATGCCCACACTTAAGATGGCCCCAGTCAATTTCTATTTTATAAAGTGTCTAAATGCTGTAACAACCTAACAAAACTGACCTTAGTTTACAGACTAACTTTACTAGAATACATTAAGCTTGTGTATTACAGGGGTATTTATATTTAAAAAGTGAAATTGTGGCCGGAACTCCGCTTTAATATCTTTATAGGTATGGATTTTCTGATAACATAAAGCACACTCAGAGTGTTTCTTTTTGGACTAGCTGCCTCCTAGTGACTCATTTTTCCAGCCCATTTGTCAGCTTTTTGAAAAACGTATAGTTTAATTAAGGCGAGGAGAAGGATGATGGGTTTATGTGATGTATCCATAATGCTGAAGACATCACTCCTGCTGGTATGTGACCTCAGATGCGATTCTGAGTATGCTTTTGCAATCTGTCAATTATTTTAAGTGGTAACAGAATATGACAACTTTAGAGGATGGATTGGCCACTGAAGAGGCAGCATTAATGCTTTGTAATATCTCTCTTTGTTCTTCCCTGATACTAAAACCAACCCCCCCGCCCCTTAATGTGTTCCATGTGTATGCTGCATGTTTGATGCTAAACCTGGAATATGTTGTTTTAAAGGCTTTACATTTAATGACAGTCTTAGTGGGAAAAAAAACAGTTTTCTTCTATTTCCTATGTTAAAGTATTTGGTTCACGTAGTGCCACATTCATTTAATAATCCCCTCCAAATGCATGCCAGTGTAGAACCATAGGGGTCTTCTCCTTTGGACCACTGCCAGTTGGATATTTGTACCGGGTTACCCAGCTCATGACCATTGCTATTTCATATCTTTGTAATCAGAGCAACATTTGACATTTTTGTAGCGTGTAAATGCTGCTTTTTGACTGCTTTTCGTCATGAAATAAAAATTCCAATGTCTTTATCAGGACAGATTTGGCCTTCTTTTGGAAATATAATTTGTAAGACATTTTCATTTATTATTTTATTTTTTTATGAAAAAAATGAAAGCGCAATACTCCAGTTTACAAAATTTTGGCAGCAGTTATTTTGCTGCGCAGACACAACTTTCAACATATTTTTCTTTGTCCTGATTACAAGGACACTAAACATGTATTGCTTTTTTCCAATCTTAATCTTTTATTAAAGGGGTTGTAAAGGAAATTTTTTTTTTCCCTAAATACCTAATTTATCGGCGTATACTGCGCACTTTTTTGCCCTGAAAACCGAGTTTGAACCACTGCGCCGGCATATACCGAGCGCAGTACACTCGGGTATAGTCGGGCAGGCTCGGCTCCTCTCGCGGTCACGTCCTGGACGTACAGGACGCACAGGACGTGACCGCGAGAGGAGCCAAGCCTACCCGACTATACCCGAGTGTACTGCGCTCGGTATATGCCGGCGCAGTGGTTCAAACTCAGCTCGGGAAGCGGGGATCGAGTGGGGAGGACACCGCAGAAGGACGCCGGACCCGACGAGGAGGACACCACCGAAGCCGCAGACGGACGCCGTACCCGACGAGGCCGCCGATGGACGCCACGCAAGACACCAAAACTGTAAGTACTAAAATGTTTTTTTTTACAGGAATGCGGGTCCACTTTAGGGGTGCGCGCTATACGCCGGAGCGCGCAATACCCCGATAAATACGGTAGCTTCCTTTTCCTTAGTGCAGTCCTCCTTCACTTACCTCATCCTTCCATTTTGCTTTTAAATGTCCTTATTTCTTCTGAGAAATCCTCACTTCCTGTTCTTCTATCTGTAACTCCACACAGTAATGTAAGGCTCTCTCCATGGTGTGGAGAAAGCCTCTTGAGGGGGGAGGGGGCGAGCAGGAGTGTCAGGACGCCCACTATTACACAGCTCCTTTCTCTATCTGCAAAGTAGAGAGTGTCCTGACACTCCTGCTCGCCCCCTCCCCCCTCGAGAGGCTTTCTCCACACCAGGAAGAAAGCCTTGCATTACTGTGTGTAGTTGCAGACAGAAGAACAGGAAGTGCGTATTTCTCAGAAGAAATAAGGTTGTGGTAGCTGGAGATGCATCACAGCCATGAACCAATAGGTTGGTTCTCCTATGAGTAGATGACCTGTTATGATATGTAATTTATCCACTTACACAAGGTTCCTTCCTCTCCCCCCTCTGCTGTTTACTAAGTCACTATGTGTATTGTCCTTCATGTAAAGGATTGTGTGTCTGCATCACTTGTACTGTAAAGATTTCTTGTTAAAAAAGGAGTTTCATCAGAATAGGTCTGATCACTGGAGGAGAGCAGCCTAGAGAACTGACCACGCTGTGCTCTCCTGCTTAGTGTGATCAGCTATTAATAGTAATACAGAGAGACTGGCAGGAACACCAGGGATTTTACACAAGGAAAGCATACAAAGAGAACAGGATGCTTTCTCACACAAGTATATGGTAGAGCAGGCACCTTTCAGGAATATGAAGTGTTGGGGTAACAAACGCTTTAAAGTAAAACTATAGGTACAACTTTTTCTCTCATTTTGTATAGAGTAAGGGAGGTCTGTAACCCCTGTCAGATCTTTTTTCGCCATCTGTTTCCCATTGGGGAGATTTCCCTTCCCTGTCCAATAGCCAAAACATGAAGTGGAAGAAAACCCCTCAAATTAAGGGAATTTCTTGGGGACTCCCAGGTCACAAGAACTAGTGTCCCCATTGGAAGATATCCCCTCTATTACTTTTCTGGGCACAACTTATATATTCACTTTCGATGATCATGGTAAACAGGACAAATAGAGAGGTCAGATCTCCCTAACGGGGGAAACAGGCAGCAAAAAAAAACTGGCAGAGAGTCTAATCCCTCTCCACTCTATCCAAAACGAAAAAAAAAAAAAAACAGTTTTCCCTTTAGTTATACTTTATGCCTAGTACACAGGGGCCGACATTTGGCTCATGTGTATGGCACCTGGCCGACTTCAGCCAAAGGGGCATGACCGAAAAAGGTCTGCCAATCAGCTCCCGATCAGTGCACCCAGCCAATGACTGAGAGCATTGACCAGAGTGTTCTGGCAGGAACACAATAGCACAGAAGAAGAGATTGCTGTATTAACACTGCATAGTTAGTACAGTGGCTCCTCCTGAGCTGTCAATCCTGCTGGGTTTACTGTCCATGGCCCAATAAATAATTGGATTTCAGTTCTTTACCATGGAGGCTCAGCAACACGTATGGGTATTACCACACTTTTTATTTGTAGTAAGCTATGTACAGCACCTTGTGGGCCCCATCTACCAGCCATGACCTAACTGCATTGCATAGAGAAGCACAATGACCCGTGATAATATTATTAGCATTATGATGATTGGGGAAAGGAGGAACAAGGGGATGCAAAACAAAGGCAGATTAGTCTTTAATGTATTTGCATTGTTATATCTGAGGTAAATACTGCTCAATGTATGTATTTACACTGGGATGTAAATGTGTCATGGGGCTCATAGCAAAGCCAATTGACTTATCTGAATGTATTTGCAAACTGCTGTTGCTAGCTAAGAAAAAAATTACTGTAGCGCTACCCCCGCAGGAGCCGCTGATTGTTTTGGGATAGGCGTATTAAGTTACCCTGCAGTGTGTCTAGGGGTGATAGCAGTGAGCCAAAACAGTGAGCGAATGTCCAGACAGTGAATAAAGGATTTTTCCAATGCTTTATTTCCAGGCCAACACGGCCAACATCAACAATAAGTGGGAAGAGCAGGTTGATGAAGAAAAGGGAGAACCTTGCAGTATCAGGCCTGGATATTAATTGAGCAGTTCTTGCTCAATAAAGTACCAAATTATAACACGTCGCTACTTTTAGCTGGAGTGGGTGAAGTGCCACCGGACAGACTCCTCTCACAAGCCTGGCAGCCGAAGTGTCACTTAGGATTTTCTGGGAGGAACAGGTCTCTCTCACAGACCTGGCTCTAGGGCCTCTGCCACAGGCCAATTACTTTAGGTGAGCTAAGTGGTTGAATGGAGCGAATCCTCCATAGGTCACCAGATGACAGTAAAGCATACCTGTCAGCATTCCGGTCACCGGATCCCCGATTGGTTCGTTCAAGCCCTGTTGGACAACCTGCCTCCGGGTTCAACCCGAGCCGACCCCCTAATCGAACGGCACCCAGCCTGGGATCCTCTCAATAGAACTGGGAACCCAGTAAGTCACTGGAGTCCCCTTTTACCTCCGGATGAGGGTTTGTGTAGCCTGCAATTCTGGCCAGGTGGGCCGCGCTGGCGGGGTCCATGGAAGCGTGCACCCTGAAGGTGGATGCCGCACCTGGAACTGGGACCCCGCAAAACTTGTCCAGCACATGACACCTGTCACAGATATCCCCTCCCCAGCATGCCTTGTGAGGGAGAAAATTCTCTAATTGGCTGCTGGGGAAAGTTGCTCTGCCAGAACCCCTTTGGTGCCAACTGCTGGCCAGGGATGGTATTGCAACCCTGGAGCACAGAATGACCCAGTGGACGTTTCTGGAGTGACAGAAGTCCCAATTTAGCAAATTGTGAATGGGAGCAAAATAACTCTCCCATTCCCCACTAACCTTAGCGTAGTGCCCATACTGAAAGTAAGGGGGCGCTACATTACTATGAAACCATGCAGTGTTGAGACCTAAATGAAATCTAAACTCAATCACTAAAATCTCATATAAGCGTTATCATGTCAATGTAAAGTCATTATGGGATTCACCAGTCCTGCCTGACTGGCATGCACACACAAGGAGATCTCCCAAGGTTAGAGGAAGATTTGGCGCACTGCTGTTACAGCTGACAGGCTCTCCCCTTGCCTATCCCTGCACCGTGCTGATCTACTCACTGTGTCTGCTCGCTGCCTCTCCAACATGAATCCCCCAACTGCCTCCTGTGGTGTAATTCTTCCAGGCCAGCCGCCCTGAGCTCCCAGCCCAAGGTTCACCACCCCCCGGTAAGGGGTCCCTTAAGGGCCACCGACAGCCTCCCTCAAGACCACTTTGCCATATTCCACCTCCCCTGCTGACATTGCCCATGTCTATTTAATTTTTTTCCCAGTCCCCTGCCAGGTCCACTAATAGGGATTGACTTAGGGCCCATAAATATTCTTGGCAGCCCCTCCAAGGCTCCACCCAGTAATTCTAGAACATTCTCCAATGTCCCAAAAACAGAGGAAGGCACTAGAGAGCTGCCAGGATATGTCATCCAGCCCTGGCCTCTAATAACCCTGACCCAGATTCATGACTCAAGTTTATCCCTAGGCCTGAAAAAATGCTTTTTTCCTACACTCACTTTTGAGGGTGCTACAGATGATTAGAGTGAAAAAGTAGCTCTGGACCCGTAGGAGTATTTCTATCTTGAAGTATTGATGTTGATTGTTGGTTTCTGGTCAGGCAGCTTCTACCCACAGAGGATCTCTACAATTTCCTTGCTTTGTTGTGAAAAATGTAACAAAAATGGAAATTGAATGGAAATTGAAGCGCCACACTACCAGCAAGAGGTCCATATATCATTTTTTTTTTACATAAAACTCTGGGGAACAATCCAAAAAGTATCCAAAGTGTTCCAGGCATCCAAGAATGCCCCCTACATCAGGGCTTGATTGACAAAAAGGTGAATAGACTAGAAGGAACAGGACCTTTAATATTATTATTTTTTCCAGTGTGATTGCAGGCACAGGCCTTTTCAATAGTTGGTTTGGCAGCAATCTAAGGGCCCTTTCACACTGGTGCGTTTATGCCGCGTTTTTGCGGTAAAAATAGCGCTATTAAAACGCTCCCCATGCCCCTTTCCATTGAAATGAATTAAAAACGCGGTAAAAACGCGGTAAAACGCGGTAAAATCGCGATAAAACGTGGTAAAATCGCGATTTTACCGCGATTTTAACGCCCTGTTTTTACCGCGTTTTTAACACATTTTTACCGCGTTTTTACAGCGGTTTTGAATTCATTTCAATGGAGGGGGCATGGGGAGGCCCTAAAGGTTGATGACCCACCTAACTTTTGAATTGGGCTGCCTCATTTAAATGGTAGAGCTAAAGATAAGTGTCTTTTTGTTAGATGTTTCTGCTGCCCTCTAGCATTCCCCAAAATCGTTGGTGTAGGGCTTATTTCAATTATGCAGCCATTGGATTACAGAACTGAATATAAAATAAATACAATGAATATCTAAATCAGAACAAATCGGAATTTTCTACAAACTTTTACGTGATTGTAAAGTCTAATTATTTTTTTTGCATGATTTTGCACAGAGAAGCCCTGATCCTCCTCTTCTCTGGTCCACCGCTGACCCTTCTGGCTACTTCCCCCTGCTGAGTGGCTTGCCTATGGGCGCACTTGTGCCAGCTCGCTCCTGAGCCCTGCTCTGTGTGTCTGTAACACACTGCCCTCTGCTCCCTCGTCACTGGTTGTGATTGACAGCAGCTGACCATTAGCCAATGAGGATGAGAGAGCAAAGAGAGCCTGAGCTCCCGTGCTCATCTCTGGATCGAGATTGAGCTCAGGTATATATTTAAGATGGGCAGGGGAGGGAGGGGGGGGCTGCTTAGCATGCAGTAAGTTCCTTCTGCCTTTACAATCACTTAAAAAAAGTCAGGGTGGTTTGAAGAACTGTGCCAGAATCCTAGAAGTTCATACAAAACTATATAAAATATGAACTCAAAATCACAGCATTCCTTTTCATGTGGTGCGTTGAGGAATGCTTAGAGAGTTTCTATAGGATGATCAAATGATATCAACATGCTGATAAAGTAACTGTTGTAAATTAATGCATGATAAATTATCCGTGCGCTGTGCCTATTTTATAGCCAAGATCTTGTTTTTAAGTAAAACCAGGTGGGAGATACGTATCTTGGTTTATCTCAGGACCGATCTAATGTTTAATTCTGAATTATTAATGTACATATTAAATATAACACCATTACATACTATACTTTAAAATTTTCCATTTGGTATCAAAGTGAATGACCTTAAATGGGGGTCTCTCTCACAACACTGATCAATGATTCATTGCAGGGCTGGACAAATCCCAGGAGCCGGGGTAACCAATGCTCCTTAAACATTACAGCGCCTAACTTTTGAAGATTCTAGTCATTTCAATAGAGCTGGCTTCTACAGAAAAATCCTCTGGGCTCCTTGATTGGACAGATTGGCTTCTGAATTCCTTTTTAATTTATCCACCCCTGATTTAAATAAATTAAAAAAGGTTTCTGTAAATTAGTTAATCCTTCCTTGGTACAGCTTTTTTTTACCCTGGTGCTGTGATTGTTCTGTTGGTGCCATTTAATGGTGTTTGTTAACTCAAAAAATAAATAAAAAAATACAGATCCTGGTCCCTTAAAGCAGATTAAACAGCACAGTGCTTGTGCTGTGTAATCTGCCCATCTCTAAACTGTAAAAAGACTCCCGAACCTGCCACTTACTGTATCCCCCTCTCTGCACTGACCACAAAAATCAGGGATGCTGAGCCCTGACCACTGCGGTCAGCATACATCCCTTCATCATCCGCAGCCCTGCTCTCAGCTCTCCTTTCTTCCCCTCACCCCCTCCTCCCTGCCTGTCAGCTCTGTATCGTTGTCTCCACCCCCCATCCTCGCTGCTATTAGTACAAATAAAAAATTAGAAAAGTTCACTGCCAGCCCTGTATTATAGGAGGCATAGCACACTGTATTCGTATTTTATAAAAACAAAATTTTAAAATACAGGTTTAGCACAATCTTAAGACCGGTCACGTGACTCGCGGCCAGTTTCCAGGACTACTGAAGGAGTGACTGAGCGACCATGTGATCTCCCCGCTTTAATACAGAGTAATACATAGCACTGGATTTTTAGAACATTGTCAAATTTCTACGGTCACATTCACATGCACGCTAAATCTCGCTTGCCTTTTATGTGCATGTTTGCACATTTCACATAGGGTAGCCCATGTGCTTAAACCTTTTTGGGCATGCAGCGTCATGCTTTTTTGCGCATTAGTAACATGTTTGGTGCATGACAAAATGTGTAGCAAACCGTGTGTCTGCTAACCGGGTTTGGAGCGTCATTAATAAGTAATGGCATCGCAAGTGTGACATGCTTTTGTAGTGTGTTTTTGAAATGCACAGCAAAGTACACGTTTCCTGCGTGTTTTGTTGCATGTTCATCATACACAAAATGTGAATGGAACCTTAATCTCCATCAGTGCAAATTAGACCTTAGCTAAATGCGCCAGGCAGGAGTTAGTGTATGTATGAAGAGAATAAAAACCAAATTTCTCGTTGGTGAATGTGAGGAGCTGTAGTGGTGGCTGGTGTCAGGCAATAAAGAAGATAGGTCAAGAGCAGTACATTAAAACCAGGGACATTTCCAAGAAGAACAATTTCTAACGGAAAATATTTAATTACGAGTTGCCCCTTAAGGCATGCCCCTACCTCCATATGTTAAGGCTACCAGAAGAAAAACTTCATACTGCCCAAAGGGTAACAGCCTTTCGATTAGGAAGCGTCCACGCCGTGTCCCCTGTCAACCTTCCCATGAGCAAATAAATTGGATTAGTACAAAAATTTGATGACATGAGGATTGTTTGAAATTACTTAAAAATTAAAGCTTAGTACACACTAGTATTTTTTTTTTTTTTTTAGCTCAACCCAGCAGGGATGAACAAAAAATAAATAAAAATGGACAGCCACTGTACTAGCTATCCAACGTTAGTACAGTGATCTCCCCTGCTGCTCTTTTGTGTTCTGACAGGGCCTTCCTTCTAGAACACTCCGGACAACGCTCTCAGCCATCGGTTTAGAGCGCTGATTGGAAACCGATCAGCAGATCTTTTTTGGTCATGCCCCTTCGACAGATGCCAGCCTAACAGCTGGCCTCTGTCAGACTAACTGCAGTACACACGGCCCGTAGGTTGGCCAGTTTCTATTAAATCAGCCAATACCGGCGACATTCAGCCCGTGTATACTAGGCTTTATTTTCCTTTTTTTTGTAAAACTTTGTTTATTGGGTACGGTCACAAATCTTGACATACATTTGCAGTAAAAGTGTAATGGCGACACAGATATTTATCTTTTCTTTGGGAAAAAAAGTAACATATAACAAACAGAAACAGGTACAGTCTGAGGAGGTTTTCTCTTATTAAGAGGGTACATGTCTCCTGTGTTGCCATCAGCCTATTGCTTAAAGGGTTTGTAAAGGATTTTTTTTTTATCTTAATAGCTTCCTTTACCTTAATGCAGTCCTGTTTTCATGTCCTCATTGTTCGTTTTTGGTCTCAAGTTGCTGTAATTCTTCTCTGATCTCCACACTTCCTGGTTGTCTGTTTCCTGATAACCACAGTGCTGGGAGCTTTCTCTCTGTGGTCACTAATCAAGGAGGTGTGATTACTGTGTGTCTAAAACCCCTCAGCACCAATCAGTTTAGTTTTCCAAACCATCACTGCCCTGTATTGGTTCTGTGGCTCTGTACAGCACAGAGGCAGGAAACAAAACTAGAAACTACAGGTACATTATATGATTGATTTTTATCTATTTTTAATTGTTTTTTTAAAGGAATCAGTTAACTATTATGTCTCTATACCCTGTAAACAGTCATTTCAGCAAAACTTTTTTTTTTATTTACAACTCCTCTAAGGTAGGTTCAGGGTTTCAACCGCCAACCATGTATTGGCCGGCAGGGGCAGGGCGTCGAACATGGAACCAGCTCCCTTCCCCATATCGGCCTCGGCTAATGAGAACGTCTGGATTAGGGTGACCACATTCCCAAACGGCCATTCAGGGACCCCCTTCCCAAAAATCAGCTTGTGCTGTAATGAATCACAGCACAGCTGGGGCTTGCGGATGCGCGCTCTACCCAGAAGAATTGATCACGCCCCAAAAAAGGCAGCCGCATCGCCACTTTACTCATTGACAGCACTTGTCCTGACCTGTTTTACCTTGTTCCAACACTGGCTTTACACTGCCCTGCTGTGATTAAACACAAGAGGTGGGATTTATGATTTCTCCAATCACAATCAGGGGGCGGGAATTGTGCCTCTCCAGACATTCCCGGCCAGGACAAGTGCTGTCAGTGAGTAAAGCTGTGATGTTGTGGCCTTTTTTGGGGGCAACAGATAGAGGGGAGGGGGGGGTGGCTGTGTCAGCTTCATTCCGGAACACTGTATTGTCCTGGAATGAAGGTGCTCTGGACAGACCTGCAAAATGCGGGACTGGCCCGGGCAATCCGGGACACGTGGTCACCCTAGTCTGGATTGACTCTGACCCTGCCGGGCCCGAGCCTCATACCAGGAGAGGGGGTAGCCAGTACCTCCAACTAACCTCCTCCAGTATTCCGCCCAGTCCCAAGCCACATCTGAGCCCCTCCAGAACACTTGGCAGCCCACTTTAGTACGCTTTTAGCATTTGATACGAATAGATTTTGCATACTGAAATCCACATTCACTGTTTCAAATTCGTTAACTCGACAACATTTTTCCATCCTGCTCCTTCAAATTTTCTTGTCACTGCAGTCAAAAGCAAACATCAATTTGACTCTACTAATAATTATAAAATCAAACAAAAATGTTAAAACAACAAAAATGTGTGATTGAAAACTTTTCTTTAAATCACACATTTTATACCTGAGATTCCTCGCCATAACGAGTTAATCCAATGAGAGTATAAATAAGAATTTGCTAATGACTCATGTTCTGCTGATCTGTGTTTGAGCTTTCGCAGCCTTGTTTGGACATACTACAAATCCTAACGCCCTCTGTAAAGAGTTTGCAAAGTGTAGTTAAACTCAGCGCTTAGTGAAATAAAAGCCAGTATTTTTTCGCTGGAACCGTTGTAAATGCGCGTTCTTAGTAATGATTGATAGGCCATCCACAGAGCTTACTACTCACTCCATTTACGTAAGATGCAGAGGTGCAAAAGGATTTAATAATGTACACACAACCCGGTACTGGAATGAGGAATGCCAAATATTCCAACATGTACTGGCTGAACAGCTGGGCCTTTCTTGCGTATTATTTGGAAGAGCGAAGAGACGGTATCAGGAACAGAGGCTTCTCTCTCCTCCGTCAATGCATGTTTTTACCTGCAGGGAAAAGGCAAGAACGGTTTCACAAGTGTTGTGATTGTAGAGATTTCAGAGCCTGTCTTTAGTCTAACCATAGGGGAATAAGAAAATAACAATTTGCAACTAACCGTTGCTTAACTCCCTGAAAAACATAACATATACAGTAATGCTGAAAGAAGAGACAGTCCATGGCACATTTCCACACACAAACTGTGCTTCATTGAAAGCCAAATGTTTTCATGTACAGTTCACCTTTAGCTTTTGGGTGCTACCTGGGTATTTGCCATAATATTCATCAAGCTGTTCAGTGATGAATTGTTTAATGCAGGGGGATCAATGCCGCTTCATGATAGGGACTGAATCTCTAAATTATTATCTCTAAATTATTAAAAATGCTGTTAGATTAGAATCAAGCTAATAATACAATTATTATATTATTAAAGAGGAAGTAAACTTGTGTAAAAAAAAATCCTGCAAGACAAAGGCATAATGAGCTAGCATTACCTTAGTTCGAAGCCCCCAAAGACGTCCTCGTCTCCTCCTCCGGCCACAGACATCTCTCCCGGGGTTACTTCCGGGTTTTGCGGCTCCGGCGCTGTGATTGTCCGGAGCCGCGATGACATCACTCCCGCGCATGCATGCGGGAGACACCAGTAATGGCATGCAGCGGCACATTGCGTCAGTTTTCTCTAGTGCACATGTGCCGATATACCTTTATTAGGTACACCTTGCTAGTACTGGGTTGGACCCCGTTTGCCTTCAGAACTGACTTAGGCCCAGGTTCTCAAAGGGCTTACGACGGCGCAACGCAATGTACGCCGTCGTAAGTCCTAATCTCGGCCGTCGTATCTATGGGACTGATTCTTAGAATCAGTTACGCATAGATATCCATTAGATCCGACAGGCGTAAGGCTCTTACGCTGTCAGATCTTAAAGCGGGAGTTCACCCCCAAATCAACTTTCTGACATTAGTTCCAGTATACTGCTAACATCTGCAGTATGCTGGGTTTTTTTCCCGCTACTTATCGTTTTATGAACCCTTGTTATCCGGCTCCGAGCAGGGATTGCTTCCGGGTATAGGCGGTCCTAAGCGAAGAGGAGTTGATTGACGGTCGGCTAAAGCGCGTCACGGCTTCTGAAAATACCCGAGAGTGACACTCGGGTGTTTACGGCGCCTGCGCAGTCAGCTCTACACGGCAGGCGCAGGCGCCGTTTAGCGCCGTAAACACCCGAGTGTCATTTTGGGTATTTTCGGAAGCCATGACGCGCTTTAACAGCCCGTCAATCAACTCCTCTTCGCTTAGGAACGCCTACTCCCTGCAGGATTCCCCGCTCGGAGCCGGATAACAAGGGCTCATAAAACGATAAGTAGCGAAAAAAAAAACAAAAAAAACAGCATACTGCAGATGTTAGCAGTATGCTGGAACTAATGTCAGAAAGTTGATTTGGGGGTGAACTCCCACTTTAAATGCAATTATTTTTTTGCCGCTAGGTGTCGCCTCCGTCGTTTTCCCCGTCGAGTATGCAAATTAGCAAAATACGCGAATTCCTGAACGTACGCGCGGTCGACGCAGTGAAGTTACGACGTTTACGTTAGATTTGCGACATGTAAAGTTGCCCCTGCTATATGAGGGGCAACCAATGTTAAGTATGGCCGTCGTTCCCGCGTCGAAATTTTAAAATTTACGTCGTTTGCGTAAGTTGTCCGTGAATGGGGCTGGACGCCATTTACGTTCACGTCGAAACAATGACGTCCTTGCGACATCATTTGGAGCAATACAACCTGGGATATTTTCAGGGCGGCACATGCGCAGTACGTTCGGCGCGGGAACGCGCCTAATTTAAATGCTACACGCCCCCTACCTGGCTAATTTGAATTAGGCGGGCTTGCGCCGGGTGATTTACGCTACACCGCCGCAACTTTACAGGCAAGTTCTTTGTGAATAAAGCACTTGCCTGTAAAACTTGCGGCGGCGTAACTTAACCCAGATACGTTACGCTCGCACAGTTTTACGCCCAGATACGAGAATCTGGGCCTTAATTCTTTGTACCATATATTCAACAAGGTGTTGGAAACATTCCTCAGACATTTTGGTCCATATTGACATGGCAATAGCATCACGCAGTTGCTGTTGATTTGTCCGCTGCACATCCATGATGCGATTCTCCCATTCCACCACTTACCAAAGGTGTTCTATTGGATTGAGATCTGGTGACTGTGGAGGCCATTGAAGTACAGTGACCTCATTGTCATGTTCAAGAAATGTGATGAGATAATTTGATCTTTGTGACATGGAGCATTATCCTGATGGAAGGAGGATCAGAAGATGGGGACACTGTAGTCATAAAGGGATGAACATGGTCAGCAACAATACTCAGGTAGGCCGTGACATTTAAACAATGCTAAATTGGTATTAAGGGGCCCAAAGCGTGCCAAGAAACTATCCCCCACACCATTACACCACCACCATCACCAGCCTGAACCATTGATATAAAGGCAGGATGGATCCATGCCTTCATGTTGTTTACGTCAAATTCTGACCCAACCATCTGAATGTCACAGCTGAAATCGAGACTTATCAGGCAACATTTTTCCAATCTTCTATTGTCCAATTTTGATGAGCCTGTGCAAATTGTAGCCTCATTTTCCTGTTCTTAGCTGACAGGAGTCTCACCAGTGTGGTTTTCTGCTGCTGTAGTACATCTGCTGCAAGGTTTAATGTGTTGTGCATTCATAGACGGTATTCTGAAATACCTTGGTTGTAACCCACCATCAGATCGAAATCCCCGCGGAATACATCCGCGGTGACGTGGCCGCACCGTCGCCGCCACGATGACGCGGTGACGTGCGCGACCCTGGAAGGTAAATACTTCCATGCATGCGTCGAATCATTACGACGCATGCGAGGGATGGGAGCGGACAGACTGATCTGGTGAGTCTGTACAGACGACCGGATCAGTCCATTGGACTGGATTCCAGCAGATAGATTTCTTAGCATGCTAAGAAATTTTTATCCGCTGGGAATCCGTCGGCTGGATTTTTATCCGCTGGGAAATGTCCGCTCGGACGTACACACGACCGGATCTATCTGCTGGAACTGATCCGCGGATCAATCCCAGCGGATAGATCCGGTCGTGTGTACGGGGCCTTATTTGTTGTACTATTGCCTTTCTATCATCTTGAACCCATCTGTCCATTCTCTCTTGACCTCTGACAAGAAGGCATTTTTGTCCACACAGCCGCCGCTTACTGGATGTTTTCTCTTTTTCGGACCATTCTTTGTAAAACCTAGAGATGATGAAAATACAAATAGTTTAGCAGTTTTTTAAATACTCAGACCAGCTCTGACCATGCCATTTTCAAAGTCACTTAAAGCGGAGTTCCGGCCACAATTTCACTTTTTAAATATAAATACCCCTGTAATACACAAGCTTAATGTATTCTAGTAAAGTTAGTCTGTAAACGAATGTCCGTTTTGTTAGGTTGTTACAGCATTTAGACACTTTATAAAATAGAAATTGACTGGGGCCATCTTAAGTGTGGGCATCATGAAGCCAGACTGTATGACTTCCTGGATTTCAGCCTTGCAGATCTAGCACATGCTCAGTGCTGCACAAGCAGTGTCAGATCAGGTTTCAGCACCTGTGCTGTCCAAGTCACATGATTCTTTGAGACTGGGGAGTGCACAGACTCCTGGAAAGTTACACCCACTACATTCCCAGGAGTCTGTGCGGTGTACAGTAGATGAACCCGATTTTGTGTCAATCTCGCTCTCTTTCTCGGCGAGATTGAGCACCTACGAGCCCCATCGCGGGAGCCAGCGCCGAGCTGGCTTGCCGCGATGGAGACAGAGCCGTCATAGAAGCGACGGGAGATCCGACTTGGATTCCCGCCAATTCTACACGTGTGCGGCGTTTGTTATGAATCCTGAGGGGGAAGTCCCCGCCGGATTTTAAATAAAAATCCGGCATGGGTCCCCCCCTCAGGAGCATACCGGGCCCTTAGGTCTGTTATGGGTTGTAAGGAGAGCCCCCCTACGCCGAAAAAAAAACGGCGTAGGGGGTCCCCCTACGATCCATACCAGACCCGTATCCAAAGCACGCTACCCGGCCAGCCAGGAAGGGAGTGGGGACGAGCGAGCGCCCCCCCCCCCCCTCCTGAGCCGTACCAGGCTGCATGCCCTCAACATGGGGGGGTTGGGTGCTCTGGGGCAGGGGGGTGCACTGCGGCCCCCCCACCTCAGAGCACCCTGTCCCCATGTTGATGAGGACAGGGCCCCTTCCCGACAACCCTGGCCGTTGGTTGTCGGGGTATGCGGGCGGGAGGCTTATCAGAATCTGGGAGCCCCCTTTAATAAGGGGGCCCCCAGATACCGGCCCCCCACCCTAAGTGAATGAGTATGGGGTACATCGTACCCCTACCCATTCACCTGCAAGAAAAGTGGTAAAAACACAAATAAACCACACAGTGTATTAAAATATTTTATTAGTCTGCTCCGGAGGCCGCCCCCTGTCTTCTTTATTAGCTCTTTTACCAGGGGGGGCTTCTTCTTTGACGTCTTCGGGTGGGTGGGGGCCGCCGTCTGGTTCTCTTCCACCGCCGGGGGGGGGTGGCTTTTAAAAAAGCCCCCACCCCCCCGGCGGGTTTCCTCCGGCGTCTTCGGCGGGGCTCTTCTTCTTCCGCTATCCCGACGGGTCTTCTCCGCTATCCGGGGGGTCTCGCCGCTCTCCGCTGTTGACTCGTCGCACCCCGGTTCTTCGTCTCGCAGTCCGGTCCCTTCTTCCGTGCTGTACGTCTTCTTCCGTGCTGTGAGTTCTTCTTCCGCGCTGTGACGTCATGTTCTTCACTTCTCTTCTTCTCCCGATGTTGACACGCCGGTCCTCCTCGCTGAAATGACGGATGCGCGCCTTGCATCGGACCTATATAGGCCTCACAGTCCCATCATGCTCTGTACCTACCCATGTGATACCTACCCACCGACCTTATATGGCCTTTAACCACAATAGGTCAATGATGTCACAAAGATCCCCACCCTTTTGGGTATTGGCCCAGCACTGAAATCTGCCTTCTGGGTTCGGACAAAACCTAAGCTCATCCCACATCCCTCCAAACATAGGAAGGGTGGATAAACCCTTACATAGCAACATATATGCAAGAATGGAGTGTAACCACGAAAGTACCAAAAAAGAATAACAAGCTAACCCAGACACCCAGCAGTAGGGGTGAAGGTGAAAAAAACAGTTTTGGGGGAAAACCCATTTATCAAGTTGGCTATTAAGGGATTAATGACACAAATAATTTATCGTAAAGGCAAATGTTTGGTTGGCTGACTTATATTTGTACTTCTACTACTAGTTGCTAACAGTAATGCCGCGTACACACGGTCGGAATTTCCGATGGAAAAAGTCAGATGGGAGCTTTCCATCGGATATTCCGACCGTGTTTATGCCCGATCAGACTTTTTCCATCAGAATTTCTGACGGACTTAGATAGAGAGCAGGTTCTTTATTTTTCCCTTGGAAATTCCGACTGAGTTTTGCCCGGTCAAAAGTCTGACGGTGTGTATGCGGCATAAGCAACCAGATCACTCCTCAAAAGGGATATCTTCCTGCTTCTCTGTATTGTTACTATTTTGGTGTGGTCAGAGTTTGATTGCACCTTCCATTTAGCCCTGATTGACACCTTTCTTCTTCTTTCTGGTGAGTTTTTTCTGAATTCATTGCACGCATGGATTATTTATTTTCCTAAAGCCTTAGTTAAAGCGGAGGTTCACCCTAAAAAACAACTTTCTACCATGCCATCTAGCATACTAGCGTGAGCTACAGTATGCCTTTATTTTTTATTTTTTGCGCTGTACTCACAGTTTAATCCATTAGTTTCGTTTCCGACTCCCGCGGGGAGTAGGCGTTCCTATGAAGAGGGGAACATGATTGACAGTCGGCTATGGCGCGTCACGCTTCCCGAAAATAGCCGGAGTAGGACTCGGCTCTTCACGGCGCTATACGGCGCCTGCGCACAGACTAGGAGCTGACTGCGCAGGCGCCATGAAGAGCCAAGTCCTATTTTGGCTATTTTCGGGAAGCGTGACGCGCCATAGCCGGCCGTCAGTCATGTTCCCCTCTTCATAGGAACGCCTACTCCCCGCGGGAGTCTGAAACTTAACTAATGGATTAAACTGTGATTACAGCGAAAAAAATAAAAATAAAGGCATACTGTAGCTGACGCTAGTATGCTGGATAGCATGGTAGACAAAGAAATATTTTTTTTTAGGGTGAACCCCCGCTTTAAGCCAAAAATAAAAAATACTAAAATCAGTGCAAGGGATATAACTTACAGTCAGTAGAATGTGTCTTTGTGCTAATGCATCTATTTTTAGGTGAAATTCTCCTCTGTCCAGTATATTACAACAGAACTCATACTGCAAGAGGAAGAAGCAGCACAAAGAGGCACTAATGTCTGTTGCAGTGCTCATGTGCTAACAGAGAACATGCTGATAAAAGGGGAGAGAAGAGTAAAAGAGAGATGAGCTCATTAGTCTGCTGCTCCTTCACTGTCCAGTCACGTGGTGGGGGAATGACATGACCGGTCAGTGTTAATTAACTGCAACAGAAAAAAAAATCAAAACTCCTCCCCAGCCAAAAAGAGCTGTGTTAATCTCAGTACTGGATGGACAAAAATAGAAAATGAATTATCCATGTATTTAGTCTGTGTATTTAGCTGTTTGCCTGGAGTCCAGCTTCAATAGAAGCCAATACTAATAGAAGGGAGTATGCCGTTGCTGAGCTCCTTCTGAAAATGCTAAATGCTTGGCTGTCTATTCAGCACTGTCTGAGTAATTGATCTAGAACAAGAATGCTTCTAGTAGAGTCATGGGAAAGTTAGCGCTCCTGATTAGTGATGAACCCAAGTTCATCGAATTCCAGAAGTTAGCTGTCATTACTGGGCTAAGGAGGAGATGCAGGCAGGAGATTCCCTGCCTGGTAACTGACATAAGCAAAGGGGTGGGGATGCTTGTGACATCATTGACCTAATATGAGCACATGGCCATAGTAGGATATTATCATTGACCTAAAATGCCCTGTGGCAATATGATGTCATGAATATCGCCGTCTCTTTGCCCCCATGTTGTAAAGCGCTGTGCAAACTGTTGGCACTATATAAAGCTTGTATAGTAATATTAATAATAATAAGCTGTGGGGTGGAGAATCAGCTCATTGGCCCAGCAACGACAGGTTTAAACCCAAGTTAAAGTAGACTATAGGCAATAATTTTTTTCCATTTTGGATAGAGCAAATGAGGGTTATAACCCTGTCAGATTTGTTTTTATCTTCTGTGTCCCATTGCAGAGATTTCCCTTCACTTCCTGTCCCATGGCCAAACAGGAAGTTAGAGGAAATGCCTGTAAATTTAGAGAATTCCTTGAGGACCCCCAGGTCACCAGAATTAGTGTCCCGATTGGAAGATTTCCTCTCTACTACTTTTCTGAGGACAACCCCAAAAAATGTTTTACTTTCACTTTTAATGATAATGATAAATAGAACAAATAAGGGGGGGGTTGAACACCTTAACGGGGGCACAGCCAGCAATAAAAACTGACAGATGTTGTAATCCCTCTCCCCTCTACACAAAAAAAAAAAAAAAGGTTTTCCTTTAGTTATACTTAAATCCCTACTCCTGCTTACTTGTTCCAGATCCAGTACGACATTGTTGAATTTGGGTCAACATAACAGACAAACAGAATTATTTGAAAAGGATAGTTGGCTGCCTTTAAGAAGTAAACATTTAGAAATCTGCTACACTAGAAATTCACCTGATCCAGTCCCACAATCCTTTTAGCCAGATTTACACACATCATAGACATATAGGGCCAGATCCAGAGAGAATTGGATCCGCGCAGCGTATCAGAGATACGCTACGCCGCCGTACCTTACCTGGCGGAATTTCAAATCCTCAACGATTTTGCGCCATAAGTTACGGTGGCGTAGTGTATTTCTGGCGGCGGAATTCAAATCGCGATCAGGGGGCGGGTTTCATTTAAATGAAGCGCATCCCCGCGCCGAATGAACTGCGCATGCGTCGTCCAGAAATTTCCCGCCGTGCTTTGCGCAAAATGACGTTGCAACAACGTCATTTTTTGAACTTAGACGTGAGTTACGTCCATCCCTATTCACGGACGACTTACGCAAAAAAAAAAAAATCAAATTTCGACGCGGGAACGACGGCCATACTTAACATGGCAAGTCTATCTATGCGCCGCAAAATACCAGCTTTAACTATACGCCAGAAAAAGCCGACTACAGACGACATTAGAAAATGCGACGGCCACGCGTACGTTCGTGGATCGTCGTAAATCGCTAATTTGCATACTCAACGCGGAAAACGACGCAAACTCCACCCAGCGGGCGCCGAAGTATTGCACCTACGATCCGAAGGCGTACGAAGCCGTACGCCTGTCGGATCGAACCCAGAAGCCGTCGTATCTTGGTTTGAGGATTCAAACTAAAGGTACGACGCGGAAAATTTGAAAGTACGCCGGCATATCAGTAGATACGCCGGCGTACTTGCTCTGTGAATCTGGCCCATAAAATATAATAAAATATATTACAATTGCAAGAAATTACAGTCATATTCATTTTCATTCTTCCACAGCTTATACTTCCTGCTTTTTTTAGATAACTTTATGTATGTGCCTATACATAAAATATGTATTTATAAAAGGATTATAATACTAAGTGTAATATGTATTTCCCACTATACAGCTATGCTATCTGAAACCCCCATATGTCTTCCCTGTGTCTTTCTAGAGCACAGATTATGTGAACATCATAAATAAAATATAATTGCAAGACAAAAATATCACCTGGATATATTTTCTGCTTGCACTGAGCACTGCATATTTTATCATCTAATTAACATTAACTCCATAGAATGTGGAAACATATGAAGAACAATGCCAACAGAAAGAAAAGTGTCAGTGCTGTTAATTAAATGTAAGATCTACTTTGCACGTTACAAAATACTTTACTGATGTTGCGAAACTGCCGGAAAGGGGCTGCTGTAGATTGCACAGGTTCTTTCCCAAACAGCGTAGAGCACAAATCAATAGTCCATTCAGACCCCTGGTCTATAGGATGTCTTTTTGTAATTTATTGCTGAAGAAACTTGTAACAGGAGAGGATAGAGAGGTATAGGATACTCCAAAATGCCAAAGACAATTTTCAAAGGACACTTCTCTTTGAGTGGCAGTAGCACAAGGAGAGTTGACTAGTACAGTCCGAATTCTTGCAGCTGGGGTCCACAAGACAGTTTGCAGTAAAAATAGGCAGACTGGAACAGTTCCAACATCCACCGCTGGAGACCATGGATGAAATGCAGCACAAGAATTAGGCTCTACTCACAGATCACTGAGTTAAAGAACACGTCTATGGGCTCTATCCATAGGAGAGTAGTTAAGCAGTCAGTGTAAACGTGCAGCCTTCAGCAAGATAGTCCAATCTTCAGTCCTGAAGGTTGGGGGGAGTAAAGGGATAAACAGTCCCCTTTTTCTCAGCTTGCAGATTCATCCCCAAAGGAAAAGCAATCTTCTCAGGTTTTCAGACTATTAAACAGCATCCTCAACCACCATCTGGACACACCTCCCCAGGGATTGGGTAGATCGTGCTATTTATTCAGGCTGTTTATTTGAATTTCCTTCCCTAAGCTCTAGAAACTTCTTCTAGAGGCAGAAGGAAGCAATCAAACTCCCAGCCCGTGAAGCCCCGGAACTGACCAAACTACATCCGCTCCTGTGATTACAACCAGGGCCGATCCGCCCTATAGGCTCACTATGCAAGCCGCTTAGGGCCCCGCAAAGCTGCGGAGGGCCCCCCAAATTACTAGAGGCCTCGCCTGGTGAGAAGTCATTTTCAACCCCTTACCCCGCTTCTCAACTCGGAGAGGATAGAGAGGTATAGGATACTCCAAAATGCCAAAGACAATTTTCAGAGGACACTTCTCTTTGAGTGGCAGTAGCACAAGGAGAGTTGACTAGTACAGTCCGAATTCTTGCAGCTGGGGTCCACAAGACAGTTTGCAGTAAAAATAGGCAGACTGGAACAGTTCCAACATCCACCGCTGGAGACCATGGATGAAATGCAGCACAAGAATTAGGCTCTACTCACAGATCACTGAGTTAAAGAACACGTCTATGGGCTCTATCCATAGGAGAGTAGTTAAGCAGTCAGTGTAAACGTGCAGCCTTCAGCAAGATAGTCCAGTCTTCAGTCCTGAAGGTTGGGGGGAGTAAAGGGATAAACAGTCCCCTTTTTCTCAGCTTGAAAATTCATCCCCAAAGGCAAAGCAATCTTCTCAGGTTTTCAGACTATTAAAAAGCATCCTCAACCACCATCTGGGCACACCTCCCCAGGGATTGGGTAGATCATGCTATTTATTCAGGCTGTTTATTTGAATTTCCTTCCCTAAGCTCTAGAAACTTCTTCTAGAGGCAGAAGGAAGCAATCAAACTCCCAGCCCGTGAAGCCCCGGAACTGACCAAACTACACCCGCTCCTGTGATTACAACCAGGGCCGATCCGCCCTATAGGCTCACTATGCAAGCCGCTTAGGGCCCCGCAAAGCTGCGGAGGGCCCCCCAAATTACTAGAGGCCTCGCCTGGTGAGAAGTCATTTTCGGCCCCTCACCCCGCTTCTCAACTCGTTGGCTGCATGGGAGAAGAGGTAAGAAGTTAGCACCCCCCACTTCTCACTTTAATGTAAGATGTCATTTCCGACAGCAGAACACCCCCTCCCCCCGCTTCTCAACTTTATTCTTTAATGGGACATGTCACTGTCGGCAACGCCCCCCCCCCCCTTCTCAACTTTAATGTGACATATCATTTTCGGCAGCCCCCCCTTCTCAACTTTAATGTGACATGTCATTTTGCTTAGGGCCCCAGGAAGGTCAGGATCAGCACTAATTACAACAGAAGCCCAGAAACTAAATTTGCCCAACAACCTTTAGAGGTTAAAATCTCTGTAAGATTTAAATTTCTGTCTGTGTCCGTAGTGGGCAGATTTCATATACCTTGCTGTGACCCAGGTTTCCCTAATTTCTTGTCCATGTGGCACAGGAACCTAAAGTTAGGGAAACTACTAAAAGGAATCATGAACAACAACAACAAAACAATATTTGACATATTCTAGTCCATCTTCAGTCTTTTCAAAATCACACACGTTATGGCGGGATTTGGGATTTAAAGGGTACTATTTTTCACAGTGAAGAGGGTCACTTTTTAGGGGCTACTAGTTATGATGCTATCATTGCATATGGGGCCCCAGGAGCCTAATGTGAATAAGGGGGTTGTCCTTCTGATTAAAGAAATGTTATTTACAAAGTGGTATTTCACATTTTCTTGCTGTGTGAAGCAATGCTTCTTTCTCATACTCCTGTGTCTAGGAACTTAAATATAGGCTCATACTGGCCATTTGGCAACTGGAATTTGCCACAAAGTTGTATGCTGGTGGGAGCTTCTATAGAATGCACAATCGTACCCAGCACAATATAAATATGACACAATTGTTAAAACAAATTAACAGGCATGACAATATTTAAATCGCATGTAAACCCAAAAATAAAAATGTAGCAGGGCTTACAGGCAGCAGCATTAACTCATCCTTTGTTATCCCGGGCCAGCATATGGTAACTTCTAGTCCTTGATGACATGGGGCCCACCAGAGTCCCTACTGAGGATGGATCAGAACACAGGCAGACTTTACTCCTAATTGACCATGGGGGTAATTCAGCCTGGTATGGCCAGAGTATAATTCCATCTCTTGCTCATTTCTGCCCCTTATGGAGCCTTCCCCACAGTTTCTTGCAAATATCCATGCCCAGGAGTAGTCCTCTAGGAAAGTAGATAAACCCAAGTCCATACAGGTTAAATAGGGTTCCAATAGTCTCTAAAGGCAGTAATAAAAAATAAGGACAAAGAACGATAGGAGCTGACCCACTAACAAAGCCCGTCAATCCAGCTGTGGGGGGCTGATTAGGATTGGGGATGAGAATCTTGAATTGTTGATGCCCTTCAAAGCTAGAAGTTTTCTGTGGGGCATCCCAACACCAAAGCAAAAGGAGACACCTCAAAGCCCTTCACAAAAGTATATGGCAGGATGTGGACTCGCTAATGCAGCCTTGCTTCAGTCCAACACTTGCAGATGAACCATAGTTCTGTAGTTCTGGTCCAACATCTTTTCGAGTCGTAGCTCTAATAGCTCTCTTTGCTCCATTACACATAAAGTGCAGCATTATATATACATGTGAATAATAAAGTGCAAAGTTTACACTGAATGATACTTTCAAATAAAGTGCAAAGAATTCATATACTGTATTTATATACAAAATAAAAATATAAAATGTCACATATGATCCAATAGAATGCTGCTAAGAAAACAAAAAATGTTCCAGTGTATTGCCAAAACAAAGAAAATCTTCCTATTATAGCCAAGCTTTCTCAAAGCATGATATTTCCACATCAATATGTTTCATCTTTCCCAGCGAGCAATAAAAAACACAAACTCTTACCAGACAGAGTGGACCATTCATACATAAATGGTCAGTAGCGCTTTAAATATGACATACCACCATCCAGTGTAGTAACTGATCTCCACTGAACCACTACCACCATATGAGCAAACCAAACATGTAAACCTCTTACCAGATGCTGTGGACCATCTAATTAAAAATGGACAGTAGCACTTTGTATGTGTATCACTCTTTCTTCTTCAGTCAGTAGCACAGCTCCTCCGACAACACCATCAATACCGAAAAACAAACATTGGATGCAGGCCATAGTGTAGTATTATTAAACGTTTTTATTGTAGTATAAAAACATGCATACATTGAGAAAATGCTGCTCATCTAGTGTATTCAAGTGCAAACCAGGATGCTGCAGAATGCCTGGCTTTCACTTGCGTGATGACATCACATCTAAGCAATAGCCAACGCATTTCGTCAGGAAATTACATTATCAGGGAGATTTGCTACCTTGATCCTCTCAAACAGTAAGCTGATTGTGGGTGGACAGAATTGTAAGCACATATCTATAATATACTCCACAGCAGGTTTCTGTCCAGACAGCATGTTGCAGAGCACAATGTGAAGACTCGAATTTCTCTCCAATGCCTCCAAACGAGGGGTGGCCTTTCCCTCTTGCAACCAAATCTGTCAAGTGGGAATCAGGTTTGCCACTAATATGGCAGAAGAATCCTGAATGTTTGAGATTTCAGGTCTTGGCAAATTATGTGATGATTTTTTTTTAAAACATAATGCAATGCATGGCACTTCAACTATGACTAGCAGGCTTAAAAGGGCAAATAAGGGGGCTTTCGGTTAAGCCACTCCCTTCATTATAAAAGGAGGGTACAAAGCAGCATATAGAAAACTGCCAAACTATATAGGTATAGGCTAGCACAAATGGAAACTGTACTTTAAAGCCCTACTTCATGAAAAAAAACAACACCCTTGCAATAGGATGTACCTACACTGCAAAGGTTAAATCAGTGGTTCTCAACCTTCCTAGTGTCGTGACCCCTTGATAAAATTTCCCAAGTTGTGGGGACCCCTAACAGTAAAATTATTTTCGTAGCATGGGCTGTCAGCACCCGAGGCAAGACAAGCAATTTGCACCCCTAACCCACGGACATTTAGCGCTCCCTGAGTCCCTTCCAGTTACAGTATTAAAACCCCCTATGGTACATTTTCAGATGTACCACTCTCTCTTCTCCTTCCTTTCCCTTTTATCTCTCTCTATCCAAATTTCTTGTTTGTTTCCCCCCCCATCCCTCTCTCTACCTGTCTTTCTTGTTCTTTCACTCCCTTTTTCTTTGTTCCACCCCTCTTTTCCTTTCCCTTCCATGTATTCTTTATTTGTATCCCTTCTTACTCCTTGGTGGGATGGTGGGATGAGTGGATTAGGTGCTCTTGAACAAGGTCACCTGCTGATCTGGGAACTGTTGTGAGGACTTTTAATGGCAACTATAATCACAGGTAGTGTTACTGTAGCAGTGACACCTATGCCGGAATCAGGAGATAGGGTCTCCTTCAGCCCCTCCCACTTCACATTCCTCACCAGTAAGCTGACCTCTAGCCTCTTCCCTCCCCCACCCATGCCGTGGACTGAATGGGCGGCTGCGAAGAGGCTGAGGGGTAGGCCACGGGCTTCAGGGACAGCCCAGCTGGGCAGCCACAAAAAGGCAGGGAGAGTGGTGCGGGCTTCAAGAACAGCCCAGGATTCGGGGACCCCTGGCAAATCATAATTTGACCCCCGAGGGGGTCACGACCCCCAGGTTGAGAACCACTGGGTTAAATGCTTGTTATGCCCAGGGGAGAGTTGAAGAGGCTCTATCACTTACCTGATTTCTCACTCCTCACTCCAGCACTTTCCTTCCTTGGCCCAAGCTTCGGTCTATGGGCAGAGCCTCCACACCATCACATACAATACAGGGTTTAATCCAGTATAGTATGTTTAGGAGGCTTGAGTGTGACTGGAGTCATTCACAACTTAAAAAAACAACTGCGCAGGACTGGTCGCCATGCAGGATTAAGGTAAGTATTTTCACCTTAATTATCTGCCCCTAGTCTAAATAAGCAGTAAACACTTGTAGTGCAGGGTGGAGAGCGGCATTTGGTGAGGTCACAGCAAGGATTTGATTTTTTGATGGAATTGTGCTTAAATTCTTATTGCTACCTCTCTCTGCAACTCCTCGGCTGTTTTTTTTTTTTGCCTTTTATTTTGTAGTTTTTTTGAGGCCAGCAGTTAATGTTAGCTGCTTTCCTATCCATAGAAATGTTTTTAATGATGCCAATGCAAATGAGGTGATTGGGGTATGCCCAGGCACATCCGACACACCCTGTGTGCACGCCTATGTTCACCGACTATCTTGAATGCTCATACAGATGCTGTTAGTAACTATCCTAATACAGCAATTTGCTTCCCTACATAGATCTACACAGGAAAGTCCTATTTTTAGACCATTCAAGTTTCTTTTTTTTTAACTGAAGCCCTAAAAGGATTTTCTGGCTCCTGAAATGCGTTGGCTGTTTTTTTTTTAGTGTAAACTAATAAATTACATTGCACTCTTTTATCCTTTGATCTGGTTTTCCTTTCATTGGTGCATGATGTTTCAGACTTACAGGCAAGGCCTAGATGCTGTAAGAACACATGGTGGAAACTTAAATATTGTCACGACCATGTTTAGTCCATCAGTCATAAAGCCATTGCTAGTACAGTGCATCTGGAAAGTATTTACAGCGCTTTACTTTTTTTAACATTTTGTTATGTTACAGCCTTTTTCCAAAATGGATTCAATTCATGATTATACTCAAAATTCTCCAAACAATACCCCATAATGAAAACGTGAAACAAGTTTGTTTGAAATTGTTTTGCAAATGTTTTAAAAATAAAAAAGGAAGAAATCCCATATACATAAGTATTCACAGCTTTTGACACTCAAAATTGAGCTCAGGTGCATCCTGTTTCCACTGATCATCCCTGAGATGTTTCTACAACTTGTATGGAGTCCACCTGTGGTAAATTCAGTTGGTTGGACATGATTTGGGAAGGCACACACCTGTCTCTATAAGGTCCCACAGTTAACAGTACATACCAAGCCATAAAGTCCAAGGAATTGTCTGTAGACCTTAGAGACAGGATTGTATCAAGGCACAGATCTGGAGAAGGAAACAGAAAAATGCCTGCAGCATTGAAGGTTCTAGTGGGTACAGTGGCCTCCATCAATCGTAAAAGAAAGAAGTTTGGAACCACCAAGACTCTTCCTAGAGCAGACCGCCTGGCCAAACTGAGCGATCAAGAGAGAAGGGCCTTAGTGAGGGAGGTGACCAAGAACCCCAATGGACACTCTGGCAGAGCTCCGGCATTTCGCTGTGGAGAGAGGAGAACCTTCCAGAAGAACAACCATCTCTGCATCACTCCACCAATCAGGCATGTTTAGTAGAATGGCCACATAGAAACCACTCCTCAGTAAAAGGCACATGACAGCCTGCCTGAAGGACTCCTAGAGAATGAGAAACACAATTTTCTGGTCTAATAAAACAAAGATTGAACTCTTTGGTCTGAATGGCAAGCATCATGTCAGGAGGAAACCAGGCAACCCTCATCATCTGCCCAATACCATCCCTACAGTAAATCATGGTGGTGGCAGCATCATGCTGTGGGGATGTTTTTCAACGGCAGGATCTGAGAGACTAGTCAGGATCGAGGAAAAGATGAATGCCGCAATGTACAGAGACAGCCTTGATGAAAACCTGCTCCAGAGCACTCTGGACCTCAGACTTGGGCGAAGGTTCATCTTCCAACAGGACAACGTCCCTAAGCACACAGCCAAGATAACAATGGAGTGGCTATGGGACAACTCTGTGAATGTCCTTAAAGCGGTAGTTCACCCTCAGTGTCAACATTGTACCATAAAATCAGGCATTGTAGCGCGAGCTACAGTATGCCTGTCTCGAATTTTTTATCCCCGTACTCACAGTGTACTGGTACATTATAGATTCCGACTCCCGCGGGGAATGGGCGTGCCTATGGAGAGGGAGGATGATTGACGGCCGGCTCTGGCACGTCACGCTCCCCGAAGACAGCCGGAGTAGGTCTCGGCTCTTCACGGCGCCTGCGCACAGGCTATGCGCAGGCGCCGTGAAGAGCCAAGCCTATTTCGGCTATTTCCGGAGAAGCGTGACGCGCCAGAGCCGGCCGTCAATCACCTTTCGTCTGGATTGGAACGCCCATTCCCCGTGGGCAGTCGGAATCGTCTATGTACGATTACACAGTGAGTACGGGGATAAAAAATTCGAGACAGGCATACTGTAGCTCGCGCTACAATGCCTGATTTTATGCTAGAAGAATTTTTTTTTTTTTTTCTTGTTTATAGGGTGAACCCCCGCTTTAAGTGGCCCAGCAAGAGTCCTGACTTGAACCTGAATAAACATCTCTGGAGAGATCTGAAAATGGCTGAGCACTGATGCCCAACATCCAACTTGATGGAGCTTTTAGAGGTCCTGCAAAAAAAAATGAGAGAAACTGCCAAAAAATAGGTGCTAAACTTGTAGCATCATGCTCAAAAGACTTGAGGCTGTAATTGGTGCCAAAGGTGTTTCAACAAAGTACTGAGCTAAGGCTGTAAATATTTGTGTACATGGGATTTTTTATTTTTAATACATTTGCAAAGATTTCAAACAAACTTCTTTCATATTGTCATTGTGAGGTATTGTTTGTAGAAGTTTGAGGAAAATAATGAATTTAATCCATTTTGGAATAAGGCTGTACCATAACAAAATTTGTAAAAAGTGAAGTGCTGTGAATACTTTCTGTATGCATTTTTTTCCAGCATTTTTTTCCAGCAAGAACTCATCTATGTGGTGTTATATTAAACTCTCCAGTATCTTCCCGACTATAGAAGTTGAACTAACATGTCTATAGTTACTTGGTAAAAACGTTGATCCTTTTTTAAATATGGGCACCACATTGGCCCTGCGCCAATCCAGTGGTACCATTTCAGTCATTAAGGAGTCCCTAAATATTATAAACAATGGCCTTAAAATGACAGAGCTCAATTCTTTTAGGATCCGTGGGTGGATTCTATCTGGTCCAGGTGCTTTATTAACCTTTTATTCTGTCCTAAATATTTCTGGACCATATCACTTTTGAGCCATTGTGGATCTTTTTGGGGTAGTGTCAATACCATCACCATTATGGACATGAGCTCCCGCATGCTCTTTTATATACCCAGAGCTGAAGAAAGTATTTAATACATTTGCTTTCTCTTTGTCCCCAGTCACCCACTCTAGATTATTTTGTAAAGGGTCTAAATGCTCAGACCGAACCTTTTTACTATTAATATATTTGAAGATTTTTGGGGGGTTTGTCCTATCTTTTGCAATCTGTTGTTCGTTTTGAATTTTTGCATCCTTGATCTCCTATTAAATATATTGTTATATTCTTTGTAACATTTAAACAATGATAGCGTTCCCTTATTTTTATACTTTAGTGTTTTTTTTTATTATTTATAGCCATTTTAACTTTGGCTGTGAGCCACATATGTTTTATTTTTAGCCATTTAAACGTATTGCCCATGGGAATATAATTTGCACTCATTACATACAGTCACTTTGAAGAATTCCCATTTCTGTTCTGTGTCCATTGATGCCAATATTCCCTTCCAGTCTAAGTCCTGGAGAGCAGCCCTCATCCTTGGAAAATTGCTCTCTTATGCCACGTACACGCGATCTGGCTTTTGCCTGGCCAAATCACATTGGAATTTCATAAAAAAAAATAGAACATGTTCTATATCTAAACTCCGATGGAATTAATTGGAATTTCAGAAGAAAAAACTCAGATGGGGGCTACGCATGATCGAAAAATCCGATGGAAAAAGTCGATGGAAATTCCGATCGTGTGTACGTGGCATTAGGGTTAAGTGTTTTTATCATACCTGTATGTGTTTGTTGCTTGCAACTAACATTAAATGAAATCATGTTATGGCCACTGCTACCCAAATGTTCTTTTATATGAATATTGGTAATAAGCTCTGCATGGTTTGAGTTTAGCAGGTCCAGCAGAGTATCATTCCTAGTCGGGGCCTCTGAAACTGGACCATAAAATTGTCTTGTAATAGGTTTATAAATTTTTGCCCTTTAACTGTCCCAGCAATGCCAACTTCTGGGTAGTTAAAATCCCCAAGATTCAGCAATACCAATTATATCATAGTTTTCCTTGTGCACTAGAGCTTCCAACTCACCTATTTTGCTTGGCAGACTTCTGGCATTGGTGAACAAACACTTTAATTCATTGGTACATTTTGCAAACGTATGTTGCATATTTTTTATTTTAGTAAAAATAGTACCATTTCCAATGATTGATTATAACATAGGAACCTTCGTATCATCTGCCATAGCCCTCTCCCCATCTTTCCCCATTGCACCCACCAATAGGGGCTGACCCCTATCTGACCTGTCTGCCCCATTATAATCTAATTCACATCATAATCTAAATGTAAAAATTGGCTACCTTAAAACTGCATTATTTTACGGCATTTTAACATCATTTTTGCCAGTTTCATGGCAACAGCTAATGGACAGCCTCCCAATTAGGTAAATAAATGAGAATGTTGGAAGTCTTTGCTGCTCCTTAAACAAGGAATCAATTTGAATTGCAAATACAGTATTCTGCGTTAATAAACTACTAGTGTTACCAACACTCATTATAAAAAATTAAAGTGTTCTCTACTGGGAGCACGGGTTACAGCAGAGATTTCAGTGTCAGAGGTCAATGAGAGTTCTTCAAAGAAATTGCCAGAGAGGATGCTCTGTCATGTTTTAAGGCCATGTCAGTAGCCAGCAGACCTGGCTATCATTTGATTTAATCATTGATTTTCCACAGTAAATACCAGAGCTTGTAAACAATGCATGGACACCAGTCCACAGCCTCCCCCAGAGCCAAGCATGTTTAGAAACACAGCATCTGCCCTGCAAGCAGATAAAAAAGTAAGATTTAAAACATGCGTAATTAAAATACCAAGCTCTGGAGTCATTTAATGTTACAGTAAATGAATACTGGCAGACTCGACTGTTTTATAACATGCTCTAACCATCAAGAGATAACCATCTCATCATCTGGCATTTTTTTTAGGAATAAATTCTACATTTTCAGATGACAATCTTTTTCTTTAACCCCTTAAAGAACATAGATCTACCCCCTAATTGGTAGTGCACTCCCATAGATCTACTTCACGTATTTTTAAGCAGTGCACATTCTCACACATATGCTAAGGTCTGTGGGGGCCTGAACTTCATTCAACTTGCCATTTAGGAATCTTCGAACAATGAAAATGGTTGTTTTAACCACTTACCGACTGCGCTATAGCCAAAAGACAGCTACAGCACGTTCGTCCTGTTTTAGGAGGGCGTCAATAGATGTCCTACCAGAACCCTGTCTCCTGCATGCCTCCTGCGACATGCATCGGGTGCACTCTGTAACCACGTTGTCCTTCGGAAACAGCTGATCACAGATTGGAGTAAAGGGCCAATCACAGCAGCTACTTACGATGTGTTTAGCTGTGTCCAGTTACTCGGCAATCCTTTCCTCTCATGCTGTGTCTGCGGGAGGAAAGAAGAGCCATTAAACAGCAAGCCTCTCAGCACATTGTTTACACTGATAATCAGTGCAGCCCCATCAGTGCCCATCAGTGCCAACTAACAGTGCCTTCACATCAGTTAGATTCAGGTAGGGGCGTGCATTGTTACGTTGGCGCATCGTATCGTATTTACGCTACGCCATCGTAAGTTAGAGAGGCAAGTGCTGTATTCACAAAGCACTTGCCTTCTAAGTTACGGCGGCGTAGCGTAAATGGGGCCGGCGTAATCGCGCGTAATTCAAATGAGGATGAGGGGGCGTGTTTTATGTTAATTCTTGGTGACCCGACGTGATTGACGTTTTTCCCGAACGGCGCATGCGCCGTCCGTGGAATTTCCCAGTGTGCATTGCTCCAAAGTACGCCGCAAGGACGTCATTGCTTTCCACGTGAACGTAAATTACGTCCAGCCCTATTCGCGAATGACTTACGCAAATTACGTAAAAAATTCAAAATTCGACGCAGCAACAACGTCCATACTTAACATTGTGTACGCCTCATAATAGCAGGAGCAACCTTACGCCAAAAAAGCCTAACATAAACAACGTAAAAAATTTGCGCCGGGCGTACGTAAATTTGTGAATCGGCGTATCTACGTCATTTGCATATTCTACGCCGAAAACTACGGAAGCGCCACCTAGCGGCCAGCGTAAATATGCACCCTAAGATACGACGGTGTAAGAGACTTACGCCAGTCGCATCTCAAGCTAATGTCGGCGTATCTTGAGTACAGAAAGAAGATACGCCGGCGTAGCTTTGAATTTACTCGGCGTATCTATAGATACGCCGGCGTAAATCAATGCTGAATCTAGCCCTGTGTATATAAAAACAAACATATTTATTTCTAATAATAATTTAAACCTTTGTTGCATCCCAATACTGATGAACTTCTACAGCCTATTTGCACATTCTTCCTTAATAGATGTTTCTTTGAGGCCACGTACACACGAGGGGATCTCCGCTGGAAACGGTCCGCTGGACCGTTTCCAGCGGAGATTCCTCCTCCGGATTTGTACTCACCATCGGATCAAAATCCGCGCGGAATTCTTCCGCGGTGACGTGTCGCGCAGTTGCCGCGATGATGACGCGGCGACGTGCGCGACGCTGGAAGGTAAGTACTTCCACGCATGCGTCGAATCATTACGACGCATGCGAGGGAGGGGAGCGGACGGATTGATCCGGTGAGTCTGTACAGACCACCGGATCAATATGCTGGACCCGATTCAAGCGGATAGATTTCTTAGCATGCTAAGAAATTTATATCCGCTTGAAATCGATCCGGCCGAGAAATCTCTGCGGATAAATATCCGCTAGGCCGTACAGACGACCGGATTTATCCGCTGGAACTGATCCGCGGATCAATTCCAGCGGATAGATCCGGTGGTGTGTACGAGGCCTAACATGTATCTCAAGGCAAACCATTGTTTTTGTTCAGGTTTTCTAGGGAGTCACTGAAATTGTCGCTGGGCACACTGGTTCGGATTTAGTAGCACTCCACAAATCGAGGACCACCCCCAGGAACAGGGAAAATAATCCACATACATATATTTCTATGAGGTCATTTAACAAACATTCAAGAGTCCAAGGTAATTACATTATAAATTGATTTAAAGCAGAATAAAGCTAATGAAAACATACTCTCCCTTCATCAGGGCTACAAAACAAGTACAAATACAAAAAGTCATGAATCTAAAAGTGAAAGGTTTTAAATATACAAAACAAATATACAAGTAAACAATAATTAATTTAAATGCCTAAGTGTATACATATTTTATTTGTTTTTATATTTATGACCTTTTACTTTTAGATTCATGGCCTTTGAATTTGTACTTGTTTTGCAGCCTTGATGACGAGGAAGCATGTTTGGCACCGAAACACATTTAGCCGGATTCACGTAGGACTTACGCCAACGTATCTTCTGATACGCCGCATAAGTTCTCGGATGCGCCGTCGTATCTGTGCGCCTAATTCTCAATACAAGATACGCCTGAATTTTGGCTTGATCCGACGACGTAAGTCTCCTACGCCGTCGTATCTTGTGCGCATATTTACGCTGACCGCAGGGGGCGCTTCCATTGATATACACATCGAATATGCAAATGACCGAGATACCCTGATTCGCGAACGTATTTGCGCCCGCCGCTGTAATCTACGCCGTTTACGTAAGGCGTACGTCCGGCGTATAGTTATTCCACCTAAAGCAGGTGTAAGTCATGTTAGGGTATGGACGACGGAACAGCCATCGTATTTTACGTTGTTTACGTAAGTGGTTCGTGAATGGGGCTGGGCGTAGGTTAAGTTCACGTCGTTGCCATTGAGCCGGCGTATCTTAGGGAGTAAATTTGTTGTGATTCTGAGCATGCGCGCGCATGCGCCGTTCGTTTGGCCCTTCATTTACATGGGGTCACGCTTCATTTTAATAGATCATGCCCACTACCTCACTACTTTGAATTAGGCGGGCTTACGCCGGCCAATTTACGTTACGCTGGCGCAACGTAGGGGGCGAGTGCTTTGTGAATACTGCTCTTGCCTCTCAAAGTTACGTCGGCGTAGCACATATGAGATGCACTACGCCGGCACAAAGATGCGCCGCTCTACCTGAATCCGGCTAATTGTTTTTTTTTTGCTATGAATAATTTTTTTTTATAAACTACCTTGGACTCTGGGCGTTTGTTTGGCCCCCTCGTTGGATTATATGTAGGTTTTTATTGGTGTCCCTACTAGTCTATTTGTATTGATGAACAATGTCGCTGATAAAGAGAGTAGCAGAAAATCTAAAATGTTAGCATTGTCCCTAGAACTAGAGATAAGAAGAAATCTTCCAAAGGGGACACTTGCTCCAAGGGCAACTGTCCAAGAGGAGAACAATCCTTTCTTTGGGAGACTTCCTCTAACTAAATTGCCTTCACATTTCAATCCAAAACAAACACTAAAAGTTTGGTTATACATAAAGTGTACATTTATATATATTTATATTTATATATATTGGACTACAGTGGGCCATGCCCAGGCAATGTGTGTTGACATGACCACTTATCCAGGGTGACAATGCAGGACAGACAGCGATAGACTGTTGCCACCCTGTAACATGAAGTACCAGCACAAAGGCCTTCATGGTAGTATCTGGTAGCTGCAGATTTAAAAAAAATAATAATTAAAGAGGCTTTTTTAATGACTTGAGGCTATAATAGATTTAAGTATTAGTAAGTGCCTAGTACTTTTTTGGGTGTGAGATATTAATTTAGTTTGTGTGATAAAGTTATTTGTGCAGGAGAGGGGTATTAATATTATTATGGTAATAAATAATCACAAATAAAATGTATAAGCATGATTTATTTTTAGATATTTCCTTAGATGAAAATAAGTATACTGTTAGTTATGCACCGAAATGGCAATAAGAGTTCATTTTGTTAAAGATTTCATTCTGATCTATTTTAGACGCATCTCACTGGAAGAGTAATGTTTGTCCTTGAGAATTGTTTTACTGGATTTTTTCATTAATTAAGATATATGGTTCCTTAGGGACCTCTGCCCGACCCCCCTAGGACATTTTATTGGTTGTAATTAGGATGTATGACCTAGCTGCGTATTAAGTCCGCAATGTTAGCAATACAGTATATACTTTTTTTTTAGAAATGGTATGGCAGATTTGAGCATCTTTAAGCTAAGGTAAGGAACACTTTTGAGTCTTCCTTAAAAGTTAATGTATTTCAATCATCACTTTCAATATTTTAGGAGGGTTACTTGATAAAGCCATTGTATCCATAGACAGTACCTTACTGGTGACATCCAACAAGCATTAAACAGTTATATGTTATTTAAAATAAAAAGCCCTGTAAAATTAAGCCTAGTGGTTCTTGATGCAAAAGAATGAATAATTTGCATGGTCTCATTCACTATCCTAAAAAAAAAAAAAAAAAATGGAGGATCCCCCAGGGTGGGGCTTTTTAGGCAACAGTAGTACAAGTAGTCATAGTAGGTACAAAGGTAAGCAATAGTTTAATAATAACAAGAAGTATCAAACAATATATGATAAACATGTATAATACAAAAGTTTAAAAACAACACATTAATAGGGTGTGATTGGAAAAGAGTGATGAGTCCACGATATGAATACTGGGCCCAACGCGTTTCGGGTTTCCTTCTTCAGGGACCGAAGTATGTGTGGAGTCAAAAAGTGTAAAAAACAACTTTTCTAGAAAAAATAAATAAATAGCAATGTGTTGAAAATAATAACGTACAAAGGGAAAATGTATGAATATTAAACTGGCACAGATAAGAGAACATACCACCCAAAACGTTTCAAAGGCTCAGCACACCCTTTAAGAAGACCTCACGATCAGGATGCATGGCAGACCTCGGATGGTGACGAGAGGAATGCGGACTGGCATCTGTATCAATCACAACGTAGCAAGACCTTTGGCCCAAGGTGTCACAGCGTAAAAAAGTTTATTTGTTGTATTTGTTTATTTTTACCTGTCCCAAAATATGAATGAACAAAGGACAAGATAATATCAACGAGGCAAAAGGTCGCAAAAAAATCGAAAAGAAAAGAAAGCTGAACCACAAATTTATATATGGGGTGAGAGACATACCTGTAATGTCAAAAAGTGGCCAAAGAGGTCAGTAGAGGGCTCAAAAGCTAGAAAATAAAATGAAAGTAATATGGATCACAGTTAGAAATGTGCAGGGTATGAAGGGATGACATGTAAGGTAACAGGTTGGAAGTAGTACTGGGAGACATACAAGGAAAGTGTTACTTACATGGGAGGAGAACACATGCAGTGTGGGATGTATGCAGATGCTGCAGCCGTCCAGCAATGTCTGACATTGTGGGGCTGCTGGGCTTTAAATAGGAAGTGGGAGGGAGGGGAGAGTAAGGTGGGAGGAGGCTGTCACAGAGAGCCTGGTTGTAATGGGTCAGTGTGAAGGAAGGGGGCGGCGTAAGATGGGCATTGTCCGAGTGAGGAGGGGGGAGGGACGGGTATGTCCCGCTCTCCTCATATGGAAGCCCACACTGTGGACGTAGGGCTGTATTGAAACGTAAGTGAGGTGTAGTAAGCAGTGGGCGGGACAGAGAGAGAGGGCGGAAGGTGCGCCCTGCTCCCTCAACTCCGCCCATACTCGCCGCTGGCCGCGATGACGTAGGTACATCGCCGCACGGCGATGCAATGTATGTAATGTAGGGTGGGCGGGACAGAGAGAGAGGGCGGAGGATACGTCCTACACTCTCACCTCTGCCCACACTAGCCCCCTAACAGCGCAGGTGACGTGTACACGCCACAGCGCAGCTCGGAGCTAAATGGCAAGTGACCAGTAACGTCACCTGACACAAGGGTAAAGGATAGGCAAATGAATGAGCGATTGCTTAGCAGAGTATGCAAGGAACGTATAAATAAAAGGGGGGCATAAACGATGTAGATGCTGGGGGAGATAAGTACATGAAGGGTCAAATAAGGAAAAGTAGTGAAGAAGGGAGATGGGTGTGTTGAAACTGCAGAAAGCAGCTAAAGGTTTATGTATAGAATGATATTGTAAACACAGATACTGCGCAATGCCAATAGAGGTATGGTTTTATATACAGGTAAGCTCAGCCATAAATTTAAAGGGACAGCAATCAAAAAAGATTTTAAGGATATAATAATTGTACAAAAAATGTACAAATAATGGGACACATGGGCCTATAGGTCCAGGGGCAAAAGGGAAAAACAGGGGCATGGAGATGTCCACTGTGTGATCCCTGTCCCTGTTATAGGCGCAAGTATCGACCCACGGTCAGAGACACCAAAAGGTGCAAGGGGACCAGGTCAAAAAAAAGCCGTCTCTTTTTCTGTTCATCAGGGGTGTCGGCAACTTTTTTGAGACCAGACTACCAAAGATGTTCTATTCATACATTCACTATCCTAAATTAGCTTAGTTTTCAGATACTGTATTTATTGGAAGTAAGATAAGCAATGCATTTTATTTCATAAAAGCCTCTTCTGTACTCTAGTTTAGTTGTAGGCTGCTTGGTTTCATCTAAGCCCACCCCACCATAACATTCTACCTTCTTATTTTTATACAAAGAGTGGCCCAGATTCAAGTAGAATCGCGCAATATTTGCGTGGGCAAAGAGCAAATTTTTTCTCTGCGCCCACACAAATATTGCGCTTTGCCCGCGATTCACGGAGCAGTTGCTCCGTAAATTGCGCGGGCAATATGCTAAGCAGCCGGGCGCAAGACTGCCTAATGTAAATGATCCCGCCGGGGGCGGGAATCATTTAAATTAGGAGCGCTCCCGCGCCGAGCGAACAGCGCATGTTCAGTCGGGAAACTTTCCCGACGTGCATTGCGGCAAATGACGTCGCAAGGACGTCATTTGCTTGTAAGTGAACGTGAATGGCGTCCAGCGCCATTCACGGTTCACTTACGTAAACAACGTTAAATTTGAACGTCGTGAGCGGGAGGCGCAGCTATACTTTAGCATTGGCTGCGCCTGCTATTAGCAGGAGCAACCTTATGCTAAAGGCGCCGTACGGAAACTCCGTACCTTGCGTAGGCAGGGCCCGCGCAACTTTTGTGAATCGGTGGTAGTATGCAATTTGCATACTACACGCCAATCACAAAGGCCGCGCCCCCTAGCGGCCAACGCAAGAATGCAGCCTGGGATGTGAAGGCATAAGGAGGCTTATGTTTATCACATCCTAGGCTGCATTCGGTGTAACGAGGTTCCTGAATCAGGAGCACTCGTTACACCGGAGCAAGTAAGCACTTGCGCCGCGCAACTATGGTTGCGCGGGCGCAAGTGCTTCTTGAATCTGGGCCAGTATGTCTAATAGTGGCAAATATGGGATCTTTCTGCTTGCTTGAAAACGTGTTTACAATCCATTTGATTAAAGTTTAGTTCATCAAAACTAATAATTTCGTAATGGGTAGACAGTGGTGGGATGAATCCCCCACAGCTGTTCATATTTTCCTATACCCAGCCAGTGAAATCCAAGAGCTTTCCTTCTTTACATCATAGAGTCTTATGCCGCGCACACACAACCGTTTTTCATGATGAGAAAAATGGCATTTTTAAATTGGTCGTTAAAAACGGTCGTGTGTAGGCTCCAGAGCATTTTTCTCGACGAGAAAAATGGCCATTAAAATTTTAGAACCTGCTCTATTTTTTCTCGTCATTTTTCACGTCGTCGTTTTTCTCTTAGTGAAAAACGGCCGTGTGTACGCTTTAACGACGGGGAAAAAACGTGCATGCTCAGAAGCAAGTTATGAGACGGAAAATTTGTATAATCAGCCCAAAGGGTGGCGCAATTCGAATGGTACTTCCCCTTTATAGTGCCGTCGTACGTGTTGTACGTCACCGCGCTTTGCTCAAGCCTTTTTTATCACAATCGTGTGTATGCAAGGCAGGCTTGAGAGGAATCACGTTGAGAAAAACAACGTTTTTTCCCATGACATGAAAAACGGTTGTGTGTACCCGCCATTATAGTGTACCTATGAGTTTCTTCTATGTTTTTGAGCTGTCTCCATTTCTGGATAATTGGCACCTCCAAATGCCTTCACATGTATTCAGGCTCTTTGCAGGGCGCAGCAGGAGTCAGAAATTCTGCAGATCTCTATGAAGGAAGCTGCAATCAGGGCTTGAAGGTTCTCTAAATACCCCATCTCTCCCCTTTACTGGTGTCTTCCTATTGGCTATTAGGGATGAGCCGAACACCCCCCCGTTCGGTTCGCACCAGAACCTTCGAACGGATCGACCGTTCACACGAACATTTAGAACCCCATTGACATCAACGTTCGAATTCAAAAGTGCTAATTTTAAAGCCTAATATGCAAGTTATTGTCGTAAAACATCTTTGAGAACCCGGGTCTTGCGCCAGGGAACATGTATCAATGGAAAAAAAGTTTTAAAAACGGTTGTTTTTTCTGAAGCAGTGATTTTAATGATGCTTAAATAAAAAAAATAAAAAAAAAAAATGAAAAATTCCTTGAAATATCGTACCTGCTGGGTGTCTATAGTATGCCTGTGAAGTGGTGTTTAGAACTGTCCCTGCACAAAATGAGATTACTATAAGAAAAAAGTAATTTAAAACTGCTTGCGGCTTTAATGTAAAGTCTGGTCCCTGCAATATGGATGAAGATCATTGAGAAAAATAGCACAGACACAGACAGTACACACACCACGTAGCTTTAGGTGCAAACTACAGAGCACATGTGCAGTACACACCAAGTAGCTTTAGGTGCAAACTACAGAGCACACGTGCAGTACACACCAAGTAGCTTTAGGTGCAAAATACAGAGCACATGTGCAGTATACACCAAGTAGATTTAGGTGCAAACTACAGAGCATACGTGCAGTACACACCAAGTAGCTTTAGGTGCAAACTACAGAGCACACGTGCAGTACACACCAAGTAGCTTTAGGTGCAAAATACAGAGCACATGTGCAGTATACACCAAGTAGCTTTAGGTGCAAACTACAGAGCACACGGCCAGTACACACCAAGTAGTTTTAGGTGCAAACTACAGAGCACACGTGCAGTCCACACCAAGTAGATTTAGGTGCAAACCACAGAGCACACGTGCAGTACACACCAAGTAGTTTTAGGTGCAAACTACAGAGCACACGGCCAGTATACACCAAGTAGCTTAAGGTGCAAACTACAGAGCACACGTGCAGTACACACCAAGTAGCTTTAGGTGCAAACTACAGAGGACACAGGCAATACACCACGTGAGAATACTGCAGCTAGCACAATCACCTGCCTGCCAGTAAATTACGAAGAACTGATCTAGCTAAACTATACAGTGTATAAATATATGTACAACACCTGGAATGTATATATATCCTCTACACACTGTAACTTTAACTGACTAGCCTGCCTGCCTGCTCTATCTACCTGCAAAAAATGACACTCTCTCTCTCTGTTCTCTCTTAACCACCGCAACACACTACACAAGGCCGACCTGCAGGCGGCCTTTTATAGTGTGGGGCGTGTACTAAACCCCCTGAGCCATAATTGGCCAAAGCCACCCTGGCTTTGGCCAATTATGGCTCTCCGTTTTTTTGCAAGCTGTGATTGGCCAAGCATGCGGGTCATAGTGCATGCTTGGCCAATCATCAGCCAGCAATGCCACAGTGAATTATGGGCTGTGAAACGTAACTCGAATTTGGCACGAACGGCCCAAAACGTTCGTAATTCGACGAACGATCGAACATACGATGTTGGAGTCGAACATGAGTTGCAGATAGCAGGAAGAGGTAGGCTACACAGCATACACACGTGCTATGGCCTCAGCCTCCTTTTTTAAAGCAGCACAAGAGTTCAGGCTCCTGGGAAACTCTATACAGATAATTCACTTTTTCAAGGCACTGTATAGACCAAGTGTAACAGACCAAAAGAGAATACAAAAATAGATATTCATTGTTAGGATTTACATATACTAAGTAAGCAGTATAACCAGTCTGCTGTTTATGGAGGTCTGTTTTTTATTCTGAAAATATTTCAAAAAGCATAGGAAGTGACAAGTCAATATACGCTGCAATGATACTGCTGCCCCTCGGGACTCCAGGCATCAACCAACACCACTGATCCCACCCAACATCTGAACGGGTACTTATAGGGCTGGTCTTTATTCCTGTCAGTGCTGTTCGTATTGCAAACAGTCACAAAAAAAAACCCAAAAGAAAATAACCTTTTTATTACTGTAAAAATGAGAGGTCACCCAAGTTCTTAAAAGTCTTACTTGTTTTGCCAAATTTCGAATCAACTGCCTGTCATCTATACTTTCTCTTCACAGATTATGTGATCCAGCAAACCTAGCCAGGTCCAGACCTCATCATTCTACCATCCTTGTCCATTTATTCATATTATGGTTCCATTAAAAAAAAGTACACAATTTCCACATAACAATATAATTAAATTGAGGAAAGGGTAATTATACATTGAAAAATCATCTAGCAATGACTATTTCTTTCAAACACATTTAGTAGGGGGGAAAAGGCTTTGTTACATTCTTCAAGGAGGACATTTAGGGTCAGGAAAGCACATGTAATAATAAAGGAATTTTAAATAAGTCCAGAAATTGCAAGTTCCAAATTTTTCTATACCCCTTTTATTTGCACTGTATTTCTATGTTAAGGCAGGATGGACTTGATTTGTACGTGAGCTATATAAACCAATACCTGAAGGGTCATTCCACTTAAAACTGATATCAGAATCACCCACTGGCCTTTTTTTTATCTGTAGGTACCCCTGACATGATATCTGCTTTCTGGATTTCCTTGTTCTGCCCCTCCTACTGTAAAACCTTTGATATTCGGCTGCAGCAAGGAAATCCCAAGAGTGAGTGCTAAAAATCTTACCACCAAATCTACCAATATAGACACACTATATTGTCAAAATTATTGGGACGCCTACCTTTACACACACGCAAACTTTAATGGCATCCCAGTCTTCGTCCGTGGGGTTCAATATTGAGTTGGCCCACCCTTTGCAGCTAAAACAGCTTCAACTCTTCTGGAAAGGCTGTCGATAAGGTTTAGGAGTGTATCTATCGGAATATTTAACCATTCTCTCAGAAGCGCATGTGTGAGGTTATTTGTGAGGGTAAATTCGTCCCACAAGGTTGGGAGCAAGAAATTGTCCAAAATGTATTAGTATGCTGGTGCCTAAAGGGTTCCCTTCACTGGAACCAAGGGGCCAAGCTCAACCCCTGAAAAAACAGCCATACACCATTATCCCCCCTCCACCAAATGATTTTGACCAGTGCACAAGGTAAGGTCCATAAAAACATGGGCGAGTGAGTTTGGGGTGGAGGAATTTGACTAGCCTGCACAGAGTCCTGGCCCCAACCCAACAGAACATCTTTCGGTTTGATTTAGAATGGAGACTTTGAGCCAGGCCTTCTCGTCCAACATCAGTGGGATGCCATTAAAGTTCATGTGCGTGTAAATGCAGGCGTTCCAATACTTTTGACAATATAGTGTATCCATATGATGCACCAGAGTTTTATGTTGTCCCTTTTTACAGACAACATAGAAAGTATAATGCTATGAACTGTACATTTAGAGCCGGATTCAGGTAGGGGCGCGCATTGTTACAGTGGCGCAGCGTATCGTATTTACGCTACACCGCCGTAAGTAAGAGAGGCAAGTGCTGTATTCACAAAGCACTTGCCTCCTAAGTTACGGCGGCGTAGCGTAAATGGGGCCGGCGTAAGCGCGCGTAATTCAAATAAGGATGAGGGGGCGTGTTTTATGTTAATTATTGGTGACCCGACTTGATTGACGTTTTTCCCGAACGGCGCATGCGCCGTCCGTGGAATTTCCCAGTGTGCATTGCTCCAAAGTACGCCGCAAGGACGTAAATTACGTCCAGCCCCATTCACGGACGAGTTACGCAAACAATGTAAAATTTTCACATTTCGACGTGGGAACGACGGCCATACTTAACATTGGCTATGCCACCTAGGGGGCAGGTTTATCTTTACGCGGCTTATCTCTTACGGAAACGGCGTATCTTTACTGCGACGGGCAAGCGTACGTTCGTGAATCGGCGTATCTAGTAATTTACATATTCTACGCTGAAATCAACGGAAGCGCCACCTAGCGGTCAGCGGGAAAATTGCACCCTAAGATACGACGGCGCAGGCCGTCGTATCTTAGCTAGGTTTAAGTGTATCTCAGTTTGAGCATACACTTAAACTTACGACGGCGCAGATTCAGAGTTACGTCGGCGTATCTACTGATACGCCGGCGTGACTCTTTGTGAATATGGCCCTTTGATCCCACATTACATAATTGTCTTAGGCTCACATTTTTTTTAGATAGCTCTAGACTTGGGTCTGCAGCATCTGCACATGGTAGTGTTGCAATCCAGGTTTATTTTCACATGGTCCAACAAAAAAAGCTGATTTTTCAACAAGCACCTGTATTTTTTTGAGCCATCTGTATTGGCTTAATATAGCAAATCAGCACTAGTGTCTTTTTTTTATTTTACCTAAGTGTAAAAGTACCTAATGTAGCACGAAATTAAGGAAAGAAAGAACGTTTCCCAATTTTCAATCCTGACTTTTTTAAATATATATTTTTACACATGTCAATTCTGCCCCTTATTTGTTGTTCGTGTGTAACAGAATTCTTTGCATTCACATGGACAAGTCTACTGTGTGCTTTGTATAGGGTTCTAAATAACCATTTATGTGGTTGTGCGCTGATTGTGGCCTGTCACTTTAATATGCACAGTATAGATTTCAAGTGACTGACAACAACAATATTTCGTAACCTTTGAGGCTGGAGGTTACATTATAATTGCAAATGCAGTGGATGTATATTGACTTGCTAAGTATACCTTGTACTAAGTCCTTTTCAGAAAAGCAAAATTCCTAAGTAATAAAATTGAAAGCCTTATTAAAAACGAGGATATTTGTTTAGCACTTGTGTCTTTGCTGTTAAGAGGCAATGGTGTCCTTCTGCTGATCACTATGTAAGGAGCCAAGCAATTCCAGCTGCCAGCTCTCTACAAAGCTTCTTGGTTTTCTTAGGGCATTGCACACTGTCTTCAGTTACACACTGGATTTCTTTGCGGCTTGTGCCATGTAGGTGAAATTCAGCCTCTGAAAACCAGCTTTAAAGCCCATCTCCAGACAAAATTGGGGGTGATTTACTGCTCTGATCAAGGGGGGCATCTGAGTGGAAAACCCTTGCCGATCAACATGAAGGCAAGGGAAAGCAGAAAACTTTTGTAAGTTTCCTGCAAATGGACAAAGTCATATTTCTTGATAGATGAATTTTAATACTCAGTGTCACCTTCTGCCTAACTTTATGGGAAAAGGCAAGGCAGTATAACTGAAGATGAGCTTCAGATGTCTTTGGCAGATTAGGTCCCCTGCTCTATAAACTGTAATCGGAATGTCCCCCAGCCATAAAAATATTGATAGGACAAGGGCCTCTTCCCCAGAACCCTGGCCGGTGGTTGATGGGGACAAGGGCCTCTTCTCCACAACCCTGGCCAGTGGTTGTGGGGGTCTTCGGGTAGGGGGCTTATCTGAATCTGGAAGCCCCCTATGTAAATAAGTATGGGGTACATTGTACTCCTACTCATTCACCCCCAAAAAAAGCAGTGTAGTGTAAATAAAAACAAGACCGTTTTTGACAAGTCCTTTATTAAAAATCACGAATGTTCCCCAATGTAGATCCAATGTCAATCACAATGTCTTCCTCCGCCGCAGCCGCTGACCCAGTAAAAACAATTCTGCTCCTCTGATGCTGGCTCCCTCTGTTCTGTCGGCTCCAGTGTGTGACAGTTCTTATAAAGCTATGGGGCGTTTCAGTGGGTCAGCGGCAGCAGCGGAGGAAAACACTGTGATTGAAGTTGGATCTACATTGGGGGACATTAGTAATTTTTAATAGGACTTGTCAAAAATCGTTTTATGTTTTTATTACACCACACAGTTTTTTTTTGGTGAATGGGTATGGGTTCAATGTACCCCATACTCTTTTACATGGGGGGGGGGGGCGGGATCAGGGGGCCTTCTTGTAAAAGGGGCCTTCCGGATCCCGATAAGCCCCTTGCCTGCAGATCCCCACAACCACCGGCCAGGGTTGTGGGGAAAAGGCCATAGCCCCCCCCCCTGCCCCAAAACACCCACCCCCTCATGTTGAGGGCATGTGGCCTGGTATGAGGATTCAGGTTCAGGAGAGGGGGCGCTCGCTTGTCTCCCCATTCTCCTGACCTGCCAGGTTGCATGCTCAGATATGGGTCTGGATTTGGGGGGCGGGACTCCACGCCTGTTTTTTTTTTTTTTTTTGGGCTGACCCAAAGGGCCTGGTATGGATTGAGGGGGTACCCACGCTTTTTTTATATATTTACATTTGGTGAATTTGGCATGAGGTTTCATCCATTCCAAAGCCAAAGGAATTATTTTGATTGGTCAGGGGACAAGTCGCAATCATCTCAAAGTTGGATCAAAATCGGATTGTGTTCATTAAAGTTGCACGAAAATTGCAGGGCAAAGTCAGATCGGAAATTGTACTACTTTTGTGTTGGATCAGTGTAAACATAGCCTAAGTAAGTCAACCCCTATGAGTTGCATTTACACATGTATGTTAACACATCACATTTTGCGATAAGACAGCTAATTCATTTGGAATGGGCTGACATTGCAATTTATTGCATAGAAAATGGACGTGACCCCTTTTTAAAGGTGGGCACCACAATGCAAGTGCATCCCCTGCAACTGTAATGGTGCATTAAGGGTTTGGTTTAAAAGAAATGACACCACAGCATGGCTCACATGTCACCATGCTTTAACCACTTCCAGACCGCCGCATGTACATTTACGTCGGCAGAATGGCACGGACAGGCACATCAACGTACCTGTACGTGCCTGCCTAGACGTGGGTCGGGGGTCCGACCGGGACCCCCCCCCCCCCGTACATGCGGCGGTTCCCGTGGCTTCAGGAGCGATCCGGGACGAATAGCCGCCCCCTCGCGATCGCTCCCCGGAGCTGAAGAACGGGGAGAGCCGTATGTAAACACGGCTTCCCCCGTGCTTCACTGTGGCAGCTGCATCGATCGTGTGATCCCTTTTATAGGGAGACTCTATCGATGACGTCAGACCTACAGCCACACCCCCCTACAGTTGTAAACACACACTAGGTGAACCCTAACTCCTACATCGCCCTCTGTGGTTAACTCCCAAACTGCAACTGTCATTTTCACAATAAACAATGCAATTTAAATGCACTTTTTGCTGTGAAAATGACAATGGTCCCAAAAATGTCTCAAAATTGTCCAAAGTGTCCGCCATAATGTCGCAGTCACGAAAAAAATCGCTGATCGCCGCCATTAGTAGTAAAAAAAAAAAAAATAATAAAACTATCCCCTATTTTGTAAACGCTATAAATTTTGCGCAAACCAATCGATAAACGCTTATTGCGATTTTTTTTACCAAAAATAGGTAGAAGAATACGTATCGGCCTAAACTGAGGAAAAAAAAAATGATATATGGTTTTGGGGGATATTTATTATAGCAAAAAGTAAAAAATATTGTTTTTTTTTTTCAAAATTGTCGCTCTATTTTTGTTTATAGCGCAAAAAATAAAAACCGCAGAGGTGATCAAATACCACCAAAAGAAAGCTCTATTTGTGGGGAAAAAAGGACGCCAATTTTGTTTGGGAGCCACGTCGCACGACCGCGCAATTGTCTGTTAAAGCGACGCAGTGCCGAATTGTAAAAACCCCTTGGGTCATTTAGCAGCATATTGGTCCGGTCCTTAAGTGGTTAAAGTAAAATGTGCATTTTACCACGTGTTGCCACAAAGAAAGTGTTCAATGGAGTCTTTTTAAAGTGGACTAAAGTGGACTATTAGTAACTTTGGAAGTCTGCATTAATATATTTAAATAAAGAATAAAACTAAAAAGTATACATTTTATAATGTTAAAAAATATTAGTATACCCACTTTACTTACATATTGCTTAAAAGACATGCACATTATATACAAAAATATTGATTTATAGATCCACTGTAAGATAACACTGTCTCAAGGCTTAAGAAATCCATTTCTAATTTGCTACTGCATGCCAGCATTCACTGTTCTGATGTTACAAAAAAAAAAAAAAATCCTCAAAATCATCGATACCAGGCCCTTTGGGTCAGCCACAAAAAAAAAAAAAAAAAATAGGCTTGAAGACCCCCCCAAATGAACTGTAGCATGCATCAACAATTACAGAGAAAATTGTGATTTCTTCTTCTTTGTAAAATGAATCACTAGGCTCCAATAACACATTTACCAATCTGGACTAAAATTCATTATGACAAATTAATGAAAGTATGCTTACTCTACATGAATAAACATTATGAAAACCCCTGACTGAAGAGGAATCTTGATTGCTGCCAGATTTCAGGACCTACAGCCATGTCATTGCAGCATTCCCCTTCATGTCACCAGAAGAAAACTCCCTTTCATGATGTTTATAGGACACTGCAAGGGCAACTGAGGTGCCTGGCCTGTGCAACATTCTGAGTACATCATAAGGGAGTGAACGGTCTAATTTGGAACATCTGGATCTGCACTTCCTTTGAACTCAGAAAGGCAGAAAAAAAAATAGACAACAAAATATTTTCCAGGAATCTTCCAGGTGGAGGCCTCAAGAAGTATGTGCTACCCAAAGCAAGTAATGCGAAATTGGACATATTGCATTAATTTTACACATTGTACTACACCCAACTGGGGCAGCTACGAGACATGACATCTCTTTCATTCTTTGATTTAGAAAAAGGCTTTTTGTACCTATGATACATAATATTATATTATAAGAAAATTAGATCACCCACAATACGGTGCAACAGACAAGCTATTCCAGGATGAATTGTAACATTACTAGGCCCACAAAGTAACATCTAGGAAAGAAACCCTAGTTATATACATACATAGGCAGATCCACATACATTTGCGTTGGCGCAGCGTATGTGAGATACGCTACGCCGCTGTAACTTACTTTGCAAATCTTTGAATCCTGAAAGAATTTGCGCCGTAAGTTACGGTGGCGTAGTGTATCTCTCGGGGCGTAAGGGCGCGGAATTCAAATGCGAGTAGGGGGCGTGTTTCATTTAAATGAAGCGCGTCCTCGCGCCGAACGAACTGCGCATTCCCCCGTCCGTCAAAACTCCCAGGGTGCATTGCTCCAAATGACATCGCAAGGACGTCATTGTTTTCGACGTGAACGTAAATGGCGTCCAGCCCCATTCACGGACGACTTACGCAAACGACGTAAAATTTTCAAAATTATACGTGGGAACGACGGGCATACTTAACATTGAGTACGCCACCAGATAGCAGCTTTAACTATACGCTGGAAAAAGCCGAACGGAAACGACGTAAAAGAATGCGACGGGCGCTCGTACGTTCGTGGATCGTCGGAAATAGCTAATTTGCATACTCGACGCAGATTACGACATGAACGCCACCCAGCGGCCGCCGGAAAATTGCATCTTAGTTCAGACGGCGTACTAAGGCGTACACCTGTCGGATCTAACACAGATGCCGTCGTATCTTGTTTGGTGGATACCAAAACAAAGATACGACGCGCAAAATTTGAAATTACGCGGCGTATCAACAGATACGCCGGCGTAATTTCTTTGAGGATCTGCCCCACAGTATGTGTATATATATATATATATATATATATATATATATATATATATATTTTTATACAGGTATTTATAGAATTGTATATATACAGTATATTACATTCAAAGTCTGCCTTCAAAGAGCTTATTTAAAATCTAAGGTCCCTAACTCACATTCATACACACACATACCAGAGCCAAGTTAGACAGGATGGCCCGGATTCACGTAGCACTTACGCCGACGTATCTACAGATACGCAGCGTAATTGTAAATGTGTGCTGTCGTATCTATGCGCTGTGCCCATAGAACTAGATACGCCTGAAAATAGGCTTCCTCCGACCGACGTAACTTTCCTACGCCGGCGTATCTTGGGCGCATATTTACGCTGGCCGCCTCATTGCAATTATGCAAATTAGGGAGATACGGCGATTCACGAACGTAGTTGCGCCCGGCGCATAATATACGCGGTTTGCGTAAGGCTTACGTCCGGCGTATAGTTATTCCCCATCTATGAGGCGCAACTCATGCAAAGGTATGGACCAGGGAACAGCCGTAGTATTTTACGTTGTTTACGTAGTAGTACGTGAATAGGGCTGGGCGTAGGTTACGTTCACGTCGTAGGCATTGAGCCGTCGTATCTTAGGGAGTTTATCCGATGTGATTCTGAGCATGCGCACTGGGATACGTCCATGGGACGGCGCATGCGTTAGTTTGGCCCATCATTTGCATGGGGTCACGCTTCATTTAAATGGATCACGCCCACTTCCACCTACTTTGAATTAGGCCAGCTTACGCCTACGATTTTACGTTACACCGGTGCAACGTTGTGAGCAAGTGCTTTGTGAATACTGTGCTTGCCTCTCTGTGTTACGTTGGCGTAGCGCATATGAGATGCGCTACGCCGGCAGAAATATGCGCCGAAGTATGTGAATCCGGCCCGATGTCTTTGGAGTGTATGAGCAAACCAGAGTACCCAAAGTGTCATGGCTTGAAGCCAAACCAACAACCCTAGTACTGCCAGGCACTAATCACTAAGCCACAGTGCTGTCATATACAGAGGACACGGCACAAATAGTCGCTAAAAAGAATGTCAAAGTTCGATTAAACCACAGAACAGTTTTCCACTTTGCAGCAGACCGTTTTAAATGAACTTTGGCCCAAAAAAGACAGCTGCGTTTCCGGTTCATGTTCAGATATGGCTTCTTTTTTGCATGATAGAGCTTTAACTTGCATTTTTGGATGGCATGGCAAACTGTGTTCAGTGATTTTCAGAAGTATTCCTGAGCCCATGAAGTGATGTCCATCACAGAATCATGCCTGTTTTTAATGCAGTGCTGTATAAGAGCCCAAGGGTCAAGGGCACCCAATATTGCATTTCAGCCTTGTCCCTTACGCACAGAGATTTTTCCAGGTTCTGGGGAACCTTTTATTGATATTATTTACTTTAGATGATGACATATTTAAAGTCTTTGCAATTTTAGTGAGAAACATAATTTTGAAATGATATGACAATTTTTAGATGCAGCTTTTCACAGATTGGTGAACCTCTGCTCATCCTTACTTTACTAAGATGCCCTTTTTATACCAAATTATGTTACTGACCTATTCCAATTAACCTAATTAGTTGCAAAATGTTCTTTTAGTTCCTCCTGGTTAGTACCACTTTGCCAACTTTTTGTTGTCCTGTCCCAACTTTTTTGAGGCGTGTTGCTGCAATCAATTTCAAAATTAGCTTGTTTTTTTTTCTTAAAATGGCACATTTTCTTACTTTAAACATTTGATATGTTTTTTTATTGCAAATAAAATATTGGTTTATGAGATTTGCAAATCATTGCATCCTTTTTTAACCACTTCCTTACTGGGCACATATACCCCTTCCTGACCAGGTGAAATTTCAGCTTGTGGCACTGCGTCACTTTAACTGACAATTGCGCGGTCGTGCGACGTGGCTCCCAAACAAAATTGACGTCCTTTTTTTCCCACAAATAGAGCTTTCTTTTGGTGGTATTTGATCGCCTCTGCGTTTTTTTTTTTGCGCTATAAACAAAAATAGAGCGACAATTTTGAAAAAAAAACAATATTTTTTACTTGTTGCTATAATAAATAGCCCAATTTTTTTTAAAAAACTATTTTTTTCTCAGTCTAGGCGATACGTATTCTTCTACATATTTTTGAAAAAAAAAATCGCAAGAAGCGTCCCTGTAGCCGCCGATCGCGAGTCCCTGGCGGACATCACGGCCACCAGGCACTCGCATCGGCATCTCAGCGCGGGGCAGGGGGCGCGCGTGCCCCCTGCGCCCCCTGCCCCGCAGGATGCGCGCGCAGGCCGTCTTTTTACGGCCTGTTAGAGATTGAAAACCACCCCGCGGCCGTATAAAGTCGTACGGCCGTCGGGTAGTGGTTAATGTAGATTTTACACAGCGTCCCTGGGTAATCTGGGTTGTAAGTCATGGGCCAATTTACCTACAAACATGTCTTTGAAAGGTGGGAGGAAACCCACACAAGCACAGGGAGTACATACTCTATGTAGATAGCATCCTGGATGTGGGATTTGAACCAAAGCCCTCAATGCTGCAAGGCAGAGGCACTAACCACTAAATCACTGTGCTGCCCAGATCCATTGGTTTCTTTCCTAGAATAATAAAAACAGAATAGAAAAACTTCCAAAGGAGAGTTATTTACTTTGAAAGGGAATACACCAAGAAGCTTAGTGAAAATGGGGAAGTTTCTCTTTGCAAAGAATACTCAATCATGTGCAAGGAAAAAAAAAATCATAATTTTTGGTTGCACATGATTTGATGATGGAAGATTTAGTATCACTTTAAGCTTTATCTTTCCTGTAAATCAAATACATCAGTTCTGGATGTACAGTTAGCTCAGGACAATAAATAAATTGAAGATTTGTATAGTTCTACCCGCCATCCTAAAGTGAGTAACCACCTATTTGTGGTAAAAGTAGAATGTGAATACCTTGTTCTGCTGTGATTGACACTGATTCAGTGGGGGGAGATTTTTAAATCTTTTTGGTCCACCTCTGTATCGTGATGCCTTTTTATTGCTCCTACTTCTTATTGTTTGCATACACTTCATTGATCAAACAGTTCCATGTCATATACAGAGGACACCGCACACATATAGGTAGATTCACGTAGATAGGCTTATATTTAGTTTTATATATATATACTCGCCAGCACACCAGGAATCATAACGTCCAAAGATTTAATGCATATCTATTATGTCAAAAAGAGCAACGTTTCGAGGCCACGCAGGACCTCTTCGTCAGGCAAAAAGATACAAATACAATAAAGCAAACAAATATATAAGAAGCTGTCACCAATGAAAATCTTTGAAAAATAAAACCCACCCACCCCAAACACCTCCTCCCTCTACCCACCCATCCAATCAGGAGTCTACATTAGGTATGTTATGCAAGCACCTATTAGTGATCAGTTAATCACAAACAGGCATGAGCAAAGAGTCACATGGGGTACATACCCCCAGCTGTGTTCATGATCAAAACAGTGATCGCATAGCTGCTCAGTTGTACATTGCCAGAAAAAATGTATAAATCCCCTACCTGCAAAAGGAGCTATCCATGTACCCCTCCGCTGTGTCATCGATCGAGAGGCTTATATTTAGGACGGCCTAGCCTAGCCTGTTTAGGCTACACCGCCGTAAATTAACTAGGCTAGTAGTGATTCTCAAACCACTTACCTGCTAATCTACGGCGGTGTAGCCTCAAACGAGTGGGCGTAAGGGCGCCTAATTCAAATGACTTGGAGGGGGGCGTGTTATATGGAAATGAGGCTTGACCTCACGTTTTTTTACGTTTTTTGACACTGCGCATGCGCCGGGCGACTACATTTCCCAGTGCGTATTGCGGCTAAGTACGCCGTATGGGCCTATTGATTTCGATGCGGACGTAAACGACGTAACTCCCAATTTTCGCGGACGACTTACGCAAACGACGTAAAAAATGTGAACCTCGCGGCGGGAACGGCGGCCATACTTTAACATTGTTATTCCACCTCATAGGTGGAATAACTTTAGGCTGCCTAAGGCCTTACGGAAACGACGTTAATCGACTGCGGCGGGCTCGCGTACGTTGGGGAATCGGCGTAATAGGTAATTTACATAATCTACGCCGGCCGCAATGGAAGCGCCACCTAGCGGCCATCCAAAAAATTGCAAGCTAAGATAGAACGGCGCAAGCCGGCCTATCTTAGCTTTGTTTAAGCGTATCTCTGTTTGAGCATACTCTTAAACAAACGCCAGCGTAGATTCAGAGTTAGGTCGGCTTATCTACTGATAAGCCGGCCTAACTCTTTGTGAATCTACCTAATAGTCTCTAAAAAGAATGTCAAAGTTCGATTCATCTAACCACAGAACAGTTTTCCACTTTGCAACAGACCATTTTAAATGAACTTTGGCCCAAAAAAGACAGCTGCGCTTCTGGATAATGTTCAGATATTGCTCCATGTAGCAGGCTTTATCTGTGCTATAAACCAGTGGTTCTGGATGTACTGTTGGCCCAGGGCAATAAATAAATTAAATATTTAGATAATGTATAGCTCTACCCACTATAGTATAGTGAATAATAAATCCCTATTTGTGGTATAAGTGAGATGTGTTAATACCTTCTGTTTAACTTCTGTTTCAAGAAGCTCTACTGTGATTGACACTGGTTCAGTTGGGGGCTTTTTGGTTCTTTTTGGTCGACCTTACCATCATTTATCTGGCTATAATCACAAGGTAAAATTGTGTACTTAGCCTTTTACAACACCTTTAACCATTACATTTTACAGATCAATAGTGAGAGACATGAAACTGTTTATTTCCCTTCATTTATAATTCAGGCTCACATGGTACATATACGGCTGCAGTCAAGGTTGCTGACTTATTTAAAGGGTTTCCTTAATGTTGAAAACCACACATATGGCTCCCTGTTGCCCTCCTGCAAGCAGCTGCTGACATTAGGAAATGTATGGATAGTCAATCCATGTCGACATCTACATTGTATATTTTGAAATTCAGCGGGAGACACCATTGGCTTTGAGTCTTCAAAAAGACAAATGTTTTTTTGATATACAGCACAGAGGATACATTTTCTTTCAACAATCCAGATTGTTTTTCTTCTTCTACAAATAGCAATGTCATGAAAGACCATACTACAAAGCCACTGGGACTATTAAGGACCCATTCAGTGACATTATGTACTGCTGACAATTCTACACCATTATGGGCAGAGGCACAGGAACTTCAAGTGATATTTCAGAGAGACACTTAGATGAGGAAACTGCCTGTAATCATACGGTACATTTGTGTCATCCATCTTTTGAGGTATTGTTTAGATGGGATGGGAAAAATCAGGCTTAAAGAGCAAGGGGGGACTTCTGAAGGACAGGCTTAAAACATAACTTATTGTTGCAACAAATAATACTTTTGCAGGACAGGCTGAAACTTTCTGTTTTGTATATGTAACTTATAAGGCCTGTGAAGTGAGGTTAAACCTGAACTCCAGCCCATAATAAAAAGCACAAATCAATGCATCTAGGTATTTAGTATTACCGTATTTATCGGCGTATACCGTGCACTATTTTGCCCTGAAAATCAGGGCAAAATCTTGGGTGCGCAATATACACCGATACCCGCTTTCCCGCCACGAGTTTGAATACTGCGCCGGCATATACCGAGCGTACAGGACGTCAGCGCGACAGTTGCCGAGCCTGCCCGACGATACACGAGTGTACTGCGCTCGGTATATGTCGGCGCAATATTCAAACTCGGCGCGGGAAACGAGCGGGGAGGACGCGAGGACGCCGCAGAAGGACACCGGACCCGACAAAGGGGACACCCGAAGCCGCAGACGGACGCCGGACCTGACGAGGCCGCCGATGGACACTGCAAGACACCAAAACTGTAAGTACAAAACATCTTTTTTTCCACAGGAATTCGGGCAACTTTAGGGGTGCACGCTATACGCGGGAGCGCGCTATACCCCGATAAATACGGTATATAATAAAAAACATTATTTTGAATTGCAAGTTGTGTGAACCTAAATTTGACCGGGAGGAATTTAATAGGTGGAAAGAGTGAGATGAGCTTATTAATCTGCTCTTCTCCCTTCACTGTCCAGTCACCAGCTGGGGGCATAGGAGACCAGTAATGCCGCATACACACGATCTGACATTCCGACAACAAAACCGTGGATTTTTTTCCCACGGATGTTGGCTCAAACTTGTCTTGCATACACACGGTCGCGCAAATGTTGTCGGAAATTTTCGATCGACATGAACGCGGTCACGTACAACGCGTACAACTGCACTATAAAAAGGAGGTTCAATACCAAGTGTGCCACTCTTTGGGCTCCTTCTGCTAATCTCGTGTTAGTAGAAGTTTGTGAGAGACGATTCACGCTTATATTTCATCTGCTGCTATTCCCGATCTCTCGGAGTCTCGGAGAAATCAGTTTATCAGAACTCTGTGTGTATATCAGCAGCAAAACAACTTCATTATTCTAGCATTATAAAAAAGAAGAGAATGCACTGCGTTAAAAGATTACAAAATTTGCAGCATGACGAATGTGCTATCTCCATTACGAACTCTACTTTTAACAGACTGAGCGCTTCCGTCTCGTACTTGATTCAGAGCATGCGTGGAATGTTGTGCATCAGAGTTGTCTACACACGCTCGGAATTTACGAGAACGTATTTTGTTGTCGGAAAATTTGAGAACCAGTTCTCAAATCTTTGTTGTCGGAAATTCTGACAGCAAATGTCCGATGGAGCATACACACAGTCGGAATTTCCGACAACAAGCTCCCATCGAACACGAACATTTGTTGTTGGAAATTCCGATTGTGTGTAAGAGTTTGTGAACTCCAGCAGATAAAAATCAGGTCTTCTGCCCTGTCAGGCTAGGCTAAATCTCAAAACTGGATGGACAATTTACAAATCCTTTGGGTGGTAAAACAGCTCCCATATATACTAGCTGTGTGTTACCGGTTTGCCCGCAGCTCAGCTTTAATAAAACTCAATCCCAATTAAGTTGATTTGAAGAAACATAGCTTTTTCTGAATATGTTTCACAATGTAGGATATATGGTATTTGCGCAAGATTCTACTTTCAAAATACAATTTAAGGGGAAAAGTCATAACTGGACTCCTGCCATATATTAAATTGGTTGTAAAGGCTTAAGGTTTTTTACCTTCATGCATTCTATGCATGAAGGTAAAAAAAACTTCTGTGTGCAGCAGCTCCCCCCAGCCCCCCCAATACTTACCCCATCTGGATCCAGTGATATCCACAAGAGCAGCAGAACTCCCAGGTCTCTTCCTCCTGACTGGATGAGACAGCAGCAGGAGCTATTGGCTCCCACTACTGTTAATCCCAGCCAGTGAGCCAATGATAAGAGAACAGGGGCAAGGCCGAGCCCCTCTCCATGTGTGGATGGACACACAGAGCAGTGGCTCGAGTGCCCCCATAGCAAGTTGCTTGCTATAGGGGCGCTCGGCAGAAGGGAGGGGTCAGGAGGGCCTGCGGGGGAACCAAAAAGAAAACTGGGGCTGCTCTGTGCAATATATTTGTTATTAAAAAAAATCTGCCTTTAATATCACTTTAAATTTACAGTCTTAAATTATTATTTGTATGCAGGTTCAGTTATAAAACTCTCACTGCGAGGACCTGGATCTGCAACCTCTGCTCTGTCTAGCAGTATCTATTCTTACAGAGCCACCTGAGATGCTGGATAGCTCTTTGCCTGATTCCTTAGACAACCATGCCTTGTTTCTTGTTTCTGTTGAACAGTGGACCCTTTGCTCCTTCCATAAACTTCCTATTTAAGCCATGCATTTCCTGTTTGCCACATTATTGTGCTCTCTCCAGCCAATATCTCCCTCTTGTCACTCCTGTTGCCATCTGTATCTTCTCTACTGCTCCTTACCTATCTTTGGCTTGTTCCTCGACTAAGCATCCGCTTGATCCCAACCTGCACCCACGTGTTACCAACCTTTGGCTTGTTTACTGACTATGCTTTTGCTTGATCTCTATCTGCTACATATGCTACTGGACCCTGGTATTTTCACTTCCTGGTGAGGTCGTTCCTGAGGACTGTGACCTTGTACTAACATGCAGCAAAACCCATCCCCGCCATCGAGAACTCCTGGTTAGTGCTTGAGCCTTGCACCTCAGGTGAGCCAGCGCCAACCGCCACTGAGACCTGCTTGTATACCTATCCTGCTGGTCAATGGGATTGCTATAGCTACTGGTCTCCAAGCCTGACCCCTAACCGTGACACTTACATTGTTCCTTATTTGACTTTATGTACTTTACTGGTGTCTTATTCTTCAGCATGTGTTACGTGGTCAAGCTGTGACTTGGATCTCACAGGGGCCTAAGGACTCCCCCCACCCCCATATGACAGCACTGGGGGAGTGGATCGTTACCAAGCACCACTGCTGTCACGTGCAAGGAATAGAACTAAATTACATGCTTCACCATGTCTGGAAGTACTCAATATGTCCCTGGGTTAACAGAATAGCAGGGGTGTAAAGGAAAGTATAGGAAAATGTAAGTTGACATTAACACTGGCTGACATTAACATTGGCAAAGCACAGATCCAGTCATTACTAAATTTTGCCGTTCACAAATTAGAGTGTTCTGACTCTGAGGCTGTACCAACTACTTAGAAAAATAATTTATGCGATCAATCAAATTTAAGAGTCATTTTGAATTCATCCTCTCACTGACAATGACATTTACCTGATAAGGTCATGTGTCCATATTAGGTCAATGATGTCACAAGCATCCCCTCTCATTTGTGTATGTGCAGCTGTGGGTCAGAGAATGTCTGATTGAGCCGGGATTGACAACTTCCTTAAGGTAACTCATTCGTGGTAAACATAAGTATCTTTGAAAAAAACCTCTTATACACGGTTAGGCTCAGCCCACTCAGTGTAATTTCATGCATATTTCCCCCACTTAGGTACAGTCCAGGTGCAGTATACAGCCTGTCATTGACATGAATGACTGTGCACTGCTGTATTCATGTATACATGAGTGCTATTGTAAACATGACTAAACCATAAGGGCCTATGCAAAAAATAGAACATTTTCTTTTTGCTTACGCCCAAATGCTGTACTCATGTTTATCCACTTGCCGACCGCCCCCAGTACATATATGTCATGCCTTTGACGTTAAATACTGTTGTTATGGCAGCAGCTAGCTCCCATAACCCCAGGATCATTTTGTTCTTTGAGCGATTCGGCATTGGTTAAAAGTGGTCTTCTTCCCTCCCGTTGCTTCCCAGTTGTTTCCGAGCTTACAGGACTCATCTGTAAGCCCAGAACCGATCTGATGCGACCAATGGCTAGGCAGGAAGTCATGCAAGGGCAAGATAGCCCCCACTTAGCTTTATGCCCTTGGAGGACCGGAGTAACCTTCAATGTCACTTCCGGTTGTTGGGTTTAAGGAGATGATTGTCTTTTATTTTTTTTTACTTTTAAGGGTAAATGAGAGATCTGAGGTCTTTTTGGCCCAGATCTCTCAATAAAGAGGACCTGTCATGCTTACTTCTATTAAAAGGGATGCCTATATTTCTTGTAATAGTAATACAGGTGATAACAATAAAAATAAAGGGACAGTCTAAATTTAAAAAGTAAAATAAATATATATTTTTTAAAATGCCCTATCCCTCCGTGCTCGCGTGCAGAAGCAAAAAACATACATAAGTCGCACCCGCATATGTAAACAGTGTTCAAACCACACATATGATGTATCGCCGCGATTGTTAGAGTGAGAGCAATTCTAGCACTAGTAACTAGTAGCACTAGTAACTAGTAACACTAACTAGTAACTAGTAGCACTAGCATGACATGTTAGGTATCTATTTACTCTGCATCATCCTTCACATTACACAAAGAAATTTGGCTAACGTTATTGTTTTTTTTTTGTTCATTAAAGTGTATTTTTTGCCAAAAAAAATGCGTATGAAACACCACTACACAAATACGGTGTGACATAAATGATGCAACGATCTCCATTTTATTCTCTAGGGTCTCTGTTAAAAAATATATAAATAATGTTTGGTGGTTCTAAGTAATTTTCTAGCAAAAAATACAAATTTAAAGGCCTGGTCAGCAAGTGGTTATGGTAGCATTGTTGTATACATGAGTACAGCAATGCAACCTGTCAATGACAGGCTGTATGCTGAACTAGGGCTGCATCTGAGCAGAGGAAATATATTGGTAATTACACTGAATGGGCTTAGCCTGGCCATATGCAACAGTCCAAATGGTTATAGGAATTTCATCAAAGATACTTATGTTTAATTGGAATGAGCTTCTGTTAAAAAGCTGTCAATGCCGACCCAATCCACAGTAGCCGGGGCATTCCCCACAACACAGCCGCATGTACTCAAATGAATGGGGATGCTTTTGATATCTTTGACCCAATATAACCACATGGCCATATTAATGTCATTGGCCATGAGAGAAGGATGGATACTTAAATCAAATGACTCTTGTATGGAGGAAATACTCTGAAAAGGCTCAGCCTGGCCATGTGCAAGAGCCCTTAAGCTCATGTTACCTTGTTTGCCTTTAATTTGCTTTTTTAGCATTTTCCACAAATTATTCACAGATAAAATAAAGGAAAGCAAGATCCCAATGTTTGGAAAGAAACAATCTTCATCACTGTGCTACTAAAATGAGATGACACTAATGGAAAAAGCTAAAAATCCGAGCAGTAATTATTTTACTTACCTGCCAGACTATGAACTAAAATAAGTTAATTATGTCCGACTTTGACAATGCTGACAATGTTTTTCTTTCTTTTAATCCACTAACGTTATAAAAATAAGCAGAATTAAATATTGGATGGGCGCCTGCTCTGTTTTGCTGAGGTCGAAAATCATGTGGTTAATGCGCTGGTCAATTAGCTATTGATTCTATTTAATTCTAATGAATTAGAATTACCATTTTGCATCCATTGCATTATGAATATCCTGTTTGCTCAGTCTTATTTACAGGACATCATATAAATCACGTATGACACATTCTTACCTGTATGTCAAATTATAGTAATGTAATATCAATTTCTGTTTAGTAGGATTCAGCACTTAATTATAAAGGGGTAATTAAATAGAGATTGTGACTTGTACAATGTCTGCAGATCACTGTGCTGAGAATAATAATGTGTATGTTAACCTTCTGTTGACTAGATTTGTCTTCTGTAATGGACCATGTTACATTCCAGCAAATGATGTACTTTGTCATAGATGACTGTCATTTCCTGAACTGTTTTTGTAATTTCTTGCCCCAAATTATTTGATTGTCCTCTAATCACCAAAACTTCAATTACACCTTTAAAATCTACCTCTTCATAGACACCTAGCAAATTTCATAATGCTCAGTTACCCTAGAGTATCCTATGTCTGCTTCATCAGTCAATGTGCATCCTCTTGTCAGCCACCCCCTTTCATTGGCATTTTCCTGCAGCTACAATTTATTTCTGCCCTTTCATAGAATTTAGTGCTGTGGTTGGTTCATGCTTCATTAATATAATTTCCATCCCAGTTATTTGACATCTAGTGGGTATCTTGAAGCTTCCAATGTTGGCAAATGGGTTAGTTATTAGCAAAAGTCTTAAACTACTACTCTGTATTTAACTGATTATTTCTGGGCAGAAAGCTGGGGACGGGGACAGAGCACCCGATAATGGAAGGAAATGCTTTAACAAGGATTTTTATAGCAAGATCACACATAAATAATCAAATATTTTTTAATGAAAGCTGTAGATTTAAAAAGAGTGAACATGACTTTTGAAATTACATGTTAAACAAAATATGAGGTTTTAGACCTACTGCCCAATAATGTGATAATATGAGAGATTGCTGTTAGTGGAAAAGACTATGAAGATTCTTTGTTCAGAACAATTAACAATATGACAACATTTTAATGAAATACACATTACAAGGTGAAGACTTATGTCACCTAGGACTCATGCCGCGTACAGACGGTCGTTTTTTGTGATGAAAAAAAACATCGTTTTTTAGCATGAAAAAAAAACAACGTTTTTCAAACTTCATTTTCAAAAACGACGTAGCATACACACCATCGTTTTTTCCAAAAGCTCTAGCAAAGCGTAGTTACGTTCAGTACGTACGACGGCACTCTGTTCCATTCAAACTCGCATCCTAACTTGCTTCTGAGCATGCGCCGGTTTTAAAAACGTTGTTTTAAACGTCGTTTTAGCTACACACGGTAATTTTTTATGACACAAAAAACGACGTTTTGAAAAACGACATAAAAAATTGAAGCATGCTCAAATTTTTTTTTTTTCAGAAGACATAAAACAACGTTTTCCCCACACACGGTCATTTTAAATGACGTTTTTAAAAACGACGTTTTTTTTCCATCACAAAAAACAACCGTCTGTACGTGGCATCACAGATGCATACCTGCACCTTACCCGAGCCTGAGGACCACCTTGTGTGACATAGCAAGGACATCTACCTGTCCACACCCCACAAGCAATCAAGACAGTCCTCCCCCTCAGTTGCCCACGTGCACTCCATGACCACCCTTCCCTCAATTAGTAACCAACAGTCAATTAGACGCTCACTTCACAGTGGGCATTTGGCGCCTAATTAAGCTCAAAAATCAATCAATCAATCAATCAATTACTGTGCAATCCTGAAGAAGACATATTTGACCAATAGATACCCTCCCACGAAGCAAAGACAGTCACCCACCTGGATTATCCTCACAAATATTGTCACCACCCCCTCCCCACATCCTTGCAAGACTGAGAAATAAACCCCACCTACAGACACCTGTCCATCTTAATTGATTACGAGTTATTACATTATCACAGGGAGGTACAAGCCAATAGCAAAGTTCCACGACCTTAGATATGAATAATATAATAAGAAGTGAAAACGACATGGACTGTTTAGGCACCAAACACAAAAAGAATTTGCACCCATCACCATATGGAGCGTCTCCTGAGGCTGGCAGATGATTTTTTAGGGACCCAAGGATGATTATTACCTTTATTAGTCTGCTGTTTGCATGGATGACTGATAATGGGCAGGTTGATGTGAACCATAATATGTTGGATATCCTGTATTGTTCTACAGCACATATTCATTTTTATTCTACTGCTATGTTAAGATGGTATACTACTACTCTTAATATCATAATCTTTCAGATCTTCAATCAATTGGATGGTGTCCCTACTAGGACTTGCCCTATCAGCTGTTTTTATTGAAGAAGTGAGTGAAGGTTCCACAGTTGGCTGTACTGAATTAAAGTGGAGTTTCCATCTAAAAAATATTTTTGCTTTATAGTTGACAGTATTTTTTTACTCACCAGGAACTACCTGCTGCTATGCGGTCAGCTCCCTCGGCTCCTCCAAACGCTGATGCATTTCCCAGGATGCCGTGCGCTTCTCCTAGGGCAAGAATCGCGTTACTTCGATACCGAAAGTGACACGATTCAATGAATGCATGTTTTTTGTTTATGCGTTGCCATCACAACGGCGCGCACTTCCACCGCCTCCGCTCGTTGTGATGGCAACCCAAGTGGTTGACGGCGCGGCGCTGATGCTGCCTTGAGCATGCGCGAGATTGGGGCAGGACAGGCGGCACTTTCCAATTCGTCTCCAGAGAAATCCAGGAAGTAATTGCTTGTGGGCTTCACAATGCCCACAAGCAAAATGACAACCATCAGCACAATGGAATATAAAGTGTTCTTTTCTAAGAAGTCTGTGGAACGGCGGCGTATTTAGACATAGTAAGTGACCCTATGTGTACAGCTAAAACGATTAATGAACGGACATACTTTAAAAAAATGCAAAATGTAGTAGAAACCCCGCTTTAAGATTATTTCATTACAGCCTTATAGCTTTACAGGTCTTATATTCTATGAAATAAAATGTGTCTATTTTTATGGAAACGTATTTTTGTGTTTGATGCCTAAACAGTCCATGTTATTTTCACTTCATATTATATTGTTCATATCCAATGAACTAATGACTAATACTCCACTGAAAAGTCCTTCAGACAGTGGTTTCAGGACAGACAGGCACCTACCTGCACTAACTCCAGGACTTGTGGACAGCTTATTATCCTCCTCCCTGGAATAGTTTCCAGCAGTCCCCTGAATTAAAGCCCAACTATGGGGCAACTAAAAGAATTATCCTTTTCAGTGGGGCTGTAGGGCTAATAGCTGGTTTTGGTCTAAGGGGAACAAAAAAAAAAGAATTTATTTACCCGATAACCCTCTGATCGTCACAGCTTCTTCTCCCCCTACACTATAGTTGTCTAGGGTCCTGACGACATCAAGACCAAACCAGGCTCCATAGCCCTGCACTGGACATGATGACACTGAGGGACAGTTTAATGCCAGAGTTGGGGGTGCAGCTTCTGCCGGAGGAGTGGAGGATCAGGTATGTAAAACTGTTTCTCCTCTGCCCTAGACAAAAACAGACATTACCTTTGCAGTGTGGATGCAGCAGGAGTTGGGCACTGATGTGTCTGGTAATGCCCTCAGTCTCATGCATTAAAGTCATCTAAATTTCCTCAGCCAGACCCCTGAAGCAACTTGAATGACATGTCACAAATATTACACCACCCTACATACAAACATCTACCGACAGTCCATCCATCCACAGCCCACCGACAGCCATCTGCAACAGCCCCTAAACTGGTGACTGCAGTCAGTACCCCAGACCAATATGTAACGCAGATCCTACAAACTGAATTACAATTAATATATGTTGGAAGCCTGTATACTACCTGTGTGTGTATATATATATATATATATATATATATATATATATATATATATACATATACAGGCATACCCCACTTTTAAGTACACAATGGGGTTTATTTACTAAAACTGGAAAGCACAAACCCCAGCTTGTTCAATTAAGCCTGGTAATAAAACCTGGAAGCTCATTGGTTTTTATGCAGAAGTGAGCCTGATTTTGTAAATAAACCCCCCAGTACCAAGCGGTTTTCATCAAACTAAACGTAAGAGTTAATACTTTTTTAATAAATGCTGTGATTTTAAACTACTACTCCATGGTAGGTTACTTTATTTACTTTAATATATGAATGCTGCATGGTGGACGGAGCCTTAAAGGGACCATAGCAAGGGAATATCCTAGGACATCCTAACACAATAGAAAGACCTGGCACCAGGCTAGAACTGGTGGAATATCGCCCTGAGCATCAATAGAACTGAAGGAACATCACCCAGAGAGTCTGTGTAATCAAAAAGCCCATTTGATTACTCACTAAGGTGAGAGTTCTGTGAGTGCAGAGGTGTCACAAGGAGGGGGAAACACACCATAATGTTTATATATATATTCACTTGAGAAGCACTTTATTTGGAATTACTGGTAAGTGATTATTCAGAAACTTCACCGTTCGAAAATGAACTGTCACAAATTTTGAGAAAATACTCACTTGCACTATTAGATGGGCTGCACTATAGATAATGCACTTAATATGTGATGGTATACATCATACTGTAGTTTATGAGATGTATATGATTTTAAGATACACATTTTATTATAGCGTTTGTGTGACATACATTTTTGCAACTGTATTGGTGTCAGGTGTCAGTGTGCTGGCGTCATTACCTTGACGCCTCTCTGGGACCCTAAGTGGTCCCTCTCCTTCACACCGTTAACTTTCCTCAAACACTTCTCGCTGAATCTACCTGTGCTCCCCAGCACATGTTCCAGTTGGGATGCTATTCCCGGGATCCCCTTTTATGCACCATATATCATCGTTGTTTTCCAAGGTATACCTTGTAGATTCCCTCCTTCCTTTTTCCTCCCTCTGTGTTCCCTTCTCATCCTTCACTTCTTTCCCCTTTCCCCCCCCTCCCCCCCTTTTTCCCCTCCCCCTTCTCTCTTGTCTCCTCCACTTCCCTCCCCACTCCCTTTTCCCTCGTCTTTCCCTCCCCTTTCTCCCCCCTTTCCTTTCCCTTCTTTCCCGCCCACTCCCTCTTCTTCCTCTTCCCCCTCTATCTCCTCTCTTCACTCACATCACCACACAATTTCACACTTTTTTACTAGTTCACATCACGCGTGCCTTGCTCTCCCCACCAGTTCTAGTTATTAACCACCTTCTCTACCTTACATATTTGACAAGTAGGTATATCCACATATGTGCGCCCCCTGGTTGCAGCATGGGACCCTGCCTGGTGACCCCCGCTTGTCCTTGCCCGCTGGGTTTTTTAGGTAAGCAGCTGAGCCCTTGTTCCCCTATCTACATATTGTAGCTTTTCTCTATGTATAACCATTGATTGCCTGTTAATTCAATTTTAGACATGCTTCTGATGAAGCGGCTCTCGCCGCGAAACTAGTCAAGATGATTGTCATGACCCTGAATGCACCTTTTTCTTCCCCTTCGGGGACAAGTCTCCTGGTGTTATGTATGGTCGTTACTATTTTAAATCTGTAACTTTCTTGATGTTGTATTCAATAAAATATTTCTCGTGTTTTATATTTGCTTTTGTATAATTGTTACTTATCTCATTAGTACCACAATAGTCCAATTGTGCCCCCCCCTTTTAGTTGACTCTCTGGTTTGGGGACCTTAGACCCAACTCCTCTATACTTTAAGCAGTCATTATTGAAGAACTATTGGTCTTGTCCAGGGGCGGACTGACAACTCATGGGGCCCCCGGGCAATAGAAGATTATGGGGCCCCTGGGCTTACAGATGGTCACCATGCCAGGAGGCAGTGCAGAGGCGGGGCAGCTAAAATCTCGGGATTTTCACATCAAACGCATGTCAGTTTTTGGACATATCAGGAACAGATGTAAAAAAAACACTTTTTACTGAGCCTGGCAACCCTGATGGGGCCCCCTAGTGGCATGGGGCCCTCGGGCAGTGCCCGAGTTTCTCAATGGTCAGTCCGCCCCTGGTCTTGTCAATAACTAGATCAATGGATCAAGCCTGGTGATAAAAGTAATATTTGTTTATGTATTTAGTTAAAGGGTTTGTAAAGGGATTTTTTTATCTTAATAGCTTCCTTTACCTTAATGCAGTGCTGTTTTCATGTCCTCATTGTTTGTTTTTGCTCTCAAGTTGCTGTAATTCTTCTCTGATCTCCACACTTCCTGGTTGTCTGTTTCCTGATAACCACAGTACTGGGAGCTTTCTCTCTGTGGTCACTAATCAAGGAGGTGTGATTACTGTGTGTCTAAAAACCCTCAGCACCAATCAGTTTAGTTTTCCAAAGCATCACTGCCCTGTATTGGCTCTGTGGCTCTGTACATCACAGAAGCAGGAAACAACATGCAAAAACGAAACTAGAAACTAGAAACTGAAGGTACATTATATGATTGATTTTTATCTATTTAATCATTTTTAAAAGGAATCAGTTAACTATTATGTCTCTATACCCTGTAAACAGTCATTTCAGCAAAAACAATGTTTCCTTTACAACTCCTTTAAGTGTGCCTTTAGAAAGAAGCAATTATACAATTTGTTTTTTCCAATAATTGTTTCTTTTTGTTAAGAACAATACAAATAAAATTGCTGTATATATTAATCAACATTTGTAGTAATATCTATACTATAAAGGCATTTAGTATAGAGTTGTTCAGATCTTGATGTCCTGGACCTGCCTACCCCTAATGGGTTATACAGACACATTTTAAAGACAATTTAAAGACCTCTTTATGCTGAGATCAATAGAAATCTTGCCCTCTTGTCCTAATTAAAGCTACATCAGTTCCTTAGACCAAGGATGTGATAGTAAAGAAAAAAAGGAAGTGACTGGTCTTCCTGTAAGTGCTTCCTGGGGCCAGAATAATGTAACAGATACGTCAGGGAGAAGCTGGGGGGAGAATCAATCAATTCAACAAAGAGTACCGTGAGGAAGGGATGGGGAAGACTTCTGTCAATGTGTCAATAAAATTGTCTTTGTATCTTAGTGGGATGCTATGTTAGTCATTGTTAACATGAATCTTTGTGTCACTATCAGTCTGTTACCATAAAAAGTGTCTTCCTGGTGTCTATTTTGGACTTATTTACACTGGCCCAGATTCTCAAAGGGCTTACGACGGCGCAACGCAATGTACGCCGTCGTAAGTCCTAATCTGGGCCGTCGTATCTATGCGACTGATTCTTAGAATCAGTTACGCATAGATATCCATTAGATCCGACAGGCGTAAGGCTCTTACGCTGTCGGATCTTAAATGCAATTTTTTTTTGCCGCTAGGTGTTGCCTCCGTCGTTTTCCTCGTCGAGTATGCAAATTAGCAAAATACGCGAATTCCCGAACGTACGCGCGGTCAACGCAGTGAAGTTACGCCGTTTACGTTAAATTTGCGCCGCGTAAAGTTGCCCCTGCTATATGAGAGGTAACCAATGTTAAGTATGGCCGTCGTTCCCGCGTTGAAATTTTAAAATTGACGTTGTTTGCGTAAGTCGTCCGTGAATGGGGCTGGACGCCATTTACGTTCACGTCGAAACCAATGATGTCCTTGCGACGTCATTTGGAGCAATGCACCCTGGGATATTTTTCAGACGGCGCATGCGCAGTACGTTCGGCGCGGTAACTGAGCGATTCTCCTTCCGGCCAATCGGTTCTCAGGCCCTGCTTCCTAATTTTCCTGATTGGGCAGGAGGAGAATCAGGAAGACAATAGCAAATATTAATTTGCTATTGTCACACAACTGGGTAGGCTCAGGGCTAGTGCTCTGCTCTCGAGCCAACCCTTTTTTTTAAGTCAATTAAAGCCTCAGGCTCTAATCACATGCTATTAAAAAAAAAACATTGGAATCCATGTGTCCAGCGCCCTGCATGTAGATTAGGGAACAGGCACATGGATAAGGGGGGTGGCGCCCCTGTGCTCTGTATGGACGTGCCGCCACTGGTGTTACTAAGGCCTAGTACACACTACTATTTTTTTTCCATTCAACCCAACAGGGCTTAATGAAAAAAAACTGACAGCTCAGGAGAAACCACTGTGCCAACTATGAGGCCCCGTACACACGTCCGAGGAACTCGACGGGCAAAACACATCGTTTTGCCCGTCGAGTTCCTTGTGAAGCCGCCGAGGATCTCGGCGAGCCGAAATTTCCCATTGAACCACGAGGAAATAGAGAACATGTTCTCTATTTCCTCGCCGAGGTCCTCGTCGGCTTCTTCGGCCGAAAGTGTGCACACGGCCGGGTTTCTCGGCAGAATTCAGCTCCAACCGAGTTTCTGGCTGAATTCTGCTGAGAAACTCGGTCGTGTGTACGGGGCCTGAGATGTTAGTACAGCAATCTCCCCAGCTGTTCTATTGTGTTTTGACAGATTGGCTGAAAGTGCTGATCGGGATCCGATCAGCAGACCTTCTTTGGCCATGCACCATTGACACAGGCCGAATGTCTGACAGTTTCTATTGAACCAGAAGGTGCTGCCCAACATTTGACCCATGTGTACAGGGCTTTACTCCCAGACACTGCAGGTATCAGATACTACCGGGTGTGTTAAATACCTGCCCTGTCATTCGCTGTGCTCTCCCTGTATTGACATAAGAGCCCATGGCAGGTACCACAGTGGGGTGCAGGTACTCACATGTGGAAGTTACAAAATACTTACAGGGCTGAAAGAAAGGTAAGTATATAGCATCTTGTCTTACAATGTGGCTTGATTTTCGTTTTAACCTTGTAGTGACCGGGTCACTCTAACAAAGTAAACACATGTTTCCTGATAATAACATTATATAACAATTCTGCATATACAATTCATACATAAAAGACACATGTGTAAACCATCCTGGCCATAGGAGTGACAGTTCACAAACCTACCCAGCACCGCACATGTATATAGTATGTCTCAGCTGTCTGATATATGAAAACACAAACATTTTCACATGTGAGCCCATCTGTTTGCACATCCTACATTTATTAGTATCTAAGGAAAGCCTGAAAAGGATGTACATGCATATGTATTTGCTTCTTTTCGATAAAATATCACTCATACTTCATTTAAAAATAGGATTACATTGTGGCTGCTTGTTTCAAACAGTCTTCAGCTTGTATAAGAGCAGTGTTAACAGCAAGCTTTGCTGAAGCTTTAAAAGTACCATTCAGCTACAGTTTGTAAATGCTGAACACAGATCCTAATAGAAGTGCTGATTGCCACTTTAAGCAAGCTGCTAGCAGGCTTCAGAATTTAATGAAAGCTTGCTGAAGCCTGTTAGTGGCTTCATTGAAGTGGCAATCAGCACTCTCATTAGGATCCATGTTCTACGTTTACAAACTAGAGCTGAATGGTAAAAAGCTTCAACAAAGCTTGCTGAAAGTTTGCAAAAAAACTTAGTGAAAGCTTGCTGTTCACACTGCTCTTATACAAACTGAAGCCTGTGTGAAACAGGCCATACTACATTTGCTTATGGCTCCTGGCTGTTCAGTTTAGATCCGCCAGTCAGTTTTTGGGTTTATTCAAACAGGCGCGCACGTCCATTCAGCATGAAGAGCCCTTTGTTTTCTTTCCTGTCTTAGCATTGCATGCAGGCAGCAGATATTAGCGAATACACATGATTTGACTGCATTGACTCACACACACACAGCAGACCTGGGTGCACAGGCTCTGCATCTGGTTCCATGCACCACATACCTGCATACCTGTGAAATTCTGTTGTGCAGGTAAGTCCGTATAGCTGATGCATGTCCACTCCTTAATATGGGCTCCCTGCACGCAGCTTACAGTACTGCTAGGATGGAAAAGTAAGTAAACAGAGGGCTTTTCACGCTTTACAGCACCTTTGTGGATGAGCCTTTCAGGCAGATCTAAATGGATGTTCCACATAAGCCTAGGAGCAGACAGATCGGACATGCCTCCATTTACATCTGATTACTTCTGAGTTCATCTAGGTCCAAATCAAAACGAAGGCCTCTTGAGCCCCTTAGGGAAAGAGAGCCTTGACTGATGGGGGCATGGCCAGGTACTGGACAAGGCGGTGGTCACGGAACGATTGGTCAGTTGGGGGATGGGTTGGGCCTCAGCTCAGATAAAAGGGGTCGCCCCAGGGAATTCTGGGTCCTTTGGAAGCGTGCTGGGAAGAGCTGCCCACCCTCGCGCCCCTTTTTTGTTATGGTATGTCACAGCTTGCTGCGGTTTTCTTGACCTTGCCAGCAGAAAATGGCCGTAGTGGGCCTTCCCCCTTATGGACACCGAAAGTAGGCCGCCTGTCCAGCACTTATGGTAAGGACAGGCCCCTCCCCCCTTTTGGAATTGTGCTCACAGTACAACTGTGACTGGCACTGGTTATAAAATGTTGAATGTTGAAAACGTTATGTTTGCTTTAATAAAGCTGTGGCCTTGCCCTTTCCAACTTAATGGTTGTAAGAGTGTTTATTTATTGGGATGAAGGGGCAAGGGGGAAGGTTTATGTACATAATTTTGTAGTAAGGGGTACCTGGGGATCATTGCGCCTCAGCAGTCAAGGGAAAAGGTCTGCATCCTTTTTTGTTTCTTGTACCTAAATGTGGCAGATCTGAGGTAGTTGAATATAAATGGGCACACAACCTTTTACATTCACCTGCCCTGGCTGAGACCTAACATGGGTTTGTTAAGGAAAGGACGTGGAAGTCACGAAAGTGACATTTATACCACTTAGCTCCAATTTGTGTTGACGGATCCCCTGTTCATCAAAACGTTCAAGGCCTGTATAAAAGGGTCCTTAAGTCGGCCATAGACGGAGAGATTTTCTTTCCTGTAACCACGGGTTGCATTTGCAAGATTCAAACTGTCTATATCTGGCTTTACAGTTGTTTTCAAACGTTAACCCTGCAATTATTTCTAGCACGTGGATAAGTACAATTGCACTGATTTGTAAAGAAGGACCATTTATCAAGGAAAGATGGACAGATGAATTTGAAACCAAAATACAGACATCTGGGAGCCAGGCGTAGGCCCGGTTCACACTGATGCGAGTTCATAACGAATGTGATGCATCAAAAACATTCTAAATTCTAAATTTGCATGTCATCCATAAAGTCATTGTTTTCAATGACAGTGGTTCACATACATGCGTTGCGATTCCTCTACGAATGTGATGCGATAAAAAAAAGGGTCTTGTGCGAGCTTACAGCGTTGCGTTGCGAATTTAGTCTCCATAGACATCAATGTAAATCGTTCTGGAATAGCATTGATGGTTCACACATGTGCGAATTCCACCACACTACTCTCCACAAAAAACACTAAATACACAGGATTTCCATTGGCTAGAACATCAATCGCAGAATGTCCAACTCCTGAAATTTGCGGTAAAATCTTGGAAAATTTGTGGTAAATTCGCACCTCACACAGGACAAAAAACTGAACAAATTTGCAGCGCAGCAGTGTGAACCGAGCCTTATGCACAAGGCCAGATTTTCCACTAGGTACAGTAGGCACTCGCCTATAGGAGGCAAACACATTACAGTGATTGTCTCATTTAAAAAAAAAGAAAATAGCAAACATGTTATACTTACCTGCTCTGTGCAGTGGATTTGCACAGGGCAGCCCAAATCCTCCTCTCCTCAGATCCCTCTTCACTGCTCCTGGCCCCTCCCTCCTGTTGAGTGCCCCCACAGCAAGCAGCTTGCTATGGGGGCCCCCCGAGCCGAGCTGCAGCTCCATGTGTCCATTCAGACACACAGCTGCCATTCGGCCCCACCCCCTCTATCTCCTGATTGAATAACTGACTTTGATTGACAGCTGTGGGAGCCAATGGCACCACTGCTATGTCTCAGCCAATCAGGAGGGAGAGTCCCGGACGACCAAGGGATTCGTGGAATCACTGAACAGAGGTAGGTACTAGGGTGGCTGCTACACACAGAAGGCTTTTTATCTCAATGCTTAGAATGCATTAAGATAAAAAAAAAACTTCTGCCTTTACAACTCCTTTAACAAAAAATTTTCAGGTTAGGTTAGGACCAGGAAACATGAAAAGCGTTAAAAACAAAACAAGGAAGGGTGCTATATGCCTACATGATCCAGTGGTGCAAATTCATTCCTTCCCTTGCATATAGAAAACATGTCATCTGACTTGCAACTTGTGCAGATAAGTAATTGAATAACAAAGGTAGATGCAGTTCTTCATTTGTGTAAGCTAGAGCTAAATGTAACAATTTAAATCCAGCAAGTAAAATCTAGGAACTGGCCAGCTGTTTGTGGTAGGAAGTAAATCTTGTGTGCGTAATATGCAAAATGTGGCGGCTGCCCTTATGCCCAAGTAAGGATGGTGCAAAGATTCCATAAATGAGCACATGATCATAAATCATTTCACTGTTGCTCACTTTACCATATACAATATGCTGAAACAATTTAAAGATTATAGCTTGTCCTGAATGTGATATTTTTTTGGTTTTGAAAAGTTATGCTTTTTCAGCTTTAGTCAGCCTTGTCTCATGTCTGAAGAATGTATGAGTATGAAAAACCAACAGCTCTATTTTTAGGCTCTGATTGTTCCCCCTGACTTATATATGAAGGACTGGAAAAATAAAAATGATGTTATATTTAATTTAGTCAGCGATATTGGCTTTAGTAAAGAAGAGGATGTTAAAGTGGTTGTAAACCTTTTTTTTTTTTTAAATAAAATTAATGCGCCTGATTCATAGAATCAGTTACGCATAGATAGGGCTAGATCCGACAGTGTTACAATGTGTTACACTGTCGGATCTTTTTTTCAATTTAAAAATGGCGCCGGGGGCGTTCCCGCTGATTTACGATAAATAATATGTAAATCAGCGAGATACGCAAATTCACGAACGTACGCGGACCCGTCGCAGTGTTCTTACGTCGTTTCCGTAGCGGTTTTCCGTCGTATACTTACCCCTTCTTTTATCAGGCGCAGCCAATGTTAAGTATAGCCGGCGTTCCCGCGTCGAATTTGAATTTTCCTACGTCGTTTGCGTACGCCGATTCACGAACACGCGCGTTGCAAGTCCCGCTCACGTCGCAACCACTGACGTCCTAGTGACGTCAGTGGGAGCAATGCACGCCGGGAAATTCCCCGGACGACGCATGCGCATTTAAATCGGCGCGGGAACGCGCCTGATTTAAATATGACACTCCCCTAGCCGCGGAATTTGAATTCCGCTGGGGGATTTAGGATCCGCCGTCGCAAGTTTGGAGGTAAGTGGTTTGTGAATTAGCCACTTGCCTCCTAAACTTGCGGGAGCGGATCTTAATTCACGTAGATCGAGCGGATCTATAGATCCGCTGAGCTACGTGAATCTGGCCCAATGTCTATACTTACCTGCTCTGTGCAAGAGTGCCCCAATGACACTCCTTGCTCCTTTCTTTCATCGGGTGTCCCCACGGAAAGCCAGCTTTCCATGGGGGCGCTGCTGAGTCCATTGACACAGACAACAAGACTAGGCCCCGCCCCCCGCTCCCGTGTCACAGGATTTGATTGACAGCAGCAGAAGCCAAAGGCTCCTGCTGCAATCAATCTGTCCAATAAGGAGAGAGACAGCGGCTGGAGTCGTTGCGCTCGTGTACAGCGCTAGCTCGGGCTCAGGTAAGAAAAAGGGGGGTCAGGGGGGCATTGGCAGCACAGAAAGGGGTTGTAAAGGTTTGTTTTTTATTTTCTAAATAGGTTTCTTTAAGCTAGTGCATTGTTGGTTCACTTACCTTTTCCTTCCATTTCCCTTCTAAATGTTTTTTTTTCTTTGTCTGAATTTCTCACTTCCTGTTTCTCCTCAGTAAACTTGCCCCCATCATCTGAGCGGTGGATAGTCAGCCAGAACATCTTACTGAACAGCTTACTGAGGAGGAACGGGAAGTGAGAAATTCAGACAAAGAAAACAAAGAAAAAAACATTTAGAAGGGAAATCGAAGGAAAAGGTAAGTGAACCAACAATGTACTAGCTTAAAGGAACCTATTTAGAAAATAAAAAACGAACCTTTACAACCCCTTTAAGGTGAAAAACCTTGAGACTTTACAACCACTTTAACATAGCAAAAAAACTACGTTCACATTGCTGGGAACATGGGAACTTTACAGAATGGGATTGTTCCTTGCAAATGACTAAATGATTTTAATGAGCAAAGGGGTCCTTTACTAAAACTAGAGAGTGATAAATTTGGTGCAGCCCTACATAAACACCAATCAGCTTCCAGGTTTTTATGCAAAGCTTAATTGAACAAGCTGAAGTTAGAAGCTGATTAGATACCATGCAGAGCTGCACCAGATTTTGCACTTTCCGGTTTTAGTAAATCAACTCCAATGTGTCAAATTTTCACTAAACTAAATTAACCACTTGCCGACTAGCCGCCGCAGTTTTACTGCGGCAACATGGCTCTGCTGGGCGAAACAACGTCATGTTATGCCAGTTCACAATGTGGCCACTAGGGGTGTGTGCGAGAAGCCAGAGGCAGCATACTTACCTTGTCCCTGGATCCTGCGATGCCTCCCCGGTGTGTTTGAGCTGTGTCCTCCTCGCTGGATTCACATAGTGCCCGTGTGCCGCCAAGCTCCGTTCCCTGCGACGTTACGACGCACGTGGGTGGAGATCAGCGCCAAATTCAAAAAAGTAAATACACACAATACATAAAGTATGCTGTAATCTTACATATTATAGTACTGTATGTAAAAAATACACACCTCCTTTGTCCCTAGTGGTCTGCCCAGTGTTAATAAAAAAACTGTTCTTTCTGCCTGGAAACTGGAGATTGTCCATAGCAACCAAAAATTGTCCCTTTACATCAAAAGTGGTTTTAGAGCAGCTAGAAAACAGCGATAATAAATTATAATCACTTGCAGAATTGAGCGATAGTGATTTGTGGGGAAATTCATCATCAAACAATAAAGGTAATGACAGCGACAATTCTGCAACTGAGCGAATTTCAGTGTTTTTGATTTGATTACATTATTGAATAATTTTTATTATAATTACATTATTATTTGTTATAATTATTTATAGTTATTTATTATATTATAATTTATGATTTTGTTTTTCAAACTTTATCATACCCGGGGTGTCTACTAGACTCTTGTTTGGACAGATTTAAGTGAGTTATTCCTAAGAATTACAGGCCTAAAATATTAAACGCCAAATTTCCATGCAAAATAATGGTACCGCTTTCAGCACCTAAAATCTGAAATAATCATACCGCCAGGGAGGTTAAGGTCATTGTCCCAAGCCACTGGCCCCATGCCAAGTATGCAGTTTAGGGTTACTGACCTACTCTAACATTTCTGATTTGCATGCTTGTATTGGAGCAAGAGACAATTAGTATACCTCCCAACTTTCTAGGATGGGAAAGAACATTATAGCACAAAATATGTACTTAAAGGACGCACCCCTTCCACACCTCCCTATTATGCAGACCATGTAGAATTAATAAGAAACAAGTTACTGAATAAACTGACAAGTACCTTGCCTCACCCCTACTTATTATTTATACTGGCTTTTCAAAAAAAACAAAATAATTAGAGACTGGATGTAGGAATAATATCAAAACACTTATACAAATATAACACATATATAAATAATACATTTTTTACACGTTTAACCTGATTTATAAATCAGTCAAAAAGAGAGACACAGAGGATCAAAGAGTGACACGGAAATTTGCTTTAAATAGAGGGTCAGTCTCTCCAAATGAGGGACAATTGGGAGCTTTGAAAAAGTCACAAAAATTTCCATAGGAGATGGCAACCTTTGGATTTCTCTATACACAGGTTTCTTAGCATTTATGCCATTATGCCATTACAAATCTCTAAAATAAGGAATTGTTCCTTATTTTAGGCTTGTGGGTAGAGCCATTCAAATAAATGTTATGTGCCAATTGTACATCTAGACCTGTTGGGTTAAAGTACAAATGTAGCCTAATATTATAAAGCCTATTATTCCAAACTGTAAACTGTATGTTTGTTGGCCATTATCAGTGCAGTGCTTAGAAGCAATGCCTTCCATGGAGTAGGGCTAACACACCGACGAGACAGTAAAACGGGACAGGCTGATTTTTTTTTTGTCTTTTTCACTATATAACCACTTCAATATCAGGCATTTTCACCCCCTTCCTGCCCAGACCAATTTTTAGTTTTCAGAGCTGTCGCATTTTGAATCACAATTGCGCGAGTCATGCAACACTGTACCCATATGAAATCTTTATGTTTTTTTCCCCACAAATAAAGCTTTCTTTTGGTGGTATTTGATCACCTCTGTGGTTTTTATTTGTTGTGCTATAAACAAAAGAACGATCATTTTGAAAAAAACACAATATTTTTTTCTTTTTGATTTAACCACTTCCCGCCTGGTCAATAACAAATTGACATCCGGAAAGTGGTTCTGAAATCCTGACTGGACATCTATTGATGTCCTGCAGGATTTCATGCCCGCGCGCGCCCGTGGGGGCGCACAACGCGTTGATCAGTGATGCGGGGTGTCAGTCTGACACCCTGCATCTCCGATCTCGGTAAAGAGCCTCCAGTCGTGTGTATGTTTTTCATTGAGAAAACTGTCGAGGAACAAGTTCTCTTGTTCCTCGACGGGAGTCTCAATTTCCTCGTCGTGTTCCTCGTCGGGCTGGTTTACGACGAGAAACACAATCGTGTGTATGCTAAGAAACCCACACATGCTCAGAATAAAGTATGAGACGGGAGCGCACCTTCGGTAAAAGTAGGGTTTGTAATGGAGATAGCACATTTGTCACGCTGTAACACGCTGGAAAGTGCTAATCGTCTCTTACCAAACTTTTACTTAACACGCAGTAACATGAGATTAGCAAAAGCAGCCCCCAGGGTTGTGCCAGTGGAATCGAACTTCCCCTGCCGTTGTATGTGTTGTACGTCACCGCGTTTGAGAATAAGGAGATTTGGTCTTGACAGTGTGTACGCAAAGAAAGCTTGTCAAGATTCTCGAAAAGCCTAACAAGGAACTCGTCGAGGAAAACGATGTTTCATTTACGACGAGTTCCTCGGTCGTGTGTACGAGGCCTCAGTGTTTGACTAGCTTAAAACAGCCTAAAAAAGTAGTTCAATGCTTTTTGGTTCCTTCTGGTCTACCTCTTTATAACCTGCTCGGTTGTTCGGTCAGTTTTGCTTTGAGAAGTGAGCATTCTCTACTTCTTTAGTAAATCAGCCCTTATGTCATTGAGATAAAAACTGTGACTTTAGCTTTCATTTTCTGTTTTTATTCCTATCCTGATGCAGACAGATGCAAGTTTACATCAAACAGGCCAGCAAAGCGATAGGAAACAAATAATTACTTATAAGTGATTAACGTTTTCTAACCTTTCTTGGCCTTGTGTCCTCGACGTTGACCCCGTTAAGGATCCATGCACAGCTGACTTACAATGACATCTGGCAAATGTAAATTGAACATTTTCTTAAATGATTTCTGTAATGACTCTAAATGGCTGCTAAAAAGGTAATGTAATATATTATAACTGTCAGCTTTAAACCTTATGGGTTTCATTTGGCTGACCCTCATTTTATTTCCCTGCCGAGAACATCATTTCAAATCAAATTTGTTTAAAAACCATTACCCAATTCATCATTGCAAATCGGGTTAGTATGGCTGTGTTTAATTTCATTTGGGAGATTTTAATGTTTTAGATCTTGTTTAGAGCATCGCCCAAATGCCTTGAAATTTTTAACTGACAGGGGCAAACTGCCTCGAGCAGCTGGTTGTTGTGAATGGGCATAGCTGGCTCCTGACAACACAGCTGAGCATTCTAGAAGTTTGATGAGAAACTGATTTATGGAAGGCGTAGAAAAGTGGAGCTCTTGCCCAAAGCAAGTATCATCTGCCAAATGAAGCATGAGGAAACTATGGCAATTAAACCTGGAACAAAAATGTAGCTTTTTCTTATAGCAACCAATCGGATTTCATCCCTCAAATGAAAAAGGATTGACAAACGCTCAGGAACAGTCAGGCTGTGTTGAATGCAAGCAAATTAAAGTGACATTAAACAATATTGCTTTTCTCCAAAAATAATCTATACACATCCACTACTAAGGGGTTGAAAAAGCAGAAGGTTTTTTATCTTAATGCATTCTATGCATTAAGATAAAAAGCCTTCGGTGTGCAGCAGCCCTCCTAATACTTACCGTACCTACTGTATTCTGACCCATACAGAAGCTTGGCAAATAAAATGTACATTAGCCAGCGGACAGTACGTTAGCCAGTGGTATTCCTATAATAAATAAAGATGCACAAGTGTTTATGTCAGTACAGGGCCGTCATCAGGGGGGTACAGCCCATATAGATGTAAGGGGCCCGAGCGTCCTGAGAGCTTTCCGCATGATCTTCATATAAATATATCTCTTATAAATACTCCCATTAAAAAACATACTGCATATTTTAACACACGCCGCTTCTCCATCTTACTGCCCTTCCCATTCATTCCGGCAGTTGGACCTGCATTTCTCTGCCCCATTGGCTTGCAGCAGCCCGGGAGGAAGGCGTTCCCAGAAATGTCACAGGGATGGCCACGATTGGTGACAGCGGACTCTCACATCACCCCACGTTGGGCTAGCAGCGCCGTGATTGGAGGGGACACGGCATTGCCTTGGGCGGGGCCGGCTTCTAGTTAGCTGGAGTGCGAGAGGGCGGCCCGAGTAGGTAGTGTGTCTCGTGTTTGTGTGCACAGAGCCAGTGGCGGCAGCGACTCCTGCTCAATATTCGTTCCATAAGACGCAGAGGCACTTTCCCCCTTTTTTTTGGGGGGGTGTGTCTTATGGAGCAAAAAATACGGTACTTGAGGTTGCTCTCTGTCCAGCGATGTCCAAGAGTGTCTCAGCCGTCCAAGATTCTTCCTCCCTGATTGGCTGAGAGCAGCAGCAATCATAGTCAGCTAGCCAATAAGAAGAGAGGGGGCAAAGCCAGGTTGGGGCACTATGTCTGAATGCTGTGGGGGAATTGAACAGGAGGGAGGAGCCAGGATCACAGAAGAGGAACCCGAGAAGAGGGGGATCTGGGCTGTTCTGTGCAAATGCACTGCAACAGAGCAGGTAAGTATAACATGTTTGTTATTTTTATAGGGGGAAAAAACAAGACTTTACAATCACTTTAATGGTCCTGTAATCTATTTTTTATGAAATTGTTTCTTATTGCATTTTTTTGTCTCCTTGTAACCTCCTCCGTGAGCTCCCAAACCTCTTCTTTCCTCCCCCTCACTTCTGTTTGTTTGGAACGAGCAGTGCACGTTAGTTGTGGTCATCTGCACTGCTCCATGCACAATACAAATCCCATACAAGTCCATCTTCGGAGTGAGCAACATATAGTGGGACCATGGAGAACGTATGTAGCCACCCTCTAATAGAAAGTCAGATCACAGCAGCAAAATGGAAGGAATTTGGAGATTTGAAGGAAGGTGAGAGAAAAAGAAGTTACTTTTTTGAATTAAGAATATATGCTTGAATAGAACCATTTTTTTTTTAAACCAGGTTTAGTGTCAACTTAAAGTACAGGTAAACTCTTATTTATTTTTTACAGGTACTTATTGACACTGTCAATTTACACAGCACTTCTCTTAACCACTTTAGCTCTGGAAAATGTACCCCCCTCCCTGATTAGGCCATTCTTTACTATACTTCACTGTGTTAAATTAACTGACAATTGGGCGGTCGTGCGACACAGTACCAAAATAAAATGTATTTCCTTTTTTTCCCACAAAGAGAGCATTCTTTTGGTGGTATTTGATCACCTTTGCATTTTTTATTTTTTGCGCTGTAAGCAAAAAATGACCGACAGTTTTGGAAAAAAAAATATATATTTTTTTACTTTCTGCTATATAACATATCAGATACAAAAAGGTAAAAAATCTAATGTCTTCAACAATTTAGGCAAATATGTATTCTGCGACATATTTTTGGTAAAAAAAAATCCCAATCTCAAAAGTGTATCTTGATTGCTTTGCACAAAAGTTATAGCATCACACACTAGGGGATATATTTATGGAATTTGTATTTATTTATTTTTATACCAGTAATGGTGGCGATCAGCAACTTATAGTGGGACTGCGATATTATGGCAAACAAATTGGACACTAACTGACACTTTTTTGGGGACCAGTGACACTAATACAGTTATCAGTGCTAAAAATATGCACTGTCCCTATACTAATGACACTGGCTGGGAAGGGGTTAACATCAGGGGTGATTAAAGGGTTAAATGTGCTTCTAGGGAGTGCTTTCTAACTGTAGGGGAGAGGGGGGTGCTTTAACTGTGAGATGACAGAGATTTTTGTTCCTGCTTAGCAGAAACACAGGATCTCTGTCTCCCCCTACTAGCAGGATGGCGATCTGCCGTGTTTACATAGGCAGACCACCATTCTGCCTCTCTCTGAATGATTGGTGGGTCCCGGCAGACATCGGGTCCTGCTGGACCCGCTGATTGGCTCCCGCTGTATCCAATCACAGTGGGAGCAGGTTGCCGGTTGCGTACGTGCCTGCCTGACACCCGGAAGAGTGAAGTCACATACCTGTAAGTGATTTTGCACACAGGAGCCGCCGCCCTGCAATATATGTACGCGGGGTGGTCGGCAAGGGGTTAAATAATTTCTGCCCAACATAGGTTGCCCTCTTAGGTTCAGTGAGGCACTATGGACACAGGATCATTCCATGAGTGCCAATAAAGAAGTACCCCTAGGAGGACCCCCTGGCCTGACAAGCACCAGCCAGTAGCCTGTTCCATACCTTTCTCCGGCTTTACAACATAGGACCCCAATATCAGCCTCACGCTGCACAAGCTTTGTTTCTAGAAGCTATTCCCATCATGAAGAAGGAAGAGTGCACGCAACAACATTGTTTTAACTTTTTTACTGCAATATGATTTATTTACATAGTTACATATTTTCAGCCATTCCAATGGTGAATCCACATTCCTTAGTTGCAAACAGATAGAGAACAGCAGAGATTGAGGCCAAGTTGGGTAACAACATATACCTCGGTCCTTCTACTGATTCCCATGACCAACTCCCTATGAGAATTCATTACATATATAGAACCATCCCAAGATACCCCACACTAAGGCTGGCTTCACACTGAAGCGTCAGCCGCGGTGACGGTATAGCGGCGCTATTTGTAGCGCGGCTATACCATCGTGTTTACCGCGATATTTGGGCGCTAGCGGTGAGGTTTTAACCCCCGCTAGCGGCCGAAAAAGGGTTAATACCGCCCGCGTTGTGGCGGTATTACCGCGGTATTACAGCGGTATTACCGCGCTTTCCCATTGATTTCAATGGGAAGGCGCGGTATAGGAGCGGTGAACACACCGCTCCTATACCGCGGTAAAGATGCGGCTAGCAGGACTTTTGGAGCGTTCCTGCTAGCGCACCGCTTCAGTGTGAAAGCCTTCGGGCTTTCACATTGAAGAGTACAGGGCATGATTTTTCATGCGGTATAGCAGCGCTATTTTTAGCGCTGTACCGCATGAAAAACGTCCCAATGTGAAAGGGGCCTAACAGGGCAGGACTGACACTTCCTCACTATTTATGGTACACCCCAATCACAGCAACTTAGACACTTACACCGACTACTCTACCCTACAGGGTTCCCAACCCTAATTATGGCCAGTTGGGGGAATTACAACTAGAGTCTTTGAGCCTCTATACTACATTTTTCTTAATGAAAGCTGTAGATTAAGAAGTTACAATTCCTGTATTGTTCTGGTTTCTGGTAGTAAATATGCTGTGAAAGCACAACAAGAATTTGAAATCTATAATAACTGAAAAATTAAAAATGATATTCCACCTAATGCTTATCAATAACTGTTCAGCTATTGGAACCGTTTGCAAATTTTCAAATGTACAATGTACTTGACATGATTGTAGCCATATTAGTGCAATTGTGACAGAGAAAATTGAGTACTGTCCGTGATACTTTTTTTATTTGCACTAACATACAATTTTTCAGGACAAGCTTTCGGGGTTTCCCATTCTTCAAGGTCCAAGCAGTACTGATTCACAATTTTTTTGGCAGAATGACACAAAAACGAATGGCCTAAATTTAGATATTGGTTTCCTTACCCATTATACTACAGTTTTATGACCCCCCCCTCTGTGACTAGCATCCCCCCCTCTAGTCTATAGCTCTCCCTCTGTCTTATCTCACTAACTCTGCTGCTATCTTTATTACCATTGATTTGTATGTGTTTGTTTTTCTTTCTTTTTTTTTACTTCCTTTCCCTCTGAGATTTTTTTTTTTCTTGTTTTGTTTTAACATTCTGCCCAAAAAATTGTGAATCAGTACTGCTTGGACCTTGAAGAAGGGGAAACACCCCGAAAGCTTGTCCTGAAAAATTGTATGTTAGTGCAAATAAAAAAAGTATCACGGACAGTACTCAATTTTCAAATGTACAATGGAAATACACAGTGAGAATGAATCAACTCCTACACTTCACTTCCTCCTGATCTGTATACGTTCATAAGCCAGAATTTCAATGAGATGTTTAAGGTTTGTAAAAAATAAAAATACACACTCTCCTCCATGCTGCAGCATCAGTTCGATGCTGCAGCTGTCCCCTGCTGGATCTAATGCTAAGTACACACAATCGGTTTTCCCGGCGGTAAAAAGTCCACCGGGAAAACTGAGGGGAAAACCTGCTTTGTAACTTTTTCCCCCTACATACGACCGGTTTTCCCAACAGGAAAAAAGAGAGCTGGAACTGCGATGGAGCATACACACGGCCGGGATTCCCGGCCAAAAGCTCTCATGACAGTTTTCCTGACAGGAAAACCGGTTGTGTGTAAGGCCTCGTACACACAACCGTTTTCCTCGAAAGAATCCATCAAGAAACTTGGTGGCAGAGATTTTTTGCCGAGAAAAACAGTTGTGTGTATGTTTTTCATCGAGGAATCTGTCGTGGATCTCGACGAGAAAAAAAGAGAACAAGTTCTCTTTTTCCTCGACAGGAGTCTCAATTTCCTCGTCGTGTTCCTCGTCGGGCTGGTTTTCGACGAGAAACGCGTTCGTATGTATGCTAAGAAACCAGCGCATGCTCAGAATAAAGTATGAGACGGGAGCGCACCTTTGGTAAAAGTAGCGTTTGTAATGAAGATAGCACATTCGTCACGCTGTAACAGTCTGAAAAGTGCAAATCGTCTCGTACCAAACTTTTACTTAACACGCAGTAACATAAGATTAGCAAAAGCAGCCCCAAGGGTTGTGCCAGTGGAATCGAACTTCCCTTGCCATTGTATGTGTTGTACGTCACCGGGTTTGAGAACAAGGAGATTTGGTCTTGACCGTTTGTACGCAAAGCAAGCTTGTCAAGTTTCTCGACAAGCCTAACAAGGAACTCGTAGAGGAAAACGATGTTTCAATTACGACGAGTTCCTCGGTCGTGTTTACGAGGCCTAAGCCCGAGAACTGTGCTGCTTTACCTCTTCAGCACTCACTGGAGCACCAGAATGGGGGGGGGGGGGGCAGCTGGCTCTGGCTTTGGGCAACATGCTGAGATGGTGAACCAGCTGTCAATTAGGCATCCAAGTGGGTTCCGGCAACTTAGTCGGGATCCTAAGGTGCACTCCTGTGACTCACAAGAGAAGTATGACCAAAAAAGCTTAGGACAGTCTTCCCTTTAAAGCTGGAATTCGAAGATATCATTTCTGATTGACATTTGTACAAATATTTATCACATCTACTGTATATTTAATACAACACATTTTTATTGCAAAAAAACACAATTTATTCTGCAAAATGTGCCTATGGTGCGTTAATGAATAATTGAAACAGCTAAACAGTGATTTATATATAAGACAGGAATTATTGCATCTCTAATCTTTATCATCCTTAATCATTTATCTGTAATCATTAATTATTAAAATGAATTTATTGGTAATCATTAATCATTCTTAACAGTGTTTTTAAATGCAAGCAGTTTAAGTATGAATGAATGAATGAATGAAAAACTTATATAGCGCAGCACATGCGAACTGAATCGCTTCTGGGCGCTTGTTGTTCCTGTCTCTTGACATCAAAAGAGCAGAGTTTTGATCTGTCTTCTGAAAGTCAGGTGGTTTTCCTCCAACCGAATGCTGGTTATCATAAAGTGATTTAGTAGCAGCCTCTTGCTTCCTCTGTACAGCAGAGCTCAAACTGGGGGAGGAAGGAGCAGCAAAATTAGCTCTACCCTACGCATTTCGTCACAAAATAATGTTGTTCGGGGCAGGGGCGGCATGCTGAGTCACTGCACTTTATACAATACAACCTAACCATGCCTCAGTCTGAGCCTTATGTGGCCAATCATGCTTGGATAATAAAACAAGCAAAGGAAATCCCACAGATACATAAGGGACATTAAACCACAATATGTAAAGCTCCGAAGGGGGACTATAAAAGAGCTAAAAATTAATTGCCATAAAAAGAATGTCATAAAAATTACCATAACAGGGTATGGAGGGCAAAACAAACATTAAGCAATCATATAGCTGCCTTAACCAGCTCAACACCATTAAGTGACAGGAAGACATGATGTTGTAAAGCAAAGCAAGAGCATGCTGATAGAGGGGAAGAGCAGAGTGACAGAGAGATGATCTCATCAGTCTGCTGCTTCACTTTTCACTATCCATTCCCTTGTTGGGTTTGGGGAGGAGACATGCAAGTCTGTTCTTAAGCCTGGCTTCTGTTGAATGGTTTAGCTGGAAAAGCAGAATTCTATCAGCCAATGGCTGCAAGCGCTGATCAGTGCATTCTGCCTGGGGTAGGGCTGTCCCCCTGTAAGAATACAAAAGCACAGTGAGAGATTCCCACATCACACATCATTGTGTTGATTCTTGAATAAGTCAATTTTTTTCATTCAACTCGCTGGTTGAACAAAGAAAAAAAAAACGGAACGTGTCAATGCAGCTTTACTGAACTACAGCAGAACAAGTTCAGTTCCCCTCCCTTGCCAGGCAGATCTGTGTTGTGTGTCAGAGCTGTGTAAATCTCGGAGCTGGATGGCCAGAAATACAGATCTTTTGACGGTTAACTTAACCCCTCTATTTTCATTTCACCATTCATTTGTTTGTCTTGGGTTTAAAATAAAATCATGATTGGTTGAAAAACAAAACAATATAAATAATATATATGCAAGATTATAAATAGGCAATTGATAAAATAAATAAAATAAAAATTACTTCAGCTAATGTGGGGGGGGGGGGGTCTTTATATTTTTAATATTACTGAATTAGTGGGAGTTAGATATAAGCCTGACCCAATTCATATGCTGTTAGGTAATGTGAGTCAGTAGCAGCAAAAAAATAAAAAATAAATGGGCCAAACTATACAATTGAAGAAATAAGGCTAATACATACTAGGAAAATTATTCAGAAAAACTAGATCAGGTCACAAAATGTAGATATGAAGCAATGTCTGCTGGAGGTATGTACACAGGAGAGAGCTGATGTTCTTCACTACATTTAGGGGAAGTGGTCCCCCTTGTGTCATCATCTAAGTTCGAAATCTTTTTCTTGTTGGTTGGGTGGGGAGAAGATTTCTTTTATATTTTTGTGCATTTGTAAATGTTATTTAGATGCAAACGTTGACATTTATTTTATATTTCCTACACTGTTGTGTTGTGTTATTGCACACATGTTAAAGTGTGGTATTTTGCATGTTAATGTGCATTATTTTAACCTCCCTGTTGGTTTTCCCGAGTGTGGCTCGGGGTTAAATTTCAGTACCATTAGCGGTAACCCCAAGCCACACTCAGGAAGGCATTGCAGGATACTTGTGCAGTATGCTTACTTTGTCCCCAGGTGGGGCTGGGGTGGAGCTGCACTTAGAAGGTTTTTCACCATAAAGTGGTTCTAATGAATCTTAATGAATTCTATGCATTTATATAAAAATCCTACTGTGCGCGGCAGCCCCCCTACCACTTACCTGAGCCCCATCTAGATCCAGCAATGTTGCAAGAGAGCCTCGGCTGTCTGGGACCATTGGCTCCCGCTGCTCTCAATCAAAGTCAGTAAGCCAATGAGGAGAGAAGGGGGTTAGGGCCAAGTCAGGGCTCCATGTCTGTAGAAAAGCTGTTTGCTCGGGGGGCACTCGGCAGGAGGGAGGGGCCAGGAGAGACGGCAGGGGACCCGAGAAGAGGAAGATCGGTGCTGCTCTGTGCAAAACCATTGCACGCAGTAGGTAAGCATAACGGGCCAGATCCACAGTGAGAGTATGCCGGCGTATCTACTGATACGCCGGCGTACTTTCAAATTTCCCTCGTCGTATCTTTAGTTTGAATCTTCAAACCAAGATACGACGGCATCTGGGTTTGATCCGACAGGCGTACGGCTTCGTACGCCTTCGGATCGTAGGTGCAATACTTTGGCGTCCGCTGGGTGGAGTTCGCGTCGTTTTCCACGTCAGGTATGCAAATTAGCTATTTCCGACGATCCACGAACGTACGCGCGGCCGTCGCATTCTCTTACGTCGTCTATAGTCGGCTTTTTCCGGCGTATATTTAAAGCTGGTATTTTGCGGCTTATAGTTAGACTTGCCATGTTAAGTATGGCCGTCGTTCCCGCGTCAAAATTAGAATTATTTTTTTTGTGTAAGTCGTCCGTGAATCGAAATGTACGTAAGTCCCGTCTAAGTTAAAAAAATGACGTTCTAGCGACGTCATTTAGCGCAATGCACGCCGGTTCATTCGGCGTGGGGACGCGCTTCATTTAAATGAAACCCACCCCCTAATCGCCGATTTGAATTCCGCTGCCAGAAATACACTACGCCGCCGTAACTTACGGCGCGAAATCTTTGAGGATTTGAAAGAACGCCAGGTAAGGTATGGCGGCATAGCGCATCTCTGATACGCTGCGCGGGTGGAGATCTATGTGGATCTGCCCCATTATGTTTGTTTCTTTTAAACAAAAAATAATAATAAATACATGTATAGAATGCATTATGGTAAAAAAATAAAAACTTTTGCCTTTAGAAGCACTTTAATTGGCCTCTAATGCTTTCTCTGGGTCCAGCAAATCATGGACAGAATGTCACTAATTACGTCATACCTAACTCCCAGAGCTGGGATGCCGACGCTATAAACTTGTAAGAGCTCAGGGCTTAGAGTCTCCAGATTTAAACAAGGCAGAAGAAATCACTGGATTTGGAGTTCATTGATCTCCCGCCAGTCACCATGCTGAAAATACCTGCCTGGCTCTCCCCCTTTGCTTCACCCAATATGAAGATAAACCAGATAAAATGTAATAAATGGTAAAGTGGAGCATCAAGACTAATAATGGAAACATGGGTGGACTTAGCCTTTTTTATATACAGTTTTATATACAGTATACCTTCTAAGATGTCTCAGGATTTGATGAATTAAGCCCGAACCATATGTTTCATTTATCTCAAGTGAAAGAAACAAGAGCTTTTGATGGATAGGCTCCATGGCTCATGTCGATGTCCTTTGGGCTGACCATGCAGCTGTTCTTAATGGAATAAAAAAAAAGCTTTGATCATCAACTTATTCCAGGGAATTTGGGGGCATTGTATGGCAGGAGCTGCAAGGGGTGACGTAGGCTCTTCATCTTGTCATTAATAAATGTAATAATGTTACATTTAATATATCAAACAAGGAACATTCAAGCGCATTTGAAATCTCCTTTTTCATTAGTGTAATGCAGTCAGGCTGCATAAACAGAAATAGAGGTAGACGTCTTTTTTATTGTTTTTGCAATATACTATTGTTCTGCAGCCTGGGTTAACATGTCCAGTGCTAGGAGCACGCTGGGGATCTGGGCTGCTGCTCAACACAGAGCGCAACAGTCAGGGTCTCCAGCTGTCCAACACACAATCATAACCTTATTCTTGCACGTTAGCAGGATACATCTGTCTCCACGCAGGAATATTGTCTGGGCTGGTCCAAATCTTATTCAGAGGAACTTGGATCTGATGGAAAGCATTGTGTGATGAATGAAACATGGATGGCAGAGGCACCCTGAAAATAGTGATGGATGAATATCAAAGAAATGTAAATAAACATGAAGGATATATTTATTAACCACTTCCTTACTGGGCACTTAAACCCCCTTCCTGCCCAGACCAATTTTCAGCTTTCAGCGCTGACGCATTTTGAATGACAATTGCACGGTCATACAACACTGTACCCAAATTATATTTTTATCATTTTTTTCCACAAACAGAGCTTTCTTTTGGTGGTATTTGATCACCTATTTTTAGCGCTATAAACAAAAAAAGACATACATTTTTGAAAAAACACAATATTTTTTTTTCCTTTCTGTTATAATAATATCCCAATTTTAAAAAAAAAATAATAATGTTTTCTCAGTTTAGGCCGATACGTTTTCTTCTACATATTTTTGGTAAAAAAAATCGCAATAAGCGTATATTGATTGGTTTGCGCAAAAGTTATATCGCCTACAAAATAGGGGATAGATTTATGATTTTTTATTTTTTTTTACTAGTAATGGCGGCGATCTGCGATTTTTGTCAGGCCTGCGATATTGCGGCGGACATATCGGACACTTTTGACACTACTTTGGGACCATTCACATTTATACAGCGAATAGTGCTATAAATATGCACTGATTACTGTATAAATGTGACTGGCAGGGAAGGGGTTAACACTAGGGGGTGAGGAAGAGGTTAAATGTATTCCCTGTGAGTGATTCTTACTGTGGGGGGAGGGGACTGACTGGGGGAGGTGACCGAGCTGTCTCCCTATATACAAGGGACACAGCATCGGTCTCCTCTCTCCCTGACAGGTCGTGGAGCGAGCTCTGTGTTTACACACAGAGCTTCACGTCCCTGCTCTGCCTCTGGCGATCGCGGGTACCTGGCGGACATCGCAGCCGACAGGCACACGCATCAGCATCACGTGACACGCCGGGCACAGGGACATCCACCCGGCAGGTAAGACCCGCACTGTGGACATCTTTCGTCTATAGCGCGGCTCTCAAGTGGTTAACCTCCGCAAGGTTTACCCCCTTCAAGACCAAGGCATTTTTCGCAAGACCAAGGCACTGTGCTACTTTAACTGGCAATTGCTCGGTCATGCAATGCTGTAACCACATTTTTTATCATTTTTTTCACACAAATAAAGCTTTCTTTTGGTGGTATATAATTACCACTGGGTTTTTATTTTATTTATTTTTAATTTTTTCACAATCAATGTTTATTGAAAGTTTACATAGCATACAGTTATTTTTTTTGCTATATAAACAAACAATTTTTCTTAGTTTCTGTTATAAACGTTTACAAACAAATAATCTTTCTTCATAAATGTAGGACAAAATGTAGTCTGCTACATTTCTTTGGTAAAAAAAAATAACCCAATAACCCTTATTTTTTTAGGCATACAAATGCCAGGACAGTACAAATATCCTCCAAATAACCCCTTTTTGGAAAGGTGACAGTCCAAGGTATTTAGTAAGAGGCATAGCATGTTTTTCGAAGTTGTCATTTTTTATCTCAATTTTTTTAGAGAATGAATAAATTGAATTTTTTTGTGTTTTTTGACAGCTTTTTATTTGTTTATTTATTTTTTATACCATCACCAGTGTAGTACAGCGTTGTCATAAGACTAGTGTGGCCGTGATCAGGGATACTGACTGGTGACAATCAATAAATATGTAACAGCAATTGTTTTAACTGTTATGAATGGCTTTCATGCATGACTCAGGGAGGTTGATTTACTAAAGGCAAATATACTGTGCCCTAGAAGTGCACTGCAAGTGCAGTTTCTCTAGATCTGAGGGGAACCTCTGCTGATTTATATCATCCAATCATGTGCAAAATATTTTCCTTGCATGTTCCCCTCAGGAGTAGATTTGCGGTGCACTAGAAGTGCACTTGCAGTGCACAGATTTTTTACCTTTAGTAAATCAACCCCAACACTATTGTGATGCTGTGATTGTCTCACAGCCATCACATGGTACAGGGTGCTGTGATTGACAAGGTACCATGTGATCCCTGGTGACAAATCACAGATTATACAAAGTAGTAAACAATGATTTCATTCATACTATTGTTTTCTAGGTGTCATGTGATCACACCACAATCATCTGGCCAGTCACAGTGTCTCAATAATGAGCACCACAATACACATTGTCTACCAGGGTTGCAGATCACATTGATGCACTGCAACGTAAGGGTATGCCTCAGTGCCTGGGGGAGCCATTTGACAACAATAAATGTGGTTAAACACATCTGGGGCACAGGCCTTCTGTAAGCCTTGTTGGCTCCCAGTCAATGAAGCCTATTTGATTTCCTTCTACATAATAATGACATAGACGAGGTTTCAAGTGACTTAATTGTTTTGATTTGGGCTTATGTGGATTTTGATTATACAATGACGCTCTCACATTGCTGAATCAAGAACGCAGGAGCCTGGAGGAGAAAAGCAACAAAGGAAAATCTCACTATCTACAAACTACTTACCAAGAAATACCATAAAGAAATTTTTCAAAGCAAAGAAAGAATATTTTTCTAATACCATCTCAAAAGCCCTAAACCGCCCCGGCAAACTTTTCAAACTAGTCGCTCAGACTATGAACCCCACCTGTCTAGAACCTCCAGCAAACGAAACACAAGAACTCTGCAATCAACTATATGCTTTTTTTATTGACAAAATCGAAAACATTCATGAAACAATACAGCAGAAGAAACAAAAAGACCTCATCCTGCTAAAGCAAGAAAATAATGTAAAAATAAATATTCCTCAATCGTTGCAATTCACTTTGTTACCAATCACTATCGACACCACCAAAAGCATCATCAAAAATCTCCGGCACCAAACGACATCATTACCACAAAACTCCTGAAAGAATGTGCCAATATTGTGGCACCCACAATAACACATCTCATAAACCAATCATTTAAAGAAGGCATCGTTCCAATTTCACTCAAGCAAGGCATAATCAAACCCCTCCTAAAGAAACCCAACCTCGACCCCAAAGACCTAAACTGCCGCAGACCAATAACAAACCTGAGCACCATCTCCAAGATCATGGAGAAAGCAGTAGTACAACAGCTGCAACTCCATCTGGACTCCCACAAACTCCTGGACCCACTACAATCAGGTTTCCGCCCAGGACACGGGACTGAAACGGCACTTCTCAAAATATGGGATGCCGCTTTTGAAGCAGCAGACGAAGGAGAATTGGTGCTCCTGGTCCTGCTGGACCTAAGTGCAGTTTTCGACACAGTAGATCACAAAACGCTTCTCGTGCGTCTCACAGAAGTAGCCGGAGTCGCAGTTTCGGATCTACCGTGGTTCACATCATTCCTGGAAAATCGATCTCAGACAGTCAAACTAGGAGACTTCACGTCAGAAGCCTGCACCATTACATGTGGAGTCCCACAAGGATCAGTGCTCTTCAACATCTACCTCCGCCCACTCCTCGCAATCATCAGCAAACAGGACCTGCTCTATCATTCTTACGCAGACGACACTCAACTTTATCTTCGCATCACCAACAAAAAAGACCAATATCATGGATGACAGAGAGCTCCCTCAAACTCAATGGATCCAAAACAGAGCTGCTCCTTCTACACGCAAACCGGAAGACTAATTCTAGGACGACTTGAGTTCCTCCCACCATCTTTGGACAAACCATCATCCCTAGCAAAAAAGTAAAAAGCCTTGAAGTTATCTTTGACTCCGACATGTCTATGGATGCACAAGTAGGATCGGTGGTCAGCGGATTTCACTATCTTCTGCGCTTTCTGCGCAGACTCATCCCCTTCATCCTGAAAGAAGACACAGCAGTAGTAGTGGGAACACTCATCAATTCCAGACTCGACTACGCAAACTCCCTCTACCTAGGACTACTGATGTCTCGTCTACAAGTGGTCCAGAACACGGCAGCCAGACTGGTAGCGGGTAGCGAGTAAAAAAACGTGGGAACCAATCTCCACGGCCATGAGGACCCTCCACTGGCTAGCCGTAAAGGATCGGGTGACATTCAAGACCCTCTGCCTCACCCACAAAATGCATGCAAGGAATCGCGCCGCAATACCTATGTGAGAAAATAAAACACTACACCCCAAGTCGGGTCCTCTGATCAACAAATAAGAACCTCCTCCACATCCCCAAATCTCGCTACAAAATGAAAGGAGAACGACGATTCGCTGTCCAAGGACCTCGGTTATGGAACGCTCTACCCGCAAAATTACTGCTGGATCTCCGCTTTAACTCTGCTTTAACTGCTTTAGCCAGTGTAATTAGTACAGTGACAGTGGCTATTTTTAGCACTGATCACGGTATTAGTGTCACTGGTTCCCACAAAGTGTCAGTTGGTGTCAGACTGACCACCGCAATATTGCAGTCCAGCTATAAGTCGCTGATCGCTGACATTACTAGTATATAAAAAGAAAGAAAAATTCCAGTATACATCCCATAGTTTGTAGATGCTATAACTTTTGTGTAAACCAATCAATATACGCTTATTGTGATTTTTTTTATACCAAAAATATGTAGCAGAATACATATTTGCCTAAATTAATGAAGAAATGCAATGTTTTATTTTATTTTATGGGATGTGTTTTATAGCAGAACCTTTTTTTAAAAAAAAAAAAAAAAAACAGTGGTGATCAAGTACCACCAAAAAAAAAAAAAACTATTTGTGGGAAAACAAATAACACACATTTTGTTTAGGTACAGCGTTGCATTATCCTCAGATAAAATAACGCAGTGCCGTATCACAAAAAAATGGCCTGGTCATGAAGGGGGGGGGGTAAAGTGCTTAGCATATCGGCTCACGTGGCAGATTGAGTTGGCAGTCTATATCAAACGTCTAACCAGAGGGAACTCTTCTGATTGCAATTGCTGATCCGTGTTCCATGGGAATCAGCCAAATTCAGGTCTCCATGACATACAGGACTCCCCCAAGCTACGCACCCACCATCAACATAAAGATGATCTGAGCTGGGTGAGGGCGCTCGTTTACAATATTACAGTGATCACATAAAAACAAATTCTGTAATTATCCAGAGGTTTTAAATAAAACTGGATTCATTTACAGTAAAAAAAAAAAAAAAGAAAACCCTTTTAACTATTTAATTACCAGAACACACAGCTCAGAGAGAACATTACTGTCTTTATTTAAAGCAAAACAACGGAAAGATAATCATTCCAGAACACGAGATTACGAAATATCAGTGAAATATCAGCTCTGAGCAAACATGCTTCTGCCTGGCTGAGCAGGAAAAAAAAATCCACTTCTACATCATTAAACCAATGCTCATCTAGTCCTTAGGATATAATTTAATTTGCATGAATCTCTAGTACAAGCCATATGTAATGTACATTTAATGGACCATGTTGTTATTATGCTTGGAAAAAGTCATTTTGTCTTAGCTTGAAATGCATTATTGGCAAAGCTGCTACTGTATCAAGAAAGCAGCATATTGTTGCTGAATTATCATTTAGATCCCAAGTATTATCCGGAGGATTAGCAAAGAAAATATATGGTAATGATTAGCTTTGAATTGGTTGTAAAAGGCATACATAATTTTCTGTGTTTATAAACTGTAATGAATCAGATTAATAATTACATCACAACATTAGCATATGAAGGCACATGTAATAGTACTTACTTTTTAAATTCTTTAAGATTCCAACTAAATACTTTAAATTGAAGATATCCTTCTCTCGCCAGCATGGCGGATATATATATATATTTTTTAATGCATCCTTAGGCCTTGTACACACGACCGAGAAACTCGACGGGCGAAACACATCGTTTTGCTCGTCGAGTTCGTTGTGAAGCCGTCGAGAAACTCGACAAGCCAATTTTCTCCATTCCCGTCAAGAAAATAGAGAACATGCTCTCTTTTTGGCTCGTCGAGTTTCTCGACAGTTTCCTCGACGAAAATGTACACACGACCGGTTTCCTCGGCAAAAAAATATCTCCCAGCAAGTTTCTTGCTGGTTTTTGCAGAGAAACTCGGTCGTGTGTACGAGGCCTTACAGAGATTTAATTTTTTTTCCACATAAAAGGTTACGTAGAGTGAATTATGGACCACAAACATTGTTTAAATGTCAGTATCTAGGCACAGAATGGGCTCCTGCAATGTGTGTACCGATTGTTTGTAGTGAAACCTGTTATTTTACAACTGTGACTAACAACAGACTTTAATCATCTATCGAATACACCTGCTTATATTTCATACCCATGCTCGCCATATCCCCCAAGAGAGACCAACTGCAACATCTCCAATACAATCTTGTGATATTCTCAATGTATATGAAGCTGATATCATCAAAGTAGATGTCCTTATATCGGCCTGTGTCAACAGGTTTTCATTCGATTAAGCAGGTTTTGCATTCCCATACATCTCCATGCTTGAAGCAGGTCAAATGCAGGTCAAAAGGAAGTCAGCTGTCAGTCAAATGTGCCTGTCAATAAATTCTGAATGATCTCAGAAGCTTCTCAAACGGATGTCAAACCGATGCAATGGACACGATTGGCAAAGACATTGTAACAAAACGTCTCACACTCCGCTTGAGTGCTTTCGTCATATACCTTCCTCCTAGACTGAATGTAGATATCAGATATTCCAAACCACTAACAACCAATAGGCAGTACTCATTTGGTTGCTTAACATGAACTGTTTATTGAAACACATGTACAGAGAGGTAACACTCAGGGACAACTCCTCCCCCAATTGTTATTGGACAGCTTACTCCTCTCCTTTGCGCTCAGGTGTATTCAAACTTCTCATCAGTAAACAGTCTTATCAGCAGGGAGGGGCTGCTGGAGGAATCCCCCCTCCAAATAGATATACATCCCATAATATACTTTTCTCCCAAGGCAGACAGACACAATAGAACAATGGAATACAACCACACTCCAAATGACCCAGCAAAGTATACACAAAATGAGAAATATATATATATATATATATATATATATATATATATATATATATATATATATATACAACATTCCAGTGTGGTTGTACAGTGAGTCTGATTAGTACAGATCAGAATGGCGTTCTCGGTCACCCTGTGCCCCTATTAGAGTCGCAGGGTGACTTAGACATAGGAGTGCACGAGGAGCTGAAACAAAGGTTTCCCGAGGAGCTGAAATAAGGGTTTCCCAACCTCCCCTAAGGATTCTGGGTTCCACAGGTCCCCTGCCCAAAGTGACTCCTGTCACAGATATCCATAGTAGTGCAGAGAGCTTCCAGGTCTTGTGCATAGAAGCAGTTTATTGTTCTTTTGGATGCTCCATTTTTTCTAGATACATGTCCTCTGTCCTTGTATGGCATCACACCTGGGTCTGTCTCCACCAGGACTCACAGGGCACCTGTAACATATGGCAGTTGACCATTTTACTTTTGCTTGAACATGGAAGGCTTTGCAGTCACAGTACTGTAATGCTGTGAATCACCCTGCCTCTAGTAGTAAGTAGCAGTTTTGTAACTAATAAGTGTTAATCTGACTTATTATGAAGACAATGGCAATAGGCAAAAGCCACTAACAGTCAATGCTGCAGTAATGCTGGCCTTTTTCCAGGTTCAGCTATTTTTCCAGCTTCCTTGTGTGAGCTTTGAGTCCAGAGTAGATAACATGAAGATTTGGCACTAAGGATGTGATGTCTAGATTGTAATGTTATAGTACATGGCACAAACAACCCAAACAACACCATTTACTATATAGAGCACAGGTGACAAACACAAGGCCCACGGGCCGAATCCGGCCCTCCAGGCCATTTCATGTGGCCCTCGCACCTCTCCTGTATCTGCAGGAGAGCTCCAGCCCTCCTCTGGTACTTCTCCAGACCCTGTACTTTCTGCTTTCAATCATAGCATCCAGCTTCTTCCCAGCAGCAGCATAAGGAAAGGGGGGTTCACTGTAATGTAAGGGAGGGCGGGGAACTCAACTTCTGATGGTGGGGTGGTTCTTGACATCTAATTTAAGGGGAGGGGATGTGCTGGACATCTAATCTTACAGATACAACCGGCCCTTTTGAGGGCAATCATAATGCTGATGCGGCCCACAATGAAATTGAGTTTGACACCCCTGATATAGAGGTTTGGGTTTAAAAATGTGAAGGGTCATAAACTACTGTGCAAAGATTTTAGGCAGGTGTAAAAAAATGCTTTAACCACTTGCCGACCGCCTTCCGCATATATACTGCGGCAAGGCAGCTCGGGTGATCCGTGCATATGGTACTGCGGGCGCACGTTATAACTTTTGCGCAAACCAATCAATATATACGCTTATTGTGATTTTTTTTTTTTACTAAAAATATGTAGAAGAATACATGTTGGCCTAAACTGATGAATACATTTTTTTTATAAATTTTTTTGGATATGTATTATAGCAGAAAGTGAAATTATTATTTTTTTTTTCAAAATTGTCTATTTGTTTATAGTGCAAAAAAAATAAAAATGCAGAGATGATTAAATACCACCAAAAGAAAGCTTTATTTGTGGGAAAACATCAATTTTGTTTAGGTATAGTGTCGACGACCACACAATTGTCAGTTAAAGCAACTCATTGCTGCAAAAAACTGCCTGGTCATTAAGAGGGTAAGTCCTTCCGAGGGTAAAGTGGTTAAATTAAGAATGTGTTAATAGTTTATTTTTTCATCAATCAACAAAAAGGAAAGTAAAAGAAAAGAAAAGGAACCACCCTTTGCCTTCAAAACAGCATGAATTCTTCTAGGTACCCTTGCGCACAGTTTTTGAAGGAACTTGGCAGGTAGGTTGTTCCAAACATCTTAGAGAACTAACCACAGATAGTCTGTGGATGTAGGCTGCCTCAAATCCATGGGGGCCAAACCATAACTTTCAGGACTCCTTGTTTGTCTGTATGCTGAAGATAGTTCCTAATGACATTGGCTGTATGTTTGAGGTCGTTGTCCAGAATAAATTTGGGCCAACCATACATCTCCCTGGTGGTATCTCATGATGGATATATATCTGCCTGTATTTCTTAGCATTGAGGACACCATTGATCCTGACCGAATCTCCAACTCCATTTGTAGAATTGCAGCCCCAAACTTGAAAGGGACATCTAATATGTTTTAATGTTGCCTGCAGACACTTATTATTGTACCGCTATTCAGCCCTTAAGCAAACAAACTGCCTCCTGCTACAGCTTAATATTTCAAATTCTGACTTATCAGTCCAGAGCACCTGCTGCCATTTTTCTGCACCCCAGTTCCTAAGTTTTCATGCATAGTTGAGTCTCTTAGGCCTCGTACACACGACCGAGAAACTCGTCGTAAAAGAAACATAGTTTTCCTCAACAAGTTTCTTGTCAGGCTTGTCGAGCTTTCTTTGCGTACACACTGTCAAGACAAAATCCCGTCATTCTCAAGCACGGTGAGGTACAATACGTACAATAAAGGTGAAGTTCGATTCCACTGGCACAACCCTTGGGGCTGCTTTTGCTAATCTCATGTTACTGCGTGTTAAGTAAAAGTTTGGTAAGAGATGATTCGTGCTTTTCAGTCTGTTACAGCCTGACGAAGGTGCTATCTCCATTACAAACGCTACTTTTACCGAAGGTGCGCTCCCGTCTCATACTTTATTCTAAGCATGCGCGGGTTTCTAAGAATACACACGAATGTGTTTCTCGTCGTAAACCAGCCCGGCGAGAAACACGACGAGGAAATTGAGACTCCCGACGAGAAAAATGAGAACTTGTTCTCTTTCTTTCTTGTCGAGATCCACGACAGTTTTCTCGACGAAAAACATACACACGACTGTTTTCCTCTGCAAAAAAGCTCTGCCACCAAGTTTCTTGATGGATTTTGTCGAGGGAAACGGTCGTGTGTACGAGGCCTGAGCCTTGTTTCCACATCGGAAGTATGGCTTTTTGGCAGTAATTCTTCCATGAAGACCACTTCTGGCCAGACTTCTCCGGACAGCAGATGGGTGTACCTGGGTCCACCAATTCTGTGCTGATGGTATTGTTGCACATCTTCAAATGTTGAAGGGAAGTAAACACGATGTGTCTTTTATGTGATGTATTACGTTTCTTTTACTAACCACTGCGTCTCCAGTCCTCAATGTTGCCTGTTTTTTTGTGCTTCTTCAAAAGACCTTGAACAGCACATCTTGAAACCCCAGTCTGCTTTGAAATCCTTGCCTTGGAGAGACCTTACGGGTGCAGTATAACTACCTTGTGTCTTGTTGCTGTGCTCAGTCTTGTCATGGTTTATGACCTGTGACATAAACTGTCTTCCACAACCTCACCTTAGTAGAGTTTAGCTATTCCTAACCCAGTTTTAAGTTTCCTACACTGTTTCTGTTTCAGTTGATAACTGTGTTTCAACCTAAATATGAAATTGATGATCATTAGCCCCTGCTTGGTATAATTAGTTAATCATACACCTGACTCTAATCCTACAACGGCCCTGACTTTGCACAAGTGTACAAAGTGTGCAAGTGTAAGAATTGATGCTGGTTTGAAGTCAAAGGGTAGTCACACCAAATGTTGATTTGATTTAGATTTGTCTTCTGTTCATTCACTTTGCATTTTGGGGAAACTGATAAAAATAAATAAAGGGAAATATATATTTTTGAAGCAATTCTTACTTTACAGCATTTTTCTCACCTTGGAGAAAATAGTGGTACAACAGCTGCAACAGCATCTAGATACTCACAATCTACTCGATCCATTTCAATCAGGTTTCCGTCCCGGACACGGGACAGAAACGGCCTTACTCAAAATATGGGACGATGCCCTCGAGGCCGCAGACGAGGGAGAATCCTGTCTCCTGGTTCTGCTAGACCTAAGCGCAGCCTTTGACACAGTAGACCACAAAATGTTACTGATGCGACTGGCCGAGGTAGCCAGAATCGCAGAAGGTGATTTACCATGGTTTTCCTCCTTTCTTGAAAACCGATCACAAACAGTGAAACTGGGATCTTTCACGTCGGAAAAACGCACGGTGCCATGTGGAGTCCCCCAAGGATCCCCCCTGTCACCGGTACTGTTCAACATCTATCTTCGCCCTCTCTTTGATATTATCAGTAGCCAAGAACTACTTTATCACTCTTATGCAGACGATACGCAATTGTATTTTCGCATCTGCAACAAAAAGGATCATCATCTCAGTTTAGAGAAATGTCTCTCTTCGATAGAAAACTGGATGACTAAGAGTTATCTTAAACTCAACAGTTCCAAAACAGAACTCCTTATGTTTCACGCCAGCCGAAAGAGTCAACTGGCAACAACCTGGACACCCCCGCCCATTCTGGGCCAAATCATCACCCCTAGCTCCAAAGTCAAAAGTCTAGGAGTCATTTTTGACACCTTCATGACAATGGACGCACAAATAGGGTCAGTAGTCAGCGGAGCGCACCATCTGTTGCGCCTACTACGCAGACTTATTCCATTTATCCCCAAAGAAGACGTAGCAGTCGTGGTGGGAACAATCGTGAATTCCAGACTGGACTATGCAAATGCCCTTTACCTCGGGCTCCCAAAGTACCAAATCGCTTGTCTGCAAGTCGTACAGAATACGGCCGCCAGACTGGTGACTGGGAAAAGGACATGGGAATCAATCTCACCTTCGCTGAGAACCCTTCACTGGTTGCCAGTAAGACAGAATTGTATTTAAAGCACTCTGCCTGACACATAAGTACATCCATGGGAAGGCGCCGCAATATCTTTGCGACAAGATAGAACCTCACAATTCTAATCGCGTTCTGCGATCCACTGACCAAAATCTGGTCAAGGTGCCAAAAACCAAATACAAGTCCAAAGGAGAAAGAAGGTTTGCTTTTCAAGGTCCGAGACTATGGAACGATTTACCAACCAGCGTTCGGTTGGAGGAAAACCACCTGACTTTCAGAAGACAGATTAAAACTCTGCTCTTTTGATGTCATGAGACACGAAACATCAAGCGCCCAGAGGCGATTCAGTTCGCATGTGCCGCGCTATATAAGTTTTTCATTCATTCATTCATTCATTCACCTGCCTAAAACTTTTGCACAGTACATTTTAGGGGGGGCTGGGGGTTTGGGTGGGGGCTTCTGCACACAGAACCTTCATGCATAGAATGCATGAAGGTAAAAATAAAACCTTGAGTCTTTACCACTTTAACATCTCTTTTCTATGTTTAAATGTATTTCCATCACCTGTAAATCACTACTAAATACAGTTTACTATTGTGTCCTATGTGAGGTTTACTACAAATACGACAAAACCTGCAAAGATGTTATATAATCATGGCTCTTGTGCTTTTGTTGAGTGATTGACTCTCGTTGCATGCCCCTTTAACATTCTCAGACAGAAAACCTTCAATAATAAAGAACCCTTCTGCTTAATTTTCATGTTGATTGAAAGTTGTTTGTAATGGTTTATTCAACTATGCAATCACAAAATGCAGCAATATAATTAGCTGTCTTAAGATTCACACTGAGATGTCAGCAGTCAAGCCTTGCCTGTCAGTTGCAGGTAGCGGCACATGTTTAACGAAAATAACTCAGCAGAAACCATGGTGCGAAGATGTGGAGAGCAGAGACAATCTATTGCTTTTAGGAATTCATGGTTTACAATACATGTGACAAGTACAGTAACCCATAACAAGCCAGAACAGTACAAAAATGTGATTCTCGAGTACTGCCCATTGTTCCTTGTATTATTTTATTGCATAAATCTGTTTGTAGGAGTTGCACTCATGATCAAGGCCAAATAAGTGACCTATGCACCTTCCACCGCCACCGCCACCACTATAAATATTTAAATCTAGTTCCAGTGGTCCTCCAATCAAGGAGGAGGTGAAAACGTTTAAGAGACTCTTTTAAATCAGAGTGTTTGGCCTAATGGCATCTAGGAAATTGGTCTTTGATTGCTGGGTTAATCAACAATAATGGTGATCATACCAAGTTAAAGTAGATGTAAAGTGTGACTGTATGACATTTTGTTTGCTAAAGTGCTGTGTGTCACAATCAATTGCCAATCAATCTTTTTTTATAACATACAATGTTCACCTTTTCATCCTGTCACGCATGCCAGTGCTGTTTATCTCCTCCAAACCTTTGTAGCCACTTCCCGTTTGCATGCATTAAGTCTCTGGACTGACTTCTTGACGATGACAATGATGTGTTGGGAGGTGCCTGACCGGGGACACTCACAGAATGCAACTGTGGTGTGTAGCAGAGCAGGTCTCGGATGTGTCAACAGCATCTGTTTTGAGGGATGAAATGCGGCCTGTACAGTGAGTCTGGGGAGCTTTCCAGGAAGGATGGTATATCCCTATCGTTTACCTACTGGTCTGGAAACTCTACCCACTGCTAATCATTGTCCCTGTCAGACGGGTGATCTGTCCAACTACACTACACAGTACCCACATGCGAAATGCGTTCCAAGGCTTGGAACCAGGGTCTAAAAAAGCCCTGCCCAACCCAAGATGGCTGCCAAAGTCACATGGAGCAGCAACATCCAATCATATAGCTTTGCCAGTGACCCAGGAAACCATAGAGGAACCATATTACTCTTGACCTTCCCTCCAACTGCAATGCCGCTGTGGTCAAGCTCCATCTACAGTGGAGAAAATAGCCAGCACCTGCCTACAGATGGACCATGCCTGTGTTGTGACTGGATGCATGTAGTCTCCACCAGGGATGCAAAGGACATTGCAGGAACACAATTGGAAGGAAGCTGTCACCCCAATAACAGAAAGAGTTTGAACAATGACCTTCATGGCAGACTTTTTTTTTAAATAAAAACTCTACAATTAAGAGCATTAAATTAAGATAAATTAAATTACACAACATGTTATGGCCTATATGATATTTTAGTGAGAGGGTTTAGATCCACCTTGAAGGTAGGTGCGTTTTACTAACTGGTCAGGTCCTAAGTCTTAAAGTTAATTTTTTTTTCTCTATCCATTTCCTGCTGGGGAAATTTCTCTTCACTTTCTGTCTTTGAGATGTAAAGGTAAATAGAATATCCCCAAAGTGAGGGGAATTCCCATCTTAGATAGTTGCCACCCTAACATTTGTCCCGACTGGTTTATTTATATTTTCCTCTTGCTCTGGTGACAGCTCCAAAAGTTTGAATTCCTTCTCACTTTTGGTTCTGGGGACAATGATCACCAGGAAAAAAAGACAGAATCGATTTCCCAAGAGGGAGTACAGAGAGCAATAAGATCTGACAAAGAGTAATAAGAGTAAAGGTAAAAAACCTTCTCTGTGCAGTAGCCCCCCAGCACTTCCCTAATACTTACCTAAGCCCCATCTCGAACCAGTGATGTACAAAAGAGCCTCGACTCTCTGTGGACTCTCTCTCCTTATTGGCTAAGACAGCAGCAGGAACCATTGGCAACCACTGTTGTCAATCACAGCTAGTGAGCCAATGAGGAGAGAGAAGGGGCAGGAGCCGGGTGCAGCTCTGTGTGTGAACGGACACGCAGAGCAGTGCTTGGGTGCCCCCATTAAGCACTCGGCAGGAATGAGGGCCCAGGAGCACCGACGGAGGACCTGAGAAGGGGAGAATCAGGGCTGCTCTGTGCAAAACCACTGCACAGAGCAGGTAAGTATAACATGCTTGTTATAAAAAAAAAATCCTTATAATATCACTTTAACTCGTCCCCACTCTATCCAAAACAAAAAAAAGGTTTTGTCTTTACATACACTTTAAAGCGGAAGTAAACCCATTAATTTAACAGTTTCAAAAAACAGTTACATTTCCGGCACATGCCGGGAATGTAACACTCCCATTGGTTGCGCTCTCAACCAAACTGTTAAATCATCCAATAGCTGGTGTCATAACTGATCACATGTGCAGCATCATGGCAGTTGTAGATCAAACCGAGGCCAAGATGGCCGCTTGCTTGGCTGTAAATGATGGGAGGGTTTACTTCCACTTTAAGTTACTAAACTATCATTTGTAGGCAAATTCAAGGTTGCCTAAATTGTGAGACAGCAGTTTGGGCCTTATAAATATAGTGTGCATAGTCAGGGGGTGTGGGAGAAAAGGTAGAACAGGAAACCGGATTAACCCCTGCATTAGTGTCTACAAGATTATAGTTTCTCACAAATCCAGATAGATACAAAAATGTATCAGCTCTTCAAAACTTTTACTATCTTCCATTTTGTCTTTTGCGCAGATGTACCTAGTAAAATGACAGTAACCAACAAGCTTCTCCCAGCCTTGTAAGAAGCACCATCTCTGGAGTCTTATACCTATTATCTCTATGTAATTTACTGTCTTCGTTTTATACGTGTAATTGTAAAGTTTGCCAGACATGTGCCTTTAGTAAAATGTGTCTGACTTTCTTTGCCACAAGTATTTTGTGGGATTCATTTAAGTAGAAAGTAGCTATTTGAGATCAAAGGGAAACATAGAGTCAGCAGGGAGCTTAGGTAATGCATGAACAAGGCTTGCAGAAAATGATACTTGAGGGTAATGATCACATGCCTGAAAGTAGGTTTGCTTGTTCTTGACTTTTTGAAACAATCGTTGTTTTGTAAACTGAAAATATTAATTGCTTTGCGGTGATGTTATTTTAGGATTATATGGAAATAGTAAGGAAAGCTAAACATATACACCTCTGTTAGATATAGCCAACTCTTAACAATGAGAAAACCACCAAATTCCCACCGAACCTGTACCAGGGTTACATTACAAAGAGAAGCAGAAGATATTCTGCTTTGCGAGTCAGCATATCTTATGTAAATTTAGGGAAGAGTCCTTGACCTGAAGTTGATTGGTGGATACTTTAGGAGGAATTTGTACATCTCTCATGCCTCGTACACACGACCGAGAATCTCGTCAGGAAAAACCCGTTGTTTTCCCTAACGAGATTCTTGGCAAGAAACTCTTGCCGTCGGAGTGTACAGACTTTAGTTTCAAAAGAACCGCGGTTCTCTTGAAAGGAGAGAACGCGATGATGTCGTTGCGTACGACGAGCATGCTTTTGTCACATTCGATGCCGTCGCCACCATCTTGCTTCACCCAACCTATGCAGTGGAAGCTACCGCGCATGCGTCAAAGTCATTTCAAGCATGCGTGGGTTTCCACGGCGACAGGTAAGTATACACACTCTCGGGTTTCTCGTCGGAAAACAGGCCGACAAGAATCTCGACGAGAAAAAAGAGAGCAGGTTCTCTTTTTTTCTCGTCGAGATTCTGGTTAGATTTCCAGACGAGAAACCTGAATGCCTCGTACACACGAACGGGAATCTCGGCAAGAAGCAGTTTTCTTGCTGTTTTTTGACGAGAAAACCGGTCGTGTGCACGAGGCTTTACTCCTGGACTCCGGAGGAACCTGGCAAAACCACGAGAGTGCCAGCTGCTTCCTGGCCATTGTAAACTCTACTCTGAATGCAAGATAAAGAATGAATATTAACGTACAGACATTCCAGCATGCCAAGAAATCGAGAGTTCTTAAGAAAGACAGATAAATCAAATTTGAGTTATACAGCCTGTCATGTGTAAGTTACTGAAATACAGATTACAGTACTGTATAAAATAATTACACACCCCTTTGTCCCTAGTGGTCTGTCCAGTGACCTGCATGCACTTTTTTATTATAAATACAGTTTTTTCTGCCTGGAAACTGGAGATTGTCCATAGCAACCAAAAAGTGTCCCTTTATGTCAAAAGTGGTTTTAGACCAGCTAGAAAACAGCGATAATAAATTATAATCACTTGCAGAATTGAGCGATAGCGATTTGTGGGGAAATTCGTCATCAAACACTAAAAGTAACAACAGCGGCAATTCTGAAAATTTCTGTATTTTTGATTTGATTACATTATTGAATAACTTTATTATTATATTATTATTATTATTATTATTTATAATTATTTATAGTTATTTATTATATTATAATTTATGATTTTGTGTTTCAAACTTTATCATACCCGGAATGTCTACTAGATTCTTGTTTGGACAGATTTAAGTGAGTTATTCCTATGAATTGCAGGCCTAAAATATAAAACGCCAAATTTCCATGCAAAACAATTGTACCGCTTTCAGCATCAAAAATCTAACATAATCATACCACCAGGGAGGTTAAAGGTTAAACAGAGCTTTAGACAGGTGCAGATACAGCATTAATTGGACATAATGGTGAAATGATGGGTAATGTAGCCTTTAAATAGACCATGGCCCAGATTCTCAAAGGGCTTACGACGGCGCAGCTCCATGCCGTTGTAAGTCCTAATCTGGGCCATCGTATCTATGCAACTGATTCTTAGAATCAGTTACGCATAGATATCCATTAGATCCGACAGGCGTAAGGCTCTTACGCCGTCGGATCTTAACTGCAATTTTTTTTGTTGGCCGCTAGGTGGCGTTTCCGTCGTTTTCCCCGTCAAGTATGCAAATTAGCTAGATACGCGAATTCCCGAACGTACGCTCGGCCGACGCAGTAAATTTACGACGTTTACGTTAGGTTTTCCCTGCGTAAAGTTGCCCCTGCTATATGAGGGGCAACCAATGTTAAGTATGGCCGTCGTTCCCGCATCGAAATGTATAAATTTACATCGTTTGCGTAAGTCGTCCGTGAATGGGGCTGGACGCCATTTACGTTCACGTCAAAACCAATGACGTCCTTGCAACGTCATTTGGAGCAATGCACCCTGGGATATTTTACGGACGGCGCATGCGCAGTACGTTCGGCGCGGGAACGTGCCTCATTTAAATTCTACACGCTCCCTACCCGCCTAATTTGAATTAGGCGGGCTTACGCCGGGTGAATTACGCTACGCCGCCGCAACTTTACACGCAAGTGCTTTGTGAATAAAGCACTTGCATGAAAAACTTGTGGCGGCGTAACGTAAATGAGATACGTTACGCCCGCCCAAAATTACTCCATTCTACGAGAATCTGGGCCCATGTTGCTAACTGCTTGTAATGAATTGAAACCATCCTGTGAAAGAATATGGCAGGCCATGTATGATTCATTTTTATTTGTTTAACCAGCGGGTTGAACCCTGGTTCAGAGGCTGGTAAAAATAAAATAATAATACATTTAATACATGTGTTTGAAACTAGTTTTGTATTTAATGGACTTTCTCTAATGAAAACCCACATACACTGACATTTGTACAGTCGAGAAAAATTTTCAATCCTGTTCCTTCAAATTTTCTTGTCACTCTGAGCAAAAACTAATGTTGATTTGACCCCACTAATTGAATATTCTTACAACAATCTAACAGCAAAAAATTTCTAATTAAATTCTACTAGTGTAGAATACACTGCTTACCACTGCATCATCTATATTTTATACATTTTCAGTTAAGATAATCTGAAAATATCACATATTAATCCATGGATGTTACTAGAACTTCCAGTTTATGAACAATGTCCTCTGTATATAATGACACTTATGATAACAATCACCATATGGCCATCTTTGGGTATTGGATGCAGGTAGGTATTGGAAATGTATTTTGTCAGCTGCGTGGTTCTGTTTTGGTGTTTTCACAGATTGGCTTTGTTCTCCCATACAAATGTCCTTATTGCAGTCTATGAGTCTGTCATTAGATTAGAACATTGACATCAGTTATCTCATGCTGCTACATGGGTTTTCTGGGGATTCTTCTTAACTTGGTTTTGCTCTCTATGTAATGATCATAGCCCGGCTGATGGTACTTTAACCATATCTTCAGTCATGTCCCCAGGTATCTGTAGTAATAAGGACACAATTTAATTTCTAAAGATTTCTGTTCTTTTTTTAGTTATTTGTTGAAAACCATTAACAGTGTAGACCTGTGAGCTGTTTTCCAGTAGAAGGAAAAAAAGGTTAATAAAGTATTTCATTAGCTAAATCAGTAACAAAAAAAATGTGACAGTATACAGGTACATACTTACCGTAAATTAAACGCAACAAGACTCGGTGTTTATCATTGACAATTTACATACTCACTCTAACGTCTCAGGAACTAAATATTGTGTGTTTAATTAATCTGCAGACTGGATGTGTGATTCTTTTACTCTAGTGCCATATTGGAGAGGTCAGTGGACAGGTCACTCTGAAGGTGGATTGTGGGCTATTTTAGAAACTGGAATTTGCTTGACAAATTCCTGTTCAAAACTGTGTTATCCAGTACACCTAAACCAATCCTTTACCAGTTCAAATGGATAATAGTGTGGATTTACTAAAACTGGAGAGTGCAAAATCTGGTGCAACTCTGCATAGAAACCAATCAGCTTCCAGGTTTTAGCCCAGGTTCACACTGGGTACGATTTGGTACGATTTGAGATGCGATTTCACATGTAAAATCGCATCTCAAATCGGCGGCATTTGGCGGCAATTGTCGGTGCGACGCCGATGCGGCGATTTCAAAAAGTAGTTCCTGTACTACTTTTTGCGATTTCGGGCCGCGATTTACATTGACATCTGTGTAGAAGTCTCTTAAATCGCGGCAAAATCGCGGCAAAATCGCGGCAAAACCGCAGTCGCGAATTTTACCGCGATTTTGAATTCGCAGCAGTGTAAACCTAGCCTCATTGTCAAAGCTTAATTAAACAAGCTGAAGTTAGAAGCTGATTGTCTACCATGCACAGCTGCACCAGATTTTGTACTCTTCAATTTCTAGTAAATCAACCCCAATATGTCTTTGAAATTAAAGCGGTTGTATAGTCAGATTTTTAACTTTTACCTACAGGTAAGCCTATAATAAGAATGAGCTTCGAGTTTCGAGTCGAATATTGCCTGTTCGACAAACAGCGAACAATTTGGGGTGTTCGCGGCAAATTCGAAAAGCTGCGGATCACCCTGTAAAAGTCTATGGGAGAAATCTAAAGTGCTAATTTTAAAGGCTTACATGCAAGTTATTTTCATAAAAAGTGTTTGGGGACCTGGGTCCTGCCCCAGCGGACATGTATCAATGCAAAAAAAAGTTTTAAAAACTGCAGTTTTTTCGGGAGCAGTGATTTTAATAATGCTGAAAGTGAAACAATAAAAGTGAAATATTGCTTTAAATTTCGTACCTGAGGGGTGTGTATAGTATGCCTGTAAAGTAGCGCTTGTTTCCCATGCTTAGAACTGTCCCTGCACAAAATGTAATTTCTGAAGGAAAAAAAGTCATTTAAAAGTACTCCTGGCTATAATGAATTGTCGGCTCCCGGCAATACGGAGAAAAGTAATTGAAAGTCATTGATAAAAAAAATGCGTGGGGATCCCCCCAAATTCAATTACCAGGCCCCTCAGGCCTGGTATGGATATTAAGGGGAACCCTGCGTCAAATAAAAAAAAATGACGTGGGGTTCCCCCCAAATATCCATACCAGACCCTTCAGGTCTGGTATGGATTTTAAGGGGAACTCTGTGCCAAATTTAAAAAAAAATAGCGTGGAGTTCCCCCCAAAAATCCATACGAGACCCTTTATCCGAGCACGAAAGATTTCAGAAAGATTACCTCATAAACAAAGCTCGTTCATTATCCAATCAGTAATCTGGGTTTATGTTATGCTGCAGTGGAGGTCAAGGATCTGACTGTGCTTTCATGGGTCAAAATGGGTGAAGATCCAGGGCCTGGAAGAAGCTGGGGAGAATATTCTGGCGCTGGCAATCGTGACCGGGAAGACTATCCTGCAGTAGAGCGATCTGAAAGCAAGGCTTGAAGTGCCTGTGGAGCGCAGCGTGGAAGGGATGACGTCAATGGCGGTGTGGAGGATGGTCTATGTGGACAGCTTTACCCCGGATACCTGCATACTTAGATGTGCCTGTTTTATTCATCAACCATATGAGTGACTAAATGTTGTACCTTCATAAATGTAACCATATTGGTACACTTAGAGGCGCCTCTCTTCTCTTTTATACTCAGTTGTGACTTCACACTATTTGTATATCAAGACATCGCTGGTAAATCACGTCAAAATGTATTTAAAAATGTATCTTGTCTTGGAAAACGCTTTCGATCCAAGCTAATCTCAAACCAAGGTTTTACTATATAGGAAATGGTCATATAAAAGCCATTTTTCTGAAACGTCTGTGGTTTTTAAAATTTTCGCTTCTATTATTATTGCACAGTATGTCCATTTGACTCCCATGCCAATTATCCATGCCAGTCATATTTGGCCACCTCTATCGATGGTCAAATGCATTGCAGATTAAGCTACATGCAGCTGCATAAAATGACGGCCTGCAAGCATGCTGAAAGCTATAGAACAGAATGTATGTATTCACTTTCACCATAAATAAAAAAGAACACTAGTCCATTTCCTTCTCTGTATAATTTATGCTGAAAGTCGTCTCCATCTATAATTACATAATTTTCAAGGCCAAGAGATTTACTTACTGTTAACCTGGATCCTGCCAGGAACATTCATTCCTTGTTTTAGAGAGGCTCGGCTGGGAGCCTTTCTCTGCTCTGATTGCCTGGTGTATGTCACACCATGCCGGGGAAGCCTGTGTCCATTTATGCTTTGAAGATTAGTGAATCCGTATGAATAAGAGTGGGGGAGATATTCATTAAACTAGCAATTTTCTGATTGTTAGAGATGGAAGTATTTCTAACTCAGACCTAGATGATGAAAAGGTATCTGAACAAAGATGGAAAAAAAAATCTTTTATTAAAATTTCTAAAGAAGTCATCAAATTCTATCCCACTGTTCCATAACTGAAAAAAAAACAACTATAATATTGGAAGGTTTTCAGGCATGTATAAGATTGTATTACATTGTGTTGTCTTCAATACATTTTCTTTAGGTTCAGACACACTTATTTGTTAGTGCTGTCCTGTGTGAGGTTTTTCTTCAAAGTGCCTTTAGATCCCATTCACACCTGTCCAGTCTGGTGTGTTAACGTGAGTTTTATGTTCATTAAATTGTTTGTGAACCCCTTACATATACCTAGTGACATGACTGGTCTCAGGCAGGCCGGGACTGGCCATGGGGCACACAGGGCACTTGCCCAGTGGGCTGGGGCCACCGGATCGCATGTCCTTGTGGGGCCCAAGGCATCTGGGCTTCTCTTTGAGCCCGTGCCACTTACCTGGGCTCTCCGCGACTGCCCAGCTTCCAATTTAGTTTAGCCGCCTGTGTCAGGGATATGGAAACATGAAGGGGGAGGAGCTAGATGAAACACCTTTGGCCTCTCTGCAGCTGCCAGTATAGCTTAGCATTTGGCACCAGGGGGCGTGACCATGAAGGGGGAAGAAGCTAGAGAAGACACCTCCCGCAGACACTATGGTGCTGTGTCAGAGAGAACATGAGTGTGGCCCCCCTGTAACTTGGATTGGAGGAGCGGTACGGGTGACTGCATATAGAAGAATCATTCTCTCCATTTCCTACTGCAGCCTCTGAAAGCCTGCAGAAGAGAGAGGAGGAGAAGCGGACATTTAGAGTTTTCAGGAGAGAATTATTCTTATATATGCAGCCACTTCCACCGCTCCTCCTATACTGCTTCTTTCTGCTGCCCCCCACTTCTCTATGTCCCCCCCTGAACTCTCTGCCCCACCCAGTGTTCTCCGGCTCCCCCTAGTGCTCTCTGGCCCCCCTGCGCTCTCAGCCACACCCAGTGTTCTCTGGTACCCCCCCTGGTGCTCTCCGCCTTTCCTTAGTGCTCTCCGGCCCCCTGGTGTTTTCTGCCTCCCCCTAGTGCTCTCTGCCCCCCCTGTGCTCTCTGGCTTCCTCCCTGTGCTCTCTGAGCCCAATGCTCTTTCCCGACCCCCCTGACCCCCCTTACCTCATCTGGGTTCCCCCCTCCCCTCTCCCAGGAGATCCGTCAGGATGGAGAGTGGGGAGGGGGCTGCTCAGTTCAAAATGCCCAGGCCAATTTTTTGTCCCAGTCCGGGCCTTGTCTCAGGTGATGCAAAAAGATAAAGCAAAACCTCCTACATAAGTTGTACCTGTTTATCAGGTTTTCCAACCTGGTAAATTCACGATCAGGGATTTTTACAGCAGTCTGTATATGTCCGTTACGGATAAAACATTTCCATAAATGTAAATGGTGCACAGTTGGGTTGATTTACTAAATTCAAATAGACTGTGCATTTTGCAGCATAGACTGTGCAGTTACATCAAAGCTTAGTAAATGAGGTAAAGTTTCACTTTGCAAAGAATATCCAATAACATGCAAGGAAAATAAAAAAAAAACATAATTTTTTGCTTGCACATGATTGGATGATGGAAGTCAGCAGAGTTTCTGCTCATTTAAGCTCTGGAGCAACTGCACTTGCAGAGTGCACAGTCGATTCTCCTTTTGTAAATCCACCCCTTGAGGCTACATGCTATCGAGGGATATGCTTTATTCATATGTCTGAGGTTTACAACCACTTTAGGCATTCACTCTAATGCCTCGTACACACGATCGGTTTTCCCGGCGGTCAAAAGTCCGCCGGGAAAACCGAGAACCTGCTCGGTTGCTCTTTCCGTGTACACACGCCCGTTTTTTCCGACAGGAAAACTGCCATGAATGCTTTGGTCGGGAAAACCGGCTGTGTGTATGCTCCACTGCAGTGTTTCCCATAGGAAAACTGCACAGCAAAAAAACGTTGAGGAAAAAAAGAGAACAAGTTCTAATTTTTTTGCTCGCAGTTTTCCTGTCGGGAATACTGCTATGGAGCATACACACGGCCGGTTTTACCGACCAAAAGCAAACATGGCAGTTTTCCACGTTTTAGGGCCCTTTCACACGGGGCGGATCAGTAATGATCCACCTCCGTGTGTCCGTCAGCTCAGCGGAGATCACTCGACGGCTGACAGGGAGCGGTCCCCTCACACTGTGCAGGGACCGCCCTGTCTTTTCTCCGCTCTCTCCAATGGGGGATCGGATGAACACGGACCGTGTGTCCGTGTTCATCCGATCCGCAGACGGAAGAAAAAATAGGGTTTTCTTCCGTCCGCAAAATCAGATGTTTGTGGAGGCGGGTGATTACGGGTGTCAGCGGATGCTTATCCGCTGACAACCGCAATCACATAGGGACCAATGTATGTCCCTTTTTCATCCGCAAACAGATGAATGAAAAAGCAGACATACGGTCCGCACATGTGAAAGGGGCCTTACAAGTGTTGTAAGTGTGAAATGAATAATAGCTGTATCTTGTGTCATTTACAAACTTAAAAATTAATTTTCCACCTTCCAGTTGTATGGAGAATACTTCATATTCTTGACACACGGAGTTATCCAGGGGAAAAAAAATGTCTATATGTAGAAAGGGTTCTTCACTGTTAAGCCCTGTACACACGAGCCAGAATCTTATCAGGAAAAAAATGTAGTTTTTCCTGACAAGATTCTTGGCAAGAATTTCTTGCCGGCCGAGTGCACACACACTCAATTCAAAAGAACCGCCATTCTTTTGAATGGCAAGAACGTGGTGACGTCATCGAGTACGACGAGCTTCACCCTACCTATTCCTTGGAAGCTACCGCGCATGCGTCAAAGTCATTTCGAGCATGTGCGGGTTTCCACGGTGACAGGTAACTATACAGACGCTCGGATTTCACGGCAGGAAAACACTGCCGAGAATCACGACGAGAACATAGAGTTCTCTATTTTTCTCGTCGAGATTCTGGGCAGTTTTCTCGATGAGAAACCTCAAAGCCTCGTACACATGAACTAGTTCCTAAGGAAGTCTACTTCACATTTTTAAGGCTCTTAAGCCTCGTACACACGCACGGTTTTCTCGGCAAGAACCAGCAAGAAAACTGCTGGCAGAGCTTTCTTGCTGAGGAAACCGTGCGTGTGTACGAGGCTTAAGAGCCTTAAAAATGTGAAGTAGACTTCCTTAGGAAATAGTTCTACCTGACTCTATAGAATGGTTTAAAAAACAAAAAAGGACCAGATATGTCTCTTATTGAACAAATGGCTACTTGAATGCATCGGTAATACATATTAGTATACAAAAAATGAATACAATATCCTCAAACTACTATAAAAATCAAAATGTAAATAATTACTAATATTTACCTGAAATAATAACATTTTAACATATTCAAGAGCTGCTAACACCACTGTGATATAAAATAAATAAATAAAATATAAGTATGTCAATCCAGGGAGTATCTTGATTACCCTTAGGGATTGATAATAAATGTTTTTTTCTTGCTAAGGAATAATTTGTAAGAGCTTTAGCTTTCCTCTGAATAGTAAGGATTCTACTGACACAAGGTCTTTTATATTTGATGAGCATGTGTCTTTGTCAACCAAGCTACATAACTTCCAGTAAGTTGGCTAAGGTTGTGTCCTAATATCACACACTATTGATTTATTTCAGGTACTGCATTTATGCAGCACTTTACATATATATTGCACGTTCACATCAGTTCATGCCCTTAAGCAGTTTACGATCTAAGATTCCTAACTCATATTCATACAAGAGCCAATTTACCTACCAGCATGTCTTTAGATTGTGGGAGGAAGCCCACGCAGACACAGGGAGAACATGCAAACTCCAGGCATGTAGTGCCAGGGTTGGGATTCAAACCGACGACCCTAGTGCTGCCAGGCAGAAATGCTAACCACTTAGCCACTTTTTTATTTATTTTTATTCAACTTTATTTTCGTTTTCTCTTTTTCTAGTAAACACATGAATATTTTCCATACAACAGATCATAAAATAATACAAAAAGATACATGTTCAACCCAGCCCTCCCCCCAAATTCTATTTCCTTAACCACTTCAGCCCCAGAGGATTTGGCTGCCAAATGACCTGGGCATTTTTGCGATTCGGCACTGCGTCGCTTTAACGGACAATTGCGCAGTCGTGAGTCGTGGCTCCCAAACAAAATTGATGTCCTATTTTTCCCACAAATCAAGCTTTCTTTTGGAGATTTTTGATCACCTCTGCGTTTTTTATTTTTTGCGCTATAAACAAAAATAGAGGGACAATTTTGAAAAAAAAAAACAATATTTTTTACTTTTTGCTATAATAAATATCCCCCAAAAATATATAAAAAAAATGTTTTTCCTCAGTTTAGGCCAATACGTATTCTTCTACATATCCTTGGTAAAAAAAAAATCGCAATAAGCGTTTATTGATTGGTTTGCGCAAAAATTATAGCGTCTACAAAATAGGGGATAGTTTTATGTCATTTTTATGAAAAAAATTTTTTTTACTAGTAATGGCGGTGGTCACCGATTTTTATTGTGACTGCGACATTATGGCGGACACATCGAACACTTTTGATGCTATTTTGGGACCATTTTAATTTATACAGCAATCAGTACTATAAAAATGCATTGATTAATTATTATAAATGTGACTGGCATGGAAGGGGTTAACCACTAAGGGGCTAGGAAGGGGTTAATTTGGTTCTAGGGAGTGATTGTAACTGTGTGAGGGCTGGGCTTACTGTGACACGACACTGATCACTGCTCTTGATGAGAGGGAGCAGACGATCAGTGTCCTGTCACTACAGGGCCCATCTATTTTGATTGGGCCCTGGGCATTTTATTCTGAGAAATACAAAAAAATAGCAGATATATGCAAAATCAGTTTACTGCAGCAGATCACGTAGCGATTGCAATTGTTTGCCAGAGGTTACAGCCTATTCTTACCACTCACTGGCTGGTTGCTAGAGGTTACAACACATCATTTATGCTTGCCGATTGGTTGCTAGAGGTTACTGCAAATTATTAGTGCTCACTGATTGGTTGCTATAGGTTAATGCACATCATTACCACTCACTGAGCAGTGGAGCAATCCCAAATAATTGAGCAAGTAAAGCGGCACATTAATACACATACTACAGGAGAGGGTCAGAGAGTGTAGACATACTGCACGAGATTACCAGAGACTGCGGACATACTGCACAAGATTACCAGAGACTGCGGACATACTGCATGAGATTACCAGAGACTGCGGACATACTGCACAAGATTACCAGAGACTGCGGACATACTGCACAAGATTACCAGAGACTGTGGACATACTGCACAAGATTACCAGAGACTGCGGACATACTGCAGGAGATTACTAGAGACTGCAGACATACTGCACAAGATTACCAGAGACTGCGGACATACTGCAGGAGATTACCAGAGACTGCAGACATGCTGCACGAGATTACCAGAGACTGCGGACATACTGGAGTCTGCATGAGATTACCAGAGCCTGTGACATACTGCACGAGATTACCAGAGACTGTGACATACTGCACAAGATTACCAGAGACTGCGGACATACTGCACGAGATTATCAGAGACTGCGGATATACTGCACGAGATTACTAGAGACTGCGGACATACTGCACGAGATTACCAGAGACTGTGACATACTGCATGAAGTTACCAGAGACTGTGACATACTGCATGAGATTACCGTGAACTGCATGAGATTACCGTGAATTGGGGCCCAGATGACAGTTTTGTAGAGTGCACAGAGGACACAGGAGGCTGTATTTTCGCGCTAGCCAGCAGAGAGGGGGCAGGACCGGGAACTCCACTCGGAACAAAGCGGCTGTAGTTAGAGCCAGTGATCGGAGTGCGCGAGTCAGTGGAGCTCCCGGCCCCGCCCCCGGACCTCTGTATTCCCCAGCCAGTATAGAGGGGGCGGGGCCGGGAGCTCCCCTGACGCGCCCACTCTGATCACTGCTCTAACTACAGCCACTCTGTTCTGAGCATACAGGCTACATGGGGCAGGGTCAGATCGGGAATACAGCCTCCCGTGTCCTCTGTGCACTCTGCAAAGTCGGCGTCGGGGCCCCAATTCATGGGTAGCGCAGGGCCCCCTACAAAGATTGAGCCCAGGACAAGTGCCCCATTTGCCCTGCGCTAAAGACGGCCCTGTGTCACTAGGCAGAACAGGGAGATGCTGTGTTTACACAGGCATCTCCCAGTTCTGCCTCTCTATGACCCGATCGCGGGACACCGGCGGACATTGAGTCCATGGGTCCCGTGGCCAGGGTCACAGGAAGTGCGGCGGGCATACGCGCGCAGCACGCATTCTTAAAGGGGGCGTACAGATACGCCTATTTGCCTACCGCTGCCATTCTGCCGACATATATCGGCTTGCAGCGGTTGGCAAGTGGTTAAGCAATACTTTTCCCAATGTATACCTCCTAGAAGGACAGCATCTTAGCCACTCTGCTCTCTACTGCTCAATTGGGCTCTCTTCTAGACTACAGGTATCTGATCAAACAAAAATGGAAATCAGGCTTTCGAACCAATGTGTTTCTTAGGCAACACCTAATACTATAAAGCCTGGGTGACTTCAGTAACTTGTGTATGTTTTGTTTTTGCTGTGCGATACTGCAGAAAACATTTGAAAATACTGTAGCAGTTTTTATTTTCCATGTGGGATCTAAAATTAGATGTATCACCATCTGAAGCTAAGCTTCCTTAAGGGAAATCTGGTACTTTGGCAAAGAACGTGTCATGAAGGAACTCCAAGTGTGATATGTAATGATCCGTTAATACAAGTGCAATTAAATTAATTTACTTCTCTTAAAGCTTCAAAAATGATTCTGGTGTCTGTTAACTCTCCATCTGTTTAGCTGACACAATCGATCCCATGACATACCAATATATAATAATTACAGTATCTCAGAAAAGTGGGTACACCCCTCACACTTTTGTAAATATTTTATTACATCTTTTCATGTGACAACACTGAAGAAATGATGCTACAATGTAAAGTAGTGAGTTTACAGCTTGGATAACAGTGTAAATTTGATGTCCCCTCAAAATAAATCAACACATTAATGTCTAAACTGGGGCCCAAATTGGGCCCAAAGTGTCAATCTTTTGGGTGGCCATCATTATTTTCCACCATGCCTTAACCCTCTTGAGCATGGAGTTCACCAGAGGTTTACAGGCTGCCACTGGAGTCCTCTTCTACTCTTCCACTTCTCCATGACGACATCGCGCTCCTCCACCTTCTGTTTGAAGATGCCCCATAGATGCTTAATAGGGTTTAGGTCTGGAGACATGCTTGGCCAGACCATCACCTTTACCTTCAGCTTCTTTAGAATACTGCCCTCCTGAAGGGATTATGCTCTACTTCGGTATGTCACAGTACATGTTGACATTCATGGTTCCCTCAATGAACTGTAGCTCCCCAGTGTCGGCAGCACTCATGCAGCTGCAGACCATGACACTCCCACCACCATGCTTGACTGCAGGCAAGACACACTTGTCTTTGTACTCCTCACCTGGTTGCCGCCACATACGATTAACACCATATGAACCAAATAAGTTTATCTTGGTCTCATAAGACCACAGGACATGGTTCCAATAATCCATGTCCTTAGTCTGCTAGTCTTCAGCAAACTGTTTGCTTGCTTTCTTGTGCATCATCTTTAGAAGAGCCTTCCTTCTAGGACGACAGCCATGCAGACCAATTTGATGCAGTGTGCAGCGTATGGTCTGAGCACTGACAGGCTGACCCCCCACCCCTTCAACCTCTGCAGCAATGCTGGCAGCACTCATACGTCTATTTCCCAAAGGCAACCTCTGGATATGACGCAGAGCCTGTGCACTCAATTTCTTTAGTCGACCATGGCGAGGCCTGTTCTGAGTGTAACCTGTCCTGTTAAACTGCTGTATGGTCTTGGCCACTGTACTGCAGCTCAGTTTTAGGGTCTTGGCAATCTTCTTATTGCCTAGGCCATCTTTATGTAGAGAAACAATTCTTTTTTTCAGATCCTCAAAGAGTTCTTTGCCATGAGGTGCCATGTTGAACTTCCAGTGACCAGTATGAGAGCGTGAGAGCGATAACACCAAATTTAATACACCTGCTCCCCATTCACACATGAGACCTTGTAACACTAACAAGGGGAGGGAAATTGGCTAGTTGGGTCCAATTTGGACACTTTGATTTAGGGGTGTACTCACATTTGTTGCCAGCGGTTTAGACATTAATGGCTGCGTGTTGAGTTATTTTGAGGGGACAGCAAATTTACACTGTTATACAAGCTGTACACTCACTACTTTACATTGTAGCAAAGTGTCATTTCTTCAGTGTTGGCACATGAAAAGATATATTAAAATATTTACAGAAATGTGTGGGGTGTACTCACTTTTGTTAGATACTGTATATCATGTGTATTGATGCTCAGCAACATTATTTATCATTAATTATCATTATATGTTTGTTTTTTATTTTAGATGTGGCACATTAAAATCCCCATTATCCCCCTTTAGGGAGTACATGAGGAAGTTTCTGTATTTCTATTTTCACATTATAGGGGGTAGTGTCATGTTATGAATATCACAAGACCCCCCACCTATCTTTCAATATGTTTTTTGAAAACACATCTGAAGAGAATGATAACAACCTGCGTTTGTAAAGGACATGTCATTGATGGGGGTATCTTACATCCTTAATCCTTTGAGATTAAACAATTGAGTACTGTCCGTATTACTTGTTTTTATTTGCACTAACACACAATTTTTCAGGACAAGCTTTAAGCCCCATACATACAAGCCGATGGTGGCCGTCATCGGCCGGTTCAATAAAAAACGTCCGACTTTCAGACCGTGTGTATGCTAGCCGGTCCCACAGAAGCTGGCTGTTTGGCCGGCATCTGTCAGATGAGCATGCTGGAAATTTAGCAGCTGGCCGGCTCCCAATCAGCGCTCTCAGCCAATGGCTGAAAGCGCAGATCGGAGTGTTCTGGTGGGGGAGATCAATCCGGCGGGGGGAGATTGCTGTACTATCGTTGGATTTTTAGTACAGCGGCTCCGACTGGGTCCAACAGTTTTTTTCATTCAACCCGCTGGGTTGAACGGAAGAAAACAAATAGTATTACTGGGCTTTATGCAGGGCCGATCCGCCCTATAGGCTCACTATGCAAGCCGCTTAGGGCCCCGCAAAGCTGCAGAGGGCCCCCAAATTACTAGAGGCCCCACCTGGTGAGAAGTCATTTTCGGCCCCTCACCCCGCTTCTCAACTAGCTGGCTGCATGGGAGAAGAGGTAAGAAGTCAGCACCCCCCCCCGCTTCTCACTTTAATGTACTTTAATGCAGAACACCCCCTCCCCCCGCTTGTCAACTTTAATCTTTAATGTGATATGTCACTGTCGGCAGTGCCCCCCCACGCGCGCGCTTCTCAACTTTAATGTGACATGTAATTTTGCTTAGGGCCCCAGGGAGGTCAGGATCGGCACTGGCTTTAGGGATAAACCCCTTCTACAAGGTCCAAGCTTGTCCTGAAAAATTGTATGTTAGTGCAAATGAAAAAGTATCAATGGCAGTACTCAATCGTTTCTGTCCGACGTGCACTAATAGGGCTACAATCACCTCATCCCTTGAGATGAGAAACCAGCGTTTAATTAAATTTGCAAGTGTAGGGTCTTAGGTAGAGGATAGCCAAGGCACAGGATGTGGACAAATTCCAAACAATTCCAGACAAAAGGTACAATTTGAGGGTATTGCTTTGGCACAATTCATATTTCTAGATGTCTCCTCCTATAATTAATCTTTCATTTATGGGTTCAGTCCACTTTAGCATAAACCTGCACATGAGAATACAGTGTTAATTATGATGTATAATTGTTAGTTATCATCTACAGCTCCAGCTCTATAATTAAAAAATCTTCATGACAGATTACCACGTACAGTTGTATAAATGGCGCAGGTAAATGTTGAATGGGGGAAGTCAAAGAGAAACAAATAAAGTAATACCTTTTTCCAGGTGATTCTTCTGCAGCATTGATGTATTGTATTGCCTGCAGCGGGGTTAAGCTAGAGATGAACCCTGATCAAATTTCCTAAGCCCAAAAAAAAGCCTTTAGTAATTTCCAGTTACACAATGCATTTATGTTGATGGATAGCAAATATTTTAGATGTCCTCAATTTGTTGGGAAAATGCCTTAATTGAAGCAGACACTTCTATACGTGCCTAAAAAGGATTTGCTGAACGATGTCTTACTGAGCACTTTGTGAAGCTACAAAGCAATGCTTTGATAAACTGATATGAGAAAGAGGTCAATGTATTATTGAAGTGTTTTGTCTTCAGTATGATCCATTATGGATCAGAGCACTTTAGTTTTAAATGGCTTAATCCAAAACTCTAATCACGTTCTCACGTGTCCTTCGAATGCCTCAATTGTACTATATAATGCATAAAAAATATGCACATTCACCACACAACCAAAAGAACTAATAATTTGAATGCATTTCTAGCATTCACAGCTATATACATTAATGTATTCACATTTCTACAAGAACTGAAATAATCTGGCATTTTAGTATTTGCTGTGCAAGCTATTTATGGTTATTGTAGGCAAAAAAATGGACATACTACAGTTGGCAGCTCCAGATAGGAAACAACTCTACATTATTCGTTTTAAATATTCTGAAAATCTCTTGAAAGAAATGATCCATGGGCATTATTAAATATGCCAGATTATTTTCGTTCCCAAGGGAGGGCATATCTGTAAAAGAAAATTGTAAATACTCACCTTTTCCATGACTTATGCTGCCAAACACTGTTCAGTTCCTTTAACCACTTAAGACCCGAACCAAAATGCAGGTAAAAGACCAGGCCCCTTTTTGCGATTCGGCACTGCGTCTCTTTAACTGACAATTGCGCGGTCGTGCAACGTGGCTCCCAAACAAATTTGGCGTCCTTTTTTTCCCACAAATATAGCTTTCTTTTGGTGGTATTTGATCACCTCTGCGGTTTTTATTTTTTGCGCTATAAACAAAAATAGAGCGACAATTTTGAAAAAAATTCAATATTTTTTACTTTTTGCTATAATAAATATCCCCCAAAAATATATATAACATTTTTTTTTCCTCAGTTTAGGCCAATACGTATTCTTCTACCTATTTTTGGTAAGAATTTAATAATGCCCATGGATCATTTCTTTCAAGAGATTTTCAGAATATTTAAAACGAATAATGTAGGGTTGTTTCCTATCTGTAAGCTGTTTACACACAGCTCTCCCCGTTCTTTAGCTCCGGGGACCTTTCGCGGGACTCCAGCGGTGATCGGGTCCGCGGGTCCCACGGTCCCGGAGCTTCGGACCGGGTACTAGTACAGGACGTACCTGTATGTACATGTGCCCAGCCGTGCCATTCTGCTGACGTATATGTGCAGGAGGCGGTCCTTAAGTGGTTAAAATTATCCACTGAAGGTAACTGGGGAACAGATACTTCCGAGAACGTTCATCTTCTAGGTCCCCCACAGCTCTCATTGGTTCCTCCCGCTGACCTTCATGTCACTACTGGAGAGGGTAATGTCATGGAGGTCAGCAAGAGGAACCAGAGAGTTCTGCTGAGGACCCAAGAGACTGACACTGTCAGTTTTACAGGTGACTTCAGCATGAAAGCAGCCCCGATTTGCCACCAGCAATGGCCATGCTAGCTAAGGGCACTTCCCTCCCTCCTTCTGCAATGTAGGACACACCAGGGTTGCCAACTTCCCACAGCATTTTTTACTGACAAAACATGGGAAATGTACTGGCGGAGCACAATTTTTTACTTCAACCTGTGAAATTACAGAATTCCTATTAAAAACTAACATAGTGAATATTTGAACAGTAGAAACGTGATATGGAAACACTGACAATACATATAACAAAGTAGTTTGCTTATCAGCCTCTGATATTTACTGGCAGTTGTAAAAAAAACACAGATTTTTACAAACTGTCAGTAAATTTGCTAGCGGTTGGCAACCCTGGGACACAAAAACACTTGAAACAAGGAGAAACTCCACCATCTTTGGTTGCTCACATTCTCTTGTCCTAAGGCCCACCTCCAGAAATAAGGAATGTCCACACGTTCAACATTTTAACAGTTTTACTGTGATAGATGTACACCTTTTTACATCACGATCTTCATCCTGGCATACAAATTAACCACTTAACCCCCGGACCTTTAGGCAGCTAAATGCCCAGGCCAGGTTTTGCAATTCGGCACTGCGTCGCTTTAACAGACAATTGCGCGGTCGTGCGACGTGCCTCCCAAACAAAATTGGCGTCCTTTTTTCCCCACAAATATAGCTTTCTTTTGGTGGTATTTGATCACCTCTGCGGTTTTTATTTTTTGCGCTATAAACAAAAAATAGAGAGACAATTTTGAAAAAAATATAATATTTTTTACTTTTTGCTATAATAAATATCCCCCAAAAACATATATAAACATTTTTTTTTCCTCAGTTTAGGCCGATACGTATTCTTCTACCTATTTTTGGTAAAAAAAATCGCAATAAGTGTTTATCGATTGGTTTGCGCAAAATTTATAGCGTTTACAAAATAGGGGCTAGTTTTATTGCGATTTTATAAAAAAAAATTTTTTTACTACTATTGGTGGCGATCAGCGATTTTTTTCATGACTGCGACATTATGGCGGACACTTCGGACAATTTTGACACATTTTTGGGACCATTGTCATTTTCACAGCAAAAAATGCATTTAAATTGCATTGTTTATTGTGAAAATGACAGTTGCAGTTTGGGAGTTAACCACAGGGGGCGCTGTAGGAGTTAGGGTTCACCTAGTGTGTGTTTACAACTGTAGGGGGGTGTGGCTGTAGGTCTGATGTCATCGATTGAGTCTCCCTATAAAAGGGATCACTCGATCGATGCAGTCGCCACAGTGAAGCACGGGGAAGCCGTGTTTACATACGGCTCTCCCCGTTCTTCAGCTCCGGGGAGCGATCGCGAGGGGGCGGCTATAAACGAATAGTCGCGCCGTCGTCCCGGATCGCTCCCCAAGGTAAGCCGCCTGCCGCACGCAGTGCGGGGGGGGTCACGATCGGACCCCCCACCCGCTAGAAGGCAAGGACGTATATATACGCCCATCTGCCTGTACGTGCCATTCTGTGGACATAAATAGTCGCGCGGCGGGCGTTAAGTGGTTAAGCTAGTGCATTGTTAGTTCACTTACCTTTTCCTTCAATTCCCCTTCTAAATGTTTTTTTTCTTTGTTTTCTTTGTCTGAATTTCTCACTTCCTGTTCCTCCTCAGTAAGCTGTTCAGTAAGCTGTTCTGGCTGACTTTCCACCGCTCGGATGATGGTGGAAAGCTTACTGAGGAGAAACAGGAAGTGAGAATTTCAAACAAAAAAAAAACATTTAGAAGGGAAATGGAAGGAAAAGGTAAATGAACCAACAATGCACTAGCTTAAAGGAACCAATTTAGAGATTAAAAGACGAACCTTTACCACCCATTTAAAGTACATATAAGAGAGATGCTATACCTGCCAAAGCATTTGTATTTTTGTCCATCTAGCCCTGAAATTTACACAGCCCCTTTATACAGTACAACCAGCTAGATGACGCCACTAAAGGGATACAATGGAGTCTTCTCTCATGGTAAGTGCTCACTTAGACTTGTGTCATCCTATTGTGGTGAAACACTTTTCAGAGGGCGTACGACAGGCAGTGAGGAGGCATTATGTTGCCAATACCTCCTTTCAACAACTGCGTGAAATACACACAGCTGTGACACAGCCCAATTCACTTGAATAGGTCACATTCGCTGGGCAATACTGGTCGTCAAATGCAACAGTGGGGATAAATTTTGCTGCATCAAAATGCATCAAAACTGAATGTTTTTATGACCTTGCAACTGCAAGTGTAAACCTTAAAGTGCAGCAGACTAATGAAATCATCCCTCTGCTTGCTATGCTCTGCTATGCTTCATGCTCTATTATATGTTTCTCATTAAAGCATGGATATACTTGACACCCAACTCTGTGGTATTGGGCACTGCAAGAGGATGAAATTTAAATCAATGTCAAATTTAGGGACTAACACTAGTTACGTTTTTAAAATAAAATACTCAATTAGTTCCAGATGTATTATTGAATATATACAGTGCCTTGAAAAAGTATTCATACCCCTTGAAATTTTCCAAATTTTGTCATGTTACAACCAAAAACATAAATGTATTTTATTGGGATTTTATGTGATAGACCAACACAAAGTGGCACATAAATGTGAAGTGGAATAAAAATGATAAATGGTTTTCAAAAGTTTTTACCAAACAATTTGTGAAAACAGTCACTACTTTGTAGAACCACCTTTCTCTGCAGTTATGCTGCAAGTCTTTTTGGAGATGTCTCTACCGGCTTTACACATCTAGCAAATTACATTTTTGCCCATTCTTCTTTGCAAAAATAGCTCAAGCTCTGTCAGATTGGATGGAGAGCGTCTGTGAACAGCAATTTTCAAGGCTTGCCACAGATTCTCAATTGGATTTAGGTCTGGACTTTGACTGGGTTATTCTAACACATGAATATGCTTTGATTAAATCATTCCATTGTAGCTCTGGCTGTATGTTTAGGGTCGTTGTCCTGATGGAAGGTGAACCTCCACCCCAGTCTCAAGTCTTTTGCAGACTCTGACACGATTTCTTCTAAGATTGCCCTGTATTTGGCTCCACCCATCTTCCCATCAACTCTGACCAGCTTCCCTGTCCCTGCTGAAGAAAAGCATCCTCACAACATGATGGCACTACCATGTTTTTACAGTGGGGGTGGTGTGTTCTGGGTGATGTGCAGTATTCGTTTTCCGCCACACATCTGACCAGAGCACCTTCTTCTGTATGTTTGCTGTGTCCTCCACATGGTTTCTCGCAGGGGAGGGCTGGCAGGGGGGCAGGGTGGAAATCTCCCCCCGGGCTGGTGATACTATGCACAGCCACCGGCCGCCACTACCAAATGCTGTTTTTTGGAGAGCAGGAATATGCCTGCTGGAGCTCTGTTAACACAGGTCACAGCCGCTGCTCACCTCCCACTTTGCAGCCGTGCCTGCGTCAGCTCCAAGGTAGATGGCTGCAGAGCTGAGCTATGTCTCATCTCACACATAGCTCGGCCTCAGCGCACACCAGCGCTGACATCCCCTTCTCTCTCTGCACAGACACGAGGAGAGATAGAGCTCATCTGCTCCTCCTCCTTCTGAGTCTGCCCTGCCCACACTCCCCGGGCATGTGTGGGCACTGGACAGGAAGTCTGAACCCAAAAAAACATCAGAGAGTCTGCCTGCTCCTCAGCCTCCATCCTGGTAAGCTCATCCTCTCTAGTCTCTCCTGCCTCCCAGTGTATAAAAAGGGGTGCCCTGTGGACTTTGTTAAAGGGGAGAGGGGCAGGCTTTGGTGAGCAGAGACCCTCTTTACACAATAGTCCACAGCATGCACCCTTAAATGAAGTTTCGCAGAACACCCCTTACATCAGATCTGATGTATATGGGGTCTGTGCAGACTCTGATGTAAGGGGGGCCTCTGTGCGGACTCTGATGTAAGGGGGGACTCTGATGTAAGGGGGGGCCTCTCTGCGGAATTTGATGTAAGGGGGGCCTCTGATGTAAGGGGGGCCTCTGTGGGGACTCTGATGTAGGTGGGGACTCTGATGTAAGGGGGGCCTCTGTGCGGACTCTGATGTAAGGGGGGCCTCTGTGCGGTCTCTGATGTAAGGGGAGGCTCTGTGCGGACTCTTGTGATCTTGAAAAATCTTAGACTGTTTTCCTCAATCCATCACTTTTCCACGCTCTATGGGCCACTTGACTGAACTTGCCCCCCAGGCCTAAGGCTGCCTGCCCTCCCCTGGTTTCTCGCAAAATGCAGCTGTGGATCTCTGCAGCTTTTCCAGAGTTACCATGGCCCTTTTGGCTGCTTCTCTGATTAATTCTCTCCTTGCCCGGCCTGTCAGTTTAGATAGATGGCCATGTCTTGGTAGGTTTGCCATACTCTTTCTATTTTCTGATGATGGAATGAACAATGCTCCGTGAGATGTTCAAAGCTTGGATATTTTATTTTATAACCTAACCCTGCTTTAAATTTATCCACAACTTTATCCCTGACCTGTCTTGTGTGTTCCTTGGCCTTCATGATGCCGTTTGTTCACTAATGTTCTCTTAAAAAACCTTCACAGAACAGCTGTATTTATACTGAGATTAAATTACACACAAGTGGGCTCTAATTACAAATTAGGAAACTTCTCAAGGCAATTGGTTCCACTAGATTTTAGTTCGGGGTATCAGAGTAAAGGGGGGCTGAATACAAATGCACGCCACACTTTTCACATACCGTATTTATCGGCGTATACCGCGCACTTTTTTGCCCTGAAAATCAGGGCAAAATCGTGGGTGCGCGATATACGGCGATACCCGCTTCCCGCGCCAGCATATACCGAGCGCAGTACACTCGGGTATAGTTGGGCAGGCTCAGCTCCTCTCGCGGTCACGTCCTGGACGTACAGGATGCACAGGACGTGACCGCGAGAGGAGCCGAGCCTGCCCGACTATACCCGAGTGTACTGCGCTCGGTATATGCCGGCGCAGTGGTTCAAACTCGGTGCAGGAAGCGGGGATCGAGCGAGGAGGACACCGCAGAAGGATGCCAGACCCGACGAGGAGGACACCACCGAAGCCGCAGACGGACGCCGGACCCGACGAGGCCGCCGATGGACGTCGCGCAAGACACCAAAACTGTAAGTACTAAAATGTTTTTTTTACAGGAATGCGGGTCCACTTTAGAGGTGCGCGCTATACGCTGGAGCGCGCAATACCCCGATAAATACGGTATTTATTCGTAAGGCCTCGTACACACGACCGAGAAACTCGACGGGCGAAACACATTGTTTTGCTCATCGAGTTCCTTGTTAGGCTGTCGAGGATCTCGGCGAGACAAATTTCCCCATTCCCGTAGAGGAAAAAGAAGACATGCTCTCTTTTTGGCTCGACGAGATCCTCGACAGTTTCCTCGTCGAAAAATGTACACACGACCGGTTTCCTCGGCAAAAAAAAAAAACCCAGCAAGTTTCTTGCTGGTTTTTGCCGAGAAACTCGGTTGTGTGTACGAGGCTTTACAAATGTTGAAAACTACAGTATGTATTACTTTCCTTCCACTTCACAATTATGAGCCACTTTGTGTTGGTCTTTCACATAAAATCCCACTAAAATATTTAAGTTTTTGGTTGAAACATGATAAAATGTGGAAAATGTCAAGGGGTGTGAATACTTTTTCAATGCACTGTAACTGCATTAATATTAATAGTATCTTTTGTATCTGCCTGGAGCTCAGCTTAAACCCTAGATAGAATTTAATATCCCTTTAAGACTTGATCTCATAATATTTGGCAGAGGATTTAATCTAGCATCAAGTTCAGTATCTTATCTAGTTTACACAATGAATATTCAGATAAAATTGGGTGGAACAACTAAATAATCTTTCAAAGCTTGTCAAAGGGTAGACATAATGAAACACAAAAAGTGCCCTTATAAATATTCACCTAAAAAAAAAGGTTATACTTTAAGATAATAAAGACTATTTCTACGGCCCTGTTTGTATGTACGCTATTTGCCTCTAATTCATTTTTTGGGATGAATGCTATATGCAGGTTTGCCAGAAAAAAAAAACACATGGCAGCTTGCCTATACGAACACTATGGGCTCTGTTGGTTTGCCAGTTCTTTTCTCATCTTTGAAATAAACTCAAAGGTCCATATAGTTCTAAACATGAACAGGTTGTGACCTTATTACTTGGATGGCTAAACAGATGGATTCAATATGAGTAAAACAGTGGGGAATCCTTCATTAAAAGAAGTGCAAAGTAAGAATTTAGTAAGAAATAACAAGCTTTCTTTAAAGTAACCCTGTCATCACTTCACACATATTAAGCTGAACATATCATTTGAAGCGGTATTAAACCCAAAACCAAAAACTTTTTTTTTTTAGCAGCTTACCAATCATTAGATGTTGAGACTGCATTTGTTTTCATTTTTAAAGGCTTTTTCCCTTCTGATTCCACCCCAGTCCCCCTCATCTGTCCTTCTTACCACTATATGTGGGTATTTACCTCCCTTGACAGCTGCAACCTCCAGTGTTGTCTACATCCGGGTACTAAAAACAACACCAGGACCTGTGTGTTAATTCAGTTTAAGATAGAAATGATGCACCGTGGGCCAGATTCAGGTACAAATGCGGCGGCGTAACGTATCGTCTTTACGTTACACCGCCGCAAGTTTTCAGCGCAAGTGCCTGATTCACCAACACTTGCGTGTAAACTTTTGGCAGCGTAGCGTAAAGCCGTCCGGCGCAAGCCCGCCTAATTCAAATGGGGCGTGTACCATTTAAATTAGGCGGGTTCCCGCGCCGAACGTTCTACGCATGCTCCGTTTGGAAATTTCCCGCCGTGCTTTGCGCAAAATTACGGCGCCCCGACGTGTTTGTGAATGGCGACGTGCGTAAAGTACTTACGCCCAAAAAAAAAATTAAAATTTGACGCGGGAACGACGGCCATACTTTAACATGGCTGGTGTAAAGTTAAGGCATGAAAAAGCAGGCTTAACTTTGCGACGGGAAAAAACGACTTGCGACGACGTAACGCACGCGAGTACCTTCGTGGATCACCGTAAAAGCGAATTTGCATACCCGACGCTGGAAAATGACGCAAACTCCACCCAGCGGCGGCCGAAGTATTGCAGCCTAAGATCCGAAGGCCTACAAAGCCGTAAGCCTGACGGATCTTAGCCAAATGCTGTCGTATCTTGTTTGTGAATCACAAATTAAGATACGATGCGGCAAATTTGAAAATACGCCGGAGTATCAGTAGATACTCCAGCGTATTTCTTCTGTGAATTTGGCCCCAAATATCTGTGTATATATATTTAAAAATACATTATAAAACCCCTTTTGCCATTTTTTATAAGTGATCTCATAATCTCTGTTCTCAGCTGCATAAGAGCTGGGGGAGGAGAAACAGCAGCACACTAATCTTTCCAGTGAATGGCTGTGCAGGGGTGGCATGTTAGGACAAGTCTGATCATTGGAGGAGAGACTAGTGTGGCCAATTTTTTTTATTTGAAAGCATGGGGACTGGCAGGAACACCCGGTATTTCACACAAAGGAAGCATACAAATAGAAAAGGATACTTTTTTTTATATACGTTCATGGTACAGCAGATATATATCAGGAATATGAAATGTTGGGTTTACCTATTCTTTAATATTCTAAAGACTTAAATGGGACATAACTCAGTAGGGAGCCTTACAAAAAGAGAGTAAGGGTCCTTCTCTGCAGCATGCTGAAAGGCAATTGGCTTTTCTGCTCAGGCTGTGTCTGTTCTTCAACCACTTGCGGACTGCCCGCCTGCAATGTACTGTGGATAGGTGGCCTGCACAGGCAAAGCAACACCATGCGCGACCCCCTCAATCCGCCTTCCAGAACCCACTGTACACAGCGGGAGCCTGTCAGCAAATCCCGATCTATGACTCATGTCGGGGACCTGCTGATCAGCTGTATACGATCACAGCCCAGAGTTCTGTGTTGACAATCAACACAGAGCTCTGTACAGAGGGAACAGGCTCTATGTTTCTGATCCCTGCAAAGGGATCAGAAACTAAGAGATCTATTAGTAAAAGCAGCACACTTTGCAAACATAACACATAGTTAGGCACATATTTAACCCCTTAATCGCCCTAGATGTTAACCCCTCCCCAGATAGTGTCCAGGGCCGGAACTACCACTACTCAAACTAGGCAGCTGCTTAGGGCTCACTGCGCCCTAGGACACCCCCAGCGAATGGTGTTCCTACTCTCCTCTCTCTGAAGCAAGCAACTAAGTCTCAGCATCAGCAGGCAGCCGCCACTCCGTTCACACAGTGTCAAAAGGCACAGCGGTGGCAGAGGACTGTGTCTGTGTCCCGACTCCCGAATGCATGGAAGCAAGCAAATATTCATTTATGGGCACTGGTAGGCTGCATTTGATGGACACTGGTGTGGCTGCATTGATGGGTGCTGGTAGGCTGCATTGATGGGTGCTGGTGAGACTGCATTGATGGGCGCTGGTGAGGCTGCATTTGATGGGCGCTTCATTAAAAAGGTGGGATATACATGGGCAGGGCAAAGGGGGTGGAGTTATGGGTGGAGAGAGGGGGGTAAAAGTAGCTTTTTGCCCAGGGGGGTCAAAAATCCTTGCACCAGCCCTGATAGTGTCATTAGTAAAGTAACAGTGTATAGTATTGTATTAATGTCACTGGTGATGTCTGTGGCAGCTATTCAGTTCCCCTAGCATCAGTTAGTATCAAATTGTACTATTGCAGTCCCATTATAAATCGCTGATCACCGCCATTAGTAGTATTAAAAAAATAAACAAATAAAAATAGGAACTATGACTTTCACACAAACCAATCAATATACACTTATTGGGATTTTTTATCAACGGTCGTCTGAAAATCTAAGCGTGTGTATGAGGCTTTAGGCCCCTTACACACTATTAGATTTTCTGCAGATTTTTGTCTTCAGATTTACCAAAACTATGTAGTGCAAGGGCCCATCTGATTACATACAAATTGAAACTCTGAAGCCTCGTACACACGACCGAGGAACTCGACGTGCGAAACACATCGTTTTCCTCGTCGAGTTTCTTGTTAGGCTGTCGAGGAACTTGACATGGCAAGTTTCTCCATTCCCGTCGAGGAAATAGAGAACTTGCTCTCTTTTTGGCTCGTCGAGTTTCTCGACAGTTTCCTCGACGAAAATGTACACACGACCGGTTTCCTCGGCAAAAAAATATCTCCCAGCAACTTTCTTGCTGGTTTTTGCCGAGAAACTCGGTCGTGTGTACGAGGCCTTAAGGTTTGACCTATTATATTGTTTTGGTAAATCTGAAGACAAATATCTGCAGAAAATCGCATAGTGCGTATGGGGTCTAAAGCCTTGTACACACGGCTCGATTGTTGAAAGGGTATTGTCTTTTGACAGATTGTTGTCCTAAATTCTTACCATTTCGGCCAACAAATGTTGGATGGCAGGCTAGTAAATTTCAGCGGACAACGGCTCCACGTCTGATTTTCTGAAGATCAGTACACAAATCCGTCACACAAAAGTTCATAGTACAAACATGTATGCTCGGAATCAATGCTCACTAAACACAAAATTAGCAAAAGGAGCACAAAGGGTGGCGCTTAAGAGCTGAAATTCTTCAAAATACGTCATTACATTCGTGTTTGTGGCACAATTGTGTAGCGTTAGTATGCAAGACAAGATCCAGGCACACGCCCTTTTGACAAAAATCAGATGCTCGGTTGGCCAACAATCGTACCGTGTGTACGAGGTTTAAGGCTATGAGCATGTTTTGTTTTGACCCACCTGGAATATATTTACTGATTTTAACTGAGTTTTGCTAAACTTTGAAAAAAATGTTATCTGTACATATAAATTATTTTTAGTAATCTGCTCAGCGAAGCACAGACTGCTTTGCCAAATTGATTTTACTACCATGTTTTCCCGAAAATAAGCCCGGGTCTTATATTAATTTTGGCAACAAAAGACCCAGTAGGGCTTATTTTCGGGGTAGGGCTTGACATGTGCTGTCTTCTCTCCCCATCTCCCTCCCTGCCTGTCAGGCCAATGGAACTGTGTAAATGTGGGTGTAAAAAATCTGAAAATACACCCAAAATGCACTATGCAAACCATGCATTTCTTTGCAATCTATCTGTGATAAGCACCCTGTAACAGCGCCGATCCTCTCTCCCTCGCACTGACCTTAATTTTCTGGTGCAGTCCAGGGCACACTCCGAGCATTGCAGAGGGAAGGGGGTCCGAGATCCTCTGGCAGATGAGGCGAAGAGGAGAGCAGCGGGGGATCAGCTGAGTGCCGCTCGGCGCTTACATGGCATGCCGGAGCTTCCTTCCCTGCTCAGAGCACTGCAGAGGGGGGCCCGAGATCCCCCGCTGACACCTGGGAGAAGAGGAGGAGAGCAGCGGGGGATAAGCTGAGTGCCAAGCGGCGCCACACAGAAGGCATTAATTAAACATAGATAAAAGGAACAAATGGTACACAGTTCACACTATATAACATTGCAATAAAGGACATTTTAGGATTTTTCAACCCTTTTAAAACTAGGGATTATTTTCGGGGTATGGCTTTTATTGCAGCCCTCCCTGAAAATCACAGAAGGGCTTATTTTCGGGGTAGGTCTTATATTACACCCCTCCCTGAAAATCACAGTGGGGCTTTTTTTCGGGGTTGGTCTTATTTTTGGGGAAATTTGGTATATTGTTTGTTCGTATTGCTTTCAATAAATTCAATGTTTTATATAATAATATATTATATATAGATATTCCACCCTGAAGCTGTGTGCTAATTGCTAAAGGCAAAGAATCGTCATTACTGAGAAAGCCGTAGGATGGACTTCTCTATTGAATCTCTCTGTCTGCCGTGTAGTTAACAGGTACAAAGAATCTGCCTTGATCTTAAGGATGACACAATAACCCAATATTTTAATTTTTATTTCTCACAGGAAATATGTAAATGAAAATTTTATGTGCACAAATTCTTGGCGTACATAAGGGATTACTCATACATATCAAGGCTTTTGTCCATGTTTAGAAAAACCATCAAAACATCATTAGGGTATGCCAGAAAACATGTCTATTCTGATAAATGGAATGAGACATGTGTAGTGTTATTGTGCAACCACTTACATTCATATGATGTTTGTGCACATAAAAAAGCTACAAAAACGTTTTGTAAAAAAATAGCCAAAACATAAGACTATACATGAAATTGCTTTATAATGCTATTTTAAGGCGGACAATCTGTCCGTCGGGACCTCAGGGACAAAGATCTGATTATCATAACTGGAAAAAAGATTATATTTAGGAAAAATGTATTTAGCTAAAATGCTAAGCTCTGCAGCCATTTTCCATTTTCATCCATTTCAGCTGCAAGCCTAATTATTATCCAATAACTTTGTTATGACAGATATGTAATATAAAGAAATAGTATATATATACACACATATATGCGTGTTTGAAAATACCTTCCAAGAACTACCAAACATTCTATATATTTTAAATGCAAGAATTTGTAAAAAAGGCACTTCTTTCCATCTTGATCTGTGATCATTTCAAAATGTTATCTGTATATACTGTATATAAATTCTTTCTAGGAATCTGCTGGGTGTAGCACAGATTGTGTTTACTTAATTTCTTTTACGTTTCTATAGATTTTAAAATGCAAAAAAAAAATCACCTTTTTTTTTATTTTTTATAAAGTCCTAATTTTTTTTTTTTTTCTATCTAGCATGTCAAACTCTACACCACAACATGTCAATCTCTGCACCCAAACACATCAAACTCTGCACCCCAACATGTCAAACTTTGCACTTGCTCATCAAACTCTACACCCCAATATGTTAAACTCTATACCTCAACATGTCAAACTCTACACTTGCTCATCAAACTCTACATCCCAATATGTCAAACTCTACACCCCACCATGCCAAACTCTGTACCCCAACATGTAAAACTCTGCACTAGCTTGTCAAACTATACACCCAAACATGTCAAACCCTGCACTTGCTCGTCAAACTCTACACCCCAACATGTCAAACTCTGCACCCCAACATGTCAAACTCTGCACCCAAACACATCAAACTCTGCACTCCAACATGTCAAACTCTACACTTGCTCATAAATCTCTGTACCCCAACATGTCAAACTCTGCACCTGTTTATCAAACTCTGCACCCCAACATGTCAAACTCTGCACCTGTTTATCAAACTCTGCACCCCCAACATGTCAAACTCTGCACCTGTTTATCAAACTCTGCACCCCAACATGTCAAACTCTGCACCCCAACATATCAAACTCTGCACCCCAACATATCAAACTCTGCACCCCAAGCAAAAAATAGCATGCATAGAATCGCTGTCATAGCAAATGTACAGCCCTGTCAAGCTGTATTATAAAGCCCTGTACACATGATCGGATATCTGATGGAATCTAATCCGATGGATTTTTTTGTTGGCTATCCGATGAAGCTGACTTTCATCAGTCTTGCCTACACACCATCAGTCAAAAATCCGACCGTGCCAAAACGCGGTGACGTAAAACACTAAGACGAGCCGAAAAAAATGAAGTTCAATGCTTCCGAGCATGCGTCGACTTGATTCTGAGCATGCATGGATTTTTATCCGATGGAGTTCCACACAGACGATTGGATTTTCTATCGTTTTTTTATCCAAAGAAAAAATTTAAAACATGTTCTATTTTTTTAACACTGATGGAAAAAAGTGTTCTGTTTTCATCGGACAAACCGTTCGTGTGTACACGGCTTTACAGTTGAGGTGGGTGGCTGGAAAGCACTAAAACGGCAGCTCAACCGCCTGTTTTTTGCCACCCATCTGAAAGAGCCTTTACTGACTCTCAGGCCTCGTACACACGACCGAGTTTCTCGGCAAAAACCAGCAAGAAACTTGCTGGGAGATATTTTTTTGCCGAGGAAACCGTGTGTACATTTTCGTCGAGCAAAATCTCTATTTCCTCGACGGGACTCTCAAATTGGCTCGTCGAGTTCTTGGTCGGACTGGTTTCCAACGAGAAATTCGAGCGTGTGTATGCTAAGAAACCCGCGCTTGCTCAGAATAAAGTATGAGACGGGAGTAAAAGTAGCATTTGTAATGGAGATAACACATTTTTCAAGCTGTAACAGAATGAAAAGTGCAAATTGTCTCTTAACAAACTTTTACTTAACACGCAAACACATGAGATTAGCAAAACCAGCCCCAAGAGTTTAGCCAGTGGAATCGAACTTCCCCTGCCGTTGTATGTGTTGTATGTCACCGCGTTTGAGAACGAGGAGATTTTGTCTTGACTGTGTGTACGCAAAGCAAGCTTGTCGAGTTTCTCGACAAGCCTAACAAGGAACTCGACGAGGAAAACGATGTGTTTCGTCCGTCGAGATCCTGGGTCGTGTGTACGAGGCCTCAGTTGCGGTCCTGCTTGTTGAAGCACCTAAGTGTGTGTCTTCCAGACAATTTAGGACAAAAAACATTTCCAAAAGAATGGTAGGAACTGCCAATTCCTAAGCAGCGTAAAAATGCACAGGTTTTTCCTTCCAAGAGCGAGTTAAACAAAAAACCTGACAGATTGCCGCATCCACACAAAAGATGTGGATGCCGCTCCATTGTATTCTGGTGGCGGGAGCTTTCCCTGCCAGCAGAATACACAGATTAGCACTGCAGCCATTGGTTTTCCAACAAGACCATTCAACAGAAGCCAGTCATTAGACCAGCCTCTGTTGAACAGAGTTGTACACACGTATCAAGATTTAGCTGAATTTTAGCACGTGCAACAGTTTTAGTAAATCTCCCCCTTTGTGTCAAATGCTTATACAAAAGTTTTGTATATTATAACAAAAAAGCATTTTATACATACTAGGGAAGCCTCTGTGGGGGTAAAAGTGTCACTTGTGTGGGGTCCATAGAGCTAAGAATTATTTTTTTTTATTTCATCTTTGAGTTCATTTTTAATATTGACTTCCAATGTTTGTCCTCTTTATAACTCCACTATAAACTGAGCATAACGAACATGCTGTGAAAGGAAACCACTTATTTCATGTTCCTTCTAAAAATTCTCTGCCAAATATCACTGTTTGGCAAGCAGACAGCAAAATATCCTGACTCTGTAATCTTGGCAAACAGGTGTTCTGCCAAAGGTTAAGAATGCAATCCTGGAGCTGTACAGGAACATGTACACACAGATACTCGGGAACACTATGCAAAATATAAATCTCTCCCTCTACATAGCCCATTCACTAGCTGGCAGTGTAAACACGAGGAATTATGTTTTCTGACCCTGCACTAAATAAACCCTTCTGTTTCATGAATCAACTCAAGAATGGAAATGTGTAACATTTCATGATGTAGAAATGCTTAATTCATTTAGCAGCCCTAGTATGACACAAAGCAGATGGTATAGAGCCTAAATGCTCTATTGGTTTTTAAAAAGCTGGACCAGATAGATCATTTCAAGCTTGGTAAATGGCTGAAACAATATGCCTGATAGTGGCCATTTACTGTTTGTTTAAACTAGGGAACTTCAAACTATGGCCCTCCAGCTGTTGCGGAATTGCGCGTCCCATGAAGCATTGTAAAATTCTGACATTCACAGACATGACTAGGCATGATGGGAATTGTAGTTCCTGAACAACTGGAGGGCCACAGTTTAACTACTTGAGCCCCGGGCCATAGTCAAATGACGGCCTCAAGGTGGCTCTAGAAATCCCGGGATGCCGTCTTTTGACGTCTTCGCGTCCTTTGGCCACTGGGGGGCGCGCGCGTGCCGGCGGCGGCGCAAACGCGCTCCCGGCGCGTCCCCGAGATGCCGATGCGCGTGCCTGGCGGCCGCGATGTCCGCCAGGTACCCACGATCGGCAATGACAGAGCAGGGACGTGGAGCTCTGTGTGTAAACACAGAGCTCCATGTCCTGTCAGGGAGAGGAGACAGATGCTGTGTCCCTTGTACATAGGGGACACAGATCGGTCACCTCCCCCAGTCAGTCCCCCTCTACACACAGTTAGAACACACCCAGGATACACATTTAACCCCTTCCTCGCCCCCTAGTGTTAACCCCTTCCCTGCCAGTCACATTTATACAGTAATCAGTGCGTTTTCATAGCGCTGTTCGCTGTATTAATGTGAATGGTCCCAAAAATGTGTCAAGAGTGTCCGATGTGTTCGCTGCAATATCGCAGTCCTGACAAAATTTGCAGATCGCCGTATTACTAGTAAAAAAAAAATAATAATAAAAAAATTGTCAGAATTCTATCCCCTATTTTGTAGCCACTATAACTTTTGCGCAAACCAATCACTATACGCTTATTGCGATTTTTTTTTTTACCAAAAATATGTAGAATACATATCGGCCTAAACTGAGAATTTTTTTTTTTTTTTTTAATGGGATATTTATTATAGCAAAAAGTAAAAAATATTGTGTTTTTTTAAAAAATGTACGCTCTTTTTTGTTTATAGTGCAAAAAATAAATAAAACGCAGAGGTGATCAAATACCACCAAAAGAAATCTCTATTTGTGGAAAAAAAGGGACGTCAATTTTGTTTGGGAGGCACGTCGTACGACCGCGCAATTTTAATTTAAAGCGACGCAGTGCTGAAAGCTGAAATTTCGCCTGGGCAGGAAGGGGGTATATGTGCCCAGTAAGCAAGTGGTTAAAGACTCCTGGTTTAAACCAACAGCCTGCTCTCCCATTATACTGAACCTCTGGGCCCTAAGAAAGAATGTAAAAGGACAGCCGGCATCACCAGGTACCTAAACCATATCATACACCTTGTAGCACAAAATACTTAGACAAAGGACAACTCACTGCCATTAGTTTTATTAAATACAAATGTGCTTTCAAAAATGGAAACACATATTATGGTTAGGAAATAGCTACACAGAGCAAGCCTATATGGGCACCCGTGCAGATTGATCACCTAATCCAACACCTACAACATTTGTATTTCATTAGATGACTTAGAAAAAAACATTAAAACTCCATGAATATTGTTGATATATGGTGAAGGTCAGGTGATTACACTTGATGCGTTTCATGGAATTTCTCGGCTTTCTCAGGAGTGTAGTAGTTATAGGCAGGGTGATGGTAATTGCCCAGTGTTTACCCACAGAGAACCACATCACGGACAAGAAGACAGGGAGAAATGCCTTTCCAGAGGGGAGGGGGATTCAACAATCCCCACAACCACATAAAACACACATCTTGTTGCAATAAGTTGCAGTTATATAAAAAGGATGATGACATCTGCAGCAGAAAGACCCTATGTGAGACCTTAAAGGGGTTGTAAAGGAAAAAATGTTTTCCCTAAATAGCTTCCTTTACCTTAGTGCAGTCCTCCTTCACTTACCTCATCCTTCCAGTTTGCTTTTAAATGTCCTTATTTCTTCTGAGAAATCCTCACTTCCTGTTCTTCTGTCTGTAACTCCACACATTAATGTGAGGCTTTCTCCCTGGTGTGGAGAAAGCATCTTGAGGGGGCGAGCAGGAGAGTCAGGACGCCCACTAACACACAGCTCCTTTCTCTATCTGCAAAGAGTGTCCTGACCTTCCTGCTCACCCCCTCCCCCTCAATAGGCTTTCTCCACACCAGAGAGAAAGTGTCGCATTACTGTGTGTAGTTACAGACAGAAGAACAGGAAGTGAGGATTTCTCAGAAGAAATGAGGACATTTAAAAGAAAAATGGAAGGATGAGGTAAGTGAAGGAGGACTGCACTAAGGTAAAGTAAGCTATTTAGGGAATTTTTTTTTTACCTTTACAACCCCTTTAAATACAGAGGGCCAGATCCTCAAAAGGGATACGCCGGCGTAACTGCTGTTACGCCGTCGTATCCCTGTTTCTAACTATGGAACTGATCCACAGAATCAGTTTTCCATAGCTAGGCAGAAGATTCGGCATGTGTAAGGGACTTACACTGCCGGATCTTAGAATGCAGTACCGCATCCGCCGCTGGGGGCATTTCGTGTCGAAATGCCGCCTCGGGTATGCAAATTAGCACTTACGGAGATCCACAAAGCTTTTCAGCTTTGTTTTTTCTCCGTAAGTTTTAGTTTGCAAACGCAAAATTAGGGCTGCTTTTACAAAGTGTAAACTGATTACACCATGTAAAGGCAGACCCTTCTGTCCAGCGACGCGTTTTTTTTTTTTATTTGAATTTTTTTTTTCGCGCCGTATCTTTTTTTTTTCCCGACGCAACTTTATTGACCCGTCGCAATCCACAAAGCTTGGCGTAACGTAATGACGTCACGAGCATGCGCAGTACGGCCGGCGCGGGAGTGCGCCTAATTTAAATGGGAATCGCCCCCATGAAAATAGGAACGCCTTGCGCCGGCGGAATTTAAGTTACACAGCCCAAAATTTCTAGGTAAGTGCTTTGTGGATCGGGCACTTAGGTAGAAATTTTAAGGCAGTGTAACTTAAATGGAAAAAATTTACATTACGCCGGCTCTTTGTGGATTACCCCCAGAGAGCACACCTATACCGTGTCTTCCTTATGTGAGAACTAGTGCTGGTTTACAAATGTCCGAAGCAGTGCCCAGTGTGTGTGTGTCCTTTTCCACTAGGCATTGTTTTGGACCACAGAACAATGTTTGCTGTGAAAAATTACAGTCCATTTACTGTATATGTGGACATTTTGGTTTGTTCCTAAGGTCTGCAGTCATCTCTTCTTTGCCATTTCTTCTCTCTGTTTGGGGGCTCCAGCCCCCCATAGCTCTCATGGTAGACAGCTTTGGTGTTACTTCTCCTGGATTTCCTAAATTCAGGCTGATTTATATAGCTTCTACTGATGAAGTGAATTCAAATTCATGAAATGCATTGAGAATGTGAAGTGTTTTTCCACCTGGTGAGACTTTGGTGTTGGCTTACTAAAGGCCAATAGACTGTGCACTTTTGTAAACTACAGCTGCACTCTGCAAGAGCAGTTGCTCTAGAGCTTAGTAAATGAGAAGAAGCTCTGCTGACTTTCATCATCCATGTGCAAGCAAAAATTATGTTTTTTTTCCATTTGCATGTGATTTGGTATTCTTTACAAACAGAAGCTTCATCTCATTTACTAAGCTCTGGAGCAGCTGCACTTGCAGGATGCAACTGCAGTCCAGTTGTCTTTAGCAGGGATTTTTTTTTTTGCGGTAACATGGGGAACACAGTTCTGTCTCCTCCGGGCACTGAATGTATGTAATGGCAAGGTGTGCTGGAGGGTACATTGATGCTGGCTGCTGCAGGATCTATTGTTCCTGGAGGAGATCTATTTTTACACGGTGGTCGAATCATGCTGAATACTGGGGGATCTATTGTTGCTGGAGGACATCTATTTTTGTGTGGCTGTGTATTGCTGGTGGGGCATCAATTCTGCTGGGGGGGGGGGTATGAGATCTACTGTTGAGGTAGGGGTCTTTAGTTGATGGCTGATCTATCATTTCTGGAAGGCATCTGCTTTGTGTGGCAGTCTATTGTTGCTGGTGGGAGATCTATTGTTGCTGGTTGGGCTTATGTTGCTAGGGGGTCAGTTGTTGCTGGAAGAGATCTACTGTTGAGGGCAGGATCTATTGTTGTTGGCTGCTGGAGTGTCTATTGATGCTGGGCGGGCGGCTGGGAAATCTGTTGTTGCTGTCATTGTTGTCTGGATCCATTGTTGCTAGGGGAATCTATTGCTGCTGGCTGCGGGGGGGGGGGGGGGTCTACTTTACTGCTTTTCTTGTTGTTATTAACAACTTCCATACCAATTACTTATCAACACAAAATAATACTTGGTTCTGTATTCTCTAAAAGGGGCAGAACTGGGAGGATGGTAGGGGGGTGGAACCAATGGATAGTGCTCGGTAGGGATGGGCTTCGTATTCGAGTCAAACTCATGTTCGAGTCGAAAATCGTATGTTCGATCGTTTCGTTGAATTACGAACGTTTTGGGCCGTTCGCGCCAAATTCGAGTGGTGTGTCACAGCCCATAATTCACTGCGGCATCGCAGTGCATTGATGGCTGATGATTGGCCAAGCATGCACTATGACCCGCATGCTTGGCCAATCACAGTGTGCAAAAAACGGAGAGCCATAATTGGCCAAGACCAGGGTGGCTTTGGCCAATTATGGCTCAGGGGGTTTAGTACACGCCCCACACTATATAATGCTGCCTGGAAGTCAGCCTTGTGTAGTGTGTTGGTGGTTTACAGAGAAAGACAGAGAGAGAGAGAATGTCATTTTTTGGAAATAGATAGAGCAGGCAGGTAGGCTAGTCAGTTAGAGTTACAGTGTGTAGAGGATATATATGCATCCCAGGTTTTGTATATATATTTATACACTGTATTGAGTTTAGCTAAATCCGCTCTTCCTAATTTACTGACAGGCAGGCAGGTGATCTGTCATTGGGACAGAAAGTGAGGTGCAATCTTCTGAACAGATGCACACAGACAGCAAAACAAATGTTACAGGGGTGATAACCCTTCTCTATGTTTTCAGAAAAGCTTAAAAAATAGATTTTTTGGCTGGAGCTACACTTTAAAAAAGTACCAGTTCAAAATTACAAACAGATTATACTTAACAACAAACCTACAGTCCCTGTCTTGTTTGCACCGCTTGTATACTGCCGTTAAAAGTAAATAGGGCCAAAGAGGCTGGCAATGACCTGGGGGGAGGGGGGCAGGGGAAACCCATGCTATTTTTCTCAATGATTTTCATCTATATTGCAGACATTACATTAAAGCTGCAAGCAGTTTTAAATTTACTTTTTTCTTATAGTAACACCCAGCAGGTACGGTATTTAAAGGAATTTTTCCATTTTTTGTTTTCACTTTAAGCTTCATTAAAATCACTGCTCCAGAAAAAACGACCATTTTTAAAACTTTTTTTTCCATTGATACATGTTCCCTGGGGCAAGACCCGGGTTCTCAAACCCGCTTTACGACAATAACTTGCATATTAGCCTTTAAAATTAGCACTTTTGAATTTGAACGTTCGAGTCCCATAGACTTCAATGGGGTTCTAAAAGTTTGCGCGAACGTTCGGTCCGTCCGAAGGTTCGGTTGCGAACCGAACGGGGGGGGGGGGGGTGTTCGGCTCATTCCTAGTGCTCGGAGATGGGTGGGGGGCGGAGACAAGAAGTGATTTAGAAGGGGGGGGGAGAGTTCCTGCACCTATTCTTTGGCCTTTAGTAAATCAACCCCTATGTAAGAACTCTATGTGGCCAACCTACTGTAAAGAATACAAATGTATTTCTTGATGATTAATCTGTAAACATGTAAAACACCATGAATTATGTTAAATAAGTCATATGTTTTTATATTATTTTTTATGAGAAAATATTCTAACTAATTATTTGTACAAATAAAATGTAAGAATAATTGTAATCAAATAAGGTTGAATGTATGGAGATGTACCTCTAAAAAGTCCCATGGGACATGTTGTTTTGATATATATATATATATATATATATATATATATATATATATATATATATATATATATATATATATGTATTAAGGATGTTGATACATCACCAGCTGTACCAGAACACAAAAAGAATATTTACTATACTAACCCACTTGTTTAAGGCCTCATGCACACTTGACATTAAAATAACGTTATAAAAATGTCAGTAGCTTTGCAGCACGTTTTTCAAAATTTTTGCAAGAGTTTTCAGTGTTTATTAGTGTTTTTGCGTGTTAGCGTTTTTTTTCAATGATCTAAAATGTCCAAAAACGCTGCTGAGCTGAACGTTTATCAATGTTTATTAGCGTTTATCAGCGTTAGAGCGTTACAACTGAACAAAAAAAGTCTCTCAAAACCCACTATTTTTTATTTATTTTTTACTGCTCAAAAACACCACTGCCCAAAACTGTTGATAACAGCTTATGTGTGCATGGACACATAGGACAACATGATGAAGAGTCTAATGACTGTAGGAAAAAATGTCTACTGCCAAAAACAGCTGCTGTAAAATTGTCCAAAAACTTCCAGTCAACATTTCTACAGTCAATATTTTTTACTTTTTGCTATAATAAATATCCACAAAAATATCCACAAACAATATATAAAAAAAAAAAATTTTCCCTCAGTTTAGGCCGATACGTATTCTTCTACATATTTTTGGTAATACAAATCGCAATAAGCATTTATTGATTGGTTTGCGCAAAAGTTATAGCGTCTACAAAATAGCCACGCGTCCTACGAGTTTCCACTTGGGCTATCTCTACCATATTTTCCCCCTTTTTCCGACAAACCGAGCGGGTTCTGGGAAAGGTAGGGGTTTTGGGTGGGGAGAGTTACTAAGTGGAGAAGCACTTTTGTTTTTTTCCATGTATTTTTATTAATATTTTTTTCTTACAAGTAATGGTGGCGATCAGCGATTTTTATCATGACTGCGACATTATGGCGCACACATCGGACACTTTTGACACCATTTTGGGACCATTGTCATTTTTACAGCAATCAGTGCTATAAAAATGCACTGATTACTGTGAAAATGATACTGGCAGTGAAGGGGTTAACCTGTAGGGGCGCTGAAGGGGTTAAGTGTGCCCTAGTGAGTGATTCTTACTGTGTGGGGGCGTGGCTTGGCGTGTGACATCACTGATTGTCGTTCCCTATGACAGGGAACAGACGATCAGTGACCCTCTCACTAGGAAGAACGGGGAAAGGTTTGTTTACACTTACCTCTCCCCGTTCTTCAGCTCTGTAACCCGATCGTGGGACACCGGCGGCTATCGGGTACGCGGATCCCGCGTACACGGTCACGGATCTCACGACCGGGTCGCAAGCGCGTCCTAAAGGGGACGTACCTATATGTCCTTTTGCCCAGCTGTGCCGCTCTGCCGACGTATATCGTCGTTAGGTGGTCCTTAAGCGGTTAAAGTGTCTTAAGTGCTCATTAGATTAGTGCTCCACCACAATGTTTACAAAATGCACACTTACCGACCACATCTATATTATAAGTCTTTGGTGTCTTAGGTTACCACCCTTTTTCCAGTTGTATTCATGATGTTCCACCTTTGTAATGATTTATAAGAATCTGCCAACCGCTGTCGTCTCAAATGGTCATCCTCAAACATCAATAATCGAGACCCAGGAAAAAATAATAGGAATCCAGGATAGTGTAATACCGTTTATTTTAAAAGCCAAAGCAGAGATAAACTATGAATTTTCCACTTACATTTGCAGGTGCTATAGTCAGCATCAACACAAACAGCCTGGTATCTGTTGTCCTGCACACCGCTCATTTCAAGCCGTGTGTTCCAAAAGGGGGAATATCCTAACCAGATCCAACAGGAAGTGATGTCACGTATGACAGTCTCAATGCATTTTGCTTATCAGCAACATCAGGAAGCGCCAGTAAATTAGAGTATTAAAGCAAATGTGCCTGTAATCCAGCCACCAAATGTATATTTTCAATAAGAAGCTAACAAAGGCGGTTGTTATATTTCTCCAGTGACAGACTGGTATTCTTTCAGTAGTTCATACCCAGCAAAATTACCACCCATGTCCATTTTTTTAGTTGTTACTGCTTTTCAGGATAGATATGCCTTTCTACAGCCAGAAATTGACTGATAGTCTTATTATTAATATGATTAATTGACTTAGCTTCAACATCTCCCGCAGCTCTCAATTTATCATATGGTTTTTGTTGCAGGAAAATAAAGCCAAAACATAAAAAATACACTTTCGTTGGTCCTACCTATAAAATATATTACAATAACAAGCACAGCCATAAATATAAAGTAACACATTTCTTTTTTTCGCAACTAAAACAGACATGAAACACTAGGGAGCTCAGTTTTATTTACTTTACTTAGACGCATGCACATCATAAAGTCACTTAAATTAGAACTGTGGGAAGGCTGTGGACATTTAAAGCAAAAGTTTGGCAATTTTGTTTTTGCAAAGCTTTATGCTGCGTACAGACGGTCGTTTTTTTGTGATGAAAAAAAAACGTAGTTTTTTGTGAAGAAAAAAAAACGAAGTTTTTCAAACTTCATTTTAAAAAACGACGGAGCATACACACCATCGTTTTTTCCAACGTTCAGCACGTACAACGGCACTCTGTTCCATTCAAACATGCATCCTAACTTGCTTCTGAGCATGCACGGGTTTAAAAACGTTGTTTTAAAAGTCGTTTTTGCTACACACGGTCATTTTTTATGACACAAAAAACAACGTTTTGAAAAACGACATAAAAAATTGAAGCATGCTCAAATTTTTGTTGTTGTCGTTTTTCAGAAGACATAAAACGACGTTTTCCCCACACACGGTCATTTTAAATGACGTTTTTAAAAATGTCGTTTTTTTTCATCACAAAAAACGACCGTGTGTACGCGGCATGAGTCACAATAGCAACCTATAATGAAGTTTGTCTCATGTCGTGCAGGTAGCTGGATTTTGTAGAAATATTCATTACAGGGATGCCCCATCCTCTTCCTGTTTCTGAACTTGTGGCACTGTGAAGGCTAAAAACTTCAGGCTCTGGGCTTAGCTGCTGGGAAAAAGTCACAGTGCAGTCCTGCACTGCCTGTAATAGGATGGGAGAGAGTCAAAGGGCCCTTTCACACGGGCGGACAAACTGTCCGTTTATTACAAGTCCGTTTACGGACTTGTAATGCTTCCCTATGGGATTGCAGACGTTAGCGGATTGAGCATCCGCTAACGTCCGCAAACATCCGCTTCCGCAAAGATCCGCTTTTTCAGATGGAAGAAAACCCTATTTTTCTTCCGTCTGGCGGGAACGGATCGGATGAATATGGACACACAGTCCGTATTCATCCGATTCCCCATAGGGGAGAGCGGAGGAAAGACAGGGCGGTCTCTGCACAGTGTGCGGGGACCGCCCTGTCCGCCGACAGCTCAGCGGGGACTTACGGATGATCCCCGCTGAGCCAACGGACACACTGGGCGGATCAATACGGATCCGCTCCGTGTGAAAGAGCCCTTATGTGTCATGGATTTTTTCCCCTATTCAGAAACTGTTACTGGCAGTGAAAGGCTAATTTTTTGCTTAAGGAGTTGAGCGTGAGAGCTGCGAGATTTCATGCCTTTCCACACAAAGTTTTTTTTTAGCGATGTGTTAAGTGCCATTAAATGTGTTTTTTTATTGGGATAGGGAGGGTTCTGAAGAGAAACAATATTTAGGGTAACATTATCAATTTAAAAGAGGCGAGACAGCCTGTCCAGAACAGTCCGCACTTTAACATGCGTTGGGCATCTTTAATCAGTTTGTTAATGAGAGGAAGAGAGTTAATCTCTGCTAATCATAATGTATCACCTATGAGACAGATGCCTAGGTAGGGGATACCCTTAGTGCTCCAAGTATAAGGGCAGAAGGCTTTTAGTTTATTGCGTAAGGTAGGGCCAATACCCAGATCTAAAAGTAAAGATTTAGTAAAATTTACTTTATAGTAAGATATTTCACTAAATGATATAAGTTTTTTTTTTTTGTGTTGCTGCAAGGGAAGATTCCAGGTTTGTCAGAAAGATAATTATATCATCAGAAAACAGATTTATGGTATGACAATTTTGCTGAAATTTAAAACCAGCAACTTGTGGTGATGCTCTAATAGTTTCTGTGAGAGGATCAATGAATAGGTTGAAGATGGACGGGCATAGAGGGCAGCCCTTCCAGGTTCCATTTGAGATTTGGAAGGGGTGGGAAAGCATATTGGAAGTACTGTATTTATTGGTGTATAACACTCACTTTTTTACCCTGAAAATAGAGGGTAAACTGTGGCTGTGTGTTATACGGGGGGGGCTGTGGAAGGTTTTTTTCCTGAAAATTCACTGAGGCAGCTTCTTTGAGTCGGCATTTGTCTTCCCCGCGGCCTTCTGGAGGAACTGCACATTTAAGCTTCCATCAAGCAGTGTGATAGCCACGCCCCCCCCCCCCAGAATATGCACATTTTTGAATGCCAATGGTCTGGCTAAAATTTTTCGCTGAGCTGCCTACAGACATTATATGGAAGTCAGACATGCAGGCCAAATCTAACGCTTAAAGGATAGGTTCACCTTTAGTAACATGGTAAAAGTTACACCTGTGTTTAGGGTGTAGTTTGTAACATGTTACTATGCAGCACCCCCCATACCCCCCACCCCCTGGTGACAGTAGGCTCCTCACTCCTGCTTTTTTCTGTTGGCTCGAGCCCCCAGGGGGTTTGGGAGGTGTCTCTATCTCACTATCATACAGCTTTGCTGTCCATACGGGAATTCCCGCAATGAGAGACGAGCATCCCTCCCTAACCATCTGACGTCCGGACATTTTCTATTTGTTTTGTGTTATTTTCCCGTCCTGGATGTGAATGTTATTGTGTAAACCTGAAATCTGTCTTGGTTCAGGTTTTTTTTACACTGTTTTTTAGCTCCCTATCAACATTAACTCACCTACCATGTTTTTTGATTAATTCATAAAATAAAATATTTATATTTTTGATAAACTACAATTGTCAGTGTGGTCATATAGTCGCTCTTGTTTTCAATCTTCCTGGATTGGAATATTTTTTGTATATGCAGTTGGGGACTGAACTACATCTAAACAAATTAATGGTACATATCTTTAGCCTCGCTTTTTTTCTTTATTTTTTTCATCCTCACTCCTGCTGTCACATTTTAAAACCATTGCAGCTGTGCGGGGCCTCGCCTGCACAGCCACGTCATCCATTCATGTAGATCTGTGAATGAATGAACTACAAGACCCATCTTCCATCACGGTAGATGGCCTGTAGTTCTTAATAAATTATCAGAGTGCTCATCAGTGCCCTTGTAGTTCACTGACACTTCCAGCAGCTTAGGACCTGTCTGTCTATGCAGAGGTACAGGCATACAGCCATCAGCAGTGTTTACAGGAGCCGGATATTGCACCCACATTCCACTGATCTCAGGTGCAATGTTTTGCAGGATCCAAGGTAAAAAAAATAATTATAAATGCATGTTTTTTTTTTTTTACCTGAAAAATTACGTGCATTTATCCTTTATTTTAATAAAGGTGCATGTAGCATTTAAAGATCCTTCATAGTGAGTTCTTTATACAAAAAATAATGTTTGAATTTCCTCAAATGCGTATGTTTATGCCCACATAGGAGGAAAGGGGAGCACCTAGGAGGCACCCCTGGAATTGACTTTTATACCTATATCTGTAACTATTGCTTTTCACTGTGTAGTTCTTTAGAGTAGTCCAATAATGTTTAACAAAAGTGGTTAATGTAGAAGCATTATCAAGACATGCACTTTGATTTACTACATTTGAAGTACATTTGTTCTGCTAGCTTAGTGAAGTTTTATGCACGTCGAACAACCAATCATGTGCAGGAAGTTCCTGTTTTTTTTAAAATTACGGTTCACTTGCTTAAGTAACATATGTAGTTTTTTTAAAATAAATCACCCCATTTGTCTCCTAATTGCCCAAGAAAATGTCAAGTTTTTATAGAGAAAAAAGCATAAAATAGATTGGAACTCATCCCCTACTAAAGCTTCCAAAATAGAATTTGAATGTTCAATAAAACAACGTTGTAACTCTGCATTTTCTTTAGAGAATCAAGACTCCAAGGCCGCCCAACTCAAAAAATAAAATCTTGTGTCTGTTTTTTTGATATGGAAACAAACCCTAACAACGCACATTACATAATTTTTCAAAGTGGTCTATGGTCAGTTGGATCATCGTGGAGTGTTACCATGTGTCGCTACATGCAGGTGGAAAAAGGAAGTGATGAGGTCATGTCAAAGAAAAATGGAAACTCCCATCACAGAGGTTCCATGACTCAACATAAGTGATTTCAACAAATAATTTAGCCAACGCAACATTATTTTAAGTTGTATAAGACATTAACCTTAGTTCAATAAAAAAAAATCAGTATATAGTTTTAAATCCAGGAACTGTTTTTACAAAACAAAGGTGCTTTATTAGTATCACACAGGGTAATATCAAGTATACAAAATGACATAATAAAATGCTTAATGTATGTTACAGCATTTGAGACAGACAAAGTAATCACACACATACAGGGAAAGCTTAAATTGGCTCTCAAGGTACTATTGACAGTTGAACATGAAGGATAGTGCAACCAGTAAATCAATCAACTCTGGGACGAGCAGGGAAGGTGAATCAGCAAAAGAAGGAGAGAGAACGGGAGAGGGTGGGGGTGGGCATGGAGAAAATGAAGGAGGAGAATAAAAAAGGGGGGAATAGGGGAATGGCAAAGGGAAAAGGGGGGAAGTCAACATAGAAATAAGGAGGAGGAATAAAGAGCCCAAATACAAATGTAAAAATGTCAAAATTCGGCCCACAATATAATATTTTGTGTGGCCCCCATTATTTTCAAGCACTGTCTTAACCCTTATGGGCAATGAGTCCACCAGAGCTTCACAGGTTGCCACTGAAGTCCTTTTCCACTCCATTATAAGGACATCACAGAGCTAGTGGACGTTAGAAACCTTGGGCTCCTTCACCTTCCATTTGAAAATGCCCCACAGATGCTTAATAGGGTTTAGGTCTGGAGATATGCTTGGCAAGTTCATCACCTTTACCCTCAGCTTATTTAGCAAGGCAGTGGTCTTCTTGAAGGTGTGTTTGGGGTTGTTATGATGTTGGAATACTGCCCTGCAGCCCAATCTCCGAAGGGAGGGGATCATGCTCTGCTTCAGTATGTCAAGTTTTCTTCGGTGTTGTACCAAATAAAAATGATTACCATATTGCCTCCTTTATTTGCAGTAGGGAAGCAAAATTTTTTTAATCTTTTAAGTAACACTATTGACAATATGGTTTGTTTCCGCTCCCACTACTAACATAGCACTAAAAGACATTGCATCATGGAAGGTTTTACCTGCTATGACCTAATGAGGAGCAGTAACCGAATATACAAATTCAAATTTCTACATAAATATTTGGAAACTGTGAGCCATGAGGAAACCACAAAACATCACATTTTTAGAAAGGGATGGCAATTTCCAAAATTAATTATCTAGCTATTTTAGATGGTTTATAAAAAATAAAAATTCTAACAGAACAGCTCTTAACATAATCCTTTAAAGTGAACCTGTCAGGTTTTTAAATAAACAGGTAGGTATATGACTCCCCACATCTCCTTGAACAAAAATAAATATATAGCAGCATACCCAGACTTCAAAATTAAATGAATGCAGAGACAGTATCCAAGAAAGGAAACCATATTGCCATCACAAAATGAATACCAAAAAACAGAAAAAAGAAAAGAATGTTAATCAAAAAATAGAAAATCTTTATTTTAACAAAGCAACAATGTAGACTCAAAGGCCCGGATTCACGTAGCACTTACGCCGACGTATTTTGAGATACGCCGCGTAAGTGTAAATGTGCGCCGTCGTATCTATTCACCGTGCCCTCAGAACTAGATACGCAGGAAAATAGGCTTCATCCGACCGACATAACTTTCCTACGCCGGCGTATCGTGGGCGCATATTTACGCTGGACGCCTGATTGAAAATATGCAAATGAGGGAGATACGTTGATTCACGAACGTAGTTGCGCCCGGCGCATAATATACGCGGTTTGCGTAAGGCTTACGTCCAGCGTAAAGTTATTCCCCATCTATGAGGCGCAACTCATGCAAAGGTATGGACCAGGGAACAGCCGTCTATTTTACGTTGTTTACGTAGTAGTACGTGAATAGGGCTGGGCTTAGGTTACGTTCACGTCGTAGGCAGTGATCCAGCGTATCTTAGGGAGTAGTTCCGACGTGATTCTGAGCATGCGCACTGGGTTGCGTCCACGGGACGGCGCATGCCCCATTCATTTTAAGTACTCTTCTGTCACTCAGGCCATCATTAGCATTGGGTCACGCCTCATTAGCATGGCTCACGCCCACTTCCACCTACGCTGGCTGACGCCGAGGAAGCCCAGCGTATCTTTAACAGCGAGTGGGAGCAAGTGCTTTGTGAATACTGTGCTCGCTGCTCTGCGCTACATCGGCGTAGCGTATATTCGATACGCTATGCCGGCATAACTATGCGCCAAGGTATTTGAATCCGGCCCTAAGACTTTTACCAAAGCATATTAAAATTAAATTAAAATAAAATGATGGCCAACCGCTTAGCTTCTTTTATCAAAACATATATACATAGGGACCAAGTGGGCTTTATCCCAGGTAGGCAAGGTCCTAACCAAATAAGAGGAGCCATACATGTAATCTCTATACTCCAGTCTAACTGGGAGGGGGGCGCGAGACAAAAGGGTTTTTTTTTGGCCTTGGATCTCCAGAAGGCTTTCGACTCGGTTTCCTGGCCTTATTTATTCACCCTTCTGGAACAATGGGGCTTTGGGGATCGTTTCTTGGGTCTTTTACGCTCCCTTTACTCTTATCCTGAAGTGCAAATTCGCCTACAGGGGAATTATTCCAAACCATTCAACATAGCTAGAGGAACTAGAAAATGGTGCCCCCTTTCCCCTATAATCTTTGCTATAGCCATTGAAACTTTAGCTATTGCTATACGCCAAAATCCAAACATTCAAGGGGTCTCCTGCGGAGATCAAATACATAAATGTGGTTTGTTTGCAGATGACATTCTCTTATTTGTCACATCCCCTTTGATTTCATTACCAAACATTTGCAAGTTCTTGAACAAATTCTCTAAGATATCTGATTTGAAAGTTAAAGGGTCACTAAAGGAAAAAACATTTTTTGCTGAAATTACTGTTTACAGGGTATAGAGACATAATAGTTAACTGATTCCTTTTAAAAATGATTAAAAATAGATAAAAACCAATCATATAATGTACCTGCAGTTTAGTTTCGTTTTTGCTGTTGTTTCCTGGTTCTCTGATGTACAGAGACAAAGAGCCAATAGAGGGCAGTGATGCTTTGTAAAACGAAACTGGATTGGTGCTGACACACAGTAATCACACCTCCTTGATTAGTCACCACAGTGAGAAATCTCCCAGTACTGTGGTGATCAGGAAACAGACAACCAGGAAGTGTACAGAACAGAGAGGAATTACAGCAACATCAAAGCAAAAACTAACAATGAGGACATGAAACCAGGACTGCAGTAAGTTAAAGGAAGCTATTTAGGTAAAAAAAAAATTTCTTTAGTGACCCTTTAACTATTCTAAATCGCAGGCCCTGATCGTCTCGCTCCCCCCTCTAGTGTCTGTTCTCTAAAACAAGCATTTAAATTTGAATGGCAAGACTCCTCTATCAGTTATTTAGGCATCACACTGACAGCCCATATAGAAACTCTTTACAATCACAGTTACCCATCACTATATAAGAAATTGGAAGATGATCTTAAAAACTGGTCTAAGCATGAATTAACCCAGTTAGGAAAAATAAACTCATTAAAAATGACATACTCCCGAGAATTCTCTACTATTTCAGATCACTCCCCATTCCAATAAAAAAATCTCACTTAAAATCTCTTCAGAGCAAAATCCTCAAATATTTCTGGGGTACTTCAGGGTTTCGTATATGACAGAACACACTTTATCGTCATAGATGTAATGGAGGTCTGAGTCTTCCAGACTTACACAAATATTTTATAGCAGCAAGACTAGCACAACTCTCCTCGATATACTCAAGGTCTGAGAAACCGGATTGGATCAAGATGGAGAATCAAGCAGTACCCTGCTACTCCCTTACGCCCATATACCCAAGTTTACCCAAATCCTTATTCATTTTATGCTTACAGGGGCCAAAATAACTGTTGCCAAGGCATGGAAAAAAACAAAACCCTTTCTTTCTGATGTCATTCGGAAAGTCTTGTGGATAATGACTCAAGAGAAACTGGCCAGTATTCTAAATAACACCACCGCGAAATTTGGAAAAATATGGGAACCATGGGTTAATTATATTGGAATATCACTTAGTTGAGACGTATCTACATTCTCTCTAGGCTCATCTTTATGGAGCTAGGCATGTACTCTCTGCTCTTCCTATTTCTCTCTTTCCTTTCTTCCTTTTCTTGACCTTTTTTTTCTATTAGTACTCTTTTATAAGTCTCCCGGAAACGTGTTTAAGGATCCTATCTACAGGTTTATACTTTAGTTTTATTATATTTATAAGCAATATTTTTGGAGAATTACAGATGAGTTATATTGCATATTTTTCGGTTACTTAATATAGTCTAGAAAGACTATAATTTAAGTTCATGTGGGGGATTGGAGGTCCTCTCTTCGGGCACAGCTTGATCCCTATAGGAGTGCCACGGAGAGATAGGGATATCCGTTCCCTTATATGGATAGCATTTCAGGGGCCTCTTAGGCATAGTTTAGCCTCTTATTTAATGCTTAAGCTACCCTAACCAATATTCTTGTATCTCCGATGTTATTTTTTCCCTTTTTATTTTTACCTGTTCTTCTGTTTATATTCGCTTGATTATCCTTTCTTTTTTGTTATATCTCTCCGGGAGGTATCTTGATTACACTAAGGCCCCGTACAGACGACCGGATCTATCCACTGGGATTGATCCGCGGATCAGTTCCAGCGGACAAATCCGGTCGTCTGTACGGCCTAGCGGATATTTATCCGCGGAGATTCGTCCGGCCGGTCCATTTCAAGCGGATAGAAATTTCTTAGCATGCTAAGAAATCTATCCGCTTGAATCAGGACCAGCGGATTGATCCGGTGGTCTGTACAGACTCACCGGATCAATCCGTCCGCTCCCCTCCCTTGCATGCGTCGTAATGATTCGACGCATGCGTGGAAGTACTTACCTTCCAGCGTCGCGCATGTCGCCGCATCATCATCGGAATTCCGCAAGGATTATGATCCGATGGTGTGTACACACCATCGGATCCAAATCCGGAGGAGGAATCTCTGCTGGAAACGGTCCAGCGGACCGTTTCCAGCGGAGATCCGGTCGTGTGTACGAGGCCTAAGATGTATTGTGATTTATTGTCTTTATGTTATTTTTTATTTCTTGAAAATAAAACACTTTGAAAGTAAAATTTAAACAAAACAAAGAAGGCTGCAGCCACATAAGATTGCATGCTTCATATAACAAAAATATACTGATGATAAATGCTTCTCAAAAAAGTTATTGATGTCTCCATATCAAGAAGAGATAAATCAACAAAATCTACTTGTAATAATCCACAGAAGAATGAATACATATAACTCCGACATTTCATTCAGACATTTAGCATATGTCATTAATGGTGTACACATGGGGGATAATCAGTGATTAAATCAGTTATATAGTAAACAAGGAGAAGGCACGGCACACCAAGGCTTGGTCAAGAAACAAACTGTTAAATCTTTAAAAAAAAGTCAAGCAGATGCAGATGGAATTATAACAAAGCAAAACAAAATGGAGCTGGAAAGCACATATAACACAATAAGTACAGCGGCTCCAACCAGAGCTGACAGTTTTTTTTTTCGTTCAACCTGCTGGGTTGAATGAAAAAAAAAATCATAGTGTGTACCGGACTTAAGGGTCATAAACATGGCAGCTGAAAGTTCTCTGCTTGAGAAGAAATTGTATACATTCATTTTTATATTATTCAGGATTTATATAGTGCCAACAGTTTGCTCAGCGCTATACAACATGCGGGCAGACAGTACAGCTACAATACAATTCAATACAGGAGGACTCAGAGAGCCACATTACTGGTGGCACATGTCACCTATACATAGTTACATAGTAGGTAAGGTTGAATAAAGACAATAGTCCATCCAGTTCAACTTGTGTATGTGCACATGTGTCAGTGTCTATGATTATTTCCCATATCCCTGTGTTTTGTGTTCTTTAAGATTTTGTATACTCCATTCTAGCAATGCAGCAACAGACAGTTTTATTTTCATTTGCATTTAACACTTCTGGGAGTGTTGGATGCCTGTGTGTCAGGGGATGCCCACGCAGGCATCCGAGTACTGAGTTACAGGTCAATGGGCTGCACTAATGGAAACAGGCACCAAGATAGTGAAAAAATATATATGTTTATTAAGTTAAAGCACACGTGAAAAACAATCAATGAAAGCAAGCGTGACACAGCAACCAAAAACCACTAAGCAGGTAATGCAGGGATAAGACATAAGCAAGTCCGAGGTCCAAGCCAGGGGTCAAGGATAGGAGAGAGCAGCAAAGTCCAAAATACAAGCCGGGGTCAAAGCGACAGGGTCCAGGGCAGGGAGCGAAGCAGGAACAGATGGGCAACAGCTAACAGGTCAGGCAGGGAACAGGCTGACAAGCAAATACTGAAGCCCTGAACTCCAGTTTAGGGCGGGCTTAAATACCTGTGCAAATCTGTATTGAGCGACACCTGCTGGAGGCCACCAGAACTGCACCCCTGTTACTGAAGAGAACAGTGCCACCAGCAGGTGACCAGAGTCATGACACAGATCATGACACTGTGTCTCCTCACCGCAAAATGTGGATCTGTTCTCTGTTCCCTTACGCCACTGCCGAGTTCTGCAGTGAGGTAGGGGAAGGACCCCAACACAAGGCAGAGAGCACAGGCATCCAACACTACCGGAAGTGTTGAATAAAAAGACTGGTGGAGGCAGCTGTGCTAAAATAAAGTGGAGGAAGGAGACATGGACATCTGGAGAGGTGAGTATAATGGCACTTACCGTATATACTCGAGTATAAGCTGAGTTTTTCAGCACATTTTTTTGTGCTGAAAATGCCCCCCTCGACTTATACTCGAGTCACCTTTTTGCGCCTGATCTCCCGGGAATTTGGGGACCCGGTACTGGCCAGCCGTGATTTGGCACACATGTATCCCCACTCTTCCTCTAAAAGTGTGCAAATTTTGTTGTCTGGGGGGACCTACGGCCGGGGAGAACCGTTTTTTTGGTCATTTCTCCAGTGACTTTGGGGACCCGGTATTGGGGACCCAGAACTTGGTACACATGTAGCCCCATTTCTTCTCTACAAGTGTGCAAAGTTTTTTGTCTGGGGGAGGACTGGGGAGGACTGATTTTTCAAACCGGGCACCCCTTCCATAGACTCCCATGTTAAACATCAGTCTAGTCATGGACACAGTGAGGCATGGGCATAGTGAGGCATGGACACAGTGAGGCATGGACACAGCGAGTCATGCACATGGGCACAGTGAGGCAAAGTGAGGCAAAACGAGGCATGCAGATGGACACCCTAGGCTTATACTCGAGTCAATACGTTTTCCCATTTTTTTGTGGTAAAATTAGGTGCCTCCGCTTATATTCGGGTCGGCTTATACTCGAGTATATATATATTTTTAATATTCGTTTTATTAAAGCTTTTTAGGAAGTCACAAGTACAGCAACCGATACAACACATATCATGTCACGTTTGAAAATTCAAAACAGTTACTGCGACCTGGTGAACAATAATATAAGTGAAAGAAACAAGTAAAAAGTGGAAAGGGGGGAGAAGAGGGCCTTGAGAACAGGGTTTGAGGTGGGAGTTTTAGGCACTGGTGACTGCTTAATTCTTAAACAAATATATTACATTAAAGTGCAGTAGATTTGAAGGTTTTTAAGGTTGCAACTAAACATAATAATTCCGTGATGGAGTAGATATCAAAATCCAGACCCATTGTGGATGGGTGATTTGGTGAGCTTTCAGTTGGTCAGTCAATAGAACTTTAGATTATTCTATTAGGGACAAATAAACCTTAGAATTTGTATTTTTTTTATAAACCAGCATGCACATCCATACGACAGGGCAGGTGCAACATTCTCCTCACAAAGTCTGTCCTGTGGTTACTCAATGTTCCATTATATCTGTTTGTATCGTAGAGCTGTATGTGTAGTAGTCTTTATTTCCTTTACTGGACTATTTCTTTCAGTTAACGTAAATAACTACATGGATACTAAGAAATGCACACTGGATTTCCTGACTAACATGAAAGCTAGAGTCCACATTCAAAGGGTCTCCTTTAGGCTTACCCTCACTAACAACACCATTGTCTTAGCTATTGTATTAAAGAACTTCGACATCTGAAGTCATAGGAAAACTTTGATGGCCCAGGCTGTTGAAATATAGATAACACTTCGGTGGCCCCTTAAAGCCTTCCTTTAAAGCCTTCCTTTGGAGCCTTCCTTTAGAGCCTTCCTTTAAAGCCTTCCTTTAGAGCCTTCCTTTAGAGTCTTCCTGAATAACACGAGGATGAAGCAAATTACCTCTAGTGTTGAAAGATAAATGCAAGGCCATTCTTTCTGCCATACAGCCAAAATGGCAACCACTACTCAATAGAACCTACTTGTTAACATGGTAAAGCACAGATCTGTGAGAACACGTGACCACATGCATGAACGGCTAGGGCTAGGCTTGGTTAATAAGGTTGAGAAAACGACATTGACTATGTATAATGCGCATTAAGCCTTAGTGAACAATCAAATGTTCGTTTCCCACAGCCAAAAGATTAAAGCTGATTGGTTTCCAAGCGTACCTCGAACCAAAAACAAAGGTAATATTTTAAAGCTTGCCGGTCAATATAGTGGCTGCATTTGTTGAATTTTTTAGGCTTACTTTATCTTCACCTGGTGATCCTTCCAAGAACTAATATACTGCACCTTTACACAAGTGACTTCACCTGATCTACAGCTATTTTAGTCACTGCATTTACATGTATATTACGCTGTACCTCCATCATTTTGGACTATATGAGGAACATGGGAAGCTGGTGGGAGAGTGGAAATCCATATGTGTATATTTTTCTGTGGCGCTCTGATTCCCACTTTGATGTATGAGGGTAGAGATTAATCTAACATATAAAAAATTGATTTACGGTTCAAGACCTGTGATTTTGTCCTTTACCCACCGGGGAAGTAGTAATTAAAGAACAGCTCTAGGCAAACACTGTAAATAAAAAGCACTCATTTTAGATTATTTATGTATTCTTTTAGATGTCGTTAAATCGCTGTTTTTGAATCAAAAAGTGTAAATTACTAAAACCTGTCTTTATTCTGTATGCTACAAGCTAATTTAAAGTTGAAATACAGTTTGCAGAGAGATTGACTTCTTTATGTGATGGAGAGTCCAACATGCAGGCTGTAGGTGGGCAGTGACATAGAACTTACAGATCTATAGTCAAGAAAAAGTGTTTTCAGCACTCCTGTGCAGATATTGAGTTTGGGGAGGGGGTGAGTATGCAAGTGAAATAGCCTATAAATGGGTGCATCTTGACCCCCCCCCCCCCAATTTAATGTTCCATTCCTAGGCTTTGATGTGATCCATACATTTTGGACAACCCTAGTAGGCAATAATAAGGGCTTCTGACAATATAAGAATGTTTTATTGCACATTCCAACGTTAAACAGTTGGCTGCATATAGATACAGTTTATAATTTTTTTATATTTTTTATTTTTTTCCTCTTTATATTTGATCCTCTGTGATAGGTATTTTTACAGTAGTGATTTTTCTTCATTGGTCTCTGTATGCAGGTTTGAAAAACGAGATCTCTCTTTTTTATATATATATATACATGGTCCCTGAAGGTGGCTCCCTCCATCCAGAAACGCTCCACGCACACATCACGGTCATCCCCAAACCGGGGAAGGATCCGTGTTGTTGCGGAAGCTACCGCCCTATCTCCCTCTTGAACTTGGACGCTAAATTGTATTCCAAGGTCATAGCAAATAGGCTCCTTCCTCTCGTCCCGAAGTGGGTGTCCAGGGACCAGGCCGGTTTTATTCCTGGCAGGGAGGCACGGGATAATTCCCTTCGCACACTGTCCCTAATTGCACATGTTCGGAGATCCTCCCAGCCCACCCTTTTGTTATCGACTGATGCTGAAAAAGCGTTCGATAGGGTGGACTGGGAGTTTCTTATGGCTACACTCTCCCACCTGGGTATCGGCCACTCTCTTAGATCCCGTATCTCAGCTCTCTACAACTCCCCCACAGCCCAATTACGGGTTAATAGTACGTTGAGCGACTCTTTTACACTCCATAACGGTACACGACAGGGATGCCCCCTTTCGCCCATTTTATTCGCCCTCTCCCTTGAACCCTTTCTGTCTTCGTTTAGGCACAACCCGGACATTCACGGGATTACGGTTGGTAAACACGAACATAAATACGCCGCATATGCGGACGATATTTTGTTTTAAACGTAATCCCTTTATTAAACGTAATTAGATCTGATTTACAGAGATGGTCGCAGCTCGCTCACTCATGGCTGGGAAAGATTAGCATTCTTAAAATGAATGTTCTGCCCAGATTGTTGTTTTTGTTTCAAATGATTCCGTACAGAATACCTGTGGGGTACTTCACACTATTAAGATCACTGATTGGTCGATTTGTCTGGAACAAGAGACGGCCCAGAGTTGCAAGATCTTTACTGACTAGGCCCAAGAGAGAGGGGGGCCTGGCACTGCCCGACATTAAGCGATACTTCCTAGCTACTGTTCTCACTAGAATTTCTGATTGGAAATACTGTGTTTAGTCCAAGCTGTGGGTGTCACTTGAGGCGGATTTGTGCGGGGTGGATCCATATACTCAAATCAGGATTCCACGTAAATTTCGAACTCTGTCTAGTACGACTTCACCATTAACACACTCCACTTTGATGATTTGGGATCGGATAGGTAAAACGTTTGGATGGTTGCATAATTCTCCCTTGATGGCATTATCAGGGCACAATTATTTCCCACCTGGAAATACACAGCCCCCACAACGCCCTTGGTCTCTGGGTTTCGCTACATTGCTTCACCACGTAATATCTCCCTTGGACATCGTCCCTTTATCAGACCTTGTGAACCCGTCCCTCGTCACTCCTATGATGCAATGGAAGTATCGTCAGTTAGTGGCTTTTGTCAGCTCTCTACCGAAACCCCTGAGGGGCTTAGATGACCTACATTTAAAAGAATACGCCTTTGTTGAGGATCAGCAAGAGGAGAGGCCTCTCTCATTTTTTTACAAAGCACTGTATAACATGTCCATAAGGGGTACCCCAAAATTCCTACTTAAATGGGAAAAGGAACTGCAGAGGGACCTGTCGCCATCCCAGAGGGACTCCATTTTATTTTTTGCTCATACATCGTCCATCTCATCTAAAATTGCAGAGGTTAATTACAAACTACTCACAAGGTGGCATTACACCCCGATGGTCCTCCATGCAATTTTCCCCCTGACATCTCCGCTTTGCTGGCGTGGATGCGGGGACAATGCGACACACGCGCATATTTGGTGGCATTGCACATACATTCGCCCATTCTGGTTGACGGTTTTGCATTGGATGAAGGAGATCCAAGGTTACGAAACTGTTGGGGATCCTTGGGTAATTTTATTGCATTGTACATCTGAACCATTCGGCTCATATAAAAAATCTCTAACGCCTCACTTGCTGAATGCGGCAAAGTCTCTCATTCCAAGATTTTGGAAACAGACTACAGTGCCTACATTACACCAATGGCTGGTGGAGGTAGATCGTATCTATCATATGGAGGATCTTACCTACTCATTAAGGAACAAATCAGATTTATTTCGGAAAATATGGTCCGGTTGAGTTGCGTTTAAGTACACCTCAGCATATGCTAACTTAATGTCTCAAAGTGTGTAAAACCTGCAACTATGTCACGTGGGGTTGCACGTCTTACGTCTTATGTTGCCTCTCATTTGACATGCCATATTTATATATAGCTTGTGGGTCTGTTTGTCGTTTTTCTTTTGTATTTCCGATACAGGTTGGCAGACGGAGGTGGAGGATCCCCCCCCCCCCTCATCTTCCCTCTCTTATTCCATATTCTTCTCTTCCCCTTCCTCCTTTTTCTTTTTTCTTTTTTGCTCTTTCTCCTTTCTCTGGTATTTTTCGTTATTTATTTTGATTATTAGTTATCACGCTTTCCATGAACGTGTTTTTTTCCATATGCTTGAGAGGCGTGTGTTGAGGATCAGCCGCCCAATCCGCTCAGTTCGTCACAGAGCTGGGAGCAGTGGGATCCGGGGGCTCCCGGACCCGCTGCCGCTCCCAACTAGTGTGTCCATCCTTTGAGCGGTATAACTGTTTTGATGTGTGTATTTTTGATATATGACCTGTGGTCATGCTGATCTTCTTGATTTTTGCTTGTCAATTGTTTTTTCTTCTTTAATAAAAATATATTGAACAAAATATATATATATATATATATATATATATATATATATATATATATATCGTATTTATCGGCGTATAACACGCACCCTAACTTTAAGAGGGAAGTTTCAGGAAAAAACTTTCCACAGCCCCCTGCGTATAACACACAGGCACAGTTTACCCTCTATTTTCAGGGTAAAAAAGTGATGCCGCGTACACATGATCATGTTTCGGCTTGTAAAAAACAATGTTTTTCAGCCTCTAGAAAAAACAATGTTTTTTCCAACTTCATCATTAAAACGACGTTGCCCACACACGATCGTTAAAAAAAATGCTCTAGCAAAGCGCAGTGACGTACAACACGTACAACGGCACTATAAAGGGGAAGTTCCATTCGGATGACGCCACTCTTTGGGCTGCTTTAGTTGATTTCATGTTAGTAAAAGACGATTTGCGCTTTTCTGTCTGTTACAGCGTGATGAATGTGCTTACTCCATTACGAATGGTAGTTTTATCAGAACGAGCGCTCCCGTCTCATAACTTGCTTCTTAGCATGCGCGGGTTTTTAACGTCGTTTTAGCCCACACACGAACATTTTTTACAACCCGAAAAAATTACATAGTTTAAAACGTTGTTAAAAAATGCAGCATGTTCGATTTTTTTATTTTACGTTTTTCAGAACCCGAAAAATGATGTGAAGCCCACACACGATAATTAAAAAAAAAATGATCATGTGTACGCGGCATCAGTGTTATACGCCAATAAATACAGTAATTATATATGGTATGGGCTTGTGAGTTCTATCCACAATGTTTGTTGCTATCATGTATCACAACTCACAAATGCGTTTCCAGTATTCATTCCAAATAAATACAGTACAATCAACACTGCTTTGAATAGGAGTTCTCTGCATCAAAGAACAGCTGTTTTTTTCCCTGTTTCGCAGATTTGTTGGTGTCTATCCAGAACACTGCCCAGCTTATTTACCCATACCATTTACAAGAGTGAAGCGTGAAGGACGTTAGCGTTTTAATGTGACATTAGCACAGCAATATAAGGGCCCAAAAATGTACTTACATTTTAAAGAAGAAATCCAGGTATGGTATATTTTTACAGAGTTATATTGGTCCAGTTTGAATTGATGTAACTCTGTACTGTATATACCATGGCCCTGGAATATGGAAATCACTGAAGCAGACACCACTACTCCAGTTATCTCCACTTGCTTCTGCCCTGCTGCATTCTGAACACAGGAGGTTGCCATTCAGAGAATGCTTTGCATTACCTGAATGAATGCAAAGTGTTCTGTGATTGGATGAGTTGGAGTAGAGTAGCGGTGTCTTCCAACTTCCAGGGGTAGCGACCAAGTATGGTATATGTATAGTTACATTATTCCAAGCTTGACCACTGTGTGACTATGTATAAAATATTTATACCTGGAATTCCTCTTTAAGTGGTTCCATCACTCATCTATAGGATGAGCAGGACCGCTTTAGATCCGGTTGGACTTCATAGCAGCGCAATCTGTCACCCACTGTGACCACTGGACACAGCCGATGACAGATTACTGTATCAGGCGGCTACCGCTACCATGTGATCACTGTGACCAATCACAGCAGATCACATGACAATTGTACACAATGGATGGCTTCCATTCATTGTGTACTATTGTGTTGCTTGCTGAAATTGGTCACAGTGATCACAGGGTACAGACAGGGCCAATCACATCCCTCTGTACCATATGATTAGCCGTGGCCAATCACAGCTAATTGCAACAATACACACTGACATGGCAGCCAAGCGGAGTGATGGGGTAGTAAATAAGGTGGGTATATGCTGCTGGGAGTGGGTTATTAACCTCCCTGGCGGTATGATTCTGTCTGGAATTACGTACCAAAAGCGGTACAATTATTTTGCAAGGAAATTTGGTGTTTTATACTGTAGGCCTGTAATTTTTAGAAATAACTCACTTAAATCTGACCAAGCAAGAGTCTAGTAGGCATCCCGGGTATGATTTTTTTTTTAAAACAAAATTATAAATTATAATATAATAAATAATTATAAATAATTATAACAAATAATAATATAATTATAATAACAATTATTCAATAATGTAATCAACTCAAAATCACTGAATTTTGCTCAGTTGCAGAATTGTCGCTGTCATTATTTCATTTTTTTTATGACGAATTTCCCCACAAATCGCTATCGCACAATTCTGCAAGTGATTATAATTTATTTAGCTGATCTAAAACCATTTTTGACATAAAGGGACACTTTTGGACAATCTACAGTTTTTAGGCAGAAAGAACATTTTTTATTATATAAAAGTACATGTAGGGTACTGGGCAGACCACTAGGGACAAGGGGGTGTGTATTTTTTACATACAGTACTGTAATCTATAAGATTACAGTATACTGTATGTAAAGTGTTTGTTTACTTTTTTGAATTTGGCGCCGTTCTCCGCTCCCGTGCAAGACAGGTGAAAGCGGAAGCAAGACAGGTGAAAGCGGCTGCAATGCTGACATACTAGCACATTATGCCTTTGCCTTGCAGGAAGAAAAAAAATAAACAAAACTTCCAGCAACTACAACCACTTTAAACCAAGTCTATAGCCTAGCCCAGAACGGGTTGCTTTAAATAAGTGCAGTCCACACAATTACTATTTGTATTGCATTTGTGCAGTCTGTTCACTGTTTAATGCATTTAGTTTAGCTAAATAAAGGGAATTGCAGAGGAAGAAATCTATAAAGTGTTTGATATTTCCAGATTTCAGAACAAAATATTCACTTCAATGACTGTTTCTGGCTGTTGAGTGTATAAATATTTAATCAGGACACAAGCTTCAGTTTGAAGCACTTTTATAATATGTCACTGAACATTAAACTAACCAAACAAAGTCATTATGTTTTATTCATATTGTTTCCAGCCGCTAAAGGAAAACCTGAGCTACAATGGCCTCAATAAAAGAGCATGCTGGGATGTTTGCGGATGTAGATTCAGATATTCAACATTTCTATGGGACAAAGAAAGAATGAAATCTAATTCTGAAGTTCAAACTGACAAATCTTTTAGTCTGCCATGTCCATATGGTGAGAAGAAAAATAGAACAAGGGAAAGTAGAAAAAGGTTAAAATGACTTTACACGTTTAACGGAATACAGCTTTTATATCTAGTATGCGCCAGCTTTGGAAAACATAAAAAAAAAATATTTGCTGCAACACCGACCTTCTACCTGATGCTGATGCCCACATACTCACTATATTGCAATTCAGTGCCAACCCTCTTCCAGGTTGGACAATGCTCACTGTCATTCAACCAACTTCCTGTTAGTCAAGGATGTCATGAACACATCCCCTGGGGGTAGAGTCGCCCCTTGTCTAGGATTCATCCGGACAGTCCGGGTTTTAACCTCCCTGGCGGTATGATTATTTCAGAAAAAAGGTGCTGAAAGCGGTACCATTATTTGCAAGGAAATTTGGCGTTTTATACTGTAGGCCTGTAATTCTTAGGAATAACTCACTTAAATCTGTCCAAACAAGAATCTAATAGGCATCCCAGGTATGAATTTTTTTTAAAAACAAAATTATAAATTATAATATAATAAATAATTATAAATAATTATAACAAGTAATAATATAATTATAATAAAAATTATTCAATAATGTAATCAACTCAAAATCACTGAAATTTGCTTAGTTGCAGAATTGTCGCTGTCATTATTTTTTTTTTTTTTATGACAAATTTCCCCACAAATCGCTATCGCACAATTCTGCAAGTGATTATAATTTATTATCGCTGTTTTCTAGCTGATCTAAAACCATTTTTGACATAAAGGGACACTTTTGGTTGCTATGGACAATATACAGTTTGCAGGGAGAAAGAACCGTTTTTATTATATAAAAGAACACTGGGCAGACCACTAGGGACAAGGGGTGTGTGTATTTTTTACATACAGTACTGTAATCTATAAGATTACAGTATACTGTATGTATAGTGTTTGTTTACTTTTTTGAATTTGGCGCCGATCTCCGCCCCCGTGCGTTGTAACTTCGCAGGGAACAGAGATCGACGGCACAGGAGGACACTGTGTGAATCGAGCGAGGTCGCGCTCGCTCACACAGCGCGGTGGCGTCGCTGGATCCAGGAACAAGGTAAGCCAGCGCGCGCTGCAGGCTCTGCAAAGCTACCCCGAGCATGACTCGGGAAAACCGATTTTAGCACAAAAAATCCACCCCGAGTCACGCTCGGGAATACCGCCAGGGGGTTTAAATCATTATTCTGACCGGGCTGTGGCTCCCCAAGAAACCATGATTATGAGACACACACACACACAAATCTGTTGCTGTCCGGGAGTGGTGGGCGGCTGTCTGAGGGCAGGTTTGGCATCACTGGGGGGGGCAGGCAAGTGATGTCAGCCAATACGATTTGACCACACCCACTGTTCACCCTAGTATGAGTTACATTACTACTCTCATTGGGGCACCAAAGGTGTGCCAGGTCTTTTTTAATCCTATAATGTATACTACAAAAAAAAAATTGCCCTGCGCCGCTAGAGTGTTCAGGTTTGATTTGGAGAAAAGTTGGCAACCCTACCTGTGGGTGCATGAACATACCTGTCTGGGCTCATAACACTGATGTCAAGCACATAATGGGGTTCACATGTTATTACCTCCATGAACTACAGAAGACCTATGTTATAGGTGAGGACAGCACTGGCACAATTGGCTATAGCTCAAGCATTTCCCACCCTACAGCTCTATGTACACAAAGGGGCAGGATGGTTGTGACACCAATAACCCAATACAGCCGCTTGGTCATATTAGGTCAACAACATTGGTTTCAAGTGTTACTAAACCCAGGACTCTGCATTCACTATATCTGATCTCCCACAGTACACAGAACAGAATGCAATAGTTTTAGTAAATATAAACTGATAAAAACATTTTATCATCAGCAGTATATAGCAGTCTTGTGACTTCTATCAGTGCCTCATTCAAGCTTGTAGGAGGAGTTTTCATTCTCCCCTGATTGTCCTATGAGGCTGTAGGACCTCTGGCCCTTTGTCTGGACAGTGTTGATTGGCCCCATGCTGATCACATGCACTCTCCCAAGGAAATAAAAACTCTCTAGCAATACACACCAAACTGAGCATGTGCAGCTTGACTTCAAGCCTCTGTACTATCAGGGGATATATTGGGGACTGTGGAAATAGGGGAGGATCAGAGGAGACAGGATCAAACAGCCTATTTACACAACGCAGAGGATTAATCCCTTAGATTCCACAGTGAGTATAAGCATGTTATGCTGCATATACAGACTGATTTTACTGTTGTGAGTTTAGTAAAACTTTCACATGGTCATGTGAGGCAAGTGGTCATATTAGGTCAATAATGTCCCGAGCATCCCTGCCCTTTTGCGTACATACAGCTGCAAGGCAGGGAATGGCCAGACCACTGCCAGCTTCCTTTCAAATTTGGCCAAGGATGAGTTCAGACCAAGCCCAAAATCATCCCTGGTTTCCACCCTAGGAAAGGAAGTATGTTACAGGCAGTATCACCAGTTAAAAGTAAAGGGGGGAAAAAAAGGTTGAGAAAAAGAAAACAAATGCAGCCGCCACGTCTAAGGACTAGTAGGATGCAGTATACCACATTTTTGTTCCTGGTTCTTACATTAGAATATGCGTCCAACGTTTCATATTCCTGACATGCAAGTGTACTTTCATAAAAAAGTATCCTGTTCTCCTTGTATTGCTTCCTTTGTGTGCAATCCCTGGTGTTCCTGTAAGTCCCTCCCTCTGCTTTTCTATTAAAAAACTGACAATGCTATGCATGAGAGTACAGGGTGGTCAGTTTTCTGGCTGTGCTGAGATCTCAGTCTGCTCTTCTCCAATGATCAGATTTCTGCTGACACCCCCACTCCCCCTCCCTGCACAGCTATTTATTGGGAAGACTAGTGCCCTGCTGTTTCTCCTCTCCCAGCTCTCTGAGCTTCCTTTTCAGCTGAGGATAGAGGGTATGTGATCACTTATAAACATGAAAAAAAAGATATTTATAATGTGTTTTTTTTTTTTATATGTATACACAAATGTTTTGCCTTTCATTACAAGTTGACGGTTTACACGTACATCTTTACTTCTTTTGTGGGAGGTAGTAAATTAACCACTCGCATGTACCGTGTACAGAATATAATATCCACAATTATTGTTCATAGTTATAGTACAATTCACAATTCACTGGTTACATAACACTCTAATGACTACTTATCTTGTTAGAATAGCTGTAACGGAAAAGCTCTCGCTGAGAACAATGTTAGTAAGAGGCAGATCTTTATTGGAATGACACACTGCTGGGAGCCATCACAATCTTCATCCTGACTCATCTAATGAACAGCGTGGCACACGCCGAGGGGAAATCTTTAGTTTTCCTTTTCAAGGAGAAAAGGGAATGATTGGTGGCTGACCATATAGAGGTTTTCTAACATGCTAAATTTCTGCAGGCCATAAAAAATGCTTCCAAATGTTTGAAAGCATTGCTGTGTGGTTAGTCCTACCAAGGCCTGCTTCCTCCAAATGACTTGTTAATCTAAATGCAGGGGTAGGCAACCTGGGGCCCTCCTTCTGCTTGTCTATTAAAACCTGACAATGCTATGTATGAGAGCACAGGGTGGTCAGTCAGGGGCGGACTGACCATTCAGGCTCTCGGGCACTGCCCGATGGCCCCATTCCACTAGGGGGCCCCATTAGGGTTGCCAGGCTCAGTAAAACCAGGGACAGTATGTAAAAATCTGTGTTTCTTTTTACATCTGTCCCTGATATGTCCGATAGTGACATGCTTTTGATGTAAAAATCCTGAGATTTTAGCTGCCTTGCGCCCTTAGTCATGGCGGCATAACGTATGTGTGTCAGCGTAAGCCCGCCTAATTCAAATGGGGATGATGTGGGCGTGTTTTATTCAAATTCACTGTGACCCCGCATGCGCCGTTCGTGAAAAAATCCCAGTGCGCATGCTCGAAATTACGCCGCAAGTCGTCATTGCTTTAGATGTGAACGGAACTTACGTACAGCCCTATTCGCGAACGACTTACGCAAACGACGTAAAATTTTCAAAACTCGACGCGGGAACGACGTTCATACTTTACATTGGCTACGCCTCATATAGCAGGGATAACTTTATGCCGAAAAAAGCCTAATGTAAACAACGTAAAAAAATGCGCCGGCCGGACGAATGTTTCTGAATCGGCGTAAATACCTAATTAGCATATTCATTGCGTAACTATACGGAAGCGCCACCTAGCGGCCAGCGTAAATATGCAGCCTAAGATACGATGGTGTAAGACACTTACGACGGTCGGATCTTAGGGAAATCTATGCGTAACTGATTCTCTGAATCAGTCGCATAGTTACGACCACGCACACTCAGAGATACGACGACGTATCCGGAGATACGCCGTTGTATCACCTTTCTGAATCTGGCCATTCAGTTTAAAATAGAAAATGAAAGGCAAAACATTTGTGTATAGATATAAAAAAAAAAATTATACATTTTTTTTTCCCTTTTATAAGCAATCACGTAATCTCTTTTCTCAGCTGAATAAGGAGCTCAGAGAGCTGGAAGAGGATAGACAGCAGTACACTGATCTTCCTAGTGAATGGCTGTGCAAGGGAGGGGAGGCGTATCAGGTCAAGTCTGATCATTGGAGGAGAGCAGGCTGATTTACGGCACAGTTAAAAAAAACTGACCATGATGTGTTCTCTTGCATAGTGTGGTCAGTTTTCAATAGGAAAGCAGAAGGACTGACATGAACTTTAAATAAAGGAAGCAATACAAAGAGAACAGGAAACTTTTTCATACAAGTACATGGTACAGCAGGCACGTATCAGGAATATGAAATGTTGGGCTAACATATTCTTTGAAACATGTCTAAACCCAAGAATAAAAATGTAAAATCATGCAACGTATTAGTCCATACACATGGTGGCTGCATTCATTTTTTCAGGCTTTTTTCCTTTATTTTCTGCCAGTGACATGCTTCCTGTCTTAAGCCTCGTACACACGACCGGTTTTCCCGTCGGGAAAGCTGCCATGAGAGCTTTTGGCCAGGAAAACTGGCCATGTGAATGCTCCATCGCAATTTTCCCGACAGGAAAACTGTGGGAAAAAAAAGAGAACCAGCTCTCTTTTTTCCTGCCGGGATTCCCGGCGGTCTTTTTCCCAGCAATTTTCCTACGTGAAAAACTGCGATGGAGCATACACACGGCCGGGATTCCCGATCAAAGCTCAACCGCAGTTTTCCTGTTGGAAAAAAATCTCATGTGTAGGGGGAAAAACTTACTGAACAGGATCTCGGTTTTCCCCTTGGATTGCACATGCTCCCCACTGAGCATGTGCAAGATCGTGTGGTGCTGATGGACTATTCTGCAGCCTCCTGTGACATGTTACGCATTTAAGGGAGAAGTAAGACCACAGCTCTTTTGACCCTACTTCTCCTGTAAGTCACAGGGGTGCTCTTCATTCTGCCCTTCTGTGACCCGTGTTTAGCCAACAGTGGGGTAAATTCTGCTGTTGGCTGAAACCACTCAGCTGATTCAGACTGTGGAGTATGCCAGAGTCCAACCAGATGTCTGACTGGTAGCTGGCTCAGCCTCTCAGTGCCCCGCTGTGAGCCTGAGGCAGCCGATTCTACCCCCTCCACAGTGCGGCACTACAGTGAGCACTAGAGGGCAGAGCAGAGAGCAGTGACTGTCAGAGCATAGTTACATAATTACATAGTTAGTCAGGTTGAAAAAAGACACAAGTCCATCCAGTTCAACCACAAAAAACAAAAAAACAAAATAAAAAACACAGTACAATCCTATACACCCAACTCCATACCCACAGTTGATCCAGAGGAAGGCAAAAAACCCCAGCAGAGCATGATCCAATTTGCTACAGCAGGGGAAAAAATTCCTTCCTGATCCCCCGAGAGGCAATCGGATTTACCCTGGATCAACTTTACCTATAAATCTTAGTACTCAGTTATTTTATGTACATTTAGGAAAGTATCCAAGCCTTTCTTGAAGCAATCTACTGAGCTGGCCCGAACCACCTCTGGAGGGAGTCTGTTCCACATTTTCACAGCTCTTACTGTGAAAAAACCTTTCCGTATTTGGAGGTGAAATCTCTTTTCCTCTAGACGTAAAGAGTGCCCCCTTGTCCTCAGTGTTGACCATAAAGTGAATAACTCAACACCAAGTTCACTGTATGGACCTCTTATATATTTGTACATGTTGATCATATCCCCCCTTATTCTCCTCTTCTCAAGAGTGAATAGATTTAGTTCTTCTAATCTTTCCTCATAGCTGAGCTCCTCCATGCCTCTTATCAGTTTGGTATTATCAGAGCAGACCCAAGAACTGACCAATCAGCAGTCTTTAAAGCCTCGTACACCAGATCAGTCCATCCGATGAGAACGGTCTGAAGGACCGTTGTCCTAGGTTAACCGATGAAGCTGACTGATGGCCCGTCACGCCTACACACCATAGGTTAAATAACCGATCGTGTCAGAATGCGGTGATGTAAAACACAACGACGTGCTGAAAAAAATTAAATTCAATGCTTCCAAGCATGCGTCGACTTGATTCTGAGCATGCGTGAATTTTTAACCGATGGTCATGCCTACTAACGATCGGTTTTGACCTATCGGTTAGGAATCTATCGGTTAAATTTAACCACTTGACCACTGGGCACTTAAACCCCCTTCCTAACCAGACCAATTTTCAGCTTTGGGTGCTCTCACAATTTGAATGACAATTACTCAGTCATACAACATTGTGCCCATCTGAAAATGTTGTCCTTTTTTCCCCACAAATAGAGCTTTCTTTTGGTGGTATTTGATCACCTCTGCGGTTTTTATTTTTTGCGCTATGAAAGAAAAAACACTGAAAATTCTGTAAAAATAAAAAAAAAATCTTGTTTCTGTCATATTAGCAGGTTATTTCTCACACACAGCAAATGCATACCACAAATTATACCCCAAAACACATTCTGCTATTCCTCCTGAGTATGGCGATACCACATGTATGAGACTTTTACACAGCGTGGCAACATACAGAGGCCCAACATGCAGGGAGCACCATCAGGCGTTCTGGAGCACCCAGTCCAATTCTGACATTTCTCTCCTACATGTAAAAATCATCATTTATTTGCTAGAAAATTACATAGAAACCCAAAACATTATATATATGTTTTTTTTAGCAAAGACCCTCGAGAATACAATGGCGGCCATTACAACTTTTTATCTCGCACAGTATTTTCGCAGCAATTTTTTGAACGTTTTAAAAAAAAAAACAGTTTTGTGCTTAAAAAAAAACAAAACAGTAAAGTTAGCCCAATGTTTTTGCATAATATGAAAGATGAAGTTACGCTGAGTAAATAGATACCCAACATGTCACCCTTCAAAATTGCACACGCTCGTGGAATGGCGCCGAACTTCACTACTTAAAAATCCCCATAGGCGACATATTGCAAGGTATTGGTGTATTGCAGGGAATTGCAGAGTATTGCAGGGAATTGCAGAGTATTGGGGTATTGCAGAGTATTGGGGTATTGCAGAGTATTGGTGGTATTGCAGAGTATTGGTGGTATTGCAGAGTATTGGGGGTATTGCAGAGTATGGGGGGTATTGCAGAGTATTGGGGGTATTGCAGAGTATTGGGGGTATTGCAGAGTATTGCACAGGGAGGGATGGATGGCTGGATCTGTGACTGCATTTGTCACAGATCCAGCCCACAGCAGCTGCTGCTTTTTTCGCTCCCCCCCTCTCCTCTCACACTGTACCGATCGGTACAGAGAGGGGAGGGAGGAACCGGCGTCATCACATGACGCCGGTTTGTTTACAAGTGATCGCTCCATCATTTGACAGAGCGATCACGTGGTAAACGGGCGCTATCAGCGGCAATTTACCGCGATCCTTGATGCGCCGGGTCTTCTAGACCCCCCAGGGGGCGCGCGAGAGAAGGATTCTGGGAGGACGTCCCAGGGACGTCCTCCCAGAACAACTCGACCGCGCTGTAGACGTGTTTTGTCTATAGCGTGGTGGTAAAGAGGTTAAAGCAAGTTGGCTTTTTTTTAACCTATGGTTAAATAACCTATGGGGCCTACACACGATCGGTTTTGACCGATGAAAACGGTCCATCAGACCTATCGTGTGTACGAGGCCTAAGAGGTGTAGAGGAGGCAGAGGGCAGATACAGAATCAGACTGATGTTGGATCCCCCTAGGTAAGTATGTAGGTTTTTTGGAAGAGGAGGGGCAGTCGGAGACTGCAAAAATAAAAGCCTTTAGTGTTTTTGATACATTTTTTTCTTTTGATAAAAATGAAAAAAACTGAAAGAGAATTTAAACAGCGATTTATTTTAGTTAAACAGAGGTTGTAGCACCGTTGGTCTAACACCTTCATGTTCTCTTTTGGAATCCTTCTTTGCCTTGGAAAATCAATGATGTAGTTCAATTATTGTCTCTTTCAGTCACTTCTGTGTTCCAGCTTTCACGGTGTCCCTCATAAAATATTTCTGTAAACTACTCACCTTGTACTTCTGTACTTCATTTTACAGTACATTTAATCAGCCATAAACATCTTAAACAAATCGCTTATCTCATGGCCTTGTTTAAGGACCACAACACTCAGGAATCCTTGAAAAATACAATGTCATCTGTCAAGTCGGTTGGCCTGTTTTCAGGATTATCTGCAGCCTGAATATTATGGATGAGCTCCACTCAGTAATTAGGTTCTGACAATGGGACTATGTGTAAGGTGAAATGTGTAGCATGGCCATCTTTTGTTACGAGTTTATTTCTTGGGTTAAAGATTCTCCAAATGCTTTCTTTTAGAAAGGCAAGCAACATTCACAAAGAATGTGTGTCTAATTTAAAATGAAAATAAAGCTGCTGTTTGACATTGCTATCAAAGACTGCTTACTATTTAGCTGAATGATAAGTCTGGACTAACTGGTGTTTATGTGACCTTCATGGCATTAGGTTTCTTCTTTCGAGTGTGTGATATCAGACTGAGATACACTACTGTCTTATGCCACGTACACAAGAATCGCAAATTCCGACAAGAAAAACTTGGATTTTTTTCCGACTGAATTTTGGCTCAAACTTGTGTTGCATACACACGTTCGCACGAAATTCCCACCGCCAAGAACGCGGTGACTACAACACTACGACAAGCCGAGAAAAATGAAGTTCAATGCTTCCGAGCATGCGTCAACTTGATTCCGAGCATGCGACTTTTCTTGTCGGAAAAATTGAGAACCAGCTCTCAAATTTTTGTTGTCGGAAATTCCGACAGAAAAAGTCTGATGGAGCCTAAACATGGTCAGAATTTCCGACCAAAAGCTTACATTAAACGTTTCTTGTCGGAAATTCCGACCGTGTGTACGCGGCATAAGAAGGAATACATAGGGTTTGATTTAAAAAGAGTATGTGCTTCGCCCATGGAAGATGCATTTACATTTGTTCTGTGCGAATGGGGAGAAATGAATGCTATTAGGCTATATCATGTGCTCATTGAATGTAAACTATTGATTTTAAAATGTAGAATACTGCATTTTTCCACTAGATGGAGCTAAGTCCCATAGAAATTGTCTATAATGCCCAGCTCCATCTAGTGGCAGAATGCACTATTTACCATTTTAAATCAATTATTTACAATTGTAAAGCCCAGGACACTTTCTTTTCGGACCATTCACACATAAAGAATATACATGCACTTTCAATGGGTGAATATCTTTTTCTTTTTCACAATACAATGGGTGGATATCTATGTGATTTCTTTATAAAGCAACTCCCAAGTGTTCTAAATTATTTTTATAAATTTATATTAAAAAGTGATTTACTTGATTTAATTTGCAATGATGGGCAAAATAATCAAATAATAATAAGTGTATAAATCATTAGCTCTAGTGGTAAATGCGTTCCAGTGATTTAACAGGACAGCACTTCAATTTTAGGGCATGGCAGCCCATTTTTAATAAAAGGAAAGCAGAAAGTCCATAGCATATAAGGTTTCGCACACAGAGGTCCACAATAAATACAAATAAATGGAAAATACTAGCCCATCTGGCTCTTTAACTCTTTCTCAGCAGAGGCGCATCGCGAGCGGTATTGCCGCGGTTTCCCATTGTTTTAAATGTGAAGGAGCGGTATACAGGATATTTTTTTTCTCTCCTGCCAGCGCATCGTCTCAGTGTGAAAGCCCTCCGGCTTTCACATTGAGGTTGCTGGGCAGGAGTTTTTCAGGCGGTATAGCAGCGCTATTTTTAGCACTGTACCGCCTGAAAAACTCCTCAGTGTGAAAGGGGTCTTAGTTGCAGTACCTCTGCTCTTTATGCTGGTCACCAAAATCATAGGTTCTTCAGTGCAGACAGCTTCACTCTGGCTTTAGGCCCCTTTCACACTGGGGCGTTTTTCGAGCGTTATTCAAGCTTTTTTCGAGCATAATTCGAGCGTTTTTTGAGCGTTATTCAAGCGTTTTTTGAGCGTTATTCAAGCGTTATTCGAGCGAAGCCTCATCTGCAATCCCAATGTGCTGGTAAAGCACCGCTAAGACCCTAAAGTTTTAGGGCGTTTTTGCGGTGCCTCAGTGTGAAAGGGTAAGGCGTTTTTACAGCGCTTTCAATTCATTTCAATAGAGAGGGGCATTTTGGAGCATTTTTTTCAGCGCCCAAAATCTGCTCCAAAGATGCTGCTTCCAGGACTCAGTGTGAAAGGGTCCATTGAGATGCATGGAGAGCGTTTTATGAGCATTTTAATAGCGCTATTTTTAACGCTAAAACGCTGTAAAAATGCTTCAGTGTGAAAGGGGTCTTAGTCCTCAGGCCATTATCTGTCTCTTGCAGACACACACATGCTCTGGCTGCCCCATGCAGCCTCTGACTCTTGAAGACCTCCTGTTTGTCTTGGGTGGATCTTCATTATAAGGACTGTGTGCACCTGAGCATACAACCTGCTGAGACTGCGAGCCAGGCCTTCTTATCCAACATCGGTGCCTGACCTCACAAACACGCTTCCGGAAGAATGGTCAAACATTCCCATAGGCACACTCCTAAACCTTGTGGACAGACTTCCCAGAAGAGTTGATGCTGTTATAGCTGCAAAGGGTGGGCCAACTCAATATTGAACCCTATGGACTAAGACCAGGATGCCATTAAAGTTCATGTACCTTTAAAGGCAGGCGTCCCAATACTTTTGACATATACATGTAACAATGGTTGTGCGGTACTGCTGTTTCTCACATTGAAAGTCTATGAGTCAAGCAACATAGTCAAAACAATCTACTTAATTTTTGGCAGTAAAATCATCTTAACATTTGTTCAAAGAGAACTTTAGGAAATATCTGTGGAAAGGACAGATATTATACCTCCTTCTGTAATTTTCTTTCTGAGATCTACTGTGGCTTTCCTAAACCTGTGCCTAGAGGGCAATGGTACTCTTAGCTGAACACCTCCAATTTATGCACTTTCTGTTTATAATCCCTGCTATTTTCTAAATGGAATTAGTCACTGTAAATGGAACTCCCATAGACTTTTATTGCTGTGACTAATTCCATTAAAAATATGGCTGCCCTCTGGGTATAGTTTTCAAAGGGCCTACTCTTAGGAAAGGACACTGCAAGGGTTAGTTGCTTGGTAAAGAGGAAATAAACTGTCTCAATCAACACTTATGCCGCGTACACACGATCGGAAATTCCAACAAGAAAAGTTCGATGTGAGCTTTTGTTCGAAAATACCGACCGTGTGAACGAAAAAAGTTCCTATTGGAAATTCTGATCGTCTGTATGCAATTCCGACATGTAAAAAAAACCACGCATGCTCGGAATCAATTTGACGCATGCTCGGAATCAAATCGACGCATGCTCGGAATCATTAAACTTAATATTTCTCGGCTCGTGGAGTGTTGTACGTCACGTGTTCTTGACGGTCAGAATTTTGTGTGACTGTGTGTATGCAACTCAAGTTTGAGCCAACATTCCGTTGGAAAAAAATCCTGCTGCTAGTCTTAGTAAATAGATAGACAAGTATGGTATATTTACTTGTTTTAAACATTATTTTAAAATTTCTTCAGTTGCTTCCTGGTTTTTGGTCCATTCAGCAATGATATCATTCATCTGAAGAGTCTTCATGTGAGCAGGGTAGGAGGAGCTTTCTCAGCTAAGCACACCCTCCTGCCTGCATACGGGAAAATGGATTTCAGCAAGTAAATGCTACATGAATCATCTGCCCTTACTCAATATGGCTGCAGCAAGAAATACTAGGGGGTGTTTTTTAAATTGATTTCTCAACAAAATAAAGCATGATGACATTGAGGAATGGGTGAGGTTGCTTTGAATATTAAAAATTAATTAAATGGTGTTTGGGGTTGAACAATAAGAGCCAGATCCTCAAACGAATTACGCCGGCGTATCTATGGATACGCCGCGTAATTTCAAAGTTCCCCCGTCGTATCTCTGTTTTGTATTCACAAAACAAGATACGACGGAATCTGGGCTCGATCCGACAGGCGTACGTCTTAGTACGCCGTCGGATCGTAGGTGCATATTTACGCTGGCCGCTAGGTGTCAAATTCCGCGTTGAGTATGCAAATTAGCTAGATATGGCGATCCACGAATGTACGTCCGGCCGGCGCATTTTTTTACGTCGTTTGCGTTCGGCTTTTTCCGGCGTATAGTTACCCCTGCTATATGAGGCGTATCCTATGTTAAGTATTGCCGTCGTTCCCGCGTCGAATTTTTAAAATGTTACGCCGTTTGCGTAAGTCGTTCGCAAATAGGGCTTTGTGTAGAATGACGTCACCTTAGTAAGCATTGGCTTGTTCCGGTTTAATTTTGAGCATGCGCACTGGGATACCCCCACAGACGGCGCATGCGCCGTTCAAAAAAAACTTAATTTACGTTGGGTCACGACGTATTAACATAAAACACACCCCCATCACATACATTTGAATTGCGCGCCCTTACGCCGCCTAACTTACACTACGCCGCCGTAACTTACGGCGGGAAATCTTTGAGGATACAAAAACAAGTAAGTTACGGCGGCGTAGTGTATCTGAGATACACTACGCCGGACGGAGAGAAGCGCCGCGCTTCGTGGATCTGGCCCTAAGTTGTGATACCTACTCCACTCCTCGCTCCTGAAGGCTTCAGGCTTTCCCCTTCTCTCCGGCGCTCCAGGTTGTGGACAGACCACGAGCAACCTTACGTACAATACCGGACTATTGATCCTTTATTGTGCTTGATTTGACTGCCGGCTGGAAGAGAGGAGGTTTTGGGGGACCGGTTGCATAGGTGGAGAAAGCCCGCCAGAGAGAAGAATAAGGTAAGTATTACACATAATTCCTCTACCACCCAGATAACTAAAGGCAAAACTTTTTTACTTTTGGATAAAGTGGAGAGTGATTCGAAAACCTCTCGGGCCTCTCGGGGCTCTATTGCTGTTTGTCTCCCTGTTAGGGAGCTTCACGCTGAAGACGCTGAAGACTGTTATCATCAAGAGTGATAGAAAATCTGACATTTTGAGACGTCAATAAAAAAGGAATAGAGGGGAAATCTCCAATGGGTTCTGGAGATCCTGGTGGCAACAAAGGATTTCTTGACTTTGGGGGGATTTCCTTTCACTTCCTGTTTTGGCTATGGCACAGGAAGTGAAGGTAAATCTCCCCAATGTGACTCAAATGGAAAAGAAAAACTGATGAAAATCCTCTTCTACTCTATCCTAAAAAAAATATAAGAAAAGTTTCTAACAGATATTTAACTATTGCAGCGCTGGAGGCCCTACTGAAAAGTTTTTTTTTTCTGGTGTCTGAAGTTTGGCTTTAACCAGGTAGGTATATTTATATAAATGGGACATGCAAAGCAAAACATGGAAAACAAAATTTTTTACATGATATATCTATTACTGAATTGAATGTAAATTGTATGTTCTCTCTCTTTTATTTGGATAGTTATGTTTAGTCTTGAATACATGTCTGATTGTACCTTCCAGATCATCCCAACATGGCCTCCAGCTTCCAGCAGCATGATAGTATGTACAGTAATAGAAGACCAGCCTTTTGACTTAAATATAACTAAAGGCAAAACTTTATTTCCATTTTTTTTTTTTGGATAGCGTGGAAAGGGATTAGAACCCCTGTCAGGTTTTAATTGCTGTCTATGTCCCCATTAAAGAGGAAGTAAACCCTGATGGGTGTTACTTCCGCTTTATTTCCCTGCAAAGGTAAAGCATAATGGGCTACTATGCATTGCATTGTAGCCCATTATGTGACACCAATCTGCAGGAGAAGCCCGCAATGTCCCCGTCTTCCTCGCGAGTAGCGAGTGGCCATTCTTCACCCCTCTTCCTTCCAGGGCGCGACAATTTGCAAATATCTCCTAGACCATGCAGGTCTGGGAGATTTTTCAAGCACCTAGAGGTAAGCCTTAATCTAAAGTGGTTGTAAAGGGTTTATCAAACACTTTTAAGCGGGAGTTCACCCCCAAATCAACTTTCTGACATTAGTTCCAGCATACTGCTAACATCTGCAGTATGCTGTTTTTTTTTTTTTTTCCGCTACTTATCGTTTTATGAGCCCTTGTTATCCGGCTCCGAGCGGGGATCGCTTCCGGGTATAGGCGTTCCTAAGCGAAGAGGAGTTGATTGACTGTCGGCTAAAGCGCGTCACGGCTTCCGAAAATACCCGAGATGACACTCGGGTGTTTACGGCGCCTGCGCAGTCAGCTCTACACGGCAGGCACCGTTTAGCGCCGTAAACACCCGAGTGTCATTTCGGGTATTTTCAGAAGCCGTGACTTTAGCAGCCTGTCAATCAACTCCTCTTCGCTTAGGAACGCCTACTCCCCGCAGGATTCCCCGCTCGGAGCCGGATAACAAGGGCTCATAAAACGATAAGTAGCGGAAAAAAAAAAACCCAGCATACTGCAGATGTTAGCAGTATGCTGGAACTAATGTCGGAAAGTTGATTTGGGGGTGAACTCCCGCTTTAAGGAGATTCACCCTCTCTATTTGTCTTGGTTACCATTATTATTGAAAGGCAAAGTAAAAGATAAACCTAAACTTTGGGTTGTCCCTAGAAAACATATAACAGGGAGACAAGAAGGGGCACAACTAGGAGACATACAGTATGTCATTAGGTAACCACCTGATATTTTGTGGAAAGCTGCATACTTGAAAAACAACCAAAACTTTTTTGAAACTTTATTACCATGTTAAGGCTTATATGAGATTTTAGTGATTTAGATCTACTTTAAATAAATAGGGATTCAGGTATAGTGAACATATTTTCTGCATGAACAACATGTCCCTACCAGTTTCGGCTGTTCTCGTTCATCGTCTCTCTTACCATGTCACGCTATGAATTTTGTCCTTCGTCCTTTGGATTTGGCAGAGCTCCCAAGAGTGTTACAGGTAAAGAAAACATACCAAGGTGTTTGTATTAAATGAAACTTTGTCAATGTCAAGATTCGTTCAGCTCTACAGCCATGCATACAGTGGTGTGTTCAGGTTTGACACACTTTTCAAAGTGGTCTCTTCAGTTGAATAAATATTATTTTCAGTGTTCCAAGAGGGTTTTTTTTTTTACATGAATCACTTTTGTCAACGGTTGTACATCGAATGCTGATGACCTTTTCATGTAAGCTTACAAGAAGAAGAAGAGGGCAGGGCTGGTTTAATAAAGGCGTAAACCTGACCTGGGGGGGGGGGGGACACAGCATTAGTAGCTGAGACTGATACACCTAATCAGCCAACTGGACACCAAGGAGCATCAGTGACTCTTCAGGAAATCTCCTCTCCCAAGTTAGAAATTCCACAATAACCCTTCTTAACCACTTCCAGCCCTTAGGACGTATCTGTACATCCTTGGGAGGAAGCGGTTATGCAGCTGCAGACATGATCCTGGTACCAATTTTTACAGATGGTGACTGGCTTTCAGGTAAAAGTGATCTGAGAAGCTTTACAGCTGCTCAATCGTTTTCACAGGTCGTTGATGTAGGAGCCCGGGACCACTGCATAGAGGCGAAGAAGTAACATCCGTTCCTCCTCCACTACTGTAACAAATGATCCTGGAAGTGATAGGAATTTTGTCAGTTCTGGTTTGAGTTGTTTGTTTACTGGCCATTACCAGCTAGGCAAGCATCTAATCAAACTGATCTTGGTTTGATCAGGAGCTTTGCAGGGCAGTACCTGTCTCTGCCAAGAATAAAGAAATGTATTTGGACAGCCGCACTCCAAAAAAACTTTGGTGCTTTTAATAGTAAAACAGGATAAAAAGAACTACAAGCCACAGCAAAAATAGGACACACAGTTGGACTACCATTGCAAATAGGTGAAGCAATGAAAATGAAAATCCACCTATTTGCAATAGTAGTCCAATTTCCTGATCATGCACACATAGGCCCCTTTCACATGTGCGGACCGTATGTCTGCATTTTCATCCATCCGTTTGCGGATGAAAACGTGACATACATTGGTCCCTATGTGATTGCGGGTGTCAGCGGATGAACATCCGCTGACACCCGTGTCATGGACCTTGAGATATTAAAGTGTTTCTACTTGACATATGTTACACAGGAGAGGGACATTCAATGCAAGGCTTTTGAAATGCTAAGTGGAACCAGCTTGCGAAATACCTTTTATTGTGTTCTGCAGGTTAAGAGCGGGTGTCGGAGTCAGGCCGTCTAGCTGGAACCAGGTTATTGTGTACATTGATTACCCCCTGGGGCTTCTGTCTCAATACACAAGTCTTTCTATCCAAGCTATTGGACCAATCCCTGTTGACAATTTCAAGTCCTCATTTGCATGGTCAAGGGGGACCTGAGTGAAGACTGGATATACTTTACAATTGACCAATAGGAAAGCGGTTGTTGGGAGTGGGATGTTCCAAAATTCTGTATAAAAGTGTGCTGTGTACTTGAAATAAAGAGTCCTGTTGGAACTTACATACAGCCTGCCTGGTGTTTGTTCTTAATGGGTCCGAATGGCACATAGCTGTAATTCGGATCCCGGAACCTTGGATGACTGGACCATCAGACGTTGCAATCTGCAAGCTGACTCACTGGTAGCAGAGGAGTGTCGGGAGAGCAGGACCTGGGCGAGGAAGGATCTCGTCACATTGGTTGGCAGCGGTGGGATTTGCTCTCCAGTTACTGGGACAACTCCAAACCACCACCATGAATGACCAGCTATGCAGCCTGGAGGAGAACCATGCTAAAAGACTTGCTTGAGAGCCGTGGAGGGACCGGTGGGAAGAACAAGGCCACCCTGATCATTGCGCTAGCCGAGATGGATCAGAGGGATGGTGATGCAGGACCCCGGTCAGTTGAAGACTTGTTCCAGCAGCGAGTTCAACAGCGGTTGGCATTATATGGTGCGAACCCATCAGAGACCGCCATACAGAATACCATTAGAGACCTCCAGCGGCAGGATGAGAGAGAACGAGAGCGACAACAGAGAGAACGAGAGCGGCAACAGGAGCTGAGAATTGCAGAAATACGGCGATCGGTGACAACGCCTAAAGAAGCAGCACCAAATGAAAGAAGAGGAGAGGTACAGATATCAGTAACCATGGAAGAGGAATTCAGAAGGAGGTTGCGAGAGAAGCAGATACAGCGCAGAGGACCAGTATCAGAGGAGGTCCTGCTTGGATGGTCTGATTCGATCCGCTGCGAACTCTGGAAAGAAGCGCTAGCCCGCGAGCAGCGACACCAGGGAAAAGCTCTCCCCTCCATCCATGTAAGGTACTGGTCACAGTATGAAGTACGGATGCTGTTATTGGGGGAACAACCAAAGCAGGAGTGGACAGCAGAGTTAAGCAGGCTGATCCGGGAAGAGATGCGGTTGGACGAGAGCTACAGAGCCCTCCGGTGGTATGTAGTCCAAGAGTGCCCGTGGTCAGCGGATGACAGCCCCACGGAAGGCTTTGACTATGATGGCCTGGGATTGTTGTATTGGAGGATGTCCAGGGATCCCAACTTTGGGAGCGATCGGGAGTGGCGTTGGGAGGAAATAATGGAGCACAGAGAGCGAAGACTGAATGTCCCGGAAGTGCACTGGTTACAGGAAGATTTGGAATTCCTGGCCGCTCAAGAATGGGAACTGGAAATCACCTACAAACAGCTGCTAGACTCCGCTCAGCAGCAGGGTGAGGTTCCCTTTACCTGGGACTATGAGGAAATATCAGCTGACAGTGATGAAATCCTGGCTGATGAATCAGCAGTGGAAAATCGGGAGCTTGCCATTCCCAAAGCTGAAGTGCTGACCGCACGGCCGAGCTCTGCTAACCTCTGCTCAGTACCCATAGCATCTTCTGGGTTCCATGGACAGGAGATGGTGAACCTCTATCCCCAGACACCAGTTGTAGAGACAGGGGATTTGATAGACTTTTCTGCTGAGGAAGAACAACCTGGGGAGCCTCCAGCAGAAGAGCTGGTATCAGGGCCAAACTTCACTGTGCTCTGCCCAGCACCAAGGGCAGTATTTGTGGAGTTACAAGGAACTTCCCCAGCTGAAGCGCTGGTCACAGGACAGAGGGATCAAGACCTCTGCCCCACCCCCGTGGCAGTTCCGGAGGCTCAGGGTGAGAAGATGGCAATCACTCCCCAGCCACAGATTACAGAATGTATGGACTGTTCAGAGGATGTTATGGATTATGCACCCCCAGCAGAAGTGCTGGCAACAGGGCAGAATGCTAGCCATCTCTGCCCAGCACTGGGACCAACTGTGGAGTTCCAGGGAGCCGGGGCGGTTGGCCCCCCTCCCCAGCAACAAGCTGAGGTAGTAAAGCTGTTACTCCCAGCTGAATCACTGGCAGCAGGGCAGGATGCTACTGGCTGCTGCACACAACTACAGCTTGAGCGGATATCGGTGGATGGGACTGTGGTCCCCACTCACAGCAACCCAGCGGAAGAGCTGGCAACAGAGCAGAGTGCCCCGGGCCTCTGCTCTCAACTAACAGAAGAGGGGGTTCCTGTGGTAGTGGATGGGACTCCGATCTCCACAGACACAACCCCAGAAAATGGTGCGGCACTGAGACAGGAGGATGTCGGCTTTGCTTTGCAAGCACCGGGGGATTTTTACCTAGCATCAGTGGATGGGACTGCAGTCTCCACTGGTATACCCCAGGAATGGTGGCCAGTTGGCCCAGATTCCCAATGGCATGATGAACTGAGCCCAGCCACCCTGTCTTCTCTCCAGCGGCTGAAAGGACTCCAGGGAGAAGGGCCAGTCCAGGCCTCTCCCCAGCGGCAGGCGTGTTCTCTGAGAGAGGCAGAGATTGGCTGGGTGAGTAATGCTCTCTTTGGGACAAGGTATCTGGGGTACTGGGTGGGTACCGAAATTGGGGTCTCTCCCAGTGTTAGTCTCCTGCCAAAGGGGGAGATGTGTGACAGACCTAGCCGGGACAGGGGCTTTTGGAGAGGACTGAATGTGAGCCTCTTGCCGTCCGATTATGGGCCAGGACCTCAAAACAGGAAGGCAGATGGGTCATCCCAGCACAGTCCTGGAACTTTAAGACTACTTTTCCAACATCCTCGAGTTGACCCGTTTGGGTCCCACTGCGGCTGTTGGACTGGTTCCCAGGGGAAGTAATGTCATGGACCTTGAGATATTAAAGTGTTTCTACTTGACATATGTTACACAGGAGAGGGACATTCAATGCAAGGCTTTTGAAATGCTAAGTGGAACCAGCTTGCGAAATACCTTTTATTGTGTTCTGCAGGTTAAGAGCGGGTGTCGGAGTCAGGCCGTCTAGCTGGAACCAGGTTATTGTGTACATTGATTACCCCCTGGGGCTTCTGTCTCAATACACAAGTCTTTCTATCCAAGCTATTGGACCAATCCCTGTTGACAATTTCAAGTCCTCATTTGCATGGTCAAAGGGGACCTGAGTGAAGACTGGATATACTTTACAATTGACCAATAGGAAAGCGGTTGTTGGGAGTGGGATGTTCCAAAATTCTGTATAAAAGTGTGCTGTGTACTTGAAATAAAGAGTCCTGTTGGAACTTACATACAGCCTGCCTGGTGTTTGTTCTTAATGGGTCCGAATGGCACATAGCTGTAATTCGGATCCCGGAACCTTGGATGACTGGACCATCAGACGTTGCAATCTGCAAGCTGACTCACTGGTAGCAGAGGAGTGTCGGGAGAGCAGGACCTGGGCGAGGAAGGATCTCGTCACAACCCGTAATCACCCGCCTCCGCAAAGATCCGATATTGCGGACGGAAGAAAACCCTATTTTTTCTTCCGTCTGCGGATCGGATGAACACGGACACACGGCCCGTGTTCATCCGATCCCCCATAGGGGAGAGCGGAGAAAAGACAGGGCGGTCCCCGCACAGTGTGCAGGGACTGCCCTGTCAGCCGCCAGCTCATCGGGGATATACGGAGCGATCCCCGCTGAGCTTACGGACACACGGAGGTGGATCATTACTGATCCGCCCTGTGTGAAAGGGCCCATAGGGTTTCAATCACCAGTTTGTTAATTGGACCCAGTTCACCACATTTTTTGGTCACATGACCACCAAGTAAAAGTATTTAGTTGAAATGCATTTTTGTGAGTGTCAGCTATGATTAAGCACTAAAAAACAAATAAAGCACTAAGTATTAAAGTATTAGTGTGAAACGCATCAGCTGTGTGTCCTATTTTTGCTGTGGCTTGTAGTTCTTTTTATCCTGTTTTACTATTAAAGGTAACAAATACTGCGGCTGTCCAAATACATTTCTTTATTCTTTGCTATATATATATATATATATATATATATATATATTTGTCAGAGCATTGCATAGTACTACTTAACAAATTTTGCATGAAAAACTTAAAAAATCTTTTCGATTTTCAATGTTCAACTTTGAAATTGATTTCAAAACAATGCCAGGGCTGCAGTTTTGTTTCATATTAGAAGATTTAAATCAGTGACCTCCAAACTATGGGCCTTTTCTTTGCTTTATCTGGCCCCTTGGGCACTATTTCTCCCAATGATACGAGTCATTCATCCTCCTATTGACACCAATGATGGGGCATAATTCCTCCCATTGACACCCATGATGGGGCATAATTCCTCCTACTGACACCAATGATGGGGCATTATACCTCCTACTGACACCAATAATGGGGCATTACTCCTCCCATTGACACCAATGATGGTGTTCTATTCCTCCTACTGATATAACAATGGTGACTATTTTTCCCACTAATACCAATGATGGGCTATTGTTTTACTACGACAGACACAAGGGCATTTTCTACTCTAACTGGCCACAGTCCTCTCCCCTAATGTCTAAACCGGTCCTTTATTTAGAAAGATGACATACCCCTGACTTAAACCATAGAGTAAACAGGTTACTTTTAGGCCCCATACACACGATAGAATCCATCCGCAGATAAATCCCAGCAAATGGGTTTCTGCGGATAGATCCTATGGTGTGTACACGCCAGCGGATCTGTTTCCGCGGAGAAATCTCCTCTGGGATGGATTTCAGCAGATCGGATATATGCTGTGCTGCACAACATATCCATCTGCTGAAATCCATTCCAACGGATGGATCCGCTCGTCTGTACAGACTTACCGGATCCATCCGTCCACAGGGATTCCCCGCACGCGTCGTAATGATTTGACGCATGCGTGGAATTCCTTTTATGACAGCGTCGCGCCCGTCGCCGCGTCATAATAGCGGCGACGGCGCGACACGTCATCGCCAGAGGATTTCAGCGCGGATTTCAATGCGATGGTGTGTACACGCCATCGCATAGAAATCCTCTGAAATCCTCGAGAGGATTTATCCGCGGATACGGTCCGCTGGACCGTATCTGCGGATAAATCCTCTCGTGTGTATGGGGCCTCAGAAGCATCATCCTCTGCAGTATTAGGCTCCTTTTGCAGCAGTGTCTACTGCCCCCCAGAAAAGGGATCCATGGTAATTCACTTTTCAGAGGATTGTGAAAAGAGGTTTTCAGGGTTTTTTCTTTTTTTTGCTTATTTTTATTGCCAAACATCAGTTTTGCATTGGCTCACAGTTGTGTTGGGTCCCCATTGACTTACATAGGAGAGATTGATAGGTGATAAATACACAGATTAAGCACTTGTTTTCACTGCTCCCATTTGCTAGTGTGAAAGGAGCCTTATAATTTTTCCCAATCCCATGTCACTGTCACTTTTTCAGGTTTGCTTTGTCTGCATGTAAATGAGGAGAAAAACATACCTCATGCTATCATTATGCGTATTAGCATACACAGCATATCATTTATATTTTTGCAGTAGTTGTCCTTGAAGCTAGAGAAGGGGCAGATATAAATCTTTCAAAGGTAAGCCTGGACTTGTATAATAATTTAGGATTCAACATTCAGATTCCGTTTATTTATAAGATGTACTGTCAGCACAAGTTTGTTTGATACGCAATCACAAAAATGTCATATAAGCTTTAACATGGTTGTGTATTTCCAAATAGTTTTTGGCAAGTTCACCGAATTGAAGCCTACAGCAATGATATAGCCATAACAAGCACGCAGGCTTCATGTAAACAGGCATTAAAGTATATCAAAGCCCAATGACAAAAAAGTCATATTGCAGCTTTTCCAATCATTATATGTGGTGGCCTCTCTGGTCATCCCGCCAGAAACACATTTCCTTCATCACAATGTTCGCTCACTGTACTCTATCTATGCAATTGTGTGTTTGAACACCTCTCCATCTTTTCATTTCCATAACATGGATGGTTGAAATAGATGGACTTTTGTCTTTTTTTTAACCAAACTAACTATTTAACTACAGTATACAGGTGATACTCGAAAAATTTGAATATCGTGCAAAAGTTCATTTATTTCACTAATGCAACTTAAAAGGTGAAACTAATATGTGAGGTGGACTCATTACATGCAAAGCAAGATAGCTCAAGCCGTGATTTGTCATAATTGTGATGATTATGGCTTACAGCTCATGAAAACCCCAAATCCACAATCTCAGAAAATTAGAATATTGTGGAAAGGTACAATATTCTAGGCTCGTAGTGTCCCACTCTAATCAGCGAATTAAGCTATAACACCTGCAAAGGGTTCCTGAGCCTTTAAATGGTCTCTCAGTCTGGTTCAGTAGGAATCACAATCATGGGAAAGACTGCCGACCTGACTGTTGAGCAGAAAACCATCATTGACACCCTCCATAAGGAGGAAAAGCCTCAAAAGGTAATTGCAAAAGAAGTTGGATGTTCTCAAAGTGCTGTATCAAAGAGCGTAGAAAAGCATAAGCTGCGTGGAAAAGGAGCTCTTCAGATAAAAACCACACCATTTATAAGACAATAACAAAGAAATATCATAAAGAAATCTTTGGCAAAAAAAAATCATTTCTCCAACATCAACACCAAGGCCCTAAACCGCTCCCGCAAACTCTTCAAGCTGGTTTCACAGTCGATGAGTCCAGCCTGCTTAGAGCCCCCCAATGCGGATTCACAAGAATTTTGCAACGAACTATCGGATTATTTTATTAATAAAATTGAAAAAATCCGTACAAGCATTGAGCAAAATGGAATCTGCATGAATCCCGCCCCTAAGCCCAACCCAAATACCATTATATACCCATCTCAAGCACCGAAATTCACCTTAAAACCCATCTCCATCGTGGCCACAAAAAATATCATTCGGTCTCTGCGCAACAGCACAGCACCCAATGACATCATTCCCACTAAACTGCTGAAAGAAAGTGCCGATATATTGGCACCAGCTATCACGCAGCTTATAAATCAATCATTCAAGGAAGGCATGGTGCCCTCCTTGTTGAAACAAGGCACAATAAAACTGATCTTAAAAAAAAACACCCTCGACCCTAAAGATCCAAACAATAGGAGGCCCATAACAGGTCTAAATGTTTTCTCCAAGATAATGGAGAAAGAAGTTGTACAACAGTTACAACTGCATTTAGAAACCCCAAAATTACTCGATACGTTTCAATCAGGCTTCCGGCCAGGGCACGGAACTGAAACTGCTCTGGTAAAAATATAGGATGACGTCCTAGAGGCCGCAGATGAAGGAGAATCCTCTCTCCTGATCCTGTTGGACCTTAGTGCGGCCTTTGACACGGTAGACCATGGACTACTACTCACTAGGCTAGCTGAAGTAGCCAAAGTCGCAGAAGCAGATTTACCATGGTTCTCCTCCTTCTTGGAAAACCGATCACAAACAGTGAAATTGGGATCTTTCACATCAGGAAAGCATACGGTATCATGCGGAGTCCCTCAGGGATCTCCCTCATCACCGGTACTGTTCAATATCTATCTCCGTCCCCTCTTTGAAATCATCAGGAACCAGAAGCTACTTTACCATTCCTATGCAGACGACACTCAACTATATCTCTGCGTCAGCAACGAAAAGGATCTTTCTCTTGGATTAGAGAGATCCCTCACTCTAATAGATAACTGGATGACATCCAGTTATCTTAAACGTAATGGTTCGAAAACAGAGCTTCTCCTGTTTCACGCGAACCGGAAAAGTCACTCCACCCCAACTTGGACCCCACCGCCCATTCTGGGTAAAAATATCTCCCCTAGCACCAAAGTCAAAAGTCTCGGAGTCATCTTCAACTCCTACATGACAATGGATGCACAAATAGGGTCAGTAGTCAGCGGATCCCATCATCTGCTGCGCCTACTACGCCGACTTACCCCCTTTATCCCTAAAAAGGACATTGCAGTCGTGGTGGGAACAATCATCAATTCCAGACTGGACTACGCAAATGCCCTTTATTTAGGACTTTCCAAATACCAAATCACTCGTCTGCAAGTCGTTCAAAATACGGCTGCTCGATTAGTGACTGGAAAAAACCATGGGAGTCAATCTCCTTTTTGCTTAGATCTCTTCACTGGCTACCAGTGAAAGACAGAATCACTTTTAAGGCACTCTGCCTAACACACAAGTGTATTCAAGGAAACGCTCCCCAATATCTATGCGAAAAAATAAAAACCCATAACTCAAATAGCATTCTGCGATCAACAAATCAAAACCTACTGGAAATACCCAAGGCAAGATACAAATCCAAAGGAGATCGGAGATTTGCTGTCCAAGGACCTCGACTGTGGAATGCACTACCAACCACCATCCGACTGGAGTCGGACCACTTGGCCTTCAGGAGAATGATTAAAACTCATCTCTTCTGAGGTAAAGGGTTTCCTTACAGAAGGAATGGAAACAGCGCCCAGAGGCGATTCAGTTCGCAAGTGTTGCGCTTTATAAGTTTTTCACTCACTCACTCACTCACTGAAATAAATGAAATTATGCACGATATTCAAATTTTTCGAGTATCACCTGTATATGTAACATGGAGGAGAGGGTATGGAACTTGAGGTGCCGCTTCAGGTCATTGGCTGAGAGCACTGATCAATTTTTCGGTCATGCCCCTTCGACGGACCGGCTGTAGTACACATGGGCCAAATGTCAGCCATTTTCTATTGAACTGGCCAATGCTGCCCAATATTCGGCCCGTGTGTACGGCCCTTTACTAATTGGTCCCACCACTGTCAACGATGTATCAAGTGTATGCACCATCAGCTCCACACTGTGTGCAACACTTCTGGGGACTACTCTTGGAACAAAATTGAGTTGAACAGTGCTCAGCCATCAACCAGTGCTCAGACAGGAAGCCTTGTATTTTTATCAAAGCATAAAGGGCTTTCTCTGATTGGCTGATGGGGAGAAGCGGACAGATGATATCATGATCGCCATCTTGGCCATTCAGAAGAAGCCTTGTTGTCATTGATAAAAATACAAGGCATGCAGTGAGGAAGCCCCTAGAAGCCAAACTGAACCAAAGTAACTAGGCAAAATAGAACTTACCTTCAACTTCACCTACTACCTCTATGTTCTCATAGTCTATATAGACCCCACCAATAAATAAGATATATTATCTTTTAATAGATACCTGGAGTGAATAGTTTGATTTGCCAAAATATTACAGACTTTAATGGACTGCAGTAATTATATAGACAATAACTGAACACCATGCATCATGAGTTAAAGCGCAATACATAGCAGAGAAGAAAAGAAGACAAAGCAAGGTGACAAATAATAGAGATATGTAAATAGGTGTGTTTTAAATCATAGTGGTTGAAGGCAGCAGGAACAAGGAAATGTGGGTTAGACGGGGACTCAACAATGATTTATTATATTTCCCATAAGAAGCTTCAGTGAACAGTGAAATAGTATAGACATGTATTGATTGATTTTGTTTGAAACGTATGGTATACCTGTAGATTTCTGTATTCACTTGTATACAGTGTTTGAACAATACAACTGACTGTTTTAGCAAGTCTTTTGATGTGGCTCTAAAAAGCAAAGTGGCTTTTTTTTTAAAGTGAAACTTCAGTCAGGGCGTTTCTTATCGTTTTAAAAAGCAGTCTACATCAGTTATGTATTGCTGGATGTATTTTTTTTTTTCGTTAAAGGTCCAGCCAAACATAACAGGATAAAATTAAAAAACGAATTGAAAGATAAGAAAAAGCAGCTTTTTCTGCAATATTTACCTTCAATCAAATGATTTCCCCCCACAGGATTTTTCGACCACTAGATGTCCCCAGTCTGATGGCCAGCATCATTCATCCATTTCTGCTGAGCCCAGTTAATCCTGACCTGTCCCGTCCTGGACAGTGAAAAGAGAAGCAGCACAGTGAGGAGCTCATATTTCCATCACTCTGCTCTCTTTTTCTATCAGCATGCTTATTGTGAGCACGTGAATGGATTGGCTCCTTGTAATGGTTCTTCCTCTCCACTCTGCGGGACTGCTCTACAGGGACTAAAATACCTGGTACAATTCGGGTACTTAAATTATTTGAATTAAAAAATACATTTGACAAAATATTGATGATTGTAGTGCTACATCCATTTGTATGTTTTACTGTATGCCTACCTAAAGTTTAGCTTTAAAACGCAACTCCATGAAACTGTGCTTGCAATGCAAGGGTTCATTGCTCATTTCGGTCTAGGAGACATAGAAAAGAAGATTTACATTCCCAATCTTCTGCTTCTTTATACTGTTAGATCCGTCCCTGTAGCGTCTTTGCCCCCATGCTCCAGCTGTCTAACGTCCTGATGTCATAGCACTGCATTGGACATGATGACACTGTGGTATAGTCCACTGCCAGAGCATAGGGGAGCGCCATCTGCAGGGGAAGAGGAGAATCAAGTAAGTTAAAGTGCTTCTCCTCTTTTCTAGGCTAAAAAAATCAGTTAACCCTTCCAGCGTGAATGCAGACCCACCACAAGGAAGACAATTTAAGTTTGGGCTAAAATGAAATATTGTATTCCCCCTTTATCCCCACATATGCATTCTATATTGCTTACTTTGTCCTGGGGTTTTAATTTGGGACAAATACTTACCTTGATCCTGCAGCAGCCAGCCTTGTTGGTCTTCTCCTCTCTCAGCTAGAACGTAAAAATGTCAGTTCTAAGAGGGTTCTCACAGCACCAATCAGATGTAAATCCACATTAAGGGATTCTCCACACTTGCAGTGACCTCTGAAGAGCAAACTGTGTTTGATAGGTGGTGAAGAGACATTGGGCCGGATTCAGATACATTGGTGTATCTCTCCGCGCAGCGTAACGTATCTCAGATAGGTTACGCCGCCGTAATTTAGGGCGCAAGTTCGGTATTCAGAAAGAACTTGTGCCCTATGTTACGGCGGCGTAACGTATGTGGTCCGGCATAAGCCCGCGTAATTCAAATGTGGATGATGTGGGCGTGTTTTACTTAAATTTACTGTGACCCCACGTATTTGACGTATTTTACGAATGGCGCATGCGCCGTTCGTGAAAAAATCCCAGTGCGCATGCTGGAAATTCCGCCGCAAATCGTCATTGCTTTCGGCGTGAACGTAAATTACGTCCAGCCCTATTCGCGAACGACTTACGCAAACGACGTAAAATTTTCAAAATTCGACGCGGGAACGACGTCCATACTTAACATAGGATACGCCTCATATAGCAGGGGTAACTTTACGCCGGAAAAAGCCTAACGTAAATGACGTAAAAAATTGCGCCAGGCGGACGTACGTTTCTGAATCAGCGTAACTACCTAATTTACATATTCCTCGCGGAAATGTACGGAAGCGCCACCTAGCGGCCAGCGTAAATATGCAGCCTAAGATACGACGGTGTAAGACACTTACGCAGGTCGGATCTTAGGGAAATCTATGCGTAACTGATTCTATGAATCAGTCGCATAGATACGACCCCGCAACTCAGAGTTACAACGGCGTATCCAGAGATACGCCATCGTAACTCCGTTGTGAATCCGGTCCATTGTCCTCAACACCTTATTTAACCCTGTGATGCCACACTACTGTGCCACAATCACATACTGCACATGGTTGCTGCGCAAGCCTATTGAGCTCAACTGGCTGTTTTTTTAAGCAGTGCTGCTTGTCTGCAGCCCGAGTTAGAAATGCTGCAGCTGCAGTATGTGTACAGTCCTGTATTCAGGTGGGTGGAAAAACTGCACATCAGGGTCTGGATCTGAACCTGCAACCTCTGCTGTATCTGCCTGTTTCTCTTACTGAGCGACCTGAGATGCTGGACAGTTTCCTGCCTGATTATTAAGACAACCTTGCCTTGTGTCTTGTTCCTCTTGAACCTTGCATCTTTTGCTCCTGCAATGAGTTTGCCTTTGTACCTCCTGTTTGCCTGATTATTGTGCCCTCTCCAGCCGATATCTTGCTCCTTTGCATACCTGCAGCTGTCCTCATCTCCACTTTTACTTGTTACTGATCTTTATTTTGTACCTTACTATGCTTCTGCTTGATCCCAATCTGCAACCACTTGTTACTGGCCTTAGGCTTTGTAACAGGATGACCCGTGACACCCAGAGACTTTTGAGGGATGGGGGATACTCCTGTGCCAGCGGCCCTAAGAACTCTTGGGTCTAAGTTCACCCTGTGCCCCTTTTGGGCATAGGGTGGTTAATAAATCATAATTCATGTATTACATGAGATGGGACATTAATAATAGTTCATACTGCAGGATGTCTTGAGATATCACAAGTTGTTGGCTTATTCAATGTGGGGACACATTCTTTTGAAAGGTGTTAATTGCATAGACTCCTAAGATATTCCATTAACCATTGTGTAAGGCTGTAGAGGTGTTAATTCAGGTCTGCTCCTAAGACCTTTCCATTGTGTGATAACACTGTTAATAGCCCATTGATGATCAGGTGCGACTACCTGTTTGTCGGAGACAGAAAGTCTGTGTAAGATGTGGATTGAGAAGAGATCATTGTGTGATGGTGTTTTGTTTGAGTTCTGTTAATGAAGGAATGTGCAGTGATTAGATCATGATAATTATAGGCCGGCGCCGACATGTCTAGAATGTTTAGTAATTAGCTCAAAGAATGTGATTGAAGCCCCCCCCCCCCAAGGTGTGATGTGTGGGTGGGGACAGTTTGATTGTTCCTGTGATTTCTGTAACCTGTGTACTGCATATAAGCAAGCTAAGTGTACCATTAAAGTTGTCTTCATTTTGGAACAAGTACAGAGCTGCGTGTCTCGTCTTGATTCTGGGGAAATGGGATGGATCGGGTCCTGTTGGTTGGAGTGTCGATAAGCTGTCGTGGGGTGATGGAAGGTCGTAAACGGTGGTGACCGTTACAGGCTTGTTTACTGACTACCCTTCTGCTTGATCCCATCCTGCTATATCTGCTACTGGACTCCAGCTGGCTCACCTCCTGGTTGGCCGATTCTGAGGACCGCGACCTGGTACTAACACGCAGCAAAACCCATCATCATGAGCTCTGGTGAATCCTGGTTAGTGCTTAGACCCCGCACCTCGGGTAAATCAGTGTCATCCGCCAGGGCGACCTGCTTGTTCACTTATTCAGCTGTGCGGTGGGAGCCCCACAGTGGTTATAGCTACTGGTCTCAGAGACTGACCCCTAACCGTGACAGCGCAGCTCGGCCCCCTGTTTTTACTGCTCCCCGGCCACCTGTGTAAAAGAGTTGTAATATTTTTAATGGGTTGATATATGAAGAAGAAAGAGAAAATTAAAAAAGTAAGACAGCGATTTTTAGAAAGTACACACCCAGTGACCAAGTTAGGTGCTCACTGGATTCTGGTTGTAGTGGATTTTAGAGGACTCAATTTAAGCATTAGCAAAATAGTGGAGTTTTCTGTATAGCGCTTTAAGCTCAATGATTGATTCCTTTTGTTGTCTAGATTTTCAATAGGAAGCAACTACTTAAAAAGTTTCCAGTGTTCAAAGAAACCCAATTATGACACGACAGCTAAAATTGTTTGCACTTGTCCCTTATTTCCTCACATGTCAATGTCTGTGCTAGAAACATGTGAATTCTTTTTTCTGTATTCTTTATATTTCTTTCTTTCCTTCTTTGCATAGTTTCTATTTTATGTTTCACATAGTTTCACTAAAAGCATGTCAATCAACTGCAGAAACTGAAATAGCATATTCTCTTGGCAGGCATTTGGTGTCCTAAAAATTGCCATCTGCCTTAAGATGAAAACAAACTCTGACAAATGCACCCTTGATATTTTATTCAGCTGAAATATGTCGTTGTGAACATTCCGTCAGTTTCTGGTTGTTAGTTTGAGAGGAGCAGAATGCAAGCTTGTTGACTTGGTGAGACACAGACAAAAGCTTCCTTTCAACTTTGTATCGTTCATGTAAAGTGACTGTGTGAGTGATTCATATTTTTAGGTTAAGGGCAAATAACTGAAAATTCACATTAAATGGTTCTGCATTTTTCTTTTTTTTTTTTAAATGTTTAGTTTTGCCCCAAAACACCATTGTTGTAGCTTCCACTGTCTCCCTGCACAGTTAATTGCTTTTCAAAAATATGTTTCTTTTCTCTTTTCTGCTTAGCCTGCTGCAAAGAAGCATGAGCCATGCATCAAGGGAAAGAACTGTGTAAATAACACAAACAAGTAAAGGGAAGCATACAGAAGCTCAGACTTAGCCACAGGGGCTGGGAACACTGGTTAAAGGGCCTTGTTGATGCAGAATGTTTTAGTGCATTAACACTTTTTGCAATAAAGGCATTAAAAACTTTCCTATCTGTGCCTTCTGTTTTTTATCTGCGTAAGATGTACATTGTTTATGCAGTTTCCTGGTGTCATTTGTTGGTCTGTACACACCGTATATAATAGTCTATCTTCCCTTTCTGGTGTCAGAACTTTATGTTTGTTTTCAAACATGAAGCATGCAGCATCGCACTGCACAGGTTAACAGCTTACGCCCGCCGCACGACTATATACGTCCGCAAAATGGCACGGACAGGCAGAAGGGCGTATATATACGTCCTTGCCTTCTAGCGGGTCGGGGGTCCAATCGGCACCCCCTCCGCTGCGTGCGGCGGGCGGCTTACCTTACCGAGCAGGGGGGCTGTTCGTTTCCGTCTGCCCCCTCGTGATCGCTTCCAGCCAATCCCGTGAGCCGCCGCCGTGTCACTTCCTCTGCCTGTAAAATGTAAACATAGGCAGAGGAAGTGATGCAGCTCTCATCTCGGCGGTATTTTCAAACCGCCAAGATGAGAGAAGAGTCGCACCTAACACTACACTGACACCACACACGCAGGCACATTTAACCCCTTCCGATCATGCCCACCCCCCACCCCCCGGTCACACTGTCACTGAATGCAGTGATCATATATGTACTGATCACTGCATTTAGTGTCAGTGTGACAGTTAGTGTGACAGGCAGTTAGTGTTAGGTCCAGGGTAGCCCCGTACCCCCCCTAATAAAGTTTTAACCCCTTGATCACCGCCCTAGTTAACCCTTTCACTCCCTTTTGCCAGTGTCACTAAGCGATCATTTTTCTGATCGCTGTATTAGTGTCACTGTTGCCGCTAGGAAGCTAATTTTTTTTTTATTGGGATTTTTTTTTACTAAAGACATGTGGCTAAATAAATGTTATACTTACCTGCTCTGTGCTGTGATTTTGCCCAGAGCAGCCCTCATCCTCCTCTTTTTGGGTCCCCCGCCAGCGCTCCTGGCTCCTCCCTTTCAGACAGTTCCCCCAATAGCAAGCCACTTGCTCTAGGGGCACTGGTGTGTGCTCCCTCCTGAGCACCACTCAATGCGTCTATAATTGACAATGGATTTACATTGCTTGACACTTTTTTTAATACAGGAATTGTCAAAAACAGTTTCTTGTGATTTTTACTTTTTAACACTTTTTTTGGGTGAATGGGTAGGGATACAATGTACCCAATATTCATTCACATATGGGGGGATATGTGGGTTCCCTTGTTAAAGGGGCCTTCCAGATTCTGATAAGCCCCCCGCCCGCAGACCCTGACAACCACAGCCCAAATTGCTTTGGGGTGGGGGGGCACAGAGCACCCACTGCCCATGTTGAGGGCATGTGGCCTGGTATGGTTCAGAAGGAGGGGGGCGCTCACTCGCCACCCCATCCTGACCTCCAGGTTGCATGCTCGGATAAGGGTCTGCTATACATTACAGCCGCAAGCAAGTTTAAATTACATTTTGCCTTCAGAAATGTCATTATTTCTGTGGCACTGTTCTACACATTACACAGATGCACCACTACAGGCAGACTAAGGGGACCCCCAGGCACGATATTTAAAGGAATATTTAATTTTTATTATTTCACTTTGAACATTATTAAAATCATTGCTCTTGAAAAACGATAGTTTTAAAAACTTTTTTTTGCATTGATACATGTCCCCTAGGGCAGTACCCAGGTCCCCAAACACTTTTTTTTTTATGGCAATAACTTGCATAAAAGCCTTTAAAATTAGAACTTTTGATTTTTTCATATTCGTGTCCCATAGACTTTAATAGGGTTTGCATGTTCACTAGAACTTTTTGCCTGTACGAGGTGTTCTGGTGTGAACCGAACCATGGGGTGTTTGGCCCATCCCTAGTTGTCACCCTGTCATACTGACTTTGGTTATAAACTTTTCAACACACATGGTCCACTGTTGCCCCAATCAGGACCTGCCCTGAGAAAATGCCATGCAGCCATCACTGGAGTACATGCATTCAAATAGGAAAGTGACTACAAAGAGTCTACAGGAGAACAGTAGCACTAAAGTACAGAAAGGATGAAATCAAGGTGAAAACAGTATTTACCGTAATTTGATAAAATTGCAATTGTTTATGATGCAAAGTGCTAAATGTCATTTGGTTTATATCTGAAATATAGGAACTGTAAATGTACACATCCCTGCCATCCTTGTACAGTCTGCAGCCTGTGATATTTTTCCTTCTTCTATCAAATACATTTCTTTTTTTTACTCCAGAAAGAAAAAAAAATAACACTTTACTGAACACTTCATACATCACAAAGCTGTTTATTGTAGACTTGTCAACATTTTTCGTGGAAATAACGCAAAGTGCCTTTTTAGGAACTCCCTGATGATTGGCTTTGATGTAGTGTTGGTTTTAAATGGATAGTTCTGTTTCCTTTGTAGCTTTTAAGTGTTTTAGATTGATGATGTTCAGGCTAATTAAGCAAGGATCGCTCCATCCATTTACCCGTAATGCTATACTGCTAACCACAGCTAAGCTTTGATTTCTTAAAGAGAAAACCCAATAGACTGGAAGGCATAAGAAAGTTAATCTATAGATAGCATAACTAATAGGAGGGGAATTAACACTCAGGAAGAGGGCACATTTTTGCTACTTAATACAAAAGGAGGAATTATGGTATGGACTTAAGCCATCCATTACTAATGGACAAGAAAATGGACTCTTTCCTTTAAAAATAAAAAGTTACTAGACATCTATACATTACTGGTGTTTTAGAACACCCCCATTTTTCCAAGTCCAGTGAATGACCTGAAATAGTACAAAGGTAAGCAATAAACTGGCAAAGGTAAAAAAAAAAGATTTAGGTAAAAAAAAACTAACACATAATCATAGGCGTGCACACAGTGTGTGCTGGGTGTGCACAGACACACCCTATTTACCCCATGCGCATTAGTAATATTGCTCTGTGTAGCAGCAGAAACATGTGAAAGATCTATCTCTTACCTTTTCTACCATAAGAGAAGTGTCTATGCTCTTCTCTTTCACTGTGCCGGCAGGAAGATCAATGTGTCGGGGTCAAATATGAAGACACACACACATGCATGTGTGTTTGAGCTTTATGGTGCACACCCTATTGCTATAGGTTGCGCACCCCTATGCACATAATGTACATTTCAGAGTTATACAAAAAGTTTTTTTCAGGAAAGAAGTAAAGGGGTTAACAAATCACAGTCCTGCAGCAATGTAAGTAAATGAAGCCTTGAACATTTATGCTAATAATTCCTACATGTGTCCCAAGCTTTGTTGACTACTTACAAGTTCTCTGTCTGTATAAAAGCAGTGTTGAAACAGACTGTGTTACTACACCCTCTTAAGCAATATAAGGACAGTATTGTACTGCAAGAATTAGTACATTACTCTCAAGACGTTACTAAAAAGGCCATTAACAAAGGACATACAGACCATTATAACCCTTTAAAAGTGAAGGTTTTTCCTTTGGAGAAATTGCAAAAGAAAGCCAAGGTGTTAGTGAGTACAGTTTCCTACACCACCAAAAGGCAATTTTGGCACCACCAGTGGACCACTGAAGACTAGAAGAAGGTCTTATGTAATAAATAAATATTTAAAAGTAAAATTGTGAAAATGATAAAAAATTAAATAAAGAAACACTGCCACTGTCCAGTCCCCCCCCCCACACACACACACACAGAAAAAAAAGAGAAAGAATTGTAAATATAATAACAAAAACAATTACAAAAATAAAATTGTAAAATAATAACATAAATAAATAAAAAACTACTGACACAGTCCACACCAAATCAGTGCCCATCAGAGCTACTGTCACATGACATTAAAAAAAGTATCGGTGAGTATTGGTACTTGTACTCGGTCTTAAAAAAGTGGTATCGGTGCAACCCTACTTGTCACCGACAACCCTACTTGTCACTTTCCAAGAAAGAAAAGCCCCCAAAATATATTGTGATGACGTGGGACTCCTTCCCACTGGAAACACATTCCCCAGACTGCATTGAATGTGTGTGGATTCTCTGGGTCCTCTCCTTTTTTCCTGAGGATAATTCTGTCCTGTGGAGTGTTGTCAAACCAGAGCTAGTGTGCTGGTGGACAAATTAAGTGACCCATAGAAAATCCAAATTCATCACCCTGTTTGTAATTGTATTTGGACTTTTTGGATTTAAAACATCCTTGAAAGCTTGAATAATTGGTGATGTACAAAACAAGAGAGAGGGACATGACAGCATAGGAAGATTATGCCACGTACACACAACCGTTTTTTCCGTCGGGAAAACTGCCATGACAGCTTTTGGCCAGGAAAATCAGCCATGTGTATGCTCCATCGCAGTTTTCCCGACGAGAAAACTGCGGCAAAAAAAAGAACGTGTTTTCTTTTTTCCGCTGGGATTCCCGGCGGACTTTTTCCCGTTGGGAAAACCGATCGTGTGTTTGCTTTTCCGAGGGGAAAAAAAAGCGCATGATCAGAATCAAGTATGAGACGGGAGCGCTCGTTCTGGTAAAACTAGCGTTCGGAATGGAGATAGCACATTCATCACGCTGTAAAACCCTGGACAGAGGCGTGGCAGTGGACGTGATATACTTGGATTTTGCAAAAGCGTTCGATACAGTTCAGCACACACGGCTCATGTGTAAGGTAAGGTCTACAGGATTGGATATATCAGTTTGTAAATGGATAGAAAACTGGCTGAAAGACAGAATTCAGAGAGTCGTGGTTAAAGATTCATACGCTGAATGGTCAAAGGTTATCAGTGGTGTACCCCAAGGTTCAGTGCTGGGACCCTTACTTTTTAATATCTAATAATTAATATTTAATTATATTGGGTCTGAGATCAAAAGTAACATTTCTGTCTTTGCAGATGACACCAAGCTATGCAGTGGAAAAACGTCTTTACAGGATGCTTTTACCTCAATGCTCTGTCTAATTGGGCGACAAAGTGGCAGATGAGGTTTAATGTTGATAAATGTAAAGTTATGCACTTGGGGGCTAAGAATATGCATGCATCATACATGCTAGGGGGAGTACAACTGGGGGGATCTGTAGTGGAGAAGGACCTGGGGGTTTTAGTTGATCATAAGCTCAATAATGGCATGCAATGCCAAGCTGCGGTTTCCAAAGCAAGCAAATTCCTTTTTTGTATTAAGAGAGGTATGGACTCCAGAGAGAGAGATATCATTTTGGCGCTGTACAAATCATTAGTAAGACCTCATCTGGAATATGCAGTCCAATTTTGGGCACCAGTTCTCAAAAAGGATATCGGGGAACTGGAGAAAGTGCAGAGAAGGGCAGCCAAACTCATAAGAGGCATGGAGGAGCTCAGCTATGAGGAAAGATTAGAAGAACTAAATGTATTCACTCTTGAGAAGAGGAGAATTAGGGGGGATATGATCCACATGTACAAATATATAATGGGTCCATATAGTGAACTTGGTGTTGAGTTATTCACTTTATGGTCAACACTGAGGACAAGGGGGCACTCTTTATGTCTAGAGGAAAAGAGATTTCATCTCCAAATATGGAAAGGTTTCTTCACAGTAAGAGCTGTGAAAATGTGGAACAGACTCCCTCCAGAGGTGGTTCTGGCCAGCTCAGTAGGTAAAGTTGATCCAGAGTAAATCCAATTGCCTCTCGGGGGATAAGGAAGGAATTTTTTCCCCTGATGTAGCAAATTGGATCATGCTCTGCTGTTTTTTTTTTTGCCTTCCTCTGGATCAACTGTGGGTATGGAGTTGGGTGTATGGGATTGTACTGTGTTTTTTATTTTGTTTGTTTATTTATTTTTTGTGGTTGGACTGGATGGACTTGTGTCTTTTTTCAACCTGACTAACTATGTAACTATGTAACTGGCTGAAAAGCACGAAGACTGAAAAGCGTAAATTGTCTCTCACCAAACTTTTACTAACATGAGGATCAGCAAAAGCAGCCCAAAGAGTGGCGCCGTTTGAATGAAACTTCCCCTTTATAGTCCTGTCATACATGGTGTATGTCACCGTGCTTTGGACAGGCGTTTTTTGCCCTGAACGTGTGTTTGCAAGGCAGGCTTGAGAGGAGTCCCGTCGGGAAAAACACAGGTTTTTTTTTCCTGCCGAGAAAACCGGTCGTGTGTATGAGGCATTAGTAATCAGTAAGTACACTCCCTCTGCCCTTGTAGGCTTTCTTTGGAGGTGTATTGGCTTCTTCTGCAGGGGATTGTGGAGAATTCTCATTAAGGTAAGCCGAATAAACTTTAAATTGCTGTGTTTGTTGAGCAGAAATACCAGCTCACTGGATGCTTTCACTGAAAATGTTTTTTAAAATGAATTGGAATGGTAACACAGATGTTAACAGATGTTAACATCAATCAAGCCATGTCAAACTAGATAAATAACAATAGTGCTAGAAATAATTATATTCCATGCAGAAAATGCTGCTCCGATTGCTCCCCAGTTCTGGCTAAATGTCTGTTTTAGGCACTTGGTCATGGGGCCTGTGTTGATGGGGATGATCATAGTTTACATTGGCTTATGCCCCCAGAGATAATTTCAGCTTGGCTCTGGATTTGTTAAGATATGTGACCAGCACTAAGTGGAACCAGGAGCAGTATATTCTCCAGGAAAGACAAGTAGATTAGCCTTTTGGCTACTATTTATTTATCCATACCAGCAAAACTGTTCATATAGCTTTATAGACCTGTGCTTGTGGGCATGTGTCAGGGCTGGGCTCCTGCTACTTAACGAGCAGCTTTTTTCTTTTAGTTTTCAGAAAATGCCCAACTATCTGTTAATTACCAGCCACTCATTGTTACCACAGTGACTCACCTGGTGTAACAGCACTGGTGAATGGAGTGTACCACAACTGCGGTTAGCAAGGATTTCAATGCGCTTCTTTATGTGACAACTCAGTATTGGGCCCCAGGCTTCACTCCTCGCAACAGGAGTTTGGGGGATCTATACATCATCTCTGTGTCACATAAAGAAAGGCGTGGATCTACTAAGAATGGATGCATTACAACATGCGACCAGAGCTTAGCGTTTTAAAAATATAGTTCAAGGTCAATATTCCAATACACCTCAATATGCAAGTGATTATCAGTAACGGACCCCCGGCGTCACTCCTCACAAACAGGAGTTTGGGGGTTCTCTACATCACATCATTTGAGCATATAGGGATGTATTAGGCCACTAGGGGAGATGCTATGAAATAGCATCAACCGCTAGCATAGAAAAGTTAGGGCGAACATGTTCAACAATTAGGACAGGGCCTATAAGCAATTTATACTTATGTCAAGCACATAGTAAATATGAGTTGTAGTAACAACTAATAGTTGCGTATGAGAGGCAATATAACTCAGGTACTTTGAGAGTACATGTAATAATACACGAGTTGTAGTGGCAACTAATAGTTACGCATGAGAGGCAATATAGCTCAAGTACTTTGAGAGTACACGTAATAATACACGAGTTGTAGTGGCAACTAATAGTTACGTATGAGAGGCAATATAGCTCAGGGTATTTGAGTGTAGATGTCTCTTTAAGATATTCCTTAGCAGACAGTCCTTTAGCACAACAGTATATCCTAAATATGTTGATGGTCAGAAGGCAAGATAATAGCAATTGTATAGATTGAACATAAGTAGCAGATCTTGCTATAGCACTACAAGTGATACAATGGCTACTTATCCGTTTTGCAGGCTTCAGTATAAGCAATAGGGATTCTGTGGTGAAAGATGTTCAGCAAGGAGGTTTCAAAGGAAGTCCCAAGCAATGGATCTCAGTTGCAGTTGCAGTAGATGCAAATAGCAGCAAAGGAGTAGTTGAGGCTGGAGCAGTGTTGCGGCATTGGGAGCGATGACACCAATCTCTGAAGCGTGGCCGAGCTACGGCTGACAATAATAGAACATAGTTTATTTTCCAGGTGAATGCCTTTATAGGCAGGTGGGCCTGCAGTGCATTTCAGCAATTCAAATGACCGCTGTGGATAGCCGTGCACTTCCGCGTTCCAGGCTGGAACCCATCACGGCGCCGGGCGATGACGTCATTGCGCGAGCGCCGTATGCGTTCCAGCCTGATTACAGAAAGTAACAGGCGCGCGGAGCGCTTGTTACACCTAGTTACCATTAACCAGCCTCATTAGTCCAGCCTACAGACAGCCCCTTTTTGCTATTTAAGCAGCTTAGCTCATTTCCTCCTTGCCCTTGAGTGGTCTATCATCTCTAAATGCATTCCTTCCTGTGCTCCTGTGTTTAACTTGGTCTGGCTGACTTTACTTCCGATTACCGTTCCTGATTTTTGCTCCTGACTATGCTGACTTCTGGTTTCCTTACCCTGACTTGTCTGATTACCTGCTCTGGCATCCAAACCCTGGCTTTTGTTTTTGACTACATTCCTTAACTGTGTTATTTTTGCCATTTCATTTAAGGATTAATTTTAACTGCACTTTTTGTCTCCATCTGCTTTATGGTACATAACAGCATGTCTGTGTGCCTATCTAAAGAGATGTTCACTGTCACCTATACTTCATCATTGTTGAGGCCAGGTAATAATTAACCAGATGTGATTTATCAGCTGGAACCCCTGCAGATATAGAAGGTGTGGCCAAGTCCAGTTAGGAATTACACAAGCACCTGTGCCATGGCAAGAAATAAGAACTCTGGCACGTGACTAATGAGTCAACATTTTACAATTATTTGCAAGAACACACAAAAGCATATTTTTAAAGCATTGCAAAGTACAGGAGTGAATTGTAAACCCATGACAACCAATCCATTTAGATTTGAATGGCAGCTATGGTGTACTGCACTTTGCACAGTTTTAAAGAATCAACTGAAGTATGTTTGGTTGGTTGAAAAAAAACATTTATGTATACATCTGACTTAGAAGACCAGGAAGCCTCCTTGTACATTACAGTGTTTGTTAAATCAAACTATAAAACAAATGTTTTTCTATTTCCATTGTAAATGCTGTTTGGCACTTAAAAGCCCAGATGTTCATTACTGATTATGGCAGTGAGTCATCAGAAGCTTCCATCACAAAGTAATGTCGGCCTATATGAGTCTTCAGATTTACATTCGAAATGTATCGTGCATGTAGATGATAATGTCATCACTCTGCGATAATGACATCACTTGATCAAGGGCTGCTGGGGTCTGCGTCTGCATGACTTCTAATTAAAATAAAAAAAAACAAGCTCCTGGGTTTGTGAGTTTGGTACTTCTTGTGAAGAAGAATGTAAAGAATGTTCATTTTATTTTGTCTCGCTTTGAACAATTAGAGCAGATTTTCCTTTTAGAGACAAAAATGTCAATTTGGTTTGGTTGATTCTCCTAAAATTTTTATATTTTGGTCTTAAAGTGACACCACACTATGGTTTAAGAAGAAAAAACTCTATTCAAGTATGTATTGTAAAAGTGGTTCTAAAGCCATAGTTTTTTTTTTTTTTTTTACTGTAAAGGGATTGTAAAGGTAGAAGCTTTTTTTATCTTAATGCATTCTATGCATTAAGATAAAAAGCCTTCTGTGTGCAGCAGCTGCTCCGCAGCCCCCCTAACACTTACCTGAGGTCCCTCTCTGTCCAGTGATGTCCATGAGTGTCTCAGCCATCTGAGATTCGCCTTCGTGATTAGCTAAGACACAGCAGTGGCGCCATTGTCTAATCAATGTCAACTAGCCAATTAACGGAGAGATCAGGCTGGCCGGGTCGGGCCTCTGTGTCTGAATGGACACCGGGAGCTGTGACTCAGCTCGGGTGGCTCATAGCAAACTGTTTGCTGTGGGGTCACTGAACAGGAGGGAGGGGCCAGGATCACAGAAGAGGCACACGAGAAGGGGAGGATCCATGCAAAACCACTGCAGTAGAGAAGGTCTTTTGACTAAAATGCCATTTTAGTTTTAGTCTTAGTCCCATTTTAGATATCTGCAATTGTTTTAGTTTTAGTCATAGTCTTTTTACTAAAATGCCATTTTAGTTATAGTCCCATTTTAGTCATCTGCAATTTAGTTTTAGTCGTATTTTAGTCAGCTAAAATCTCCAGTACATTTTAGGCCTTTAATGCTGCACAGTGCTCTGAACAGTGGTCTGAGGTGTACAGTACTATATTGCTGCACAGTGCTCTGAGGAGGCTTGTAATGCTCCACAGTCCGCTTGACGGTGGTCTGAGAAGGGCTGTAATGCTGCAGAATGCTCTGGACAGTAGTCTGAGGTGGCCTGTAATGCTGCATAGTGCTCTGGACGGTGGCTGTAATGCTACACAGTGCTCTGGATGGTGGCCTGTCTCTAAGGACGGCCTGTAATGCTGCACAGTGCTCTGAACGGTAGCTTTAGGGCTACACAGTGCTATGGCCAGTGGCCTGAGGAGGCCTGTAATGCTGCACATTGATCTGGATGGTGGTCTGAGAGGCCTGTATTGCTGCACAGTGTTCTGAATGTCGGCGGTCAGAGGAGGCCTGTAATGCACACACAGTGCTATGGATGGACGGTGGTCCCTCTGAGAGGAGGCCTGTAATGCACAGTGCTCTGGATGCCGGTGGTCTGAGGAGGCCTGTAATGCGCACAGTGCTGGATGGTGGTCTCAGGTCTAAGGAATGGCCTGTATTTCACAGGGCTCTGGATGCCAGTGGTCAGATGAGGCCCTGTAATGTTGCATAAGTGCTCTGGACAGTGGCCTGTCTCTAAGGACGGTGGTTTGAGTAGGCCTGTAATGCTGCACAGTGATCTGGATGGTGTTAGAATGTTAAAATTCTTCTAACTTACCTTTTTATTACGTACAGCCTATAATTCCGATCCATCCAGTCCGTGGCGCAGGACGTAATATCCACTTCTTCGGCGAGCCCCCCCCCCCCCACTGTCCCAGAAGACAGCCGACCATTCACAAAGCGGACAGGTAAGTGCCCTTATTAAAAGTCAGCAGCTACAGTGTTTGTAGCTGCTGACCTTAAAAAAATAAAAATAAATTGTGGGTGGAACACCGCTTTAAGGTAAAAATCTTTCCACTAGTTATTCCCCCTCCCAAAATACCTGAATCCTGGATTGATCCAGTTCTGTGCCTATCTGCCCATCTAACACCCAACACCCCTCCCACCCTCCCTGTTCCCTGATTTGAAACCCTGACTCTTCTCCCTTTTCTTACTGCAGGGCTTTGAGGATGGATCAGAGTGATTCTGATTGGTCTGTCCCAAAAGTGCTGCAGAAAGATAGGAAGAATAGCAGGGATGTTGAGATGTGTAGGGGTGCCATTCAGAATAAATGGCAGCCCTGCGCGTCTCCTAAGAGCAGCACGATTTGGCTGCGGGTGGTTGCGGAACTGAACCTCATATATATGTTATGTGTATATTCAGCGGTTCACCCGGAGTTCAGCTTTAAGACAAAATTAAACTTGCTGCACTTTTTTCTTAAAAAAAAAAAAAAAAAAGACAACAGCAAGTCAAAATGCATCACGTGTCTTTCTGTATGCTTTTAAGCAAATAAACCCTGAAAAGGAAAACAATTTGAAGGAAGAAAGCTGCTTAAAATAGAAAAGCGTAGCAAGGAAAACTAATTTATACAGTTCTAAAAATGTGCTAACAAGGAAAAAAACACCACATCAAAATGTACATGGAATCAATTGGCCTGAATAAGCGTTCTATGTAACACAAATCTGGCGTGCAGTAACAGGATCCTCGCTGTGCCGTTCCACTAGTATTACTACAGCAGACCAGCTCCAGCCAACTTCTCTATGTGCTACCGCAGCATAACAAGTGCTGCTGTAAGGTAATAGCCGGTTGAAGTGATGGTCCCCATCCAACACTAATGATGTGTTTTCCTGACATTTTCCCAATTGTGTTAAGGAATTATTCAAATGTACAGCCTCTATCTCCTCCTGAACAGGAACTATATCGTGTTACAGCTCTTTTTATGATGCCATTTATTTGTTAGAATGTGATAGAAAGAAAGCATTTGGATTAGAACCCAGATGTATAAAGAATGTAGGGATTTTCCAACTGCGGAGCAGCGCTCTGACTCACAAAAGCATTTTTCAGAAATGTATTAATGTAATCTGACTGGATAGCCATGTAGAGGCATTGAGACTCCGGAGGGTATTATCGCTATTATGGGGAAATAAAACCAGTGAAAATAAGGCATGCAGGATCTATTACATCCAAACCACAGCTTAATAATATCTGTTCCTTATGTGAAAATACCGGAGCTCTAATGCTTAAAGCGGTAGTTCACCCTCTCGTACTTGATGTTACCATCGAGACAGGCATTGTAGCGCGAGCTACAGTATGCCTGTCCCGATTTTTTTAACCCCGTACTCACCTCGTAGTCGTCCATCGTAGATTTCGGCTCCCGCGGGGAATGGGCGTGCCTATGGAGAGGGAGGATGATTGACGGCCGGCCCTGGCACGTCACTCTCCCCGAAGACAGCCGGAGTAGGTCTCAGCTCTTCACGGCGCGTGCGCACAGGCTATGCGCACGCGTCGTGAAGACCAAGCCTATTTCAGCTATTTCCGGAGAAGCGTGACGCGCCAGAGCCGGCCGTCAATCATCCTCCGTCTCCAGAGGCACGCCCATTCCCCGGTATCTTCGATGGACGACTACAAGGTGAGTATGGGGGGAAAAAATTCGGGACAGGCATACTGTAGCTCGCGCTACAATGCCTGATTTAAAGGTAAAAGAAATTTTTTATTTTTTTTTCCCGTCGATAGGGTGAACCCCCGCTTTAAAGTGTACCTTTTGCAAATACACTATATAGAACAGTGATTGTCAGCTTGCAAGGAATAGGGGGCCTCAACTGTGGCCCCTGACATCACCAAAGTGCCACACATAAGGTTAAAGTAAAAGTTCAACTTTTCAGAAAAATGGAAAGGTGAACTTACACCATACACCAGGCATGTCCAAAGTCTGGCCCGGGGGCCAATTGCGGCCCCCGTTTCAGTTTAATGTGGCCCCCCTGGTAATTTGGATATATACTGTATTTATCGGCGCTGCCTCGGAGGGGACAGGGGGGGGGGAACGAGTGCTGTCAAATTACATACAGGAGAATTTCCTGTTTACTAGGTGGCATCTGTAATAGGAAGTCCTGTCTCCTGGGCTGCTATTGGATGACTCCTCTGTCCATCATAGGAGGCGGGACATTGTATTAAAGAGGCTGCTGTGTAAACAGGAGATTCTCCTGTATGTAATCTGTTGGTGCTCGTCCCGCCCTCCCTCCACTCCGAGGCTGCAGATGGGCATCGATCAGGCCGAATTCATGGCAATGGAGAGGCTGCTTTCATGGCAATGGAGAGGCTGCATTCATGGCAATGGCGAGGCTGCAGATGGGCACTGATTAGGCTGCATTGACGGGCAATGACCCTTATTTTGCTTCACAGTTTTTTATTTACATTTTTTTCCTGAAACTTGCCTCCTAAAGTGAAGATGCGTGTTATACGCCGATAAATACGGTATATCCAAATAACACGCCAAGCTCATCTCATCTCACCACACACAGCCACAAAGGCAAGAGAATTCTTGTTGGGCAGTGTATTAGTGCTCAGGCAAACACACTTAGACCAAATTTTAATGGTTCAAAGAATGTCAGGCAAAATGGTCGGCCCTTACGCATGTTCACTTCATCAAATCTGGCCCTCTTTGAAAAAAGTTTAGACACCCCTGCCATACACACTCCCGGCCTGCCCCCCCCCCCCACCCCCCAGTCACCACTGACCTCTGTGGATGATGAATGCAGTTGGTCCAGGGATTTTAAATCTCCGCTCTACTCTGTGAAGAGCTCTGGGGATGGATCAGAGAGATTGGGATTGGTCAGTGCTGGCAGAGAGCAGCACTCTGATCCGTCCTGGATGCTCTCCAGAAAGAAGGGAGAGAAAAACGAGAATTTCAAATCCCTGGACTGCTGCATCGGCTGTGTGGGCACTGGCAGCTTATTGCCCAGGGATGTTAGTACAGTGGGTACTGGGGGTGGGGGTGGGTTAAAGGGTGTACAGTGTTGGTTATTTTTTTTTTTTTAAGGTAATAAAAATAAGTTTAGTTATTACAACTAATAAAAACATAACTGAATGATGCACTATTTTTATGCTTTATTGAAGTCAACATACATTTGCAACAATGCATTCAGCAAAAAACGACCTATTGAGAAAAATATTTAAGTGAGAATCTCATTTTGTGACTTCCATTAACACAGGAACATTTTGAGTGGTCTGTGGAATTTTATGAAACCTGTGCTGGGGAAAATGCCAATGTTAATACTACTGACATTTTTCTGAAAACTATAGTTGCCTGGCTGTCATGCTGTTTCTTTTAACAGTTTCCAAGTCACTAACAGGGATCAACTGTGCATCCCATGATGTCAGAGAGTGAATTCCTGATCTGAATACTGGTTTTGGGTCAATGACTCATAAAGCAATAGAACCTGTACATCAGCATGAAAGCCAGACAACCAGCATTTTAAGTGGAGATCAGCAATAGGAGCCTACACATTGCATTTGTGATACACTATATGTACAAAAGTTTGTGAACAACTGACCATCACATCTATCTGAGCCTGTAGGACACCTCATTCCAAAACCTTGGGCATTAATATGGAATTAATCCCTCTTTGTAGCTATAACAGCTTTCAATCTTCTGGGAAGTTTTTTCAAAAGACTTTGGAGTGTGTTTCTGGGAATTTGTGCCTATTCAGCTAAAATAATATTTTTGAAGTCAAGTACCCTTGTTGATCAGACATGGATTGCAATTGGCATTCTTATAAATCCCAAAGGTATTCAGTAGGTCTGAGTTCACAGCTCTATGAAGGCCACTCAAGTTCCTTCACACCCAACTCATCAAACTATGTCTTTATGGAGCTAACGGTAAGCATATCACCATAGGATCAAATGCCCTGTGAGTATCCAAGGCTACAAGGGCTTTAGTGGTCTGAGAGGGGTTGGGGACCTGCAGATTATTAAAAAGACTTTGAATATTAATATTGGTCGACCTTCCAGGGATGAATCCTGTTTGGTCTGAATTTACCAGTGAGGCAAAAACTCTATTTAAGAGAGCTAACATTTTTGAAAGGATTTTGAGATCAGAATTAATGAGGGATTTTGGTCTGAATGATTTACAATGAAGTAAATCTTTGTACGGCTTGGGGGTCAAGACTATTAGGGCCTCTCTCATAGAGGAGGGAAATAACCTTTCTTTAAAAATAGAGGCATATAATACCAACAATCGGGGTACCATATATTCCTTACGTGTCAAATACCACTCAATCGGGAGGCTATCCAAGCCTGGAGTCTTATGTTTGACAAATGTTCCCAAAGCCAGTTCAATGTCCTCACAAGTAATTGGGTCATCTAGGAGTACTCTATCAGTAACAGACAAGGAGGGTCATGGTATATATTGTAAATAGTCTGAAAGATCTGACAACTCATATTGTATTCGGGACCTGTAGAGATTGGTATAAAACTAAATGAAGGTATCTAAAACATGATCAGTGGATGTTTGAAGAAGGGAGTCAGGCTCATGAGTAATCTTGGCTAGGAATTCCAGGAGGTGGACATATCCCCCGATTCACTAATGTGTTGTGCCTGATATAACAGTTTCTTTTGTGTCTTATACAGAGCTTTTTTTCTGAGAAAATAGGTGCAGGAACTCAAATACGACCCGTTCAGATTTCACAAACAGTAGAAGGGTTTTAAAGGGGCATTAAATACCAGAATTGCATTACATTCAGAGTGCAGAGTTCAGGGGGGGGGTTACACACAGAGTGCAGAGCTGTCACTTGTAGACACAGAAACCAGACTTCTGTGTTTACAAGTGATTGTGGTGAGCAGACACCAAAGGGTCTGAGCCAGAGGTGGTGGAACTGAGTTCCCCCAAGTTCCCCCTGAAAAAAAGCCCTGGTCCTATATTTGAGGGCCAGTTCATACATTCTTTGGGCATCTTTCCAAAGCTGATAATTTTGTGGGGTCGGGGTGGAAACATATCAAGCTTCAGTGTCATACACCTTCTGACCTAAGGTAGACAGATTTTTGTCATTAGCTTTTTTTGAGTTCCGAGACCCCAGCCAGCCTTTCATGGTGGCTTTAAAGGCATCCCATTTAACACTTTCTGGGATATCCTGACCCTTTTCCTGCCAATACAGCTTCATGTCATCTTAGCATTTATTAAGTACCATGAGATCATTAAAGCGGGAGTTCACCCGAAAAACATTTTTTAACATTAGATTGGGCCTAATTACGGGAAGCAGAATCGGGTGTTTTGATTAAAATCAATGCAGTACTTACCTTTTTTGAGATAGATGTTCTCCACCGCTTCCGGGTATGGTCTTCGGGACTGGGCATTTCTATTTGATTGACAGCCTTCCGACGGTCGCATACAGCGGGTCACATGTTGCCGAACGTCGGTGCGGCGCTATACGGCGCTTGCGCACCAAAGTTCGGCTACTTTCGGAAACTAGTGACGCGCTGTATGCGACGGTCGGAAGGCTGTCAATCAAATAGGAACGCTCAGTCCCGCAGCCCATACCTGGAAGCGGCGGGAGAACATCTATCTCAAAAAAGGTAAGTACTGCATTGATTTTAATCAAAACACCCGATTCTGCTTCCTGTAATTAGGCCCAATCTAATGTTAAAAATTTATATTTTGGGTGAACCTCTACTTTAAGCCAAAGGGGCTCATATGCCAAGCGCGAGTGCCTGGAGGGTGTGTCACCTGAAAGAGAAGTTTAAAAGGGGCATGATTTGAGATGGCTTAGGCATATATTGTATACAGTATCTACAACATTACTCAAGATTTCCAGTGTAGTGAATCACATGTCAAGTCTAGATAGAGTTTTGTGCGAATCTGGTAAGCACATTCATGATCAAATTTCATTTTTGTTTGAGGAACCTTGTGATATTTCATACTGATAGTCATTCTCTCAGATGTTTTTCGGTGGAACCAAAATCCTGTAATCACAGTGATCTAATTTCTGCATATGTGTAATATAATCACTATGTAACATTTGCAGTGGCCAAAAGGGACAGAATGGCCACTTTGTATGGACTTGGCCAGCAATCCATCAAATGATCTTTGAATGATTCAACAGGGATTCAATGTGTTTATTTGTCATAAATAATACTTAAAATACATAAGTATATGAATGCAATGTATATATAGTTAATGTAACTGCTGTATGTGATTCTTTCTATTCCTAGGGTAAATTAACAAGTTTGCACTTTCAACAGGACTTACTAAATATATATTTTTTTTTTAATGTATAATTGACATGTATGCTTACCAATTGCCTATAATAACTTGTGTTTAAAAAAAAATGTTATTTCTAGTTCCAATGAATTGTTAGCAATAATTTTTTTTCACAAAACTTGTTCTTCAAATCTTCCCAGAATCTTAAAAAAAAACATGTCCTGTTTGTGGCTAAGCTTACTGTCCCAGTAATGCTCTACAGTGAAATGACAATAATATATAAAATTGAAATCATATTTCCACATGGGTTAATGTAACCGAGGCAAGTCTCCATTAAAGGTAATCACAGCTAGACCATGTGTATGTTTACCCATAATGGACGTTCAGCAATTTGTGGGTATAAAACTCCAATCTCATCCCTTCCAAATGTTAAATAAGATAAGGTCAGTTTTTGTTTATCACTTTCAGCTTTTAAACTTAGTGGTGCCGCTTCTAATTGGTGTTTATAACCATTAGGCAGATGCTATTTGGATGCAATAACAGCTTGCAGGTTTGGATGAGGACCAGGAAAAATATTATTGTGGAAATCAGATATTTTTTTATACATTAACTCCAAAGTGAAATGTATGTCAAGGGAAAGAACAAAAAAAAAATCCAGTTAATGGACTTCAACTCAGTTCATATTACAGAAGATTTTAAAACTCAAATATTTTAGATATCTGAGTACAGAAAATGAGTCTATCTACATCTGGAAATTGTGCAGTAAAGGCAAAGAAAGACAACCATTACTTTTCCAGTGAAAGGCAAGCTGAAAAACTGGGTTTGCACAGAACAGTAGCTTTTATTTTTTAAACAGGAATTGTCATTTAAGTAGTTTTCTCATTTCACATGCTTACCGTGCTTTGAAATTCCACCTACAAGCAGACATCTTGATATTTCCTTTATAAAGACATTTGCCCATACTTGAATTTATAGCTGGAGTTGCAGAGCCCATTGTGTGAATAGTATTTAAGTCAATTAATAACCAGGACAAGTATGCAGGAATAACACAGAAAAAAGAGTGTGCTGCCTTAAACTAAGAATTTAGCACAGTTGTACTGAAGCATGATTATGACTCCTGCAAATGACAAATATAAATTCTACTCTGCATACTGAGGCAAAGGTGAGCAGTCCTAAGCAAATAAAGGTTCATCCTGGTCTTTGGTTTTGCCTTGTTTACACACTAAGCTAAGCCTGTCTCGCATTCAGGCATCATGCTATCCGCTTGCCTGCTACGTGATCTGACCTGCTGGATGTATGACTCGAAACCAACAACCTGCCTTTGTTATGCCTGAAAGTCACCTGCTCTGATCTTAGACTGTTTTCAATTTACAATCTCATCTTGTGATTTCTTGCTTTGGTTCAGTTACTTATCCTGATGTCAGCAGTTCTCAGTAGTGCCAACCTGAGGGCTTCAATCTAGTACCGAAACTAAGAGTAATGTATGCTTCCTTTCAGTTTCCTAACAGGAACCTGACTTTTCCTAGACTTCTCAGAGAAGCATGTGCTGTCTACCAACTATGTAGAGGACATATGCCTGATCTGTGGCTGCTAATGGTCAGTTTTAGAAATGTTTTTATATCTGTTGGTATTGCCCAAACATCTCTTGGCCAAGCCTTCTCAGGCAGGAAGCCAACCAACCAGGATGGAGTTTTCTTAGTTTATTACTATTGTTTTTCTCTTGAGATAGATTGACTCCAAGGGAGAAAACAGAGAGCTTCCTGTCCTCTTTGCATAGGAATATACAGGGATGGACTGGCCATTGGGACTAACGGGAGTTTCCCGGTGGGCCAATGGCTCAGTGGGTCGGCTTTAGTGACAGCGGACCGCTGCCCCCCTCCGCTCCTTTGTCTCTTCCTCCCCGCATCGCTCACCTGGGGGGGAACAGAGAAGCAGGGGGAGGACCAGAGAAGCAGGGGGGATGACAGAGGAGCAGGGGGGGGACCATAAGGAGCACAGGGGAGGGGACAGACAGCTGACTCAACAGCTATCGCTTGGGAGTTTCTCACTTCTGCCAAATCTTGTCCCATGGAGGGGGCATTGACTTGATTCTTTGCCCCTGGTGAAATAATGTCTAGCTTCCCCACTGGTACTGCCTTTAAGAGTACCAGTACCAGCCGTTCTACTGTAATAAAGTAGAACAGCTAGTGGCTAGTGAAGGGAGAGAAGGGGCTTGGGTGGCCGGGGGGCGCGGGAGTTGTCTGGCCGCCATGGGAAAGACCTGTCAAAGTGGGCCGGTCTGGATGAAGTCCAGGGCCAAATTTTTGTCCCAGTCCAGCCCTGGGAATATGCATGCATGTTTGTACAATGGAACATTAATTATCAGAGTAAAAACCTGTTAAATGCATGGATTATTATTGCTGGTAGCATCCTTAGATAATATGGCAAGGTTTGATAATATGAACAAATTGGGGGGGGGGGGGTTAGACTGCCATTGTAGAGCACTTTCTCTAAAATGCTAGCTGCCTGGATTTCATGCTTCTACAAAGGTTTCAGTGTTTTTTTGCATCGCTAAATTGTTGATAGATCAGAAGTGCTTTGATGATGTTCTGACTAAAAGGAAATGTGTACTGACTAAATATGTAGGCTGACATGGGCGTTTATCTTTACTTTGATTGCCAAACATTGGTTCCAGGTCAACATTTCAGAAAATACTAAAATCAGCAGCATTCAGGCAACTACCATTTTCAAAAGGCAACGGTAGCTCCCATGTTTCTGTCAGTACAAGTTTTCTTTTATACTGTTGCATAGTACTCTAAGTATGAAAACCAGAGAAAGAAAGATAACTGCCCTTTTTGATTAAAGGCCAACAATGGTAGCCTGTATTTCTGACTTGTGTGCTTTAAAAATTAATTTGTCGCAAATTTGGGCAATTCAGTCTGAGCATTTGGTCATAGTTACATGCATATAAATTTACAGAAAAAGTTGACATTTGTCTACTATAACTCAGATGTGAGAGACTGTTTTTGCTACAGTGCCTGAAGGTATGTGTCACGTACCTGTTGGCAGAGCATGACGTGTAAAGGGAGGCCTCTCATACAGCCCTGGCTCAGGGACCACTGATGTGGTGACAGTGTCCATGAGAGCACATTGAGGTATAAGCGCCTGTAAGATCTTCCACCAGTCGCAGAGGTACATAGCAGGTGCATCACCAGATTTGGGCCGGATGGTTGGAACAGCAGATGACAGCAGGAGCAGCAGACCCTGGGCTGAGTAGACATCAGACAGCAGATACTTGGCAGACAGCAGCTGGTTGTAGGTGCAGGAAGACTGGCAGCCCATGACAGGTGAAGAACCAGAGAGAACCAGCTAGCATGCAGGACAGGACAGATGGATAACTTGAAGCATAGGTCAGACAAGCTAGGTCAACAACCCCTTTACGGTGCCCATCCAATAGTTTTTTGAAACTATTGATTTTCCCTGCTGATACCACTACTTGTGGAAGAGAATTCTACATCCTTACTGTTCTGACAGTAAAAAACCCTCTATGCAGTTTAAAGGGGTTGTAAAGGTAAAACATAATTTTCCTTAAATAGCTTCCTTTACCTCCTCCACTTACCTCATCTTTAAATTTTGCTTTTAAATGTCCTTATTTCTTCTGAGAAATCCTCACTTCCTGTTCTTCTATCTGTAACTCCACACAGTAATGCAAGGCTTTCTCCCTGGTGTGGAGTGTCATGCTCGCCCTCTCCCTTGAGGGGGGGAGGGAGTAAACAGGAGAGTCAGGACGCTCTCTACGTTGCAGATAGAGAAAGGAGCTGTGTGTTAGTGGGCATCCTGACTCTCTTGCTCGCCCCCTCCCTCTTCAAGGGAGGGGGCGAGCACGACACTCCACACCAGGGAGAAAGCCTTGCATTACTGTGTGGAGTTACAGACAGAAGAACAGGAAGTGAGGATTTCTCAGAAGAAATAAGGACATTTAAAAGCAAAATCGAAGGATGAGGTAAGTGAAGGAGGACTGCACTAAGGTAAAGGAAGCTATTTAGGGATTTTGTTTTACCTTTACAACCCCTTTAAGGTTAAACCGCTTCCCTTCCAGTTTCAGTGAATGACCACATGTCTTTTTAAATTCCCATACTCACTGTAGGTCCGCACTCATTTCTCAGCTATCCCAAAAACCTCAGCAGCAAACTCAGCTCTATTGTGCATGGGCGGGGCCTACTTGGGGAAATCCAGAGGCATCCTTCAAGTAGCCAACCTCCGATCACAGATTATCAGAATATTTGTGCATCTCCTTGTCTGCCTTAAGCTCCAAGAATGCAATTCTTGTGACATCATTGCCTTGTGCCCTGCTGCACCATGCACCCCAAGCCTAATTTTGGATTACAAACCACATAGCCATCTTCCACCTCCAGCGGTGAAGCGAGAACTTCAGAAGAAGCAGCATTGAGAAATAAGGCTCTAACAGTTCACCACTCCCATGCTTTCAGGAAATCTGATGTTGTTGCCATATCTTCCATACTAACAACGAGAAGTGGAATTACCGTGACTTGGTCACCCATCCTGCTCCTGGACATTATTCAGCCCACAGATGTACTCTACTTTACCTTCTCCCAAGTGAGTTGATACTGTTTTATTTCAGCACTAAAGCAGATGTGCAGGAACCCTGGGGTATCTGGTTTTTATTTCTGGGTCCATTTAACTAGTTTTGAACCAGAATAATTAAGAACAAATTAGTTCAAATATGGTAATAAATATGACATAGATTGTTGCTAAACTCTTCCAGCCACCTGCCCAGGATTTCAGGCATTTTAAATATACATCAAATATAATAAAAACCAGCTCTAGACAGATGTCTGATTTAATCAGTATCTTGCTTGATACGTCTTCCTATATTTGTGCCCACATCTCTACATCTTGCTCTCCAGCTGACAGTACATCTCATGAAAAAGTGGACAGAAAAAGCTTTCTTCATAAAACTCAGTTTATGTCTGATTCAGCCCTGCACAGTTATGATATGCTGAGGAAGTGCTGGGAGTAACTGCATCTAAGATCAGGAGGTCATTTGATCATTGCTGCTTCCCGTTTATTTACAATGAGAGCCCACATGTTGTGTACCACAATTTTTATTATTTCTTTTTTATTCACTTCACTTTTAACTTATACTACTACATGAGTTCTGAGGCTTCTGTGAATGACTAAAAATGTAACATTTTGCTCAGTTGTTTTTTACAAAATGAGTTTTCATCAACACTATAGTAGTCAGCAGATTCTAGCACTTTGGGCAAGTGTTCTGAGTCACCTACTAGGTGCCTCGAGTCTAGCCAGACTTAGCAGGCACCATCGGGTTTAGCGATCTACCAGCAAACAGTGGAGTCACTCTTATCTCAGGTGAGTTACGACCAAACTTTAAAGATCCATTTCACTCCCACTGACTACCAACATAAGAGGGTACTTCACTACTGAAACAACAACAGCAGGGAGGGGGTACTTCATTATTGACACCAGGGTAATTGGGACACTTCACCACTGACACCAGAGTTATGGGGGAACTTAGCCATTGACACCACCAGTGTAATGCGTGCATTTCTCCACAGACTCTAGGGTAATGGAGATACTTCATCATCAACCCCAAGGTAATGGGGGCACTTCACCACTGACACCATGGTTATGGGGGCACTTCTCCACTAACCCCAGGGTAATGGGGATACTTCACCATTGACACCAGGATGATAGGGTAATGGACATACTTCATCCCATACATCAGGGTAAGTGGGCACTTCAACCCTTACACCAAGATTAAGGGGGGGTCACTTCTTGATTGACACCAGGGTAATAGCATACTTCATCCCAGACACCAGAATAAGGTGCTCACTTCCCCTTTGATACCAGAATTAAGGGTGCACTTGACCATTGACATCTGTGTAATAGGGGCAGTTCTTTCCTGACACCAGCGTAATGGGTGTACTTTGTATTTGAAACTAGAGTAATGGGGGCATTTTCTTGACTGACAATAGGGTAATGGGCATACTTCATCCCAGACACCAGAGTTGGCACTTCACCCTTGACACCAATGTAATAGGGGTACTACACTGACTTTCTCTCTACAGTGTATACCTCAGACATACTGTAGACAGCTGCGCTGCTGCTATACTGAAATTTAGTTTTAACAATGTCCTATATCCTATCTTTTTTTTTTCCACAGAAAGGGAGAGTTTTCTCTTTTAAGTAAATAAAGTTTTAGTTCTGTTTTGTTTTCAGTTTAAATCATGTACAACAACACTATTTACAGTAAACCTGTTATGTATCTATTTAAAAAGTCATTAAATGTCTTGAATTACAGGTAGTGAAAATATTTGAATCTGTCTTTATACTGGCTTTCTGTAACCCTTTGCACAGAAAAAAGGTAAAGTCATCATAAGGTGGATATGATGGTTCTACAGCACACACCTAGAAAATTGAAGAGCTGGAGTGCCTGGATTATAAAAAGAATTGCAAATCTATTTTCTGTCAAAACAGTCCTCATATACATATTGCAAATTTGTATTTAGTTGCTTGTATGGTGTTCTGCTATAATTACAAATAGTGCTTAGGATTATGGCTTTTAACCTCCCTGGCGGTATGATTCTGTCTGAAAAAACATGCTGAAAGCGGTACAATTATTTTGCAAGGAAATTTGGTGTTTTATACTGTAGGCCTGTCATTTTTAGAAATAACTCACTTAAATCTGACCAAGCAAGAGTCTTGTAGGCATCCCGGGTATGATTTTTTTTTTTTAAACAAAATTATAAATTATAATATAATAAATAATTATACATAATTATAACAAATAATAATATAATTATAATAAAAATTATTCAATAATGTAATCAACTCAAAATCACTGAAATTTGCTCAGTTGCAGAATTGTCGCTGTCTCTATTTATTTATTTTTATGACGAATTTCCCCACAAATCGCTATCGCACATTTCTGCAAGTGATTATAATTTATTATCGCTGTTTTCTAGCTGATCTAAAACCATTTTTAACATAAAGGGACACTTTTGGACAATCTACAGTTTTTAGGCAGAAAGAACATTTTTATTATATAAAAGTACATGCAGGGCACTGGGCAGACCACTAGGGACAAGGGGGGGTGTGTATTTTTTACATACAGTACTGTAATCTATAAGATTACAGTATACTGTATGTAAAGTGTTTGTTTACTTTTTTGAATTTGGCGCCGTTCTCCGCCCCCGTGCGTCGTAACGTCGCAGGGAACGGAGATCGGCGGCACACGGGGACACTGTGAATCGAGCGAGGAGGTCCCGCTCGCTCACACAGCGGGGTGGCATCGCAGGATCCAGGGACAAGCCGCACCGCTGCACACTCTGCACGTCCACCCCGAGCGTGACTCGGGGATACCGATCCTATCATTGAAAACCAACCCCGAGTCACGCTCGGGTTTACCGCCAAGGGGGTTAAATACCACATAGGTTGGCATATGAGACTTATGCCGCGTACACACGATCAGTCAATCTGATAAGAACGGTCTGATTGACCATTTTCATCAGACCAAACCTATCGTGTGTAGGCCCCATTGGTTATTTATCCATCGGTTAAAAAATTTGAAACTTGTTTTAAAATTAACCGATGGATACCTAACCGATAGAAAAAAAAACGATCGTTTGTAGGCACGTTCATTGGTTAAAAATCCACGCATGCTCAGACTAAATTAGGGGACGGGAGCGCTCGTTCTGCTAAAACTAGCGTTTATTATGGAGAGAGCACATTCATCACGCTGTAACAGACAGAAAAGCGCAAATCGCCTTTTACTAACACAAAATCAGCTAAAGCAGCCCCAAGGGTGGAGCCATTGGATTTGAACATCCCCTTTATAGTGCCGTTGTACGTGGTTTATGTGACCGCGTTCTGACACAATCGTTTTTTTAACCGATGGTGTGTAGGCACGACTGACCATCAGTCAGCTTCATCGGTTAACTGATGGAAAAATCCATCAGACCATTCTCATCGGATTGACCGATCGTGTGTACAGGGCATTAGCGTTGAGTTATTTCTTTTTTAAATCACTTTCTGTTCTTCTACAAAACAAAATTATACAGTAGCTTATCTCTCATTATTATCTGCTAAAATACCACTATACTGTTTTTGTGAGTTCAGGAAGCTGTAATAAAATCCCTGTAAATTTAATGGATGTGTGTTAATAATGCTAAATTCAGACTTTTAACAGAGCTCTCGCTTTCTTTCTCTTTACGCTGTTAATTGGAGCTCCTACAGTTTCTTTTATTCAGATTCAGCCATTGGCACCACTCTTAACAAGCTCAATAAACAATAGTCTTCTTAAAGGGTGAAATCCACCGACTCAGCAATGTCTTTATTGTAGCAGCAACTTTCCAGAGATTGCCCAGCCAGGAAAATCACTTGTGGATGTGGGAAAAAACTAGGCTTTCTTTACTATGCACAGAGTTATTTGTTCTTACACAAAAGTTGGTATAATGTTTACTTTCCTTTGTTCATGTGCTATACTGTTCAAGTCCAAGTTGATGCCTTGCCCATGTGACTGAGGGCAAAAGCCCACCCTTGTCATGAGTCAGGAAGGGGACAGAAACACGAGAGTTCCTGATGTTTTTGAAGAGAACATGTAGGTTGTATGGTCAATCTGAACATTGATGGATTAGTTCTGTAAAGTTGGAATGGGATATTTTAAATGTTTGTATAATCTTTATTGCTGTGGAAAGCTGCCAATTTTGTACTAAAGAAGGAATTTACTCATTGTTCTTGGGTGGACCTATGTTTACGTTGTTCTACTTAAATGGAAACTATTGTATATTATCGAAGAGTACACATTTGTAGGCTTAAAGGGGGGCTGTTTAAAACTAAAATAGAGAACCGTGGAAGTAAAGGACAAATTACTCATTTTCATTTCAGATATGACAGATAGGAAATGGGAGGAGATATGCTCCTCGCATTTGGTGGTATCAACAGTAGATAATAATAAATAGACTCAATTGTATATAATACATCAGACATATTTCAATCCTACTTGATTACTTAAAATGGGTAGAAGGTCAATGTCAGAATGTTTGCGTTGTCATCGGGATGAAGCAGATGTTTGCCATTTGATTTGGTTATGTAGAGAGGTAATGGGTTTTCGGAGTCGGGTAATCAAAAATGATCAGAAACAATTAAAAGGCTGGTGCCATGTACTCCAGAAATATGTTTGTTGAGGGTTTTGAATGAAGAAGATTGGTCAAGATATGTAAAGATACTTTTCCAGACTTGTAAACAAATTGCCATGAGATGGGTGCAAGTTACAATCCCCTCTATTAAAGAATGGATTGATGCAGTTAACCAAATTATACCATATTACATCATATGAAAAAATGATGTATGAAAACAGGGGAACTCCACAGAAGTATCAAAAGATATATAGTAAATGGTGTGGAGTGTCTATTAATAATTATTGATATAAGGGTGATAAAAGGGAACGAAAGTGAGAGATATAATTGATATACAGTATATATGCATTAAAAGTCAAAGAAAATATGTAATAGATAGGATGATTGTAGTGTAAGTTAGATTTGATGTGTAGAATGAATAATGGTGCAATCTGTATAAGAATTTTTTTATTTTTTTATGTATAACTTGATATGTAATGAAGAGTATTGAAAAAAAAAGGAGGGCTGTTTCTAAATAAACAGTGGGCTAAAATTTGGTTACTGTTTCCTTTTTTGCCGTGTTTTGAAGTGTGTCTTCCAACCATTTTCAGTCATATTAATGAAGCAGCAAAAACAGTTAAATGGCAAATTGATAAAATACCAACCTGGCCTTTGAGAATTATATCGTTCTAAATGATGGTGGATATGGCTGACAAAATTAAGCAGGCACACTAATCATACCATGTTTTATTTTTAAATCTACATTACTTCATACCATGTTTTATTTTTAAAGTCTACTTTTATTTTATTTTTTTATAAATATGTCAAACTGTGTCAAAAACATTTAAAAAAAATGGCTTTCAGCGGGTGACAGGTTGAGTTTACTTAAAAGTGATTTTTAAGGAGGCTTTACTTTTTTTTTTTTTATTCGTCCTCAAATTCATAACATACTTCATATGTAGTTTGGCATATCCTCCCTCAGGTGAGCATTTTTATTTCAGTGCAATCAAGATCTGAGGTTATTTACTGCTGAGATAAACTACAGAATAAGGTGATCAGCAATCGTATTCTGTTAAGTGATTTATTGTGTAAAGTGTAACTTTACTTTTGTTAAAGCGGAAGTAAACCCTTGTTTTTGCCTTTTTTTTTTTTTATGCACCTGCAAAAGAAAATGCACAGCATACTAGCTCATTATGTGTCACTTACCTGAGAACGAAGCCCCCGAAGTCCACCTCCGTCCCGTCCACTGCTGCCGCCATGTCCCCTGAAGATTCTTCCTTGTTTTCGCCGCTCTGGCACTGTGATTGGCCGGAGCAACGATGATGTCACGTCACAACGCGCAGGACCGGCATTCACAAAAAGCGCCATAGACAGCGGTGCCCGTTTCTGTGAAAATATCTCCTTAACCCTGTAGGTTAAGGAGATATTTCTTGCACGTACAGGTAAGCCTTAATATAGGCTTACCTGTAGGTGCAAGTTGCAAGAGTGGGTTTACAACCACTTTAAGAACAAAAATATTTCATTTGGGTAATTTATATGCATTTAAAAAGAAAGAAGTGTTGTGCTGTCATCACAAAAGTGCTTATAACCTCACATTGATAAAACCAATTCACAATTAATCATACAGTGCATATAGTGTCTAAAGCAAATGGTAAATTCATCCAATCAATATGCATTGCAAACATTTTAACAAACTTTGTTGCAAATTTGCCCTTGCCCTTGCCCTTTTCAGACTGACCCCTGAATGGGAGGGTCAGCCTTTATTATAACCACCTGATTAAATGTCAGTGTTCTAATGAGGACAGCTGCAGTGTCTGCATCCCTTTAGGAGTAGTTCACCCTAGGTAATATCTCACCAAAAACTGCATTCCTATTTGAGGGAATGCCTAAAATGTTACTAGTATCTTAGTGCAGACTTCTGGGAAAATCAGTTAACCAATTACACAAGCTGGAAATTACATTTCTGGGGCATATTGTACACCAATGGTCTACCTCCAGGTCTATGCTGAAATTAAGTTTTTGACCATTTTGAAACTTACAGAAGCTTCAGATTGAAATGGAAAAGCATTTTTTTATTAGCATTAAAATACAAAATGACCTAAAGCGATGGTAAGTTAAAAAAAATTCCTATAAAAATAACAACCATTTTATACTTACCTGCTCTTTTGCAGTGGATTTGCACAAAGCAGCCTGGATTCTCCGCTTCTCGGATCCCTCTTCTGTGATCCTGGCCCCTTCCTCCTGTTCAGTGCCCCCACCACAAGCAGCTTGCTATGGGGGCACCCAAGCTGAGACACAGCTCCCTGTGTCCATTCAGACACCGCGCCCCGCCCCAAACCCGCCCCTTTATCCCCTGATTGCCCAGCTGACTTTGATTGACAGCAGTGGGAGCCAATGGCACTGCTGCTGTGTCTCAGCCAATCAGTTAGGAGAATCTCAGATGGCTGAGACACTCGTGGAAATCGTTGGACAGGGAGCAACCTCAGATAAGCATTGGGGGGGGGCTGGGGGGGGGGGGGCTTTTTATCGTAATGCAAGGAATAAATTAAGATAAAAAAATAGGTAGTATGTTTTATTATTTTAACCTATGTTAACTTTTTTAAAAACAAAAGTGGAGTTTTCCCTTAAGTACCACCACATAACAATACGTAGGTTAACATTTTTCAAATACTTTACACACAAAGATTTTGAAACATTTTAGATTCCCTTTAATTTTAAAGTTATTGTGCAAGCGATTAAAAATATTAGGGGGGGGGGGGTAAAGAAGTATCTACTTAAACTAGGATGTGTTTATTAAAAATCAGTAAAAACAATGGTATTGCATATTTACCATATTTCGATGATTTGGCCAACAGACGACCCAGTCTGCCTAATGAATTGTTAAGGGCTTTCTTTGGAAGAGTCCCACATTCTGGGGGTCTTTCGCATTTGTGTTTTGAATAAGTTGGTGTTTGGAAGGACAAAGAGGAAGATGGTGGCCTGAAGCTGAAGAGCTTTGGAGAACTTTTGAGTTGGACTGAGCAAGGAACCATGGACATTACATCTTGACCCCCTAAGTTGAGTACATGTTTAGTTTACTTAATGTGTACATATTGTACATGCTTATATTTGTAGGCATATATTTTGTAAGCTATGAATTGTGTTGTGCATCCTACAGTTGTATGTGCATATTCTTCCTTGTTTAGTAAAGCATTGATACACTACAGAAGTCTAAGCTTCCTTTGTTTTACCACAAGAACTTAATATATAGACAGAAAGCATTACAGCATCAGACTAGTAAAAGGTAGGAAAAACCCTTTTACCAGTTTAATTAATGATATTAGTGGTGTTGATTTGTGTGGTGGTGATCTGTAGCAAACAATTTTGACCTGAAAAGGCTCAGATTCTTTGGATGGTTATAACAGTGAATCCCTATTGGGGGATTTGTTTTGTCTTAATTTCTCTCCTCCTCCTGTCTCCAATGTTGTTCGTGTAATTACCAGTCTATTGTTCACACATTTTTAGGCTTGCTTACTATGTAAATAGGTTCATTTTTTTCCATTACAATTTTTTTCCCCTTATGGACAGACAAGCTTAGTCATCATTCTGAAAAACAAGAATCTTTTTTTTTTAAACTCTATGTCTTTTATTTACTGCTTGGCTCAATCTTTGGTTTGTTTGTGACCATGTTTGTTTAGTGACCGTTGAGCAGTTTATTCTTGTGTTTGAACTAACAATCAAACTCCAAAAACCTTTAAAACCAGCGCAAGACTTTTTGGACAAGGGGGAGAATTGTGCACATAAGTAAATATTTACAATCTTTTTTTCCTTTAAAAAAAATAATTGGGAAACTAGGAATTCTATTGTGCAAAGCATGCAGATGTCAACAAAATGCTATGGATCAAATAATGAACAAATGTTTAGTCATGCACAGGTTGACTGACCTGCTTAGGCCAAATAGGAAGATCTGCTGTTTGCAATCAGTATTGAACCTCTGAATCATGCAAGGAAGAAGGAAACATATAGAAATCTGGTGCAGCTCTGCATAGAAACCAATCTGCGTCCAGGTTTTTTTTTTTCATTGGTGTTTAAAATTAACAAACATGTTATACTTACCTGCTCTGTGTAATGGTTTTGCACAGAGCAGCCCAGGTCCATCTTTTCTCAGGTCCCTCGCCGTTGCACCTGGCCACTTCTACCTGCCGAATGCCCTCACAGCAAGCAGCTTGCTATGGGGGCACCAAAACTGAGTCGCTGCTCTGTGTTTACATCCAGACATGGAGCCCTGGCTCGGCCCACCCCCTCTCTCTCCTCATTTGGTCACTGACTTTGATTGACAGAAGCGTGAGCCAATGTGAGTATCATGTGATCTCACTATGAACAAGGATCATGAGCATTCATTTGGAAATTGTGATATTTTGGCAGCCCATTCATTATGAATGAGCTGCCTTAATAGAATGCACATTACTGCATAACAAATGATGGAAAATATCTCCACAACTGGAAGAAGAATCTGGAATGCACCCTTAGCGTTGTTAGCTGAAAGTAAATAGCTTAAATTCTTATTAAAGTGGAACTTTACCCAATCAGGGAAGTTCCACTCTTCCTCCTTCACATTTTTTGAAAGTAGCAAAGAACGGATGGACGGCCGCACACCAAAGAACTCTTGAGTTGTCTTTATTGAAGGAACATAAGCAAACTCGGCAAATACACAGCAGAAATCAAAAACAGCCAACGCGTTTCACACTTAGTTAGTGCTTATTCATGGCCATGGCCATGAATAAGCACTAACTAAGTGTGAAACGCGTCGGCTGTTTTTGATTTCTGCTGTGTATTTGCGGTGTTTGTTTATGTTCCTTCAATAAAGACAACTCAAGAGTTCTTTGGTGTGCGGCCGTCCATCCGTTCTTTGCTACTTTCCATTGCCTAGTGCATTGCCAGCACCCACATCCACCTGGACTTATCCACAATTGCACTTGGGATTTCCCTGGAGCAGTGAACCCCACCTCTCTCAGTTCTTTGGATTCTTTCACATTTTTTGAAGGACAAAAACTAGTACGAACGGCAAGAGGACAAAAACTAGTACAAACGGCAGGAGGAGCTAAAAGTCCACAGATTTTTTTGGAGCCATAAGTATTCCATTGGGGAGGTTTCCCTTTACTTAGTAAGAGGAAATCCCTCTAAAGTGAGGGAATCCCCGATTGCCACCCCAGGTCAACGGAACTAGTGTTCCCATTGGAAGGCTTCCCCACTTTTCCTGTTCAGGTGATAACCCAAAATATTGAGGTTGAACCTCCTAAATGATACCTTTCAAAAGCTAAGGCCTCGTACACACGACCGAGAAACTCGACGGGCGAAACACATCGTTTTGCTCGTCGAGTTCCTTGTGAAGCTGTCGAGAAACTCGACAAGCCAATTTTCTCCATTCCCGTCAAGGAAATAGAGAACATGCTCTCTTTTTGGCTCGTCGAGTTTCTTGACAGTTTCCTCCCCGAAAATGTACACACGACCGGTTTCCTCGGCAAAAAAAATCTCCCAGCAAGTTTCTTGCTGGTTTTTGCCGAGAAACTTGGTCGTGTGTACGAGGCCTGAGAAAAAAAAATGTTTGCCTTTAGTTATATTTTAAACCCCACCTTAGAGCTATGGAACCTTTACCTGTGACACATGAACGGTGGTGGTGTTTTTTTCTGGACACTTACAATTTAATATGATGATCTAACCTAATTGGATGACATATAGGAGTGTTCTCACATTTTTTACTTACAACCTAGTTGGATAATGTATGGGATTGTTTTCACATTTTTTTCTTTTTTCCGCACATAGTTTATGATGAGTCCATATATTGTAATATTATATTAAGGAGTGCTTCACTGTTAGTAGGTAATACATTTATTGACATTAGTGTGGTGAACGCAATAATGTGCGCTTTTTTTTTTTTGGTAATGTATTTTTTTTTTAAATAATAGCGTAGGCCTTTTGTCCTTATTAATGAACACACGGGCGGCAAAGACTGTTATGCAGCCATATATATATGTGTCATATATGGCTGCCCTCAAGTGACTATATAATAAAAACTTATGCTGAGAGACAAGGTCATTAACAAATTTTACAGCTGACCAAATTCATATACTTATCCAGATATAAAATAAATAAAAAACAGTTCTCTTAGGATTCATTTTAAATCAAACTGTCCATAGTAAGAAATGAATAGATACTGTAAGACAGCACCTAATAAAACACTATTTTTTACAAGATGCAAGCTACTTGGCTAATCCTTCCAGACATTACCTCTGAGGGTATTTTGATTCTTTTGTAAATGTTCCATATCATTTCAGCAAATAACCCTGACTCATTCGAAATGACTTGAACAGCGCAGCGGAGCTCATAGCCCAAAAAGGCAATTTAACTCTTCTGGCAAAATGCCTGTTCTCATAGCACCAGTTGTGTAGTGATGTATGTCTCAGGAGATCGTGTCAGGAACTAAGATAATAAATAAGCCCTGAAGCTTAAATATCATTTTCATGTTGGCAATATACTAGAACACATTTATGTACCCTTATGATTTAACCAAGTCCCTTTGCTTGCAAAAATAGCCACATTCACCTTCCATCGTGTACTTTGCTTTGTCCAAAAGCTATAGAAATAAAATGCATCAATGTAACCAAATATATAGGATATGAAAATGGAAATCTGATTTCATTCCATTCAGTGGCGGTTCGTCCATAGGGTGCGCCGGAGCGCCGTTCCCTCTGGCTCTCGCACTGCCACTGAAATACATAGATTCATGCATTGCATGAATCTATGTATTTTCGCCGCTGCCGCCGACTATTCAGATGGCCGGCTGGTGAGCGCCAGCCACCTGAATAACGGCAGCTGGTTAGCTATTTGGAAGTGCTGCTCTGATAGGCTTTCCGAGTACAGCCCTCAGGCTGTAGTCGGCTTCCTGATGCTTATCCTTGGGATGTACCGGCAGTGCGTTCCTTGGATAAGACTGACAGGCGTCTCAGCCAATCAGGTTCACCGGTTCTTTACCGGTAAACTGATTGGCTGAAGCGTCATTGAGGGCGGGAGAAGACATCGAGGGACGTGGAAGGAGAATGGCTTACCCAAAAAAGGTAAGTGCCGGGTGGGGGGGGCATTTTACAGGGCACAGCGGCGACAATGGGCACAGTGGCGACAATGGGCACAGTGGCGACAAATAAAGGGCAAAGTGACATCAATGGGCACAGTGATATCAATGGGCACAGTGGCGACAATGGGTACAGTTGTGACAATTAAAGGGCACAGTGGCGACAATGGGTACAGTGGTGACAATTAAAGGGCACAGTGGCGACAATTGGCACAGTGGCATCAATGGGCACAGTGGTGACAATGGGCACAGTGGCGACAATTAAATTGCACAGTGGCATCAATTGGCACAGTGGCAACAATTAAAGGGCACAGTGGTGACAATTTGCACAGTGGTGACAATTGATGGGCACAGTGGCTGCGTTTGATGGCATGGCACAGTGGTGACAATTGATGGCACAGTGACTGTGTTTGATGGCATGGCACAGTGGTGACAATTGATGGCACAGTGGCTGCGTTTGATGGCATGGCACAGTGGCTGCGTTTGATGGCATGGCACAGTGGTGTGAATTGATGGCACAGTGGCTGCATTTGATGGCATGGCACAGCGACTGCATTTGATGGCAAGGCACAGTGGTGACAATTGATGGCACAGTGGCTGCGTTTGATGGCATGGCACAGTGGTGACAATTGATGGCACAGTGGCTGCGTTTGATGGCATGGCACAGTGGTGACAATTGATGGCACAGTGGCTGCATTTGATGGGCACAGTGAGGCTGCAATTTATTTATTTTTTTGAGCCCCCCCCAAAAATTTTGAGCACCAGCCGCCACTGATTCCATTTTATATAGAACAGGAAGAAATGCTGAATTGGTTGAACAGATCCAATATCCAAAGGCATATATAACTTTTTAGCTTTGGGTAAAGTGGTTAGAACACCTAGCAAGGTCTGAGTCCCTAATAGGGAGATGCATTGTCTACATAAGCACTGGCACAAGAACTGAGGCTGGATTCACACTATTGCAGTCCTTTTTGGTACGACATGGGTTGATGTACTAAAGGGAAATAGACTTTTCACTTTGCAAGAGAAGCTACACTTTGAAATATACTTTTCCCCAGAGCTTAGTGAAGGAGGTGAAGCTCTGCTGACTTACATCATCCAATCATGTGCAAGCAAAAATGCTGTTGTTTAATGTTTGAAATTGGTTATTTTGTGCAATTGAAATTTCACCACATTTACTTAGCTCTGGGAAAAATGTCCTTTCAGTGTAACTTTCTTTGCAAAGTAAACAGCCTATTCACCTTTAGTAAAGCAACTCCTATGTAAAGCATAGGCTATCCACACATTATGAATAAGCTGCCAATGCATCACAATAGACAAAAAAAAAATACATGACTCTTTATTTGTCATGGCAGCATACAGCAACATACTGAATGTGCGTTGTGGTTCACTGCCATGTTTTTGCGTTGGCTGCCACTGCACTAGGGCGCCATTTACAATTATTGCATGCCATTTTTCATAAAGATATTTCCTGATGGTGGCATTAGTGGACCATGCCTGTGTAATGTGTGTAGAAACAAGCACTTTATTCTTTATGAGAAGCCCATGTGATGACAAAGGATGGGAGACAACCGCTGGCATCCTATAATAACAGGATTTTCATAGAAGTTTAACCAGGTATTATTTTAATAAAAGCTTCTGATTTAAAAAGACTGAACATTTTAAAATACATTATAATTTTTAGGACCCATTCTGACTTGTGACTAGGGCCCTTAGGGATTACATATGGGAGACCCAGCGGGAGTTCCCAGAAATTTGATGTGAATGGCAAACCTGATGAAAGCAAAAGGGCGCAGACATCTCCTGCAGCTAATCGCTGCCCCTAACCCTGGCCCAGGGCCCATTTTTTGTAGGGAAACCCTCCTTCCAGCCTCTCATCGCTTTCAATAGGGCTTCTGCCCACAGCTAACTTGCTCGGGAACCCCTGCTGGGTTTTCTGCATGTAATTACTAATGGTGCCATTGGCAAGTCTGAATGTGGACTAAAGATTGGAATCCTCTCTGGAAATAGCTACATAACAGACAGATGGGGTAAATCTGTGGAAGCTATGATGAAACCCCAAGGATCAGGTGGCAGTATACCTAGGTAAAAATTATGGGAAGAGGTAGGAAACCAATAATATTAATTAATAATTAATAATAATTACACACCCAGTAGGGTAAGTCCCTACCAGAGGCAGCAGATAGAATGGTATAAACCCAACCCCCCCATATATTTAATATCAGACGGGGGATTTTTTCAGAAGGGAATTCCCAGAAAAACTCCTGAGAGAAGATGGGAAAAACCCAGGACAGGGATATATGGGTGGCAATTAATACCCCCAGTGGAGAAGCGAGGGACAAAATGGATAGAATCAAAATTGGAATCAATATGGAGGTCAAGGAAGATGGGGGAAGAGAGGACATAGGGGAGGATAGAAGGCCAAAAAGGAAAAGGTTGTTTTAGAAGAAGGTGTTTTTAATTTGAGTCATGCCCAAATAACAGAAGAACCAACGGTACTAGATTTTGATTTAAAATTTGCAACAAATAGGAATGTAGATAAGTTTAAAACATATACACAGTAGATGTAGAGAAATATGTATGCTTTAAAGATGAAAGGGAAACAGAAGATGGTGGCTTTTTGCATAATAGTTTGAGGAATGCATCTATTTTTAATCCAGAAATGTTGAGTAATCAATTTTCGGAGGTATACAATGTAATCGTGGAGGAGGACATTACGAATATAAAAGGTAAACATGGTAAGACAGCTAGGAATATTGAAAAAGGATTTGGAAAAGAAAAAAGATATAGTCATTAGGCCGGCAGCTAAACGAGGAGGGATAGTGATTTTAGATAAAAAGAAATATGAGAAAGAAACAGAGTAATTACTTTCAATGGAAGATACATATAAAGTTTTATTCAAAACGATCCTACTCCAGAAGTAATGAAGAGATAAAAAATGTTAGTGAAAAGAGGAAAATAGCTGAATATTTTGAACAAAAAAGTGTCAAGTTATTTAGTCCCAAACACTCCTAAAATGCCAACCATATATTACACACCAAAAATACAGAAGGGTATTTTACGTTCAAAATTTTATTAAGTTTTGATAATGAGATCAGCAAAAAAAAACATACAGAAGGCAAGGTGCTGGAAGATAAAATAAAACATACATTACAGCCCGGCACCGAAGCCCAGATCATGTAAACCGTACACAACAGCATACTGTAACTTATAGCATTAATTCGCTCAGCGTGTCCCCACTACCCGGACCCAGGCAAGGACCTAGCAACCTTGCCCTGCGAAAGTATGCCCTATCATATAGGGAGAAGCCCAGGTACCCCCATTCCCCCGGGAGCCCCAAAGGGAACAAGCTGCATCCCAAGAGACGGGGCCACCCGCCCCCCCCCCCCCTCCCGCCAGATCCTCACCCAAGCCCACGTGCAGAGGGGCTTCCACCTCTCCTAATGATCCTACTCATCAAACATGTGTACGAAGATGCAACTGAAAATCCTCCGTGACAGAGGGTCACCTCAGTTATGCCAAGAGAGGCGACGAAAAGGAAAGAAAGAAAAGGAGAAGATAGGAGAGGGTAGAGGCAAAGTACCGAAACAGGCTATCCCCGTGGGGAGCCGACAGTCAACTCTCCCACTGGCATCCCAGGTATGAGAGAGATGCCATTGTAAGTGGCCCAGGGTTCCCAAATAAAGTTGAATTTCTCCGTTCTATCATCTAGTTTAGCTACTATTTGTTCCTGTACCATGATCCAGGATACTTTCCTCCGGAACCCTTGAAAGGAGACGGTAGGTTTCTTCCAGGCTCTGGCAACAGTCAATTTCGCCCCTAGCAGTAGAAAGAATGCCAGGGTCTGTGAGTGTTTGGCTAAGTTCGGGATACGATGGTTAAGTAGTGCTACATTAGGATGAGGGGCTATCGTTATCTCCATCACCGAACCAATAGTACGTAATACCTTCCGCCAAAACGGTCTTATGCGAGGGCAGGTCCACCAAACGTGCAGCATTGTGCCTTCAAGATCACAGCCTCTAAAGCAGACCGGGGAGGTTCCTGGATACATTTTTGCCAGCCTGGAAGGAACGTAGTACCATCTTAACAGTACTTTAAGGCTAGCCTCTATAAGGGAGACATTGAGTATACCTTTATATGCTCTAGTAGAAGCACCAAACCACACTTCTGTGTCCCACGAGCCGCCCGTGTCTTCCTCCCAGGCTCGAGCATAGGTCGACTTGTCCGTCTTTGTCATCAACACAGTATAGATCAACGAAATTCCTCCCCTCTGATCCACCGCTTCCGCGCACCACTGTTCATAGGGGGTAATAGAGGGGGGCAGAGGTTTGTTGAACCAAATGGAGTGCAGGAAGTGGGAGATTTGAGTGAACCTAAAGAGCTCTGTGTCAGGCATGTCCAATGTTTTCCTGCAGTGCGAAAGAGAGAGCGGGCCTGTTCGATTGAAAAAGTGCCCGATCCTATATAGACCCTTATCTGTCCACCATTTAAAAGCAACAATATCCAGTCCCGGGGGAAACTCCTTATTATGAAACAAGTGCCTCAAGGACTTCCATGGCGATATCAGGGTTTGTCGGTCATGTAGCTTGGCGCAAAGGGCCACCGAATGTGAGAGAGTTGGCGCCATTATGGCCGGTCTACATTTAGGTTCGCAACTCAAAAGGTAATCAATGGTGTGTAGTGGGACTGCCTGCCTTTCCATAGATAACCAATCTGGCTTAGAACCCCTGGAAAAGGCTATCGATATTTGAGCCAATTGGGCAGCCTGGTAATAGTTCCACAAGCTCGGGAGGCCCAGTCCTCCCTGCGTTCTTAGTCGAACCAGAACACCTGAGGGACACCTACACCCCTTTTTACCCCAAACGAAGCGAACCATTCCTGACTGCAACCTACAGAGCACTGTTTTCGGGACAGGGATTGGGAGAGAGCGAAATAAGTATAAAAGGCGTGGGAGAAGGGTCATTTTGATCGCGTGTATTCTGCCTAACCAGGACAGTCCCGCTCTGGACCACCTCTCCATATCACCCTGGCACCTAAGGATCATGGGGGGATAGTTAGCTTTGAAGAGGTTGTTAATATCAGGTGTTAGTTTGATACCCAAATAAGGGATGTGTGAGGGAGCCCACGAGAATGCAAAGTTGTTGGTAAGTAGGGCAATAAGGTCCGGAGGAACCGATATATTCAACGCGAGCGATTTGTCCATGTTAACCTTTAGACCGGACGCTTCACTGAAGATACGCAGCGTCTTCAGGATTACGGGTGTGGAAGTCAATGGGGAAGTTACAAAAAGGAGGAGATCATCCGCATACAGGGCGCATTTATGTTCCTGTGACCCGCAAGTCACCCCTTTAATATTGGGGTTCGACCGTAGCGCCACCGCCAGTGTCTCTATTGCTACCGCAAATAGGAGGGGGGAGAGTGGGCACCCCTGTCTGGTCCCCCGGCCTATAGAGAAAGAGTCAGAATATCTGCCCATCAAGCGAATCTGCGCAGTGGGGCATGAATAGAGGGAATTGATGAGGTTAAGAAAGTTAGGGCCGAAGCCCCACCTCCCCAGGACAGCAGACAGGTATGCCCAGTCTAAAGAGTCGAAAGCCTTATGTAAATCTATGGAAAGTAAAAACCCCTTTTGTGGGGACCCTCCGGTCCATCGTGACTTGAGCAGGGAAACAATGTCAATAGCACGCCGGATCTGATCCGGCCCCTGTCTCCCAGGGATGAAGCCCACCTGGTCCTTATGGACATACTCGGCGATGAAACCCGACAATCTGTTCGCTAGTATTTTGGTCATAATCTTAACATCATTGTTAATCAGTGATATAGGCCGATAATTGCCCACCTCGCTAGAGTCCTTATCCGGCTTTGGGATCACCGAGATGTAGGCAGAGTTTAGATCCGCATTCAGGGGGGCTCCATCCCGGAGACAGTTAAACAGTTTCGTCAGATGGGGGGCCAGGCTGGTGCTAAATTTCTTGTAGTAACCATTGGAGAATCCATCTGGTCTCGGGGATGAACCTAATTTAAGGGCCTTGATGGTATTTAAAACTTCCTCCTGTATGAACGGACTCTCCAGGAGATCACTGTGATCTTTGGTCAGCCTGGGCAAAGGGAGGTCATCTAGGAATTTATTTTGCGCCGAGTGAGGGGGGGTGCTGATAGGCCTATATAAGTCAGAGTAGAAGTATAAAAAGGCGTCCATTATCTTGGAAGGGTTCTGAGTCAGCTCCCCCGTGGCTACCCGAAGTTTAGGGAAGGCAAGAGTTCGCTGTTTGGGGCTCAGTTTCGTGGCTAGTCTGGCTCCCATCCTGTCCGTGTGCGCGTAAAATCTAGCCCCCGTCCACCTAAGGTGTTGTTCAGCTGCCGTGGTCAGGGATAGGTTCAGGAAGGCCCGGGCCTTGTCTAACTTCTCTAGAGATTCGGGGGTGGGGTGGGCCCTGTGAGCCCTGGCTAGTTTCCGAAAGTCCTCTGTAAGTCTACGCGTGGTCGCATTGTGTTCAGCTTTAAGCCTAGCCGACATCTGAATTAGTTTCCCCCTGATGACCGGCTTATGCGCCGCCCAGACGGAAATAGGGGAGACCCCACTTGTGGCATTATGCTGGAAATATTCACTAATGGACTCCTCCAGTAAGGAGCATTGCCCTGGGTCGCTTAATAGAGACTCCCGCAAGCGCCAACGAGGAGGGCCCCCCGACGCCGTGGGCCTATTTGTTATCAAAGTGACCATGGAGTGGTCAGAGAGGGAAGACTCCACAATCTTGGAACATTTAATGTTTGGTATCAGCGCTGCACGTACGAAAATGTGGTCTATCCTAGCGAAGGAGTTGTGGGGTGCCGAGAAGTGCGTATAATCTTTGGTGCGCGGATTACATTCCCTCCAAATGTCGACTAGGCCTGCCAAGTTAAGTAGTTTAGCTATACTAACACTCTGTTTAGTTGGGCGCCTCGGTTTTGAGGACCCGTTCGCTAGTTTGTCAAGGGCGAAGTCAAAGGCCATGTTCGAGTCTCCACCAATAACAACCGTACCTTTAAGGTGGTGTTGTAGCTTCTCAAGCATTGATTCAAAAAAATTCTTTTGCCCCCTGTTGGGTGTATAATATGACACGAAAGTGTAAAGCTCACCATCGATATGCCCAGAGACCAGAATGTAGCGGCCCTGTGGATCTATAATAGTCTCGGGTTGTGATAGGTTGATATTTCTAGCAAAACACACCGCGACCCCTTTGGTTTTGTTTTCAGCTGAAGCCAAAAAAAATTGAGGAAAGCGGTGGTGAAGGAACTTGGGAGTAAAGGTGGATGGGAAGTGGGTCTCCTGTAGTAAGAGAACATCTGCGTGCATGGTGGAATAAAGTTGCAGAAGCTTCCTGCGTTTGACCGGGGAGTTGAGGCCTTGCGTGTTGTGAGAAACAATCTTAAGAGTTGGCGGAGGGCAGTGTATGTCAGTCATGGATCAGGGTGTAGTGTACTGCGCGGTGCATCTGTAACTTACCTGGATCGAGAGGGGGACATACCCGGAGTGTTCTGAAGAGGCGGAGAGACCATTGCCCGAGACCTGGGAGTGGAGACCAGAGACGACCGAGGAGCCTGTGGATACCAGAAGCTGTACGAGCAAGAGGGGAAGTACCAAGAGAGAAAGAGAAAGGAGAGAAAGGAAAGAAGAGGACATCATTACATACCTGAGGCAACATTCGAACTAAAATAACAAAACGTAACATTACTCGGGGGTCCCCTGACCCCCTCCCCCTCCTGGGGCGGAGCGGACTAGCCATCCCCAACCCCAAAAACTAAAGGAACCGAGAGTCCCCGGTGTCAGGGATCCCGGAAGCGGAACAGAAGGCACTAAATGTGCCTCTGTACCAATGGAGGAGCATTGAGTCCACCACGACCCCACCCCCCTGTCTAAAACAAAACTGAAGGTCTCAAAGAAACCCATGCTCCCGTATGTACCGAGCGCCCCTTAACAAAGGGGGAACATGCAGTATAGTAAATGAACACCCTCCGACCACCCCACCGATATGTGGGGTCAGAGATCCGACAGAATCCCCTGTGCAGGAGTTCTGCCGTCCTACACTAGGATTGAGCGTAATATACCAACCAGAGCCGAGGAAAAAACTGTAAGTTCCAGTCAGGGCACCGTTCCGCATTGGCCAGAACCCAACTCTCGACCCCCCGGAGGGGGAGACTTCCTAGCGGCTCTAAACATATAGCAAATAAGCAGTAAACTCTAACAGAACCTCTGACCGGAACTTGTATGAAAAACTAGGCAAAAAGAAATAAAACTAACAATACATTTAAATTTAAATTTAGCCCCCTACTGCAGGGCAGCTGCCAACCCTCCCCCCTGAAACCAGTGACAGGGACCTCCCCCCCCCCCCGTCCCCAAGTCCCAGTCCAGGTCGCCCCTATCAGCGGGGGCATATTATGAAAAAAGGAAAAAAGAAAAAAGGGGCCCGATCTAACTTGAGCCATCCTTGCCCGGAGAGCGAGGGCATACCCCAGAGATGTTCCAGGGAAGACGGGCCAGTCCCAGACCAAGTCCCGGAACCACGAACAAGAAAAGGTAACAACAATTTAGAACCAAACAACAAGGTGTGTAGAGTGTTCACGTCGTCAGATTCTCCTTTGACCGTTTGGAGCCGTGTTTCAGCCATGTCTGCTGCAGCGGACTCGCTGGCGGTGGCCTCTTTGATGATGCGGGGGTGCCTCTATTAGCCAGTGCCGGGGATGGGTCCAGGTGGACCAGCCCGAGTTGGGTCAGGAGACGCTCCCCCTCTGCGAACGAGGAGAAGCCGAAGCTCTTGGTTTTGTAGGTGAAGTTCAAGCGGAGAGGGAAGGACCATCTGTAAGTAATTCCTCTGTCCATCAGGACCTGGAGCAACGGTTTAAGCGCCCGCCTCCTCTGAATGGTATATGGGGAGAGGTCCGCAAAAATTTGGATCTTGTGCCCGTGGAGGGTGATATTATCCACCGATCTAGATTTCCTCATTACTTCCTCCTTCACCGAATAGAAATGCGGCTTAACGATAATGTCTCTGGGCAGTCCGTCTGAGCGAGGGGCCTGAAGTGCTCTATGAGCCCTGTCCAACTCAAGACGGTCATCGGGAATGCCAGGGAGTAGATTTTTAATAAGGGATTTAACTGCCGCTTGCACCTCTTTTTCGGATTCGGGGAGCCCCCTCACTCTAAAATTGTATCTTCTCGATCTGTTCTCGAGTTCGTCGATCTTTGCAAACGCAGTCTCTAGCTGATCCTGTACATCTTGGAGTCTGGCTGAGTTCTGGTTAATTCTAAGCACCGCTTGGTCTGCCTTCTGCTCAATGCTGTCCATTCTCATCCCAATCTGTTGTAGATCTGCATGTATAGAGGAGGTAATCTGTGCTGCATTCAGAGCCAGACTTTTTGATAGCATCTGTGAAATAGCAGACATCATAGAGGGAAAGTCTGTGGGTGTAGTGGCTTCCTCCTGTGCCTCACTCACTGAGAGCAACAGGCCTGTGTGAGGATCCATCATGGGGGTAGTGGGACAGCCCGCTCCCATCCTACCCAGTAAGGATTCTGTGGATGTCGGGGAGCTGGCTGGCAGCAGCGGGGGGTATTCGGTACCTGGGGAATGCAGTGGCGCCAGGTCCTGGTCGGCTATAGATTCGTCTGCATTACTCACTGCGGGCGAGCCTCGCGTCACCGCCGCCATCTTGGCATAGCTGAGGGGGCCGGGAGCGTCCGCCATCTGGCTCGATAGGTCCCTTCTGACCAGCGGGGATGACATCCGCCTGCTCCTGAAGGTTTCCCCCACTCAGATATCCCGATGATTGGGCCGGTAGTGCGCTCGGTACGCTCTGGGGGTTATCGTTGGGCCGTGGTGGAGCGGAGCTCTAGCAGCCGGTGGCCATCTTGGGAGCTGCCGCGCATGCGCCTCCATACAGAAGGGTATTATTATTATTATACACAATGTATATAGCGCCAACAGTTTACACAGCGCTTTACAATGTAGAAGGGTAGAAGACATCCACAAGGGAGGCCAATAGTTAGTGGAAAAAAATCCATATTCAGCCAATTGAGAGAATATTATCTACAAAAATTGGTAATTACAAATCCCTAATTTTTAAGGGACCGTGGAGAATTGGGAAGTTGGAGAATATTCCATACAAAAAAGGATATACTAGCCACAGTAGAAGAGAATTCACTCTATATGAACATTGAACAACAGGATGGATTAGAGGCTGTAAAATGGAGTATGAGGAGAAAATTTGTATTCCAGAAATTGTAAATGGATTTCATATTGGTGTTCCTGGATCTCACTGTGAAGAATAATCATTTTTTGGTATACCAACAAGTACTATTTGCAGACAAGAGGTGCCCCCAGCATAGCAAATATATGTATAGCAATATTGGAGGAGGAGGAAATAAATGGTAAAAGAAGGAAGGAGTTGGTGTTGTACTGGTGTTTTATTGATGATATGATATGAATCTGGGATGGTAGTGAGGAATCCCTAAAATGATTCTTTGGAGAAATTAACAACAATAAGTATGGAATCATGTTTTCAGGTGAATACAATGAGGAAATAATTAATTTCCTAGACCTGACAATATTTACTGATTGAGAAAAGTATTGTACCAAAACATTCTTAAATGAGACAGACAGGAACTGCTTTATTTGGAAAATATCTCAAGGGGACAAATGGTCAGGATGAGGAGAAATTGCCAGCTGATGAAGGATTATGAAGAACAAAAGAACATCCTTTCAGAGACATTTACTAAAAATGATATAGAAGAAGTAAGCTAGAGAAGACAATAGATGAAGTAGAAATAATGGAGAGGGAAAGCCTCTTAAGAAAGAAACAGAGAATTATTAATAAGGGTATGCAATATACCCAGGGCCGATCCGCCCTATAGGCTCACTATGCAAGCCGCTTAGGGCCCCGCAAAGCTGCGGAGGGCCCCCCAAATTACTAGAAGCCCCGCCTGGTGAGAAGTCATTTTCGGCCCCTCACCCTGCTTCTCAACTCGTTGGCTGCATGGGAGAAGAGGTAAGAAGTCAGCCCCCCCTGCTTCTCACTTTAATGTAAGATGTAATTTCCGACAGCAGAACACCCCCTCCCCCTGCTTCTCAACTTTAATCTTTAATGTGACATGTCATTTTGCTTAGGGCCCCAGGGAGGTCAGGATCAGCACTGAATATACCTTTGTGATAGAATTTAGCAGGGATTACAAAGCTGTTAATAAAAATAAAAAAAATAACGGCCATTCTGCTGAAAGACAAAGTATTGGCCAAGAATATTCCCCAAAAAACTGCATATATATATATATATATATATATATATATATATATATATATAGAAGGGCAAAGGCATTGAGGAACAGGATAATAAACAATTTGATTAATCCTCCTACAAATAAAGTCACATGCATATACATGTAGAACTAGTAAAGATAAAACTAGGAAAATTCTAAAATTCAGGTCTGGATGCACAAATAAAGTGTATGAGATCAAATCCCTTTATTTTGTGTAATAGTACCAATGTTACCTATGTACTGGAGTGCCCGTGTGGCATTTAGTAAGTAGGTAGAACTACAAGGAAGTTAAGTAAACGCATACAAACAATATGAAAAATGGATATGGGAAGCACAGTGTATCTAGACATTCCATATTAAAGATCTGAGTCAATTAGTGTTTTATCGAATAGATGCAATTATGAGGCATTGGAGGGGTGAAAATATGAAGAAGGAAGTATTACAGAATGTAACAAAGTGGATACACAAATTGGCACCCTGGCACCTATGAGGATACATATCATATTGAGATATATTTAAACTGTATTATTGCCAACTTTTAAATACATATTTACTTTTAATTTTTTAAGGGTAAATTAAGTTTTTGTATCATGTCTATAGAGAATAGTATGCTGTATAAATATGTATGGGGAATCACGTATGGTTAAGCTTAATGGTATTAGTAATATGCATGCATACAGTATAATATTGCATTATTATAGTAGGTGTACCTTAAACAATAGGAGAAATTAATATGGGTAAAGTATCTGGACAGATAGTAGATGAGTAGAAATAGTATAAGCTAGCAATGTAGAAAAATTGTGCAGGAAGATCGAGTACAATATAGAGTTAACAGGAGTATTACAAGCTTAATGAACAGTGTCTGTATCACTCCCTGTATATGTCTTGTGATGAAATGCATCGGAGCCAGGCTACAGACACCGACATCATCACGCACAGAAGCCGTGATTGCGCTGGGTATACGAGTGAAGCCAGCAGTGATACACAGATAAGTGATTGCATTATCAGTGATATGTAAATGCATTGATTTGTGTTTACACGGTTTTATAAATAAAGAATTTTACACTATATTGTCCGTTCTGTTTCCCTCTCATAGCCTTGGGGTATAAAATGTAATAAAGTGGCACTGTGGTTGAGGTGTATGGAGATAAAATCCCCTGGGAAAAAGTGCTATTTGACCAGCTTTTGAAGGAAGGGGTCAATCCCTCTGGTGAGATCTCGGAGGGGACGAGTGTTTGCACAAAGAAGGGTGTACCAAAGAAGGAAAGAAGCAAATTGTATTTTATGAAGAACACTATTTAACATCTGCAAGGGGTTGGTGTGAAACATTTTACTGTGTGACTGTATAGATTACAGCACACGGCACTTGTTTTATATACAATATCAGTGATGTATACCAGGAACTTGTGGAAAGTCAATCACTAAAGTATTGAATGAGAGGCCTTTAGAAGGAGCAGAAGGCTCCGAGCGCGTAGTCTAGATTCTCAGTGGTTTGCCTCATACTGTCCTTCCCCTGGTGCTCTCTCTGGTTCCGCTTCCTGTGACGTCATCGTCTGTGTTCCATGCTGGTTCTGGCTGGCTTGCTGATTACTACAGGATGAATTTCTACACATTTCTGCCTACCCGTGAGCCTGGATGCACCTGAGACCGGACCGCACTGTGATTACAGCACACAGATGATCCCGTTTTTTATACATGTTTGTAAGTGCATTTCGTTTTTAACCCAATAAATTGTGAACAACATTATTGCACTTAGGTGGGGCTTCCTGTTTTGTTCCCCTGTCTTCCCCTTACAGAGCCGACTTTCTCTGAGGACAGCTGTCGCCTACCATCCTCCTATGCCTCTCCTCTCCTCCTTTAAAGGACTGGTTATTACCACATATTAGAATATGGACTAAAGAACTGTGACTGTTTTTTAGATCTATCCTCTGTCCATATCCATTTACATTTGTTATGCACTAGTCCTTTGCGCTGACAGTTTATCTTATTGTTTTTAAAGTATTGAATGGACTGCAGCATGGATCACTTTTTGATTACAGTACTGTTGTAAAGCATGGGGTAATTTATGCACTTTTATGTATATTTGCAGTATATTTTGTTTAATAATTTACTTCCTATGCCCTGTACACGCGAATTTCCGATCTGAAAAAAATAAAACATGTTCTATTTCTAAACTCAGACGGAAAAAAAGTCTGATGGGGCCCACACATAGTCGGAATATCCGATGAAAAAATGTCGTCTGACTTTTTTCATCAGAAATTCCGATCGCGTGTACAAGGCATCAGGATTTATTTCTGATATATTGATATTAACGGTGTGTGACACAGGAGTTTGTATATTTATTTAATATTTTTTTTTTTTTTGTGTGTATTTTGTGCGTGTACTCGAGAGAGAGGAGCCGGACTGCAGGAGTTGGGAGTTGGCAGGCCTCCCCCAGAGGCAATCTGCCATCTTTATCCATGCCCCGGGTGGCAATGGTGGGTGTGTGAGGGGGTCCTCCCACACAGCCCGTCCTACCTGCTCCGCTTTGAAGCCCAACGGGGCAGAGGGACTCCCTATAAGGGAGTGAGAGGATTTAGCCCGCTCAACCAGCCCCGTTAGTCCTTCGCCTCTCTTTTTAGAGACCGCGTGGTCAAAGTGCGTGCATGTTAACCCAATTTCGAGTGCGTGTAAGTGTGGGGTTTTTTGTGGGGGGGGGGGGGTGGGCGTACTAAGCGCAGGCTTACCTCGCATAGCACACCCACCGGGAGCCGAGCTGAGACCACCAAACTCAATTCACATGTAGCCGAGACCGGGATCCGAACCCCTAGCTGCAGAGGTAAATGGCTTGTCAGCGCAGTGCCAATCGCGTTGAGCCACCGCAGCTCCACTAGTAGTAATTGCTTTTTGATGAGAATTTAGCATTTGTAAAAGTGTTGGACTGCATATGGCGGCGTCGCGCATGCGCACTCCATCGGGTAGCCAAATGTAATGGGTCGACATGAGTGACGAAACACCAGTAGTTTCTCAGCAGGGTATGGGATTTCCTCAGGGACAAACATAAAAGGAGAGAGGGTGCCAGTTCAGTGTGAATAAAAACAAGAACACTTTAATTCATATCCACTTACATAGAGGCTTCTTGCATACTGTGTGCAGGGATAGTGTGGTGCACAGATTGAAAAAGCAGCAGCCAGGAGTGGAGGATGGCTGCAGGCACAAGCCTGGACTCAGCACTAAGGAAAACCACCCACTGTCGGTGTCCGCAGGCTCTTACACGCCACTGTCAGAATGCCAAGAACCAACAGGCAAGCTAAGAAAAGGGCCGCAACACGTTTCCCAGGCCCCGCCTCCTTCGTCAGGCTGCGCTTACTGAACCCAGGGGTAGTTCGGCTAATCCCTAACTATAGGCCATTTTAATCCCTGGTCAGATATTCAGCTCCTGTGTATGGGGCTTGGCTGTCTCCACTCTGGCTGGAGAACCTGACTGTCTCCACTCAGATTTATGTAAAGGTTTTACATGATTTAATACAGTGCTGAGCATGGTAAGCATCCCTGGCATTGGTAAATGGTTTGTCCCAACCCTCTCACTGCCACTTTTCCCGGACAACCTGGTCTGTCGAAAAATAACAGACTTACTGACAGGATCATCGGAGAAAAATAAAGCAAAAAAGATTATAAAAAAAAAAAAAAAGTAAACTAATGCAAAAGCACATCTTAGAATTGGTAATTTGCAATATGCTGCATTTGTATTTTTTAGGTTTAATACCGCTCAGCCACTGAACTATAGTGGGCAGTGTGTGCAGATTATGGGACCGGGATCCGAACCCCTAGCTGCAGAGGTGAATGGCTTGTCAGCGCAGTGCCAATCGCGTTGAGCCACCGCAGCTTATTTATTTAATTTAATAGTGCATATATATAGCACATTGTGATTAACTGATACCAGGGAGGTGTCTAATACAGAAGCTATACATAGGTATTTATAAAAGCGCAGGTGGGTAATTAATATTTGCAAAGCCTGGGCTGGAAATTAGATTTTATAAATAAGGTAAATGCACAGAACATCCATATTATTTTGACTCTATCAGTCTATGTTCATTCTTACCAATGACAATATTGAAGAGTGCTCTAAACTTTGATATTCCCACTACTTTAGAGTGCTAAGTGTGTGTGAATCAGAGGAAGTCCTTGCAGGTGTGTTTTGAATAACATGATCTGAACAATGGGAATCTTTTGAATTGATTCCAGAGCTATTCAAATCTATTGTTTGTTCTGCAAGCTTTCCAATGTTATTTAATATTTCCCAACCTCTACAGCTAAACAATACGTTTTGGTAAGAGGGCAAACATTTTCAGTGGGTGAAGGGCTTTGTACTCCGCAGTTCAGACATCCAGTAACCAGTACCTTTCTAGATTTGGGGTCATTCAGAACTTGTTTTGTTAATGAAAAACTGAATTAGCGTTTAATGTTACAATATCATTAGTGAGCCCACAGTTCCCAGATCCTGTTCTACATTTCCCATTTCCCAGAATGCATTGCTGCTTTATAATATGAAACAGATATCCGAGTCTCCAAACGATTACAGTAATTTTGCAAGAAAAAAAAAACAGTCCTCTGGCTTTTGTTTCAATAAAATCTGTTACACGTCATGCATTGTCTTTTAAAAGGTTATTCAGCTAATGTCAGTAAGAATAAAGCCTTTTAAAGGAAGGCTAAATTATGCCTATTACTACACAGAGTATCACAACATGTGCTGTCTGTGTACAGCAGAGGGTATTTTCATGCCATCATTTCCAGAGCAAGGCAGATTAATGTCTTATTTAAAGGACAACTATAACTCTGTTTCTAAAACAAATCTATTCAAGTTTGTATTCTTGACTCTAAAAAGTACCTTTTATTGCTCTCAGGCTCCTCCAAAGCTCCAAATTCCAATATTTTGTTTTGCTTACATGATCTGACTTAAAGTTAGAGGGTGGCTACATTCGCTCTCCATGGTCCCACTGTATGTAGGAATGTAGACACCCTCTCTTGCTTGCTCTGGAAATGAACTATGGACAATGGAATTTATATTGTATAGAGCAGTGCAAATGACCGCAACTAACCTGCAAACAAGTGTATGTGAGGTGGGGGCAGAGATTCAGGAGCTGAGGAAGATGTTACAAAAAGGCAACACAGAATTTTTTTTAATGAAAAATAGATTACAAGGCCATAAAGTAGTGGATGTGTATGGATTCATTTGGAGAATGTAATTTGTTGTCACTTTAAATGAATGCCCCCACCTCCATGAGCGCAGTCCCCCTGGAGCAAATTCTGCCTGAAGAGGCCATGTATGCACCACCCCTCCCACCCCATGCATGACAAAGGTGGTAGTGTTCCCTATGTGTGCACAGGTCCAGTTTCTGAGTATGAAACTTAGTAATGCTGAGCCTGGGAGTAACAAATGTGTCTATGGGTGAAGCCCTCACAGTCCGGCCTCAGTGCCGTCCTCCATCATACCTCCATGAGTGGCTTCTTGGGTGCCACTGCCAAGAGAGCACAGGCCAATTTGTTTCTATGGGAAGCCCTACTCATGATAGACTTTAGCGAACGACTGAAGAGGACACAGCAAGGACATGCAGCTTGCAGTGGGGCTGCATCATGAAGGTCACTGAATTAAGGATGAAATCAACTGTTTTTAGGTGAAATGCACTGATACACTCTTACAGTAAAGCAATAAACCTTTAAGGAATACTTGTTACCACCCAACCTTAACACTTAGCACACTTACATTTGTGTTCCTTTACTTTTAGTCCTGTCAATTATAATATAGTTACACTTATATAAGAGCCCCCCCTTGTCCCCCACTCATATATTCTCTACTCCCCAATTTAGAGAGACAATGATGACACCCCTACCCAAGTCTTACCCTCACCTCCCCCAGGTGAAGATGATTTTGCTGACTAGATTGCTCAGGCACTTGTCAAAGTTCCCCAGGCCAGCTCTCTGTAGACATTCTGCACTCCAACAGACTAACAATTCAATGGAAAGAATGAGAGTACATGCCTAGGCCTAGCTAGGAAGGTTTTAATAAAAGACAGTGCCATTGAGTCAACAATATCTTGATCATGGAGAGGTAAGTACAAGACTTGGGTAGGAACGAGGGCAGGAAGGCTACGGTATAAGGTGCAGTTACACTTTAACAGCAATATCAATGTATCTAGTGATCAAACAATACATCTATAAATATACCTTGATATACTACACCTAAAATAAGTATATTTTTGGCGGAAAAGAGAAAAAAGGGATTTAAGTTCACAAGAAGGTGTCTTCTTCCATAAGAGGGAATCTGTGCTTTACCAAAATCTCACTCAGAAACATTTATCTAGATAAAGGTTCTCAACCCCAGATTCCTGTCGCTACCAATGAAGAAAACTGGTGCTGAAGTCATTTTAAAGTAGGCCTGCATTAAATTTACACATTGCAACTAGTCAGTATATGTGTATGTTGATTTATAGACACATGAATGGTAACTTGTTACTGTAGCACTAAGGAATTCCACAGGATCTGAACTGACTTCACAAGTATCCATGGTATCCCACAATCAAAAGTGGATGGTGTAGACGATGCAGCCCTCTTTAGACCGGGAATCCTGTAACTAACAAACACATAAAACAAAGGGTGCAAATACCTAGTACATTATCCACAGCACTTTATTAAAGGATAAAAAGAGTGCATACGCACAAAAAAGGAATAACAACACTACAACAGCACTGTACGTAAGCCAAGAAACAGGGGTCTGTATTGTGATGGATCTTCTCTAGTTTAAATGGATGTAATGTAACCAGTAGATGTGTTTCGGGGGACAGTCAGGTTTGCTCTGAGAAAGGAGGACTGTCCCTCAAATTGCGTCAGCTGGTTACAGGACATCCATTTAAACTAGAGGAGTTTCATCACAATACAGACCCTTGGTTCTTAGCTTACGTATAGTGCTGTTGTTAGTCCTTTTTTAGTGAGAATGAACTTTTTTTTATCAATAATAAAATCCAGTGAATAGTGAACTAGGCTTTTGCGCTCTTTGGTTTACGTGTATGTTGATGTATTAATGTTCACACATTTTGTTTGGGTTTCTTCTGCTATGCTCATTCTGACAGCTTGTAAGGCCTTTTTTGGCAAAGTACAGCCAGATAAAAAATGGGAGGTTGGGACTTTATATGAGATGCCATTTTACAGCCAGATGCAGATTGGTCATAGATTATGTATTGGAAACAGGGCCAAATATGTTTGTGTGCACAGGTGTGCATACACCCATTAATATCCTTGGCGCTAAACTGGCTTTTTAGAGCTCAGTCCTATAGAGAGCTTGTGCCAAGCAGCCTTTAGCAACTGACTCTATACCCCAATCTCACTTGTCCTGTTTTGTTCTACAGCCTGTTGCCTTATGAGGAATAAACGGGTAACAATCCTGTTACCGACCTAGCTTGCTTTTCTAAAACTTGCCCATAAACTTACTCTAGCCTCTGTTTGATGCCTCAGATCTCTTCCTGATGCCTTCTTCCTGATCCTGGACTGCTTCTTTCTTCACTTGCTAAATAAATTGGAACCTGAAGCCCTGTACACACGATCAGTTCGTCTGATGAAAACGGACCGATGGACCGTTTTCATCGGACGAACTGATCGTGTGTGGGCCCCATAGTTTTTTTTCCCATCGATGGAAAAAAATAGAACCTGTTTTAAATTGTTCTTATGGTTAAAAAAACGATAGAAAAAAGCGATCGTCTGTGGGGAAATCCATCGGTCAAAAATACACACATGCTCAGAATCAAGTTGATGCATGCTTGGAAGCATTGAACTTCATTTTTCTCAGCACGTTGTTGTGTTTTACGCCACCGCGTTGGACACGATCTGATTTTTAACCGTTTTCATCAGACGAACCGATCGTGTGTACAGGGCATCAGTGTTTGCCTATAAACCATCCATATGTGTTTACAAACAGTTTTCTCCAACTAGTTCTGCAGGCCTTGACAGTTAATCCACCAGAATGAAGTACGGATGCAAGGGAGGCCACAACCAACACCCCCCCCCCTTTTCCCTGATTTAAAAAAAGTATAGTATACTCAAAAGTCAGCCAAAATAGACACATACAACACACTTTTTTCTTTATATCAGTACCCTAAAATAAAACAAATAAAAAAATATATACTTTCTTAACCACTCCCTTCCTGACCTGAGCACTTTTTACAATTTGGCACTGCGCCGCTTTAACTGGTAATTGCACGATCATATAATGCTGTACCCAAACTAAATTTGCATCCTTTTTTCCACACAAATAGAGATTTCTTTTGGTGCTATTTGATCACTTCTGTGTTTTTTATTTTTTGTGCTATAAGCAAAAGAAAAGCGACAATTTTGACACATTTTTAGGACCATTGACATTTATACAGTGATCAGTGCTATAAAAATGTACTGATTACTGTGTAAATGTCACTGGTTTGGAAGGGGGTTCACACTAGGGGGCGATCAAGGCGTTAAATGTGTGTTCCCTCAGTGTGTTCTAACTGTATGGGGATAGGACTGGGTAGGAGAGGAGGCATATCGCTCTTCCTACTTACTAGGAACAAAAAACATGTCTCTTCTCCTCTGACAGCACAGGGATTTGTGTGTTAACACACACAAATCCCAGTGCTAGTGCTCGTGCGCGCTATTACTCGTGGCCAGCAGCGATCGCGACCTCCGGCCACGTGCATCGGGTCCCCCACTGTGCAGCGGGTGCAGGTGCGCCCTCTGGTAGCTCTTAAAGGAAAGCTTGAACGAGTATGGGGTTTTGCGCACTATAAAATCATAGTAGTAACAAATCCTTAGGGCAATTGGGGAATTAACAAGACAAATCCAAGTATTTTTACTTTTTACTACACAGAACAGCACCTGTATCATCAGGAAAATATAGAAAATTAGCAATGTCCAGGGTATTGTACAATCTTATAAATAAAGTAAAATGCATTTTCACATTCTTATCGCCTTCTAACAGGGACAGTCTGGAGAGATAAGGAAGATTTGGAACTAAAGAACTCTCAAACAAACTGTGTTAAACATGGAAGTCAGACAAAAAGCCAGCAGCCTCTCATATGTTCCATGTGGGCAGTTGGTAGGAGAGGATCTTTTTACATTCCATGCTTATCAGGGAAATGTGTATTTTGCAATTTTCAGTTACCCGTCTCCACTATAACCACACAGGAACAATGTTGGTGTCGATTTTACATGTACACACAGTTTATCCTCTTGCTGCATTGATGCCAATAACTGTGATTTTTAGATGGCAATAAATAAATAAAGTTAGCTCTTACAGAGCAAGCTCCATCTTGCTCAAAATGTTGGCTCCCTTTCAATTCTGCACTCAGATTTCAAGCCATTCACAGCAGTTTTAATCAAGGCTTTTTGCTCACTCTCTTTGGTAAATCTATTGGACATAGTGACAAAGATTCATGCACCCAGGCAGCACAGTAATTAAATACAAATCATGTTGTTTTGACAAGACACGTTGAAGAATCGAGGCAGCGGAATTTCTCTTGTCATTCCTGTGACCCAAAAGAAGGCGAGAAGAAGTCTTTAGTATGCTTTCCAGTGACAAGACGTTTTCTGCTATAACATGTCATGTAATTAACTCTGATTTCACTGTCTGATTGATACTCGCTAGTCAACACAAAGCAGAGAAGGAAATTCTGATATAAATGAAAGGATGTCACCATCCATTTTTCAGTTCTTTAAAGGTAGACTTCCCATAAAACTTGAGCATTTTACATTTCACCTGACTCCAATTGATTCTATTTTTCTATCTTAACATACATTTTTTCAACTAGTTACTTCACTAACTAACCCAACTATAGTAGTCAGTATCATCATAGTTGGATTGTGGATACTGAGAGATGTAGGCCAAGTGTTTTGTGGTGCCACCACCCTACTTCTGCAGCTTCAGCTACAATCCTAAGAGCCATAAGCCCTGTACACACAAGCAGAATGCCGGGAGACATTTGCTGGTACAAAATATTATGGCCGACATTCTGCCTGTGTATATGTCGGCCTGTTCGACAGATGTCGGACATACACATGGACTTGCTTGCTGGGAAACCAACAGCCAACTGACCCGATCAGCATTCTCAACCAATGGCAGAGAGCGCTTCATCGGAGTGTTCTGGTGGAAAGGCCGTCCCGCTGTCAGAATACAACAACTCAGTGGGGGAGATCGCTGAACTAACTGTACTGTAGTGTGTACCAGGCATTAGAGGGGCTCGTACAGCAAAACCATGTAAAATAAAGCTGTTTACACACACACACAATTGTAATTGTGAGATTACGTAGCATATGCTAAAGGTATAATCTGTATACTTTATAGATACAACAACATCGATACAGTAACCTTTCCAGGGTAACATTGTTAACTATTAAAGTGAATATAAAGCCTAAGGGCCCTTTCACATGGGGCGGATCAGTAATGATCCGCCTCCGTGTGTCCGTCAAGCTCAGCGGGGATCCTCCGTAAAATCCCCGCTGAGCCGTCGGCTGACAGGGCGGTCCCTGCATACTGTGCAGGGACCGCCTTGTCTTTCCTCCGCTCTCCCCTATGGGGGGATTGGAGGAACACGGACCGTATGTCCGTGTTCACCCGATCCGATCCGCCAGACGGAAGAAAAATCGGATCTTTGCGGAGGCAGGTGATTACGGGTGTCAGCGGATGGTCATCTGCTGACACCCGCGATCACATAGGGACCAATGTATGTCCCGTTTTCATCCGCAACGGATGGATGAAAATGCGAAAGGGGCCTAACAGTAGCTTATCTTAAAAAAAAATATTCCACGCCCTTCCTACTACCTAGCCTATCTACCCTGTGTAAAAAAGATAGCGGTACTTACCTTTGTCTGGTCACATATTGCTGTGGCTCCTTCTCACCTGTGCCATGGAGAGGCAGCTGCAGGGGAGAGGAGGAAGAGTTGACAATGACTGGGCACATCACGCCTTTCCTAGCTGTTGTTGAGTGCTCCATGACACTGGGGAGTCGTAGCTGCAAGAATGTAAAAAAGACTTAAAAAAGGTAAGTATACAATTTTTTTTACACAGGTTATGCAAGATAGGTATAATAAAACTTTTTTATTAGAAAAATGCAATAGGTAGTACAGAAGTAAGATATAATGCAATATCAACATGGGATCTTAGTGTACAAATATGTTAGAAATTATAAGACAGGACCAATGTCTGTGTAAAAATGTACCCGTAGAAAAACTAGTATAAGAAAAACATGCATATCAATATCAACATAAAGAAAAGAAGGTCTACCTAAACGGCTTACAGGGGGACAGCCGAACATTGAGTAATGATCGAACCAAGGGGACCATTTTTTGTCATAATAAGGCATAGTATGGTATAGAGTGTGATATCTTTTCAACTTTGTTTATGGAGTCAATGCAAAGTTTGACTTGGGAAAGAGGTACATATGGAGTTTTCCAGTGAAGAGCTATTACCCAATGAATGGCAACACAAACTGTGTGAATCAGTCTCGTTTGTAGCATGGTAACCTCTGGGATTGGAGCAAATAATAAACAATGATAAGGAGTAAGGGAAAGTTGAGCCTTTTGGAGGCAAAGGTTTCAAGCTTTCTCCAATTTGGCCCAATATGTGCGCTGTCCAAGAAGATATGGAGAAATGTACCCAGTGTAGGACAGCCTCTAAAACACAATAGGGACACTGTAAGAAAAATAGCATGGATTTTAACTGGGGTTTGATAACATCTCATATGCAGTTTCAGAGCTGTTTCTCGTTTTTATAAATTCTTTATTTTTCCTAGAATTTAGAGCTGCTTCTCTGATGTTAAGAACCTCGTACACTTCTTCAGATTATCAATACAGTCATTCCAGTTTAGGGTACCATGCTTCAGTGAGCACTCCAATTCCCATTTGACTCTGTAAGGAAAGGGGTCTGAGGTGATTTGATTGTTCAAGTGTGTATAGATTTTGGAGATGAGGCCCTTTCCTCTGGGGTTGTGTAAGCAGATATGCCGATGTACGTTGGCAGAATGTCACGGCTGGGCAAAAGGGCAAACAGGTACATCCCCTTTAAGATCCCAGCCCTGGGTCTTGCAAGCGTTGCCGGCAGCGCACTCGCGACCAGGTCCTTAGCTCCGATCGCCGCCAGTGTCCCGCGAACGGGTCACAGAGCTGAAGAACGGGGAGAGGTAAGTATAAACAAACCTTTCCCCGTTCTTCCTAGTGGCAGTGGCAGTGATTGTCTGTTCCCTGTCATCGGGAACGACAATCAGTGACGTGTCACACCAGGCCACTCCCCCCTGCAGTAAGAATCACTCACTAGGGCACACTTTATAGCACTGATCGCTGTAAAAATAACAATGGTCCCAAAAATGTGTCAAAAGTGTCCGATGTGTCCGCCATAATGTCACAGTCATGATAAAAATCACTGATCGCCGCTATTACAAGTAAAAAAAAATATTAATAAAAATGCCATAAAACTACTCCCTATATTTTAGACGCTATAACTTTTGCGCAAACCGATCATAGTTACATAGTTACATAGTTACATAGTTAGTCAGGTTGAAAAAAGACACAAGTCCATCCAGTTCAACCACAAAAAATAAAAAAAACAAAATAAAAAACACAGTAAAATCCCATACACCCAACTCCATACCCACAGTTGATTCAGAGGAAGGCAAAAAACCCCAGCAGAGCATGATCCAATTTGCTACAGCAGGGGAAAAAATTCCTTCCTGATCCCCCGAGAGGCAATCAGATTTACCCTGGATCAACTTTACCTACAAATCTTAGTACTCAGTTATATTCTGTACATTTAGGAAAGAATCCAGGCCTTTCTTAAAGCAATCTACTGAGCTGGCCAGAACCACCTCTGGAGGGAGTCTGTTCCACATTTTCACAGCTCTTACTGTGAAAAAACCTTTCCGTATTTGGAGGTGAAATCTCTTTTCCTCTAGACGTAAAGAGTGCCCCCTTGTCCTCAGTGTTGACCGTAAAGTGAATAACTCAACACCAAGTTCACTGTATGGACCTCTTATATATTTGTACATGTTGATCATATCCCCCCTTATTCTCCTCTTCTCAAGAGTGAATAAATTCAGTTCCTCTAATCTTTCCTCATAGCTGAGCTCCTCCATGCCTCTTATCAGTTTGGTTGCCCTTCTCTGCACTTTCTCCAGTTCTCCGATGTCCTTTTTGAGAACTGGTGCCCAAAACTGAACTGCATATTCCAGATGAGGTCTTACTAATGATTTGTACAGGGGCAAAATTATATCTCTGTCTCTGGAGTCCATACCTCTCTTAATACAAGAAAGGACTTTGCTCGCTTTGGAAACCGCAGCTTGGCATTGCATGCCATTATTGAGCTTATGATCAACTAAAACCCCCAGATCCTTCTCCACTACAGATCCCACCAGTTGTACTCCCCCTAGTATGTATGATGCATGCATATTCTTAGCCCCCAAGTGCATAACTTTACATTTATCTACATTAAACCTCATCTGCCACTTAGTCGCCCAATTAGACAGAGCATTGAGGTCGGCTTGTAAATTGGAGACATCCTGCAAGGACGTTATTCCACTGCATAGCTTGGTGTCATCTGCAAAGACAGAAATGTTACTTTTGATCTCAGACCCAATATCATTTATAAATATATTGAAAAGTAAGGGTCCCAGCACTGAACCTTGGGGTACACCACTGATAACCTTGGACCATTCAGAGTAAGAATCATTAACCACGACTCTCTGAATTCTGTCTTTCAGCCAGTTTTCTATCCATTTACAAACTGATATATCCAATCCTGTAGACCTTACCTTACACATGAGCCGTGTGTGTGGAACTGTATCGAACGCTTTTGCAAAATCCAAATATATCACGTCCACAGCCATTCCTCTGTCCAGGGTTTTACTTACCTCTTCATAAAAGGAAATCAGGTTTGTCTGACAACTTCTGTCTTTCATGAATCCATGTTGTCTGCTGCTTAAATAGTTTTTTTCCAGCAAGAACTCATCCATGTGGTCTTTTATTAAACGTTCCAGTATCTTCCCAACTATAGAAGTTAAACTAACAGGTCTATAGTTACTTGGTAAAGACTTTGTTCTCTTTTTAAATATGGGCACCACATTGGCCCTGCGCCAATCCAGTGGTACTATTCCTGTCTTTAATGAGTCCCTAAATATTAGATACAGTGGCTTTGAAATGACAGAGCTCAACTCACCTAGGATCCGTGGATGGATGCCATCAGGTCCAGGTGCTTTATCCACCTTTATTCTGTCTAAATATTTCTGGACCATATCACTTTTGAGCCATTGTGGATTTGAGGCTGTGTCACTCCCACCCCCATTTTGGACATAAGCTCCCCCATGCTCCATTGTATACACAGAGCTGAAGAAAACATTTAATAAATTTGCCTTCTCTTTGTCCCCAGTCACCCACTCTAGATTATTTTGTAAGGGGCCTACATGCTCAGACTTCACCTTTTTACTATTAATATATTTAAATAATTTTTTTGGGGTTTGTCCTACTATCTTTTGCAATCTGTCGTTCGTTTTGAATTTTTGCATCCTTGATTTCCTTTTTGCATATCCTGTTATATTCTTTGTAACATTTAAACAACACTAGTGTTCCTTCATTTTTATATTTTTTAAAAGCTACTTTCTTATTGTTTATAGCTTTTTTAACTTTGACCGTGAGCCACATAGGTTTTATTTTTAGCCTTTTAAACTTATTGCCCATGGGAACATGCTTTGCAGTGAGGTTCCACACAGTCTTTTTGAAGAATTCCCATTTCTGTTCTGTGTTCAGCTGTGCCAATAGTCCCTCCCAGTCCAAGTCCTGGAGAGCAGCCCTCATCCTTGGAAAATTTGCTCTCTTAAAATTTTGTGTTTTAATATTTCCTGTATGTATTTCTTGCTTATAGTTAACATTAAATGAAATCATGTTATGATCACTGCTACCCAGGTGTTCCTTTATCTGAACATTAGTAATAAGCTCTGCATGGTTTGAGATTATCAGGTCCAACAGGGCATCATTCCAACAGGGCATTCAATAAACGCTTATGAGAATTTGCTCAATGTTTGTAACAAATTAGGGAGATTGTTGGGTTGGTGATAAATAAAAGTATGTCATCTGCGTACATGCTGATTTTATATTGTGAGTCTGCCTTGCCGTAACCGGTGATATCAGGGTGTTGAAGGATCGCTGCTGCTAAGGGCTCTATAGCAAGCGCAAATAATAAAGGAGAGAGAGAACATCCTTGCCTAGTACCTTTGCCCACCTTAAAAAAGTCTGAGTTACTGCCTGGGATGCGGATTCTTGTTTGTGAGTTAGTATATAAAGCTTTAAAGGCATGGAAGAATTTGCCTTAAAAATAAAAGCGTTGTAAAATAGCTGGTAGATATTCCCACGTGACACTATCAAATGCTTTATGTATGTCTAATCTCAAAAGAAGCAGGGATATGAGGTTCTATTAGAGTCTTGAAAAAAATTGGTGGTCAATCTTATGTTGTTCGTAACCTGACGATCAGGGATGAAGCCCGATTTATATGGGGATAATAATGTGGAAATTACTGCCGCCAACTGTCATGAATCTGTAGCAATACTTTCATGCCCTGTCTGTCTGATTACCTCTGGTCTGTGTATCAGCCTTAGGGCCTGCACTCTCACACCTACAAGGTTAAGTAATCTTCCCTCAGCATGGCTCATGCCTAGCCTCTACAGGATACACTATTTAACACTGTGCTCTCCAAGCCTGCTTTTCCCGAGCAATTTTGTGTGTTTGGCTTCCTGTGTGCTTCTTACCCTGTGCTCTATGTCTGATCCTGTTTACCCGGGCTTTGGCATGTTCTTTGACTATACCTATCTACTCGTTGCCTTGACCTTTTGGCTTATCTTCTGACTATCCCTTGTTGTCCCAGTCTACTGCTTCCTCTCTATCCTCCAGTTGCCTACCATGGGCATTATCTGGGAGACCCTGGGAGCCGCGACCTGGAGCCAGTTGCAGTGAAGTCCATCCCCACCATTAGGGGCCCTGGTGAACACCTGCTGGTTCTTTGACTCCACGCCCTGGGGAATTACATGTTCTAGCTCCCATTGGGATCTGTGTTGGTGTTCCAGAGGACCTGCTTTCCTTAACAACCCAGAGCGCAATCTGCAGCAGTCAGCCGTAGGATCCACTACCTTAGCAGTACGCTACTGACCCCAATGGTGTGCATCGGTTACCTGGCCTCAGGTGACGTGACACCAATCCCTTTGCTAAGAGTCTACTAAAGATCTTTAGGTCATTGTTAATGACTGAGATAGGTGGAAAATTAGAAGGTTCAGAGTGGTCTTTGCCTGGTTTAGAGATTAAGGACAATAATATAATAAGTTTGCAAGAGCATTTCGTCAGTAGCGCCTTCTAAGATGAAATTATGTAGAGAGGTCAATTTAGGGGTCAGTTGTTCTATAAATGGCTTATAATACATTGTGGAGTAACTGTCTGGACCATGAGCAGATCCTGTTTTTAGTGATTTAATAATATTCCTGACTTCCTCCTCTGAGCAAGAAGAGTTATAGATTCTCATTGGGATGGAGATAATGTTGGGAGGAGTAGGAAGCAGGAGTAGGAGGCAGGTGGTATGGAAGAGGTTGGTGAGGAGAGCGTTCTGCATAGAACTTTTGAAAGAAATCTATTATTTCTGATGGATGGGAGTAGGAAACATTTTAAGGAATAGTTTGTGTTAGGCTTTAACTCTTTTGTAATTTTACCTGTGAAAATTATTCATTACCAATTGTCTATAGCTGACAAAATGGACAACAATGCCTTACTCTCTCTAAATGCCAACAAGGCATTTGATAGCATTAAATTGCAGTATTTATGGGCAACCTTATCTAAATTTGGGTACAGATACATGTTCATATCTTAGGTAAAATTATTGTATTGCAGTCCCAAAGCAGCTATCAGGGAAGCTGGGGGACTTTTGTTAGGCAGAGGCACCTGTCAAGGATGACTATATTATTACCATTATTGTTTGCTATAGTGATTGAACCACTGGCGGTCTTAATCCATGCAAATACTAATATAACCAGCTTTCAATATGGTCAGACTAAAAAAAATAATAATCTGCAGATGACACTGTGTTGATGTTGGGTGATAGCTCCTCTTCCCTTCAGGTGGTGATGGAGACTATTATTATTATTATTATTATTATTATTATTATTATTATTATTATTATTATTATTATTATTATATCACAGTACTGTACAATTACAATACATTTCAATACAGAAGAAAAAAGAGGGCCCTGCTCATGGGGCTTACAATCTAAAGGGAGGGGGTGGTGGTACAAAAGGTAATAGCTGCAATGGAGATCTCTAGAGAGAGGAGCAAATATGTCCTAAGAAGATTCGAGTAAGTTGTTGTAGACAGAAGTGGCCAGGTCTGGGCAGGAAAGGGGTGTGGTTTTTGGCAAAAAGGTAATCAGTAGCAGAGTGAAGAAGGGAAGGGTTGAGGTGGCAAAAGTTCCTAGGTGTAACTGTTTTCTGGTTGGAGGCATATGAGGTGGAAGACAGGAAGAGTGTGCAACTGATAAGGTTGTGATCATAGAGAAGAAAAGGGGTGTTAGAGAGGTTGCAGGGAGTAAACAGGTGGGAGAATACAAGGTCAAGGCTGTTACTATTGGAGTGAGTGGTGATTTGTGCCCATTGTGTTAAGTTAAAAGAGGAGGTTAGGTTGAGTAGTTGAGAAGTGGCTGAGGTGTTAACATTGACTCATTGACTGGAATGTTAAAGTACCAAGGGTGATGGTGGGTACTTGAGTGGAAAGAAAGTAGGCTGGCCATGCACAGAAGTCATCGAGAAAGCATGACACTGGGCCAGGATGCAGGTACTGTACATGACATGACATGAGTTTGGAGTATACTCTGGCCTAACTTTTAATGGACCAAGTCTGCCTTAATGTTGTTGGATGGAACTCCCCCTCAATACAACACTGAAAGATACCAGTCACTACATCTTAAATATTTTGGGATTGGGACTGATTTCTGTAGGCCGAATGTATCTTTGCACCTACAGAATTTAAGAGATGAAATCAAGATCTGGAATAGACTGTGGTTATCTGTGATGGGCAGAACCAATCTTCTAAAGATGATTCTATAAGTTCTATATATTACCCCTGTAGATATCCCCTAAGGCCCCGTACACACGACCGGATCTATCCGCTGAAACTGGTCCGACGGACCAGTTTCAGCAGACATGTTCGGTCGTGTGTAGGCCCGACCAGACAATTGTCCGGCGGATCGGACAGTTTCCAGCGAAACAAAAATTTCTTAGCATGCTAAGAAATCTGTCCGCTGGAAACCTGTCCGTCGGACGTGTTCGGTCATCTGTACAGACTCACCGGACACGTCTGATCGGCCGCCATCCCTCGCATGCGTCCTACTGATTCGACGCATGCGTGGAAGCTTTGAACTTCCAGGGCCGCCCACATTGCCGCGTCATTGTCGCGGCGACGGCGCGGCCACGTCCCCGCGTATTGTTTACGCGCGGATTTCTGTCTGATGTTGTGTACAACCATCAGACAGAAATCTCCGGGCGGACATGTCCGCTGAAAACGGTCCGGCGGACCGTTTTCAGCGGACTGTCCGTCCATGTGTACGAGGCCTTAGAAGTCTTTTGAGTTGTTAACTCCATAGTCCACACCTTGTCCACTCTCTGCTGACGTCACAGGAATCAGTCCAGGCACTGCGTCATCCTGACAATAAAGTCTGGATCCGTCAGATGCTTAGACTGATAGCCCTCTCAGCGAGCCTCTAAAAGCTCCCCGCTCCTCAACAGCTCAGTTCTCCATTGAGCGTGGGTAGCAGAGAGAAGAGCTGCTGCTCAAAGAGCTGTGAGAACCGAGCCATTGGTGGTATTCAATCGCTCGGTTCTCAGTGCAGAGGCGGCGACAGACAGATGCAGCATCAGACTGATGTTGCATCCACCTAGGTAAGTATGAATCTAGTTAAAAAAAACATACTTATCTTTTAAATATGCATCAAAAAGTATGTAAGTATTGTCCATGTCCAACTTTCATAGCTGCATTCTGCAATCTTGGGAGTCAGGAGTCCAGAAAATCCACCAAAAAAGGGCCCGAATGCAGCCACCATATCTAAGGAATAGTGAGCTGCAATATTTTTTTGGGGGAGGGTGGGGGGGACAGGGTGAGTTTAGACACACTTCAATGTGAAGCTTTTTTTTGTGAATTTCCATATGGACTATCCTGAGCTCTTCCCAGAATCTTTGCTTTGCAATCATTTTCTTTTTTTCAGCAGACTTCGGTTTTCATATTTCTGCATGTTATCGCACATAAAACATGCTATGCTTTTATTTACACTGTGCACTATGTACACAGAACCTCATTGCACGCCAAACTGAGCCTGACTAAGTAACAATGAGGGGATTATAGGAGAAAATGGAGGACTCTATCGCTATTCAAATCTCCATAGTCTGAAAAACATAAAGATCCCAGTCATGATCTGTCATCATCCTAATTCAAACTTCTAAATGATATTCACTTCTCTTATTTGCTTGTTCTATGGGGCGATTACGGTATTCTAGTAACAGTGTGGTAACATTATTCAGTTCTGACATGGAAAGTTGGAGATATGTCATTTCAGTTAGTCCTTTCTGTCCCCTGAGGCCAGCCAGAGCGTTTCCCACTCAGAGTAGGTGCTGAGCCATCCAGGAAGAGATTCCACCGGGAACAGTTTGCCTCACACCTATTGTGTCCAAGTCCATCTTGTGGACATGTATCAACAGTGGGCTCCCAAGCATCCACCAATAGACATATCAAAGAGGAAGGATGCAATCTCCAATATGCAAAATTATTTTACTTCAAAGTAGATTCTTTATGTAGCATGTGACTGTAGAGTTTTAAGCATCTCTACTGTCTCTGTATATTTATATCAATTCACAAAATGCAAACTCAATATTTTGTGTGATTACCCTTTGGTTTCAAACCAGCATACATTTTTACACATGCACACTTTTTACATTTATACAATGTTAGGGATTGTGTAAGTTAGGTGTATAATAAACCAATTATACCAAGCAGGTTCTAATGATCATCAATTTCTTATGAAGGTTGAAACACTGTTCTGTTAATTTAATTTCCATTTTGCTAATTGAGAAACATAAACCAATAACACCTCTATTTCTAAAAGAATTCTTACTTTACAGAATTTTTTCACACCTGCCTAAAACGTGTGCACAGTAGTGTATGTAAAAAATGTAATAAATTTGCCAAAGCCATATACTCTCAATCAGCATTTAATATACAAAAAGTGTAAAAACATATTGGTATACATGTCCCCGTTAAAAGTATACCCCGTACCTTCCCTATATACTGAGAAATGTCCAGAGTACACATTTATAATGATGTTGACAATGTGTCTACTAAAAGATCTAAACAAATATAATTTCTCATTAGCAAAAGTAGCATAAAAAAGTCCATAGCTTATGGAATACAAAAACAAAACTACAGCTCACTGCCAATAAAACACATGCCTTGAGGCTGCATTCACATCTAGACGGACGAAATCGCGGCGTTTTGTCGCCGCAAATCGCGGTAAAAATAGCGGCGTTTTGTACCGCGATTTGCGGCGACAAAACGCGGGTATTGTCCGCCTAGATGTGTCCCAAGATGACCCCCTCTATGGAGATGATTGCCATCTCCTAGCCGAACGCTCGAAGACGCCTGAAAAAAAGGTCCGGGACCTTTTTTCACGCCGCAGGCGACAGGCGTCCGGCGTTCGGCGTGGAGATGTGAACCATCTCCATAGAGGGACATGTATTTCCAGCCCTCTGGCGGCAGAGGCGTAGCGCTACAGGCGTAAAAACGCCTAGGTGTGAATGGGGTCTAAAGTGGTTGTAAACCCCAGTTATGAAATTTGAACTAAGCACATATGTCTGTAGTGTTTACTTGTCTCTCTTAGTGTGGTTTCTCTCTGGTGCTCCCTCCCTCTGTTATCAGCAATGTCACTTCTGAGAGGTTTTCGACACATGAGATAACATGAGCTAAAATTTGTGTTGGGAAAGGGAGATAAGCATGGAGCTTGTCTATTCAGAATACAGCTCTGCATGTTCCTTCCTTCCTCTGCCTATGTAGTTGTGGGTGTGTCCCTTTCCTCCAATTAGCTCTCACACAGAGTCTCAGAGCTGTAACTGCAGCTCTCCACTTCCTTCTCTGTACTACTCACAGATGCATACCATATTTGCCGGCGTATAAGACAACTGGGCGTATAAGACGACCCCCTAATTTTCCAGCTAAAATGTTGGTTTTGGGATATACTCACTGTATAAGACGACCCCTCACTGTGCCATCATACATGCCTCACTGTGCCATCTATACATGCCTCACTGTGCCATCTATACATGCCTCACTGTGCCATCTATACATGCCTCACTGTGCCATCTGTAACATGCCTCACTGTGCCATCTGTAACATGCCTCACTGTGCCATCTGTAACATGCCTCACTGTGCCATCTGTAACATGCCTCACTGTGCCATCTATACATGTCTCACTGTGCCATCTGTAACATGCCTCACTGTGCCATCTGTAACATGCCTCACTGTGCCATCTGTACCATGCCTCACTGTGCCATCTGTAACATGCCTCGACAATCTCTCTACCTTCTCCTGTTTGCAGAGATGTCAGACGGCGGCCATCCATTATTTAAAAGCTGCACCTCCTCCTCAGGCTGTTTCGTGATAGGCGGAACAGTAATTTTCCCAGCAGAGCCTCTATTCTGTGTTCCGCCTATCACGGATGTCCTCTCGTCCGAGGCTGAACACTAAACAGAGGCTCTGCTGGGAAAATTAGTGTTCCGCCTATCACGTAACAGTCAGAGGAGGAGGCGCGCTTTTTTAATAATGGATGGCCGACGTCTGACACAGGTACCCGGCGTATAAGGCCTCGTACAGACGAGCAAACATGTACGATGAAAACGGTCCACCGGACCGTTTTCAGCGTACATGTCTGCCCGGAGATTTCTGTATGATGGCTGTACACACCATCATACAGAAATCCGCGCGTACTCGATACGCGGCGACGAGGCCGCGCCGTCGCCACGACGATGACGCGGCGACATGCGTGGCCCTGGCAGTTCAATGCTTCCACGCATGCGTCGATGGCGGCGTTCGGACATGTACGGTAGGTCTGTACAAACGACCGAACATGTCCGACGGACAGGATTCCAGCGGGCATGTTTCTAAACATGTTTAGAAATATTTGCCCGCTCGAAAAAGGCCCGGCGGGCAAATGTATGCTGAAATCCTGTCTGCTCGGCTGTACAGACGACCGAACATGTCTGCTGAAACTGGTCCGCGGACCAGTTTCAGCAGACATGTTCGGTCGTCTGTACGGGGCCTTAGACGACACCCGACTTTTGGGGCATGATTTTACATGCAAATAGTCGTCTTATACACCGGAAAATACGATAATAATTTTATCAATTTGAAGGGTAGACAAAAGAAGACAGGGCAAAAAAGTGCACGGTATACGCCGATAAATACGGTATATATACTGTATATATATGACAAAGAGAAAATTAAACACATGAAAAAAATGTAAAATTTATATGGGTATAATTTACTGACTGGTGTATATTGCTCCATTTTGTCACAGCAGTTGGCGGTTCAAGGGGTCTTTAAGGAATTACATGGTTGCAGGATTAGTGGGGCCCATCAAAGGTATGGCGCTTCCACTTGGTTAGCGGTGGTTCCCCCAGGAGCTAGGTCTCCTGGGGGAGGGGAATATGGAAGTATGTGTGATCTCGGAATGTTTTGGAGCTGGTTGGAGCACGGCTGAGGACATAGACCATTCCAGTTAGAATTGTGCCTTAAAGACACCCAAATATCTCTTGGGCATTACTTTGTTGAAATTGTACTTACGGGTATGTTTTACGTGATGTTATTTTATTCTTTGGTTGATAAAAAAATGTACTGCAGTGGCCATTATAAAACCCATGTCACAAAGTCTGTGTCTTTAATTTAATGGTATGGACCAAGGTTGACGAATCCTTTAGTCATGACAGTTTCCTGCGCCATTATAATAATAAGTCAGGAAGTTTGGTTATGTCTCATGAATGAGTGCAACAGCTCCTTAGGATTTGACCAAGCTACACTATATATATATATATATATATATATATATATATATATATATATATATATACAGGGCTTTTTTTCAGCGGGAACGTGGGGGAACGCAGTTCCGGCACCTCCAGCACCAAGTGTATGTAATAGCAAGGGGTGTGCTGGAGGGTCTATTGATGCTGTCTGCTGGGGGATGTATGGTCACTGGTGGGGGTCTAATGTTGCTGGGATTGATCTTTTGTTGCTGAGGGTGGTATTTTTTTTGTGGCTGGTCCATTGTTTCTGTGTGGGAGGTCTATTGTGTGGAGAACTATTGTTGCTGGGATGGGGTATATTGCTGGGGGGAACTATTGTTGCTGGGGGAGTCTATTATTGTGTGAGGGATCTATTGTTGCTGGGTGGGGTCTATTATTGCTGGGAGGGGAATTTTTGTTGCTTGAAAGGACCCTTTGTTGGGGTTGGGTCTATTATTGGTGGGTGGGGAATCTATTGTTGCATGGAAGGATCTATTATTACTGGGGTGGGGTCTATTCAGTGCATCTATTTTTACTGCTTTTCTTGTCATTAGACAAGAACAAATTACATACAAATTATTTAGCAAATGATACTTGGGGCAGTACTGGGAGGTGGGTAGGGGGTGGAATCAAGGGACAGTGCTTGGAGGTAGGTAGGGGGCGGAGACAAGGGGGTACTCAGAAGGGGGGAGTTCCTGCACCTATTCTCTGAGAAAAAAAGCCCTGTATATATATATATATATATATATATATATATATATATATATATACATGTAAGATCAAGGAGTCAGCTTCATGGGTTTCAGGGAATCACAGATCAGGTCTCCTGACAAACAGATTGACAAATCTTTGGGCAAGTAGGATAGCTTTTATGCATTCTTTGCCTGTAATTCAATTTCAACTCCCACAAATACTTCTTTAGTAACTGTCACATGGTTATTTAAACAGTACAGTACTAATAAAATGAACAAGACAAAAACGTTGTCCTATGGTGTGTGGGCTGCAGACAAAAGCCCTGGTGGGAAACCTATTTTCAGTTCATGTTTGGAGTTACACTTTAAGCAGTTGATCAAGAGGTGATTATTTTCTCTGCAGACATTTTCAGACATTCCAGACAGCAAGAACATTCTTTGAACACTGACAATAGTTTATTTCTATAGTTTATTTTATTCTATGTGTAATGCTCTCATGTGACACCATCCAGGAGGAGTGAATTACCAAGAAGGAGAGCTTCTTTCTGTGCTGTCATCCCGCTAGGCTGTCTCTTTGTTAAACATACTTTCACTTTGTTAACAAAAGCCTCCATATATATCATGCCAAGATTGTTTGCTGTGTTTTTGGTGTGTGGTCTGTTTTAACAAGAGCCTTGTGAATTGTCTCAATTCATTTCTTTGTCTGTGCAGACCTTCTATACATTTTAACCTAAAATATGCTGCTACCCATTAATAAACATTTTGGCCCGGATTCACAAAGCACTTACGCCGACGTATCTCGAGATACGCCGCGTAAGTGCAAATATGCGCCGTCGTATCTATGCGCCGCACTCAGGAACTAAGATACGCCTGAAAATAGGCTTTATCCGACCGACGTAACTTTCCTACGGCAGCGTAGAGTGGGCGCATATTTATGCTGAATGTATTTGGCCCACCCATTGATTTTCTAATAACATATGCAAATGAGGGAGATACGCCGATTCACGAACGTACGTCCGTCCAACGCAGTGCGCGTAAAGTCATACGTCCGGCGTAAAGTTATGCCCCATAATGGAGGTGTAACTCAGTAGCATCCATGCAAATGGCTGCAGCAGGGAACACAAGCCGATGTATTTTACGTAGTTTACGCAGGACGTGAATATGACTAGGCGTAGGTTACGTTCACGCCGTAGGCAGTGATCCGGCGTATCTTAGGGAGTAGTTCCGACGTGATTCTGAGCATGCGCACTGGGATGCGTCCACGGGACGGTGAATGCGCCGTTCATTATACGTATCTGTCTGAGACTCAGCCCATCATTTGCATGGGGTCACGCCTCATTTGCATGGCTCACGCCCACTTCCACATACGCCGGCTTACGCATAGGAAACCCAGCGCAGATTTAGCAGCACTGGCTTTGTGAATCCAGTGCTTGCCTCTCTGCGCTGCGTCGACATAGCGTAAAGGAGATACACTACGGCGGCATAAATATGCGCCAATGTATGTGAATCCGGGCCATAGTATGTATGTTTGCAGTGGGATTTAAAAAAAAATCACATATTTGGCATTTCAGAATTGGGAGGTCATCTGTTTGGTGTTCTTCGTTTTCCATTTTCATTCACAATTTCCAGTTTATTAACCACTTCAATACAGGGCATTTTCACCCCCTTCCTGCCCAGACCAATTTTTAGTTTTCAGCGCTATTACACTTTGAATGACAATTGCGCGGTCATGCAAACACTGTACCCAAATGAAATCTACAGTTTTTTTCCCCCCACAAATAGAGTTTTCTTTTGGTGGTATTTGATCATCTCTGCGGTTTTTATTTTTTTGCGCTATAAACAAAAGAAGAGCGACAATTTTGAAAAAAACACAATATTTTTTTTACTTTTGGATTTATTAAATAACACATTTAAAAAAAAAATATATATATATATATTTTCCTCAGTTTAGACCGATATGTATTCTTCTACATGTTTTTGGTACTCTGCCCTCTGCGTTCCAGCCTCAGACCATTTTTTTTTTTGGGCACACCTCCCCGGAGATTGGCTGGAGTTCCATAAATATGCAGACTGCTTGTCCTGCTCTCTCTCTCACTATACTTCTAGGCCTAGATTCACAGAGCAAGGCGCACATTACGCCGCCGTAGAGCAAACACTGTACGCCTCGCCAACGCAGCGCGGAGAGGCAAGCATTGCATTCAGCAAGCCAGTGCTCCCAACGCTGCGCCAGCGTGGCGTGTGTTTTTCGAAGGCGCACGACGGCGTAGGTGGAAGTGGGTGTGAACCCATGCAAATGAGGCGTGACCCCATGCAAATGATGGGCCGAGCGCCAGACAGGTACATATCACGAACTGCGCATGCGCCGTGATGTGGACGCATGCACAGCACCCCCCTACGCCTGCTCACAACCACGCCGGAACAACTGCCTAAGCTACGCAGGATCACCGCATACGCCGTGAACATAACGTACGCCCAGCCAGACACACGTCCAACGCACAATATGCCTGCTTGTGTTCCCTGGTGCAGGCCTGTGCATGTCTGTTGCCGGGTTGCACCTCATTTATGGGGAAAAACTTTACGCCAGACGTACAACTTACGCGCATCTCGCGTAGCATGCGCCGGGCACACGCACGTTCGTGAATCGGCGTATTTCCTTCATTTGCATGTTTGAATGGCTAATCAATGGGAGCAGCACCATGCGCCCAGCCCATATGTGCGCCCACCCTACGCCGGCATGTGCAAGATACGTCGGCGGGGTGTAGCCTGTTTTTAGGCGCATGTTGGTTTGTGGGTCTGCCGCACACATACACTGGCGCACATTTTCACTTACGTTGGCGTAACGTGTTATACGTCGGCGTAGGTGCTTTGTGAATCTGGGCCCTAGTCTTTAGAAGACAGGGGAAGTAGCAGAACAGCAACCTGTTGCTTTTGGGCACCAGTTCTCAAAAAGGATATCGGGGAACTGGAGAAAGTGCAGAGAAGGGCAACCAAACTGATAAGAGGCATGGAGGAGCTCAGCTATGAGGAAAGATTAGAAGAACTGAATTTATTCACTCTTGAGAAGAGGAGAATAAGGGGGGATATGATCAACATATACAAATATATAACGGGTCCATATAGTAAACTTGGTGTTGAGTTATTCACTTTACGGTCAACACAAAAGACAAGGGGGCACTCTTTACGTCTAGAGGAAAAAAAATGTAATCTCCAAATACGGAAAGGTTTCTTCACAGTAAGAGCTGTGAAAATGTGGAACAGACTCCCTCCAGAGGTGGTTCTGGCCAGCTCAGTAGATTGCTTTAAGAAAGGCCTGGATTCTTTCCTAAATGTACATAATATAACTGGGTACTAACATTTATAGGTAAAGTTGATCCAGGGTAAATCCGATTGCCTCTCGGGGGATCAGGAAGGAATTGTTTCCCCTGCTGTAGCAAATTGGATCATGCTCTGCTTGGGTTTTTTGCCTTCCTCTGGATCAACTGTGGGTATAGAATTGGGTATATGGGATTGTACGATATATATTTTTTTTTGTGGTTGAACTGGATGGACTTGTGTTTTTTTTCAACCTGACTAACTATGTAACTGAACAGCCCTAAGCAATCATCCCCTGCTCCATTGTTTAAAGAGGAGTCAAATTTACCTAGCAGCCTACTCTGAACTAGAAGAATGCTACATAAGGAATGGGATTCATCTGCATCCCTTTACCAGTGGCTTCTGATATGGGTTTCTGATAAAATCTGTGAGCCAATCCCATAAATATCCCATAAATATGATTTATGACTGTGTTCTAGACACAGGTTACCATATTGCACGGAAGAGACTTTCAAATTCTAAGAAGCTTTTGGTAAATCAGAGCAGATTTACCAAGACTTTGTAATACGAGTACACACATTTACTATCCAATCAATCTCTATCCAGTTATGTAGGCCCTTGCACTATATAGCTGTTGGCAAATCTAAAGGAGATTGTAGGTTGAGATTGTAAAGTGTGGTGGGCTTTAAAACTACTTCTCCTCGGGGTACCAATCAGCATCAGGCAAGCCCTAATAGTCCCAATTGGATTGATGGTTTTGGAGAAATAATGTAGTAAGAACATTTTGATACATTAGGCCCATTTGAATTATATATCTAATATGGGCCAGGGTACAAACCCAGGGCCAGATCCACAGTGAGAGTACGTCGGCGTATCTACTGATACGCCAGCGTACTTTCAAATTTCCTACGTCGTATCTTTAGTTTGAACCATCAAACCAAGATACGACGGCATCTGGGTTTGATCCGACAGGCGTACGGCTTCGTACGCCTTCGGATCGTAGATGCAATACTTCGGCATCCGCTGGATGAAGTTCGCATCGTTTTCCGCGTCGGGTATGCAAATTAGCTATTTCCGTCGATCCACGAACGTACGCGTGGCCGTCGCATTCTCTTACGCCGTCTCTAGTCGGCTTTTTCCGGCGTATAGTTAAAGCTGCTTTTTTGCGGCGTATAGTTAGATTTGCCATGTTAAGTATGGCCGTCGTTCCCGCGTCGAAATTTTCTTTTTTTCTTTTTTTTGCGTAAGTCGTCCGTGAATCGGGATGGTTGTAAGTCACGTCTAAGTTTAAAAAATTACGTCCTTGCGACGTCATTTTGCGCAATGCACGGCGGGAAATTTAGAAACGGAGCATGTGCAGTTCATTCGGCGCGGGGACGCGCTTCATTTAAATGAATCACGCCCCCTAATCGCCGATTTGAATTCGCCGCCAGAGATACACTACGCCGCCGTAACTTACGGCGCAAATTCGTTGTGGATTTGAAACAAAGCCAAGTAAGTTACGGCGGCGTAGCGTATCTTAGATACGCTGCACCGGTGCCTATCTATGTGGATCTGGCCCCTCGTATTTAATACATGTATTTGGTTTTCCTAAAGGAAATCATCATGCCTAGCTCATGCTAGCTGCAGCCTATGCCATGTCAGATTTATTTAGGCATATTTATTTTATTCATCTCATCCCATGACATTAACAGAATTATAATTCCATTCAAATTTTATCCAAATTTAACTAAACAGAGAAAAAAAAAAAATAGTCCATCTTGACATTTCATAAAATTGCTTTGTAGTCAAGGTAGGAGTGGAAATTAGGTTGACATTTTAAAATATGTAATGAATGCCCTTTTTTCCGTGACTCGCCATTGAATTTCAATGCAACAAATCAACATGATGTGAGAGCGTTTGCAAACAATTCTGAAAACCAGAGCTGCTTTATATTGCAAGACAGTGACATTCTTATGAAATGGAAAATACTTCTAGGCTTTGGAAGGATGTCACTTCATTTCAAAACGTTAAGAAGATGACCGCAGAAGAAAAGCATACCGCTATCTTGTATTTAGGTACTTGATTTTCTTTTATGAGTTATCAGACTTCATTTTTTTTCCACACTGACAAAATAAGACTCAATTTTCTTAAAAGCTTGTGTAGATGGGAAAATACAGCCTGCTGTCAGTCGCATTCCTCGTGTATTTGTGCTGCCTTTTGACCTCCTAAATTAATTTTGCATTTCTTTTGACTTGTATAGGAAGAAGAGCCACTCAGAGGCAAACAAATACCTTTACTTGAATGTTAAATGATACCAATAGAAATGGTTTGCCTGCGTATGTTCAAAGTTGTGGTCTGACAGCACAAATACCATTCTCTAACTATACATGTCTATTTTTGTTCAAGTACATCCATCCATTTTCTTTAGTGGAGGCTTGGGAGGCAAACACAGCCAACTGACCCTTTAAATATGAATCCTTACCTTGCAAAACAACCCATTCAGTTTAAAATAGAAAGGAAAGGCAAAACATTTGAAGAAGAAAAAAAATATATATATATATATATATATATATATATATATATATATATATATGTCTTATTAATATTATTTATTTATTTATTATAATATATATATATATATATATATATATATATATATATATATATATATATATATATATATATACATACATATATATATATATATATATATATATATATATATATATATATATATATATATATATATATATTTTAGTAAGTAATCACATAATCTCTGTTTTCAGCTGCATAACAGGCTTAGAGAGCTAGGGGTGGAGATTATAGTAAATCAGTGCTAAAGAAGGCATATCATAGGGGTTTGGCATCATCCAGATTGTTCCTATTGTACGCCTCAAAATCATCCAAGGAGAAAATTACCATTATTTTATTTGTACATGTATTATCATGTTGATAGGGGGGAAGAGAAATATGTGCAGGAGACAAAATTGTAAGCATATTTAAGTGATTTTAAAGTCTTTTTTTTTTCCTCTAAAAATAACAAACATTTTATACTTACCTGCCCTGTTGCAGTGGATTTGCACAGAGCAGCCTGGATCCTCCTCTTCAGCGGTCCTGGCCCATCCCTCCTGTTTGTAGCTTGCTATAGGAGCACCTGAGCCGAGCCACAGCTTTCTGTGTCCATTCAGACACGGCAATGAGGTTTGGCCCCACCCCCCTCTCTCCTGATTGGCTAACTGACTTTGATGTACAGCAGCGGGTGCCAATGGCACCACTGCTGTGTCTCAGCCAATCGGGAGGAGAGTCTCGGACAGCCTTGGGTAAGTTTTGGGGGGGTTGCTGCACACAGAATGTTTTCTATCTTATTGCTTCGAATGCATTAAGATAAAAAAGCTGCCTTTACAACCCCTTTAAACTTCAGCTTTAAAGTGTTACTAAACCCATAACAGTAAAATCAGTCTGTATATGCAGTCAAGTATGCTTGTTATACTTACCGAGGAACCTAAGGGGTTAATCCTCTACATTGTGTAAAAAAAACTGTTTGATCCTGTATTCTCTGATCCTTCCCTTCTTCCAGAGTTCACAATCCATCTCCTGATAAGACAGAGCCTTTGTAGTCACTCTGCACATGCTCAGTTTGGTTTGTATTGCTAGAGAGTTTTTTTTGTTGTTGTTGGGAGGGTGTATGTGACCAGCACAGGGCCAATCAGCACTGTCCACACAGAGGGCCAGGGGTCCTACAGCCTTATAGCACAGTCAGAGTTGAATGAAAACTCCTCCTACAATCTTTAACCAGAAACGGATAGAAAACACAAGACTGCTATATACTGCTGATGAGGAAAGGTATTTAGCAGTTTATCCTTACTAAAATAATTGCATTTCTTTGCTCAGTGTACTGTGGGAGATCAGATATAGTGAATGTAGGGTCCTGGGTTTAGTTTAACATGGCTTTTCATGTGAGCAAATTCGGGCAGATATGCTGCTGCTTTCAAAGGACACTTCTGGACACAGCAGCATTCTGGCCAATTTGTTGTCGCCAGTTTTTTGGGGCTGGAATACTGGATGTGTCCAGAACCGGTGAGAATCCCTAACTTCATGTAACCACTCAGATGAGCAGTTACATGAGAAAAATGGCGGCACCAGAAATATGTACAAATCTGACAGTCACCACTGCTGAGAATGAAGCTGTCCCTCTGCTGGCAAGAATCCGCTGGCATCCTTGGGCAGCTGCCTGTGTAAATGAGGCCTATATCTCAGCCAACTGGAGACAGGGATAATGGATATGGTTGGCCCAGTAATTTTGTCAATACTGTGGGTCCATTTAGTTTTTACTATCACCATTGATCTAATGGCTGAAATTTGGTAAGAGATTACAATATGTATAATTCTAGTAACCCAACTGATCAGCAAACATCCGGGACTAAGAGAACATCTGCTCATTCCAATGATAAATGCTTCAATCAAAGTATATTGAATGCCAGTATTACCACAGAGTTGATACATATGGATATTCAATACACTTTGATTGGAGCATTTAGCTTTGAAGTGTGCAGCTGGCATGGTTTACATTTTTTTTTTGTTTTAATTACAGATATTTTCATTGTCAGACTTAACACCTAGATCCCACATTTCTGTAACTTAGTAAAAAAATGGAATGCACACCTGGTGCCAGCTTTTGGATTTTTACTAAATATAATTAATTAATTTCTCTAGCTTAACGAAAGCGGTCAGGTAATATCAATGACTGACACATGTTACTCTGAGGCCTCGTACACACGACCGAGTTTCTCGGCAAAAACCAGCAAGAACCTTGCTGGGAGATTTTTTTTGCAGAGGAAACCGGTCCTGTGTACATTTTCGGCGAGGAAACTGTAGAGAAACTCGACGAGCCTGATTCTGATTTGGCTCGTCGAGATCCTCGACGGGTTGGTTTTCGACGAGAAACTCGAACGTCTGTATGCTAAGAAACCCGCGCTTGCTCAGATTAAAGTATGAGACGGGAGTAAAAGTAGCATTTGTAATGGAGATAACACATTTTTAAAGCTGTAACAGACTGAAAAGTGAAAATTGTCTCTTACCGAACTTTTATTTAACACGCAAACACATGAAATTAGCAAAAGCAACCACAAGAGTTTAGCCAGTGGAATCAAACTTCGCCTGCCGTTGTATGCAGAGGCGTATCTAGTGAAAATAGCGCCTATGGCAAGTACTGAAACTGCGCCCCTGTCGAAACATTTGAAACCCATCTTTCAGATAACCTTAACAAAAAAAACAGCCAACAAAACTAGTGATATTTATCATCCCTTGTGATACCTTTGGTAGTGACACATCCTATTTATGGAGAAATCTGGGGCTTATTAGACCCCTGATCCCTCCTCTGCCCCCCAATGCCAGCCCATACTGGAAGTGATGAAAACTTTGTCACTTAAGGTCTCAGTTTTCTCAAAGGAGAGGGAGAAACTGATGTTCCTCCTTCTTCTTTGTGCGCTGCCAATCCGACCAGATGGAATGGGAGAGTCTGGGAGTACAGGGGAGGGCTGTGGCTGAACGCAGCAGGGATAGCGCTGCCATTGTCCATTAGCAAAGGTGCTGAAAAGGAGATCCTGCCTATGCTTTGGAGGAGGGAAGAAGAGACCCTCAGACACTGGTAAGTGCCTTGCTGCCCAGCCACTCAACAGCGCCCCCTTCATATGGTGCCCATGGCACTTGCCATGGCTGCCATACCCTAGATACGCCACTGGTTGTATGTGTTGTATGTCACCGCGTTTGAGAACGAGAACATTTTGGCTTGACTGTGTGTACGCTCAACGTTCCTCGACAAGCCTAACAAGGAACTCGACAAGGAACTCGATGTGTTTCGCCCGGCGAGTTTCTCGGTCGTGTGTACAAGGCCTCATAGAGAACTATACTGCAAAATGATATGTATCTACCATATTAGGGTGATGTTGGTATAGAGAAGCGGCCTCCCAACTACAGCCTGTGGGCCACAAGATTTTGTCCGCCCCTCAGCTAGGGTCAGCAAGGGTCAGTGGTGCATCCTTAAGCCTTGTACACATTCGGCCCTTCCACCATGTAACTGGGGACTCTGATGTAAGATGGGCTCTGATGGGGATTCTGATGTAAGGGAGGACACTGATGGGGACCCTGATGTAAAGGGGGACTCTAATGTAAGGAGCACTCTTATGGGGATTCTGATGTTGGAGTAGACTCTACTGTAAGGAGGACTCTTATGGGGATTATAATGTAGGAGTAGACACTACTGTAAGGAGGAGTCTGATGGGGATTCTTATGTAGGAGGAGACTCTACTGTAAGGGGGACTTTGATGGGACTCTGATGTAAGGGGGACTCTGATGACAAGGGGAGCTCTGATGGGTGATTTATTTTAGGTTTGGAAATATCTGTAAAATATACAAAGTGGCCTTCATTCTGAATAGTTTAGAGTCCCATGGCATAGAGTTTTAGTGATCAAGTTTAGCTGTATATCTACAGTTTAATATGTTGTACATATAGAAATGAAAAGTAATTTTATTTAACCAAGAAATAGTCGAAGGTATGGTAGTTATTAATCCGGTTTCAGTTCTTAACAAAAGAGTCTCCTATGGGCAGTTATAATAATCTAAAGCCCTGTACACACGATCGGATATCTGATGGAATCTAATCCAATGGGCTTTTTCGTTGGATATCCGATGAAGCTGACTTTCCTCAGTCTTGCCTACACACCATCGATCAAAAATCCAAACGCGGTGACGTAAAACACTACGACGTGCTGAGAAAAATGAAGTTCAATGTTTCTGAGCATGCATCGACTTGATTCTGAGCATGCGCGGATTTTTGACCGATGGACTTCCACACAGATGATCGTTTTTTTCTATCGTTTTTTTTTTATCCATAGGAAAAATTTAAAACAAAACGATGGGGCCCACACACGATCGGTTTGTCTGATAAAAACGGTCCATCGGTCTGTTTTCATCGGACAAACTGATCGTGTGTACAGGGCTTAAGTCTCCAATCACAAATTGTATTAACTGCATAGACTTACCTACTACACAGGTTTTTTTTTTTTATTTACTTCTATTCTCTCCCTCTCAGAGTAGTTGGGCGAGCATCAAGCTGCCTGAGACAGAAATGCATAGCTCCCAACTGTCTCTGATTTTAAGGGACTGTCCCTGATTTTGAGGGACTGTCCCTGATTTTGAGGGACTGTCCCTGGTTTTGAGGGCCTGTCCCTGGTTTTGAGGGACTGTCCCTGATTTTGAGGGACTGTCCCTGGTTTTGAGGGCCTGTCCCTGGTTTTGAGGGCCTGTCCCTGGTTTTGAGGGCCTGTCCATCATTTGGAACTAAGTTCCTCCTCACCTGCCCCTCATTTTGGTCTGATCTATATAGTTGTATATAAAATGCACTATTTATCCATCAAAAATTGTTTCCCAGCGCTAAAATTTTCACCCAATTTCTAAATTACTGCATTTGTGAGCTTCAAAAGCCAGTATAAAGGAAAAGTAGTGGTAAAAGAAAAGCACTGGTTTAACCATTGTTTTGTATAATTCTCCTTTAAGGGGGTGTGGCAAGGGGTGTGTCTTATGCCTAAATACTTTTGCTAATTGGTGTCCCTTGTTCCCATCTCAGAAAGTTGGGAAGTATGGAAATGATAACTGACCCTATAACAATGGTTCTGTCAGGATTGCATGAAAAAAAGGCTACAGTATTGCTAAAGTATCCTAAAGAGTGTGTCCTTTGTCAGGCCTCGTACACACGACCATTTTCCTCGACAAAATCCATCAAGAAAAATGCTGGCAGAGCTTTTTTGCCGAGGAAAACGGTCGTGTGTATGTTTTTTGTTGAGAAAACTGTTGTGGATCTCGACTAGAAAAAAAGAGAACATGTTCTCTTTTTTCTCGTCGGGAGTCTCAATTTCCTCGTCGTGTTCCTCGTCGGGTTGGTTTACGACGAGAAACAGGTTCGTGTGTATGCTTAGAAACCCGCGCATGCTCAGAATAAGGTATGATACGGGAGCACACCTTCGGTAAAAGTAGCGTTCACAAATGGAGATAGCACATTCGTCACGCTGTATTAGACTGAAAAGCGCAACGAGAAAAACGTTCGTGTGTATGCTTAGAAACGCACGCATGCTCAGAATAAAGTATGAGATGGGAGCGCACCTTCGGTAAAAGTAGCGTTCGCAATGGAGATAGCACATTCGTCACGCTGTAACAGACTGAAAAGCGCGAATCGTCTCTCACCAAACTTTTACTTAACACGCAGTAACATGAGATTAGTAAAAGCAGCCCCAAGGGTGGCGCCAGTGGATTAGAACTTCCCCATTATAGTGCCAATGTACGTGTTGAACGTCACCGCGTTTGAGAACGACGAGATTTTGTCTTGACAGTGTATATGCAAGGAAAGCTTGACAAGATTCTCAACAAGCCTAACAAGAACCTCGTCGAGGAAAACGATGTTTCATTTCCGACGAGATTCTCGGTCGTGTGTACGAGGCCTCAGTCCTGAGCTCAGGCAGAAGACAGAACAGCCTCCATGGGGCTTTACAACCTAAAACTGGTCTGATGTTTCTGTTCCAACCAGTAGAGAATACAAGTAAATAATAGCACACATTTCCCTGAGAGGTATAACTGAACTATTAAAAACTAAAGCAAGTGGAGATTCAGAGGTTTATAAATTCCCAATCTTTTATATAGAAACTCTTGTAGAGACATAAAAAGACGTATAAGATATTTAGAATCCTTGCCTGTAACAGGTCTGTTCTGTTGAATAATTAAAAACGTAACACACATGCACAGCTGCTCTTACTGTTCGGCGTGCCATCACTGACAATAGAACCCAGCAATTGAATTTCCATATGTATGCTTTTTCCTGTAGTGTCTGCATTCACTTTTTGGATGTGTGCATAACATCTTCTAAAATCTATAGCCTTATCAAAGTAAAAAAAAAAAACAATCAATAGCATAGCAATGTAAAATGCTGTGGTGTTTGCTAAATAATTCAAAATAATTCTTATGATTAATATTGATTATGTTGTAGGAGTAGAAATCCATAGTTCACCAAACCTTTTCTTGTATACATACATTATATTACCAAAAGTATTGAGACACCTGTCTTTAGACACATATGAACTTTAATGGCATCCCAGTCTTAAAGGGTCACTAAAGGAAAAACATTTTTTTGCTGAAATGACTGTTTACAGGGTATAGAGACATAAAAGTTAACTGATTCCTTTTAAAAATGATTACAAATAGATAAAAATCAATCATATAATGTGCCTGCAGGTTAGTTTCACTTTTAAACTGGTTTCATGTTCCTGTGAACTAGAGAGACACACAGAACAAAAACAAACAAATCCAGGGCAGTGTTTTGTTTTTAAAATGAATCTGATTGGTTCTGTTAACTTTTAGACACACAGTAATGACAGCTTAGACCACAGTGAAAAGCTCCCAGTACTATGGTTATAAGGAAACAGACAACCAGGAAGTGTGGAGATCACAGCAGAATTACAGCAGCTTCAAAGCAAAAATGAACAATAAGGACATGAAACCAGTACTGCAGTGAGGTAAAGGAAGCTATTTAGCTAAAAAAAAAAATTCCTTTAGTGATCCTTTAGGCCTCACGATCGCATTTTCAGCAGGGTTTTGACGGAAAATCTGACAGTTTGTACGGTCCATCGGACAATTGTTTTCGGATTTCACGACAACAAATGTTGGATAGCATGCTTTAAAATTATTGGACAACAAATGTGTGTTGTCGGATTATCCGATCGCGTGTACACAAGTCCAGCTATGACTAAGCGCTGATACCCCAGTGCGAAACGCGTTAGCTATCCACCACACTGTCTGCTGTGACTTGTAGTGCTGTTTCCATTTTTTACAATTAAAGGCAACTTTTTAAGAATTTCGTGGAAGTGCGGCTGTCCAGTCTTTTCTCCGGTCTTCGCTTTGTGCATTGCCATCACCCACGCTTCTGAGAGGACACTGATTGCTGAGTCTACTCACCTAGAGCGGCAGTTCCCCTTTCTCTACGTGTAGACAAGTCCGTCGGAAAAATATCGGAAAAAAGTACAAATACGCACGCTTAGAAGCAATGCTAACTATAGCACAACATCAGCAGAAGTTTCCCAAAGGATGGCGCTAAAGAGCTGAAAAACCACATTGTTTCGTATTTGTTAACTGATAAAGGTTTGCCGTCTGTATGCAGAACAAGTTCACAGCCAACGCCCTTCGGATAAAAGTCCTACGCTTTGTCCGGCGGAAATCCGAAATCGCGTGTACGAGGCTTTCCCCCGTAGGGTTCAATATTATAGTTGCAGCTATAACAGCTTCAACTCTTCTGGTAAGGCTGTTCACAAGGTTTAGGAGTGTGTCTATGGGAATGCTTGACCATTCTTCCAAAAGCACATTTGTGAGGTCACGCAATGATGCTGGCTGAGAAGGCCTGGCTCGCAGTCTCCGCTCTAATTGTTGGGTTGAAGTCAAGACTCTGTGCAGGCCAGTCAAGTTCTTGCACCTCAAACTCGCTCCTCCATGTCTTTATGGACCTTGTTTGGGCACTGGTCATGTTGGAACAGAAAGGGACCATCCCCAAACTGTTTCCTTCATTGGAACTAAGGGGCCAAGTCCAACCCCTGAAAAACAACCCCACACCATAATCCTCCTTACACCCAACCATTTGGACCATGCACAAAGCAAGGTCCATAAAGACATGGATGAGCGAGTTTGGGGTGGAGGAACTTGACTTGACTGACCTCAATCCGATAGAAAACCTTTGGGATGAATTAGAGCAGAGACTGCGAGCCAGGCCTTCTCGTCCAACATCAGCGCCTGACCTCACAAATGCACTTCTGTAAGAATAGTCAATCATTCCCATAGACACACTCCTAAACCTTGCGGATGTCCTTTCCAGAAGAGTTGAAGCTGTTCTAGCTGGAAAGGGTGGGCCAACTCAATATTGAACCCTACGGACTAAGACTGGGATGCCATTAAAGTTCATGTGCGTGTAAAGGCAGGCGTCCCAATAATTCTGGTAATATATATATATAGTATATTGTATAAGCACTCCTCACATGTCAAAACATTGACAAAACACATCAAACATTATTTGTCAATATATCCAGGCTAGCTCAAGTTAAATACACACCAACTGAACAGGTCTGGTCATTTGATGACCGTTGCTGCATTGTTTAGTTAAGGAGTTTTTCTTAATATATCCCTCCCATTTGCCAGGAGTTGGCAACTAGTGTATTTGTAGAGTGATTATTAAATTCAGTACAGTATTATCACAAGGAGTTTCTTCAAACTCTAACTTGTCTGAATGCAGAATGCCAAGATTAAGCTGGTTTGCTCACTGCACCCAATAGTGAATTGGCTCTGGTCTAAACTGGCCCCAGCATGTACATATGTGAGATATGGACCTTAGAATGTTAACTTCTTGAGGGCAGGGGCTAATGTGAATGTATAGTATGTAAAGCAAGGCATAAACTGTTGAAACTGGTGCTGTAGAAATACCTGTAATTATTATTATTATTGTTATTATTATACAGGAATTTATATAGCGCCAACAGTTTGCGCAGCGCTTTACAACATGAGGGCAGACAGTACAGTTACAATACAATTCATTACAGGAGGAATCAGATGGCCCTGCTAATTAGAGCTTACAATCTAAAAGGGAGTGTCAAGTAATACAAAAGGTAATAACTGTGGGGGATGAGCTGATGGCGAAAATAAAAGTACAGTTTTACAGATGCTTGAGAGGGGATATGATATCAATGTACAAATACCATACTGGTGACCCTAGCAAGGGGAAAAAACTATTCAGTGAAAAGAAATTTAAAAAGACACATGGTGGCCATTCACTAAAAATGAAAGAGAAGCAGTTTAACCATAAACTGCGTAGAGAGTTCTTTACTGTCAGAGCAGTAAGGATGTGGAATTTTCTTCCACAAGCAATGGTATCAGCAGGGAGGGTCGATAGTTTAAAAAAACTATTAGATTGGCACCTTAAAGCAGAGTTCCGCCCAAAAAAAAAACTTAAAGTCAGCAGCTACAAATACTGCAGCTGCGGACTCTTAATATATGGACACTTAACTGTCCAGGGTGCCCGTGATGTCGGCAGCTGAAGCCGATCTGTCCGTTGGCATTCGGGTGCTTGCCGCCGCCATCTTCGATAAGGCTTCACTTCCTGGTTCCCTACTGCGCATGTGCGAGTCACGCTGCACGTCCTCACTGGTCCCTGCTATCTTCTGGGACCTGTGTGTCTCCCAGAAGACAGCGGGGCGACAGAGTAGGCGCCGGACGTGGTGTAGGTCCCCGCGATCACTGCAGTGATCTATGCCAGGAAGAGGGAGCAAATACCTGTATTACACAGGTATCTGCTCCATCCTCCCTCCTGAAAGGTGCCAAATGTGACACCGGAGGGGGGGGGGGGGAATTCCAAAAAAAGTAAATTTTTAACCTTAGATTGATGCTCATTTTGTCTAGGGGAATCGGGTAGTTTTTTTAAAATCGAAGCAGTACTTACCGTTTTAGAGAGCAATCTTCTCCGCTGCTTCTGGGTATGGGCTGCGGGACTGGGCTTTCCTATTTGATTGACAGTCTTCCGACAGGCTTCCGACGGTCGCATCTATCGCGTCACGATTTTCCGAAAGTAGCCGAACGTCGGTGCGCAGGCGCCGTATAGAGCCGCACCGATGTTCGGCTTCTTTCGGCTACTCGTGACGCGATGTATGCGACAGTCAGAAGCCTGTCAATCAAATAGGAACGCCCAGTCCCAAAGACCATACCCGGAAGCGGCGGAGAAGATCGCTCTCTAAAACGGTAAGTACGGCTTCGATTTTAAAAAAAACTACCCGATTCCCCTTAACAAAATGAGCCTCAATCTAAGGTTAAAAAAATGTTTTCGGGTGAACTCCCGCTTTAATGACCACAACATACAGGAATATACTACTATTTACATATACACACACACACACATCATAGATTCAATTGAATGGATTGGTGTCTTTTTTCAACCTCACCAACTACGTAAATATGTAATTATGTAACATTGCTAGCAAAAGATTTTTTTTTTTTTTTTTAACTTAAAGGGGTTGTAAAGGTTTGTTTTTTATTTTCTAAATAGGTTCCTTTAAGCTAGTGCATTGTTGGTTCACTTACCTTTTCCTTCCATTTCCCTTCTAAATGTTTTTTTTCTTTGTTTTCTTTGTCTGAATTACTCACTTCCTGTTGCTCCTCAGTAAGGTGTTCAGTAAGCTGTTCTCAATGACTTCCCACCGCTCAGATGATGGTGGAAAGCTTACTGAGGAGAAACAGGAAGTGAGAAATTCAAACAAAGAAAAAAAACTTTTAGAAGGGAAATTTAAGGAAAAGGTAAGTGAACCAACAATACATTAGCTTAAAGGAACCTATTTAGAAAATAAAAGACGAACCTTTACAACCCTTTTAAGCTTTAAAGTGGTTGTAAAACCTGTACATCCACTTTTACCTACAGGTAAGCTTATTTTAAGGCTTACTTGTAGGTGCTGGAAATATCTCCAAAACCTACAGGGTTTAGCAGATATTTACAATATACGTGCGCGCCGACGTCATCGGCGCATGCGCACTTTAGAAAGGGCACGATCGCGCCGTTTCTAAAGAGATCGTGCTGTGACTGGCAGTTCCCGCACGAGTGACATCACACGACTTAGCATAGCTGAAGTCCTTGGACCCGGAAGGAAGAGGGGTGAAGATGGACGCTTCCAACCAGCGGGAACAGCGGTGACATTGTAGGCTTTGTTTTCAGGTAAGTGAAACATAATGGGCTACTATGCGATGCATATAGTAGCCCATTATGCTTTACCTTTGCAGGGAAATAAAGAGGAATTAAAACCCTTCAGGGTTTACTTCCTCTTTAAGAGCTGTACACACTGGCCACGATGTTGCTTTGTCTAGTAATATTTATAACTTTTTGCCATAATGAAATTAAAGGATATGTATGTATGGTTATGTTGTTGTCAGATTTGAGTTATGAGGGCGATCCACACAGAGATATCTTGAGTTCTGTAGTTCTTTGAGTAGGTTGGATATCTGCTTGGTTGTGCACCATATTGTTTAGATAATCAGATGCATATTGATGGGATACCTCAACACAAAAGTTGTTTATCTTATTTTAATGAAGCCTGAGAAGGTTTATTTTTTTTTTATTACATTAATATGCTAAAGCTTATATGAGTTTTTAGTTGTGTTTACATCTATTTAAAGCCAAACAGTTGACAAATGAATACCTTCTCTTGTAGGAGGACAGAAATGTAATTTGCAGTGCTTTCATTTACTACTGGTTTGCCTTCACATAAGCTGTCTATTGTTCCAGCTGTCGTTGTTTGTTTGTTGTACTTTTATAATTGTTTTTCATTTCCACTCATCCTGACCATGCATCAGATGAGTGAGAGGTGAATGAAAAGAAGAGGGAGCACACGTGGCAGAAGCGCAAGGACTATATAAACAATTGTAATTGAAAATTAGAATTCTATTGAATAATAATCATAAACATGCACGATGAGTGAATTACATGGGCAATTTCATTGCACGCTAATTGGAAATTATATTTCTTAACAGCCAGCTCTTAATTCATGAAACATTAAAATCAACATGCTGAAAATAATTTGATTGTCAACAAGAGGTTAAATCCTTCAGTATCATGAGAACAAAACTGCCAGTGAATCCTGCAAAACAACATTGCTTGACAATCAAAAGACATGGACACATTGATGGATTTACTAAAACTGGGGAGTGCAAAATTTGGTGCAGCTCCGCATGGTAGCCAATCAGCTTCTAACTTCAGCTTCTTCAATTAAGTTTTGAAGAAAAAAGAATCGGCGTATCTACCTAATTAGCATATTCCTCACGTAAATCGACGGAAGCGCCACCTAGGGGCCAGCGTAAATATGCAGCCTAAGATACAACGATGTAAGACACTTACGCCAGTCAGATCTTAGGGAAATCTATGTGTAACTGATTCTATGAATCAGGCGCATAGATACGACGCCGCAACTCAGAGATACGACGGCGTATCTGGAGATACGACGGCGTATCTGGAGATACGCCGTCGTATCTCCTACCTGAATCCGGCCCTGAATGTTCACTGAGCTTTGTAAAGTAGATTAAAGTGGTACTAAAGGTTCACTTTAAAAGGAAAAAAATAACAAACATGTGGTCCCGATCGTCCTCTTCTGGGGTCCCATGGCGACTCTCTTGGCTCCTCCCCGCAATAGATAACCCCCTCTGGTATGGTCTCTCCTGAGGGATATTTGTCTTTATACAGCCTGGAAATAATTTTATTCAGATATAATTTTCCTTATGTGGATTGTGTGACTTTTCTATGTTAAAATAATACAAAGAGATTAAATATAATTGTTGGTGTCATTTAACCACTTCTCTACTTTGGGTGTTTTTCAGATTTGGTGTTTACAAGACTAAAACAGTTTTTTTTGCTAGAAAATTACTTAAAACCCACAAACATTATATATTTATTTTTTTCTAACACCCTAGAGAATAAAATGGCGATCATTGCAATACTTTTTGTCACACCATATTTGCGCAGCGGTCCTACAAGCGCACTTTTTTTGGAAAAAAAACATTTTTTTTAATTAAAAAATAAGACAGCAATAAATTTGGCCCAATTTTTTTATATATTGTGAAAGATAATGTTACGCCAAGTAAAATAGTACCCAACATGTCACGCTTACAAATTGCGCCCGCTCGTGGCATGGCGTCAAACTTTTACCCTTAAAAATCTCGATAGGCGACGTTTAAAAAATTCTATAGGTTGCATTTTTTGAGCTACAGAGTAGGTCTAGGGCTATAATTATTGCTCTCACTCTAACGATCGCGGCGATACCTCACTTGTGTCGTTTGAACACCGTTTTCATATGCGGGCGCTACTCACGTATGCGTTCGCTTCTGCGCACGAGCTCGTCGGGACGGGGGGCTTTAAAAAAAAATTTTTTTTTTTTCTTATTTATTTTTATTTATTTTATTATTTTTTACACTGGAAAAAAAAAATTATCACTTTTATTCCTATTACAAGGAATGTAAACATCCCTTGTAATAGAAAAAAGCATGACAGGTCCTCTTAAATATGAGATCTGGGGTCAAAAAGACCTCAGATCTCATATTTAGACTAAAATGCAAAAATAAAATAAAAAATTTGAAACTGTAATTTTTTCAAATGACAAAAAAAAATGTTTCTTTAAGAGGCTGGGCGGGACTGACATTTTGACGTCACTTCCGCCCAGCAGAGCTATGGGGACGGGCGAAGGAGATTTTTCCTTCAGTCTCATCCCCAGTCACCAGCCGAACGGTCCCGATCGCCTCCGCCGCTACCGACGGCTCCGGTAAGCGGCGGAGGGCGCGGGAGAGCGGCAGGAGGGGGCCCCTCTCCCGCTGCCGATAACGGCGATCTCGCGGTGAATCCGCCGCGGAGACCGGCGTTATCGTTAACAGAACCGCTGACACTAAAGATTGATACCTCGGTTGTGGCAGCAGCTGCTGCCGTTACCGAGATATCAATCTTTAAAGTTAGGCCGTATAAAGACGTACAGCGGTTTCGAAGTGGTTAATACTACGTCCTGCCCCTTCCTACTCCGTCCTACCAATTGGTGGGGGCACATTATGATTGGTGTGAACAGCTCTACTGCCATTTCACACATCTGCAGAAAAATAATTAATTATGTCCCGTACACACGATTGTATTTTCCGATGGAAAAAGTCTGATGAACTATTTCCATCAGATTTTCCGATCGTGTGTAGCCCCATCTGAGTTTTTTCATCGGAAATTCAAATGAATTCCATCGGAGTTTAGATATAGAACATGTTCTATATTTTACCAATGGAATTCCGATGTGATTTGGCCAGGCAAAAGCCTGATCGTGTGTATGTGGCATAAGATTTCCTCTTCACATAAAGAAGGATAGACAGTTCACCCAGTAGGTAGTTCAGCTCCCCAACATTTGCCAACATACTGGATGGACCAGCCGTTTAATGTTTGAATTAAGTCAAACAAAAGTACTGATTTTAACAAAAGCAACCAATCAAGTGATTATAAATTTAGAGTGGATACTGTGAATTAAATGTTCATTTATCTATGCTTTAATCTTTATAAATCTATATTCAGTACCATAGTGGGTGAATGAATGAATGACAGCTTTGGTTCCAACAGGAAATGTCACCACTTTTACTTTCATCCAATTTTTATCAATAGGCTACTATAATGTGAGAGTGACGTTCCTGAAGTCTGTTGTTTATCCTTTCCTCTCTCTGCTCCTGTATTACTAATCGCATTCAAATGTCCAGAGCAGGTTTTACCTGATTGGTGCCTGGAAGCAAATTCTTGCACTCTCAGAAGGACATAGAGCTGTGACAGTCTTTGCGACACGTTCAGGGAGCACGTGGGAACCGCCTGCAAGGCCTCCTCCCACTGCCCCTCCTCAAACGCTCCATATCATCGAAGGAAAAATTAATTCCCAAGTTTATCAAGACATTATGCAGGAGAACTTAAGGCCATCTGTCCACCAGCTGAAGCTCAACAGAAGATGGGTGTTGCAACAGGACAACGACCCAAAGCATAGAAGTAAATCAACAACATAATGGCTTAAAGGGGTTGTAAAGGTAAATCCTATGCATTAAGGTGAAAAAACATCCGACGGTACCGGCCCCCCCCCGAACCCCTGTTTTACTTACCTCACCCCTTGAAAGTCCCGCACGCGTCCCTGTGATCCTCTTCGGTTCCCAGCCTGGCCATTGATTGGCTAGGCTGGACGGATTGATAGCAGCGCAGCCATTGGCTTGTCGCTGCTGTCAATCACATCCAATGATGCGGCGCGCCGCTGTATCACGGGAGCGCGACGGCAAAAGCTTTCCACCATGCTCGCTCGCATGAAGGTGGAAAGCTTTTGCGAGGAGGAGCCGAGACAGCCACCAAGGGACCCCAGAAGACAGGATTCGGGGACACTCTGTGCAAAACGAGCTGCACAGTGGAGGTAAGTATAACATGTTTGTTATTTAAAAAAAATTTTTTGCCTTTAGTGTTCCTTTAAACAGAAGAAAATACGCCTTCTGGAGTGGCCCAGTTAGAGTCCTGACCTCACCCCGATTGAGATGCTGTGGTATGACCTCAAGAAAGCGATTCACACCAGACATCCCAAGAATATTGCTGAACTGAAACAGTTCTGTAAAGAGGAATGGTCAAGAATTACTCCTGACCGTTGTGCACGTCTGATCTGCAACTACAGGAAACGTTTGGTTGAAGTTATGCTGCCAAAGGAGGTTTAACCAGTTATTAAATCCAAGGGTTCACATACTAGTTCCACCTGCACTGTGAATGTTTACATGATGTGTTCAATAAAAACATGGTAACATTTAATTATTTGTGTGTTATTAGTTTAAGCAGACTGTGATTGCCTATTGTTGTGGCTTAGATGAAGATCAGATCACATTTTATGACCAATTTGTGCAGAAATCCATACCATTCAAAAGGGTTCACATACTTTTTATTACAACTGTATATCAAGGCAAAATGTATTAAAACATTTTGCTTGTCCTGCAAAACGCTCTCAAACCAAGTTACTCTCAAACCAAGGTTTTACTGTATCACTTTTGTTTGGACAGTCCCTTAACATTTGTAAATAAATGTATAAAATTGTTAAACAGCAATGGACACAGCAGGTTTTCACAACCAGGTATTCACACAATACACATTCTGTAAGCTATATCTTTGAATCACAATGTTATTGTATAATATCTGTAAATCCAATAAAATAGCCCAAGTAACACTCCACACTCTGAAAAATGATGGTTTTATGTGCAGCTCACCATCCTAAATCACTGCCATAAATTTATACTGCTGTCTTCACCTCTCTTACCTTCCATGCCCCTTGTCCATTCATCACTGTTCCCCAAATACCTCTGTTTCCACTCTCTCCGTTATTTATTACATCTTTTATTTATTTCACTTTCTCCACCTTCTCAAAGTGGCCCCAGTGTCAGATTGCTATCCATGTTTCTTGTTTCCTCCCTGTCTTTGAACAGAAGAGTATTGTTTATCAAAAAGTGTAAATCACCTCAAAGCTTCAGAATTTGGTTTGGAGAGTGAAGGAGTTCATACAGGACAGTGTCTGACTCTTCCATCACATGTAAGATCTTCAAGTCATTGTTTCTTCATTCCATATGCTTAACCAATGGCAGACATAAAGGGAAATTGAATGAGATTAATGGGATTGCATACCCGATTAGGCACCCCTATAACCAAAATAATACCCAAAAAATCTAAAATAGAAAAGGTTAATTAAATAAAACAAACCATCCTAAAAAATATTAGGCCACACCCCTTTACTGGGGTTAAAAACATATAAAGTAAAATCAATAAACTTTATAACCATAAATAAACCAACATTTTTTTTTTTAAATATCAAACACCAAATCTCAGTGTCTCTAGTGCTCCTCTATAGAGTGAGCCACCTTAAAGCAAAACTCCACCCAAAAGGGTAAGTTCCACTTTAAAGTGGAGTTCCGCCAATTTTTTTTTAAAGTCAGCAGCTACAAATACTGCAGCTGCTGACTTTTAAAATAAGGACACTTACCTGTCCAGGGCGCCCGTGATGTCGGCAACCAAAGCCGATCTATCGCTCGGCTCTCAGATGCTGCCGCCGACTCTCAGCGCACAATCCCACTGGTCCCTGCTGTCATCTGGGATCTGTGTGTCTCCCACAAGACAGCGGGGGGGGGAGCGGAGAAGGCGCCAGAAGTGGCGTAGATATCCATCTCGGGTATCTATGCCCAGAAGTGGAAGCAATATACCTGTATTACACAGGTATCTGCTCCCCCCTTCCCCCTGAAAGATGCCAAATGTGACACCGGAGGGTTCCATTTTTGGGTTGAACTCCACTTTAAGTATTCCTTTCCCCCACTATGCCACATGTGGCATGCCATTTTTTTGGGGGGTACCTAGTTTTGACAGGTACCTGCTCCCACTTCTGCTCGGACCCCATCAGCCCATTCCCCCCTACAAGTGAAAAAAATAAAGAAAAAGTTGCGCTAATCCTGTGAAAAAATAAATAATAAATATAGCAGCCAGCACCAACAATGGAACAATGTTGTATACAAAAATAAAAAATAAATAAGTGCAGCGCTAAATTGCATAAGGTAAGAACCATATATACAAAATATTCTCTGCAAATGCAAACTAATCAATATACACCTATTGGGATTTTTTTTTTTGATTGAGCAATTATCAGTGACGCAGTGCCGTACCAAAAAAATGGCCTGGTCAGGAAGTGGGTAAATCCTTCCAGGGCTGAAGTCGTTAAACACAAAAAAGGCTGAAACTCTGCTTTAAGATAGAATGTGTGTTAGTGGCCGGATCACCAGGTGAATACAAAGGGGAACAAAATGAAAAAGTCTAATAAAAGAAAACAAATGCAACCACAACATTTAAGGGTTGGTAAGTTGCAATATATTAAATACTGTATTTATTCGTGTATAACGCGCAAAATTTTATACCCAAAAAAAATTCCAAAGTTTGGGTGCGCGTTATACACGAGGACTCAGTGGCGGCCGGTCCATTGAGGGCGCAGGCGAATTGTGAGTTCGCACTGCGCCTTTCCTGGGCTGCAGCCGCTCACTGTACACGAGGGTGAAGAAAAAAAAACGTCCCCACGTCGCGTACAGTGGGCGGCCCGAACTGGGGGTGAGAATTCCTTACTGTATAGTCGCCGCTTCAGTTCCTCGCCCGTAACGGTAAGCATTGCTTTTGTTAAGCATTGCGGTTGTCCCGATACCATTTTTCTGTCAGTCCCCGGGTGCAATGTTATACTTTTGTATCACCTTGCCCCCCCCCGCCACCGCCGCTACCGCTTAAGGCTATTATTATTTTTTTGATGCTGTACATACCTTTTGTACAGCATATTCACCCGTGCATCCGGGTTGCGAGTCCCGCGGGAGTGGGCGTTCCTGACATGTCTGTGATTGATGTTTTGCCCAAAAACGAGCTCCCCCCCCGTCGCGTAAGCCGCGTCACGATTGGCAAAAGGAGCCGAACGGCGATGCGCATGCGCAGTATAGCGCCGACTCGCCTTTCGGCTCCTTTCGCCAACCGTGACGCGGCTTACGCAACGGGGGGAGCTCGTTTTGGGCAAAACGTCAATCACAGACGTGTTAGGAACGCCGCGGGACTCGCAACCCGGATGCACGGGTGAATATGCTGTACAAAGGTACCGGTATGTACAGCATCAAAAAAATAATAATAGCCTTAATCGGATTGTAATGTGGGGGGGCAGTGTAATAAAAATTAACTCGAGAAGAATGGGAACAACTCTTTGGTGTATCTGATGATGAATCTGACTTTGAAGCATTTTAAATAAATATTGTTACCAGTAATTTTATTTCAGTATTGTTTTTATACCAGTTTATACCAGTTTACATTGTCAATAAATGTTTTTTGGCAATTTTAATGATTTTATACCGATTTTTAATCGAAAATTAGGGGTGCGCGTTATACACGGGTGCGCGTTATACTCGAATAAATACGGTACTTGTTTTTCAGTTTAAGGCTGCTTTTACACTGAGGCGTTTTGCAGGCGCTATAGCACCTGCAAAGCACCTTGAAAGAGCCTCTCCTTTCACTCCAATGTGAAAGCCTGAGGACTTTCACACTGGAGCGGTGCGCTGGCAGGACGGTAAAAAAAGTCCTGCTAGCTGCACCTTTGCAGAGTAGTAGGAGCGGTGTAGGAGCTCCCAAAGCGCCCCTACCCATTAAAATCAATGGGCAGTGCCACCTAACCAACGGCAAAGCGCAGCTGTTTTAACCCTTTTTCTACCACTTTTTCGACCACTGTCAGTTTCAGGTCCGAATTCAGACAAAAATTTGGGCTGAAATCAGACCCGAAACTGTGAATGGAGACGCAGGGAACTTCTGCTGTGAGCCGCTTCTTCAGGGTGAACCCAGGCTAAGACTTTTTACATCACTCTTCTTTAATATACTGTATATCTACAGAAACAAAGATATGACTATGCATGCAGCCAAGACAAAGGGAGAAAGCAAAGCATTAAGTCAGTAGGCATTACTAAGAAGATAGAGACAGCAGAGGATGCATTTGACTTACTAAAGCCAATAAAAACACAAATGATAGTTCTAATTCTCTTGAAGGATGCTAGATAATAGGAATACAAGTTTTGAAAGAGAAAGAGAAACGATAATGGACACTAAGAGGTTTCTTTGTCAAAGAAGAGTAAATCAGTAATTGGATGCAAAAGGAAGTAGACAGATGAGACAGCAATTAACAAGAGAGGTGGGGTCAAAGAGAGGTTATGTTGTCGTTAGAATCTTTTTTAGCCTAAGAACTGAAAAGTAGTTGCCATCTAATGCATGTTTTTCATGTGTGATTCAGATTCCCTGAGGTGATGTCACGTAAAATGCAGAAAAGAGCCCTGTATTCTGATTCTGAGCAGCTCTAAGCTGCAGCCTCCTGGATTGACATAGAATTGAAAATGTATGACGGGGGAAACATAATATATACAGTATCTCTACAACACATGTACACTGGCCCATGGGTTATAACTTCATTAAAGTGAAGTTCCACCCAAAAAAACAACTATATCCCGGCACATGCAGAACACTATCAACAAGTTAAATAGCCACATCAACAAAAAAAATTTGTGTAAATACCGTAGATTTGCTTTTTTAGCTGCCACTTCCAGGCTTTCCCTCCCGCGGGATTAGGCGTTCCTACTCCTTACCCCGATACCGCAATGTCATCTGGGAGCTTGCTGCAATGTCTTCTGGGAGTACAGTGTCATGTTTCCCAGGAGACAATGCGGAATGCCGTCCTGCCAAATATCTCGAGATTTCATCACAACGGGGTGTGAACTTTTAATAACGCCGCTCATTGTGATGGCAACACCCATGGGCGTCCGCTCAATAGGGCAAGGGGGGGGCAATTGACCCCCCTAAAAAATCGAGAAGGTGTTGAAGAGCCTCGCGGCTGTGGGCTGTCTGAGCAGTGCCGGGCCGGATGTCGCACAGGCACAGTGAGCAGAGTGAAGCCGCCTCCCAATCCAGTGTTTATGTGTACACAGGGGAAGGGAATCTGCTGCCTGCGCCATGCTGATGGCTGATCTGAGGTACTGAATGGGATGGGTGGAGGGGGGGGGTCCCTCTGTGCTGAAGGGGGTTTTGTACTGAATGGGGGGTCCATCTGTGCTGAAGGGGGGTCTGTACTGAAAGGGGGGGGTCCATCTGTGCTGAAGGGGGGTCTGTACTGAAGGATGGTATGTGCTGAAGGGGGGTCCATCTGTGCTGAAGGGGGGTCTGTGCTTAAAGGGGGTCCATCTGTGCTGAAGGGGGGTCTGTGCTGAATGGAGGGGTCTGTGCAGAATGGGGGTCCATCTGTGCTGAATGGAGGGGTCTGTGCTGAAGGGGGGGTCCATCTGTGCTGAATGGAGGGGTCTGTGCTGAAGGGGGGTCTGTAAATTCTCTAGGCTATATTTATATGGACATGGAGTGAAGCATGGAGTTAAGCTGAGTGGAGCAATTTTACACTGCCAGCTGCCGCATTTTTGGTAAAGCGGCGCTAAAAAGTGGCGCTTTACCATCATTTTAGCTGCGGTATTCGGCCGTTAGCGGGCGCTTTTAACCCCCGCTAGTGTTTGAAGAAAGGGTTAAATGCAATCGTGTATCGCCGCTGCTGAAGCGCCCCCCTCTGAAAAAATTTGAGCGGACGCCAATGGCAACACCATAAACACTGCGCAGGCACGAGATACAGCAGTGAATGCTGGGAGATGAGCATTCACTGCTTCCAGGAAATGATTGCTTGTGGACTTCACAATGCCCACAAGCAAAATGGAAACTGCCAGGAAAGGATTTTAAAAGTTCTTCTTTGCCATGGAAACGAACAGGGGATATATGCAGACACCAAACAAGTGAGTATAAGTTTGTATTGTAAAACCCCTTCATAAAAATAAAAAAAAAGATTTGCCGCGGAAACTCCGCTTTAAGTTCAAATAAATACCAGCTGATCTTTCATAAATCTAGTGTTCTCTTAACTTTCTGTAATGAGTTAAAAAAATAGGTGGGGGAACCCTTGATATGACGTTCAGGTTTTAAGTGATCCACTGCCAAACATTGCTATAGCTACAGCTCAGATCTTAGCTTGGTGGTTAGTGGAATTTAAGCACACTAATCAGTGTCCACTGGGAAAATGTCTCCCTTAACCGCTTCAGCCCCGGACCATTTTGGTGGTCAAAGACCAGGCCACTGCGATTCGGCACTGCGTCGCTTTAACTGACAATTGCGTGGCCGTGCGACGTGGCTCCCAAACAAAATTGAGGTCCTATTTTTCCCACAAAAAGAGCTTTCTTTTGGTGGTAATTAATCACCTCTGTGATTTTGATTTTTTGCACTACCGTGTTTCCCCGAAAATAAGACCGGGTCTTATATTAATTTTGGCTACAAAAATCACACTAGGGCTTATTTTCAGGGGATGTCTTATTTCTTTACGCTATGTACAATAATCTACATTTATTCAAATACAGTCATGTCATCATGACGATCTTAGAGTGGTTGTAACCCCAAAAAGAAAAAAAATATATCCTGATCCTTTAAAGCATGATAGCCAGCACAGTGACCCGCCGTAGCTCTTCTGCACTCGGAGCACTGCAGAGGAAGGGACCACTGACGTTGGAGAGGAAAAGATCTCCAGCCGGTCACGTGAGCGCCCAGCGGCACTGTAAGTAAGGTATTTTCCAAAACAAAGTTACAAAAAGGAGACACACTGCACATTATATAATCTTTTTACAAAACGGATTACGTTTTTACGACGACTTTAACTAGGGTTTATTTTCGGGGTAGGGCTTATATTGCAGCCATCCCCAAAAATAACGCTAGGTCTTATTTTCGGGGTAGGGCTTATTTTCGGGTAAACAGGGTATAAACAAAAAAAAATTGAAAATTTTGAAACAAATGCAATATTTTTTTACTTTTTGCTATAATAAATATCCCCAAAAAATATATAACAAAAACATTATTTTTCCACAGTTTAGGCCGATACGTATTCTTCTACATATGTTTGGTAAAAAAAAATCGCAATAAGCGTTTACTGATTGGTTTGCGCAAAAGTTATAGCTTCTACAATATAAGGGACTGTTTTATGGCATTTTTATTAATACTTTATTTTTACTAGCTATGGCGGCGATCAGAGATTTTTATCATGAATGTGACATTATGGTGGACACATCGGCCACTTTTGACACCGTTTTGGGACCATTGTCATTTTTACAGTAATCAGTGCTATAAAAATGCACTGATTACTGTAAAAATTACACTGGCAGTGAAGGGGTTAACCACTAGGTGGCACTGCAGGGGTTAAGTGTTCCCTAGGGAGTGATTCTTACTGTTAGGAGGCGTGGCTACGCGTGACACGTCACTGATGACCATTCCCAGATTTGGGAACGGTCATCAGTGACAGTGTCAGTAGGCAGAATAGGAAAATGCCTTTTTACAAAGGCATTCCCCTGTTCTGCCCATGCCGACCGCAATCGCGGGACTCCCGGGAACAACGATTTCCCGGAACACGCGCGAGCCCGCTGGGCGGCAGATTTAAAGGGACGTACCTGTACGCCAATCTGCCTGCCCGTGCCATTGCGTCAACGTAAATAGTCGTGCGACGGTCGGCAAGTGGTTAAAGATAACAGAAAATAAAAAAATTACTGGTAACGTACCTGAGAGGCAAAAAATTGCTCAGTGTTCAAGGAACTCCTATTAACCTCTGGAGGAACCCTGGCTGAGAAAGGCTACTGCGGGCAGTGATGAAGCACACCCAGATGACTTAGTGTGCTAGCATTTCAAATAAAGCTTGTCATACATGATTTATTATTTTTTGTTTAACCAGCAGGTAGAACAAGAAAAACAAAAAATAATGGATTGTGTGGATGGAGGAATCTTCCCTGCAGGAGCATTGTATTCTGACAGGGGGACTCTCCACTGGAGCATTGTATTCTTACAGCAGGACGATATACAGAAGGTCTTGGAATTTGGAAGCTCAGAGAGATTTTGGGTGGCAAAGGGCCTCCAACCCTGACTACCGGTACTGTGGTCCTGGAGCGGTTAACCCACCTGTGAGAGATCGCTGAAAATGGCAGTAAGCAGTCACCATGAGGTGTGGAGCTAGACACACTTGTTAGAAGGAGCTTTGGATTACGTGGGCTTCTGAGATGCTGCTGAACTGTGGTGATCTTTTCTTTGGATTCCTAAAGCGGGCAAGGACTTTAAACCCTGTTGTGGGTTAACGTTTTATACTGGCGGTGAGCTGAAGTTTTGTTTTTATACTTGAGGATGATGGACTGTTTTGTTTTCATGCTGAAGAAAGCATTTTTTGTTTGATGGATCCCCAAATATCACATGGTATATGCTGTACACTATGAACTTGTTTATACATACTTTTAATAGTTTTTTTTTATAAAAATCTTTTTTTTTGTAACAATTTTTACTTGGTACTATGAAAGTCTAATTTGTGTATCTTTTTTCTAGGTTGTACAGTATTATCTTTAGGAATGTATGTTACATAACCCCAATTATCTAATACTTCTATAATATCCTTGTGGGTGGTGCCCATACAGGGTTGAGGAGAAAGTGCTCACTAGTGCCCCCCACTAGAGTGGGCTGGGTCTATTTCCTAATGAAAATGGTGTTAAAGGCAGCACTCCAAGCGATACTCCTCCACACATAAGTAGCTCCTTGTGATCCATAGCCCAACTTCTATAACACCTTACATTGTACACCTCAGACAACAGTTCATCATTACACTACATAACTCTTTTCTCTTTATGATTGTGCAACATTTCTGAGCTGATGCCATGGAGCTCACACCGGACTCCACCAGACCAGTAACCAGTCACCTCATCCCAGTGTCATTGATTTTTATCTTACACTTGAATACTAGCAAGCTTAAAGCGGAGTTCCGGACACAATTTCACTTTTTAAATATAAATACCCCTGTAATACACAAGCTTAATGTATTCTAGTAAAGTTAGTCTGTAAACTAAGGTCAGTTTTGTTAGGTTGTTACAGCATTTAGACACTTTATAAAATAGAAATTGACTGGGGCCATCTTAAGTGTGGGCATCATGAAGCCAGACTGTATGACTTCCTGGATTTCAGCCTTGCACATGCTCAGTGCTGCACAAACAGTGTACTGTCCAAGTCACATGATTCTTCGAGACTGGGGAGTGCACAGACTATTGGAAAGTTACACCCACTACATTCCCAGGAGTCTGTGCGGTGTAGGTTAGAAAGCTTAAGCACCTAGGTGCAGGAAGTGGGAAGATTAACTATGCGGCCTAGCAACAACACTTTGAAGGCATCTAAAAAAAAAAAAAAAAATTCTTAAAGGACTAATGACATTTTTTTAAAACTACTGATGTAATGTTATATTTATGGGTGGAACTCCACTTTAACTTCATACATATTCCAAGCTTATTCTTTCCTGAGGCCTCACTCATCTTCCATGACTTCCAGGCTGGGTCCCTAGAACGCCCTATGCCATAAGTCACCCGCAAGTCGGCCACAATTTCAAGTATTGGGATTCCAGTCGACAGGGAAGGAGCATACATGCTCCTTCACTGGCAGGGCCTTCCTATGCCAAGACACAAAGCTTCCCAACCACCTGCCTGCTTATATACTAGACACCAGTACTGTAGTCATTGACAACAGCAATATGGCCTCCTCTGAATAGCTTCACTGCACGTCAGACGTGTACTATATCTTCTCTATCTTGTCTTGTCCCCAGGTGAACCCTATTCTGAGATATGCCATGCATGCACCCCTTTAAAACTGTCCTAAAGTGAATCAAACCAGGTAAAGTTATGTAACTAATACATTTCTTTACTGGATTAGTAGGAATACAAATGAATAGTTCAACGTGGATATTTCCTTTACAAGTTCTTCTAAGTGCCCCTTAGAACCAATTAGATTTTTTCCTGGTACCCCTGCCCCATGAGGTAGTAAAACCTTATATAGGTCAGAAAAGTCCTTTAGATCCTTTAAATCAAAATCACGAGTCATGAGTCATGATTTCCACAAGGGGTGATTAAGTGGAAAGTAATGGAATCACATCCTTAGCATAATACTTGTTCCTTATATGGGGTAACCTACAACCAAACCTCTGGCCAACTTACTTAGAGCGGCACCCCTGGGAGGTGGTTCCCTACATGTTTACGTGTTTGCACCAGCAGAGGGTGGTACCTCCCCAAAAAGCACGGGAAAACCTAGGCAGCAGTGTTAACCCTTGCTTCTCAGGACTTACCAACTCTGCAGGGCAGAAAAACTTAACAGTTCAATGAACTCACATTGCAATACAAGAATTAAACCAATACATATTAACTTGAAAACAAAACACTTACTATAACATGATACCTAACATAAAATCCCAAGCAGTATTTTAAGCCCTCCTTGCAGGACAACATAATTCCACCTATCCCCCACTAATCTCTGTCCCTCTCTACATATATACTGTTCATAATTTTTTTTCTCAAGTATATACATGCCGTTGCCTTGACTCCAAAGTGCCTGCCCTATAAAGGCTGTTGGGGAACAAGGGGGGTTATCCTCAAAAGAGATACTCCGACTTAACTGCTGTTCAGTCTGTGTGTAACTTTGGAAACGATCCTCAAAAGGCTTTTTCCAAAGTTACACAGAAGATCCAGCATGTGTAATTGAATTACACTGCCTAATTTTAGGATGCAGTACCGCATCCGCCGCTGGGGGCATTTCGAGTCGAAATGCCGTTGCTAGTATGCAAATTAGCACTTAAGGCGATCCACAAAGCTTTCTAGCTTCCTTTTTGCGCCGTAAGTGTTATTTTGCAAGTGTAAAATTAGGGCTCGTTTTACAAAGTGTAAAGTTAGTAACACCTTGTAAAGGCCCATTCCAGCGACGGCATTTGGTATGCTTTCCCGAGGGAGAACTCCACGGCAATTTGTAAAAAACAAAACCGGCATGGGTTCCCCCCCAGGAGCATACCAGGCCCTTAGGTCTGTCATGGGTTGTAAGGAGACCCCCCCACGCCGAAAAATTTACGTAGGGGGTCCCCCTACAATCCATACCAGACCCGTATCCAAAGCACGCTACCCGGCCGGCCAGGAAGGGAGTGGGGACGAGCGAGCGCCCCCCCCCTCCTGAGCCGTGCCAGGCCGCGTGCCCTCAACATGGGGGGGTTGGGTGCTCTGGGGCAGGGGGGCGCACTGCGGGCCCCCCCACCTCAGAGCACCCTGTCCCCATGTTGATGAGGACAGGACCTCTTCCCGACAACCCTTGCCATTGGTTGTCGGGGTCTGCGGGCGGAGGCTTATCGGAATCTGGGAGTCCCCTTTAATAAGGGGGCCCCCAGATACCGGCCCCCCACCCTAAGTGAATGGATATGGGGTACATCGTACCCCTATCCATTCACCTGGAGGCAAAAAGTAAAATGTAGTAAACACACAACACAAGGCTTTTTAAAATAGTTTATTATTCTGCTCCGGAGGCCCCCCTGTCTTCGTTATTAGCTCAATTACCAGGGGGGGCTTCTTCTTCCACTCTCCGGGGGTCTTCTTCGCTCTCCGGGGGTCTTCTCCGCTCTCCGGGGGTCTTCTCCGGACTCCGGGGGGCTTCTTCCATCTTCTCCCCTCTTCCGCTCTTGACTCGGCGAACCCCGGTTCTTCTTCAGCTCTCCGGTGCCTTCTTCTTCAGCGCTGGCTGCCTGCTATGTTTGTGTGTTAGCTCGATTTCAAACAGGCAGCCGGCGCGGTCTTCTGTGGCGTCATCTTCTCTTCTGGTCTTCTGTTCTTCCGATGTTGCCTCGTCGCCTGTTGTCGCTGTAATGATGGAAGCGCGCCTTGCATCACATTTATATAGGCATCACCGTCCCATCATGCTCCGGCAGGTACCCACGTGGTGGGTGCCTACCCACGTGCACCCACCACGTGGGTACCTACCGGAGCATGATGGGACGGTGATGCCTATATAAATGTGATGCAAGGCGCGCTTCCATCATTACAGCGACAACAGGCGACGAGGCAACATCGGAAGAACAGAAGACCAGAAGAGAAGATGACGCCACAGAAGACCGCGCCGGCTGCCTGTTTGAAATCGAGCTAACACACAAACATAGCAGGCAGCCAGCGCTGAAGAAGAAGGCACCGGAGAGCTGAAGAAGAACCGGGGTTCGCCGAGTCAAGAGCGGAAGAGGGGAGAAGATGGAAGAAGCCCCCCGGAGTCCGGAGAAGCCCCCCCGCAGAGCGGAGAAGACCCCCGGAGAGCGGAGAAGACCCCCGGAGAGTGGAAGAAGAAGCCCCCCCTGGTAATTGAGCTAATAACGAAGACAGGGGGGGCCTCCGGAGCAGAATAATAAACTATTTTAAAAAGCCTTGTGTTGTGTGTTTACTACATTTTACTTTTTGCCTCCAGGTGAATGGATAGGGGTACGATGTACCCCATATCCATTCACTTAGGGTGGGGGGCCGGTATCTGGGGGCCCCCTTATTAAAGGGGACTCCCAGATTCCGATAAGCCTCCGCCCGCATACCCCGACAACCAATGGCAAGGGTTGTCGGGAAGAGGTCCTGTCCTCATCAACATGGGGACAGGGTGCTCTGGGGTGGGGGGGCCCGCAGTGCGCCCCCCTGCCCCAGAGCACCCAACCCCCCCATGTTGAGGGCACGCGGCCTGGCACGGCTCAGGAGGGGGGGGGGGCGCTCGCTCGTCCCCACTCCCTTCCTGGCCGGCCGGGTAGCGTGCTTTGGATACGGGTCTGGTATGGATTGTAGGGGGACCCCCTACGTCAATTTTTCGGCGTGGGGGGGTCTCCTTACAACCCATGCCAGACCTAAGGGCCTGGTATGCTCCTGGGGGGGGAACCCATGCCGTTTTTTTCTTTGAAAATGGGCATGGAGTTCTCCCTCAGGAATGCATGCTGCTGTCATTTTTTTTATCCCCGACGCAACTTTAAGCCGTCGCGATCCTCAAAACTCGGCGTAACGTAACTTCGCGCATGCGCAGTACGGCCGGCGCGCATGCGCAGTACGGCCGGCGCGGGAGCGCGCCTCATTTAAATGGGACTCGCCCCATTTGAATAGGAACGCCTTGCGCCGGCGGAATTTTAGTTACACAGCCTGAAATTTCTAGATAAGTGCTTTGTGGATCAGGCACTTAGGTAGAAACTTTAAGGCAGTGTAACTTAAATTGGATTTTTTAAGTTACGTCAGGTTTTTGTGGATCTGGCCCCTGGTACTAGGGGCATGCCTACATCAATACAAACTGATGTCCCAGCAGCTGCCTCTTCAAGTATTTAAGAAGCCTGCCATTGCTGATGTCACAGGGAGGAAAACAAATAGTTTCTTGCTGAAGTAACAAGGAAATAAAAGAATAATGCTGGGATGTGATCTAGAAGGGGGAGGGAGGTCTGGGGGTAAATGTGGGTAAACCTGGACATAAACTTTAACTACATGGAGTGCCATAAGAGATCACTCACCCAATTCAGATTTTATGGCCAGGTCTGACGAACATTGGTATGTTCAAAGGCTGCCCTTGATCATGGCTGACACGTCAGAGCTTTCTCAGGGGGAAAGTATATCGGCCAGGATAGATTTATGTATTTATCGGCTGATCACAATTTCCTTTCTCTGTGAGAGGCATATGATAGTGAAGATAAAATAAGCCAGTATGTCATTCAGCCTGCCAGTAAACACACACAATAAAAAAAAAAAAAAAAAAAAGACTTATGTGGTTCTCCTTCACAGCAATTCAACTCATAGTTATAAACAATGCTGCATTTTACACTTTTTTTTTTTTTAAAGTAAAATCTTTTTTTTTTTTTTTTTAGCACCTGCATCTGAATCTCAACACTGCAAGTCTTTCCACTGGCCCTGTATTACCAGAAAGTTAGGTAATGTGTAAGTCAGTGTAAAAGCATATGATTAAAAATTGTGTTCATCTCTACACATAGATCAATTTTAGAAAAAAATCATTATATAAGAGAGGTTTGGACTTATTATTAACTTTGTTATTGGTGATAATGAAATTCTAGATCTAATATTGTAGGTGAGCACAAATCAGTCCGTATATGATCAGCTTTAGACATGGAAATTACAAATACTTACATCATAAGGATAAGCTGGTAAGCTATGCCCTTGTCTTCAGACTGCTTACCGTGACAATAAGTTATTGGTAATAGCCCCAAGTTTTAATAAAAATACATAAGGTGAGTTTTACTCAAAGCATTTAACCATTTAAAGGGGATTTATATTTGCATGTTTGACTCTGGAGACATTAAAAGTTGTTCCCTGGCACAGAAGCCCATATTTCAGTCTTCAATGAACAGGTACCTACACATGGTTTTATGGTAATATGAATGTTTTTTTTCATGAATGTTCTGCTAAAGTGGCTCCTCTAACACTGGCTCCTTTCTGATTAATAACCCCTTTCTCTTGCTAATATCATTTGAATATTTGTATTAAATATCCGGTGACCCCGGCAGATAATGGAACCGCCAGTGTTAGCATTACCTTTACCGGCAACAAGACTCCCTCTGGTGACACAATGTCTTTGCTAACATAATCCTCTTTGGTCACGTGACTGCTCAATGGTTATATAACTCATTGCGGTAAAAAGTGGCACCCCTGTGCTTAACAAAAGCCCACAGATAATGTGAATACCTCTTACATAGTAAGACCTCTATCAGGGTGATGCATCTAGTAATGTGAATCCTTAGATACTGTTACATGCAGTTGCATAGCTCACTTTGAAATGTGTCCTTGGGTACCACAGTCACTTCATTATCCTAAATTTATTGGCAATTAGTCGGTTATTAAAAAAACCCTTGAGATACAAAATGTTCAAGTTTTCTTAAAGCATCATTTATGAATGCTCCATTCTGAGCACATTATTATTATTATTATTATTATTATTATTATTATTATTATTATTTTGTAATTCTGTCATTCCCTAGCATGTAAACATGGCCCTATAGTGTTCATTTTTTGTGTACCAGAAACCAGTTTTTGGCTATATAACCAAACTAACTTTCAACGCTGTTGATATTCTTTAAAATATTCACAAAAAATGCATTGAAAGTGAAATTTGGCCCTGGTTACTTAATAATGCTAAAGATATAGAGTGTAGGTTGTGTCTGGTCAATAGGATAAACTTAAAGGGAACCTTGCACTTCAAGTAAAATCTGTTTATTTAGTGTGCACCCCTTCCCCCTTGGTAAAATGGTGCATTAAATTTCATACTGCAGGGGGTGACATCACCATCCTGCTGATGTCAGGGGGAATGCTGATAAGCCCAGATTTCCCAAGAAGACAATGGAGCACAGTGCTGGATCATCTTTTCACAAGACTTCCCAGGATCTCACCAAAAGGATGATGACCTACATGCCACAGGAGGAAGCTGTGAGGAAGATATTATCTAACTTTTGATCCCCACAGGCTGCTTTTTTTGCAGTTAAATTAAGCAATTTAACAAGGGGAAGGGGGCCACACTAAATAATTGGACTATGCTTGAAGAAATAAGGACATTTAAAAGAAAAATCGAAGGATGAGGTAAGTGAAGGAGGACTGCACTAAGGTAAAGGAAGCTATTTAGGGAAAAAAAAGTTTTCCTTTACAACCCCTTTAAAAGCCTTCCAGATCCCAAGCTTTATGCCGCGTACACACGATCATTTTTCAGCATGTCTAAAAAACTAAGTTTTCCCAACTTCATCATTAAAACGATGTTTTTTAAAAATGGCACTTTAAAGGGGAAGTATCATTCGCCTTTGGGCTGCTTTAGCTGATTCCGTGTTAGTAAAAGAAGATTCGCGCTTTTCTGTCTGTTACAGCGTGATGAATGTGCTTACTCCATTATGAACGGTAGTTTTACCAGAATGAGCACTCCGTCTCATAACTTGCTTCTGAGCATGCGCATGTTTTTTTCGTCATTTTAGCCCACACACGATAATTTTTTTACAACCTGAAAAACGACATTGTTTAAAACGGCGTTACGATCATTTTAAATGACATTTTTGAAAAACAAATTTTTTTTCATGCTGAAAAGGAATTAGGCTCTACATAAACATTCACAGTACACACACGAGGATTTACCAGTGTGGACTCAAGGTGTGATGGAGAGTTGCTTATCCTAAATAGAAAGAATCTGGTGTTGCACATATATTATTATTATTATACAAGATTTATATAGCGCCAACAGTTTGTGTAACGCTTTACAACATTAGAGCAAAAAGTACAGTTACAATACAATTCAATACAGGAGGAATCAGAGGTCCCTGCTCGTTAGAGCTTACAATCTAAAAGGGAAGGTCAAGTGATACAAAAGGTAATAACTGTGGGGGATGAGCTGATGAATAAAATGAAAGTACAGTTGTTAGGTGGAGGCAGGATAGGCTTCTCTGAAGAGAAAAGTTTTCAGGGATCGACTAACAGTGGATAGAGTTGGAGATAGTCGGACATATTGGGGTTGGGAATTACAAATAATGGGAGAGACTCTGGAGAAGTCCTGAAGGCAAGTATGGGAGGAGGTGACAAGGGAGCTAGAGAGCAGGAGGTTTTGGGAGGAACGAAGAGAATGATTTGGTTGGTATTTTGACTAGGTTATTGCTGTAGCTGGGGGCCAAGTTGTGCATAGTTTTGTAAACTATTGTTAGTATTTTAAATGTAATTTGTTGGGTGAGTGGCAGCCAATGGAGGGATTGGCAGAGAGGAGTAGCAGATGCTAAGTGGTTTGTAAGGTGGATGAGTCTGGCAGCAACATTCATGACGTACTAAATAGCGGATAACCTAGAAATATGAGCTCGGTTTTGGACAGGTTGAGTTTGAGGAAGTTGTGTAACATCCAGATTGATATGTCTGTTAGTAAATTAGTGATGCATGAAGAGACTGAAGGAGTGAACTGAGGGGTAGAAAGATAGATTTGGGTGTCGTGGCCATAGAAATTATATTGAAAGCCATGGGAGGCTATCAACTGATCAACTGACCCAGTGAGGAGGTGTAGATTGAGAATAGAAAAGGTCCAAGAACAGAACCTTGGGGGACTCGATGGAGAAAGGAAGAGGAGAGGAGGAAGTAGAATTGTAAGTGACACTGAGGGTGCTATAGAATAGGTAGGATGAGAGCCAGTGGAGAGCACAGCCACAGAGACCAAAGGAGTAAAGTTTTTTGAGGAGGAGGGGGTGGTCAACTGTATCAAAGGCAGCTGAAAAGGTCCGGAAGTAGGAGTACAGAATAGTGTCCATTGGTTTTTGCTGTTAGTAATTTGTTTGTGAGTTTTAAAAGAGCAGTTCCTGTGGAGTACTGAGGGCGAAATACAGACAAGAAGGTTATTCTTAATGAGGTGGTCACTTGGTTGTAGATAAGGCATTCAAGGAGTTTGGAGGAAAGGGGAAGAAGAGATGGGGGGTAGGTTGCTAAGATTGGTAGGGTCCAAGGAAGACTTTTTAAGTATGGGGTGACTAGTTCATGTTTTAGAAAGTATGAGACGATGCCAGAAGAGAGGGAGATATTGAGGATGTGGGTTAGAGAGTGTAGGATAGAGTCAAAGGGTGAGCACATGTATACAAAAAAATCCCACTAGATGGCGCTACACCATGTAACAGTACCACACAAAGTGTTATGTTGGGAACAGATACAACAAAGCCTCCGTGCAGCTGTAAACCACTTGGGAACATGGGAAATAGACAAAAAACAAAAAGTACAGTGCAGTGAGCACAGTATTTGGGTGAGCACAGTATTTGAGAGGGAACAGGATCCAAGGGACGGGAGGTTTGGTGGGCGTTAGAAATATACTGACATTACCTGCTAACATTTTACCTCTTTACCTGTTACTTACTCCAGATCAGAAGGTAGCTTGAAAGCCTATGGAGCAGATCCACAAAGATCTGCCCCGGAGCAGCGTATCTGAGATACGCTACGCCGCCGTAACTTACTTTTTTTGGTTTGAATCCTGAAAGAATTTGCGCCGTAAGTTACGGTAGCGTAGTGTATCTCTCGCGGCGTAACGGCGCCTAATTCAAATCGGCGAGTAGGGGGGCTTGTTTTATTTAAATGAAGCGATTCCCTGCGCCGAACGAACTGCGCATGCGCCGTCCCTAAATTTCCCGCCGTGCATTGCGCTAAATGACGTCGCAAGGACGTCATTGTTTTGACGTGGACGTAAATTACGTCCATCCCGATTCGTGGATCGTCGGAAATAGCTAATTTGCATACTCGGCGCGGATTACGTCGGGAACACCACCCAGCGGACGCCAAAGAATTGCATCTTAGATCCGAAGGTGTACGCCTGTCAGATCTAACCCAGATGCCGTCGTATCTTGTTTTCAGGATTCAAAACAAAGATACGACGCGGGAAATTTGAAAGTACGCCGGCGTCGCCGGCGTATCACTAGATACGCCGGCGTACTCTCTTTGTGGATCTGCCCCTATATATTTACTGATTTCCAGCTAAGTCTAATTGAGATTAGGCTGCACATGTGTAGTACTGCAATGCCAAGCTAACTCAAAAGTGGACTTGAGTCCTGCCCAGGTAAGCCACAGCTTCTGGACTAGGTAGCATGAGGGGATAGGTGGACTTATAGGTTAGGTTAGTTATAGGCATCATAAAGGTAGAGAGTGTACCCATGGCAATGGCTGTGCTTTGCATTTTGTGTTTTCTAAACATAAAGCACAGTAGGATCTTCTCAACACAGAGCTATGCACGTCTAGGAGTGCTCAGTGGGGGGGAAGTTAGTGCCATTTGAGCTCTGGATAATAATTTCTGTAATCAACAGGCTGTTTTCAGAAAATCTGTTGTTTTTAATAAGCATGCAAAATTGAGAGTTCCACCTGCTATACTGAGCTACATATACTAAATATGAACCATCTACAAACAACAAGTTATTTTTATTTTGACTCAAATTTAAAAAAATGAAAGCAAAAAAAATGTTTTGAGTCTTGATCTAAATTAGTGATGGGCCGAACACCCCTGAGTTCGGTTTGCACCAGAATTCCCGAACAGTGAACAATTTTGGACTTGAGCTGCGAACCCTATTCAAGTCTTGAAAAAAAAAATCAAAAGTTCCCATTTTGAGTGCTTACATTTTTTTTTTTTTAAATATTGTTTTTAAAGGAGCAATGATTTTAATGATGCTGAAAGTAAAACAATAAAAATGAAAAATTCCTTTAAATATAAGTGCCTTGGGGTCCCTTTAGTCTGCCTGTAAAAGTGGCACATCTGTATCATGTATAGAACCTGCTGCAGCAAAACTAACATATATAAAGAAGAAAATAAAATTTAAATAGATGTTCCTGGCTGCAAGTCATTGCCGGAAATACGAAAAAAAAAAAGAAAAAAAAATTACATGTCACTTTGGGACTAGTATGAATTTTAAGGGGAACCCCACTCCAAAATGCAAAAAAAAAACATGGGGTCCCTCCAAAATCTATACTAGACGCGTATCCGACCATGCAGCCTGGCAAGCAAAGAAAGGATGAGCGAGTGCCACCCTCCTGAACCATACCAGGCCACATGCCCTCAACATGGGGGGTGCTTTGGAGTGCACCCTAAAGCACCTTCTCCCCATGTTGATGGGGGCACAGACCTCTTCCCCACAACCCTGGGCGGTGATTGTGGGGGTCTGCGGACACGGGGCTTATTGGAATCTGGAAGCCCCCTTTAACAAGGGGGCCCCCAGATCCCAGCCCCCACCCTGTGTGAATGTGTAAGGGGCGGGGCCACCTGATGACGTCATCTAGTGGCATCGCACTGCACGCACTGGTCGGTGATGTCCCAAAGAGGTGGTGCCACCAGGTGGCATTGCCAGGGGGCTCTGCCCCTTACCTATTTAAGAACTGTCAGGCAGTCAGTGGTTAGCTTTGGTCATGGGCGGAGATTTTGTTTTCTTTTTCCGGTCCGGTAGTGCAGCAAGCGTCATGATTGATGAATGATCTACATTGGAGTACATTGGTTTTTTATTTTTTTTAATAAAGGAATTGTCAAAAACTGTGTGTTTGTTTTCTTTCTTTCATTCTGACACTTTTTGGTGAATAGTAGGGGTACAATGCCAGGATCTTGTGCCCCCCTTGTCAGCACTGACAGCTGAATACTCATGCTTGGCCCGAACTGCTAACCCATCCCTAATCATATTAATGAAATTTACAGTATGCACACAGTCTCTACACCATTCCTTGAAGCTCAACATTTTGTTACGCAGTTACTGGCAGTTGGTCACTGTATATCGCTGAATACTAAGACAGAGTCACACAGAAACTTTCTAAAGTATATTTAGCCTTTGTATTTAATAAGCTATCCCATTTATACAAAGATACTGTATATTGGATACAAGTATAATCATTTCATACACATAAAACCCATCCATTGAGTTTCCTTCATGGTGGATATAATGATCTTTACAAGTCACTAAGTCACTGACTAAGCACAAATATATAAATATGTTTCATTTAAACCCCATACATTTATAGAACCTCATTAAAGGCTACTTGTCGTTTGTAGAACGCTGTCATCTCAGATGCTTTTATTGCATTTACTTTGTTCCTTACATTTACATTTTATGGTCTTTCTCTGTAAAATAGATACTGTTAAAATCCTCTGCTAAGATCCTCTAAGCTGTCAAGTAAGATCTCCATTAAAGTGGAGAGTATCTGGCATTTAGGCTTTAGCATAACAGCAGATGTCTCGAGAGAATTCACTCCCTTAATGAGAGCCAAGAACGAGGAAGCTCTTGGGAAGCGCTACAAGAAATGGAAATAACACATGATTACAATAAAATTGAACTCTAATTTGAAGGAAGGAGACAGAGTTTTTCTGGTAGCTCTGAAGATGAAGCAGCTAAATGAACAGTTTTTAGTAAAAAATAACAGATAAAAAAAAATCAAAATCAAAGACAAATACACTTATGGATATACATGATTTTCTAAGCAGATTAAAGACCTCCATTAAGCAGTATTTGTTTCAAAACTTTTCACATAGCATAATCCCAATACATTTTTTGAAAAATAAAAATGTCCTTCTTTGTGGGGTTTTGATAGTTATGCACATGTGAAAATAAATGATTGCATCTACCAAGCAAACTGAACATCATCTAGCCCAGGGGCGGACTGACCATTGGGGTTCTCGGGCACCACCCGAGGGCCCCATGCCACTAGGGGGCCCCATCAGGGTTGTCAGGCTCAATAAAACCAGGGACAGTATGTACAAATCTGTGTTTTTTTACATCTGTCCCTGATATGTCTGAAACCGACATGCTTTTGATGTGAAAATCCTGAGATTTTAGCTGCCCTGCCTCTGCACTGCCTCTTGGCGTGGTGGCCATCTGTAAGCCTGGGGGCCCCATAATCTTCTATTGCCCGGGGCCCCATGAGTTGTCAGTCCACCCCTGATCTAGCCATTCATATTTATTAGCTCAGCTAATCTTTCCTAATTTCTGAGACCCTCCATGCTCTATATAAATGTAGTTGTCCATCTCTGCACCCTCTCCAGTTCTGTAACATAATTTTATGTTAACAAGAACCCAAAACTGAAATATGAATCTGTAACTAATAATCAATCAACTGTGAATCAGTAACTCATCATCAATTAAATGTGCATCCATAACTGATCATCAATCAACTGGGAATCTAAAACTCATCATCAATCAAATGTGAATCTATAACTGATCATCAGTCAACTGTGAATCTGAAACTCATAATTGATTTAATGTGAATCCATAAATGTTCATCAGTCAGCTGTGGATCTGAAGCAAGTCATTATTTATTATTATTATTATTATTATACAGGATTTATATAGCGCCAACAGTTTACGCAGCGCTTTACAACATCAGGGAAGACATTATAGTTACAGTACAATTTAATACAGGAATGATCAGAGGGCCCTGCTCGTTAGAGCTTACAATCTAGAAGGGAGGGTGAAGTGGAACAGAGGGTAGTAGATGTGGGGGGTGATCAGGTGGGCAAAGTTAAAATACAGTTGTTAGATGTGGGTAGGATAGGCTTCTCTGAAGAGGAGGGTTTTCAGGGATCCTCGAAAAGCTGAAAGAGAAGGAGATAGACGGATAGTTTGGGGTAAGGAGTTCCATAGGCTTGGAGAGGCTCTGGAAAAGTCCTGTAGACGTGCATGGGAAGAGGTGATGAGAGAGCTAGAGAGCAGGAGGTCTTGAGAAGAACGAAGAGAGCGATTAGGTTGGTATTTGGAGACAAGGTCAGTGATGTAGCAGGGGGCAGAATTGTGGATGGCTTTGTAGGTTGTAGTTAGTATTTTGAATTTAATTCGTTGGGCGAGCGGAAGCCAGTGGAGGGATTGACAGAGAGGAGTAGCAGAGACAGAGCGGTTGGTAAGGTGGATAAGTCTGGCCGCAGCATTCATGATGGATTGAAGGGGGGTTAGAGTATGCAGCGGTAAGCCAATGAGAAGGGAATTGCAGTAATCAAGGCGAGAGATGACCAGGGAGTGAATTAAGAGCTTTGTGGCGTCATTGGTTAGAAAGGGGCGTATTTTGGAGATGTTGCGGAGGTTGAGGCGGCAAGATTTGGACAGTGATTGAACGTGAGGCTTAAAGGAGAGTTCAGAGTCCAGGACTACACCTAGGACCTTGGCATGTGGGGATGGGCTGATAGTTGTGCCATCAATTTTGACAGAGAGATCAGGGGAAGAGGCACGTGGGGGAGGAAAAATTATAAGTTCCGTTTTGGATAGGTTGAGTTTAAGGAAATGACGTGACATCCAAAGTGATATATCTGATAGTAAATTGGTGATGCGTGAGGAAAATGAAGGAGTGAGTTGAGGGGTAGAGAAATAGATTTGAGTGTCATCAGCGTAGAGGTGGTATTGGAAGCCATGGGAGGCTATCAGCTGACCCAGGGAGGAGGTGTAGATTGAAAATAGGAGGGGTCCAAGAACAGAACCTTGGGGGACCCCAACAGAGAATGGTAGAGGAGAGGAGGAAGTAGAGTTGTAAGTAACGCTGAAGGTGCGGTTGAATAAGTAGGTAGAGAACCAGCGAAGAGTAAAGTCACAGAGACCAAAGGTGTGGAGTTTTTTGAGGAGGAGTGGGTGGTCAACTGTATCGAAGGCGGCAGAGAGGTCCAGGAGTAGGAGCACAGAATAGTGTCCTTTAGTTTTGGCCGTTAGTATATCGTTTGTTAGTTTTAGGAGAGCAGTTTCAGTGGAATGTTGAGGACGAAATCCAGACTGAAGGGGATCAAGAAGGTTATTGTCAGCAAGGTGGACGCTCAGTCGGTTGTAGACTAGACGTTCAAGGAGTTTGGATAAAAAGGGGAGCAAGGAGATGGGGCGTAGGTTGTCAAGATTGGATGGGTCCAGTGAGGGCTTTTTAAGTATGGGGCTGACTAGTGCATGTTTCAAAGAGTTAGGGAAGATGCCAGAAGAGAGGGAGAGATTGAAGATGTGGGTAAGAGAGTGTAGAATAGAGCAAGAGGGTGAACGTAACATTTGTGAGGGAACAGGATCCAGAGCGCAGGTGGTAAGATGGACATTGGTTAGTAATTTAGCGACCTCCTCTGTGGTGGTGGGGTTGAACGAGGGAAGTAGTGACTGTACCTGTGTGCATGAGGTGTGAGGTGTGGAGGATGTCTGAACAGTAGAGATCTCCTTGCGAATTGTATCAATCTTCTGTTTGAAGTGATTGGCAATCTCCTGGGCGTTGATTGAGTTAGTGGGTGGAGGCAGTGGAGGACGAAGGAGAGAGTTGAAGGTAGAGAAGAGTTGACGGGGACGAGATGATAGGTTTTTAATGAGGGTGATGAAGTAGGTCTGCTTGGCAGCGAGGAGGCTGGAATTGTATTTTTGGAGGGCAGATTTATACTGGACGAAGTCTTCCTGGGACTTAGTCTTGCGCCACTGGCGCTTAACTGTGAATCCATAACTGATCATTAGTCAACCATGAATCTGAAACTGATCATCAATTAACTGTGAATCTGAAACTGACTATTTCCTAACAATCGTCGTGTCACGTGTGTGGGCATTCTTAAAGCTGAATCCCAGATATGTCTTTTTTTAATAGTTACCAATGTAAGTACACATATTTCATACCTGGCTGACCCCTGTGGAGAACCACTGTAATAGTTGCTACTACAGTTATCCTGGCTGTCTTCTAAGGCCGCGTACACACGGTCGGACAAAACTGATGAGAATGGACCGAGGTTCAGTTTCATCGGTCCAAACCGACCGTGTGTATAGCCCATCGGTCTGTTGTCCTTCAGTCCAAAATTTTAAAACATGCTTTAAAATCGAACCGATGGCCCGCTGCCCAATCAGTCCAAACTGTTGGTTAGTACAGAAAGCATCGGTTCAAAACCCGTTCATGCTCATAATCAAGTCGACGCATGCTTGGAAGCATTGAACTTCGTTTTATTCAGCACGTCGTGTGTTTGACATCACCGCATTCTGACCCGATCGTTTTTTGGAACAATGGTGTGTACGCACTTCAGACCATGAGGCCACTTCAGCGGTGAACCGATGGAAATGGCCCGTCGGACCATTCTCATCGGTTTGGAACGACCGTGTGTACGCGGCCTAAGTCCTGTGCTGAGCAGCTACCCTGCTGCATAGTAACCACAGGGTATAACACTTGCTCAGCTTTGAGAGAATAGTGAGCAAGCCATTCAGAGAATGCAATGCATTTTGCCATGCAAAGCATTCGCTGATTGGATAAATTGGATTGGTGGAGCGATGACATCACAATCTCTATCTTGTCCAATCAGAGAATGGTCAGCTTCAGATTCACAGTTGATTATGCATTAGGGTAGCTACTCAGCACAGAGTGATCACTTTAGTAGCTGTGGCTACTACCACGTGGTTCTTTGTTTCCAAAGCGATCAGCCAGGTATGAGATATGTGTACTTACATATAACTATGTAAAAGATCTGTACCCAGAGTCTGCTCTATCTAATCTAAAAAAAACTCGGTATGTGATTTTGAACACCCCATTTAAAAATTCTCTAAAAGCTTTGAGGCTTAAGCAATATATTTTTTATTAGATTATATCAAAGGCAACAAACGAACCAGTACATAAGAAGAGATCCTATAGGAAGGAGGGAGACAACACCTCTCACCGCATTATATAACATTACTAAGCTGATGTACAGTATCTCACAAAAGTGAGTACACCCCTCACATTTTTGAAAATATTTTATTCTATCTTTTCATGTGACAACACTGAAGAAATTACACTTTGCTACAATGTAAAGTCGTGAGTGTGCAGCTTGTACAACAGTGTAAATTTGCTGTCCCCTAAAATAACACACAGTCATAAATGTCTAAACCGCTGGCAACAAAAGGGAGTACACCCCTAAGTGAAAATGTCCAAATTGGGCCCAAAGTGTCAATATTTTGTGTGGACACCATCATTTTCCAGCACTGCCTTAACCCTCTTGGGCATGGAGTTCACCAGAGCTTCACAGGTTGCCACTGGAGTCCTCTTCCACTCCTCCATGACGACATCACAGAGCTGGTGGATGTTAGAGACCTTGCGCTCCTCCACCTTCCATTTGAGGATGTCCCACAGATGCTCAGTAGGGTTTAGGTCTGGAGACATGCTTGGCTAGTCCATCACCTTTACCCTCAGCTTCTTTAGCAAGGCAGTGGTCATCTTGGAGGTGTGTTTGGGGTCGTTATCATGTTGGAATACTGCCCTGCGGCCCAGTCTCCGAAGGGAGGGGATCATACTATGCTGTAGTATGTCACAGTACATGTTGGCATTCATGGTTCCCTCAATGAACTGTAGCACCCCAGTGTGGGCAGCACTCAAGCAGCCCAAGACAAAAGACACTCCCACCACCATGCCTGACTGTAGGCAAGACACACTTGTCTTTGTACTCCTTGCCTGGTTGCCACCACACACACTTGACACCATCTGAATCAAATAAGTTTATCTTGGTCTCTTGAGACCACAGGACATTGTTCCAGTAATCCATGTCCTTAGTCTGCTTGTCTTCAGCAAACTGTTTGTGGGCTTTTTTGTGCATCATCTTTTATGGACGACAGCCATGCAGACCAATTTGATGCAGAGTGTGGCGTATGTTCTTTGCCATGATGTGCCATGTTGAACATCCAGTGACCAGTTAGGTCACTGGATGTGAACTAGTACTTAGGGGTGTACTCACTTTTCTTGCCAGTGGTTTAGACATTAATGGCTGTTTGTTGAGTTATTTTGAAGGGACAGCACATTTACACTGTTATACAAGCTGTACACTCACTACTTTACATTGTAGCAAAGTGTAATTTCTTCAGTGTTGTCACATGAAAAGATATAATAAAATATTTACAAAAAATGTGAGGAGCTTACTTACTTTTGGGGGATACTGTATATATACATGCGGTAAATATAAAACCAAGTGATATTGCTTTGAGCCTAAACATGGAAGAAAATACATTTGCTACTCCTCTTTGTCACCAAATTAACATGAGACACATTTCTCATAGACACTTTCCTTATTTGCAGCCACCTACCTACCTAAGTATCTAGCGTATCTGACATATAAGATTTAGTACAGGCATTTTTCAACATACAGGGCCAGATTCACAGAAGAGATACGACGGCTTATCTCCTGATACGCCGTCGTATCTCTGTGATCCGCCCGTCCTAACTATGCGGCTGATTCATAGAATCAGTTCCGCATAGATAGCCCTAAAATCCGACAGGTGTAATTGACTTAAACCGTCGGATCTTAGGATGCAATTCTAATCGCTAGGTGGCGATTACATTGCGGTCGGCATAGAATATGCAAATGACTAGTTACGGCGATCCACGAAGTTCCGCGCGTTCGTCGCAATCCCGTACGTCGTCGCTAGTCTGTTTTTCCTGTCGCAAAGTTACACCTGCTTTAACATGGCTTATCTTTAGATCAGCCATGTTAAAGTATGGCCGTCGTTCCCGTGTCAAATTTAAATTTTTTTTTTTGCGTAAGACGTCCGGGAATACAAAACGCCGTAACGCACATCGCAGTTCAAAAAAACGTGGGGGGGCCGTAATTTCGCGCAAAGCACGTCGGGAAATTTGAACACGGGGCATGCGCAGAACGTTCGGCGCGGGAACGCGCCTAATTTAAATGGTGCCCGCCCCATTTGAATTAGGTGGGCTTGCGCCGAGTGCATTTACGTTACCCTGCCACAAGTTTACAGGTAAGTGCTTTGTGAATCAGGCACTTACGCTGTAAACTTGCGGTGGTGTATTGTAAATCAGATACGTTACGCCGCCGCTGCGCAACGTAAGTGTCTGTGAATCTGGCCCTCAGTTCCTATGCTGGCTGGCATTTATCTTTAATTCTGCAGCCTTATAATAGTTGCATTAAGTGAATAACTAAGTATCACAAAATAAGATATCTGTCCATAGAGATTTTTTTTATTTTTTACTGTATATAATTGAATCATAATAATCCTTTATGAATTAGAATGATAAATCTTGAATTTAAATCATCTGCTGTGATTTTGTTCATTATAGTAATGAATGCTAATGTTATCTTGAAATTAGGATTTTACAAGTTGTCTTTTTCCCAATAGATGATGCTAAGGATGCGCAATCTAATTTAACACACAATTTAATTAACCGGCTTGCATATTTATTTGCAGGAATTAATTCTTGGCGATCAGTTTGAATTATGAACTTGCAGGGAATGACAAATGTGTGTAATTCATGTTATTTTACTATGTGCAGAGCAGGACACACCCTCCCCTCTCCTCTCTGTGAATTGACAACAATAACCGCTTTCACCATTCAGTCACTATTACTCAGTGCTTTCCCAAAGGCGTTCATGCAAATGGAATGTCTAACACACCCTGTTCTCATCTCTATTTTTAAGGTTTTGCTACTGTACTTTTGACTTTTGGAAATATCAAAAACAGGCAGACCACAATTTGAACTTCCATTGTGGAATGTAAAGCGAGGATTATAAAATTGTAAAGAAAAGTTTCTCTAGCAAAGAAGGCATTAAATATTTACCTCTCTAATGCCGCGTACATACGATCGCTCAATCCGATGAGATCGGTCTGATGGACCGTTTTTATCAGACCAAACTGATCGTGTGTAGGCCCCATCGGTTATTTATCCATCGGTTAAAAAAATTTAAACTTGTTTTAAAATTAACTGATGGATACCTAACCGACAGAAAAAAAAGCGATCATTTGTAGGCACGTCCATCGGTTAAAAATCCACGCATGCTCAGACTAAATTAGGGGACGGGAGCGCTCGTTCTGGTAAAACTAGCGTTCGTTATGGAGATAGCACATGCATCATGCTGTAACAGACAGAAAAGCGTGAATCGTCTTTTACTAACACAAAATCAGCTAAAGCATCCCCAAGGGTGGCGCCATTGGATTTGAACTTCCCATTTATTGTGCCGTTGTACGTGGTTTGACACAATCGTTTTTTTAACCGATGGTGTGTAGGCACGACTGACCATCAGTCAGCTTCATCGGTTAACTGATGGAAAAATCCATCAGACCATTCTCATCGGATTGACCGATCGTGTGTACAGGGCATCATCCTCCATGGTGTTGAACTACACAGTATTGTAGAGATACCAATGCATGAAGAAGCTCTGATCAGTGGTTCCGCCTGCCAGCACCTCCATCACTACAGGACATGTGGACAGGTGATGTAGGGGCTGGTGGATCAAACCAAAGAGTCCAGCAAGTTTCTGACCCAAAAACTATAGGGTTAGAAAAGAAGCAAGGCAACTAGCTTTTTTACAAGGAGATCAACACTTGCAGCCCTCATATTTCTCCTACTAAAGATTTACTTTAAACACAGTTCAAAAATAAATTATACTATGAAAATTATATGATATTTTTACAAAGATGGCATTGGTAGGAAAGTGGGTGTGCTACCCACAGGAACCATTCCAGACTTAGCATGGTAGCATATTGTTTAGTGCATTCACCTTGATACAATGGGCCCTGCCTGCAAGTCTATATGTATGGAGTTTGATGTTCTCATGTTTATAGGAGTTTCTTTTGGCTGTTCTAGTTTCCTCCGATCATATTTAAAAACATACTAGAAACTCAATCAGCTTCAAGGAGAATCATTTTTACTTGTCATCTATAAATTATTGGCACTACATGCCCTTGATTGGTAACAATATAAGAAAAAGGAGAGTTTGGGATTTTTGAGGCACAAACTACACAGGCAAATATATCAAAAAAGATTTTATTTATAAAGGTTAAAAATTGACAGAATAAAATCCATCCAAAAGTATACAGTACAGTTTCAGAATGTGCAGGCTGATAAAATTCCCTACATGTTTCACCACGGTTAGTAGCTTCCTCAGGAGAATTACATTTATCAGGCACTATCTACTGAAAAAAATAGAAAAATAAAACAATACTGTACATATAAATACAGAATAATATGAATACAGGAATACACATATTGTAAGAAAAGAAACAAAATGTATATTTAATCCCAAAATGGTCACAATGACCGACTAAAATAGGTCAAACCAGTCGCCCAATGGGAAGGTGGAGGTGGGTATAAATAGTCACTGGGGGAGGATTTTGTAAGTAAGGCCACCACGTGAGGTGAAGGACTGCATTGTGAAATTGCTGCTCCAGGTAACTTATTTGTTCATTTATTGGGACCTCTTTAGCATCTCTCCATTTGGATGAGTGACTGTAACAATTTTTCTTAGGTCTCAAGGGTTTTTGTGGGACTTTTTTGAATATCAGTTGCCCCCTTTGGGATCTGTGGATATTCATTCACCCGAATTGAATCTACAGGATTTTATTTTATTCTTTCAATATTTAACCTTTATAAATAAAATCGTTTTTGATATATTTGCCTTGTAGTTTGCGCTTCAAAAATCCCAATCCTTTAGACACACTAGTCGAAGTTAAAGCTGATTGAGGAGCAATCAGCTTTAACTTTGACTAGTGTGTCTAAATGATAGTTATAGGAATATTACAATGTTAGCTTTATGTTGGCAGCTACCTGTGAATTGTGTGTTGGTTTTCAGCACAGGGAATATAACAATGTTAATTCATCCATATGCCTTAAAGTGGAACTTTTCCTCCCAAACCTAGCATTTTTCAGCGCATGCAGCTATGCATGCTGATCTAGAAACATGGTAAAATTAAAGTTAAGTAAATTACTTTTTAATAACCTCTTTTAACTTCCTGTTCACTCAAGGCAATGGTGACAGTCCCGGACACGTAGGTACCTTCTGGGAAGACAACATAATTCACACCCACTGGAGAAATCTGATGCCAGCTCCGTATGAGCCATGGAGTGGCTTGTGATTGTTCACAACTGCGCATGTGAGAGTCCACTCTCGCTTCCAGGCATGCGCCATACAGACTGTGAAGCATTTTCTTTATACTTTATATAAACCACTCCTCTGTACAACGCATGTGCTGAATTGAGCCTGGACTTGCACATATACAGTATGAGCCGTGGAGTGGCTTATCAATGAACAATCACTACAGTAACTGCTCCACTCCACAGCTCGTACATTGCATATGCAAGATCAATCAAAACGTCATCAATGGTCTGGATTAGGACAAGGAAAAAGGAGCCAGCCCCTCATGACGTTGTTTAGAAAAATTGTGGTGCAGTTTCCCATCTGCCAAGTGGGGGATGGGCCATGATAATAAATACGTTTATAGCTCTTCACTTAAAGATCTCGTTGCTGTTGTCAGTTACATTTTTTGATGGGGGGGTCCACTCTTTGATTAATTTTAACATGACTAACACTAACCCATCCCTTATCCTACCCATAAAACATTCTAACAAATAAAATGAACTTCTAACTTACCCTAAGACTTAAACTTTACCCTAAGGTTTTTTTTATAAAAGAAGAGTCTCACGCCTCTGTACATCTCTTCTGTCATAAAAGCTCTTTCCCTGCTTGCTAGCATTTTTCCTAACTGTACAGTGACAGTCTCACAGTGACATGCACCCAAGTCAGCGAGACATGGGTGCAGGGTCAAAGAATACTTGTGTACATGGTGGTACATGATCCCTAGCTGGCTGATAGAGATAGATGAAGACTGCGGACCCAAGACAGTTAGCAGAGGTGGCAATGGAGTGATGAGGGAGAGTGCAGACGCCACACAGTTGGAGGAGAGCAATTTGGGATGTAAGTCTTCCATAATGTCTAAAAAAATTGCTGTTTATACCTTATTTCAGAGAGCCGCTCAGCTTTTATGTGACCGGCCGGCTCTCCCCTCTTCAGATCTGACAGCTAGAGCGAGAGGAACCGAGATTCCCTCGCTGACGTCAGTCGGGAGGAGAGGAGGAGAAAGCCGGCCGCCGGCCGGTCACGTGAGCACCATGTGGCACTCTGAAATCAGGTATACACAGCATTTTTTTATAAGAAAAAGAGACAGGGGCACACAGCATTAGGGAACAAACAGGACTATAGTAAGTACTTGTAAGTACTTGTACTCGGGCAAATGCTCCGATGCTTCACCCGATACCTGGGTAGTCAGGGTGATCAGTGCGTGGGTGAGTTACAAGCACTGATCACCCTGTATAGGTTTCAAAGTCTGACAGCCGGTTTGTTTCTCCGCCCCCCCCCCCCATGGCTTTCAGCTGCTTTAGTGAAATATGCTGTGATCAGTGCTTGTAACTCTCCCACACACGATCACCGTTGACTGTCCCCACATCCCTCTCCAGCCCCCCTCCGTTCTGCTGCTGTCCCCCTCCATGCTGCTGTCCCCCTCTGTTCTCCTTCATGTCCCCCTCCATGCTGCTCCGTGTCCCCCTCCATGCTGCTCCGTGTCCCCCTCAGTGGTGCTGTCCCCCCCTCTTCTCCTCCGTGTCCCCCTCCATGCTGATCCATGTCCCCCTCCGTGCTGCTCTGTGTCCCCCTCTCATCTGCTCCATGTCCCCCTCTCTCCTCCTCTGAGTCCCCCTCCATGCTGATCCGTGTCCCCCTCCATGCTGATCCGTGTCCCCCTCCGTGCTGCTCTGTGTCCCCCTCTGGTCTGCTTCGTGTCCCCCTCCGTGCTGCTCCATGTCCCCCTCTCTTCTCCTCTATCTCCTCTTCTGTGCTGCTCCATGTCCCCCTCTCTTCTGCTCTGTGCTGCTGTCTTCTTCTCTTCTGCTCCATGTCCCCCTCCGTGCTGTTCCGTGTCACCCTCTCTTCTGCTCTGTGTCCCTCTCTCTTCTACTCCATGTCCCCCTCTCTTCTCCTCTGTGTCCCCCTACATGCTGCTGTCCCCCTCTCTTCTCCCCCTCTGTGTTGCTGTCCCCCTCTCTTTTCCCCCTCCTTACCGTTCCCGAATGAACAGAGTCAGTGATCACTGACTCTGTGCAATCACATAACTGAAACATCGTAAACTGTGTTTACAATATTTCAGTTCATGAATGGAGAGGATCCGCTGTGTTCTCTCCATTCATTTTCAGCGCAGCCAAGGCTGCTGAGAAAGGGACTGGGGAATCTGTGTCCCTAGTCCCTTTCTTTGTCTCAAAGGGGAGGTGTGAGAGGTATGTTAAGACCCCTGATATCTCACCAAAGCCTCCCCAACAGGGCTGATAAAAAAAAGAATTGCAATAAATAATAAAAAAATATTGTAAATAAAAAATAAAACATTGTAACAAAAAACAAAAAAAAGATGTAAAAAAAATAAATACTGACACATGTGCCACTGTCACATGAGATTAAAAAAATGTATCGGTAATCGGTATCGGTTAGTACTTGAAAAAAAGTATCAGTACTTGTACTCGGTCTTAAAAAAGTGGCATCGGGACAACCCTAATATAAAGTTATTTCAGCACCAGGAGGGGGAGGGTGGCAGGCCTTGACACAGAGCTGACAGGCAGGGAGCAGAGGGGGAAGGAGGTTGTCTTCTATGCACATACAGTATATACCTTATGTTTGTACAAACGAAAATGTATCTGGTATGTACTATACCTATACCCCCTGGTGTAATGTTGTCTCATGGTTGTTTCATCTGTTGAAAGCTTCGCGCAAGCATGGTATTCATCTAGCATTTCAGTAGCTTTGCTAGAGGAATACCATGCGTGTGCGAAGCTTCCAACAGATGAAACAACCATGAGACAACATTACACCAGGGGGTATGAATATAGTACATAGCAGATACATTTCCATTTGTACAAATGTAAAGTATATATGTGCTTTTGCACATCAATAAGTAGATCTCACACATGAACTTTCAATAGACAACTGTAAAGAAAAAAATGCACATCTCAACTAAACTGAGAAAATACGGCACCTGTTAATGGCATAGTAATAAGCTTTACATGGTTATTATGGTAATACAAAAAGTAGCAGAGATGTGTAAGCAGAATAACTTATTTCTAAAATAATATACCATCATGCATAACCACAGATTTCCAATACAGCGCATGATAGAAATGTCTAATTTTCTGATAGATAGAACAGCATTATGTTTCAAATTTTATTGTAACGCCTGATCTCCATGTGAAATCTGTCAAGGGCAAAATAGGCTATAGAGATATGGCATATTTGTTACAGCTCAAATTCATATTCAGAAAAATGAGGACATCGAGTGAGTGACAGAGATAGTCTCTATATAGACATCATGTCATGTAAATCTGCAGTCTATATGAAGGGTATATCAAATAAAGAATAAAATTACGCTGCATCCATCTGAATGTACACAAAACTGAAAATGAGTGTACAAGCAAGCCTGAATTTAAATATCTTTTGTGCAAAGAGCAATGTATATATATATATATATATATATATATATATATATATATATATATATATATATATATATATATTTTTATTTATATATATATATATATATATATATATATATATATATATATATATATATATATATATATATATATATATATATATAATTGAAATTCAAAAAAAGGGAGAGTGGAGTGGGACTTTAATTGTGCCTCGATATATTTATAAACAAAACATATGAAAACCACAATTGTAAGAAAGTAGAAAAAGTTTTATTTGCCAAACATACGCAGAGATTACTTAAAATCTAATGCAATTTAAAACAAAATACAGTGTACTATATCTTGTATCCAGGATGTGCAAGGTCCTGATGAAAGATGATAGAGGATGAGGCCTACGCGTTTTGCGGGAACCCCCGCTTCGTCGGGGCCTTAGAAATATCACAATTACAATATGCATGAATTTCAATTACATATCTTAGGGATGGTGCCTCTTTGGTAGTATATTTGTTCCACGCCTACCCCAACCCATATTATATATATATATTGTAAATGTATAAAATATTATACTCTTTTATAAAGTCTTGAAGACCTAAGCAATAAGCAGGCTTTCTTGATAAGGCAAGCAAGCAGAGTGCAATCTAGTGGTGGCCACTCCATTAGGGGCGCAGGGGTACTGCCTCCTAATCCATGCGCCCAGACACTAATCTACATGCAGGGCGCCAGACACATGGATTCCAATGAGGATTTTCTTTTTTAAGCACATGATTAGAGCCCAAGGCTCTAATTGGCTTCAAAAAAGGGTGGTCTTGAGCGTATATTTACACAGACTTGCAAAGCTAAAGGTCCATTTTAAAAATGTTTACATTAACATATTGGAAAAACGTTTGCATTTTATGCTGTAATTATCCCATGTTAAGCTAACATTTCTGTAAAAAGGGAATAGGATATGACTGAATAATGCAATAACACCTCACTCCAAACTTCAACAAGATCTATGCACCTGACTCTGCTAATCTATTTAACTTTTGCAGTCTTTTGGACATTTAATTTTTTACATTTCAGATGAATGCAGTTGGAGGTTTGTGGTTCTTCTCACTGCTTTAAGAACAGTACGACATAAGGTTTCACATAGAAGATGAAGCTTCCAATTGTGATAAGGAGATCTTGCTACTGGAGTCCCCAACAAATAAAAGAGGCCAGTGTGTATTTTGGCCTAGAAGTGTCCATTAGAGATGACCCCTCATTAGCTGGCTCTCAAGTTCCCCATAACCACCATGTGGGTTCCTGACCTCTTTGCTCTCTGACCTCTGGTCAGTGAGTGAGAAGATCCAATTAGGATTCCCTTATTAAATGACTAATAAGAGTGGGATTTCCCACTTTTTTCAGTCATTGTTGTCATATAATAAACTGAATAAGGAAAAATTATTCATGACCCATTTATCCCCCATTCGCACTTAGCGTGAGCGTAGCCGGGGCGATTTAGAGCCTCTTTTTATGCAAATTTTCCAAATGCTTTTAATACATGAATTGTAGTGCAAGATAAGAAATAGTCCTATAGATTATTAAATAGGAGCACCTGAAAATGGGCAAAAGCACAAGTTTATCAGGTGCACCTATTAACTGCTTAATCTCTGGAATATTTAGCCCCTTTTATGACCAGGCCATTTTTTGCGATACGGCACTGCATTATTTTAACTGACAATTTGGCAATCATGTGACACTGTACTCAAATAAAATTGATGTCATTTTTTCCCCACAAATAGAGTTTTTTTGTGATATCTGGCTTTACTGCGGTGGTCAGTGACGTGCTCGCCCCCTCCTGGGAACTACATCCGTGCGGCAGGACGCTCTCTACGTGTTAGAGACTTCAAGGAGGTGTGAATTACTGGACGTGCCGCAATGCATACTGGGAAATGTAGTTCTTACATGAACAAGCGCCGCAAACCAGGAAGTGAATGAGAGAACAGAAACTAGAACGCCAAAGGTAATATAGATGAAGGAATTTAATAGGTATTTACTCGTTTTTTTTAACAGAATCATTACACTATTCTGTCTGTCTACCTTGCAGACATTAATTTTAGGCAAAAACATTTTTTCCTTTACAACTCCTTTAAGCTACTGCTGTCTGGATTATTATTATATATTTTTTCACTGATACAAAATCAGCAAAAGCAGCCCCAAGGGTGGCGCCGTTGGATTTAATCTTCCCCTTTATAGTGCCGTCGTACGTGTTGTACGTCACCGCGTTTGGACACGATCAGATTTTTAACCAATGTTGTGTAGGCAAGACTGATGAAAGTCAGCTTCATCGGATATCTGATGAAAAAATCCATCGGATTAGATTCCATCAGATATCTGATCGTATGTACAGGGCTTAAGTGGCTGCCAACGGTGTATTTGTTGCATGAAATCTGCACATAAACTGGGTAAACAAGAAGCGCTGGAGGGTCTTATTCCGATGTTAAAAAAGTACCTAATAAAAGATTATTTGAAAAAGAAAAAGGATTTAAAATTCTTTAACCCCCCTGGCGGTATTCCCGAGACTGACTCGGGGTGAGATTTTTGGGCTACGATCGGTAACCCCGAGTCAGACTCGGGCTCGCCTCGCTGAATCCACAGGCTTGGTTTACTTACCTTGTCCCTGGATCCAGCGATGCCACCGCGCTGTGTGAGCGAGCGGGACCTCGCTCGATTCACACAGTGCCTCTGTGTGCCGCCGATCTCCGTTCCCTGCGACGTTACGATGCACGGGAGCGGAGAACGGCGCCAAATTCAAAAAGGTAAACAAACACATTTCATTTCTTATAGATTACAGTACTGTTTGTAAAAAATACACCCCCCCCCCCCTTGTCCCTAGTGGTCTGTCCAGTGTCCTACATGTACTTTTATATAATAAAAACTGTTCTTTCTGCCTGCAAACTGTAGATTGTCCATAGCAACCAAAAGTGTCCCTTTATGTCAAAAATGGTTTTAGAGCAGCTAGAAAACAGCGATAATAAATTATAATCACTTGCAGAATTGTGCGATAGTGATTTGTGGGGAAATTCGTCATAAAAAAATAAAAGTAATGACAGCGACAATTCTGCAACTGAGCAAATTTCAGTGATTTTGAGTTGATTACATTATTGAATAATTTTTATTATAATTATATTATTATTTGTTATAATTATTTATAATTATTTATTATAATTTATCATTTTGTTTTTTAAAAAAAATTCATACCCGGGATGCCTACTAGACTCTTGTTTGGTCAGATTTAAGTGAGTTATTCCTAAGAATTACAGGCCTACAGTATAAAATGCCAAATTTCCTTGCAAATAATGGTACCGCTTTCAGCACCTTTTTTCTGAAATAATCATACCGCCAGGGAGGTTAATAACAACTACATACTGTAATGTACACCTAAAAGAAATGAAATTTCAGATCTTTAATTTCAAACATATGAAGGATTATCATGGACACTAACTCCTTTATTTAGGTCACTTGGCATACTATCTTGATGTTTTGACTGTTTTTTATATCTTCTTAATAAAATCAAGATTTGAAGAAAAATGTGATTAGCCGGTTTAAATTTACTTCCTTTCTCTTAGTTACAGAAGGCTCGGTTTCTGTGCAGAAAGTGAATGTCTCCATTTTTTCTGTTATAGCAACCACTGAACAAAGACATGGTTTGTCTTGTGGGATGGGAAAGTGGTAAATGATTTATACACTTGCTATGCAATCTGTGCTTTCTAATTTTATCTGGATGATGAAATGAAACTTGAAACACTGAAGTTTGATAGACTTTGATTGTGTGTCACTAGGGGTGATGTGGGCAAACAGAAAGAAACAAAGCAATAATCAGGGTAAGCTTGGCACAGAATTTTGGCATAGTGCAGCAAAAAACAAAGGTTACTTAATGAATGCATGCCCTTAATTGTCATTGGTGTGTATGTGATGCATGGGTCTCTGGGATTTTCAGGGTGAAAAATGTGACTGTAGCCTTAAAAGATTTCACACTGCAATCTGTCTAGACATAACACACATTTTTGTATGTGACGGAACGCAATAAATCAAATGAGCATTTCTTTTTTTGCCAAAACAGCAAAGATGCCTTGGGATGATATCAGAAATGCAAAGTCAGCTTCAAGTATCAGTTTAGCTGCAAACAAAAACAACAAAAAATTCAAAGTCATGTGAAAGAAAAAAGTGCAACTTTTTGAAATATGAATCACTAATACAATGCATCAGGTTTTGTCCTTTCTGACAAGCTGGAAACAGCAATGTAGAGCATCTAGTGTACTATCCATGTGTATCAATAGCTAAAGGAGAACAAACCCAAGAACAGAAATTGAACACCTTGCAGCTAAACAGTTCATGCACAAGGTTGCTGCATTAGTGTTTTTATTCAGACTAAGAACATTTTCAGCAAGTACAGAAAATACATTTTATCTTGCTAAAAATGCAATGTTCTTGTCACTTCCTGAGCTATTATTATACAAGATATATATATAGCACCAACAGTTAGTGCAGTGCTTTACAATATAAAGAGAGACAGTTGCTACACAGTTCAAAACAGAAGGATTAGAAGGGTCCTGCTCATGGAGCTAAAAAGGTGGAACAAAAGAAGCTACAGTGGAACCTTGGTTTAAGAGTAACTTGGTTTGAGAGCTTTTTGATTTGCGAGCAACTTATTTAATTTTTAATTCAGAATTCAAGCTAAATAGGCATGCAGTAGCTCATTTGGCCTGAGGTACAGGGGTGCAGAAGCCGAGAAGAGCCGAAAATTGGCCTGCAGTACCTCATTTGGCCTGAGATATGGGGGCGCAGGAGCCAAGAAAAACCAAACATTGTCCTGCAGTATCTTTTTTGGCCTGAGGTACGGGGGCGCAGGAGCCTAGCCGTAGTGTCCTCTGGCCTTTCCGAACGTTTTCGGGGCTCTCTGGCGCCCCCCCCACCTCTGATCGCATTCGGTATTGCATCCCATTGAAGTCAATGCAGAACAAATTATTTTAGATTCTATTGACTTCAATGGGAAAACTCGCTTTGATATGCAAGTACTTTGGATTATGAGCATACTCCTAAGCGCCCAGAGGCGATTCAGTTCGCATGTGCCGCGCTATATAAGTTTTTCATTCATTCATTCATTCACTCCTGGAACAGATTCTGCTCGTAATCCGAGGTTCAACTGTAGTTGTGGGAGATGAGCTGATGGAGGTGGTCGACATATAATTTATAGGTTGAAGCGGGGTTGACTTCTCTGAATAAATGGAGCAGCAACCAGATTGAGGCAAGGAGTTCCAGAGAATTGGGGAGGTTCTGGAGAAGTCCTGGAGGTGAGCACGAGAGGAGGTGACGAGGGAGCTTGAGAAAAAGGGAGTCGACAATTGGGATAATATGTCGAGATGAGACTAATGATATAGCTGGGAGCAGTGTTATGTGTGGCTTTTTTTTTTAAGTGTATTTTTGTGCGTGTACTCGAGAGAGGAGCCGAACTGCAGGAGTTGGGAGTAGGCAGGCCTCCCCCAGAGGCAATCTGCCACCTTTCTCCATGCCCCGGGTGGCAATGACGGGTGTGTGAGGGGGTCCTCCCACACAGCCTGCCCTACCTGCTCCGCTTTGAAGCCCGTTAGTCCTTCGCCTCTCTTTTTTAGAGAGCGCGTGGTCAAAGTGCGTGCATGTTAACCCAATTTCAAATGCGTGTGTAAGTGTGGTGGTTTTTGTGGGAGGGGGTGGGCGTACTAAGCGCAGGCTTACCTCGCATAGCACACCCACCGGGAGCCGGGCTGAGACCACCAAACTCAATTCACATGTAGCCGATACCGGGATCCGAACCCCTAGCTGCAGAGGTGAATGGCTTGTCAGCGCAGTGCCAATCGCGTTGAGCCACCGCAGCTCCTTATGTGTGGCTTTTTATGTTATATTTAATATTTTGAATGTTATGCCTTCAGCTAGTGAAAGCCAATGAAGTGATTGGCTGAAGGTTGTCTTGCTTTTATAAATTCCCCCATATAATGAAAGGACAGTAGAATTTCAGCCTGGGGAACAACAATATAAACAAATGACCACTGCCCCCGCCTATAACTGGCCTTTGCAGCAAGGAGCACAGCGAAGGGCAATGCATGCAAAACACAACCAAAGAAATTCCCAGCTCAACTTACCGACCAGCCTGCAACCAACCAAATTATCCTATCTAAAAATATGCATTAAAAACAGGCCTTTAGTCTGCACACATTAGCAAATACTGTATATGCATAAGCTACAGAGCCCCGTCAAGGCACCCCAGTATTTTCTGTAGTCCTAACTCAAAATTTGGAGAGTCTCCACAGTGGAAGCACATGCATTGTAATGGAAAGTGAAGGCTAAACCCCTGCTTTTAACGCATGCTGTAAGACAGGATCATTCGGTTGGTTGCAAGGCTGGTCGGTAAGTTGAACTTGCAATTTATTTGGTTTTGTTATATTGGGGTACAACAATGGCTTCCTTTTTAGATACAGAGAAAGAGTGAGCATAGCCACACTATAAGAGAAAATGTATTATTTTAGAGGATTAACTGGTGAAAATAAAGGAAAGATAACGGAAAAAAGAAGACTTAAGCCTCGTACACACGATCAGTCCATCCGATGAGAACGGTCTGATGGACCGTTGTCATTGGTTAACCGATGAAGCTGACTGATGGTCCGTCGCGCCTACACACCATCGGTTAAAAAAAACGATCGTGTCAGAACGCGGTGACGTAAAACACAACGATGTGCTGAAAAAAACGAAGTTCAATGCTTCCAAGCATGCGTCGACTTGATTCTGAGCATGCGTGGATTTTTAACCGATGGTTGTGCCTACTAACGATCGTTTTTTTTCCCATTGGTTAGGAATCCATCGGTTAAATTTAAAGCAAGTTGGCTTTTTTTTAACCGATGGTTAAATAACCTATGGGGCCCACACACGATCGGTTTTGACCGATGAAAACGGTCCATCAGACTGTTGTCCTCTGGTTAACCTATCGTGTGTACGAGGCCTAACACAGCCTCCACATTTAAGGACATGCCATGCAGGGGTCAAGTCCTGGGGAAAAAAGTGTGGGAACTCCCACCCAAGACCCACTCCCCCACCAAAACAAATAAATTATACGCTCATATGCATAATTACTAAACCGCAAGTTCTTTCTAAATCCTGCGATAACTCTTGGCAGACCTCCGCAATGTCTCCTGGGAACAATGACAAAAGCTCCCAGGAGACATTGCGACATTGCGGCATATACAGGAAGCGGCCAGTAACAAACGATTACTAAGGTTCGCCTGCCCCTGACAGTGACTCGAGCTGGGCATCGCCGATTAGTGAAGGATTGGCTCAGGCGGCTCGGCTGCTCTCGGCTGCTCTAGTCCTGCAAAGGGAACTGAGTTCCTGCTGTGAAAAAAAGTGCAGGAACTCCGTTCCCACGCGTTCCCACAGGACTTGAGCCCTGATGCCATGTATTTAATTTTTGTTCTTGGGTTTAGATATGCTTTAACTAAATAGCCCACTGTGAATTAACCAAGGGAAATGAATCACTTTTGCATTCTAATGCAGTTTTGTGAATTATCAAAACATGTGAACATACAGTATGCATTAATTTATAAAATTTATATTAATGCTCAGTTATGATCAGGGGCGGACTGACAACTCATGGGGCCCCCGGGCAATAGAAGACTATGGGGCCCCTGGGCTTACAGATGGCCACCACGCCAGGAGGCAGGGCAGAGGCGGGGCAGCTAAAATCGCAGGATTTTCACATCAAAAGCATGTCGGTTTCGGACATATCAGGGACAGATGTAAAAAAACCACAGATTTTTACATACTGTCCCTGGTTTTACTGAGCCTGGCAACCCCGATGGGGCCCCCTAGTGGCATGGGGCCCTCGGGCAGTGCCCGAGTGACTCAATGGTCAGTCCGCCCCTGGTTATGATATGCCTCCCTTATATGCTAAAATGCATAAAAGGAACAATTTAAGTTGAATGCACACAGGTAGGAAGGTTGGACTTCAGACTGTCATACTGGCTATGTAGCTGTGATAAGTATTGGTGTTTGTAGGACAATATTCGATCGGCCTTCTGAAGAGGTAATCATCCATACACGATGCATATTACTGCTGCCAGAACTAACATCAGACACTAAACAGAGAGGGTCATTGCACCTTTAGCATAGCAGAAATAATAGCAAAATACTAATTTTTGTTGCTGCCTAATGCCACCCCTCCTCAAGACGGCATGTGGTTTTGGTGACAAATTTTGACCAGAAGTTTGAGTAACGTATATCTTACACATCATGGCTTCTCCCAGCAGCTGAAAAAGTGTCCAGGAAGAGAAATTAAAAAAAAATATGAATATGTTTTATTGCAAAGAGGACATGAAGTGAACCCATTGTTTTGCCCTGTATAGACAACACAGAATCACTTTAAAGCAGTTCTTCAGTCTTTTTAAAAAAAACTAAAAGTCAGCAGCTACGAATCCTGTAGCTGCTGACTCTTAATAAAAAGACACTCGTCTGTCCAGATTTCCAGTGCTGTGCTCACCCAAACTGCTTCTTCGTCAGTCTTCAGGCATTGTAGAGTAATTCATCCTCAAATTTAAAGCTAAACTCTGAGCTGGAAAAAAAATACCCTTGCAGTGCCCCACCCCAGAGAGGGCTCTTTAATTAGGCAAATTAGGTGGTCGCCTAAGGCCTCGCACTCACAGGGGCCTCGCGGCCACCTAACTTACCCAATGCATTAACCCAGTTTTGAGGGTCAGGAGCCCTGACTCAGGAGCGGGGCCGCCAGCGTCCCTAACAACCAGTGAATATTGGTGACACCACCCCTTGTGATGTCAATGACCCAGCAGCCCTCAGTCAATGACGTCACAAGGGGGTGGGTTCACCAGGTGACATCTCTGGGTGGTCCCCGCCCCTTAGTTATTAAAAAGCAGGGTCTGGGGGCCGCCTTTTTAAAGTGGGCTTCCAGATTCCGATAAGCCCCTACGCGCAGACCTCCACAACCACCGGCCAGGTTTGGGGGGAAGAGGCTCTTGTCGTTGAATTATTTTTCCCATCATGGGCGTGAGTGGGGCCCCATGTCAAGTTTTGCCTAAGGCCTCACAAAGCCTAGAGCTGCCTCCGCCCCCCCTTTCTGCAAGTATTAAATGGTTGTTATGTTTAGGGGCTCTGAAATAGGGAGAAATGCTGGCCTTATTTTGTGTTCCAGGCCTACAATGTATATGATGACACCAGGACAGCTCACAAGCCAGAGCTTTGAGTAGAGGAGAACATCACTGGAGCCTGCTGGAATAGGGTAAGTAATGCAGCCTGTTCCTCTACCTGCTAGAAATAAATAAGTGATTAACCCTTGCAGTGTGGAGGTACCCCGTTGCAAGTATTTTTTTCCATGTTCCAGACCAGAATTCAGTTATAAAGCAGTAGCAAACCGCAGCAAAAAAAAAAAGGGGGACTTTGGGCAGTTTCAGTCATAATGTGCTAGTATGTGCATACTAGCACATTATGACAGACTTATATAAAAACAAAGCCCTCCAGCAGCACGCTGTCACTGCTTTAGGCACATCTATCTTCACCCGGTCTTCCTAGGTTTGCGGGCTTCAGTGGAATGAATGGCCAAGCCGTGATGATGTCAAAATCCACGCATACGTGCAGGGGTCACTGTTTACAGCACAGGGTTTTAAGGGAACAGCACGGGTATGCCATTCCATCAGAGCGCATGCGCTAATGACGTCACCATCTGCTTCTAAGGTAATATATTTCCTAAATGGTGCATGTTTAGGAGATATTTACTATACCCATAAGTGAGCCTTATTATAGACTTATCTATAGCTAAAAATCAACCAAGGGAGTTTATTCCCACTTTAAAGCAGAAAATACTTTAATTTTCATTTCAGCAGCTCAGTTCCCCATGCCCCTGTTCTGTCAAAACAGCCAACTCAGCAAAATCTCCAATTACGTCACTTCCTGTAACTCTCCAGCAGCAGTAATTGCAGATTTCGACGACTTGGCTGTTTTGACAGAGCATCGGTAGCGTATACACTGCGGTACATGACAAGTTGGCTGTTTTGACAGCACACCGGCAGCGAGTAAAAAAGTTGTCGCCACCTTCGACCATGTTCTTGGTTACTAACGAGCAGACTAACAATGTCCACTCATTATATTGTGTACCGTAGTGTATATGCTGCCGCTGTTTTTTTAAAACAACCAAGTCGTTGAAATCTGCATTTACTGCTGCTGGAGAGTCACTGGAAGTGATGTAGTTGGAGATTTTGACAAGCTGGCTCTTTTGACAGAACACCCCCTCCCAGCAATAACTCAGCAGCCCTCCATCTTTCTAATCTCCAATTTAAACACAGAGCAGGTACACAACAAGAGAGGAGACCTAATAGCGTTGAGACCAGACTTAAACAACTTTATTGACACTCTTGTAGCTTCTGAGGCTGAATTGCTCCACAGTGGATACAGCTACAGAGATCAGTGAGAGCTTATTTTTACCCTTATTTGCTGCTTAATACAAATATGAAAATGATTGTTATACAGGATTTATACAATACAATTCAATACAAGAGGGTTAGGTAGGCCTTGCTTGTGATATCCTGTAATCTAGTAGAAAATATTTGAATGTCTGTAGCCAGTTAGCCAGTATTGTATAGACATCTTTGCCTGGAGATGCCAAGACACAAAAGGGTTGATTTACAAAAACTGGAAAATGTGAAATCTGGCGCAGCTGTCCATGGTAGCCAATCAACGTCTAACTTCAGCAGTGTTCTTGATTGTATTGAATACAGGTGACTTTTTTGATTGTTTACTTGTTACTTGAATATCCAGAATTTAAACTTGCAATGCTACAAGTTATGTCAGGGCTGTGCTTCTTTTTTAATTGAACATCTGAACAGGCCTCACAATTATTTACTGATTTGCAAGATTGTTAGTGATTTTCAAAACATTTTATCTTCTTATAAAACTGCAAAATTAATCTCCTAGTAATCTCCTCCTAACAGTAAAGTGCAGTTGGGAACAGGTAATCTCTGTAGGAGATTTCAGCTATACAATATCTTCATTAGAAACTCATGTGCTGCTCAACTCATTATAGGCTTATTTAACAAGACAATGCAATCAGCAGCCAACCAGATTTATTAAGGTAAGTGTGAAAAAGTCTTATGTTTGACATGCTGTGGAGGAAGAATAGAGACACAGGAGCTAATATTCATCGAGTAGAGGCACATGCACAAAATAAACTGTCTACGATTGTCCAACAAGATACATCATTTTTGAAACCACCCCAATGTTCCCCATGTACTGCTATCCTCCCTGCTTTGGGCCCAGTGAAGTAAAATACCTTTTAGTTACGCAGAGGGCACCAAGTGAAGAAGTACTTGCAGATCGTCTATGAAACAGCTAAACAGTGAAGCTGCCGATATCTGTTCCAGAGCGTAGAGACACTGCAGAACAGTATCATGGTCCTTAACCACTTAAGCCCCAGGGCAATATTGCTGGTCAAAGACCAGGCCACTTTTTGCGATTCGGCACTGCGTCGCTTTAGCTGACAATTGCGCGGTCGTGCGACGTGGCTCCCAAACAAAATTGGCATCCTTTTTTTCCCACAAATAGAGGGGTAGATTCAGGTACCTTTGCGCAGTTTTTACGGAGGCGCATGGCAACGTTTTTGCCCTGCGCCCCCGGAAATTTTCTGCGCTACCCGCGATTCACGGAGCAGTAGCTCCGTAAATTGCGTGGGCGCTCCGGCAAAATGCCTGGCGTAAGCGCGCGTAATTTAAATGATCCCGTAGGGGGCGGGAATCATTTAAATTAGGCGCGTTCCCGCGCCGATCGTAGAGCGCATGCTCCGTCGGGAAACTTTCCCGACGTGCATTGCGGCAAATGACATCGCAAGGACGTCATTTGCTTCAAAGTGAACGTGAATGGCGTCCAGCGCCATTCATGATTCACTTACGCACACTACGTAAAGTTCAAATTTCGCGACGCGGGAACGACGGGTATACGTAACATTGGCTGCCCCTGCTAATAGCGACGGGTATACGTAACATTGGCTGCCCCTGCTAATAGCAGGGGCAGCCTTACGCGAAAACCGCTGTACGCAAACGACGTAAACTGCGTACGCAGGGCTCGCGTAACGTTGTGAATCGGCGTTAGTATGCAATTTGCATACTATACGCTGAGCAAAACGGGAACGCCACCTAGCGGCCATCGCAAGAATGCAGCCTAAGATATGCGGGTATAAGAGCCTTATGCCATGCATATCTTAGGCTGTAGTCGGCGTAACGAGGTTCCTGAATCAGGAGCATTCGTTACGCCGGCGCAAGTAAGCAATTGCGCTGCGTAACTATGGTTACGCAGGCGCAATTGCTCTCTGAATCCGGGCCAGAGCTTTCTTTTAGTGGTTTTTATTTTTTGCGCTATAAACAAAAATAGAGCGACAATTTTGAATATTTTTTACTTTTTACCATAATAAATACCCATCAAAAATATATTAAAAAACATTTTTTTTCCTCAGTTTAGGCCGATACGTATTCTTCTACATATTTTTTGGAAAAAAAAATCGCAATAAGCGTTTATTGATTGGTTTGCGTAAAAGTTATAGCATTTACAAAATAGGGGGTAGTTTTATGGCATTTTTATTAATTTTTTTTTTTTACTAGTAATGGCGGCGATCAGCGATTTTTTTTCGGTACTGCGACATTATGGCGGACACTTCGGACACTTTTGACACATTTTTGGGACCATTGGCATTTTTATAGCGATCAGTGCTATAAAAATGCATTGATTACTATAAAAATGCCACTGGCAGGGAAGGGGTTAACACTAGGGGGTGGGGGAAGGGGTTAAGTATGTTCCCTGGGTGTGTTCTAACTGTAGGGGGGGTGGACTCACTAGGGGAAATGACTGATCGCTGTTCATATATTGTATGAATAGGCATTTCTCCCCTGACAGGACTGGGAGCTGTGTGTTTACACACACAGATCCCGGTTCTCGCTCTGTAACGAGCGATCGCGGGTGCCCGGCGGTGATTGCGACTGCCGGGCACGTGTGCGGGAGTCAGGTGCGAGCGAGAGACACTTGCGGGCACTCGCGGGCTCTCACACAGGAGAGCCGACCTGCCATTGCAGAACTGCGGCGGCTGGTTGGCATGTAGTTAGGCTACTGTTGTTGAATACAAATAATGAACAGCATACTGAAAGTATGTTCATTTTCAGTAGGAAAGGTCAGTATTGTAGGTTTTTAGCACAAGACTCTCAATGACAAAAAGAAATGTGATTTTCTATTGTCGATATTGTGTTCCAATTCTGACAGTTAAAAGAGAAGTATGGCCAAAGCTTTTTTCTGGGTCACAGAAGTACACATATATCTGCACTGCTGTGACCCAAACATCACAGAGCTGGTCCAGGCTCTGGAGGGATCCCAACTTTAATGTTCAGCCTCTCAGCATGCTGCCGAGAGCTTGAGACAGCCTCTCCTGCCCTCTCCACAGCCCAGAGCTCCAGTGAGCACTGGAGGGGCAGGATTAAGAGCCGGTGACTGACAGTCACCACTCTCTGCTCAGTGAAGTGAGAACTGAGCTATTAGTGGTCAGAATGATGCGGCAGCCATATATTTGAGTATAAATGTTTATTAGTTTGATTCCCTGCACTTCTCCTTTGACCTCACTCTAATGCTTAAAGTGATTGCAAAGTCTCGTTTTTATTTTAGGTAAAAATAACAAACATGTTAGGAGCAGGGGAGCTAGGCCAGCGTAGAAATTAATTAGGCACTAGCAGAAGAGCAGAAGACTATACCATGCAAGGAGGGAGAGGGCTGTTCCAGGAAACTAATTACAGTAGTCAAGTTATCTACCAAGCTCAAAGACACATTGCAGGTGAATAAAAAATCATTAAGGAAAGTAAAAGCATTGCAAGTAGTCATGTAAAATACTTGATTTTTCTGTGTTTTTACCTTAAAGTGGAAATAAAGTCTGCAAAACTTACCTCTGCTTCAATGGTTTGAGGTTCCTCCCCAGTGCTGCTATCTTTTACTTGCTTCTTCTAGGTGCCAGTTCTCAGCCATGCGTGCGAGTGACGTCATGCGACTCCGACCAGTCACAGAGCAAGGGTTTGCGGCCCCGGAAGGAAGAGGGGTGAAGATGGGCACTCGCTGCCAGTGGGGACAGCGGTGACATCGCAGGCTTTGGTTTCAGGTAAGTGACACATAATAGGCTACTATGCGATGCATAGTAGCCCATTATGCTTTACCGTTGAAGGAAATAAAGAGGAAGTAAAACCCATCAGGGTTTACTTCCTCTTTAACAGTTCCCTTAACTGGAACTAAGGGGCCAAGCCCAACCCCTGAAAAACAACCCTATACCATAATCCCCCCTCCACCAAATGATTTGAACCAGTGCACAATGTAAGGTTCATAAAGACATGGATGAGTGAGTTTGGTATAAATTAGAGCGGAGACTGCGAGCCAGACCTTCTTGTCCACATCAGTCCCTGACCTCACAAATGCGCTTCTGGTCAAACATTCTCATAGACACACTCCTAAACCTTGTGGAAAGCTTTCCCAGAAGAGTTTAAGCTTTTATAGCTGGAAAGTGTGGGCCAACTCAGTATTGAACTTACCGATTAGAACTGGGATGCCATTAAAGTTCATGTGCGTGTAAAGGCAGGTGTCCCAATACTTTTGGTAATGTAGTATATGTGTAAAGTTCTGTGTAAATTGCCAGCACTATATAAGTTCAAAAAAGGGGGGATAGAGTTGGGACTTTTGATGAGGTCTATGATAGAACTACCACAGGCCTCCATCCCTGTAAATAGATACAAAAAGGGGGGGAGGGTTGGGACTTTAGATGAGATGCGTTTTTAGCAGTATGCAATTAAATATATATATGGAAAAAAGGAAAATTGCGCTAATCGAATATAAATTAAGTGAATAAATGGGAAGGCTGCAATAGCGTGAACTAACACAAAACAAATATAAAAAGAAAGAAAAATTGCGCCAACCAGTAGTACAATAATATAAACAGTGAAGTCCTTTGTGTCTTCTACACGTGAAACACAGAAAAAATGTGCACCATATAAGTGCATAAATCGTGAACAAATTGTTAAAAAGATCCAATAACAAAGTCCATAAACGAAATTTTCAACCCAGGCAGCACCCAGTGTGAAGATAATTGACAGTCGTGACCCGCCACCATATGGACTGAGGCTTACCACAAGGTAATTTGATAACAGCGTTATTCAAATAACTGTAGGATACTTCTAAACATCGGATAATAGCCAGGAATACACCAGGTCACGGTCCCTTTAAGAAGTCCACGATGGGGTGCAGCAGCGTATAATAGCGATTTACGTCCTCATAGCATGTCACAGCCCAGTCAGTGTCAACATGAAAGGAAGGAGACCGCACATAGGGTAGTATGCACTAACAGTTTTTAATTAAAAAGATTAAAACTACTTACAGGCGAAGGTAAATAGAGAGCGAATAAACATTTGCCGGCCGGCATCTAACAGGAGCCCTTCCTGTACGTGGTGACGTCACTGCACTCCGTCCCAGACGCGTTTCGTCACAATATGACGTTCTCTTTAATCTTTTTAATTAAAAACTGTTAGTGCATACTACCCTATGTGCGGTCTCCTTCCTTTCATGTTGACACTGACTGGGCTGTGACATGCTATGAGGACGTAAATCGCTATTATACGCTGCTGCACCCCATCGTGGACTTCTTAAAGGGACCGTGACCTGGTGTATTCCTGGCTATTATCCGATGTTTAGAAGTATCCTACAGTTATTTGAATAACGCTGTTATCAAATTACCTTGTGGTAAGCCTCAGTCCATATGGTGGCGGGTCACGACTGTCAATTATCTTCACACTGGGTGCTGCCTGGGTTGAAAATTTTGTTTATGGACTTTGTTATTGGATCTTTTTAACAATTTGTTCACGATTTATGCACTTATATGGTGCACATTTTTTCTGTGTTTCACGTGTAGAAGACACAAAGGACTTCACTGTTTATATTATTGTACTACTGGTTGGCGCAATTTTTCTTTCTTTTTATAAATATATATATGGAATATAAAAAATGTTTCCATATTAGCCAGGCTCAAAGTTGCCAACCAAAAAAGCACTAAACCAAATTAATCTGTCTAAATGTATGTAAATAAAAACAGAGGTTTAGTTGCATGTATCTGTAGATACCTGGGAAGCTGCAGGCCAACGACAAGGCACTCTGTATGCTGCAGTCCTACCTATGAATTTTAATGTCTCCTGAAAAGGAGCACAGGTGTGCTAATCAATAGATAGGGGGCAGTTGATAACCTAAACCCGCTCCTACCTAAAGTTGGTCTAGCAAAAGAGAGCACTGGAAATCAAAAGAAAAGTAGGAGTGGAACAAAAAACGTGCCTACCAAACCAAAATACCACCAAACTAAAAGCAGACCAACTCAAACTGGGTCAGCTAGTCAAAGAATGACAATGCATAATTAAACTGGTCGGTGGTAGATCTGTGGAGGCACTCTATTCCACTCCTAAAACGCATCTCCATCCCTGGATAGTGTTCAAAAAAGGGGGGGATAGGGTTGGGACTTTAGATGAGGCCTATGCATAGGCGTGCGCACAGGGTGTGCCAGGTGTGCCCAGGCACACCCTAATCACCCTGTGCAGAACGGATTCCCCCACTGACCTGGCTCCTCCTCCTTCCCCCCACAGCACTGCTGGCTTCCCTCCTCTCCCACTGGTTGTTGCTGTGGATGTTTTAGGATGAGTGGGGGAAGGGGCCAGTCAATATGCCATTTACAGGCCCCTTCCCTTTCTGAATGAACATCGTAGGGTGACTGACCACATTTCCAAACTGCCATTCAGGGACACCCCCCTTCCCTAAAATCAGCTTGTGCTGTAACAAATCACAGCACAGTAATTGGACACAAGAGGTGGGATCTATGATTTCTTCAATCACAAGCAGGGGGCGGGATTATGCTTCTCCAGGCATTCCCGGTCAGGACAAGTACTGTCAGTGAGTAAAGCAGTGATGTGGCAGCCTTTTTTGGGGGCATCAGATTGGCCCGGGAAATGGCTGTGCCAGTTTCATTCCGGGACACTGTATTGTCCTGGAATGAATGTGCCCAGGACAGACCAGCAAAATGCGCGACTGTCCCGGGCAATCCGGGACACGTGATCAGTCACCCTAGAACATCGTGAGTGATCGGTAGAGTGTGTTTGAGCTTTGGGGTGCACACCCTAATGCCAAAGGCTGCGCACACCTATGGGCCTATGATAGAACTACTACAGGCCTCCATCCCTGTAAATAGTGTGACAGGAAGTCAGGTAAATCTGTGGGTGTTGTCACAGACGGGACATACATTTCTGCCTTGTTAGACAATACATCAATTGTTATTAGGCGTCGGCTGAAAAATGTAGCCAGGAAAGGTTTGAGGCCGTTGGAAGACTCCAGCTTTTCAGAATGAGGCAATTAAGGCCTCTATAAGAAGTCCAGAGGATTACCACTAAGTTGCTGCATCATTCCTAAGGGTTTGTGAATAGGAGAGCAGCACTGAAAGTCTTCTGAGGAGGTGAGGAGAGGAGTGATTTTTCTGTGTGATAAAAATCAAAAGACTATTGTTTTGTGCTGTACGACCAGCACTGTCTGCCCAGCGCTAGGCTGAGTCAGACTCCATAGATGTGGAAGGTAGACGCCCAGAGTGGCTAGGGTTTATTTTATGTTTGATTTTGTTTATGCTGTTTGGATGCTTGCAATTGTTTTCCAGCAAGATGGAAAAATAAACCAAAAACGTTGTTTTCAACTGTCTTCGACTGCCAGTCTGTATAAATTCAGTGTGTGGTGAATCCATCCAAGGGGTCACACACCCCGCTACCGAGCTAACAATAGATACAAAAAGGCAGCACTATATAAGAACCTGTAATAAATAAATAAATCAAATTTGTGACCTCGTAGACTTCAATAGGAATGTGTTTACAAGCATTTTTTCAAGCATATTTCATGAGTTTTTTTTAGCCTGTAAAAACTGGTTTGTTACACCTAGTGCTTTCCATTGGCTTTCTAAATTGCTTGTATATGCGTGCAAAAATGCCTGAATATCGCTCTGCTCACGTGTGAATGTAGCCTTACAAGTGTTCTTATGTTAGCTGTCAACTAAACTGTCAAGCCATCAAATGGCCTGTGTCATAGCTGATCACATGTGCTGTACTATGGCAACTGCAGACCAAATAGATGCTGGTTCTTTACTGTAAAGGATTGGAAAGGATTAGATACCCTTTAAGAAAATTTGTATATGGTAAATCATGATGCAAACATAGTATAAAATAGATTCAGGGGTCTATATATCAATGTTAGAGACTTCAGTGATTCCATGTGGTGGGTGTCTAGCACTGAGCTGGTCATAAATCAGACCTCAAGTAAGAGTCCTCTAGCCTGACCACCAAGGACTGAGCCTGAGAAACTTCAGCACAGATAACTCTATGGCTAATTTATGCATGTTTAACAATGAAGAAAAAGCCAGTTCCAGCATCAGAGACTTTTTATTCACACAGATAACATGCTTACTGGGTGAGTCACTCATTTGATGCATAATCTTCAATTTTCAAGACACTGCAGGTTTTGCACATAAAACACATGTAGGTATGAACTGTCAAACTGTGAACTGAACAACTAGCTACTCGACTCCTAATGACTTCTATAAATATAACTGCAGCCTCAACCATTAAAACATTTTTACTTTTACACTGATCTTCTGGTAGAATGTACATTATTATTTCTACTTGAACAACTATACCGTGTATAATTAATACAGAGTTGAATTTTTACATTTAATTGTGAAATGGTAACATGACAAAGACTTTGAATTGGAATTCGTTGAATTTTGTTCTTTTATTCTGCTAATCAAAGCAGCTAAATATAAAATATGTGCATTTTTTCTAGCAGGTAAATCACAAAAGTAAAAGTGTACACCCTATGTCTTGTAAAAAATGAAAGTTTTAGAAGTTAAAGTTGACCAGTCTTTCATGTTCAGCTTCTCAAAATTTAAAATTCTGCTAAAGGCACCATATCATTTCTGCTATTATTAGCTAGTAACCCTGTGCCATGATCCTCTCTGATTAAACTGGTCATACATTGTTAGTATTTTCTCATTTTGCCAGCATCTCCCTTCAACAGAAGTTGATCAAACAATTGATTTCTGTTGAGCAATGACTGCCACATACTGATCAAAATTTGGCCTGCTGATCAGCGTATATGTTCAAGCTTAGATTCCGGCTGCCTTTTTTCTGTCCACTGAAGACCTAAGGCCTTGTACACACGATCGGAATGTCCGATGGAAAAAGTCAGACTGACTTTTTCCATCGGAAATTCCTACCGTGTGAATGCCCCATCGGAGAAATTCCATCGGAAATTCCAATGAATTCCATCAGAGATTACATAGAGAACATGTTCTCTTTTCCTCCGATGGAATTCCGTCGGAATTCTGATGTGAGTTTGGTCGGACAAAGGTCTGATCGTGTGTACAGGGCATACAGTAACTGAAAGCAGAATAAAACCTTTGAATCCTTTTGTATAAAAGGCTGGGCCACCTTAGCTTATATTTAAATCCACATGTTCAATGGTGGTTTCACATGTAATAAGCTTTGACGTATTTGGAAGCCCCCTTTAATAATGAGGGCCCCCAGTTACCATCCCCCACGTGAATGAGTATGAGGATACATATTATCCTTACTTAGTAACAAAAAAAATTGTACTCTGGAAATAAAGACATCCAAACATTTAAAAAAAAATAAATAAAACTCCCCAGAAAAGTCCCTTGTTGTAAACTCTTTGTCAATTATGATGCTCACTGTCTGCTGACTTGCCGATTAAAAAAAAACACCAGAGCAAAAAAACAATCCTGACCGTTCCACTAGCCAAATGACAGCTCCACAAGCTGTCATCAGCTATATAAGAGAAGTAGCAGGTATAGTGGTGACATCATCAATAATGTTAATGCTATCCCCATCCCTTTTCTTACATGGCTGGGGAATCCAGACCATGTAAGTAAATGTGCAGTGACATCGGCAATGTGGTAGGTGCAAGCACATGCTGCTTCCTTAGGAACCATTGAAAATAGGAAGCTGCAATATACAAAAGCAGTATAAAACCACTTCTATATATGATGTTCGGCTCCTGCTAAACAGGACCAGACGTGCAGAAGTTTGAGTGTTCATCTGAATGCCCAAACAGCCAAGGTTCAGACTGAATCACTAGCTCATATCCAGTCATAATGTGGAAGTATGCACAACATTAGGGATGAGCCAAACACCCCCCCCCCCTCTGGTCCGGTTCGCAGCAGAACATGCGAACAGGCCACAAATTTGTTCGAACACGCGAACACCGTTAAAGTCTATGGGACACGAACATGAAAAATCAAAAGTGCTAATTTTAAAGGCTAATATGCAAGTTATTGTCCTAAAAAGTGTTTGGGTACCCGGGTCCTGCCCCAGGGGACATGTATTGATGCAAAAAAAAAGTTTTAAAAACAGCCGTTTTTTCGGGAGCAGTGATTTTAATAATGCTTAAAGTGAAACAATAAAAGTGAAATATTCCTTTAAATTTCATACCTGGGGGGTGTGTATAGTATTCCTGTAAAGTAGCACATGTTTCTCCTGTGTTTATAACTGTCCCTGCACAAAATTACATTTCTAAAGGAAAAAAAGCCATTTAAAACTACTCGCAGGTATAATGAATTGTCGGGTCCCGGCAATACAGATAAAAGTAATTGAAAAAAAACGACATGGGTTCCCCCTTAGTCCATTACCAGGGCCTTCAGGTCTGGTATGAATATTAAGGGGAACCCCAAAACAAAAAAATGCATGTGGGTCCCCCCAAATTCCATTACCAGGCCCTTTAGGTCTGGTATGGATATTAAGGGGAACCCTGCGTCAAATAAAAAAAATGGCGTGGGGTTCCCCCCAAAAATCCATACCAGACCCTTTAGGTCCAACACATGGTCAAAATATCCGACCAAAAGCTCACGTCGAACATTTGTTGTCGGAAATTCCGGTCGTGTGTACGCGGCAAGAAAAAAACATGATCTTAGATCAAAAGTTAGACATCGAAAAGGGGAAAATGGACATAATAAAGCTAGACAAGGTGTAGGAGACAAAAATTATTATTCTTTTTCGCAACCTCCCGAATCTCTTTTGTTTTTTTCACTAAACAATATTTTGGGATGCTGGCAACGCTCAAGTGAGAACATTTAAAGTTCTCCATGGTGGTTCTCTCTTGATAATCATTGACTTTCTATTAAGTCACCTGTTTTATGGCACATTTTCGGAAATTGTACGAAAAGTCCTGCATGCTGCATCTTTGGTGCACTTTCAGAAAACACGGCAACATGCGCTACCAAATAGAAAGTCTATGGGACCATGGCTAAATCCGCAGATAAAACACGTTTATACTGAGGATACACCGGCGGAATAGCCAAACCGCAAAACAGCAGTGCGAAACTGGCCTTAAAGAGGAGAGGAGCCTCTTCAGAAAAAATTAGAAATCAGCAGCTACAAATACTTTTATTATGAAGACATTTACCTGTCCACGAATCCAACAGTGTCTTCACCCCAGCCGATTTTTCAATCGGTTGTCGGGTGCTGCCGCCGCCTTCTCCACTAAGGAAAACTGGCAGTGAAGACTTGTGGCTTCACAGCCGGTTCCCTATTGTGCATGTGTGAAACGCATTACGCGTTGTGAATGGCCTGGTGGCGGAGGAAGGAGGAGGGGGGCCGAAATTCCAGCTGACTTTGCTGTGGCGAGATGAACCAGAAGTGGGAGTGGATACTTGTCAAAGCCAGGTACCCGCTCCCCCCCAAAGGTGCCAAATGTGGCAGAAGAGTAGGCAAACAAGCGCAGCTTCTCCTTTTGGGTGGAGCTCCGCTTTAAGCTTTTATTTCCTACATCAGGTCTAAACTCTGTAAAATGATGTTTCAAATGGTTCATCAGAAAATAAAAAAGAAACCTTAGTAAATAGCTTTGCAGGGTATTTATTACTGATATTTGTGTCTTGCCTGCAGTTTTCCTGTAAATCTTACTGGGTCCATTGTTAAATAAATGGATGTATCTTACATCTGTATATTTCTGTGTACTATATGAAGTCACATATGCTCTAATTAGAAAAATACCAGGAAAATAAGCTGTTTCCTACTTTCACATGCTGCCTCTCACTTTAGGAACTGTGGGAGGAAAGAAGTAAATTGCTCCTTGTATGCCCCTTGCGTGACCTATGCCTGCAGAATCCGACTGAACAGCATAGATACAGCCCCAAGGAGGATAGATTTTCCTAGTCCTCTGGCTATATCATGTTATAATGTCATTAACACACCCTCATCCCACGCTTCTTCTGGGATTAATTGAGATCATTTCGTGATTCAACCCTCCTTGCTGAGTGCCTCAAATAGGTATCCGGCATATGTCTTCTTCAGTAGAGTTATGCAAATGATCGGAATCTGAAAATAAAATTTTAACTGTAAAATCTGCACAGAAGAAAATGCCTTTATATATATATATATATATATATATATATATATATATATATATATATATATATATATATATAAGCCTACAGACTGTATTTGGAATGGTTGTGTGTTTTTTGCGAATTTGTAACATTTATTTTAACCACTTGACCAGGCCATTTTTTGCGATACGGCACTGCGTTACTTTAACCTCCCTGGCGGTATGATTCTGTCTGGAATTACGTACCAAAAGCGGTACAATTATTTGCAAGGAAATTTGGCATTTAATACTGTAGGCCTGTAATTCTTAGGAATAACTCACTTAAATCTGACCAAACAAGAATCCAATAGGCATCCCGGGTATGACATTTTTTTAAAAACAAAATTATAAATTATAATATAATAAATAATTATAAATAATTATAACAAATAATAATATAATTCTAATAAAAATTATTCAATAATGTAATCAAATCAAAATCACTGAAATTTTCTCAGTTGCAAAATTGTCGCTGTCATTATTTTTATTTTTTTATGACGAATTTCCCCACAAAGCGCTATCGCACAATTCTGCAAGTGATTATAATTTATTATCGCTGTTTTCTAGCTGATCTAAAACCATTTTTGACATAAAGGGACACTTTTGGTTGCTATGGACAATCTACAGTTTGCAGGGAGAAAGAACTGTTTTTATTATATAAAAGAAGATGTAGGGCACTGGGCAGACCACTAGGGACAAGGGGTGTGTGGTTTTTTTACATACAGTACTGTAATCTATAAGATTACAGTATACTGTATGTAATGTGTTTGTTTACGTTTTTGAATTTGGCGCCGTTCTCCACTCCTGTGCGTCGTAACATCGCAGGGAACGGAGATTGGCGGCACAGGACGATGTGTGAATCGAGCGAGGTCCCGCTCGCTCACACAGCGCGGTGGCATCGCTGGATCCAGGACAAGGTAAGCCAGCGCACGCTGCAGGCTCTGCATATCTACCCCGAGCGTGAGGGGGATACCGATCGCAGCCTAAAAAACCCACCCCGAGTCATGCTCGGGAATACCGCCAGGCAGGTTAACTGGCAAATGCGCGGTCGTGTGACACTGTACCCAAATAAAATGTACCATAATTATCAGCGTATACCGCGCACTTTTTTCCCCTTAAAATCAGGGGGAAATCGTGGGTGTGCGATATACGCCGATCCCCGCTGTGTCAAAAATACATGGCAGCCTAGAGCCGAGCCGAGTGTACTGCGCACTCTGCTAGACTCGGCCACGCTCGGCTCCGCCCGCCGCAGCCTAGAGCCGAGCCGAGCCGAGTGTACTGCGCACTCGGCTAGGCTCGGCCACGCTCGGCTCCGCCCACAGCCACGCGAGAGGAGCTGAGAGAAGCCGAGACAAGCCAAGAAGAGCCGAACAAACAAAGCTGCAACCCCAGGTAAGGTGCGGATGGACTCGCAGACGGACACGCTGGACGGAGACTGACACCTGGATGGAGGCCGCAGACTGACATCTCCAAAGCCGCAGATGGACACCCACAAGGCTGGATGGACCCCGTGCAAGGAAGCCGCAGACGGACACCCGCAAGGCTGGACGGACCCTGCGCAAGGCCGCAGACGGACGCCGGACAAGGCCGCCGATGGACGCAGGGCAAAAATTTTAGTTTTCTTTATTTCCTTAAACTACCTTTCTATGGTTGGGGTGTGCGTTATACGCCGGCGTGCGGTATAAACCCTGATAAATATGGTATGTACTTTTTTCTCACAAATAGAGATTTCTTTTGGTGCTATTTGATCAACTCTGTGTTTTTCTTTTTTTTTTTGCACTATAAACAAAAAAAAAGGCTGACAATTTTGAGAAAGAAAGCAATATTTTTTACTTTCTGCTATAAAACCTATCCAATTAAATATTTGAAAAAAATTTAATTTCCTTATCAATTTAGGTCAATATGTATTCTTCTACATATTATGGGTAAAACAAATCCCAATAGCGTCTAAAAACGATGGGATATTTATGTTTAATTTTTTTACAAGTAATGGCAGCAATCAGCAACTTATAGTGAGACTGATAAGCTGTGGGAACCAGTGACACTAATACAGTGATCAGTGCTAAAAATATGCACTGTCACTGACATGACACTGGCTGGGAACAAAGAGAAAAGAAAGAAAGGCGCACCAGCCTCGTGTATTACCGTTTGACAGTTTAATAAATAAATGAGAAAACATAAAACTACTCACAAACGAGATAGTGTAAAAGGCTTGTCAACAACGGTATGGTATTGAATACCCCTCGAGCCACAATCCCGGATGGGGGGGAAAAAGAGGTATGTCACTGCCGGCTGACGCGTTTCAAGGCTACAGAGGCCTCTTCATCAGAGCTCAGCGCGGGCAAGTAGGACAGGTAAGTGTCCTTATTAAAAGTCAGCAGCTACACTGTTAGTAGCTGCTGATTTAAAAAAAAAAAATCTGCGGGTGGAATCCCGCTTTAACTAGTAATAGTCATATCTGCAGCAGCTTTTCAAAAAAATATAAATAAATCAACAGATTGTAGCCTCCACGTACAGTGTAAAGTTAATGACATGTATAGAAATAGACACACTGTCCATACTTTCCAATCAGTAGATATATATCCACACTGTACATTTCAAAATGTCATTGCAGTTGCTACCTACACATTACTATAGTCCTGAATGTATCAAAAATAGGTCTGGATATATTTTTTCCAATCCAACCCTGTAGTGATATCTGCAGTCCATGTGTTTTTAATTCAAACTAAAAGGACATATTTCCCAGCCTGATCTTATGGCTTGGCAACAGATCCTGCAATTCAGCAATCAGGATCTTCCAGTCTGTAAACACTTTTAGGTCCATAACCGGGATCATTAAGTAGCATTAGACCTCATTTATCAAAGTGTCAGAAAAGTATCTCTGAAGTAACCAGATTCTCTTATAGTGACACCAAACTCTGTTTAAAAAAAAAAAATATATATATATATATATATATATATATATATTCAATTATGTATTCTTAAAAAGTGGATGTAAACCCAAATTATTATTATTATTTTTATGTCACAATGTACAGTATAAGATTTCCTATCATCTGTGCCCAGTCTTGCCACAAAGAGTTAATCCAGCTCGACGCAATACTCTTTATTGTTCAGTGAAATAAAACGGACTTACAGAGAAAAACCTTAGTCCGTTCCACCCCCTTGCTGTGAGTGACAGGTTATTTACATATCTCATGCACTAGCCTGGAGACAGGCGTTATTTTTTAATTCCCACCCCCACTCCTTTTCTGAAGTCATGTGGTTACTTTATGGATTTTGACTGGATGTTAGTGATCATAGCAGAATTTAGTGTAAGGAATACATTGGAAAAAATGCATGTTGACAAGGGGAGTGTAGAGGTGGGCAGGAAGTCTACTGACATCACAACTCCACCCACCGAGCTCCAGACAACAGACCCACCCACAGAATCTGCAGTTTTTCAGTTCTTATAACAGACAGAGGGAAAACATTTGAAGGGTAAGGATACATGCAGGATACATCTATATCCTTATAGATCAGCACTATGGCAGTAGTTTGGAAAGGATGAGAATGGGTTTACATCCACTTTAACTGAAAAAAGAGACTTCTTTTGCTCTCATCCTCTTCCTTCTCCATGGTCCCACTGTTTGTAGGAGCATAGCCACCCTGTCTTGCTCACTCCTGAGATGGACTAGGGACTATGGGAAATCTAGTGTGCATATACTATGCTTGTTCCAAACAAATGGAAGTAAGGGCAAACAAGGAGAGATTTGGGAATTTACAGAAGACGTTGCAGGGTGGTAGAAAAGAACACTTTAATGTAAAAAACGATTTGATGAAAAATAGCAGGGTCGTTAAGTGGTGAATGGATTAATTTTGTAGACAGAAGCCCTGTACACACGGCCAGGAATCCTGTCAGGAAAAAAAACATTGGTTTTCCTGACGGGATTCCTGGCAAGCTTGCCTTGCAAAGCCATGCATACAGACATCCACTCAAAAGAACAGCAGTTCTTTTGAATGGCAAGAACGCAGTGACGTCAACGACTACGACGACATTCGATGCCGTCGCTCGTCACATTCGATGCCGTCACTCGTCACATTCGATGTCGTCGCCACCATCTTGTTACACCCCACACTAACCTTGTATGCTACAGCGCATGTGTCAAAGTCTTATCGGACAGGTAAGCATACAGACGACCAGTTTTCTCGGCAGGAAACCCGACGGGAAAATAGAGAGTAGGTTCTCTATTTTTCCTGGGCAGTTTTCCTGTCGGGAAAATTCCTAGAGAGCATACACACAGCCGGGATTCTCGGCCAAATGCTCTCCTGCCAGTTTTCCTGCCGGGAAAAGCGGTCGTGTGTACGAGGCTTAAGAATAATGTTTATCCTTTAACCTCCCTGGCGGTATGATTATTTCAGATTTTAGGTGCTGAAAGCGGTACCATTATTTTGCATGGGAATTTGGCGTTTTACATTGTAGGCCTGTAATTCTCAGGCCTCGACCGAGTTTCTCTGCAAAAACTAGCAAGAAACTTGCTGTTTTTTTTTTTTTGCTGAGGAAACCGGTCGTGTGTACATTTTTAGACGAGGAAACTGTCGAGGAACTCGACGAGCCAAAAAGAGAGCATGTTCTCTTTTTCCTTGACGGGATTGGAGAAAATTGGCACGTCGAGTTCCTCAACAGCCTAACAAGAAACTTGACGAGCAAAACAATGTGTTTCGCCCGTCGAGATTCTCAGTCGTGTGTACGAGGCCTCAGGAATAACTCACTTAAATCTGTCCAAACAAGAGTCTAGTAGACATCTCGGGTATGATAAAGTTTGAAAAACAAAATCATAAATTATAATATAATAAAAATATATAAATAATTATAACAAATAATAATATAACTTTAATAAAAATTGTTCAATAATGTAATCAAATCAAAAACACTGAAATTTGAAGAATTGTCGCTGTCATTACTTTTATTTTTTTATGACAAATTTCCCCACAAATCGCTATCGCTCAATTCTGCAAGTGATTATAATTTATTATCGCTGTTTTCTAGCTGGTCTAAAACCACCTTGGATTTTGGATAGAGCAGGGAGCTGAGTCAAATCTGAGACCTGAGTGGAGGGAATGGACCCCCCCCCCCCCCTCCCCTTTACACAGCCTTCTAAGGAGATATGCACAGCTAAGGCTGTCAATTACCTGCTGTGTGTTGGGGGTCAGGGCCATCTATCAGGATTGTCAGGTATTCACATAGACTGTCAGATATGACTCATGCAGATAGTAGAGAGAGGAGGGAGCAAATTGAAATCACACTAGGTTCTTTGGGTTGAGGCAAGTACACAGGCATTAAATGTTGCCTTCCCATTGCCTTTAAAAAGGGACAGAAGACAGAGATTCTCCAGACCCTTCTCTGTAGCCTCAGCTGCACTGAACAGTAAAGGAATGGGAAGTGCTCTGTGCTGAGCAGCACAGTTTAATATGCTTCAGTTAAGAATGAACACAGATCACTCACTGTGTTTATTCAGAAAATTAAATTAAATATTTACCCGCCCCCTTCCTCGACACTCGTGAAACTACCCCAGCAGCAGCCAGACTGAGAGGAGGAAAGCTGGCAGCACTGCAGGGGGAAGTCAGGGGGCGCCAGGATGCAGAGAGATTCGGTACCTCACTGGGTGATTAGGGTGTGCCCAGGCATATCTGGCACACCCTGTGTGCACGCCTATATTCTGGCATTCAGTTTGAGCAGGGGGACTGAAAGCCAGTGCAGAGAAGTGCAGGTACAATTAGGTACCTCCAATGTAAACTAGTCAACACACTTTTTTTGTTTATGTTTATGAGGTTTATGTGACCTGCACTGTCTATGTATGATTGCCAATCTAATATTAGTTACTTTTTTCTATTGGCACCAGGACGTTTTAAAAAGGGAGGAGAAAGCTAATTAACCTCTTGCTGCTCATGTGATGAATATGTGCAGAAGCAAAGAGAGCGGGCTTTGTTAACACCTACACACTGCACATCCAGTATATGTCCATGGGCAGGCGGCGGAGGTTTCTGCCAGCACAGTCACCAAGCTGCCATAGACAGCTCACAGTCTCTAGTAATGATCAGAAGCTGGTTCCAATCATGTGACCATTGGGTAGCCAATCACAGTGGTCATGTGATCAGGCAGCCCTTTTTATCATAAAGACCCAGTTAAAGGTATATTATGGCTGGGCAAGAAAGGGTTAAACATTGCTGAGAAAATGAAGATCATACAGAATGTTTTTATATGGCAGAAAATGCTGCAAAATAAAAGTGAGCTTCGAACACACACACACACACACACACACTTTGGATAACTCTGATACAAACACTACACTGTAGAAATTAGTAGTTAAAGCAGAACCTATGCTGCTAGCATTAGTAAATAGATAGAAAGTTATTATATTTACTTGTTTTAAGCTTTTTTTCTTTTTACATTTCTTCAGTTGCTTCCTGGTTTCTGGCCTAGGCCAAAATCATACCTCCCAACCTTTTGAGTTTGAATGAGGGACACCTACTAGCAAACATATGTAAGCATAGGGCACACCCCCCACCACACCCCCTTAACCACTTGCTTACTGGGCACATATACCCCCTTCCTATCCAGGCGAAATTTCAGCTTTCAGCACTGTTACGCTTTGAATGACAATTGCGCGGTCATGCGATGTGGCTCCCAAACAAAATTGACGTCTTTTTTTCCCCACAAATAGAGCTTTCATTTGGTGGTATTTGATCATTTTTGCGGTTTTATTTTTGTGTACTATAAACTAAAAAAGACCGACAATTTTGAAAAAAACACAATATCTTTTACTTTTTGCTATAATAAATTTTTCTCAGTTTAGGCCGATACGTAATCTTCTACATATTTTTGATTTAAAAAAATCCCAATAAGTGTATAGTGATTGGTTTGTGCAAAAGTTATAGCGCCTACAAAATAGGGGATAGGATGACATTTTTTTTTACTAGATCTGCGATTTTTGTCAGGACTGCGATATTACGGCGGACAGATCGGACACTTTTCACACATTTCTGGGACTATTCACATTTATACAGCGAACAGTGCTATAAATATGCACTGATTACTGTATAATTGTGACTGGCTAGGAAGGGGTTTACACTACGGGGCAATCAAGGGGTTAAATGTGTGCCCTGCTAAGTGATTCTTACTGTGGGGGGAGGGGACTGACTGGGGGAGGTGACCGATCGTTGTCCCTATGTACAAGAGACACACCATTGGTCTCCTCTCCCTGACAGGAAGTGATTCTCTGGGTTTACACACAGAGATCCACGTCCCTGGCTCTGTAACTACCGATCGCGGGTACCTGGCGGACATCGCTGCCGTCAGGCACGCGCATCGGCACCTGAGTGACGCGGCGGGCACGTGCATGCTCCCTAGCGGCCGAGAGGCCCCAGAACATCATATGATGGCCTCCCGGCATTGTAAAGCCACCTTGTGGCCATCATTTTACAATGGCCGGGATCCCAAGTGGTTAAAGGAGAATTAACCCCGAAAAAAGTTTATTAAACCCACAAGGACTTTTTTTACAACTACTATTCCTTTATATTGGCTTTTGAAATTTACAAATGCAGCAATTTAGAATTTGGATTTGAAAGGTTTAGCACTGGGAACACTTTTTTAAAAGATAAATAGTATATTTTATATACAACTATATAGATCAGACCAAAATGAGGGACAAATGAAGAGGAAAGAGGGACAGAGGGACAGGGGCGGATGCAGAGTCTAGTCTCGGGAGGGGCACTGTCAGAAGATTTTGCAGGCAAATTGTAGGGGCAATGGCTGGTGTTGGCGCTTCAATCATCACGGCGCCATGGTTGATATGCTTTCAGGATGATTGAAGCTAATTGTTTCTATTACATTGTAATATAAAATGAAATGGTTCAACTTACCATAATGCGGAATCAGTAGGAGCCCTGAGTGTGTCACTTGCTACCGTCGCCTGTCACCAGATGTGGATTGTCACTTGCCAATGTCTCCTGCAACAAAATGCGGATTGTCACTTGACAGTGAGTGTGTCCCAGAGTGAGGGCGGGCAGTAAGAGATGATGCAATCTCTCTGCTGCCCGCGCCTGCACAGTTATGGTGGTGTTCTGTCAGAAGCTGAATTGCGGTGATGCAGGGCAGGCAGTGGGAGATGATGTCAGAAAGCTGCTACCCATCAGAATATGCAACCAAAGTGATGTTGCATTGCAGCCATCTTGGTACACCCGCACTCGTCCACAGTAAAAGCCTAGAGTTAGAAGTTGGCAAGCGGACATCTTTATACACCCACCCGGAGTCTTGCTTTTCACAGTTATTTTTAACAGTAAACTCAGCTTATATAGTGAAATATAAGTTGGGTTTACTGTTAAAAATAACTGTGAAAAGCAAGACTCCGGGTGGGTGTATAAAGATGCCAGCTTGCCAACTTCTAACTCTAACTAGGCTTACTGTGGACGAGTGCGGGTGTACCAAGATGGCTGCAACGCAATGTCACTTCAGTTGCATATTCAGATGGGGAGCAGCTTCCTGAAACAGAACACCTGCCTGCTCGCTCAGTCACACACTAGCCCGCCGGCATGATTACTCACTAACGGCCTGCTCTCCAGCCTGCCCATCTGCTCGCTCACCCGCCGGTCTGCTCAGTCACCCCCCAGCTCACCCGCTCGTTATTTTCTCGGGGGAAGCAATTGCCCCAATGCCCCCCCTGAATCCGCCCCTGCAGAGGGACATGGCTCCAAATCAGGGACAGTTGGGATCTATGCAAAATGATGGCATACACCCCAGAAGTCTCCATAGAGATTGTATTTCTTTCATCTTGAGAAGAGAAGGAGGGGCCTTTTCAGCTAAGCGCACCCTTCTGCCTGCATGTCTGAGCCAAGGGAAGATGGATTCCAGAAAGTAAATTCTGTATGAATAACCTGCCCTTACTCAAGATGGCTGAGGCTAGAAATTCTAGGAGGGTAATTTCCCAACAAAACAATGCATGGAGACATGGATGAATGGGTGAGGTTTGCTTTGAATATGAAAAATTTATTAAATAGCGTTTTCAGTTTGTAATGGTCAGATACAGTTAAGTTCTGCTTTAGCGCTGGTTAAAAAATAAAAAACAAAGGCATTATTACATTTCTACAAAACATTTTGCCAGAGAGCACACATGTACATTTTACACACAATACACATCCTGTTTTCTAGTGTCCGAAGTCACACTTTTGACACATAATCACTTTTTTGGTCTTCCCCCAACAAAAGGATACAGAACTGAATCAGCCCCTAATTGATTCCCGGCTCCAGCTTACCGGACAAAGATCATAACCCAAAGCATGAGGAATTCACTGCATTCTAGGGGAGGATAAATCAGCCATTGTATATGTGATCTTCAGTATCACGCTAGTTGAACACACTCATACACTTAGGGCCTTCTAAAACACAAAGATCTTTCTATAAATTCCTTCAGTGCATTGAGACCCCCGTCCTTTATCAGTGGCCTGTTTCCTGCTTTCCACCACAGTCACCATTGACAAATTTTCCTTTGCTTTTGTTTTGGCACCATAAGGAATTATGAGCCTTGGGGTCTAGCAGACATAGGGCTCTAACGCCATATATTAACCAAGATGCGTCTAAAAACCACAGCTACCAATTTCACGGTATAAGTAATGCGCATTGTTATTTGTGTTAGCACCAGTAATGTATATATAATGTCACAGTGATGGAAAAACATTCCATTTTCTTAGTTGCAGTTTCCTGCTTCATGTGTCTCCTATTTACTCTACATAATACCAGTGCTATATACAGGTCTGATGGTAACGGATTATACAAAAAAACTGTTATTTCCTTTCTTATTTTAGACCCATACCTTGTACATTGCTGCAAACTCTTTTATTTGGGCAATTTATAAATACTGAGGGCTAGATTCAGATAGATCAGCGGATCTTTAGATCCGCGTAATCTATCTTATTTACGATCCGCCAGCGCAATTTTTTGAGGCAAGTGCTGTATTCAGAAAGCACTTACCTCGAAACTTGCGCCAGCGGATCGTAACTCCCCCGCCGGAATTCAAATTCCGCAGCTAGGGGGAGTGTATTATTTAAATCAGGCGCGTCCCCGCGCCGATCGTACTGCGCCTGCGCCGGCCGCGATTTTTCCCAGTGCGCATGCTCCAAATGACGGCGCTAGAACGTCATTGTTTTCGGCGTAAACATAAATTACGTCCATTCGTATTCGCGACCGACTTACGCAAATAACGTAAAAATTCAAAACTCGGCCCGGGAACGACGGCCATACTTAACATTGGATACGCCGCATATAGTAGGGGTAAGTATACGCCGGAAAAAGCCAAACGCAAACAACGTAAAAAAAAAGCGACAGGCGGGCGTTCGTTTCTGAATCGGCGGAAATCGGAATTTGCATATTCGTCGTGTAAAAAACCGAAGCGTCACCTAGCGGCCGGCGGGAGATTGCAGCCTAAGATCTGACGGTGTAAGTCACTTACACCTGTCGGATCTAAGGGAGATCTATGCGTAACTGATTCTTATGAATTGGTCGCATAGATCCGACCGTCGGATCTCAGAGATACGACGGCGTATCAGGAGATACGCCGTCGTATCTCTTTCTGAATCTCCCCCACATAGTGTAGTGAACAGTGTAAAATAATAATAAAAATAGTTAGAATGTGCATAAAAAGGCTAAAAATGCACAAAAATAGTAAAGATACACTGATATTATGGAACTCTTTTTAGGGAATATTTGAAAATGATTAGTTCCACTGGGTTTAAGTGTGGAGAAGTGTTCAGTGGAAAATATATAGAAAACCATATATCTGGGAAATAATTATATATATATTATATATTGCACAGTTGAAATATGGCAAAAGTGAAGACTGGAAAAATATGCAGCTTTCTAAAGAAAATTCATAAAGATAAAGAAAATGATAAGTGCTGTGAGATTCAATACAGCGAACAATAGGTCACATTCTATCCATGCTACTTCATGTTTGTTCTCAGCAGTGAAATCAAGGTTGTTATTGCATTCCTTAGAAAAAAAAAAAAAAACAGGGCTTGGGTACAACTGCAAAGAAGAGAAGATTCTTAATAATTTGAATTTCCAATATATTTCTTTATTTATTATGGCAAAAGCTAAAAAGCATTTAAATGATAAAAAAAATGATTGAAATGTAAACATACAGGGCCAGATCCACATAGATCGTCACCGGCGCAGCGTATCTAAGATACGCTACGCCGCCGTAACTTACTTGGCTTTGTTTCAAATCCACAACGAATTTGCGACGTAAGTTACGGCGGCGAAGTGTATCTCTGGCGGCGGAATTCAAATCGGCGATTAGGGGGCGTGTTTCATTTAAATGAAGCGCGTCCCCGCGCTGAATGAACTGCGCATGCTCCGTTTCTAAATTTCCCGCCGTGCATTGTGCTAAATGACGTTGCAACGACATCATTTTTTTTTACTTAGACGTGAATTACGTCCATCCCGATTCACGGACGACTTACGCAAAAAAAAAAAAAATTCAAATTTCGACGTGGGAACGACGGCCATACTTAACATGGCAAGTCTAACTATACGCCGCAAAATACCAGCTTTAACTATACGCCGGTGATTAAGTAGCGCTGGGCTTTCTTATTAGAAATCACAGCATTCTCTACATTCTCTTAGGCTGGGTTCACATACGTATCTGCATCCAATTCGCATGACAGGCGAGTGTGACCTTAATGGAGTCGGTTCACACAGGTCCGGGGCAGCTGTGGTCCGCATTCAAAAAGGGTCCTGTGCGTTTTTGGGTCCGATTGAGGTGCGAATTCAGGCAAACATTCAGAAACCTGATTCACACCTGAACCGGTGAGGGATGCACCGGACCCCAGGCACAAACTCATTATTTTTTATTATTATTATTATTTCAGGTACTTATATAGTGCCGTCAATTTACACAACACTTTACATATATATTTTACATTCACATCAGTCCCTACTCTCAAGGAGCTTACAGTCTAAGGGCCCTTTCCCACGTACGGATCCCGTAAGGATCCGTACCTTTATTATCCGCTTGCTCAGCAGCGCTTGCTCTCTTGATCCGGCAGATGACAGGGTGGTCCCCGCACACTGTGTAGAGACCGCCCTGTCAGATCTCCGCTCTCCCCTATGGGGGGATCGGATGAACACAGACCGTCTGTCCGTGGTTACCCCGATCCGCTCTGCAGACAGATGGAAAAATAGGATTTTCCTCTGTCTGCAGAATCGGACCATAGCGGGGACCGATGAGATCGGGTGTCAGTCGATGTTCATCCGCTGACACCCGCTATACCATAGGGATACATGTATGTCCGTATTTCATCCAAAAACAGATGAATGAAATACATGTGTGAAAGGGCCCTAACTCACATTCATACATACTAGGGCCAATTTAGACAGGAGCCAATTCGCCTACCAGCATGTCTTTGGAGACATGCTGAAACCCATGAAAACCCATTGAAACCTATGGTTGCATACGGGTGAACCTGGCCTTAGGCCGGGTACACACGGACAAACATGTATGGTGAAAGCGGTCCGTCGGACCGTTTTCACCATACATGTCTGCCAGAGGGCTTCTGTACGATGGTTGTACACACCATCGTACAGAAGTCCGCGCGTAAACAATACGCGGGGCGTGTCCGCGGTGTCGCCGCGTCGATGACGCGGTGTCGCCGCGACAATGACGCGGCGACGTGGGCGGCCCGCCTTTAAAATGCTTCCACGCATGCGTCGAAGTCATTCGACGCATGCGAGGGACGGCGGGCGCCTGGACATGTACGGTAGGTCTGTACTGACGACCGTACATGTCCGAGCGGGCTGAATTCCAGCGGGCTGTTTTAAAACAAGTCCAGGAATATTTGCCCGCTGGGAAAAGGCCCGGCGGGCAAATGTTTGCTGGAATTCGGCCCGCTCGCGCCCACACACGACCAAACATGTCTGCTGAAACTGGCCTGCGGGCCAGTTTCAGCAGACATGTTTGCTCGTGAGTATGGGGCCTTAGAGTGAAGCTAAAGACAAAAAATGATTTTAATTGTATAGAGTTAAGAGGGATTAGAACACATGTCAGTTTTTATTGCTGTCTGTGCCTCCATTAGGGAGATTGACCATCTCTATTTCTTCTGTTTACTGTTATCATTGAAAGTGAAAGTAAAAGAAAATCCCAAATTTTGGGGTGACACCATAACAGTAATAGAGAGGAAATCTTACAATGGGCACACTAGTTCTGTTGACTCTGGTGACAACCCAGGATTTTCTCACTTTGGAGGGATTTCCTCTCCTTTGCTGTTTTGGCTATAGGACAGGAAGTGAAGACAAATCTCTCTTATTGGACAAAGATGGCAAAAACCTGACCGTCCCTTACTCTAAAATGAAAAAAAAAAAAAAAAAAAAAAGTTTTGCCTATATTTACACTGTAAATGTTTAATACAACTAATGATAAAATTACATAAAAGATCAATTAAAAAAATTGTAAACTTAAAGTTTTCATTCAAAGCTTAACTCAACTTAAAATGTTTTTGATTAAAATCCCCCCCCCCCCCCCCGTTTAACAAAAAACAGTCATATATGGTTATTCACCATCTGGATACCCCATCCATGACCTCCTCTGTCACTCTTTTCCTGTTCCTCTAAATAGTGTGATTATTTACACTGCATTACCAACTATGTTTTTTGGAAACCAATGAAGACAGCTGTAATTTGGTGGGAAGCAGTGCAAGCTCCGAGGAAGGCATCTATGTTTATGTCTGGAACTAACACTGATTCTGAAAAATAGGGATTGGCCGGTTGTCAAAATTTAAAATCATATGTTCATTTTCACATTATATTTTGATTATTTCTAGCCTAATCCTATTAATCTGAATGACCTTGAAGTTTGTAAACTTTGTGAAGTTCCTCACACATTTACATCTTTGGATTTATATTCATGTTGCCCTGTGTGTAGGCACTGCAGTGTCATACATTTCACAGAGTCTGCCTCCTGAACTACAGGGGTAGAATAAATCTCACAAATTAGTACTGTATGTTGGTTTCCCCTGCCCTAAAGAAGCAGACGAGACACGAGAAATGTGTAGACGTATGGACTCCTAGACACTTAGATCTACTTCAATGGGATGATTATTTAAGTGCTATTTGCCTAATGATATGCTACAATATTTATTATAACTTTGTATGTGTATTTTACAGTATATACAGATGCATATTGTTGGTATACAGGCGAAACTCGAAAAATTTGAATATTGTGCAAAAGTTAATTTATTTCACTAATGCAACTTAAAAGGTGAAACTAATATATGAGATGGACTCATTACATAAAAAACAAGATAATTCAAGCCGCGATTTGTCATAATTGTGGCTTACAGCTCATGAAAACCCCAAATCCACAATCTCAGAAAATTTGAATATTGTGAAAAGGTGCAATATTCTAGGCTCAAAGTGTCCCACTCGAATCAGCTAATTGAGCCATAAAACCTACAAAGGGTTCCTGAGCCTTTAAATGGTCTCTCAGTCTGGTTCAGTAGGAATCACAATCATGGGAAAGACTGCTGACCTGACAGTTGTGCAGAAAACCATCATTGACACCCTCCATAAGGAGGGAACACCTCAAAAGGTAATTGCAAAAAAAGTTGGATGTTCCCAAAGTGCTGTATCAAAGCACATTAATAGAAAGTTATGTGGAAGAGAAAAAATGTGTGAGAAAAAGGTGCACAAGCAGCAGGGATGACCGCAGTCTGGAGAGGATGGTCAGGAAAAGACCATTCAAAAGTGTTGGGGACTTTCACAAGGAGTGGACTGAGGCTGGAGTCAGTTTCACCTTTTAAAGTTTTACCTTTTAAGTTGCATGAGTGAAATAAATGAACTTTTGCACAATATAAAAAAAAAATCGAGTTTCACCTGTATATACACATTTGGGACAAAATCACATTTTATTTTTTAAATCTGTGGGGTTATTAAAAGGGGTTGTTAAGTCTCAAGGTTTTTCACCTTAATGCATTCATGCATTAAGGTAAAACATCTTCTGTGCTGCAGCTGCTCCCCAGAGCCCCCCTCTGTTTCTTACCTGAACCCATTCGTTCCAGCGACGAGCACAAGACCAGCCGCTCCAGCCACTGTCTCTATCCTCATTGGATTTGATTGAGAGCAGCGGTGTTCTGAGTCTAAACTCCAGTAGTCTACACATGCCAAAACCATTTCCACCATAAAAGGACCCAAATATGAACAGTTCCCCCATATTTTCTAAAAAACTCGTCTTTGAGTCATCATGCTTTACAAACTCTTTTACGATCATGTGCTGCTGGGATGCAAGTTAAAAATTATTACCATTTTCTTTTATGTTTTTTTTTATGTTTACATTACATATATCTACCTCAAGCAGCCCATTTATTGATGATTTTTTTGTTGGATTAGCGTATTGAATTGAAAATAATGATCCAATTCTCCCTTCCACACATCCAAGGTGGGTGAGGATATACTTCTCAATGTAGTATTGTATTCTGATGGCAGGGAGTCTTCCTCAACCATCAGAATACAATATTAAAGCCCTGTACACACGACCGGGAATCCCTATGGGAAAGCCGAGAACCTGCTTGGTAACTTTCCCCCCGTGTATACACAAGAGGTTTTACCGTTGCAAAGAGAGATTTGGCCAGGAATCCCGGCTGTGTGTATGCTCCCTCGCAGTGTTTTCCCATAGGAAAACTACCAGGTTTAAAGCAGGTTCTCTATTTTCCCGCCGGGAAAACTGTGAGGAAGCATACACACGGCCGGTTTTCCTGGCCAAAAGCTCTCCCTGCAGTTTTCCTGGCAGGAAAACCGGTCGTGTGTACGAGGCTTAAAGTGGAGGTTCACCCTAAAAAACAAATATGTACCATCCAAACCAGCATACTAGCGTCAGCTACAGTATGCATTTTTTTTTTTTTGCGCTGTACTTACCGTTTAATCGTCCACTTTCGTTTCAGACTCCCGCGGGGAGTAGGCTTTCTTATTTTCCCCGCAGGAGTCTGAAACGAAAGTGGACGATTAAACGGTAAGTACAGCGCAAAAAAAAAAGGCATACTGTAGCTGACGCTAGTATGCTGGTTTGGATGGTAGATAAAGAAAACATTTTTTTTAGGGTGAACCCCCGCTTTAAGTGTTGCTGGCTACAGCCAGTGGAACTGATCATTCAGGAAAAACCCAACATGCTGCTTGGACACAAGTCGGTCGATAGATCGACTTGTGCACAGCCAGCCTTCCTGTTCATGGATCGAAATTCAGCCGGTCTCTGCTGAACTGGCTGAATTTTGATCCATGTATGGCCAGCTTTGGGTTTATTGAGAGCCAGATGAAGAATCTATAGGGTTTAGTGAGCATTTGGCATGATTGGGCTAAGTGAAGATTTCATACTTGTCTTCTAATTTAGGGATGCAGATGGATCAGCTGTAGTTTCCAGGGAGAACACACAAGGTCTAATGAATTCCTGCTGGGCAGGTAAATACATAAAACATTTGGCCTTTTCTTCAACACTTTATTGCTCAAATTAATTTTGGAATCTGTCCTTGTATATTTGAATTAACCTTTCCCTGGATCACAAAAAAAAATGTTTATGGTAATAGCCCAAAAAATCATATCCAACCTTTCGCTTACTTTTGGCTGTATCATGTCAAAATTCTATTTCCAGCATGGTACGGTATACCCATTCCCATCCACGCGATAGAAGCCCTGCTGGAGATTAATTTGTTTGACATGGTTTAAACACATGCATGTCAGCAGACTTTCTGCAGCTACTGTGCAGCTAAAATGCCATCTATTTCCCGGAGCTACAGAGCCAATTTAAACTGAATTTTTTAGCCGTTCACACTATACGGTAATACAAGTCTGTGTAGTTACTGTTTAATAATGTATTTATAAATACATCCTTCCTGTAAGTAATAGTACAGCATATGCCAATAACCATTAACATGACCTATGTTATGAAATACTTAGCAGCAAGGTGGATTTAACTGAGGGTCAATTTTAATGAGTATTTAAAATGGAAAACATTTACTAATAGCCATCTTGTAAATAATTAATCTTCTAAAACGTGGTGGAAGGTTGGACTGAGTAGCAAGTTTTCCAATTTAATAGGTCACAGGTTTCCAACTAAACTCCACCATTGAGAGTTTTCTTCAAGCTGGTGATGGTATTTGAGAGTTGTATGGAAAAACAACATAGCAGACTGAAAATGAAAAACATATTTAAGGTAGATCTAAACCAAAACTTAATTTAACCGATGGATTGAGTACAAAAGTGTTAAAATCCCTGCCAGGTTGGTGTTACTGTTGGTGTCCTTGCTGAGATACGTAACCTATATTTGTTATTGTTACTATTGTGATAGTGACAACGTTATTGGAAATCTAGAATTTTACAGTGGCCATTAAAATAGGAAAAAATAAGAAATCTTCTAAGGCCTCGTACACACCACAGGACATGTCCGATGAAAACGGTCCGTGGACCATTTTCATCGGACATGTCCGCTCGGAGAGTTTTCGGTCTGATGGCTGTACACACCATCCAACCGAAATCCCCGCGGACAGAGAACGCGGTGACGTAGACGACACCGACGTTTTCTATCGCGCAAGTTCAATGCTTCCACACATGCGTCAAATCAATTCGACGCATGCGCGGGATTTCGGTCCGCTGGTTAGACGTACTAACCAGCGGACATGTCCGACGGACAGCTCTCCAGCGGACAAGTTTCTTAGCATGCTAAGAAACTTTTGTCCGCTGGAAATCTGTCCGCTAGCCTGTACACACGATCGGAACTGTCCTCTGAAACTGGTCCGCGGACCAGTTTCAGCGGACATGTCCGGTCGTGTGTAAGAGGCCTCATCCATGTACCAAATTGTAATGTAACTGCCTTTATTTTGCTAAGCGCTACACAAACAGTTGGCACTATATAAAACCTGTATTATAATAATAGTAATAATAGGGACACCCAGAGTGTGAGGGTAGCAATCTGAATCTTAAAGGCGCACTGCCGAAACAAGGCAACCTGGTATCAATCTAAAGCACTAACACATTATTATATAAAAAATATTAAGCTTTCTATAAAAAAAATAAACTAACAAATTATCTTCTTTTTTTGCAGCCTGATTGCATAACAATAATCATACTCAGTACCTTGTAACAACACAATTTCTCGCTATGAGAAAAGCTCTGGGTCAGGTTCAAGGTCAGCAATGAAGGACTGGTAGGGGATCAAACCTGCATACTTTCACCAAATTTTAAGCTGAAGCCTCGTACACACGCTCGGTTTTCTCGGCAAGAACCAACAAGAAAACTGCTGGCAGAGCTTTCTTGCCGAGCAAACCGAGCGTGTGTACGAGGCTTTCAGGTTTCTCGTCAAGAAAACTGCCTAAAAATCTTGACGAGAAAAATAGAGAACCTGCTCTCTATTTTTATCGTCGGGATTCTCGGCAGTGTTTTCCTGGCGAGAAACCTGTGAGTGTGTATACTTACCTGTCGCCGTGGAAACCCGCGTATGCTCGAAATTACTTTGACGCATGCAAGGTAGCTTCCTAGGCATAGGTAGGGTGTAGCAAGATCGCAGCGACGTCATCGAATGTTACGAGCGCTTGCTCGTCGTAGTCGATGACTTCACCGTGTTCGCTCCATTCAAAAGAACGGCGGTCTGTACACTCAGCCGGCAAGAGATTCTTGCCAAGAACATAGTTTTTCCTGACGATATTCTGAGCCATGTGTACGAGGCTTGAAAGTAATGTATTATCTGTTTTTTTTTTAAAAGAAATAGGTAAACAACTTACCGATCCACCGACAACAACAGACAAACTTTCTTGCAATTTATTGGCTCAATAGTTGAGAGGGTTAGGGTACAGGATACCTCCAAACAGCAGCAGAAATCACTTCGCACAATAGACTTTATTAGAATCACTTTTCTGTTATCCTTCTGACCTCTGCAACAGGCCAGAATGGGTCTCTCTATGCCTTCAGTTTAGGACAATATAAGCCCAGATGGGTAGCTAGTAAAACAAACCACTTTCTTGGTTCTGACTTGCTCCTCCAGGCAAGGAGCCTGTGAAAAACAAGAACTGGACCTCTCAGCAGCTACACTCTCCTCAGGCAGCTCGCTTAGGAAGCAAAAGAACTTCTGGACTTACATCCTTCCCAGGCAACAGGCTTGGAGGGTAAAGACTGGATCCTTCACCTACTCATTATCTCCAGGCAAAGCCTGGGAGCAAAGGACTTACAAAACATCCTCATCAGGCAGAACCTGGTCGGAAAAGACCCTTCTTAAAGGTTTCTCCAAATATATATTCTCCTCCCCAGCTCACATCCCTGGCCTGTATGATTGACTAGAGTGAAATAAATATTTATATCCCAATACATTGTATCTTCTTATTCTAAGACAGAACACTCTACAATAGCAGGCAAATGATCATAATGTCCTTGGGCTCACGGGAACCTAATGAACTCAATTAACCCAGAATATAAACCAACAGAGCCCAGGCAGGCTACAGACCTAGTCCCCCACACTTGACTAGAGACATAGAACAGGGTCTTTATAAGTAAATAGTTATTCTGCACATATTGTTCTATGAAGCATTCAAGGCTTATGCCGCATACACACGGATGTTTTTTGTGATGAAATAAAATTACGTTTTTAAAAACGTCATTTAAAATGATCGTGTGTGGGCTTCACATCGTTTTTTGTCTTCTAAAAAAACTACCAAAAAAAATTCGAACATGCTTCAATTTTTTTATGTCGTTTTTCAAAATGTCGTTTTTTGTGTCATAAAAAATGATCGTGTGTGGGCTAAAACGACGTTTTAAACAAAGTTTTAAACCCGCGCATGCTCCGAAGCAAGTTATGAGACGGGAGCTTGAATGGAACAGAGTGCCGTCGTACATGTTGTACGTAACCGCGCTTTGCTAGAGCATTTTCAGAAAATAATGGTGTGTGGGCAACGTCGTTTTTTATGATGTAGTTAGAAAAACTTTGTTTTTTTTCACGATGAAAAACGTAATTTTATTTCATCACAAAAAACGACCGTGTGTACACGGCATTAGGCTTGACAAACACGTTGCAATCTGCTGGTCTTTACAATGTCCTTTAGATATACAGTAAAAGCTCGGATTGGGAGCATAATTTGTTCCGGAAACGTGTTTGTAATCCACAGCACTCGTATATCAAAGTGAATTTCCCCATAAGAAATGATGGAAACTCAGATGATTCATTCTACAACCATTTATTAGTAAGTCCTTTAAAAGTACAGTCTATATAAAAAGATTATGTATAGCAAGGTACAGCACTAGGTGAATATATCGTGATAAACCTGAGGTCAGGCTGGTTTCTGACGAGAAACTCGAGCGTGTGTATGCTAAGGAACCCGCGCTTGCTCATAATAAAGTATGATACAGGAGTAAAAGTAGCATTTGTAATGGAGAGAACACATTTTTAAAGCTGTAACAGACTGAAAAGTGCAAATCGTCTCTTACCAAACTTTTACTTAACACGCAGTAACGTGAGATTAGCAAAAGCAGCCCCAAGAGTTGTGCAAGTGGAATCGAACTTCCCCTCTTGTCCTATGTGTTGTAGTCACCGCGTTTGAGAACGAGGAGATTTTGTCTTGACTGTTTGTACGCAAAGCAAGCTTGTCAAGTTCCTCGTCAAGCCTAACAAGGAACTCGATGAGGAAAATTATGTGTTTCGCTCGACGAGTTACTCGGTCGTGTGTACGAGGCCTCATGTGTGAACACAAGTGTGAACATATGACTGAACATAAATTAAATCAATATTACAAAATTAATCAAAAAAATATAAAAATAATGAGAAAAGTTCCAAATATGTGAATAGGAAATGAAAAGCAAAAGAGGCAAAAAAAAGTCCATATGCTATGATTCACATCGGTGCACATAAATTAAATGTGTGAAAAGAGGAGTCTTCTTCCACCAGTGAAACACCCAAAATAGTGGTAATGTAGTCTCCTTACCAAAGGTGGATGACCGTTATTACAGTGGTCTCTCTGAGCACAGGGGTTTAAAGTCTCCCAAAAGACTCAATCCGGGTGGTTGATAGGCACAGGGTGGTGACTCAATATCTCCTCTACCGCCAGATCCAGAGGATCTGAGAGGAGACATTGCTGGATCTGGCGGTAGAGGAGACATTGAGTCACCACCCTATGCCTATCGACCACCCGGATTGATCTTTTGGGAGACTTTAAACCCCTGTGCTCAGAGAGACCGCTGTAATAACGGTCATCCACCTTTGGTAAGGAGACTACATTACCACTATTTTGGGTGTTTCACTGGTGGAAGAAGACTCGTCTTTTCACACATTTCATTTATGTGCACTGATGTGAATCATAGCATATGGACTTTTTTTGCCTCTTTTGCTTTTCATTTCCTATTCACATATTTGGAACTTTTCTCATTATTTTTATATTTTTTTGATTAATTTTGTAATATTGATTTAATTTATGGTCAGTCATATATTCACACTTGTGTTCACACATCAGGTTTATCACGGTTTATTCACCTAGCGCTGTACCTTACAATACATATTGTTTTAAAATTTGGTATGTACATTTTTCTGGTACTGGCAGCTTCATATCCCATTTTTATGGTGGGAAGATCTTTTTCACATCTATATATTTACTTTTTAGCGCAGTTTCCTGTTTGGAAAAAAAAATTCTATCATATAAAAAGATTATATCAATGTGACTTCAAGGCAACTTTGAGGCAACTTCAGGGAATTCCTGGGTAATCTTCCTGTCAGATCCAAATTACACCAATTAAGATGAGGATTAGACTTAGGGCTCATGTACACTGCAGCTCAACAAAAAAAGCTGCTTTTACAGGCATTTGAGCTTTTATATTATCTCGAGTGCCGGTTCACACCAGCGCAATGCGGGAACCAGCACGATTCCAGTGCCAGTTCCCACATCGCTTGGAACCTGCAGGCAGTTCAGACTGCTCTATGTGAACCGCTGCGGGTGTCAAGAGAAAGTTAATGACACCCCCAGATCGGTTTGCATATCGCAGTGTCAACTGTCAAATGGTGCAGGAATCGAATCGCATGGGTGTGAACACCCAGTGCAAATATGTATGGCTGAATTTGCATCGCACAGACATCACATGTGATCTGCACGGCAGTGCGATGAGAATCACATGCAATGTCTAAGGACGCACCAGTGTGAAAAGCCAGTCTGAAGAAGCTTGTGCTTTTTTGTGCTCTTGTGCACCTTTTTATTGAGCTTCTTCAAGTTTCTTTGAGCTTCGTTGAGATTTTTTGAGCATAAGCGTTTTTTTTTTTTCACAAACCCTCCTTAAAGTCTTTGGGCACAAGTCAGATAGAAGTTGCCTTGAAGTAGTACAGGAAACTTTTCTAAAGTCAGAGCAGCGTCAGTAGTGCTAATTAAGACTCTCATTGACTAAAATGGTTTAACTTGCTTGTGTAGCAAGTTAAAATTTATAAAAATAAATTGCTCATCTTGTAAAACACTTGCAGACCAAGATTCTCACAATCCAAAGGTTTTACTGTAAAAAAATGATGTACTGTGGGACCTACCTAAACAATTCATTCAGTTTGTTTTCAGTCAGGAAGTCCCTTGCACTATACAGTTTTTTGTCCCTTGCACTATACAGAGATTGTACATGTGTGGTCAGTAGATATGTGCATTCCCGTTCGTACGAATGTTATTTTCGTACGAAAATGTTCATTTTCGTACCCGCAGAATAATGTGTACATACGAAAAAATTAAAGCACCAAAATACGAAAACGACGGGATTACGAATGAGCCGCATAACGAACAACCGCAAATACGAACGAACGATCTGACGAAAATACGACAAAACGAAAACGGCAAAAGAACGAAAATTACATCTATAACAAAAGATTTGCATTCTGTATCCTGTTTGAATCCCCTCTCTGCTCGTATCATGTCCACATGACACCTACAACAAAAGATATGCATTCTGTATTTTGTTTGAATCCCCTCTCTGTTCGTATCCTCAGCCGTATGTTCACACGACTTCCACAACAAAAGATTTGCATTCTGTATCCTGTTTGAATCCCCTCTCTGCTCGTATCCTCAGCTGTATGTTCACACGACATTCACAACAAAAGATTTGCACTCTGTATGTTGTTTGCATCCCTTCTCTGTTCGCACCCTCAGTCGTATGCTCATATGACATCCACAACAAAAGACCCGCACTCTGCATTTTGTTTGAATCCTTTCCCTGTCCGCATCCCCAGTCGCATGCTCACACGACATCCACAACAAAAGATTTGCATTCTGTATCCTGTTTGAATCCCCTCTCTGCTTGTATCCTCAGCCGTATGTTCACACGACATCCACAACAAAAGATTTGCACTCTGTATCTTGTTTGAATCCCTTCTCTGTTCGCACCCTCAGTCGTATGCTCATATGACATCCACAACAAAAGACCCGCACCCTGTATTTTGAATTCCTTTTTTCTGTTCGTATTTTGGATTCAACAGAATGCAAATCTTTTGCCACAGATGTCACACGAACACATGACCGAAAACACCAAAAGAAAAAGGACCCAAAACACAGAATGCAAATCCCTTGCCACAGATGTAATTTTCGTTTTTTTGAATGGGCAGTGAGTGTAGTTAGCAGCTTCTCTTTTGTGCTGAATAGTACAGTAAAGCCAAATAAACTTTTCTGTGGATTTTCATCTGAAGGGAGATCAGTTGGCCAGACTTTTGAACCCAAAAATGGTTTTCTGATGGAGTTAAAAAACGAACAAATTTTCTGAGAACGAACGGAAAATGATCGTTTTTATGTTTGTTGTTAAAAAAGTCTGACCAAGTGTATGGGGCTTAACAATCGTTAATATGGATGAGCCCCGTGTTGAAAGTGCCGCGAATCCCGCGATATATTTACGAAAGTACAAAATGATGAAAATCCTTTTTCTGTTCGTATCTTCAGTCGCATGCCCACATGACATCCACAACAAATTGTCATAGATGTCACACGAACACACGACCGAAAACACGAACAGAAAAAGGAATCCAAAACACAGAATGCAAATCATTGACGGAAATTCACGAAAATTATTGTCTAACAAGTAAGGAACATGAATTAAACAGAATAACGAACCATCCCGCATGTACGAAAATAAAATGGTAACGAAAATACGAAACGATCGGAATACGAAAAAATCTCGTCGTACGAAAAACGAACGGGAACGAACAGGAAAACGGGCGTCTTACGAAAAACGAACGGAAACGAACCTACGGAACGATACGAAACAGAACAAAAAAAAACGTTTTTTTTTTCTGTGCACATGTCTAGTGATCAGTTCTCCATAAACCAAATACAAAATGATTATCAATCATTTCTCAAAAAGATGCTCATTGGGATATTCATGACGTATATTTTGTAGCAATAATTATTTTTCCGTATACACACTGTTCTTTATTTTTCAGCCCAGGATGACATGTAAAAATGAAAACAGAAATAACTATTTCGGAACGACTCTGGGTGACTACATAGGAGAGCAAGGAGAAGTTAGAATATTTACCTTTTTTGGAAGTTTAGTAAATAGCATGTTAAGTCATTAACTTGGCATATCACAATCCATATTTTCTTATTCCTAAATGGCTGTCTTGATTTGCAAATGGTTTTATAAGTGGCAATTTTTATGTGTGCTTGGTTATAGATTATTTTCAAACCATTTCAACTCTTTGAAAAGCCTACAATAAGGTAGCATACTGATCACAGTATAATCTTATCACACACCAATGTCAGAAATCAGTCTCTGATTGATATGCAATTGTTCCATTGAATACTTTCAGCATTTTACGAAGCTGCATATGTTTTCCACCTTTGATTTCAATATATTAAGGAGTTAAAAGTAAACTTAAGCTTTTCCATACACTGTAAGATTTCTGTCCGCAGGCAGAATAAAATCAATCTATCGTTTCCCCAACAGCATGGATGGGAAAATCTCCCATGGCCGACTGTGGGAATACATGAACAGTGCCTGCATTTGATTGGATGCAGGCGCTGTTCGCCTTACTATTTTCCTCCCTGCTCTTTTCATTTTCAGGTTGATAGATGTTGGGGTAGGAGGGTTTTGACAGGGCCACCCATAGCTCAAATTTTGCCTGCATCATGGGGAACTGGTGCTATTCGCTCTGTGTATGGTCAACTTTAGCCTTTTTTAAGTAAAACTGTGGCCTCCCATAAAAATAAAAAATAAATTCTATGCTGCAACACTTTAAGTTTTTTCTAAGTCCCCTTGCAAAGTCCCACAAATGCCTGTCAGTGAAGTCCACCCAATTCAGCTGTGCTCCTTCTGAATTCAGGGACGATTTGCCATTCTCATGTAGACTGTGATTGCCTCCATTATAGGAAAGACAAGAGAAATGTTGCAGTAGACGTGGCTAATAGCATTTTCATTGCTGAATTACAAGCCGTGGCTTGTCACTCAATGCCTGGCCGCACCTCGTCCTGCCGACTGATATTTGAATTGACAGCACTGCTTCTGTTGCTGAATCCCTTCCACTGTGGGCATTAGTGCTTGAAAAGTGGAGAACATGGGACACAAGTGAAGAAGGATTTTGTTCAGTCAGAGAAGGTGAAGGATGTTTTCTGTTTACTTTATGAGGCTTGTGCATCACATTGTAACTAGATTTGGTGCTTGTTTAGACTGTCAGCTGGGATACCTTAGCTTAACTTTAAAGAGTAGCTCTAGGCAGCAAGTAAAATCAATTATTGCTAATGTTATCCAGGATATAATACTTTTGATGGAACGCTTGGCACCCCGCTTATGTGCTTCCACCAAACAGTGCCTCCTGACCTCCAAACCCTTCCAGCAGACTGAGAGTCAATACTAGCCATGTTACCCCAAGCATTGTACACAGACAAGATGTTGAGGTAAATCCAAAGGAAGGACTCTTTATTAAAACTCACACACATTTTTTTTTACTTCACAGGAGGACATTACCCTCTTGAGGATATTAGCATGACAATGTAAACTTCAAACACCAATCCATCCAATTAACAGCTAACAACTAACAGTGATCTTAATTAGACAGTAATCTAATTAACAAACATATACCATCCCACAATAGTTTGGTAACAAGGTGAAGTGGACACAATACTAGCATACATACAGAAACAATAAGTGACCCAATTAACAATGGGCATTCACACCTTGGAGGCACAAAATGGGAGAGACCTACTTAACAATAAACACAAAACAAACAGTGATCCCACCCCACCTCAGACTATCCAGAAACAGCCTACATCAGTCTAGGAGACTAACTCATACAATGTTCCAGCAGTTGGAAAAGGCAGAGTTAATTTATCTTTATAGATTTCTTGAGGGATATTGTTGATAAATATTTCTGTCCCAACTGAAGGAGCCACTCCAACTCAGTCTGTAGGAGGGCCACCACATTTCCTCTGACCATTTACCTGCACAAGATTAATATAACACCTTTCCATCCACTCCAGAAGTGTGGAGTGTGTTTACTTTAAGTGTGGACTTTATTGTCCTTATTCAAGGAAGTAATCCAAGCCTCGCTCTCAGCATTTATCACATTGTTGTCCATCACTGGAGAATGATCTTCTCACCCTATAGGACATAATCAGTGGGTAGGAGGCTTGCCCCTAGTTCTCTCCAAAAAACCCTGTCCTGGTTGGGTCTGTCACAGTACTAAAGTTTGTTCAGCTTATCTATCCTCTAATTGTGTATTATACAGTGCAACTTTATTAAGTAGGGTTCTCCAGTGCTTCTGGGTGACTCTGTAACCTCTGTAAAATAACATTGCTCAAATGTGTGTGGAACAGAAATGGTGTTGTCCATGGGAAATTGCAGGCTAAGGAAATACACACAGCTGCATTTTACAGGCTGAGATTTATGGTCATTGAGCAAAAAGGATACCAGAAATAGAAGTTTGTAGATACCACACAATCAAACCTACCTATTTTGCCAAAAGTATATGAAAACACCTCCACATTGTTGAGCTAAAGTGTTTTTAGTGGTACAAGGGTACAGCATACAAAGGCAGCTTGGACAATTGTGCGCTTCCAACCTTATGGCAACAGCAAGGCCATACCTACAAGGGTCGCAATTGCGACCTGGTCCTATGCTGCAGGGGGCCCGTGAGGCCCCCTGTATACCTGGATAGGATGATTGGTGGGAGTGGCTGCATATAGAGGAGATATTGTTTCCTCAATTAGCAGCCCCCTGTCCCCCCCCCCCTATCTAGCACTGCTCTCCAGCCCCCCTGTGCTCTCTAATGGCTCTCCCCCCTCCTTATGCCCCGCAGCTCTGCTGGCTCTTCCCCTCCCTTCCTCGCTGGCTGCTCTGGGGCTCACTCAGAATGGAGAGTGGAGAGTTCCTTGTCTGAATGAATAGAGTGAGTGAACCGTAGTGATCACTAACTCTGTCCATTCATAACTGAAACATAATAACCTTGTACTATGTTTTAGTTTAGGTGAATGAACTGGAAGCTCTGTACAGAGCTATTCCTGTCTATTCATTCAGTGCAGATGAGGCTGTGGAGCTGGAGATTGAGGGCTATGTCCTCAATCTCATTTCTCTGTCTCAAAAGTGGAACAAAAGAGGTATTTTTAGACCCCTAACACTTTAACAAAGCCCTCAAACAGGGCTCCGAAAAAATTGTAAATAAAAAATAATATTGTAAAATAAATAAATAAAAAAGGAAACAAAATACAAATAATAATAATAAAATACTGACACCAGTGGTGGAACTTCCAGGGCCACAAAGGTCGCACTTGCAACCTGGAATACCACCACAGGGTTTAGAGGGAAGGACCCTTGCCGGGGTCAGGGGGGCCCTTCATGGTTTCTTGCACTGGGGCCCTGAAGGTTCTAGTTACACCACAGGGCAACAGTTGGGAGAAGGCTCTTTTCTGTTCCACATGGCCATACCCTTGTGCACAAAAGGAACCTGAGTAACCTGCAAAGGGGGTCCTGGAGGATGTGATTCCTGAGGAATTAACCAGGATCGTAGTCTCTAGAGCCTTATTTCAGGCCAGAAAGCTTATATTGATGGGATGGAAATCAACATTACCACCCACCACCGCCTCATGGATAGCACACATGGGGAATACTATCATTATGGAAAATTATATATACCAACACAGGGGATGCTCGGGCAGGTTTGAACGAATTTGGTCCCAGTGGCTGGATACTCCCGGTTTGAGCCTCAGGGAGCTGTAGTGTTGTCCAGAATTCTGCAATGTCTATAACACTAATCTATATATGTATGCTGAACTTAGAATTGCAATATTGTGGTGCTAAACCCAGGTGTTCATCTGGTGTTTGTCAGCGGAGTGAAACCTCTGCAAGTTTTTGGATTAAAAAATAGAACAGGTTTTCAAGGTTCATTTCTAGAGCTCCCTACCAGAGTTTCCTACCAGGAGAACAGTAAAGCCTACTACACACGCAGCATTGGCTGGCTCAATAGAAACCGGCCGACATTGGGCAAGTGTGTACGGCAGCCAGTCCAACAGAAGCCATTTGGCCAGCTTCTGTTGAAGGGTCATGAGCTAAAAAGATCTGCCGACCAGCTCTCAGTCAGTCAGCACTCTCAGCCATTGACTGGGAGCGCTAATCAGAGTGTTCTGGCGGGGGGCCTTCCCCCTGTCAGAACACAAAAGAAGATTGCTGAACTCACATTGGATTGTTAGTCCAGCAACTTCAACCTGAGCTGTCAGTTTTTTTTTAGTTCAACCCCAAAAAAATAGTAGCTTGTACGAGGGTTAACTATTGTTCCCAGTCAGTGGGTGTCTTTACTGGCTGATATTTTAACCATTTAATTGTAAAAGGGATATTTTTTTAGCCCATGCTTGCTAAAATAGAACTGCATTCATCTCATCAAACTATCTGCGTTTAAATATGTGATAGTTGTTTGAACTGCCATTATGTATATTGCCTTAACCACTATTGTGATTATTGTTTGAGACTGTTGTTGTCTTACTTACATATGCCATAGCTATAATTTGCACAACACCATAGGGCTAGTTATCAAGTAAGTGCCTGCACATATTGGTGAAACCTTTAAATGCTTCATTGTTGGTGTATTATTAAGGGTATTTCTTCTAACTTATATATTAGTTATAGTGTGGGTAGGCTAGATATGGCACGTCTTTGTTAGTTGTCTGTGCATTTAGACCAGTGAGAGCCTTTTGCAAGTGTATGTCGGATTGGAGGTCAAACTAAAAACATGGTGGTCTTCTATCCTATCCTATACACTCTATCCCCACATAGAACCATTTGTGCAGATAAATCATTATCCCATTGGCTATATGCTGTCAGGTTAGCTGATCTACGTGATAATTGCTATGGTATTGGAAAGTTTTGTCAAATAAGTGTTCTGTGATAAAGCTTTGAAAAACTTTGAAAACCTTTTATTGTGTCTGTTATCATCTCTGGTATGTGGTTCAGAGCAGGGATATCAGATCTATAATAAAGGTGACTTAACAATGCATTTCCATTTAAAAGAGCCTCTTATGCTTTTATACTTTTCAGTTAAAGTGGTTGTAAACCTCAAACATGACATGTGAGCAAAGCATATCCCTCTATAGTGTATACTTGTCTCAATTCAGAGCACTAAGTGTAATTTCTTTCTGCTCACTCATTCTTCTGCTACAAGCATGAGTCACTTTTGACAGGTTTTCCAGATATCAAGAGAAAATTGAAAAACGGTGACAGGGGAGGGCACAGCATGTGATTGACAGCCTCAGCTCTGTTCCTGTGTTCTGTGTGAAGGGGGTGTGTCCCTTCCTTTCCATTAGCTCTCAGAGCTCTTCTCACTGATGTAACTTCAGGTCCTCTGCCCCCTGGTTTTAGATGTGAGGAAATGCTGCTGATTGGCTCTCCTCTGCTCACACGCTGTCAGTGTAAGGAGAGGAATGCCTATAACTGCCATTTCCTTGTTTTTTTTTATGTGATCAGCTGTGGTTTAGGCTTGGTTCACCTATATATGCAAATTGGATGCATTTTTAACCGCATCCAATCCACATAACTTGAGAATCAGACCAGCTTTCAATGGAGCCGTTTCACAGATGAGCGGGGCGGCCACGGTGCGATTTTAAAAAGAGGTCCTATGTAATTTTGGGTCTGGTTCAGGTGCGATTTCAGGTAAAAAATCCTACCTGAATCAAACCTGAACCGGTGAACAGAACCGCATCGGACTGCTGCACTGAAACTGTAGCCACATATGTGTGAACCCAGCCTTAAGCAAAAAACAACCAGATCCTGTGATTACAGTTTTCTAAGAGTACTATAGACATCCAAATACACTAACAAACCATGGTCCAGCCCAGGCATACCCTGCCATTGTTAACAGAGCTAGGAGTAACAAATGCCAACAGCTCAAACATATACACTTCTAAAGAGAATGGTATTTTTTGGCAATGTTGAAGTGACAGATTTTACCAGTCTGTGCTGCTAAATGTTTTATACCAGGGGTGCCCAACCTTTTGAAGAGCAAGGGCCACTTAAGCAACTTGGAACTGGTCGCCGGTCAAAATAAGTGGAGCGAACGGAAGATAGATCTGTCTGCTCTGTATATGCAGAGAGGACACAGCCCACTCTACTCTGTGAGCCCTCCCATCTGATCCAACCAGATGGAAGGGGACGGATGCCCTTCTGTTTTTTGTTTTTTTGTGGATCGTATTGGAGGTAGGTGGGTGCAAATGGACACAAGTTTGTTTACATCTGCCACTCCATAGAGGTGAATGGAGGGTCCGCGTGGGTTGAACCTATCATGTGAAAGGGGTGTAAGGCTGCTTTCACACTGCACTGCGGGTAGAGCACCTGTGGTCTCCTGCAGGTTAGCTGCACTTTGCCATCAATGTCTATTATATCCTGCAGGTGTGGCTCATTTTCTGAAAGCACACCAAACCCGCAGATAATAACAGAAGTCTGAAGCCTCGTACACACGATGAACTCGACGGGCGAAACACATCGTTTTCCTCGTCGAGTTCCTTGTTAGGCTGTCGAGGAACTCGACAAGGCAAGTTTCTCCATTCCCGCCGAAGAAATAGAGAACTTGCTCTCTTTTTGGCTCGTCGAGTTTCTCGACAGTTTCCTCGACGAAAATGTACACACGACCGGTTTCCTCTGCAAAAAAATATCTCCCAGGCCTATGACCTGATGGTGCACTGTGCTGCACCTGCGGATCAGTTTGAAAGCAGCCCAGTAACCACTGCAGAACAGATATGCCCATATATACACTGCTTTTATTAATAAACATATCTTTAATAACAGTCTTCCATTCAGGTATTGCCGACTGTTGCTGTACCAGGCAGAATGCATTTGGTATCACTCCGCTTGTGACAGGAGCCGGCGCTATACAGGAAGCATCGACATATGCAGCTCTGCTCCCTCCGCAGCCGCTTGTTTCCTCCTACCGCTGGCTTCATTCAAAACACCAATGCTCTGGGATGGCTTGAGAACCTTCTATCCCAAAGCAGGGAGTTGTGGGCCACATAAGAAGGCTCTGCGAGCCACTGGTTGGGCACCCCTGTTTTATACAGTTCATGCCACTGAAAACTGAACTTACAGCTCCCTGTCCCACTCATGTAAGGGGAACCCTCACATGTACCTTATGATGGTGTCACAAATATGTATTTAGTGTTTTTTGCCTTTCATAGAAATTTATTTAAATTTAGTAGTAAAAATGTGTGTCATAGTAATCCAGAAAATAACCACACGTAGGGATACCCCGCTTTAATTTCACCGCAAGACAGTAAATCAGTTCATTGTCTGGGTGCACAAGAAGCACATATTTTATATTGTCATACACAATAGATGAGATGTAATTAAAATTGGCAGGAGAATAACAGGGAACTGGTAATACGGCCAGGATCTGAAAATAAGTATTTATTTATTTTAGGTTCTATATTTTAAAAGCCCACAGTATGTGCGGTTACTGAAATCTTAACACAGAATTCGGGAAACAAGTTGTAGCAGGAAGTATTATTGAAAAATTGCCCAGAACAGAATCTGCACTTAAAATGTACTTTTACAATAACGTATGAAAACACTGCACAGAAAACTTACTGAAAAGCCTGCCTGTTTCCTTAACTGCTGTTAATGTAGAAAGACTTTGGTTAATATACTCAGAGGTATAAAGCATTAATGAGAACAAAAATAAAGTAAAGGCACTAATGGAGAAATGCAAATAAGTAAAAATCTCTTCTGATCTGACTGGTATTTAGTAATAAGATAAATGGCGGTATATCTCGCATAGAAAATTTCAGTCAATGCAATTCCAGATTTTTGTGTATTGTTTTTGGGAAGAATGATAAAGGGTTTAGACTTCTGGTCAGATTTTATTGCTGTCAATATCTCTTATGGGAAAAAAACTTTTTGTAACAGAACTGGAAATATTTCTACTGCTCCAGTGTAGCTTTCAAGGTAAATTCAAGCTTTTCTGCAATTTTAGACAAAGAGGAGGTGGGGGTGTTAGAAACGCACCAAGAGACTCACAAAGTTAAAGGGGTTGTAAAGGAAATATTTTTTTTTCATAAAAAGCATCCTTTACCTGCAGACATTCCTCTTTTCACTTCCTCATTGTTTGTTTTTGCTCAGAAGTTGCTCTATTTCTTCTCTGTTTTGTTCACTTCCTGCTTGTCTGATTTTACTGAACACCGTGACGGGAGGGTTTGCTGCGGTGGTCAGTAACGTGCTCACCCCCTCCTGGGAACTACATCTGTGTGGCAGGATGCTCTCTACATGTTAGAGACTTCAAGGAGGTGTGAATTACTGGGCGTGCCGCAATTCATACTGGGAAATGTAGTTCTTACATGAACGAACGGTGCAAACCAGGAAGTGAATGAGAGAACAGAAACTAGAATGCCGGAGGTGATATAGATGAAGGAATTTAATAGGTATTTACTTGTTTTTTAACAGAATCATTACACTATTCTGTCTGTCTACCTTGCAGACATTAATTTTAGGCAAAAAAATGTTTTCCTTTACAACTCCTTTAATTTAAAAAAGCCAACACATTTTTGAGTTTAAATGGCCCCCTTCATCAGGACTTACAACTTGTACATTAAAGAGAATATTAATGCTGAGTTGAACTTATGAAAATACAGTATAGGAGGGACAAGCAGCCTACTCTATGTGCTTCTGATTTAACAGTAAACCCCCAACTTTTATTAGAGACATTGGAGGTTAGTTTTCTCTCTATTGTTCTTGTCTTTGTTTCCACCAAAAATGCATTATCAGGGAAAAATTGGACCTCCTCGTGATAAGTGTGCAGATCTTGGAATGCAGGCCTTGAGGTCTCACCCCCACCCTGAGAGATGTAAAAAGCTATGATGTGTTTTAACGCTTCTCCCAAAATTGAAATATTACTTTAAAAATACAAAATCTTTAGAGGCCCAGTTAGTTCAAATTAAGACCTCACAAAACACTAGCGTAGTAGAAAATGAGATTTCTCTGACTGCTTCTCTCCCCTCCACCAAGTGTGAGGCATTTCCCCTTCCACTGACCAAAGATCATGGGGCATTCTTCCTCCCACAGACTCCTAATTGTCTCAACAACTGCACAGCAAGCTGTGCTCTGTAAAGGTGTTTTTGTCTCAGTAGTTGCTATTCGATAAGTAGGCGCAGCCAAAGTGTTAACTCTTTGCCTATTTTCTGTAGGTAGAAAAGCAGATGTAATAGAATAGTTTATTCTTTCTGTGTCTACATTTTAGTGCAATGCATACTGTGCATAGGCTCAAGCCCCATACACACTATCAGTTTTCCTGCAGGTTTTTCTCTTCAGGTTTACCAAAACCATTGAATATGAGGTCAAACCTTAAGAGTTTCAATTTGTATTCAATCAGGCAGGCCCTTGCACTACATGGTTTTGGTAAACCTGAAGAGAAAAACCTGCAGAAAAACTGATAGTGTGTATGGGGCTTCAGACTCTATTTAACCACCCTCCTATAAGCCTAGCCCAATATGCAGTGCAATGCAGACACTTTTGATTAGGGTTGTCCAGATACCGATACTAGTATCGGTATCGGGACCGATACCGAGTATTTGCGGGAGTACTCGTACTCACGCAAATGCTCCCGATACCTAAATAGAATACTTTTTTTGTATTTATCAACATGTTCTATGAAAATTCTTTGAGTTTTTTACTACTGCGTGACAAGCAAATAAAACATTTTTATTCATTTTTACTCATTTTTATTCTTTTATAATGTCTTGAGTTAGAGTTCTTCATAATTCTAAAGAAAATATCCTTAGTCTGTATTGTGGTTTGAAAACTGTCACATGACATTTAAAAAAAGTATCGGTATTCGGTATCAGCGACTACATGAAAAAAAGTATCGGTACTTGTACTCGGTCCTAAAAAAGTGGTATCGGGACAACCCTACTTTTGATTGTGGAATGTTGCATGTACACGCTGCATGTTACTATTTGACATTGTGTACTTCTTACCAAAATTCTAAAGTTGGAGCTTTGCACCATGTAAGGTACAGCACAGTATATTGTGTGTGGTGGTCCACAGCATGTAATATATAGCATAGCATATAGAGTGTAGTCAGGCATGTGCTGGCCATCGGGACTACCAGGAGTTTAGGCTGATGGCTCAGTGGGCTGGTTTCAGTGATAGCCTGTCCAGTGCTGTGTCTTGGCCTAGACCGACAAGGCCAGGCCTAGGGTGACACTTTGTAGGGGGTGGCAAAAAAGACGTACCCTCTCTACTGCATGGAAAAAGCTCCCTCTCCCTCCTCCCACACACAGAGCCAGAGTGGGCACTACTACCGCTATGCCGGCCTGGAGCGCACATGAGTCGGGGGTGGCTAAACCCCCCAAGAGCAGAGTTATGTTCATGATTATTTTTTTCAATGGACGGGAACACGGTAACCTTTTGTGTCGATTCAGCCACAGTCATTCACCCTCCTGTGTCGATCCACCCACTCTCCCCACTCTCCCTCCTCTCCCCAGGCCGCTTGGTTCATTTTAAATCTCGGCTCAGGGGGCGGGGAATTCCACTGAAGGGCACGGCTTAGCTTGGCACCTTCTCTACAAATTTAAAACAATCTGCAAGGAGGGGGAGCAGGTGGAGAAGAACATGCATTCCTGCCTTCAGTGCCCTGGACTGCACCAGAAACTTTAGGTCAGTACATTGCATGACAGCTCCATGCCACAGACAGACTGTGCTGCCACTGCCATCTGCTGAAAAGAATCTGCAGGGGGCATTTATGTAAGAGGGGAGTAGGGACCCTAAGATAAGGGGAACACTGACATAAAAGTTCCTCCTTATAGCAATGTCCTCACTCCTCTCTTACATCAGTGCCCCCTTACCATAGTGTATGCAGAAATAAGAAGGGCGGCTCTGGTGACCAGAAACGCTCCCACATCAGAGTTTCCCTTTACACCACAGTCCACAGAGTTCCCCTTTAAATTAGAGTCTACAGAACTCCCCCTTGTCCTTCCCTTACACTGTTAACTTGGATGCTGCAGACAGTGATGTAAGGAGGCTCTAGTGATCAGAGACCACTTTACATCAGAGTTCCCCTTTACACTAGCCTGTCTATATACTACCCAAGCTTGTCTGTATGCTATATCCAAAAATATGTCAAAGTACTAATACTCAAACATTAGCAGCGCTAGTGCAAAAATAGCAAGAAATGGAAATAATATATTTAAAATCAAGTCCACTGCTGCGTAGCGTCGCCCTGACCGGTTTCTGTCATTACTTTTTTCAGAAGGCGTCTTCTGAAGAAAGTAATGGGGCAACGCTACGCAGAAATCCTTTTAACGTTGGCTTCCCCTTTTCTTTCATACCCGGAATCACTGCGGGAGCAGTGAGAGGTTAGAAAGGAGAGCACGATTGTCTTAGTATATTTTTGCATGCCCTCGTTTTATTTATGTATTGTAAGTGTGTTATCATGAGACGCTTTTAAACAATAAATATGAGTTGTACTGGATTACTTTTTCTCTATTTGCTTGTGATGAGCAATAACCTAGATGGCACAAGCTTGGACTTCTGACAGCATCTGTGGAGTAATAAGCGTACTATCCAGTATTATCTGGTAAGTGTATTACCTGGAGGAAGTGACACAAGCGGTGTGGTGACGGAGATCTTATCCAGTGTTGGAGTTTATCAAATTATCCTAATTTCTTTGATGGACTATTTTACTCTCACCTTCTGATTTGTAATGGACTCACACTAATGTGCAATATCTAAGTGGTTTACCATTTTTTCATAAGTGGACTTGATTTTAAATTTATTATTTCCATTTCTTGCTCTTTTTGCAATAGCGCTGCTAATGTTTGAGTATTAGTACTTTGACATATTTTTGGATATATTTTGTACTATTATAGTAGCTGCTTACCATCTCTATTTTTCTGTGTGCGCTGAGGGAGATATATTGAACTTGGTTTACTATTTCTCATGCTTTGATATTTGTCTGTATACTACCCTAGCTTGTCGGTATACTACCCTAGCCTGTCTGTATACTGCCCTATCCTGTCCATATACTATCCTAACCTGTTGGTATACTACCCTAGCCTGTCTATATACTACCCTAACCTGTCTGTATAATACCCTAGCCTGTCTATATACTACCCTAACCTGTCTGTATACTACCCTAGCCTGTCTGTATACTGCCCTAACCTGTCTGTATACTATACTACCCTAACCTGTCTGTATACTACCCTAGTCTGTCTATATACTACCCTAACCTGTCTGTATACTACCCTAGCCTGTCTGCATACTAGCCTAACCTGTCTGTATACTGCCCTAGTCTGTCTGTATACTACCCTAACCTGTCTGTATACTACCCTGGCCTGTCTACCTAGCCTGGCTGTATATTGCCCTTGCCTGTCTGTATCAGGGGTGGGCAATTAATTTTTCGATGGGGCCACATGAGAAACTAAAAATATTTTGGAGGGCCGGGCCAAAAGGCTAAACTCAATACTGCATAAAATCAATTGTATTTCTTTATAAAAAGCAGTAAATATCATTGTTGGACAACTGGTACGAGTACTTGTTATAGACATTAGACAGGAGGGGGACAGAGGCTGGGGACATGACACAGGAGGGGGACAGAGGCTGGGGACATGACACAGGAGGGGGACAGAGGCTGGGGACATGGCACAGGAGGGGGACAGAGGCTGGGGACATGACACAGGAGGGGGACAAAGGCTGGGGACATGGCACAGGAGGGGGACAGAGGCTGGGGACATGACACAGGAGGGGGACAGAGGCTGGGGACATGACACAGGAGGGGGACAGAGGCTGGGGACAGGGCACAGGAGGGGGACAGAGGCTGGGGACATGGCACAGGAGGGGGACAGAGGCTGGGGACATGACACAGGAGGGGGACAGAGGCTGGGGACATGACACAGGAGGGGGACAGAGGCTGGGGACATGACACAGGAGGGGGACAGAGGCTGGGGACATGGCACAGGAGGGGGACATAGGCTGGGGACATGGCACAGGAGGGGGACAGAGGCTGGGGACATGGCACAGGAGGGGGACAGAGGCTGGGGACATGGCACAGGAGGGGGACAGAGGCTGGGGACATGGCACAGGAGGGGGACAGAGGCTGGGGACATGGCACAGGAGGGGGACAGAGGCTGGGGACATGACACAGGAGGGGGACAGAGGCTGGGGACATGACACAGGAGGGGGACAGAGGCTGGGGACATGACACAGGAGGGGGACAGACGCTGGGGACATGGCACAGGAGGGGGACAGAGGCTGGGGACATGACACAGGAGGGGGACAGACGCTGGGGACATGACACAGGAGGGGGACAGACGCTGGGGACATGACACAGGAGGGGGACAGACGCTGGGGACATGACACAGGAGGGGGACAGACGCTGGGGACATGACACAGGAGGGGGACAGACGCTGGGGACATGACACAGGAGGGGGACAGACGCTGGGGACATGACACAGGAGGGGGACAGACGCTGGGGACATGACACAGGAGGGGGACAGACGCTGGGGACATGACACAGGAGGGGGACAGACGCTGGGGACATGACACAGGAGGGGGACAGAGGCTGGGGACATGACACAGGAGGGGGACAGACGCTGGGGACATGGCACAGGAGGGGGACAGAGGCTGGGGACATGACACAGGAGGGGGACAGACGCTGGGGACATGACACAGGAGGGGGACAGACGCTGGGGACATGACACAGGAGGGGGACAGACGCTGGGGACATGACACAGGAGGGGGACAGACGCTGGGGACATGACACAGGAGGGGGACAGACGCTGGGGACATGACACAGGAGGGGGACAGACGCTGGGGACATGACACAGGAGGGGGACAGACGCTGGGGACATGACACAGGAGGGGGACAGACGCTGGGGACATGACACAGGAGGGGGACAGACGCTGGGGACATGACACAGGAGGGGGACAGAGGCTGGGGACATGACACAGGAGGGGGACAGACGCTGGGGACATGACACAGGAGGGGGACAGACGCTGGGGACATGACACAGGAGGGGGACAGACGCTGGGGACATGACACAGGAGGGGGACAGACGCTGGGGACATGACACAGGAGGGGGACAGAGGCTGGGGACATGACACAGGAGGGGGACAGAGGCTGGGGACATGACACAGGAGGGGGACAGACGCTGGGGACATGACACAGGAGGGGGACAGACGCTGGGGACATGACACAGGAGGGGGACAGAGGCTGGGGACATGACACAGGAGGGGGACAGACGCTGGGGACAGGCAGCCACTGTTTAATCAATAACAATTGACAACAGTGGCTGCATGCGATGTGGTCATGCGGCATTTAAAGGGTTAAATCAGGCGGTGAAGAGCGATCCACATTTTTTTTTGCTTTTCAGAGGCATTTTATATCAATGTATTGCCTCTTCCTCTTAATATAACCCAATAAATGCCGCATGACCACATCGCAGTGGTGTGCATGCCCCATGGACCTGCAATGCACACTATTGCAGCATGGTAGTGCGCCATTTAAAGGGTTAAATCAGGCGGTGAAGAGCGATCCACATTTTTTTTTGCTTTTCAGAGGCATTTTATATCAATGTATTGCCTCTTCCTCTTAATATAGCCCAATAAATGCCGCATGACCACATCACAGTGGTGTGCATTACATGCAGTTGTGAGCTGGTCACAGTGCAGCCACCATTCACTTTGCATTAGAGCCCCATGGACCTGCAATGCACACTATTGCAGCATGGTAGTGCGCCATTTAAAGGGTTAAATCAGTCGCAAGCCAGGCACATATCGCTTTTTCAATGTTGTGCCATTAGCTGTATAAGGCGGGCAATGAAGCAAGGAGAGACAATGGGCGGAGCTGGAGCGGAGTAAACTGGGAGGCTGGAGGGGCGGAGTTGCGATCGGCTAGAGAGGCAGAGCCGGGAGGAGATGGTCTGCATCAGGCTGGAGGGGCGGAGTTCCGATCGCAGCCGAAAGCCAGGGGAAACAGGTTTCCTTGGGGAAACCAACTTCGACACAACACCGGTGACTTGTCCTGAATGTTCCCCTATGGGGGAAGTTCCTCCACTGACTGCGCAGGCGCAAACTTCCCGACGGAAATCCCCGAACCTCGCCCGGCATCCAGGCTCATTCTTTAACATCCCCGTGGATTGGAGGATGTTAAAAAAAGAGCCAGGAGGCCGAGCGAGCGAAGCGAGCCGTCCGAGCGCAGCGAGGACGTGAGGCCGACTGGCCACTTACCTCACTATCCACGTCGCCCTGGATGCCGGCCGCCGTTCGGGGATTTCCGTCAGCAAGTTTGCACCTGCGCAGTGCTTGAAGGAACTTTCCCGATGGCTGGAACCATCTCAGCGCATCAGTTCGCGCATGCGCTGGAACTTCCACGATAGCTGGAACCAGCATGTCAGATCACCGGCCCTGCCTACTGTTATCACCGCGGCGACAGCGTTCGTTTGAACAGCTGTTTTCCCCGCCGCGCATAGACACTCCCCCTTGGACGGATCTGTCCAATCGCGAGCAAGGGGGAGTCACATAGACACTCCCCCTTGGACGGATCTGTCCAATCGCGAGCAAGGGGGAGTGTATGTGACTCCCCCTTGCTCGCGATTGGACAGATCCGTCCAAGGGGGAGTGTCTATGCGCAGCGGGGAAAACAGCTGTTCAAACGAACGCTGTCTGTAATGTTCCCCGCCGCGGTGATTAACGTGGCAGCGGCGGCGATTTCGGCGGCGGCGGGGGGGGGGGCCGGATTAAAAGGTCCGACGGGCCGTATACGGCCCGCGGGCCGTAGTTTGCCCAGGTCTGGTCTGTATACTACCCTACTCTTTTTTTTTTTGCGCAATTGGGTATGGTTTATTTACTGTTTTTTTGCATGTTTTCAAAGTTAAAGTGGGCTGGTCTGGATGAAGTCCATGGGCAAATTTTTGTCCCCGTCCAGCCCTGAGTGTGGTGGACCATAGTACAAGAAACATGAAACTGACAACATCAGTTCACGACCACATGAATCACAAAGCACCTATCTGCCATCAGGCTAATGAAGAACAGAGCACATAGATACATTAGATTTATATTTTGTGTTGAGAGTTGGCATGGAAACCCACAGTTGGGCCATTAGGGCTGATGTAAAAAATAAATTAAAAAGGTGTAAGTGTTGTTCTTAGCTCTACTATGAAAACAGCGTGAGTAAATGTGATTTGATGTAGTTAATCAGATCAAATATATCTCCTATCAAAAAGTCCCTAGCTGTATTATAAGAGGGGGAACCAATGCGCAAACCAACCTAATCAAGGATAATTCTAAACTACAATTAAAATAAAATTAAAATAGCAGCCACGACAAAAAGTGTTCTCACACTCAAGACAGATATGAATAATGGTGGGTGTAATGGCGCTAAAAACACTAAAAAAATGCTTAATCAATATATAATCCCATATATTAATAAACAAAAAATCCGTAGTGAGTCCTCCAATGGATATAAATATAATGTGTTCCACTCTGAGTAAATCCTGGATTACCATCCAACATCAATAAAAAATGTGAAGGGTATCAATAGTGGTAAATAATAATAAATGATAAGTGAACAGCTGTGCTAAGTACTGCACAATGTTGCATCAATCCAAAAAAATATATATATAATAACTAAATGAACATCGATAATTGTGAAAAACACATCCAATCTTATAAAACCACCAAAAAACGATAGTCCATTTAAAGTGCAGCGTGCAATACTTAAAGTGCAACAAATTCCAAAGTGATCCGTAATATTAATGAGACATGCAAAAAAATTAAAGCATGAAAAAAATTAAAATCCGTGTGTGAAAAAATATATATCAAGTGAAGCAAATAACAATGTCTCTATAGTTCACCAAATAGGATAAAAAATGTAAAGGCAAAGTGATACTCATCAAATGTCACAATGCATAAAATGGTGAAAAAAACAGCAATAATGAATAATGTTCAGTGTAAAGATGTGCTCCAAATCACAGATCATTAATATCCATAGCATTCAGTGATCCATGCTGGATGTGCATACATGCTTAAAACACTTTCACCACCAGGCTTCCCAGAAGTGTCCAACAGACTAGGTGTTCCAGCCCCTTACCTCAGAGCGGCTTATATATAAGCCTAAAAGGATGTCTCACAGGCAGTCAGCTGTTCATCCAGCCCTTCAATCCCACGACTCGGTCACGGATACTTGCAGTCTCTCAGAGGGAATATAAAGCAAGGGGAGCCTCCATAGTGTAGTAACATCAAAGCGTTTTTATTAAAAACAAGTAAACACTCACATTTCTATTAGTACAAAATCGGCATGTAGAATCTTTGTGTCTCCCGCTCTACGGCCGCGAGCGGGTGACGTCACCAGCAGCTCCTCCACGTCCTCACGCGTATCGCAACTGATCAACGTTGCTTACTCATAGGGTAAGCAACGTTGATCAGTTGCGATACGCGTGAGGACGTGGAGGAGCTGCTGGTGACGTCACCCGCTCGCGGCCGTAGAGCGGGAGACACAAAGATTCTACATGCCGATTTTGTACTAATAGAAATGTGAGTGTTTACTTGTTTTTAATAAAAACGCTTTGATGTTACTACACTATGGAGGCTCCCCTTGCTTTATATTCCCTCTGAGAGACTGCAAGTATCCGTGACCGAGTCGTGGGATTGAAGGGCTGGATGAACAGCTGACTGCCTGTGAGACATCCTTTTAGGCTTATATATAAGCCGCTCTGAGGTAAGGGGCTGGAACACCTAGTCTGTTGGACACTTCTGGGAAGCCTGGTGGTGAAAGTGTTTTAAGCATGTATGCACATCCAGCATGGATCACTGAATGCTATGGATATTAATGATCTGTGATTTGGAGCACATCTTTACACTGAACATTATTCATTATTGCTGTTTTTTTCACCATTTTATGCATTGTGACATTTGATGAGTATCACTTTGCCTTTACATTTTTTATCCTATTTGGTGAACTATAGAGACATTGTTATTTGCTTCACTTGATATATATTTTTTCACACACGGATTTTAATTTTTTTCATGCTTTAATTTTTTTGCATGTCTCATTAATATTACGGATCACTTTGGAATTTGTTGCACTTTAAGTATTGCACGCTGCACTTTAAATGGACTATCGTTTTTTGGTGGTTTTATAAGATTGGATGTGTTTTTCACAATTATCGATGTTCATTTAGTTATTATATATATATTTTTTTGGATTGATGCAACATTGTGCAGTACTTAGCACAGCTGTTCACTTATCATTTATTATTATTTACCACTATTGATACCCTTCACATTTTTTATTGATGTTGGATGGTAATCCAGGATTTACTCAGAGTGGAACACATTATATTTATATCCATTGGAGGACTCACTACGGATTTTTTGTTTATTAATATATGGGATTATATATTGATTAAGCATTTTTTTAGTGTTTTTAGCGCCATTACACCCACCATTATCCCTAGCTGTATTGTCTCTTTCTGAATTTCCTGAAAAACATTAGGCAAACAATATAATCACATTTTTGTACAATTTTTAATAATGGAGGATTTTTGATTGGGCATGATTAAAAAAAACATTTATTTTGACATGTTTTTAATCTTTGAAATGTAACAAAGAATCTGATAGGTGACCAAGGATAACCTCACTTTTTTAATTTTTATTTATTTTCTTCTATTAACCTGTAATACTAACTAAACTAATCCTTAATCTAACCACTAACATTAAGTAACCTCTCTGCATACACACCTAATCCTGCACTGGGAATATCTACACCAATAGCATGCAGCAAAATGAGATCCCATTGTCTAAAGAAATTGCCCTTTAATGTGGTTGTAAACGTCTAAAATGAAAAATCAACAAAGCATATACTTTTATAGTATGTACTTGCCTCAATCCAAAGCATATAGTGTGATTTATGGCTGCTGTCTCCTTTCTCTGCTATCTGAATGAGTCATTTCTGACAGGTTATGCCAACATCAAGGGCTCCAGCCCTCAGTAGGTGATTGACAGCCTCAGCTGTGCATGTTTCCCAATAAGACTATGTACCCCCTCCACTTAGATCTCAGATTACACTCAGCTCTCTGCGCTATGCTGTGCAGTGTGTGACATCAGATACCCGCCCGCAACAGTTCCATATTTCCTGGAATGGCCCCACATTCTGAGTAAAATGCAGGGTCCCATGGACCCCAGGATGATTCTGTTTGCCCTGATTTAGTCCCGATGTAGTCAGGCAGCAGGACTAGGTCTCCCCAACTCTACTACATTACATCTTTACGTGGTCAGAGTTTAGGGGCACTCACTAATGCAGTACATTACAGTCCTGGTAGAGACTGCATATGCAAGTGGTATGAAGGTGACAGTGTCAGTTTAGGGAAAGGAGGGAGCTGGCTAAGTTAGGGAATAAGGTGGGCTAGGAAGAGCAGGAGGGTACAATCAGTGCACAGTAGCAGTGTGAGAGGAAGATTCAGAATGTTACTCTATACTACCTGCACTAAAGTTGGATGAAACCAGAACAGTGCTTTAGGCAGTAAAATGTACTGTGATCTGGTTATACCCATTCCTACTATACCAGATCGCACTATATTGAGCTCAGTCATTTATAAGCTGCATCTTGTTAAAGGATACATGTAATTTTGGTATAGTTATCCTTTATAAAAGTCCTCCAACCCCCCACCCCCACTATATTAGTTTCAACAGGACTGTTCTGGAATTTTAAAATCCTGTGGTCCCAAGCATTGTCCCATGTTAGAAGCTGAAACTCTTGTTCCAGCACCTAGCATATGCCAGTATGATCCGGTGTAGTGATCTTCCTTTCATTGACGCTGACACCAGCGCATTTTTCTTTCCCACAAAGAAGGATGTTGGATCATTTTTAATCCCAATAACCACGTGTGGGGAATTTTCCCTTTCACTGACTAAGGGCCTTGTCACACGGAGCTGTCCTTGTGCGGGCTTTGCTTTGCTCAGCGGGGATCGCTCTGTCGATCCCCGCTGAGCAGGCAGATGACAGTTCTGTCTCTGCACACTGTGCAGCGATCGACCTGTCAGAGCGCTGCTCTCTTCTATGGGGGAGCAGATGATGACGGAACATAGAGTCCGCCTTCATCCGATCCGATCCGTCAGATGGATGAAAAATAGGGTTTGCCTCCGTCACATTTTGGCGGATCGGAGCGGGTCGAAAGTCAGCGGGCATGTCACCGCTGACATCCGTGGCTCCATAGAGGTGCACAGAGTGCCCGTCCAGGTCTGCCTAATAAACTGACAGGTGGACCTGAATGGTCCGCCCGTGTGAAATCATAGGGAATTTTTCCTTCCATTGACCACCAACTCTGAGGCATTCTTTCTCCCACAGACTGGAAATGTTCCTAGCCACTGCAATAAGTATTCTCCAACTTTGTCATTAAAGTTCTTCTTTAAGTCAGGCTCATCCAAAGTTAACTCTTTGTAGGCAGAAAATAATATGTAATAGAAAAGTAATTTTTTTCTCTAATAAACATTTTTAGTTTTCCCCGTCTACATTTTAGTGCAATGCATATTGTGCGTAGGCTCAGACTGTATTTATCCACCCTCCTGTAAGCCTAGCCCAATATGCAGACACTTTTGCTGTGGAATGTTGCTAGTACATTAGTACAAAATACATGTTAATATTTGACATTGTGTACCTCTTTCCAAAATTCTAAAGTTGGAACTTTGCACCATGTAAGGTGCAGCACAGCATGTGGTGGTACACAGCATGTAACATGCAGCATAGCATATAGTGTGTGGTGGACCATAGTACAAGAAACATGAAAAAATTGACATCAGTTCACAACCACACGAAGCACAAAGCACCTATCTGCCATCGGGCTAATGAAGAACAGAGCACAGAGATACATTCGATTTATATCTTGTGCTGAGAATCGGTATGGGAACCCCACAGTTAGGCCATTAGGGCTGATATAAAAATAAATTAAAAAGGTGTAAATGTTGCTCTTAGCCCTACTATGAAAACAGTGTGAATAAATGTGATTTGACGTAGTTAATCATATCAAATATATCTCCAATCAACACGTCCGTAACTGCGCTGTCTCATTCTACATTGGGAAAAACAATATATTCACAGTAGAAATAAATAATTCAGGATTTTTTGATTAGACGTGATTGGATTTTTGAAGTGAACACCTTCACTTTATTCACAATGATAAATGATGAACATTTATTTTTTTAATTTTTATAGTCCCTAAATTGAAAGAAAAGAATCTGATAGGTGACCAAGGATAACCTCACTTTTTTCATTTTTATTTATTTTCTTCTATTAACCTGTAATACCAACTAAACTAATCCTTAATCTAACCCCTAACACTAATTTACCTCTCTTCTAAATACACACCTAATCCTAATCTGGGAGTCTCTATAGCAGTGATTCTCAAACTGTGTGCTGCGTGAGATTTGCAGGTGTGCTGTGGGAGTTTTGAAAAATCTTTTAAATTGCTAGCGTTTTGAAACCTTGAACATATTGAAAGATTAAATGGTAAATCAATGTTGCAAAAGTTAACCACTTCAGCCCCGGAAGGACTTGCCCCCTTAATGACTAGGCAATTTTTTGCGATATGGCACTGCGTCGCTTTAACTGACAATTGCGACATGGTACCCAAACAAAATTGGCGTCCTTTCTTTCCAACAAATAGAGCTTTCTTTTGGTGGTATTTGATCACCTCTGTGGTTTTTATTTTTTGCACTATAAACAAAAAAATACCGTGAATATATAAAGCAATATTTTTTAGTTTTTGCTATAATAAATATCCCCAATTAAAAAAAAATAATCTTCATCAGTATAGGCCGATATATATTCTTCGACATATTTTTGTTAAAAATAATGCAATAAATAAGCGTATATTGATTGGTTTGTGCAAAAGTTATAGTGTCTACAAAATAGGGGATAGATTTATGGCTTTTTTTTTTTACTAGTAATGGCGGCGATTAGCGATTTTTATCGGGACTGCGATATTGCACTGGACAGATCAGACACTTTTGACAAATTTTTGGGACCATTGACATTTATACAGTGATCAGTGCTATAAAAATGCACTGATTACTGTGTAAATGTCACTGGCAGGGAAGGTGTTAACAATAGAGGCCGATCAAGGGGTTAAATGTGTTTCCTCAGTGTGTGTTTCTTACTGTGGGGGGATAAAACTGACTAGAGGAGAAGCCAGATCATTGTTCCTAGCTAGTAGGAACAGACGATCTGTCTCTCCTCTCCTGACAGAACCAGGATTTGTGTGTTTACACACACTAATGCCCGTTCTGTCTCTGGTGCTTGCGATTGCACGTGGCCAACGTTCATCGGGACCTCCGGGCATGCGCATCAGTTCCCCTGCTGTGCAGCGGGCACACGCGCACCTGCCATAGCTGTTTAAAGGGCTGACGTACAGCTACAGTGATTTGCGGGAGAGAGCCGACCTGCCATAGTAGAATGACAGCAGCTTGTTTGCTAGTGGTTAAGAAACATATTTAAAAATGCAATATCTGTCAGTCTGTCATTCATTAGTTCCTTTCGTAAAACAAGACTTGTGAGAGATCTCAGGAGAACTCGATCACTCTAATTATATAATAATAATAATAGAGACCATTCCATTCCAACTTTTATGCTTATAAATAAAGTTTGTTCATTGTTTAGCAATGGGGAAATACTTAAAGGGTCACTAAAGGACATTTTTTTTTAGCTAAATAGCTTCCTTTACCTTACTGCAGTACTGGTTTCATGTCCTCATTGTTCGTTTTTGCTTTGAAGTAGCTGTAATTCTGCTGTGATCTCCACACTTCCTGGTTGCCTGTTTCCTTATAACCATCATACTGGGAGCTTTCTCACAGTGGTCTAAGCTGTCATTACTGTGTGCCTAAAACTCCTCAGAACCAATCAGATTCATTTTAAAAACAAAACACTGCCCTGGATTTGTTTGTTTTTGTTCTGTGAGTCTTCCCGACTCACCTCTCACCCGGAACTTCATGTATGTACCTTTAAAGCCGAAAGTGAAACTAGAGGCACATTATATGATAGATTAAATTCAATTTTTAATCATTTTTAAAAGGAATCAGTTAACTTGTATGTCTCTATACCCAATAAACAGTCATTTCAGCCAAAAAATTGTTTCCTTTAGTGACCCTTTAATCAAGTCTGGAACTCTGAAAGAGAAACTGTTAAATGAAAAGCAAGGAAGCAAGCGAAAGTACAAAGAAGATTACATTGAGTATAGTTTCATCACATCAGGATCTGAAGATGCTTAGTTGCCATGGGCTAGCACAAAGGAGTCATTAATACAATAAGAGACCAACAACAATTCGTTCTTTCAATAATTTTATTCGTTTTGGCAAATTAAATTTAGGCCATGGGGTAACCTGCTAATGTATTATAAAAATTAAAATAAATATGAAGCCACCTTGGCTATAATACAACACAACATTTTACACAGTGTCTATTCAGACAATGCTGGATGACTATTCTTCACTGACCGAGGCCAGGAAGGAAGCTGCTGGCTGAGGTCCCCCCAACACCATGCACTCTCAATTAAACTTTGCAGACCTACAGTATATTAAATATGACTATGCCAATGTCCGACAAGTGAACTAAATCCTCCCTAAACCCAGGTACAAAACCTTCTAGCTAAGTGAAGGGTCCTATTTAGCCGTCTCCGAATTCTATCCACATAAAACAATTTCCTCCAAGGAGACCAAAGGGATCTAGGGACCATCGAAGAGAAGGCCACAGTGGTACTTGAAAACAAAAGCTTGATGGCATAAAATTCCTCTTCATTTCACAAAGCAGTTCCCAAGTTCTAACTTTACCAATGTCGTTTGCTCCCAAGTAAATAACTTGAACCTGAGGAGAGGGTCAAATGGAAGATAAATTAATTAAGTGGTATCTAAGATTACGCCATCTTAGGCCCTGAATATCAGACCATAAAACTTTAAAGTCATTAAAATACATACTTAGGAATGGCCTACTATCCAGATTGTGCATTTAGATTAATCTGAAAATAAAAAATCATACAATTAACAAATCAGGGCGAACATACATTTTATATCTACTTCTAGCCCACCTGCCAACCCTTTTTGACCTTCAGGAGGGAATCCCAACAAACTGGCAGTGGTGGCGGCCCCAATCCCAAAGGAATGCAATGAGAATTTGAGACCAGAGAGGTTAAGGCACTTAAGGCAGGAAGATAGCACAGCAGAAAACTGGTATCTGGTCAAAGGGGACAAGTCCTGGTGGATAAAAAAGGAACTTTTAGAGGAGGGTCTGACCGACATATAACTGGCAGCATGGGACACCGTGCATACCACCGGATTGGGAGATTTAGCCAGAGATATCCACTGACCATTACCCAAATCAAAGGTTTTTGACCTACAAAGAAATAGATGTAAACAATCTGATTCCAGAGACACATGAGAGAACAAAAGAAAAGTAGATGATTTGTTTTGAGCTGTAAACTCTCCTCTCAGAGCACCAAAAAGGGTAACTGAAAAGCAAGAGTTCATAACGAGAAAAACAAACATCATCCAATATCGAAATTAGTTTAATCAATAAATTAACCAAAATAGGCCGTCTGGCATCCTTAGTAGGGGATGACTTAAATCCCTTTGAGGATCTGACTGACCTGAAAGAAAGAGGTCAAATCTGGCCTGCCTAAAAATTTTAGAAATAATGAAAGTCCAGCCAATACCTTATTAATTGAGGCAGGACTAAGTTGAGACTGAATCAGAAAGGACACAAAAGCTAATGAGACATATGCATTCACATCCAAGACATCTACAAGCATGCTAGATCAAAAGGAACACCATTTGGACCAGGCTAGTTTATAGTCCAGCCATGACTTCTGCGCTGCTGAATTCTGGAAATGAGCAGATATCAGTCCCAAATCAAGCCCCAGAGGAAATCTGGACAAAAAGTGTGCCATGCTGATCCACTGATGGAGCCAATTCCCGGAATCTCTGGAACTGTAAACGAGATAAAGCATCAGCTATGTTATCAATCCCAGATATGTGACGTGCTTTCAACCAGATATTGAATCGCATGCAGAGTAACAATAACAAACGTAAAAGTTTAATAACTAGCTCAGATCTGGATGATAGCATATTGATAGCAATAAGTACACCTTTGTTATCTGTATGCACTATTACCCTACGATTCATAAATTGCTCTTTCCATATTACAATTGAAACTATCACTGGAAACAACTCAAGGAGGACTATGTTATGTAGAATATTCTGTTGCAGCCAACTGGAGTGCCATTCAGAGGCACACCAATGGCCATCCAGAAAGACTCCAAAACCTGATGAACCCGTGGCATCCGTGAAGAAGTTCAACTGAAAATCCTTTGTAAAAGATTGTTGTCAGACAGTGGACCCATTAAAATTGCAAAGAAAAGAATACCAAATTTTTAAGTCTTCCCTGACACTTGTAGTGATGCAAACATGAGAGTATGGGTTCTTCAAACCCTTTATAGTCAAAGCAAAATGCCTAGAAAAAATTCTGGCTATTGGGATAACTCTGGCTGCGAATGCAAAAAGACCCAATAAAGATTTTCCTCCTTGATAAAAATAATGAGATCATTGGGCCAGATCCACAAAAACCTGGCGTAACTTAAAAAATCCCATTTAAGTTACACTGCTTTAAAGTTTCTACCTAAGTGCCCGATCCACAAAGCACTTATCTAGAAATTTCAGGCTGTGTAACTAAAATTCCGCCGGCGCAAGGCGTTCCTATTCAAATGGGGCGAGTCCCATTTAAATGAGGCGCGCTCCCTCGCCGGCCGTACTGTGCATGCGCGAATTTACGTTACGCCGAGTTTTGAGGATCGCGACGGCTTAAAAAAGTTGCGTCGGGAAAAAAAAAAAAAATGACATCGTCGCTCGGCATGCATTCCTGAGGGAGAACTCCATGCCAATTTTCAAAGAAAAAACCGGCATGGGTTCACCCCCCAGGAGCATACCAGGCCCTTAGGTCTGGTATGGGTTGTAAGGAGACCCCCCTATGCCGAAAAATCGACGTAGGGGGTCCCCCTACAATCCATACCAGACCCGTATCCAAAGCACGCTACCCGGCCGGTCAGGAAGGGAGTGGGGACGAGCGAGCGCCCCCCCCCCCCTCCTGAGCCGTGCCAGGCCGCATGCCCTCAACATGGGGGGGTTGGGTGCTCTGGGGCAGGGGGGCGCACTACGGGCCCCCCCACCTCAGAGCTCCCTGTCCCCATGTTGATGAGGACAGGGCCCCTTCCCGACAACCCTTGCCATTGGTTGTCGGGGTCTGCGGGCGGGGGCTTATCGGAATCTGGGAGTCCCCTCAAATAAGGGGGCCCCCAGATACCGGCCCCCCACCCTAAGTGAATGGATATGGGGTACAACGTACCCCTATCCATTCACCTGTAGGCAAAAAGTTAGTTAGTAAACACACAACACAAGGCCTTTTAAAATAATTTATTATTCTGCTCCGGATGCCCCCCCTGTCTTCTTTATTAGCTCTATTAGCAGGGGGGGCTTCTTCTTCCGCTCTCCGGGGGTCTTCTACCGCTCTCCGGGGGTCTTCCGCTCTCCGGGGGTCTTCTCCGCTCTCCGGGGGGGGCTTCTCCGGACTCCCGGGGGCTTCTTCCATCTTCTCCCCTCTTCCGCTGTTGACTCGGCGAACCCCGGTTCTTCTGCAGATGTCCGGTGCCTTCTTCTTCAGCGCTGGCTGCCTGCTATGTTTGTGTGTTAGCTCGATTTCAAACAGGCAGCCGGCGCGGTCTTCTGTGACGTCAGGGTCTTCTGTTCTTCTCCCCTCTTCCGATGTTGACTCGTCGCCTGTTGTCGCTGTAATGATGGAAGCGCGCCTTGCATCCCATTTATATAGGCATCACCGTCCCATCATGCTCCGGTAGGTACCCACGTGGTGGGTGCACGTGGGTAGGCACCCACCACGTGGGTACCTGCCGGAACATGATGGGACGGTGATGCCTATATAAATGGGATGCAAGGCGCGCTTCCATCATTACAGCGACAACAGGCGACGAGGCAACATCGGAAGAGGGGAGAAGAACAGAACAGAAGACCCTGACGTCACAGAAGACCGCGCCGGCTGCCTGTTTGAAATCGAGCTAACACACAAACATAGCAGGCAGCCAGCGCTGAAGAAGAAGGCACCGGACATCTGCAGAAGAACCAGGGTTCGCCGAGTCAACAGCGGAAGAGGGGAGAAGATGGAAGAAGCCCCCCGGAGTCCGGAGAAGCCCCCCCCGGAGAGCGGAAGACCCCCGGAGAGCGGAAGAAGACCCCCGGAGAGCGGAAGAAGAAGCCCCCCCTGCTAATAGAGCTAATAAAGAAGACAGGGGGGGGCATCCGGAGCAGAATAATAAATTATTTTAAAAGGCCTTGTGTTGTGTGTTTACTAACTAACTTTTTGCCTACAGGTGAATGGATAGGGGTACGTTGTACCCCATATCCATTCACTTAGGGTGGGGGGCCGGTATCTGGGGGCCCCCTTATTTGAGGGGACTCCCAGATTCCGATAAGCCCCCGCCCGCAGACCCCGACAACCAATGGCATGGGTTGTCGGGAAGGGGCCCTGTCCTCATCAACATGGGGACAGGGTGCTCTGAGGTGGGGGGGCCCGTAGTGCGCCCCCCTGCCCCAGAGCACCCAACCCCCCCATGTTGAGGGCATGCGGCCTGGCACGGCTCAGGAGGGGGGGGGGCCGCTCGCTCGTCCCCACTCCCTTCCTGACTGGCCGGGTAGCGTGCTTTGGATACGGGTCTGGTATGGATTGTAGGGGGACCCCCTACGTCGATTTTTCGGCGTAGGGGGGTCCCCTTACAACCCATACCAGACCTAAGGGCCTGGTATGCTCCTGGGGGGGAACCCATGCCGGTTTTGTCTTTACAAATTGCCGTGGAGTTCTCCCTCGGGAATGCATACCAAATGCCGTCGCTGGAATGGGCTTTTACATGGTGTGACTAGTTTACACTTTGTAACATCAGCCCTAGTTTTACACTTGCAAAATAACACTTACGGCGAAAAAACGAAGCTGGAAAGCTTTGTGGATCGCCTTAAGTGCTAATTTGCATACTAGCAATGGCATTTCGACTCGAAATGCCCCCAGCGGCGGATGCGGTACTGCATCCTAAGATTCGGCAGTGTAATTCAATTACACATGCCTGATCTTCTGCCTAACTTTGGAAAAAGCCTTTTGAGGATCGTTTCCAAAGTTAGACACAGACTGAACAGCAGTTAAGTCTGCGTATCTCTTTTGAGGATCTGGCCCATTATTCTCATATGGTGCAATTTATCCCTGGGCAATCTAAACTCCATCAAGGAGGAGTCAATAGTAATCCCCAAAAATTCAATAGTGGATGACGTAAAAAACGTTTTCTCATGCGCAATGGGAATTCCGAAGGAATCACAAATATGGAGGAATACGTTCAGTGACTCAAGACATAAATGGGAGTCCTCCGGACCAATGAACAAGAAATCATCGAAATAATGCAGGAAACCCCCCACAGGGGAGCATGGGCATACATTTATCAAAATAAAATTGGTCCTGGAATTGGATGCAGGGGTAGCAGGCAAAAGGTGGGTTTGATATCTGCCTTCGCTAACAGTGCTCCCTGCCCAAAATGTCTTAAAAGCACAAGTGCTTCATCAAAAGAGGAGTATGAATCAGGGGCTATAACTTCTGAAACGTCATCATTTAGCAAAGAATCCGTCGGATAGGACAAATGGTGGATGAGTCTGAAACTACCCTGTTCCTTCTGGGAACAATGCCCAAAGGGGAGAGTCGGAAATTCGCAAAAGGCAGGCGACAGAAAGGGCCAGCTACTCGACCTTCATTGACTTCCTTAGATATCTTATCCTGAACAATGTCAGGGTGAATCCTAGCAGAACATAAATTCCTAACCAAAATGCATCCCGCCCCAGAAAAGGAGGGAGCCAAGAAGCCTTCTTTGAAACCATCAATTAGCAGCTGTACCATTGTGCGATCTGGGTAATGATCTATCCATGGTAGCATTCTTGGTAAGCTCACTGGTGTCGTGCCTTTGCCACCAATATCTTAGGGTAATAATGGTAGGGAAGTTGCCGATGATTTCCGAAAAAACACCTACTAGTGGGATGGGTCACATTGCAGTAAGAGCACTCATGCCTATACCTGCAGTTTGATAAGAATTTGCATTGCCACTCATTAAAGAAAAAACAGAAGCCTTTATGAAAGACACTCTATGGAGCCACAGCTCGAGGTGTGAATTGTGGCTTCTGCGGTAGCATGAGGTTTAACCATAAACCTGCATCCTTGCATCCCCATTGTAAGGCCAGGTGAACCGCCAATTTCTGCCTAAAATTTTCATCATAGGTGAACCATGCTGTAACACCAAAATGACAAAAGCTTCAGCAATTATATACACATGCTGAAATAAACCTGAGCATTTGTTCTCCCAGCACAGCTTGCAATTAATTCTGAAAGGTTTTGGGGACAGCCCTCCGCCTATCCTCCTTAGTGTGGCCCTCCGCCTTCCTATGAGATTTAGCTAGGAATTCTTTGGAGGCAATAATGACAGTAAATCAATAATATCACCCCTCCAAAATTTGTCTTTAACAGAGTCATCTAAGTGGAAGCCTAAACGTGAAATGTCACACGGCATAGGGACCTTATGTACCAATTGAGGGCAAAGGATTATTAACCAGTATTGCCAGAGGGCTCCTTGCAGGATATGTTTTCCCTATTACCCACTTAGCATGACTTTTGTTTCTGTGCAGAGATGGCCATTTTGGTAGAGGAGCAGAGACCTGCTTCCTCATGTTAAAGCTGCTTCCCTAATGATTGGTGATCTGATGAATGGCGGGATAATAATACAGAATCACAGTAGAGGAGAAAGCTCAGATTCACATAATGAACAAAGCAGAAGCAGGGAGATTCTTTCACTGCAAGTGATCAGGTACTGCTTCCTCTCCAGCAGGAACAATGAGCAGTACAATAGTGACATCAGCAAATCTAACTCCAAATTTAAAAAAATTAGCAGTCAGCGGTGCTTTAGATAATTCCACACTGCCAGTTTATAACTATGAGCTTATACAACAGGAGTGTCCAGACAAAGCCAAGTGTCAGGAAGAGCAAAGCTATTTTAAAACAAAGGGTACATTTTACAGGCTACTTCATAGCCTTAATCAACATTGCCATATTTTTATTGAGGGCCGGGTCACACCACAATTTCTGCATTCCATTTCAGTTTCTGCAGTTGCATTTTTGATGTGTTCTTTATGCATTCTGGTATAATTTTTCCCCATCTTTTTTTCCTTCATCTCAATTGAGGACATGCACAGGTACATTTTTTATGCATTTAGCTTTTGTTGACCGCACTGGAGAACACTAGGGTGAACTATGGTCATTGTAATCCAATGTTAAACACTGACCATGTATTTGTGATGCAGAATAAAAACGCACTGGACTGCATCTAGTGTATATATCCACTTTCATTATTACTGTAAAAGAAAACCCCCATTATATATTGAAAGGATTTTATTCAACATTATTGCACAGTCTATCTGTTGCTATGTGTGTTGCAATCCACAAATAGCTACTTTTTAACTCCTGAAGGTGTCTTGGAGATGTTGGAGAAGTGGGTGTCTTCCTGCAACAACATAGCTCTTTCCTCCTCATTTGCCCCTGATACGAGGTGGTATCAAAAAGGTTTGAGACTAATTTTGTTATACGTCAATAGATTTCAGCACAAGGCTGCACACACAGGATGCACCGACCTTCATAAGTCATTGTGCCAGAAGATATTGTCCCATGTACATCGGGAGCTGTGCAACTGGTGCTAGCCTGACCACATGCATGACCACATCTGCTATTTGATCATGGAGAACAAGTTAGAATAATGAGCAAAACTGAAATTCTGCATAAAACTGTTTTGAGTCTCATGTGTGATTGTTCTCCGACGATCATCATGCAGAAGTTGCTGAATGGTTTCAAAAGTTTTGGAAATTGAGCTCTTTGAAGGTCTTCTTGATCTCTTGTCGTCTTCCAGTGATGTTCTTCTGCATTGTTGCATCGCCGTAAACTTGCCAAATCATGTCCAAACGTCTTTGTGGCAGACACACCCAGTATCACGCAGAATTTCACATTTGCTCATTGTTCTAACTTGCTGTCCAATGTGTCCATGATGAAATAGCAGATGTGGTAATGCACGTAGTCAGAAAAGTACAAGTTGCACAGCTCCTGATATACACAGGAAGATGTATTTTGGCATACAAAATTATGAAGGTCGTGCATCCTGTGACTGTGCATAAAGCCTTGTAAGGAGGTCATTGTATATTCCCCCTTACACCAGTGTTTGGTTTAAATGCTTGTACTACATTGGTGTGAGTGTAGAAATCCCTCTTTATATTGGTGGGTGGCGTAAATCCCCTGTTACATGGTGGCCAGTGCAAATACACCCTCACATTGGTGGTCAAGGTAAATCCCCCCTCACATTTGTGGTCAGTGTAAATTTCCCTCACATTGGTGGTCAGTGTAGACTCCCCCACTATATACTTGCCAAAGATTTCCAATTTTGCTCTACATGATTCAGAATTTTCCACAGCGTACTGCCTCCTAACTAATCCTAACTAATCCCATCCCCACCACTGCCCCTGATCCCATTAAACCCCCCAGAATTGCCACTGATCCCACCCTCCCCTTTCCCAGCATTGTCACTGATCCCAGGAGTTTTCTGTCTATTGATGTGTCCCTGCACTGGCCAGTCATTGAGCGGTAATGAAACACTGTAACCTATGGCAACCAATTGCAATTGCTGCCTAATCTGATTCAGTAAATTGATTTTGAGTCTAGCTGCTATTTATTGTATGTCTCAGAGCAGGTGGAGAGCAAAATTGCATGGAAGGGGGGCCCAAGAGAATGTTTGCCCAGGGTCCCATCAATATTAAAGATGGCCCTGATAACATGTTTATTGTTTTAGGGCAAAAAAGCTTTATAACTGCTTTAAGTTTACATTTTTTGCATGTTTTTTCATGTTTTAAAAAAAAACATAGCTTCCATTTGCTGTTCCCTTTAAAACAGCTATTAATGTCTAAACCACTGGGAAAAAAAGTGAGTACATCCCTAAGTGACAATGTCCAAATTGGGCCCAATTAGACATTTTTCCTCCCCGGTGTCATGTGACTCGTTAGTGTTACAAGGTCTCAGATGTGAATGTTGAGCAGGCATGTTAAATTTGGTGTTATCGCTCTAAATCTCTCATATTGGTCACTGGACGTTTAACATGGCACCTCATGGCAAAGAACTCTCTGAGGATCTGAAAAAAAGAATTGTTGCTCTACATAAAAATGGCCTAGAGTATAAGAAGATTGCCAAGACCCTGAAACTGAACTGCAACATGGTGGCCAAGACCATATAGCGGTTTAACAGGACAGGTTCCACTCAGAACAGAAAGAAGTTGAGTGCACATGCTCAGCATCATATACAGAGGTTGTCTTTGGGAAATAGACATATTAGTGCTGACAGCATTGCTGCAGAGGTTGAAGGGGTGGGGGTCAGCCTGTCAGTGCTCAGGCCATATGCTACACACTGCATCAAATTGGTCTGCAAGGCTGTCATCCCAGAAGGGGATGCACAAGAAAGCTTGTAAACAGTTTGCTGAAGACAAGCAAACTAAGGACATGGATTACTGAAACCATGTCCTGTGGTCTGAGCATGCCTCCAGACCTAAACCCTATTGAGCATCTGTGGGACATCCTCTAACGAAAGGTGGAAGACCGCAAGGTCTCCAACATCCACCAGCTCTGTGATGTCATCATGGAGGAGTGAAAGAGGACTCGAGCGGCAACCTGTGAAGCTCTGGTGATCTCCATGCCCAAGATAGTTAAGGCAGTGCTGGAAAATAATGGTGGCCACACAAAATATTGACACTTTGGGCCCAATTTGGACATTTTCACTTAGGCCCCGTACACACGAGAGGATTTATCCGCAGATACGGTCCAGCGGACCGTTTCCACGGATAAATCCTCTCAAAGATTTCCGCTGATTTCGATGGGATGGAGTGTACACACCATCGCATTGAAATCCGCGCGGAAATCCTCTGCCGATGACGTGTCGCGCCGTCGCCGCGATTATGACGCGGCGACGGGCGCGACGCTGTCATATAAGGAATTCCACGCATGCGTCAAATCATTACGACGCGTGCGGGGAATCCCTTTGGACGAATGGATCCGGTAAGTCTGTACAGACGAGCGGATCCATCCGTTGGAATGGATTCCAGCAGATGGATTTGTTGTGCAGCACAGCAAATATCCGATCTGCTGGAATCCATCCCAGAGGAGATTTCTCCGCGGAAACAGATCCGCTGGTGTGTACACACCATAGGATCTATCCGCAGAAACCCATTTGCTGGGATTTATCTGCGGATGGATTCTATCGTGTGTACGGGGCCTTAGGGGTGTACTCACTTTTGTTGCCAGCGGTTTAGACATTAATGGCTGTGTGTTGAGTTATTTTGAGGGGACAGCAAATTTACACAGTTATACAAGCTGTACACTCATTACTTTACAATGTAGCAAAGTGTAATTTTTTCAGTGTTGTCACATGAATAGATATAATAAAATATTTACAAAAATGTGAGGGGTGTACTCACTTTTGTGAGATATTGTGTATATATATATATATATATATATATATATATATATTTTTTTTTCAATAGTAATAAACAGAGAAAAGATTGCTGTTACACGTAGCATCGTACAACATTTATTTTTCGTAACAAAGTGAGATACAACAAGAATAGCAATTATGACATTCCCTAAGTACAATACAATAAATGGGAGATCCAGGCTTTTTTTTTTCATGTGCTGTGTCCTACAGATATATTGCTTTTCTACTTTATCATGACATTTTCTGCATCTTTACTGCAGTCTAACATGTATTACTAGTTCAGAACTATTTTTATTATTATTATATGCATTAACCATAATTCAGAACCCCACATAATCACTCCATGGCACTGTTGTAAGCTGTCCATAATAAATACAAAAGCATCATGTGTAATAAAGGTCAGGCAATGTGAAAAAAAACCTGTGTCAGTAAAAAAAAAGAAATACCAATTTTTCTTTGACCTTTGCCATGCAGATTCCCAGCAAAGCAAATGGAACTCCAACTGGAACTTCATTTAAAATGAATAAACAAAGAAAAGAAAACCTTCAGTCAGTATTCTGTTACCATGGAGACAGGATGGCTCTCTACATTGTGTCACTCAAAATATGAGCTTCAGAGCTGTGCACATTTTCACCTAGATCCTCATGGCAACTCAAATTCCCTGAATTTACGATGAGCAAAATTGCTGTACAATGCATGAGCCGTGGATTATTCCCCCCCTAAAACAACATATAAGTACTATATTATTTTTTTTTATATTTACAAGGACATCTCAGATTTTGTATAAATACACAAAAATTATAATAATAATATTATAAATTATAATAATAATACAGTAGGAGAATGAATATATTTGCAGAATTGATCCTTAAAGCTTTTTTCAAATTCATTTTTTGGAAAACTATACTGTAGTAGGATTTAATCCAACCCAGCCATTAGCATTCTAGCATTGCAGCAGTTCTGGGGTTCTGGGTTTAATTTCACCAGCAACACCGATAATTCTAGTGCGTTAATTGTTTTCTGACCTAAGTGACACAAAACTGTTTATACATTTACATGACTGTGACTATAAGCACCTGAAGAGAAGATACTAATGGGATGTGTTCTATGTACCCTGTATGGCTCATTTGTGTTTTGCGGAACCATGATGTGCAATATTGCACGCTTTCCCGCAGCATACAAATACATGCAGCCCTTTTGCAGACACCCAGCGATGCCATTAATTCTATGTGGTAACCCCATGTAATTCTTAATGGCACCCCCAAGCATCTTGATAACGTTTTGGTGCTCCACAGTTTTTCAAAAGGGTCATGCACTTCTTTAGTGAGTTTTTCATGTGCAGGGTATACCCCTATGTCATCCAATCAGGTAAACTTACCGACATTATCAGACCAAACTTCTTAATTACCTTACTGTAGCCTGCCTAGCGACTCAGTCATGCAGGCCCTCCCACATATGCTGCGCCTTCAGTTCCAGGCCTTCTACTATATAAACAAAAGGTGTAGCGCTTCTTATAAAAAAACATTAATTAATGGTGAAATCATACCAAGGTGAAAAAATGTCTAAGCAACAAAAAAGTAATTCTTAGTCCATATGCGGT